>NC_080782.1:73637882-74875382 GCF_028018385.1 Neofelis nebulosa
TTTTTCCCCTCCCCCCAACGTCTCTTCCTGGCTTGCCTGAGTCTAGAAACATGTAATACGGACACAAAGGGTGTGATCAGCATCTTTGTGCTGTGCTTCCACTGTGCTTCTGATCCTTCCAGAATCTCATAGAGGAAATAGCAAGAGAGGGGAGGTGACACAAAGGAGCAAGGAAGTTTTTTTCTAAGTAGCCAAAGAAATATTGGCTTGGTGAATGTTTAAAACTAACTTTTCACTTTTTTGACCACATTTGTTAGTAAGAAGACTAAAAACAAGAAATCCAATTTTTAATAAACTGGAAAAAAAAGGTGATCATACTCTGAACTGAGACCAGAAATATTCACATGATCAAACTGACAGAAGTGTAAATAGGAGGAGGTATGCTTTTAAGAAATCTGACTTTTGTGACTGAGTGATATCTGGAAGTGTAATTTATGGCCTATGTAGAAAGAAAAAAATCCTGGATAATGAGCCATTTTAAGTATTTTATTTTTCTGTTTATTTTGACCACCAAAACAACAGCCGTAGTGTGTGCTTGAACTCTCCTTTGGCAACACATACATCTATTTAAGTATTTGGGGGTGGGTGGAAAAGGGGGGGGGTTGTTTTACCATACAATAAAAATAGTAATTACATGGAATAAATGGACTCAGAAGAATGAGAACTTGGAAAAGTAGCTTTATTAAGAGTTGGTGAGTAAGGAAGTAGTTTGTCTATTTGTATAGCCTTGTACCTTTTACATTTACCCCGAATAACCTCTCTCCTGGAGCTCTATTTTCTTCTAACTTGCCATGGAGCTGGGCAAGATGAAGATGGAGGGCAATGGTAGGGATGTTATTTATCCTTGGCTCTTTCTACTGGGAAGGACAACTGTTACATTGAGTCCAAGATGACATTTATTCCCTTATTAGGCAGATATATGAATGTAGTGATGATGGTAACATCCATTGTATGTCTTCCTCAGCATAAGCAATTACATTAGAACCAGTTCATGCTCACATTTCTATAGGTCATACGAAGGAATTCAGTTCATTTTATATTGTCTGAGGAATTCTATTATTAATTAACATTTAAAAAATCAATTGTAGTTTTACTTAAAAAAATCTTGGCTTCGACATAAGTATCATATTATTGAAATCCAGGCATTTGTATGCTAGTGATAGCTTATTTTTTCTATTATATATAAAATAAATTGACAGCTCTTAAAGTTTTAAATATCCATCTGTGTGCCTCTTAAATCATCTTATGTGCCCATCCTGAGAAACAGTATTCTAGTTTGGAAGAGATGACCATTAAACTTCCTTACAGCTACAGGATTTCACAGTTTCCTAAAATTTACATTATATATGTACTTCTATTTGTACATTTTGTGTATTCATATTTTCATATTTATGAGCACAATTATGTATGGCATATGTGATATTGGTGATTAATATTTAGGTGTGAGCATGGTTGCCACTGTAACAGTGTTGGTAATAAAAATATATCTATTTCCTCTCCTATAAACTGGTATAAAACTAGCTTGGCAACACTTCACTGCTTTATAAATTAAGCCCAGTGGGTATTGCTGCTTTAAGCAATGTCTTCATGCGGTAAGATATATTGTAGTCTAAGTTTGTTAACCTTTAAGAAAATAAATTTACCCACCAATAGTTTCACATGCTTTTGCTTGGTCTTTGAAGATCTGCTTCCCATCTTTCCAGCCTTATCAACTCCCTCTCTCACTTCTATTTTCTCTTACCGATATACTGGTTTGCTCTTGAGTTTCCTGAATCTTTACTGGGTTTTAATTCTCATTATACTTCCATTTGCCTGATAATATATTGCTCTTATTGTACACAC
This sequence comes from Neofelis nebulosa, assembly GCF_028018385.1. NCBI lineage: Eukaryota > Metazoa > Chordata > Mammalia > Carnivora > Felidae > Neofelis > Neofelis nebulosa. The sequence goes on from NC_080782.1 coordinate 73,639,725, forward strand.
TTCCCACTATTCCACAATAGGATACCTCTCAAACTGTCTTCTAAACAGTCAAGCTCTGTCTTGTACCAAATGTACTAAACAATGTGCTAAATGTTGCTATGTACTCTCAAATTTCTACTTCCCCTTTTGTAACAAGTGATACACTTGTAAATGTTCTGTGAGTGACTGTTTCACTGGATGTTTTATGGACTTTATTTTGTTACAAAGTTTTCTGAACTTAACACACATATAGTTTTGCATACCACCATCACAATCACGATACTAAATAGTTCTTGCTGTGCGAAGAACTCCTTGCTGTTTCTTTAGAATTACACTACCCCCAAACCCCCTTCTCCTTGAAACTACTCATTTCTTCTTCACAACTACAGTTTAGTCTGTTTGAGAATGCCTTATAAATGGAATCATCCACAGTATATAAATTTTTGAAACAGGCTTCTTTCAGAGTAATGCCTTTGAGATTCATTGATGTCATCACACATATCAATAGTTCATTCCATTTTATTGCTAATGTTATTATTTATTGCTAATATTTTATTGCTATGTATTATTCCTAATACATAGTATTATGTAGTATGGTTGTAGCCCTCTTTGTTCATTCACCTACTGAAAAACAGTAGGGTTGCTTTTAGGCTTTGGCGATGACTACTGGAATTGTCGTTTTCCCTACTGTCAGTACCCAGGAGTATGATAGCTGAGTTATATGGTATGCACATGTTTAACTTTATAAGAAACTGCCAAATGGTTTTCCAAAGTGGACTTGTCATGTTACATTTGCCAGCCAAGTATGAGACTACCTCTCAACTCCTTGATATTCTTGCTGTTTGAGATTAGCCATTCTCATAGGTATACAGTGGTATGTCATTGTGGCTTTATTTTGCATTTTCCTGGTGGCTAACGGTGTCAGATATCTTTTTATTTGCCTAGTTGCCATGCATATATCCTATTTGATAAAGTCCTGTTAAAGTCCCCCCCCCCCTTTAAACTGTTTTTTCTTTTGCGTGTGTTCCTAACTGTTTAGTTTTGAGAGTTCTTTAAATTTTTTTGAATATAGATCCTTTGCTAGATAAATGGTTTGCAAATAATTTTCCCACTTGGTAGCTGTGTCTTTTCATTTTCATAGGAAATGTCTTTCACATAGCAAAACTTTGGAGCATTTTAATAAACTTTTTACTTTAGAATAGTTACAGATTTACAAAAATAAATTACAAAGATAGTAGGAAGAATCCCTATATACCCAACGTACAGTTTTCTCTGTTATTAGCATCTTATGCTAATATAGTGCATTTGTCAAAATTAATGAACCAGTATTGATACATTCTTAACTGAAGTCCATACTTTATTCAGATATCATTGGCTTTTACCTTTTCTCCTTCTCCTTTTTCTCTTCTAAGATTTCATCAAAGACACCACATTATATTTAGCTGTCATGTCCTTAGGCTCTCTTGGTTGACAGTTTCTTAGACTTTTGTTGATTTTGATGTTCTTAACAGTTTTGAAGGGTACTGGTCAGATATCTCCTGGAATATCCTTCAATTGGGATTCTTCTGATGTTTTTATCATGATTATAGTAAGATTGTTGGTTTTGTGGAGGAAAACTAGCGGTAAATAAAGTATCATTCCTATCATATGAGAGCATACATTATCAACTTGAGTTTTTTTTAATGCTAATGTGGACCAACTAGCCAAGGTAATATTTGTCTGATTTCCCTTATCTAAAGTTACTCTTTTTCCCCCTTTTTGTACTGTACCTTTCGGAAAAAGTCACTATGTGAAGTCCACACTCAAGGAGTGGGTAGTTCTATCCCACCCCATTGAGAGCAAAATATCTACGTGAAGTACTATATTTGGAATTCTGCATGGAATATTTGTGTATTCTCCTCTATGTTTGTATTTATTTGTATAATTATATATTTATATCAGTATAGACTACTAGGTATTTGTTTTATACCTGGTGATATAAACCAACACTTTTTCTAGTTCAAATTGTTCACTTTGGCCAATGGGTGCTCTTTTATTGGTCGCTGTGTCCTTTTGACATACACCCATCATGTGGGATTTAGCAATAATTATAATAATAAAAAATAAAAGTTCTGCCTCACTAGGTTGTTTTTTTAACCTAATTATAACACAGTGATCAATTTTTGCTAGGGGTAGTGGCCAATTGCAAGTATTTGCTTAAGTTTTTATATCATTTCATAGATGAGGAAGCATAATTATAGCAGATAAAGGAAAACAGTGTGGCCCAAAATAATGAATTTCAAAAGTTTAGTAGGTGATTGTATCAACAGTAGTGAAATAATGGCTAGGGTGAAAAGTCAGGGGAGGTAGATTTTCACATGGTTCACAAGAGGTGTCTAATATGCTCTTGCTGACCAACGTTGTACACTCATTTTGTAAACTTGTTTAGACCCCATACAGTTCTCCATTCTTATCATAGTTTGATCCTTTATTGTTTCTTTCTTGAATTCTGAAAGAGCCCATTGGTGGTATTTCTACTTTTAGCCTCATCTTTCTTTTGTTAAAAAATTTTTAAATGTTTATTTATTTTTGAGAGACAGAGCACGAGTGGGGGAGAGGCAGAGAGACAGGGAGACGCAGAATCTGAAGCAGGCTCCAGTCTCCGAGCTGTGAGCACAAGACCTGACACGGGGCTCAAACCCACAAACTGTGGGATCATGACCTGAGCCGAAGTTGGATGCTTAGCCAACCAACCATGCTACCTAGGCACCCCACTGTCTCGTCTTTCTTAAGTCCATTGTGTATTAGGTAGTGTTTCTACTTTTAGTCTCATCTTTCCTAAGTCCATTCAGAATATTACAAAAGCACATTTAATTATGAGGGACAGTTGGACATTATGAAATATTATAAACTTTGGAAAAGGATTTGTATTGGTTTAAATTCTTCTGCTCCCTCTTTGAGCAAAATATTGACCTCTGAGCATTTCATTATGTAGATATATTGACTAAGCATAGGGTCATTGCAATTATTATAAAAGTATTATAAGTATTATAATACTTATTATTATAATAAAATTATTATAAAATTATTATAAAAGTAATATAAGTATTATTACTGACTGCCTACTGTGGGACAGACACTGTTTAATATGTTTTGTGAATTTTGGTTGCTTACCTTGGCATGATAATCAAGAAACTATCATGATATAATCTTTGATTTTACCTTCAGACATTCAGACCCACCTTAGGTTTGTCACATTGTCTGTCTTCTGTCTCTCACTCCCTCTTGTTACACACACACACACACACACACACACACACACACACACACACACACAGAGAGAGAAAATGGATATATAATAACACACACAGAATTAAGACAGTTTATTTATTTATTGTCCCAAAATGCAGCAAGCTGTTCTATTGCTCTTTTCATACATGCTCATTCCTTTGCCTGGAATGCCTCATGACCCTTTTAAAGTTGAATAATGCTTAGTGTTTACTTAATATTCGTATGAAATGTTTCTTTCTCCAACGACCTTTTCTAACCTTCACTCAAATACTCTGTGTTCTCATATTCTATTATCATAGCATATGTCACTCTATATTACATTTTTTTATATGTCAGAGTGCCCTTTAGACAATAAGCCTCTTGAAGTCAAAGACTATGTTTTACATATATGCTCCTCTATAGTTAGGATACACTATTGAAAATATAATTATTAATAATTAATAAATTACCTGACCTAATAGTAATGGCCCATCCTCTAAATATTTCAGAAAAACTATTTTAATCTGAACTTATAAAATTATTAGAAAATCCACAGTTTTTCCATTTGGTAATATAGCAGCTAACGATGCTTCCCTATATCCAGCTTCTCACCAGTTTTCCTAGTCAGAAACCTAGAATTCTGTACAGAGTTTAGAATAAATCTGGAATTCTGCAAAGTTTCAGTGATTCATATTTTAATGTTAAACATACCAATGGTTATATAAATTCAGCTTAAAATTGTGTCCCCCACAGTTTATGAAGGGATATGAGCAGGATACAAGTCCATTTTTGACTCAACCTAAAAGGTACATTTGATGGAAATTTGATTTCTTGTCTTCATTTTAAGAATATGTGGGAATGTGTACAGACATACACACATCTCCATGCTTAATTTTATTGTTACTTTGACTACTTTTGGCTTGCAATTCAGTAAGTTGCCTTATTTGAACAATTAATGCTAATATCTGTAGGAAGAATGATAGAATTCAAAGGGTGAATGACCTGTTAGGAACTTTTTCATAATTACTTATATGTTGAATTGGGAAAAAGTGAGACAAACCTGGGAGATATTAGTCTTTATAATACAATTAAAATCACCATTTAAAAAAGCTTCAGATTATTCTGAGGAATGCAACAAATATTAGGATAAAATATTATTAGAGAAGCTAACAGAGGATCAGTGTTAATAAATATGCTGATTGTATTCCAACGACTTTAGGAAAAAAGCGTGCCCTTGGTACTGGAATTCAAAATAAGGAATTAACTTAAAAGTATGCCATCACTAATACAAATATGTACCATCACTAACTGCCTAGACTTATGGTAAAATTCTCCATAGAATAGTGAATAAGAGTTCCATTCATTTAAACAAACCTCAATACCTCACAGTGAACTAAATCTTCAATAGTAAACGAGAGTTTAGTAGTAAACTATATATGTGTGTGTGTGTGTGTGTGTGTGTATACATATATGTGTATATGTGTGTGTGTGTGTGTGTGTGTGTGTGTGTATATATATATATATATATATATATATATATATACAGTAGAATGATCATATATTTGACTATGTGACCTTTCCAAAAGGTATCATTGCTTCCCCCTTATTTAGTATATCATTCAGCCTAAATTTCCCATTTTTTGCTAGTGTACAGATCTGATCCCAGAATGAAATAGAATTAGATTAATTCTAGATTAGATTAATCACTATTACAAATCCAGTTTGGAACTCACCCAATTGGACATATTTATGTTACTTACTTTTCTTCTTTTCATTTTCCCAGAAGAGTCAAGACTGTATATGAAAAATATACCATACTGTGTTGCCAAGTTAAAATAGGGAGTTAATTTTGTAATTTAAATGATAGAATGACATCCAAATTAGCTTAACTGTATGATTAAATAATTTCATTAAGAATTTATTTAACATTCTTCAGTCTCTTTAGTTATATAGAGCACAAAATTAATATACATGATGTTTACATTTTCAGATAAAATTCCATATTCATATTTTAATAATGTATTTGAGAATTTACCACTAATAAAATGAATAAACAAATTATTGCAACTTGTTCAACAATTTTATTTAAAAGAGACTTGTAATGTGGAGAAAGGGGAACCCTGTTGCACTATTGGTGGGAATCCAAACTGGTGCATCCACTCTGGAGAACAGTATGGAGGTTCCTCAAGAAAGTAAATATAGAATTACCCTACAGTCCAGCAATTGCACTATTAAGTAGTTACCCAAAGGATACAAAAATACAGATTTGAAGCGGTACGTGCCTCTCGATGTTTATAGCAGCATTATCAACAATATGAACTATGGAAAGAGCTCACATGTCCATCTACTGATGAATAGGTAAAAGAGATGTAGTATATGTGTGTGTGTGTGTGTGTGTGTGTGTGTGTGTGTGTGTGTGTGTGCGTGCTTGAGTATGTATGTATATGCCATCAAAAAGAATGAAATCTTGACATTTACAATGATGTGGATGGAGCTAGAGTGTATTATGCTAAGCAAAATCAGTCAGAAAAAAAGACAAATGCCATAGGATTTTGCACATATGTGGAATTTAAGAAACAAAACAGATGAGCATATGGGATGGGGAAAAAAGAGGGAAACACATCACAAGAAAGTTGTAAAAGATTGAGAACAGACTGAGGGTTGATGGAGGGGAGGTGGGGTGGAGGATAGAATAGATGGGAGATGGAATAGATAAGTGATGGGTATTAAGGAGGGCATTTGTTATGATGAGCACTGGGTGTTGTATGTAAGTAATGAATCACTGAATTCTACTGAATTCTACTCCTGAAACCAATATTGTACTGTATTTTAACTAACTAGCATTTAAATAAAAAAATTGAAAAGAAAAATAAAACAATAAATGAAAAAACAGACACCTCTCAATTGAGGTAAATAATTGCATAATAGTCGTAATTGGCCTTATTAAACTCTCTCTTTATTAAGTGATTAATGATTCCTTGCAAATCTGGAAGAAACAGTTTTATAGGACACGTACAACTTTTTCTTGTAAACCATGTTTTAATTTTGGAAGTTTTTACTATTATATAAAATTTATTCCCCATTTTAAAAACTAAAATAACTGTAATCAGCACAATTATTAATTTAAAATTAGAATATACTCCTAGTATCACATCCATTTCTTATTCATAATGTGTAGTTAGAAATGCCCAGATTATAATCTACATATTTAATCACAAATTTTATTTGTTCCACATATCAGTGTCTAACCTGGCAGAGTAAAGTGGTTTTGTGTCAGAACTGAGAGAATATGCATTGGGATGACGTTAGAAATATTACATATTTGTTTGAGAATTTTAAAAAAACTGCATAATACATCATGTATATAAGCGATTACAGAAAAACTATAGCATGTTTTCACTAATTCTTGAAAAAAATAAGCAAAAAATGAGAGTGTATTACTTATGAGACAACATACATCAACATAGTTTTTCTAAATAGCTGTCTAAAAAGCTCAAATTTATACTTGGAATTATTCATGAAAGTATGATTTTCAGTAAAATCTCACCAGTACATATAGAAGTCCAATTTAGTTAAAAGTGCTCAAAGGATTATTGGGGAAAAAATACTTGCTTTGAATAGATACACACATACAAGCACTCAACACATTCTCCTTTACATGATGTAATAAAATTCAAGGATTCAGTTTTTTATTGTCCTAATCATGATTCCAAGTGTCCTCAATTTGTCTTTCCTCTGTGGAGTTTCCTTCTGACCACAAGAGTTAAGAATTTCAGATGTGAGTACACTGTTGAAGTAGTCACAATAACTACGGATTCACAGAGAGGGAATTGAAATGTCTAGTCAGCCTGTCAAATGATTCTTTCCTCCTTTGCCAATGCTACTGTCAGTATCACTTGATTTTTCTGCTAGGATTCAGCTCTCCAAGGAAGGTACTGGTAAATGCAGGAAGCATTTTACAGACCCTTTCTAATGAAGGAAGAGTCACACTCAGTGAGATCTTATCCACCAACAGAAAACCATTATCCTTAAAATTTCTTAAGTAACATTTCAAGCTACTGTGATCAGAGAAAGCCTGTCTTTTCCCCAGTGTTCCTGTTACAGTAAGTGTTCCTACAAAGCTCTTTCAGTTTGCATCCACATGCGCACATCATTGTTACCCAGATTATGTCTTTGGTGCTGAGTGAGGGGCCTTGAATGCTGGACAGACACCTGCCCAGCTGGTAAGCTCATGTCACTCTTATTAAAACTTTTTCCTTAGGCCTTTGGGATTCTCTTCTTTGAAGTATCCTCACTCAGGGTCACCTCAGACATCAGAAATTTCAAATACTTTTAATTCACATTAAAAAAAAAAGTAGGAGTATCAATATTTTTTCATGTCAGAAGAATCCTTGCCTCTTCTGATATTATTCTACACTCCAAATAACATATTCCAGTGAATATGGGGGAAATAGAGAAATGACTCTTTATTATACAGAATAAGTCTCACACCACTTCCTGAACATAAAAGCCACCCTTTACACTGTGTGCCATAGTCCACACATATATACCTATCAGTAAAAATAAGGGCCATACTAGAGATTCCTATAAGAGTAGTGAGGATTAGTTCTCAGGGACTTAAGCTAAAAAAGGAAATGGGTGGTCATTTTCCCCTCTGATCATTTGCTTTGGAATTTAAGAAACAAAACAAATGATCATAGGTGAAAAAAGAGAGGAAAACCAGGAAACAGACTCAAAAACAGAGAAACTGATGGTTACCAGAGGAGATGTGGGGGAGGGGTGGGGGAAATAGGTGATGGGGATTAAGGAATGTACTTGTGCTAAGCACTGGGTGATGTATGGAATTGTTGAATTACTAAATTGTACACTTGAAACTACTATCACACTGAATGTTAACTACACTGAATAAAAACTTAAAAAAAAAAGTGGGTGGTAATTTTCAATGTTCCATTTTCTTGACAATTAGTATAATAATTATAATAAAAAAATAAAAGTTCCATTTTATAAAGTGCCTTGTTTTTTGTAGCTAAATATAATACAGTGGTCAGCCTATGCTAGGGACAGTGGTCATTTGCATACTTTTACTTATTAGTTTGACTCCATTTTGTAAATGAAGAAATGTGACAAGGTAGGAAAAGAAAACAAAACAATCCAATCTGAAACATGGGCAGAGGAACTAAATAGACATTTCTCCAAAGAAGATATACCAGTGGCCAATAGGTAAAAGGTCCTCAACATCACTTATCATCAGGAAAATGCAAATCAAAATCACAATGAAATATCACCTATCATCTGTTACAATGACAGTCATCAAGAAGATGAGAGAAGGGGCGCCTGGGTGGCGCAGTCGGTTGAGCGTCCGACTTCAGCCAGGTCACGATCTCGCGGTCCGTGAGTTCGAGCCCCGCGTCAGGCTCTGGGCTGATGGCTCGGAGCCTGGAGCCTGTTTCCGATTCTGTGTCTCCCTCTCTCTCTGTCCCTCCCCCGTTCATGCTCTGTCTCTCTCTGTCCCAAAAATAAATAAAAAACGTTGAAAAAAAAAATTAAAAAAAAGAAGAGAGAAGTGTTGGTGAGGATGTGGATGAATGAGAGCCCTCTTTCACTGTTGGTGGGAATGCAGATTGCTGCAGCCACTATGGAAACAGCATGAAAATACCTCAAAAAATTAAAAATAGAACTATACTATGATCCAACATTCCCACTTCTGGATATCCAAAAGATATGTAAATAAGATATCAAAGAGATATCTGCACTCCCATGTTCATTTCAGCATTATTCACAATAGCCGAGATATGGAAACCTAGGTCTCTATCAAGGATGAATAGACATTTTGTGTGTGTGTGTGTGTGTGTGTGTGTGTGTGTGTGTGTGTGTGTATAGATAGTATATATGGAATATTATTCAGCCACGACAAAGAAGGAATTCTGCCACTCGCAACAACAAAACACAGATGGATCTGGGGGGCATTGTGCCAAGTGAAATAAACCAGACAAGAGAAAGACATATACTGCATGGTATCGCTCATAAGTGGAGTCTCAAAAAAAAGTCAGACTCATAGAAACAGTGATTAGACAAGTGGTTGCCAGGGGCTAGGGGTGGGGAAATTAAGACAGGTGGGTAAAAGGAGAAAAAAAAAAAAAAATATATATATATATATATATATATATATATATACCCTTAATTATTCAAACATTAATTTTTTTTTAAAGTAAACATATCATTTCACTTTTGAAACCATACCAAACTCATCATATTTATTATACATTCACTTTGTGGCATCAATATATTACCAAGGTGACTTTTAAAAGGACTTAACAGAAAAGAGAATAAACATGATCCAATACAATTACATTTGGGATACATAGAACAGGTTGGAGGTTGAATTCATTTTATTTAATAGATTATTTAAATCTATTGTATAAATATTAACATTATTTTACTAGTGGTTAGATTAAGGGGTGGAAGAGCCTAAAGGATACTTCTGAAATAGAATCAGATTACATTTCACAGTATCAGACAAGAGGAGATATATCTGAGAATTTGTTTCTTGTTCTGACATTTAAACTCAGCTATGGCCTTTTAAAATGCTAAAATGTCTGAGTGTTATGTTGACTCAGTTGCTTTGCTGGATTCTGTTGCTTAAAGGGAATAGAAGTCTTAATGGGAAGCTACCAAAGTCATAATTCATATCCCGCTTTTATCAGCAGACTGTCAAGGTGGCAAGCACAGGCTTGAAAAATAAGTGTGTTGTGTCATCATCATAAAAGAAAGTTTTAGTTGCTGAACCTGAGGCTTTTGCACCCCACACATTATATCAAGCAGTTTGGGTGGCCTTTTGATCTGTCACAATAAGGAGTAACTTTCCTTAAAGTGATACTGGCCCAAAACTTGTTTAGGAAACAATATACAAGGACCACTCACATTAACAGTATTTGTGTTTCCCTCTCAACATCAGTGGGAGTTGGGGTAACGGATAGTGGAAGTTGGCTATGTCAAAAATACCACAGATTGCTAATGAAAGAGTGTGTCACACACTTAAGTCTGAGAAAGGTAACAAAATGATCGACTTCATAAGCAGAAGTCTAAGGAAAGCAAAGAATACCCTTGAATGCCAGTGTGATACTTTATTTTACTAGAGCAGCTTTCAACCACGGTTCCTTGAAAGCTCTTAACAGTATCTCAAGAAGCTCTAATTTCTCCTGTAGCTAGGTAGTAAGTCAAACTAAATGATATTCATTAGCTCTTTCAAAACAGGGTGAAAACACTTTTTGTTGTAGATGGCTTTCTGAAAGAGAAGAGAAAGAGTTTGAAAGAAGGTGGTTTGCCTTTATTTTCATTTCTTTAACTAATGGAAAACTAGAAGTATTGACCACATGAATTCATGTCCTAGAGTCTTGACACTGGATTTGTTAAATGCAGGGAAAATGTGCTGTAAGGATGGGTTGGAAGGACCCTGGTTGGAAAAAAGGAAATCCTCCTGTATAATACTCTTCAAGCATTCTGTAATTATCTTTTATACAAGTGTCACTTGTAATTAACATACACAAATATAGGATTTAGAAGATGGGAAGAATGCGGTCCACTGCTCTAATCTCAGGGATTTGTACAGGGCCAAGTGCATTACAGGAGTTCAGATAATATTTGCAAAATATTTGAAAAAAATAACCTATGACATTTTTGGCATATTTTACCCAATTTTTGGCTTTAAATATTTTTACATTTTCTATTTTATTTCAGTTATCTTAGAACTCATGAATTGGTCTCTCTCCCCAGAAGCTATTTTTTTACTTTGCTTTCATTGCAGGAAAAACTTGAGGAATCCATTAATGTGTGTATGTATCCAATAGCATCTTTCCTTAACAAAGCAAAATATTGAGTTTTTTTCCTGTGGAAATATGTTCTTGGAAAGACTGAAGAGGCTTTGGTACAATCTCAAATTCCTTACCAGTCTAGATAATCATTATGTATGTATCTGAGTAATCTACCAATTTTATATGTGTATTTAAAGCAGTTGTCTCATGTGTGTCTTTGACTCTTTCTTAACTAGATTGTAGACATTTAATAGGAATACTGAGTATATCTACACCTGCAAGATTATATCATCTTAATTTACTTTTGTAAATCAATATTATTGATTGTATTGTATGGATTTATCTTTGTTACTTTTGTTTCTTTAAATCAATTAATCTTTGTAGTTATCATTCCTAAATTCAGTAAGAAAAAGGTATTTGTCTGTGGCCCTTATTCTCTGTTTAAATTAGACAATTTTACATTATCCAACCAGGTTTCTGATATCAAGGCATTTAGAATTATTTCATTCTTTTGACAACTAAGTTTACTTTGTAGTTAAAGTCTTATTTCAAAAAATCAAAATACAATGACTTTATTTCAGTATTATTGCTTTTCATGGTGCTGATTATAAATTATTTCTTTATAGCATAATTGTGGAATTTATTTTAAACTTATTAATGGCAGTGTGTGAGACTTAAAGTTAAGTGTGTTAACTGGGATGAAATCATTTGAGATCAGAGTTTGACTTATTAGAAAGCTGGGTAACACCTTCCTTAACATTTTTGACATGCACTTGTTAATGGGATGTAGACTTAGTAATAATGAAGAAACCTTGCTACTAATTCAAAATATTCATTATAGTTGAAGTCGTTGACCTGTCAAAACAGAATCAACATTTATATTTGTCATTATTATAGAATACAATTTAAATATATCTAAACTCATTTAAAGAAAACAATATAATTTCATTAGGCTCTATTGTGAATCTCCTTCTGAAGTTTCAAAAGAAGACAATATATGTTAAAATTTTCTTCCATCTTAACTCCAGGGGGATTGTTAAGTTTGCCCAACACATTTCATAGACTGAAAAAAAAAAAGTTTATCTTTGTCATTACCCTAATAGCTATTAACGGAATACATGCAAAATACTATATTAAATATTAACATGTTTTCAGACTGAAGGTTCTCAGTCAAGAGATTTGAATTATCTGTAGGACAATGAAAATGGGAACAAATTAAGCAGAAAATTAATTCAAAATTAGTAATTAATGGGCTGTAATTATTTTTTTAATTGAACTCTGACTTGAATTATAAACCTAAAAATGGTGGAGGGGGAAAAAAAGTTGTATTTCATTAGAACTCTAAAATGTTTCTGTTTTAAAGAAAATTAATCTTCCAACAATTTTTTATTTTTATATTTTTGGGTTTGGTGAGTGTGTAGCAGAGGATGTCTGTGTGTTTTCATATCTCTTTACCATTTTCCTGCTGTGCTTTCACTTCTAACAGCCGATATCTGCAAGAAGAGCTAGAGATAACTGGGATCTACATCTCCCTGGGAGAAGCCCCAGCAAATGGCTCCTGGTGAAGAAGCAGAACTACTCCACCTTCCTTGCCCCTGGTCCAGGCTGCTCTGAGGTATGACTGCCTCCAGAATCTTCCCTGGAATTGAGCCTGAATTGTCCTTCATGGGATTTTGTTTGACATTGACTATTTGTGTGGATCCCTCCTCTTCCCTCTCTTCCACACTCTCTTATTGTTTATTCCTGACAGCATTTCTAACAAATCATTTTCATATGAATCCTCATCTTAGGGTCTGCTTCTGGGGAGTTGCTCTTAAGACAGTGTTATAGTCATTAATGCTGTTTTATTATTATCATTATTATTATTTCTCTTTGCCTTCTGGACACAAGCTAGGGTTGTATTTCCTGATCTCCCATGGTTGGGTGATGGGCCAGTTATAAGCTCTAGCAGAGGGTATGTGTGCTGCTTCTGGACTGAGCATCCAACTGCCAGGATGAAAACTTTAGAGCTCTTTTCTCTCTGTTTTGGTGACCAAGAGTGTTCCAGATAGTGACTGCTCTGTCATCCTGGGACCTGAAGTCAGTGTGACAAAGTGGATCAGAGCCCCACCTCTGATTTGCAATCAGAGTGAGAAATAAACATCTGTTGTGTTAAGCCACTAAGACTTGGGGGCTGTTTGCTATACTGCAGTAGAATCTAGCATATCCTGAGAGATAATTGAGGATGAAAAAAGAAGCATCAGGGCTGTCTAAGATTCCTGGTTTGGGCTTTTGGATGAATGGTGTTAATGGGGGCTGGGAAGAGGAAGGAGGAAGAGCTGGGTTTTATTTATTTACTTATTTTTTAAATTGAGGTATAATTGACATATAGCATTGTTTTAGTTTCAGGTGTATAACATGATTTGATGTTTGTATATATTGTAAAATGATGACCATCTAGTTATCATCTGTTGCCATACGTAAGTTACAAAACTTTTTTTCTTATGATCAGAACTTTCAAGATCTACTTTCTTAACAACTTTCCAATATTCAGTACAGTATTGTTAGCTATAGTCAGCATGCTGTACATAACATCCCCATGACTTATTTTTTTTTCCTTTTACTTAATCTATACTTGGTTATTATAGTTGGAAAAATCACATAGTGATCTCTTTGTCTTAATAATATAAATTATACTTTTTTTAACATTTATTTATTTTTGAGACAGAGCATGAACAGGGGAGGGGCAGAGAGAGAGGGAGACACAGAATCTGAAACGGGCTCTGGCCTCTGAGCTGTCAGCACAGAGCCCGATGCGGGGCTCGAACTCACGGACCGTGAGATCATGACCTGAGCCAAAGTCGGACGCTTAACCGACTGAGCCACCCAGGCGCCCCAATAATTTTTAACAGAGATATATGCTTTCTTCATGCTATTTACAATGAAAGTAAATATGATAAGTTATTTTAATTTCTAAAATCTACAATTGATTTTTGAAACAATCTTAAGTCACTTATATGTCTCAAATTTAATTTATTGTTTCTCGATTTCTATTTGTAGTTCAATTTGTAAAAACCTACTATCTTTCCACTACAAAAAACCAAAAGGCATTCTGTATGTTTGTCGTAGCATACTGTGCTTATATTTTTGATCTTGTCTGTCATAGCTCCGAGTATGACATAACTTATATCATGGCAGTGCACAAGTGATGCCTTGCACAGATCTGTCCACGTGAGATATTCTTTTACTACACAGCTATTATGTCTGCATGAGGCTCCGAGTATGTTTGCTTATGTGTGTGTATGTAAAAGAGTAGGAGTGGGGAAAAGTGATTGAGAATTGATGCAGACGTTTGTATCTGAGATTTTCACAAGTATTAAGAAATCTAAGTCCAGTAAACAATATGATGGGCCGAGTCTATGCTTAAATGTCTGTTCTGAGGATACAGAAAGTCCAATAATTCCGTAAGTCAAATGAATACCAGGGTACATTGGTAGTGAGCTGGTACCCAAAGGAAAAAGGAAATGCACACAAATTAATTTCTTACATTATTAATGTTCCTTATAAATCACTTGTGGATTCATAGCATAAGCTCTAAAATCTCCATTACTCATTTCATTTGCTTTGCTTATCAGAGGCATAGCAAGACTACGGAGGAAAGATATAGAAGTCCTGTTGATATTCAGACCAAACAATGGTTCTCTCAGGCAAAAGAGGAAATGTGACTTCCAAAAGTTTTACTAGTTTGATTCTCTAAAGAATTGTTGAAACACATTCAATAAATGTATACAGAATGATTCAAAATAATATTTAAGTTTTCTATGTTGTGGTCTTTCAAACGCCAACGTGTTATCAAAGGCCTTTAATCTTAGCTCTTCGTAGAATTTCTGCAAAAAGAGTGTATTTCCAACTTCACTGTTATTGAAAGTAATTCTATTTCCATTAAGCCCTCAGTGTATGTGTTTGTCAATTGGAGACACCAGTGAAAATTTAATTAAATAATCTTAAATACGTGTACTTAAAAGTCACATGAAGAAATTAAGGTCCAGCCATTCACCTGCAACTGCTTAATTTATGCTGGGCTCTATTTAATTGAAAGTCAGTAACCTGGAAAGGAAAAGCATATTCACTTGAGATTGTATTAGAAACTGTAGAGCATGATCAATTGCATGATTCACAAGTGTGTCCGTTTACTACTTTGTTTCAGTTTAAAGTAACACTGTTTGTCTTCTTCAAATATATGTAACAAATGTATGTGCCATTTTAAGGTAATATTAAAATTACCAATATTTTAAATTACATTTGAAAACAAATATACACTTAAGCTAACAAAAGCTACTCTTATTAATGCCACACATATTTCAGTTTTCTTTCAGTTACATTTTATTGTGAGGTGTATAAAATAATTTTTAAAAAATATGTTTAACATCATACAAAAGAGATAACTAAAATTATGCCTTAAGCAGGAGGTCTCTTACTTGCACCCACATGAATATTGTTTTTACATAAGCCTTGTGTTTGATAATCATTCTGTATAATTTAGTTGAGTCATGTTTTTTTATCTCTATCATTCCTGCATATACTTGCGCTCAGTGGATGGCATAACAAATCAAAATATTTTCACCTATTACAATTTTAAAAAACATTTAATTGCATAAAGAGATTTATTTAACTGGGAAGGAGGTTCTTACAGCATTTAATAGTGAGGACACTTGGAGCCTTGAGCTAGAAAACTAGCCCTATATTTACTGTGTGATTGTGGATAAATTGCTTAAGTTCTCTGTGTCTCAATTCCTTAACTGTAAAAAGGACATAGCGCCCCCAAAATATATTATTATTTGCTTTTATTTGAGATGATTTTTTGTAATAATACAGGACAAACATGGCAGTAAATACTTAAAGGTTAAAAAAAAATAAAGGTCTTTTCCATAGTGATATTGAGTTGGGAAATGAAAACTGTAAGGGGAGCTAAGATGTCTTTTTTTTTTTTTGTATGCAATATTGAGCAAGAAGTTTAACTTATTTTTTAAAAAATGTTTATTTGTTTATGTTTGAGAGAGAGAGAGAGAGAGCGAGCAGGGGAGGGGAATAGGAGGTTTGGGGGGACAGAATCCCAAGCAGGCCCAGGCTGTCAACACAGAGCCCAATTTGGGGCTAGAAGTCACAAACTCTTAGATCATGCCCTGAGCTGAAACCAAGAGTCAGATGCTTAGCTGACTGAGCCACGCTGGTGCCCCAAGAATTTTAGCTCTCTTAAACATCAGTTTCCATTTTTTTCCTCCTAGATTAGTTCAATAAATGGAATAATGCACTTTTGAATTACTTACAAGCTATAAATTACTAGACATGCTACTTCTTTTTCTATTTCCATTTTTTATATTAGAGAGAGAATGAGTGCAAATGGGGGAAAGGGGCTGAGGAAGTGAGGGAGAGAATCTTAAGTAGGCTCCAAACTCAGCATAGAGCCTGATGCGGGGCTCAATCCCACGACTCTGGGATCATGACCTGAGCCCAAATCAAAAGTCGGATGCTTGGGGCGCCTGGGTGGCTCAGTCAGTTGAGCAGCCGACTTCAGCTCAGGTCATGATCTCGTGGTCCGTGAGTTCGAGCCCCGCGTTGGGCTCTGTGCTGACAGCTTAGAGCCTGGAGCCTGTTTCAGATTCTGTGTCTGTTTTTCTGACCCTCCCCCGTTCATGCCCTGTCTCTTTCTGTCTCAAAAATAAATAAACGTTAAAAAAATAAAAAAATAAAAAAAGTCAGATGCTTAACTGAGCTGCCCCGGTGCCTCTGCATGCTGCTTCTTAATATAATATTAATAATAGTAATCACCGAGACCTGGTTGTGTCACATTTCTTTGGCAAGCAATTCTCTTTAGGCCTGGCAAGCTTTTACAAAAGTTAACTAAATTAATATAAAAATCACAATATCATAGACTATTGAGATTCTACAAAAAAAAAAAAACACATATGAATGCTGCATGATGAATTTGCAAACTCTATCATATAATCAGAGGCTCACTTGCTAAACTTATTATAGTTAAATTCTATTTCACACTATGTTTATTAAATACATATACCTAGCCTTTTACAACTATGACAGTATAGCTGGTGTTATAATCATTGGTACCTCAGCATTCAATTAATCAGATATTCTAAGGTTTCATATTATTTGCTTAAGAAGGGATGTAATCATCCTGAGAATGAAAGCTAGCAAAGATTGATTTTATATGTCACAGGTAATATATTTTTATCATATGCCAATAAATTGTACTATATGGATTCATAAGTAACGCACACAAAAAAGCATGAAGCATTTGGGCTAGATGTTACATTTGTCTTTGAGATTAACTGGCAGATTGATGAGTCCAAAAACTAGATTTTCCTTTTAGGAGGACAGAGGAACACAAAGTAGAAAATTCTTTGTGATGTTTTTTTCCTTAATGCTTTCTGTGAGTTTTCCTGTGGCTGGCAGTTTTGTCTAACATCTTCTTTTCTTCATATTTTAAAGATATAGACTTATTTTGAAAAAAAAATTGTTACTTGGTTTTTGAAGCTGTAATATTGCCTGCTCAACTTTTTTAACATTTTGACTTATTACTACAATTAGTAGAATAAGTGTCCCTGGTGAAGTTAAATTTTTGGTGCACTCTTTCATGGGGGGAAAATTTGATCCAATATCCTGATTCAAGGTTAGTATTAGCAGAGTGAATTTTTTTCAGGGAAGATAGTGGTTTGAACGCTGATGTCTAATTTTACTAATTTTAGAAGCAAACTCCTTCTAAAAAAATAAAGGGGAATATTTTAAGGTCATAAAACTCCAAGGGTAGAGAACTAGAAGAGAGACAAGAGCAACAAATTTGGGTAAATTGACAACATAAGAAACAACAGGTGTTGGTGAAGGTGTGGAGAAAGGGGAACCCTTTTACCCTATTGGTGGGAATGCAAACTGGTGCAGCCACTCTGGAAAACACTATGGAGGTTCCTTAGAAAGTTAAAAATAGAACTACCTTACAATCCAGCAATTGCACTACCAGATATTTATCCAAAGGATAAAAAAATGCTGATTTAAAACAAAACGAAAAAAATAACGTTTATTTATTATTGAGATACAGAGTGTGAGCAGGGGACAGGCATAGAGAAAAGGGGACACAGAATCTGAAGCTGGCTCCAGGCTCTGAGCTGTTAGCACAGAGCCCGATGCAGGACTCCAACTCACAAACCGTGAGGTCATGACCTGAGCTGAAGTTGGATGCTTAACCAGCTGAGCCACCCAGGTGCTCTGTAAAAATGCTGATTTTAAGGGGCACATGCACCCCGAAGTTTATAGCAGCACCATAGACAATAACCAAAGTATGGAAAAAACCCAAATGTCCATTGACTGATGAATGGATAAAGAAGATGTAATACACACACACACACACACACACAATGGAATATTGGTGATCTAAAAGCATAAAATCTTGCCACTTGCAACAATGTGGATAGAACTAGAGGGTATTATGCTAAGTGAAATAAGTCAGTCACAGAACAACAAATACCATATGATTTCGTACATGGAATTTAAGAAACAAAATAGATGAACATGGGGGGGGGGTGGGAACAAAAGAGAGGCAAACCAGAAAACAGACTCTTAACTATAGAGAATAACCTGAAGGTTGCTCAAGGGGAGGTGGGCAGGGAGATGGGTTAAACAGGGATCAAGAAAGGCACTTGTTGTGATGAACACTGGGTGTCATATCTAAGTGACAAATCACTAAATTCTACACCTGAAACTAATATTACACTGTGTTAACTAACTAGAATTTAAATAAAAACTTGAAAGCGAGGGAAAAAAAAAGAACAAAAACTTTAGAAGCTAGAATGCAAATGGAACAGTACCGTTAACAGTGAATTAACAGACGTGAATTTTCAAACCTGAGAAATCCCAAATTCTTAGTCCCTAGTGGTATAAGCTGAGACTCATTCTGACTCACATTGCTGAATCTCCCTCCCCACCCCCCATAGCCTCTGGAATTAGCAGTGTCTGGTAGGGCTGGGGATTGGGAGTAAACACATGGCATCAATGAGGAAGACCAGTTGCAAGCACTTCAAGAGGCAATTAGATCACTAGATCTGCTCCTTAATACTACACTGCTTTTTATAGAAGGAAATGAGAAGGTTAAAACAGTGAGACTGGCTTGGGAAAAAACAAGATATACTTGGGGACAGGGCCATCACAAAGGAATCCTTAAGGGGAGGGGTGATTATGTAACAGAATGCGTATCATATGCTGAAAACCAGGAACTCTTTCAACATTTCAATATCAGTATACTGTCATTCATATCTTTTTGGGTTGGAAATTACAATTGGGTCAGTTTCGTGTGAAAGTACAAAAGATACTGTGATCCTGGGATTTCATCCTAACAAAAGCTCATACCTGACAGGCCTCACCCATCTATACTCAAGAGTTTTCAATCAGTCTTTTATGTTCTACTCACAATTATAATTAGCTGTTCAAAGATTATCATAAAACTAAAGAAAGCCTCTAATGTGGAGAGAGAGTGATAGAGTGGGAAAACCAGCTTGGGACTTCTGGTTTCAAGACCAGGTATAAGGAACTTAGAAGCTGCTACTCTGTGCTAAACATCATTAACAAGTTGAACAAACTGAAAAATCAACACCTTCTTTGAGTTGTCAGGGAAATAAAGTCATCACAGGACTAACTGCTGCCTCTCAAATTGGACAGCCCGGTAGATGTAGAGAATTAAACTTGACCAGAGCAGAAGAAACTCATAAGTAGAAGCCTCTGTGAGAATCAGTGCTGGGGGTAGGAAAACCCAACTCTAACTGATGAATTGCTGGAGGCTGAGTGTGAACAAATCTGAGAGTTAAAAACTCTAGGAGGACCTAGTTATAGAAGGGCCCTGACACTTGACCTCCTGGAGGCCTACCAGGTCCTCACAGTGAATGTAAGAGAAAAATTACCTTGAATTTCTAACAGGAGGAGGGGGAAATGAATCATTTTGAAATACACCAGAGCATTCTGTTCTTATAAACCAGGCTTACCCTCAGGGGAAACTGTTTTACCTGCTGGGTTTTTCCAGAACCCAGAATTCCTGGGTAAAGTGAAATATACAACTCCAGGATTTCCACCTGTCCTGTCATACCTAAGGAGAGAAAACAAAAACAACAAAAAAGAAAACACCTGAGAAGCTCTGGTGACATTCACTATCCAAGGACACAGGTCGTCCAAAAGACTGAGATATACTTCTAAGCTATATAATGGCTCCCCTTTCTTCTCCCCCTGCAACTACATTATTAAAGACCTATTACAATTCCTTTTACCCATAGCATCATGTTCACCTTTCACCAAAAAAATTACAAGATAACAACAGAACTAGTTTGACTGCATAAGCATCAGAACTAGAATCAGATATGGCATAAATGTTGGAATTATTAGACTGGGAATATAAGACTATAATCTGTAAAGGGATTTAATGGGGGGAAAAGTAGACATCATGCAAGAACAGAGGACTAATGTAAGCAGAGAGGAATTCTAAGAAAGAATACAAAAGAAATGCTAGAGATCAAAAACACTAACAGAAATGAAGAATGTCTTTGATGAGCTCATTAGGAACTGGGCATGGGCAATTATGAATAAAGATGCTATATTGGGGCGCCTGGGTGGCGCAGTCGGTTAAGCGTCTGACTTCAACCGGGTCACGATCTCACGGTCCGTGAGTTCGAGCCCCGCGTCAGGCTCTGGGCTGATGGCTCAGAGCCTGGAGCCTGTTTCCGATTCTGTGTCTCCCTCTCTCTCTGTCCCTCCCCCGTTCATGCTCTGGGTCTCTCTGTCCCAAAAATAAATAAACGTTGAAAAAAAAAATTAAAAAAAAAAAAAGATGCTATAAACATCCATGTGCAGGTTTCCGTGTGAACATAATTTTTACCTCTTTTGGGTAAATACCAATTACAGCTCATGGAAGTTGGTACCGACATTTTTGGTATGTCTGTTCAGAGGGGGCAAGAGATGTTGGAATCCAACATTAGAAGGGATAACATTCTATTATTTACTTAAAATCACACTGATTCTCATGTTTTTTTTTTTTTTTTTTTTTTTTTAACAATCTAAAGAAGCTCAAAAGGAAACCTTTCCATTCTGCATTCTCATCTTAGACCTCCGTTCTTCCTTGGGCCTGGGTTAATGCAAGTAAAAGGGAAAAAATGCTGCCCAATAGTGCATCAAGGTACATTTTAAGTACCTGGAGTCAGGAAAAAGAAATTATGTCACACATATACACAACAACTTCATGTGTCAAATGCCTTGAAAAATCTGGTCTACTCATCCATTCAACAAGCATTTATTTTGCTCCTTCTGTGCTCAGGACACTGTGTTAGGCATTATTCAGGATATAAAGATGAATCATACAAATATTTTACCTTAGGAATTTATTTTTTATACTGTGGCAAAACATATAATGAAGTCAAGACGATGTTATAAACTATGTACATAGGAGTCATATTATCAGCCAAGCTTTTTTAAGCTATTGGACATGTCTAGTGTTGGAATATTGTTTTTCTATATATTTTAAGAGGAAAAGATTTAAATAAAAATTAAGGACTTTATAGGTCTTTATTGGTAAAACTAAATTTTGTTGGGAAAGACTTTTAACGTTAAGTGGAGGCATTGGATTATCACTGACAATAGGAATTAGACATGTCCTAAATTTCAAGTGTTATATTTTATATTCTAGCTATGTATAAAATTGAACATTTTGTTCATTCCATTTTTTTCTCTTTCCCATTCAGTTCCTTTATTTCTCATCATATGCAATGTTTCAGTATTTTCTTCTTTCATAATTCCAGCACAGGAATTTTCAGTTCACCTTTCTGTATTGTAAAGCTACTAATTAGTATTGACTTTCACACTACAGCATCTGTAGTAAAATCTCATTAATTGTGCCCAGTTGGGAAATAAAAGGTGAGTCTGACTCATAGAACATATAAGAAGAAATGGCATGAAATAATATATGTATGAAATAACCTGCTGATAGCAATTGAGTAATACAAGAATCAATCACAAATGTGAGGAAAAACACTTGTTTTGCTTAAAAATACTCATCAATAAAATCCATTTTTATTACCATATTCAATATTTGAATAAAACCATTGCTAAAGTGGCTTAAAATCAATTTTCTGGCTTTCACTTGAAAATAGGGTAAATATCACCTTTATTTACACTTAGTTAGAAAGTAATCTTTTGAGGGTACACATTTGTGTTTTAAGTAAGCTTTCCTTAATTATCATAATTTTCAATTTTTAATTAAACAGGTTTTTATTGTTTGGGGAGGAAATTCATCTAAGACAAAGACTGTAGCATAAAAAGTTCTTTTCCACTAAGGCAAATAATTTTTAATTTTGTAAACACTTGAAACTGTTACTAGTATAATTGAGGATTGATACCATGTGTAATATTTTTATTTTCTAAGAAAACATTTAAAATTGCATTAAAATTACAAAATTTTTCCAAGTACACTTAAAAAATAGGTATGCACAAAGATGTAGCTTATGTTTATTTATTAATTCGTTATCTTTTTATTTACTTTCTTTGGCAATATTTCAAATTTATGGTTTGCTTCCTTACTTCCTGCTAAATTAGCCTAAATGTAAGCAAGCGGTGGTAGCTCGTGGTGAAATAACAGAACCATGGACTCAGCAACGAAGGGTAGACTTTTTGAAAATATTTCCAGGAAACCTTTTATTCAGTTGGGAATATGGGAGAAAAGCTTAAGAGTCCGTTTTGTGTAAACACAACTTTTATTGAGTTTGGGAAAATAAGAGAGACCAGAAAAGAATGGGATCACATTGACAGAAGTGATGCCACTTAAAGTCTGAGCTGATAGCATTAATGGAAATAAGATAGAATCCCTGAGAGAAAAATCGTTCATGAATTCATGATAGGAGAGTGTTTAAAAAGGAGGAAGTCATCAGTAGTGTAGGATATCACAGGCACCTAAATGCCTAAGATAAAACCATTTTCCTGGCCAGAGGAATTGTAGAAAGGAGACCCCATGGTCCACAGAGTTTGGGGTAAATTCCCATTATTTTTTCCTGTTTTCTTATAGCATGGGAAGCTAAATTAGTGAGGAAATAAACAAAATATTTCTGTCCAGAAGACTAGGTAAGGGGCTCCTGGGAGAGTATAGGGGAAATCCTGGAGACCAGTGAGCTGGAGAAAAGAGGTTCTGAATTCTGTCTATAAAGGTAAATGAATCTGGGTTCATCGCTGAAAAATTTAATAGAGCAACCCAGGAGGCACAGCAAAGGATTTGAAAGCCAAGCTGACACTGGAACCACTTGAGATGTCAGTTTAATTAAAATATCAACAAACCTCTAACCAGATCAACCAGGGAAATAAAACAAAAACAAAACAAACAAGAAACAGAAAAGGAAAGATTTTTTCCAATCTAGAATTCTGTATCCTGTAAAAATACCCTTTTGGAATGAAAACAAAATAAAAAATATTTTTAGATCAAGGAAAACTAAAAGACTGTCATCTGTCACTAGCCCACTGGCAAAAAAAAAAAAAAAAAAAAAAAAGGGAAAAAGGAGGAAAAAAGCTACAGGAAGAAGTTTCCCAGGCTAAACAGCAATGATTGCAGAAGAAATCTTATAACTTCAGTAATAAAGAAATAGCAAACAAAATAGTAATTTTCTAAGTTAATAAAATAAATAGATACCATATAAAGCATATTCTCTGACCATAATAGAATGAAATTACATATAAATAACAAAAATATATCTGTAAAATCCCAAAATAGTTGGGAATTAAATACTGCACTTGTAAATAATCTATGGGCCAAAGAGGAAGTCTCAAGAATATAAAAAAATATTTTGAATTAAATGAAAACAAAAATACAATGGATCAGTACCTGTGGGATACAGTTAAAACAGTGTTTTGAGGGAAACTTACAACATTAAATACATGTATCAGAACAGAATGATTTAAAATCAATAAACTATGTTTTCACCTTAAGAACTAGTGAAAGAAGACCAAAATAAACCTAGAGCAAGCTGAAAGAAGGTAATGATTAGAGCAGAGATCAGTGAAATTGAAAACCAAACAATGAAGAAAATCAGTAAACCAGATGGTTTTTTAATCAATAAAATTGATAAACCTAGCAAGACCAACAAAGAAGACAATACATGTCCCTCTAATATTAAAATAATAGGGCAATATTATAAACAATTCTATAGCAATAAATTTGAATAACTAGATGAAATAAACCAATTCCTTGAAAGATACAAGCTATCAAAATTCATTCCAGATGAAATAAAACCATGAATAAGATAATATCCAGCAAAATAAATCCCAGTCCCTGATAGTTTCACTGGTGAATTCCACCAAATGTTTAAGACAGAACTTCTATCAATTCTGCATAAGCTCTCCAGAAAATGGAAAGGGAGGAAATATTTCCCAACTTAATTTATCAGTCTAAAATCCATATATCATAACCAGATAAAGATATTACAAGGAAAGCCACTACAAATATCCATCATGAATACGGAGACAAAATCCTCAGCAAAATGTTAACAAATAAAACCCAACAATGTATAAAGTAATAATGTATTAGGAGCAAGTAGAATTTTTTAGTAATCAAAGTGTAGTTCAACATCTGAAAACCAGACAATGTGATTCACCATACTAACATACTAAAGAAAAGTTGTATAAAAATTTCAATAGACATGGAAAATACATTTGATAAAATTCAACATGCATTCATTTAAAAAGCGCTCAGCAAATGAAGAGCAGAAGAAACTTTAGAGAAATGTGAATTGCTAAAGGGCAAGGACTATGGGATGGTTATTCTTCTCACCAGTGCTTATTAGCACAGTTCCTGTTACAAAGGTGAAAAAAAAGATTTGTAAAACAAATTATTCATAAATACATAAACGAACAGTGCCCAATTTAATTTTTTTTTAATTAAAAAAAGTTTTTAAGGTTTATTTTTGAGCGAGAGAGAGACAGAGCCTGTATCAGGGAGGGGCAGAGAGAGAGAGACACACAGAATCCGAAGCAGTCTCCAGACTCCGAGCTGTCAGCACAGAGCCTGACACAGGGCTCAAACCCACAAACTGTGAGATCATGAGCTGAGCTGAAGTTGGATGCTCAACCAACTGAGGCACCCAGGTGCTCCAACAGTACCCAATTTAAAATACATACACAGAGACACAGACCCTCTAGAAAATAAGAATATAATTCTCTAGTTTTCTGAACAGTGCCGTGATATGAAAATTTTGTTTTAGGAAACTGATATATTTTAATATCTTTGAGTAATTTAAAGTGGGTTGGTGAAAGGGCTAAAACCATGTACGGTTTTATTCCAGACTTGATGATCAGTGTCTTGGTGGCAGGATATGTAATGAAGATGGATAGGTAAGAAAAACATTAGAAATCTTGTTTCTTCAACATTAAAAAGAAAATAAATCAGGCTGTAAGTAAATAGGTGTTTTCACGAGAGGAGAGGATATAAATCATTCATTTAAAGTAATTATTTTGTTTTCTGGTAACAGTTAAATTTAGCTATAGTAACTGATATATTACAGTATATGTTCATTGATCATATGGATTAATTTATATGTATTCGTACTTACTAATTTTACACTTATATTTATCTAATATCTTCTGTTAGACTATATGTGCATTATATCGCTTATTAGACCCACATATTCTGTGTTTTCCCTAATATAATACTTTGACTTCAAAAGATACTCAGTAGCATCACATGAAAGTGCATAAATAAGTTAATCAGTGATTAGGCAGGATTACTTGTTACAAAGACCTAAATGGCCTTGTTTACTCTAGATGTATCTTTCTCAGCCAGGATGTATTTTCTAAGCTTACTGCGCATTTAACGGGATGTGATTAAGAGGAACATCTGTTTTTTTAAAGAACTTACTTAAGGTGAATTCCATTATGGGTCAAAGGTCTGCATCCCACTGAGAGTGCAGATGAATAAATGTTTGGTTTCTGGGACCAAAAGGAGATGGGCTAGAGATATACTTTGAATTAGAGATTTCAATTCACCTTATTATCAACTGGATAAAACTCTATATGCCTCAAGGTAATATCTTGATAAAGGTCTCCTTAGCTTTATGTCTTTCCTGTTCATTATTTTAAATTGTGCTTCACAAGGTAAAGGTAGATTTATAATTTGTTTTTTTTTTAAATGTTGAATGCAGAAGTTGAATCCTTTGTAGTTGTTGCTTCATTTTAATAATTTTTGAATTTTATTTTTTCCTTTAATTTACAAGGAAGCCAAAACTACATAGTAATATATATACTTATACATTTCTTTAAAAAATATGATACTATATCAGCTTCAAATACGGAAAGGGATGTTTTTGGAACATAATTTTCCTGAATTCAAGATTGTAAGATTCTACATACTATATTTTTGGTTTTCCTTTTTGTGACCACAGACTGTACACTTCATTGCACAAAAAGTGAGCTAATACTAAATAAGATGGCAAGAGTCTGGATTGTGTGATGGTCGTATGGTTTACACGGCAGAGGCAGCTGTTGGTGCCAATTATGTAGTAATAAGCTTGAGCAGGTGCCAAAAGAATAAAACTAAGTTTGACTTGAAAGCAGGTAAGACATGATGCTTCGGAAGCTCCTGTCTCCTAGGACAAGAGAGTTGCTCATTTTAAAATCATGATCTGAAATTCCTGAATTTTACAGAATTCTCCGGGCTTTTCAAATGGTGAATAAAAGTGTGATTTAATGTATAGACCCATTTATATCAATCACCGTGCTGAACATACACATATAAGAATTAAGCTAAACGTATGGATTGCTTCATTTATAACAAAACATAGCCTCCTCTTTAGTGGAATTAAGCAGATGTTTAAAATTTTTCAACAAATTTTAAAAGTGACTGAAGGCAGGAAATGAAAATGATACCCAATTTAAGCTCTAGGAAGTCTGTAGACAGGCTATAATTATCTATTATTAAGGCAACTTGTATAAAGAATAGAAAACTACTGTCCAGTAAGGAGGTTTCTTCCATTGTCTGTTTTTTTTTTTTTTTTTTAAATTTCAGCCAGATGACAAATGAGAAATCCTTTTTTATTCTGTGTTCATCCATCTTCTTTTGAGATCTGGTCCTTTCATTTATTAATTTATTTGTACAGATTTAAACTTTTATATAGTGAGAAAAAACAGAAAAACAAAAACAGTTCTGATAATTAGCCATGGTATGTAGGCTGATGAGTAGTTGGTAGTCTAAGAAATATTTAGTCATTTGTGTCATTTAAGTCCTATCTGTAAGTTTTGGAAACTATTAGAAATTCAAAATGTCAATGAAAAGTTTTATGTTTTTGTTTTTGTTATTGAATATCAGGCTCTGCGACTTTCTGCTTTTTTCATGGCCTGGAAAGATGACAGTGTGATGACCTTTTGTTATCAGTGGGAGAGTCTGTTTTGTGTAAATGGAGGTCTAGGTCCTTGGATTCCCTATGAGAAGATACATGTAGGGATCTGTGCTGGAGTAAAGACAGCAGGAAGGAAAGCCAGAAACATAAACCAGGTTTGTTTTTGTTTTTGTTTTTGTTTTGCTTTTTATTAAAGCAAAAGTACACTCTCAAGGTGGGAGATGGGGCAGGCTCCAGGAGGTGGAACCAGCCCCTAGGTTGTTTTGGGATTGGATATTATTGGATCTCTTGCAGCCAGGGGTGAGCCGTGACATACAGTGAGGTGGTCTGTAATGGAGTCTGCTTCTAATCATTTGGGGACTCCTTCCACAGGAGGGGAGTTTTTGACCCTACAAGGTTTGTACTGGAACCATCCTGGCAACCTTTCTCCCTCTTGGCAGGAGCTGTACCCACAATGCAAATGCATTATAAGGAGCCTTAGGGTTACCCTGGAGCAGAGGTAGAAGAGAGAGTGCATGCTTTACACCTGTGGCTCTTGATCTGTCAGCCCCAGGCTCTTGTAAGACACAAGGTCAGCATGTTGTGCCTCCAGGCTTTTAATGTGTACCCTATTTATCAAGATCCTTGCCTCTAGTTCTGGTTTCTGTCATTCCCCTTCAAGGATTTGGGACTCTTGCCTTTGGTCGTTCCTTTCACTGATTTGGTCTAGCTTCTACCTAACACTTTGAAATGAACCTATCTTCCTTTCTAGAGCTGGACAGCTTTGAGGGCTTGAAGTCTCAACTACTTGAGAATTTTGATAGTAAAAAAATATATATATGCCTAATGTACTGAAGAGACCCTTTCCTCAGGGGTCTTCCGGAGGGTGGCGTTCGGGCACAATGAGGCCTCCCATGCTCTATGTTCTGTTTCATAAACTGAGAAACCCCTAGGCTTTGCCACTTAAGAATACTCCTTAGAGTATTCTGGAGTGGAGTCTCCCACCTACTATAGGTACTGACAACTAATGACTAGTAAACCCATGACAAGGGAGAAATTAATCATTGTTACTATCTTTTCATTTACCCCAGGATGTAAAGTAATGAACAGGCCAAAAGTAAAAATAAATAAATAATAACAAATCCAGGAAGACCCAGGAGGCAAGTGAAAAATACAAACAAAACATATGGATTAGGCAACTCCTAACAAAATAGAACATCTGGGGAGAAAGGTACACTTAAAAGAAAAATAATATGAGCACTAAAGGAGATTTAAGTGTAGCAAAAATAAAATTATAGAACTGAAGAAACAGCTACAGAAATAATAGAAAGACTAAGATTTCGGAAATAATTTCTTAGCAATACTATGCTTCACTTGTGTTTTCAATTTGGATTCAACAATAACATCTTCTCAAATTGCTTCTATATGCAGAGAAGAAGCTGGAAACTCCATTTCCCCGAATCCCCTATCCTATGTGATCCCAAGAATCACATGAGATTTGGAAAGTAAAAGAGGAGATTCCATTATTTTTCCAGAAATGGTTGCATCCTGATGTAGATTTACTTTTGCTTCCTGGCACTTTCTTCTTTTTTATTTCCCTGACACTTTCTTGAGAATCAGCTGTTTGCTGCTACACACTGAGGCAGTTGATTACCCTTCTGTATTAGCTTGCCAGGCTTTCCATAACAAAATACCACAGACTGAGTAGGTGATTTCTTCTGAAGCCTCTCCTCTTTGCATTCAGATGGCTGCCTTCTAACTTTTTGGTTCTTACAGGTCCTTGCCTCTGTACACTCGCATCTTTGATGTATGTCCCCACATCTCTCTGAATGTCCTCATCTTCTTTCTTTTTTTTTTATTTTATACTAATAAAATTAAATTAGTATGTCTTAATCTCCTCCTCCTACAAGAACACCAGGAAGATTGGATTAGAGAAGAGTTTAAGGACCTTATTTTAACTACTTCTTTAAAGGTTGTTTCTTAAGATACAGTCACCTCCTTTGATACTGGGGTGAGGACTTCAACATAACAGTTTTGAAGAGAATGTAATTCAGTCCATAACACCTGCTTAGAAATTTTTAGTAATTTCAGTGGCGTTTTACTAAGCTTCTGAGAACTATCCTCTTTGGTGCTTTAGGCTGAGGTCTTCAGTATTTGCTTCATTGACTTTTAACAGTGCTTCTCTGAACTCATGTCTTCTTCCTTGTTTCTGCATAGTTGTGGAAATGTCTAGTTCTTAGTTTTAAACTTATACAACTGGAAAATAGTGTACTTCCCTCCCCCTATCACTTTATCTACCCATCATCTCTCTCTCTCTCTCTCTCTCTCTCTCTCACTTCTCTCTCTCTCTCTCTCTCTCTCTCTCTCTCTCTCTCTCTTTATCTCTCTCTGTTAGCTTGCTAGGGCTGCCTGAAACAAAGAACCACAGACGTTGTGGGCAGAGTTGGTTTCTTTTGGTAACTTTCTTGGCTAATAAATATGTCATCTTCTGTCTTTACTTTCTCCTCCTTCTATACCTGTCTTTGCTCAAATTTACTCTTACAAATATACCAGTCATACTGATTTTGAGCTCACCCTAATAAACTCATTATAATTTAATTGCCTATTTAAAGACCCTCTTTCCAGATACAGTCACATTCTTAGTATTTTAGCACTTGAGTATATAAATTTTGGGAGAACACAGTTCAGCCCATTGCTATCTACCCATTTATCTATGAACTAATTGCTGAACTATTTGAAAGCAATTTGCAGACCACATGATGTATTACGTAGATATATAGCATGTTCTTAAAAATAAGAATTTTCTTCTGCCTTCTGTAGTACCATATCATAGTGATTGGAAGGGGATTTAAAGTCAGAGAGACATATTCTTATTGGCTTAGAAGAAAATGAATACCCAGGTTGTGACCTGCCCTTGTGGGTCATATGTCACAGAAGTTGGCATCTAGAAGCCAAGAGCGGTTCCAGGTAACAGGTGGTGGGAAAATGGGAACTTCAGTAACAGAACTATAAGGAAATGATCGTGCCCAAATCAGTGAGCTTGGAAGAGAATCCTGATCCCTAGATATGAAGAGAAGCTCCAGCCAGCACTTTGATTTCAGCTTAGTAATATCCTGAGCAGAGGACCCTGCTAACTAGACTCCTGACCATGGAAAGTGTGATAAAATACATTTGTATTGTTTTAAGCCACTGAGTTTATGGTAATCTGTTCCACAGTACTAAAACTAAGATGCTCTTGTTTTCAGACTAGGCTATTTGGCAATGTCTGGATATATTTTAGATTGTTACAGTTTGTAGGAGGATGGTTTTTTCATCTAGTACAGAGAGGCAGAGTGCTGCAAACCATCCTACAATGCACAAGGCAGCCCCTCAAAATACAGAATAAGGAAGCTGTGAAAGTTAATAGTGCCAAGGTTGAGGACTATTCGATTAGATTAGGCTATTCAATTAGAATCGTCTCCAGTTGGAAGAGGAAAACTGATTTTGAGTTAGAATATGAAGAACATAACAACTTTCTAGAAGTAAATTAGAGACTTTCACTAGCCATATAAATTTTGTTTGGGATAACAGAATACTATTAAATACTGCCCCATAGAGAGCATCATTTTCAAGGTTTCCAAACTGAATCTGACACTTCTTACATACAAGGATTAATTTCTAAGTTACGTTTTGATATTAATGAGAAATTGCCACCTACATGAGAAAATCAAAGATCATACATATTAGAACATTTTTCTCGGAATGTGTAAAATGCTTGAATTTTTAATTTTTCTCTGTATATACATTGTCCAGGGTATCATATTTAATGGTAGAAATAATTCGGTGTTTGGCTTCTGTACTCCCTTCACATTCCATTTTCTTTCTCATCAGGAAAGCTTCCTAGGCCCTTGGCAAAATATCTCTTTGAAAAATCTGATGTAGAATTCCAAAGTTTGTGGGTGGTGGCATGAACACACAAAGAAGAGATTATAATACCTTTTATAATTCCAAAGCAAAAGACTCTTTAGGACCTCAAAGACTTACATAGTAGAGAGAAATATTTGTTATAGTAAATGTATAAATAAAAGCTAGAGCTGGTGACTTGGACCCTTGGACATGATAAACATTAAATGAGTACCCATTTGTGGTCCATTTTCTTCAGTGTTGTTCTTGATTTCTTGCTACTCAGCAGGACTCCTGAGGATTATTACATGTTCTTTGAGGATAATTTTAAATAATAGATAAATATTCTAAAAGCACAGGATTCCTGTAAGTTACTCCCAGCTGTCAGTCACTGAGAACTCTGCATTTGGTATGAATTCAACATTCTCTTTCTCACATGAGCTTTTAACAGAGAACAGATAAATGAGTATGAAGAAGACAAGATTGCAAAACATGTTGGATATCAAGTTCATTTACAGGGGATGAAAACAACATAGAAAATCTGGTCCATGTTGTTCGTATGTCTCTGTCTTGACTGAGTCTTCCCTATCAAATTAGTATTACAAAGTAAGATCTTTTTGGTCGTATTCTCAAATCTCTGCAAAGACAAATGTCTTATGTTTCGTGGTTATTCTTTACTATTTATAATTACAATAGCCTTCAAGGAGAATAGAAAGACAAATAGCAAAAACTAAGTAAATGTAAATTTTTATCCTGAAGTAATTTATCTCATAAGCTTAGCTATCTCAAATTTACAGAGAACATAAAGTATCAAAAGATCTACCAGAGCAACCAAAACAAATGTTAGCATATGCATACATGAATAATATGGGCAAGCATATATAGTGTTTATTATAAGTCAGATCCAGTTCTGAGGGCTATCTTTAGGTAGTAACTCATTTAATCTTCCTAACAACTTTAGGAGATAAGCACTACATTTATCTCGAGTTGATAAATGAGAAAATTGAACCAGAAATTGTTTCAGTACCTTGTCGAGTAAGTTCAGCCAGCAAGGAGCTTAGGAAATATTCAAAATAGAGTCCTTACTGTTAGCTTCTTCAAGTGGTTAATCTCCAAGTCTCTATTTAGTCTTTATGGAAACATTTATTTAGTGTTTAGTGTTTATAGTGCCCCAAGCTGGCTGCTGGGGATAAAGATAAATAAGACAGGTATGTAAATCAGTAAACCTTATTTTAATGTGTGCTGTGATAGGAACAGAAAGAAGGGATTATCACTTGACAATTAACAAAAGGAAAAACAAGAAGGCAGTTAGATTAACAATAAACAGTTCTATATATTTCAACTTCACATAGTTTTATAGTGATTTGGACACACTGACATTGGCAGTTATATTCATAATCATGGCCACAAGTTACTAAAGAAGATTTAATCTGTGTTCACAGAATGTTGGTTAAAAAAGAGGGTGGTACATTTATAAACTTTTATTCTGCATAGTGTATTTATGTTTTGGAGTGGATTCTTAAGTTTTTCATTATATTTTGAAATTTTTATTTTTTTATGGTTGTTCCAGGGCTTACTGCATACATTTTAGTTTATCAGAACCTACTTCAGATCTATTCTAATTTAATTCCAGAGAGAGAGATGCTACTCCTCTATAGCTCCATTCTTTTTTTTCTTTCTCCTGTTTTCATTATATATTGCATCTACGTAGGCTACAAAAGTAATAATACATTGCCACTACTTTGTATAACTGATTACAGAAGATGAGGAAAGAAAGGAAGCAAGTATGTATTTACAGATTTTATTATGTTTGCCATCTTACTTACCTTTACGGTTCTTTTCATTTGTTCCTGTGGGTTTGTAATTTTTACATTTATTTTTATTTTTATTATTTTTATTTTTTATTAATTTTAAAAATTTTAATTCCAGTATAGTTAACATACAGTATTATCCTAGTTTCAGGTGTACAATATAGTGATTCAACAATTCTATATATTACTCAGTGCTCATTATGATAAGTGTACTCTTAAATCCCCATCACCTATTTGGCCCATCCCCCACCCAACTCTCCTCAGGTAACTGCCAGTTTAATTCTCTCTAGTTAAGAGTCTGTGTCTTAGTTTCTCTCTCTCTCCCTCTCTTTTTTCCTTTGCTCCTTTGTTTTGTTTCTTAAATTCCACACATGAGTGAAATCATATGGTTTTTTTTTCTCCTGATTGACTTCTTTCACTTAGCATTATACTCTGTTACTTCCTTCATGTTGTTGCAAATGGCAAGATTTTATTCTTTTATGGCTGAGTAATATTCCACTGTATATGTATACTACCCTGCTTTATCCATTTGTCTATTGATGGACACTTGGGCTGTTTCTGTAACTTGGCCATTGTGAATAATGTTTCAGTAAACATAGGATGCATGTATCCCTTTGAATTAGTGTGTTTGTATTTTGGGGGGAAATACCCAGTAGTGCAATTATTGGATCCTAGGGTAGTTCTATTTTTAACTTTTTTGAGGAAACCCCATGCTGTTTTCTACACTGGCTGTACCAGTTTGCATTCCCACCAACAGTGGATAAGGGTGCCTTTTTCCCCACACCCTCACTGTTTTCTTGTGTTGTGGATTTTTGCCATTCTGACAGGGGTGAGGGGATATCTCATTGTAGTTTTGATTTACATTTCCCTGATGATGAACGATGTTAACACATCTTTTCATGTGTCTGTTGACTTTCAGGATGTCTTCTTTGGAGAAATGTCTGTTCATATCCTCTACCCATTTTGAACTGGTGTTTTGAGTTTTAGGTGAATTGATCAGTTCTTTCTATATTTTGGATACTAACCCTTTATCAAATATGTCATTTGCAGATATCTTCTCCCATTCAGTAGATTGCCTTTTAGTTTTGTTGATTGTTTCCTTTGCTGTGCAGAAACTTTTTTATTTTGATGTAGTACCAACATTTAAAAAATTTTTTAAAAAATTTTTTATTTCCCTTCCCTCAGGAGACATATCTAGAAAAATGTTGCTATGGCCAATATCAGAGAAATTACTGCCTTTCTTCTCTTCTAGAATTTTTATGGTTTCAGGTCTCACATTTAGGTCTTTAACGTATTTTGAGTTTATTTATGTGTATGGTGAAAGAAAGTGGTCCAGTTTCATTTTTTTTTAC
Source organism: Neofelis nebulosa (assembly GCF_028018385.1). Lineage (NCBI taxonomy): Eukaryota > Metazoa > Chordata > Mammalia > Carnivora > Felidae > Neofelis > Neofelis nebulosa. The sequence continues at coordinate 73,674,182 of NC_080782.1, forward strand.
ATGTAGCTGTCCAGCTTTCCCAACACCATTTGTTGAAGAGGCTGTCTTTTTCCCTTTGCATGTTCTTTCCTGCTTTGTCAACGGTTAATTGATCTTTTAATTATGGGTTTATTTGGAGGTTTTCTATTATGTTCCATCGATCTATGTGCCCATTTCTGGTCAGTACCATGCTGTTTTGATCACTATAGCTCTGTAATGTGACTTGAAGTCTGGAATTGTGACACCTCCAGTTTTGTCTTTTTCAATATTGCTTTGGTTATTCAGGGTCTTTTGTGGTTCTATACAAATTTTAGTGTCTTGTTCTGTGAAAAATGCTGTTGGTATTTTGATAGGGATTGCAGTAAATGTGTAGATGCTTTGGGTAGTATAGACATTTTAACAATATTTGCTCTTCCATGAGCATAGAAAATCTATTATTTTGTGTGTTGTCCTCAGTTTCTTTCATCACTGTGTTATAGTTTTCAGAGTATAGGTCTTTCACCTCTTTGTTTATGTTTATTCCTATTTTATTCTTTTTGGCCTACTTGTAAATGGGATTGTTTTCTTAATATCTTTTTCTCTGCATCATTATTAGTGTATAGAAATGCAACAGATTTTTGTACGTTGATATTGTATCCTGCTACTTTACTGAATGATTTTTTTAAATGTATCATTGGATTTGGTTTGCTAGTATTTTGTTGAGAATTTTTGCATCTGTGTTTATCAGAAATATTGGCCTGTAGTTGTCTTTTTTAGTGATGTCTTTATCTAGTTTTGGTATCAAGGTAATACTGGCCTCACGAAATGAATTTGGAAGTTTTTCTTCCTCCTTTATTTTTTGGAATAGTTTGAGAAGAATAGGTATTACCTCTTCTTTAAATATTTGGTAGGATTTGCCTGTGAAGCCATCTGATCCTTGACGTTTGTTGGCTGGGAGTTTTTTGATTACTGGTTCAGTTTCATTGCTGGTAATTGGTCTATTCAAATTTTCTATTTCTTCCTTCTTCAGTTTTGGTAGTTTATATGTTTTTAGGAATTTATCCATTTCTTCTAGAATTATCCAATTTGTTGGCATACAGTTATTCAGAATATTTTCTTATAATTGTTTGTATTCCTGTAGTATTGGTTGTCATTTCTCCTCTTTAATTTGTAATTTTGTTTATTTGAGTTCTTTTCCTTTCTTTTCTTTTCTTTTTCATGAGTTTGGCTAGATGTTGATCAATTTTGTCAATATTTTCAAAGGACCAACTCCTCGTTTCATTGATCTGTTCTATTGATATTCTTAGTTTCTATATCATTTATTTCTGCTCTGATCTTTGCTATTTCATTCCAGCTGCTATTTTAAGATTTTGTTTGTTGTTCTTTTACTAGCTCCTTTATGTGTAAGGTTAGTTTAATTGAGTTTTTTCTTGCTTTTTGGGGTAGGACTGTATTACTATAAACTTCCCTCCTAGAACTGCTTTTGCTGTATCCCAAAGATACTGGACTATTATGTTTTCATTTTCATTTGTTTCGATACAATTTTTGATTTCTTTTTTTTTTTCTTGCTTAGCCTATTCATTGTTTAGTAACATGTTATTTCACCTCCGTGTATTAGTGCTCTTTCCAGATTTTTTTTTTTTGTGGTTCATTTCTAGTTTCATGGCATTATAGTCAGAAAAGATGCATCTTATAACTTTGAAGTTTTTAAAGTTTGTTGAGACTTGTTTTGTGGCCTAAAATGTAACGTATCTGAAGAATGTTCCGTGTGTACCTGAAACGAATGTGTCTTTTGCTGTGTTAGGATGGAATGTTCTGAATGTATCTGTTAAGTTCATCTGGGCTAGTGTGACATTCAAAGCCATTGTTTCCTTGTTTGTTTTCTGTTGGAATGATCAGTCCCTTGTCAGTGGGGTGTTAAAGTCCCCTACTAATACTGTGCTCTTATGTTTATGTTTGTTTTCAGCTATTTTATGTATTTGGATGGTTCCATGTTCTGTGCATAAATATTTATGATTGTTATATCTTCCTTTTGGAATTTCTCCCTTTTATTATAGAATGCCCTTCTCCATCTCTTGTTACAGTCTTTGTTTTAAAATATAACTTTGTCCAATAAAAGTGTTGCTACCCCAGCTTTTTTGAACATCCATTTGCATGACAAATATTTCTCCATCCCTTCACTTTCAATCTGCAGGTATCTTTAGTTGGAAATGAGTCTCTTGTAGGCAGCATATAAGTAGGTCTTATTTTCTTATTCATTCTCACCCTATATATTTTGAATGAAGTATTTATCCCTTTTACATTCAGAGTATTTATTGATAGACATGTATTTATTGCCATTTTGTTACCTGATTTGTGGTTGTTTGTGTATTTTTTCTCTGATTCTTTTCTTGGTCTCTTTCATGGTTTGTTGCCTTTCTTTAGAGATATATTTGGATTAATTTCCCTTTATTCTTTGCGTATCTATTACTGGTTTTTGATTTGTGGCTACCTTTAGGTTTGTATATAACATCTTTTGCATATAGCAGTCTATATTTGATGGTTGTAAATTTGAACCCATTCTTGACTCATCTCCCCCACATTTTAGGTACACGGTGTCATATTTTACATCCTTTTATTTTGTGAATCTATTGATTAATTTTTATAGATATACTTATTTTTAGTTCCTTGTGTTTCCTAATTTTCATACCCTGGCTTGTGCTCTTTCCTTTCTACTCGGAGCCACCTTTAGTATTTCTTCTAGGGATGGTTTAGTGGTCATGAACTCCTTTAATTTTTGTTTGTTTGAGAAATTCTTTTTTTTAAGTTTATTTATTTATTTTGAGAGAGAGAGAGAGAGAGAGAGAGAGAGAGAGAGAGAGACAAAGAGAGAGGAAGGGAGAGAGAGAGAATCCCAAGCAGGCTCTGCACTGTCAGCATGGAGACTGATGTGGAGTCAAACTCATGAACCGTGAGATCATGACCTGAGCTAAAATCATGAGTTGAACACTTAACCAACTGAGCCATGCAGGAATCCTACCTGAGAGACTCTTTATCAGTCCTTTTTATTCTGAAGAATAGATTTATATAGAGTATTTTTAGTTGCATATTTTTCCCTTTCAGCCCTTTTAATATATCATGCCACTCTCTTCTGGCCTGCAGAGTATCTGCTAAAAAATCTGCTGATAGCCTTATGTGGTTTCCCTCATATGTACCTACCGTCTCCTTCTGCTTTTAAAATTTTTTCTTGGGGTGCCTGGGTGGTTCCATCTGTTAAGCTTCTGACTTTGACTGAGTTCATGATCTCATGGTTTATGGGTTCAAGCCCTGAATTGGGCTCTATGCTGACAGCTCAGAGCCTGGGGCCTGCTTTGGATTTTGTGTCACCCTCAATCTCTCTGCCCCTCCTCGACTCATGCTCACTCACTCTCTCAAAAATGAACGTTAAATTTTTTTAAAATAAAAATTAAAAAAAAACTATATATATATATATATATATATATATATATAGTTTTTTTTTTCTTTATCACTACTTCTTGCCATTTTAATTACTGTGTCTTGGTGTGGCTCTCCTCAGGTTGACATTTTTGGAGAATCTCTGTCTTCTGGATCTGAATATCTACTTGCTTCCCCAGATTTGGGAAGTTTTCAGCTGTTATTTCTTTGAATACATTTTCTTCCCCCCCCCCTTTCTCTCTATGGTTCTTCTGGGATCCCTGTAATGTGAATGTTATTACTTTGATGGAGTCACTGAGTTCTCTGAGTCTGTTCTCATTTCACACAATTTTTTTTCTCCCATTGTTCAGGTTGATTACTTTACAATATTCTGTCTCTGAGGTCATTAATTCATTATTTTGCTTCCTCTAACCTATTTATTACATCAAGTATATATTTTATTTCATTTATCGTGTTCTTCATCTCTGATTGATTCTCTTTTATATCTTTGTTAAGGGACTCACTGATGTCCTCCACTCTTTCTCAAATCCAGTTAGTATCTTTATGATAATTCATATCCTCTATCTGACATATTAATGATAGCCATTTCTCTTAGGTCTCCTGTTGTAGTTTTGCCCTATTCTTTCATCTGGGATTTATTCCTGTGTCTCCTCATTTTGTCTAATTCTCTATATCAGTTTCCGTGTATTAGGAAAGTCAGCTATGTCTTTGTTCTTGAAGATAATGATCGTATAAAGAAGAGGCCCTATGGTGTCCTGCAGTACAGTATTCCCTGTTCCACAGTACTTGATGCTTGAGGGAATGTCTCCTATGTGTGTTGTGGTATTTCATGGCCTCTTTTTCCTTCAGTCCTGTCATTTACAGAGGCACCTTTTGCCTATCATAGAAGTACTTGATCCCTACCTGGGTCAGGTGCATTTTAACAAGGTGTACACTGGTCTGCTCTTGAAATGATCTGCTGTTGCTGCTGTCAGAACCGAGACCCCAGGTCGAGAGACTTGGTGTCAGAAGGGTTTGTGCTGGTCTTTTGGGGGAGGGGATCCTCACGCAGCACTGGGACTGAGACAGGTGTGACAGAAAAGGGCAGATCCACTGAAGTGCAGGGGGTCGGGCTTGTTGTAACAAGTTAGGTAGCTAGTGTGGGCACCAAGCTGGTTCCTATAGGTGGCCCGGTGTTTATGCTGGGGACTGGGGGAGAGAAATGGTGCCTTCCAGCTCCTTTGGTCTTAGAACAGGAGGTTTTGAAAGAAAGAGGGCCAAATTTCACCAGTTCTTGCAGACAGAAGGACTATAAGCCTAGAATTTCAAAAACCAGTGGCCAGGCTCTGGGAGAGCTGGGATGGCATTAGGAAGCTGAGTCTGTACCCTTAAAAACAGCAGGATAAATAGCAAGCAGAGATACAAGTTTGAAAAAAGCTGGGACACGAAGGAGGGAGAGTGATTTCCTCCTCTCAGAGCATCTGTGAGAGAGGCAGGGATGACATGGAGAGCCCTCCAGGAACAGGAGGCTGGGAAGATGGCCAAGTAGGACTTTAAGTTCCCCTTGTCCCAGGAAGACAAGTAGATGACACTCACATCAGTGTAAGTAATCCAGAAAAAGACCCAAACACTGGCAGAACAAACTTCACAGCCAAAGGTAAAGGACACATGGAAGAAGGTAGAAAGAGTGGGGATGTAGTTTGGGAGTGAAGGGGACCATCACTGTCCATGGTAGGGAGTGAGCTGGGGGCACAGTTAAAGGTGAGAAACAAACTATCACACTGACGAGCCTGGAAGGGGAAGGGGAATCCCCATATCATTTGAAGTCTACCTATTAAAGCTGACATCTGTTTTCTCTGGTCTCTTTGACCATCTCCTTCCTTGATGTCGCTGTTAATACCTGTGTTTCATGCGGTATCATACCTCACATATTAGGTTACCCCGCTTGCTGATTAATTGCCCTATGGTTTTGGCTGTGTCCTGGTGCACACACTGCTTAGCAGTCAGATCCAGTTAAAGTCAGGAAATAAGGCCAGCCTTTGAAATTTGTCCTGACCCTAGCAGACCTATTTTTAGCTATCTCTTTCACTTGTTCTCTCTGGTGAACTAGATGGTCTGTGGTTTAGCTCATTGTTCTTAATTAAGTTATTATTTTCAAGAGTGTCTTTATAAGTGAATGTTTCCATATACCATTTCAAATAAAGCCAAACCTCAGGGAGTGCTTTGGCGCTCTTAATTTTTGTGGATTTCCTGTCCTTCTGGGCTACTACTCTCTCTATGTGCTGAATGTGATTGTAGCCTGTGTTCCCCCATCTCCCAACATGGAATGTCTGCTCATTAAGCAAGCTGTGCTTTTGTCTGGTCATGCCTGATGTAGAACCTCTGTTCCATGTCTAGGGACTTGGTAGAGGAAGGAAGCTCCTAACCTTTTTGGATGTACTCACCAGGCACTTAACCTCTTCAATTTAGTGTTGTAAGGGATGAGAAATGTTGGTGGCCTGCCGCTTACAGGTATGGTAACTCTTGACGGGGTAAGGAGGGCAAAAACTGCTCTGTCCTCTTTATTGCACCCACCCTGTACATGTGTACCCTTCATCAAGGTGACCTGGAAATGAGAGGTGACCTGGGTAAGAATAGCATAAACTCCCTTTATTCTTGTAGGATTTTAGGAGATTTTCTAAAATAAATGTTTTTTTTTTTCTTTGATATAGGCACTTAATATGCCCTTAGGACAGTTTTCAGAGGCCTAATATATTTATATTAATGGTTTTCACCAACTTTTCTTTCTTCTCTAGGGAGAATTTCTGCAAAGTGCCTCATGGTGCCATTATAGGTATAGAATAAATTCATATTTTAAAGAATACTTAAAATTATCTGAATTATTTTATTTATGTAAAGAACAATATCCTTCCTCAGTAATGTGAGATAAATGAGGTATAACCACAAATGCTGAAAAACAATTTAAGACTATACTAATTCTATTTCAAAATACAACTTAAAATAAAATGAAAGACATTATAATTCTCTAACCTACTTTGCTATTGCCAGCAATTGGGTCACGCATTTACAAATATCATAGAAGTTACACAACACATCCTTGAAAATTCATTACTTGCCTATTATTATAATTTTCACATTACATTTCCTTACCCCCCCCTCTTTTATCCCACCAGCCCAAAAGTTAGTTTCTTTCAGAACATTTTGGAGCACTTCTTAATCATCACCAATATCATCATCATAATAACCTCTATTATTCCTTTTAGTCCATGAATTTCAAAGTCAATTTATTTTTCTTCTGGGATGAGCATCAAGAAGATTGATCCAATCCATTTGATAAATGGCTTAATAAATATTGGTTTGGAATTAGTTTATTCCATGAACATTGATAGACACTTTCTGTCAACTAGTATTCTAAGCATAGGAATTGAGGAAACTCAATGAAAGATAAGGTATGATTCTAGCTTTCACTTAGCTTTCTGTAATATAAAAAACAGAGAGTTCAGAAAATATACAAATGTAATATTTTTATTATGTACAGTAAAGTAGTTTTTAATTTTCTGAGGTTCAGTTGGTACACAAAAAATGGGTGTCTGATTGAACTGGAAGCAATATACAGCTTCATTTGTTAGTATATCTTGACATAAGGATTCCATATTATAGGCATGGTTGCAAAATACAGGTGGTTTGAGATGAGCAAGTAATTCTGTTTGACTACTCTCTCAGGTGTGTCACATCAGAATGTGAAGACAAAAACTCTAGAGAGTTAGGGAGTGACCAGATTATAGTATTTTTAATAGTATACTCAGTATTTTTCACAGTAGACAAGAGGAAGCAACTGAATGAATAGTTTGAAGTTGGGAGATAATCAGGATCACATTTTCATTGTTGTTATTGGTTTTAGGAAGATTTCTCTGCCAACTTTTGGAAGATAGAACACCTAGACTAGTTAAGAGACTATAATTAGTATCATAGAATAGGCAGCATCAGTGAAGATGGAACAGATAGATATAGGTATAAAAGTTATTAATAAGGTGAAAGAAATAGGACTTCCTTACCACTTTATATACAGACTGAGAGGAATAAAAGATTTGAAGACAAATTCTAGGTTTCATGATTGTGTGACAACATTGATGGTGATGTTATTAAAGAGTACTGATTTTTGGAGGAAAACTTAATGCTTTCAGTTGCAGACACTGTGGTTTTGGTATACCCAAGGGACACCAGTTACTTATGCCTGGTAGGTAGTTGAATGTATAGGTTTGAAGTGCAAAGGAAGGATCTGTGCTAGAGATACATATTTGGAAGTCATTCACAAGTACGAATTCATGAAGTCATGAAAGTGAAGAAAATATCAGTTTAAAAATGCTAAGTCTGAGGGACAGAACTCTGTGGGAAAGTAACATTTAAAGGGAAGGCAATAAAGAACTTATTTAGGAAAGTGGTCTACCTTTCCTATATTAATGGTAATCTGAGCTTTTTTATTAATTAATTAATTTATTTATTTATTAAATGATAATTTAGTGTCAACAGATCAATTTCCTGGTTTGTTCTAAATTGGAGAACCATAGTAATACATGCTAATGTAAGCTGGTATCTCAGAAAAGACTTACATAGAAACTTTCCACATTTCATTAGAGAAACATTAATATAATAAGGGATTCTTTTAAAAAGTATAAGTACTTGTATGTATCTGTGCTCAAAGAGCTTCCCTAAAAGCTTTACCTAAGTGAATTAACAGATATATCTAAAGCATTTGCTAAGACTTCAGTACAAAATGCCATAGTTAATTCTCCCAGACAAATTAAAGCGTATTTTAACCATTTATGGTCCTTTATTAATTCATTGAAGATTTATATTCTGCTTACATTTTTACCAAATGGTAAACATTTTTACCAAGTTTTTGTATATGGAGATTATATATTCAAGAGATTAGATAAGTCATTTTATGAGGCCATATAATTAGACAAACAAGCCATTTAATTTTTTCTAAATAATCCTTTTTAGAGAATCTTATAAAAATAATTAAAACATTTTGCCTATATGCTATGCTGTTACAGTATATGAAGTTCTATGTTTGATACTATGTTTGATAATTTATAATTCTTTATAATTTACTATGGCAAGCTCCATAACTTAATGCATTAGTTGGTTAATGCACCTGTCTTGTATAATTTACTTAGCTTTAAAATTCTGTGAGAAAGCATTTTTTAACTCATCTACACTTTTGAATATATGAAATGCAACTACTTTGCCTGTATTCCATACTTAATAAGAGAGTAGACGGGATTTGAACCAGTTGTGTTTGATTCCCAGCCCTATCTTTTCTTTTAGTAGTATCTTGACTTATTGCTAGCAAGTTGGGTTCTCTATAAGCCCAGAAGTCACAAAGAAAATGTATGTACAACTCTCCTCAAAAAACATTATTTTTATTGCTCAGGAAATTCATTACATATAGTTTTGCATTAACTACATGATTTTTTAGTAAGTCTAACATAGCCAACTATTCATTGTTTGCAGAGTTAGGTTAAAAATTGACTTATGCTTTGAGACTATCTAGATAAATATGGATGTATATTTAGATATTCATATATATATACACATATATACACATACATAAGTATAGGCATAGATATAAACATACAGGTATTTGGGTATCTTTGTTATAGTCCTTGAATAAGTACAAATAAATGTCCACAAGTTGTACTCTCTGCCACTCTCTGCTTTTCTAATGAAGAATTAAAGTTTATGCACCAAATGTTGTTAAAAGGTGGTAATGCTCTATGAAAATAATTTCTAAGCATTACAGAGTGCAAAGTGATTGAAAATAAGAAAAGAAAGATAAATAGGATTTTCCTGTCAGGACTGTGCTAAAGTTCCTGCTCTGCTTCTCACTAGTGACATGATGTCAAACACTTATTTTGAAATAAAGTTCTATGTTAATATAAGAACAATGCTCTCAGTGCCTTCCGTTTTTATGTAAGTTTCAGTTTTTATACCACTGGCAATGTTGGATTAGTCAAGGTTTTTCCCATAGTTATTCTCTTGTGTGTGTGTGTGTGTGTGTGTGTGTGTGTGCGTGCGCGTGCATGTAGACAAAGCAGGGAGGGAGAGATACAGAGAGAGAGGGATACAGAGACAGGAGGGGCAGGGAGGGAAAGTGTATGTTTGAGGGAGATAAATGCTCTAATGTATCAAATGTTCCTATACATTTTCAGTATCTTGCAGCTGTAAAAATATAGGTATAACTAATTACCTTGCAAATGTTTGAAATTCTACTTTTGTACGTAGGCTGTGCACCAAAATTGCCATTTTTTGTTCTTTAGTTGAAGCAGAACTCATGACTGACTAAAGGAAATGTCATGTTTTGATGAACATTCTGTTTGCACTAAAATACACAATATGATCCTGGATGAAAATTTGGGAGAGTTGAACTTCTAACCATAAAATAAATATACTTAAGTTACTGAGACTTTACCTTCTTCCTTTCGGAGTTGGAAGATTTCCATAACGATGCTTGAATTTGAAGACCTCACAACTAGGGTCTGTTTTCTACAGAGACTTTCCTGGAAATTCTACACAGAAGAAAAATATTGTATGCCATATATGGTAATGCAGCTTACTTCCTAGTTTTGAACCAGATGGGCTAAAGATAAAAAGATGAAATCCAAGTTTCTTCTTAGTATATACTTAATAGTATGTCAACTAAAACTATTACTGTCTATTCATCCAGTTATCTTTTGTGTTTGAAAATTATTCTTGCTGGGACAAAGGGGTTTGAAAAACCTGGACCTGGCTTTGGAAGTTTCTGAAAAAGGGCCATTTTTTATGACTATTCATCTCACCAAAGTGAAATGTGAAAACTAGGGATTATAGGCTGTTAAAGTTTTCACAAACAATAGCTAGGAGAAGATAGACGGCAAGGGGCAGTAGTACTGGACAGCCAGAAACGTTATTTCTGGTTCCTGGCCAACGAAGTGTATTTTATTGGAAGATGTCACTGCCCTTCCTCACTGTGCGTATCATATACATTTTTTAAATTATCAACTGAATTAGAAGCATTAAAATATCTGGAAAGAGTGTTTTTCCCTTCAAGTATTCCCTTCAAGAATTTGAAAAAAAACCTCTCTTTTTTATGATTGATACATTTCTATAGATATTTAGTTCAAGTAGACAACTTGATTCTTTCCTTTGCACCTAGAGATCCTATTTAATTTCTTGTCCTTAACCTCCCTTCCCTTCAACTGATAAAGTGCTGCTATGATGCCTGTAATTTCACCCTCATATCTCCATTATTAACACATTCATACCAAATGCTTTATTTTTACTTATTTTTATTTTTTTAAAGATTTTATTTTTGAGCAATCTCTATACCCAATGTGGGGCTCATGCCCCACCAACTGAGCCAGCCAGGCACCAGATAGCAAATAATTTATGATTCCAGCATTGTTTCTAGTTGACTCATGCTAATCTTTCATAGTTTTTGCGTTTGAACCAGTTATTTTCTTAACTTGAAGTTCTCCTACTTCATCTATCAAATATTTTATCAAAACCAACTTACATTATGAAGAGTTCAAGGCTTTTCCAGGAAGAACTACTTGCCTCTTCGCATGTGGTTCTACAACCCTTTACACATGCTGCCATTTTAACATTTTTCATTATGTGTACAGATGTGTCTAGAACACCTAGAACACTTAGAACACCTATAATACACACTCTATTCAAACCACCAAGCATAATTCTGGGTACAAAATAGGTGGCAAAAATGCTCTTAATATATAAAGAGACAGGATGTGACAGCTTTATGAAGAAAAGCTGGAAAGGCATCTGAGTGGCTCAGTTGGTTAAGACTCTTGATTTCGGCTCACGTCATGATCTCACATTTGGTGGGATCGAGCATCATGTCGGGCTCTGCATTGACAGCATGGAGACTGCTTGGGATTCTCTGTCTCCCTCCCTGTGCCCCGCCCCCCCCAGCTCACTCCTTTTGTTTCTCAAAATAAATATTAGTAGAGGAACTAGGGTTCAGAGAAAGATGTAAGAATAGAGAGTGTCTCAAATATTGCCAATTTTATAGCTTTCTCTGTAGAGAAACAGCTATTTTAAACTAATAAAACACTGTGGTGCCCGAGTGTCTCAGTTGAGCATCCAACTCTTGATTGCAGCTCAGGTCATGATCCAAGGGTTGTGGGCTAGGGCCTCATGTGGAGCCATGCTCAGCATGGAACCCACTGGAGATTCTTTGTCTCCCTCTGTCCCTCCTGCTTGTGTGCTCTCTGTCTAAAATAAAAAAAATAAAAAATAATAATAAAACACTGTTTTCTTCTTATACACACACCATTACTTTGATATGTGTTATCTTATTTGGATGTAAGACTATTTAAGGAACGAATATTTTAATCAATTATTATAATGTGCATAAATTCATTGAGTCAAATGAATACCCCTCAAAAAGCACAAAGTAAAAAAAAAAAAGATTGGAAAAGAAGTACATATTTACTATAATTTCTAAAGGCACATTTTATTAAGATATAATTTGGTCCATATACTTTAAAAGTGATATTATAATACCCTACATATTTTAAAGCCTAAGAAATTTGTGCTGAATATATTGCCAACCTAATGGAATATACAGGAAGTGTTAATTTAAATAAAAACAAATAACACTTTGAAAAAACTTCAGTGACCGCCGAAATGACACAGACTGTGTTTTCCTCCCATTTGGTTATCTAAGTATGCCTCATGTATTCTAAACTCTCTTTGAATACAGTTTGATCCATGCTTATAATAAAAATAAGAATGCATATAAACAAACCTAATATAATTTGGTAGTTTCAATGCATAAAGTCAAGAAAATATGTATTATGTATACATATATATCTAGTTTCTATGGTGACCTGGTCACTTGGAATATAGTTTTGCATGAACAATAGTACACAGTCATCACTTTGAATTTCCTGACCTATCTTATCTTTTCTGCTTAAATGCTGCATTAGCAGATTTTAGTAGCTAATGTTTAGCATATCTTATAAATTGTATTAATGTTGTCTGTCGGGAGCTCAACAGTTACTTCAGAAAAGACTTGAAGTCTCTTTGAAAGTTTTTTTTTTTTAGTTAAGTAAACCTTGAGATTATACAAACAAAATAAATAGGAAAGATGCAGTATATTACACATTTGATTTAATAACCCATAGCTTTTAAGTTATAAATAAAGAGAAAACCGGTATGTATAAACCTATGGATTTAAAGGCATTTTGAGGAATCCTTTAAAATTAACACAGTATTTCTATAATTAGCCTAAGGTAGTATCTTGCAGTGTCAATATAAAGTTGATAATATCAGAGAAAGAACACTGGTCCAGGCATCAGGGTCTCAATGTCAGGTCTGTTAGTGCTACTTATGTTGTGTGATGCAAGGTAATAAACTTTTGAAATTCTCAGTTACCTTATCTTTAAAATTAGAAATGAAAGGTAATTTTTTCTTATGAATTAGGTCCAAAAGCATATATAAACTTCAAATGAAAAAATATAATGTATTTTTAACAATCTTAATGATTACATGTTTTATAATAGCAAAAATATTTTTCTTATAAGTGATAAAAATGTGGAGTCCCTAAAACAATAAAACAAACGTTTATATATAAATGCTACAAAAATTGTTAAATTTTTGTTAAACGTTTATATGTTAAAAAGCTACAAAAATTGTGTTTAAGGAAGTTGTGCAAAAAATAAGAGCTCATACACTAAGGTTCAAAGGTGTCAGGTTAAATTAAAATAGTGTAGTAAAAATGTCATTTGCTTTTTGTTGTTGTTGCTTATCTGTTATATTATACTTGGTTAAATATGCAATGTTTTTAAAAGAAAAATACAACTCTTGATTTTTTGGCAATATTAATATAGCAATAAATAGAGGCTAAAGAACGTATTATTAGTTCTTAATTGAAAAAAAGAGAACTATGAGTGCACCCTTGATTGAGATACACAGTAGGCTAACACAATATCCCTAAGATCACAAAGCACTTAAGAAGATACACCTTTGTGTCAGATGTACCTTGGGTTCTCATCTGAATTTACCAAACTTGGGTGAATTCAGACAAGTTAGTTAACTTCCATAAAGATTGGTTATGTCAGATGGAAATGAGGCAGATAACATAAAATGCCCCATAAAATCAATTTGGAGATTATAAGTAAATGTGCAAGAAGTTCTTACCATAATACCTAACTAGTAGATATTAGCTTTTCAATAATATACTATAGTTTAGTGGATAGAAGATAAAGGAATTCTGTTCTTGCTTCTAGAGATGTGGAAACAAATTTGTAATATGGTCATCCTAATATTAAAAATGTCATATGTTTCATTAAGGCTTAGTGGTTTTTGCTATGATACTTTATACAGGAGTGGATGGTGTTAAAGGAGGATCGTTTAACATAATGTAACATGCAGTGTTTTTGTTTTTATTTATTTTTTTCTTTTGGCTTGGCTTCTCTCTCTATTGCCAATATGCATAATGTAATTAAAAAGCAAGGAAATATGTGAATATATTTGTGGTAGCTAGTTGTAAAGGAAGATGACAGTAACTCTAGGATTTTGAGTGATTGCTGTAGTAAAATTGGAAGTGGAATGATTATAAATTGCAATGAAGAGAATTTAGGAACAAGAATTATCTGATACTCGGACTACATAAAAATGTCATGCATTCATTTAATCCTAAAGTTTTGTTGAAACAAGTAAATGAGAATATGGTTATAAGATTAGGGAAGAGTGATTTAAAATTTTTTTAACTGCATTTATTATTCTGCAGTGAAAGTGTTTATGGGTGCATTGTCATGGATGGCTAGGAGAAGTAAGTGAACTGAAATAGAAGTATATACCACTACCTGACATTAAGCACCAAGCATCTGTTGTCCTTATACTTTGTTATTCAAGTCTTAAAGAGTCATGTGTATGTTTGCATATGTGTGTATCTTGCATGTACACATGTATGTTTGTATATGTGTGTATGTAGAATAGAGAGTCAATTTATTAACTCCAGGAAATCAGACACTTCTTAAAGGAGAAATGAAGAGAATAGATGACATTACAATTTATCACTTAAAAGTAATCATTCTGAAAATATGACTATAGTGTGGGTTGCATTCACCATTCTTTGTATAAAAGAAGCAGAGGAGAAGTAGAAACATTGGAGAGAATAAAGTATATTTGATAATAAAGAGTAAAAAAAAACAAGAGTGAAGAATTTCCAGCATGATTCATTTGACAAAATAAGTTATTAATTTTCATAAGGAAAAATTCATAAAGCAGTTAGAAAAGATAAAGTGTATAAATTAAGTATATATATATTTTTTTCCCAAGAGAAAGGACTTAATACATACTTGCTGGGATTCAAAGGAAAAAGAAAGATAGTTTAGAGAGATATTCCTTGCTTAGGCTACTATTTCTAAAGACTTCTGGGGCTCCATAGGTGTCCCCAAATTGATAAGTTATAAAAATGTCTTACTTCTTATGTAGATAGAGAAAGCAGTGAAAAGATCTAGGCTGCTGTTACTAAGTGAGATTTAAGTGACATTTTAGGTAATTAAAAGGAGAGAAAAGGTGTATTATTATTTTTAAATCTTTGAAAGTTGGAACTGGAAATTCCAATTATCACACTCTATGTTTATACTCAAAGTGTAGAGTTCTGTACAAACACACTGAGATCTACATTGAAACATTATTTTTATAATACAGGGAACATATCCCGTTCGTTTATTTGGCAATTATTTTATTCTACTGGAATTCTGTTCATTAATATTGGCTTATAATAACTTAAATCTCTAGGTGGAGAATATGAAATCCAACTTCTAGGAAATTGTATAGTGATGGTGTTGTTAATATTTGGCTTGTGCTTTGAAAATCAAAGGTTAAATGATCAAATGTATGCAACATTGATTTAAGGAAGTACTAATATCAATATTGAGAACTAGATTGAACTATGTAAATTTTGTCTAGAGAGTTCAGAATACACGTGAGGTATAATATAAATGTAATACATTAACTCTCTAGCCAAACTCCGAAAGTATTCTTTCCTCCATCCCTATTCAACCCAGGGATTCCAGAATTGTCCAAAAGATATTTACTTGTATCTTCATTGCTTAGCATTATAATCTCTTTAATAAATGGTGTTGGAAAAACTAGATACCCACATGCAAAAGAATGAAATTGAATCCTTATTTTGTACAACTCACAAAAATTAGCTTGAAATGGTTTAAAGACTTAAACATAAATCCTGATATTCTAAAACTTGCAGAGCAAAAGATAAGGAAAAAAACTCCTAGATACTGGTCTTGGCAATGATTTTTTTTTTGGCTATGATACTCAAAAGCACAGGCAAAAATAAATAAACATATGAGACTACATCAAACTAAAAAGCTCTGCACAATAAAATTGACCATCAACAAAATGAAAAAGCAACATCTAGAATGGGAGAAAATACTTGTAAACTTTATATCTAATAAGGGGTTAATATCCAAAACATATAAAGAATTCATACAATTAATAACAAAAAAATAAAAAATAAAAATAAAAAATAAACTGATTTAAAAATAGGCAAAGGGCCTGAAATATACTTTCCCAAAGAAGACATACAAATGGTCAACATGTACATGAAAAAGTGCTCAATATCACTAATTATCAGGAAAATGCAAACGAAACCACAGTGAGATACCACCTCACACCTGTTAGACTGTTATCAAGAAGACAAAATAAATTTTGGTAAGGGTGTGGAAAAAAGAGAACGCTTGTACCTTGCTGATGGGAAGATAAATTGGTACAGCCATTATGGAAAACAGTATGAAAGTTTTTCTTTAAAAAAATTTTAATGTTTTTATTTTTATTTTTGAGAGAGAGAGAGAGAGAGAGAGTGAGAGAGGGAGGGAGTGCAAACAGGGGAGGGGCAGAGAGAGAGGGAGACACAGAATCCAAAGCAGGCTCCAGGCTCCAAGCTGTCAGCGCAGAGCCTGATGCGAGACTGTGAGATTATGACCTGAGCCTAAGTTCAGTGCTTAAGCAACTGAGCCACCCAGATGCCCCTAAACAAATTTATTTTTAATTACACCTCAATAGAGTTAGAAAATAAGGGTACTAAGTAAAATCTGTGTGAAGAAATGAAAGAAAAATATAATCAGTTTCCTTCTTTTTTATTTTACGTATTAGATAATTTTAAGCTGATGCATAGTTTTTAAAACATCTTACTTTTGTAACTCAGTTACTTCTTACGCACCCACTAATAATATTCACTGATATAAAAGAAAAAATAAATGCATAATATCTGAGTTCCTCTAAGATCCCATGATTAAGCTCATGTATTAAAAAAGATTTAGGAACTTAAAATATTTCTGTACAGCAACTGCTTGCAGTGATAAGTGTTAGTGTTTTGTTTTGTTTTCTCCTTTCCACCAGATTTTGGTAGAGTTTCAAAGTAGGAAAATGCCACTTTAATTGGCTTTGTTTTTTAAAGATTTTCTTATACAAGGTTACATTCACCAGTTTTGATGTAGGGCCTGCCTCTCTCCTCACCTGTGAGCCATGCAAGGTAGGAAAAGAGTTCCTTGGCAAGGAAAGAATGACACAGTAAAATATTTTATTGTACTGATTTATTTTTTGGAATTGAATCTAAAGAGAAAGGAAATGAATGATCTTCTACATGACGTCACATTTGGAGATTTTTCCTTTACAATAAAAATATGAAAAGATTCATTTATAACTAATCAAATTTTTTTCAACTATTCATTTCTTGAACTAGACAGAAATTGATAATTGAAAGAGGCAAGAATATGAATGGGGGTGAATTGTGAAGAATACTTCTTTTGTAAACTTTTGTCGCTAGAGGTTTTAGGTTTTCTAGTTGTCCTGACCTAAATTATACCATATCTTAAATAGGACTGTGTTCTGTTTCTTAACTTGTCTTGTTTCTTTATTAACTTCCACACTTAAAAAAAGTGACAATATTCATTTCTCCATTACCCATGTCTTATTTTAGTTTGAGTAAAAAAAGTTACATCAGCCAATTATTTTTTCCTTAAGGTATTGGGTAATTTTCTTTATGAACATGCCCTACAGCCAATAACTAAATGTTCCTATCTGTAACCTTGAGAAATATTGCAATTCAGTCATAAAAATTGTCTTTTTATATATGGGAAATATAGTTTATTCCAGAGTTATAAAGTCCTAATTTTTTGTATCCTCTTTTGACGTAAATTGTAATAGTCATATTCTATATGTATGATATTAAACTCCAGAATTTTTACTTTGCTCATGCTTAGCTGTTGTATTTTTTCTTTATAGCAAAGAGTTATTTAACTATCACCATTGTTTTTTTCTTCCAAAACTGCAACATAAATAATAGTTCCTAAGTAACTTTGTACTGACCAGTTATGGCTATCAAAGCTTATTATCAAAGCTTAATTAAAAGTAGTATCTCAAAGCTATAATGTATGTGGATGGGAATAGATATAAATGCCTTTTACAAAAATTATTATGACAAAGTCATCTGTTTATATCAAACCAAATGGTTCACGGCGTGGATGGTTATTAAAACCATCATATCTAAAGACTAATATTTGCTGAATATAGGAAACATACCTTACTCAGATATATTGGTGCATAATCTAACAATCAAAAAAAATAAGTCAAATTATGTGACAGTTAAAAAGATGAGAAAAAAATATGATCAAGTGTTCAAATGTTTGTGTTATGAAATATTAATTATATCTACTCTTTGTGAATGACAGGGCTATGTCATTAGGTATCAGTTCTACTGAAAGATATGTCATATCTTAATGCTGCTCAAGTGGCTCAGATTAATTAAAATGCACACACATGCGTGAAAATGAGTAATTCTCCTGTAACAGCAATACAATGTTGACCTAATAATGTGTGGCTGAAATTTTTGCTTCATGTAAGAAAGCAGAAAGAAAACTTCTTTAGGGATTAGTATTTAGGGAGTATTTAGGGAGCGGCATTGTCCAAAGAAAAGCCACAGGATTAAAACTGACTAATGCTTATTAATTCCATGACTTTGGGCAAGTGAGTTCATCTTTAAGAGACTCATCTTCACTTCTCTTTCCCTTATCTGTAAAATGGAAAAATAAAAATTGCCTTTTAGAACTAAACAATGTAAATCAGAAATGCAGAGCATGATAGCAGATACTTTAATATTGTTCAAAATTTGGTAACTGCTTTTACAGTTGCTGTTACTTCCAGTGTAACTGCAAGTACAGAGTTTGATGTTGGTAGTGTTGGCTGTGACTCTTTTGCACTAAAGAATGATTTCTTTGTAAACTAACAAAATGGCTAAGGCACTTATAAGTTAAAACAGCCAAACATAGTCGGAGGTCCAGCCTTCAGCTCCTCTTTTAAAATGCATTGTAAAAAGTGACACAAAGTTCGTGGGATGGTTTTTATAGTTCTTTAAAGATATCTGGATCCTGAAATAAAAGTCAAGCAAAGATCTGTGCTAAAATCAGTTTTATTCTCAGAATCCATGTAGGTTTAAGTTATGTTTCAAATTATGACTAAGAGTACAGAATATGAGTATGAAAGGAATTACGCTGCCTACTCCTCAATTTCACAAAGGAACAAGATTTAGAGTTTAAGTGACTTGAACAAAGTAGTCACTCTTCAGAACCAAAGTTAGAATTAGAACCATTTCCCTCCAACAGGTTGCTTTTCTAAAGTAGCCCAGGAACCACCTAATAATGTGACATTGTTTTTCATCCACCTTGCCAGTTGACTATACATTGGTTCAGACTATTTCTACTTCATCATTCCCTAATTAAAACATAAGACAGCTATAACTACTGCATTGAAAGAGAGAAGTCTACCAGTTTTTGAGGAGGTATTTTCGCTCAATATCCTGATAACACAGTGCCCCATACTTCCCAGAGACACGGCATTCAGATACCAATGACAAGCAAAAAGATCTCTCTCTAAATCAATGGATCTATCAGTGTTTTCTCCATTCCCAAATTTTAAGACTCTCTTGGTTTCACCCTTCCAAAATTCTCAGTTCCAGATAATATTATAATTCATGTTATTCCACCAAATGAAAACCAAGTAAAAGTGTAATTTATGTTTCTCTAAGATATTATCATTTTTTTCCAGTTGGGGTAAGGAGTATGTTGGAGAGCACTTAAATTCTAAATTAGTTATAACCTTAACCAATCAGTGCACAGATTGCTTATTAACAACAAATAATAACACTGAATTTTTAAAATAGTATTTTATGAATCACGGTTGCACTGTGAAAAATGTAGAACATACATAAATAAAAGAATTACCTAAACTCTTAACCCCAAAAGTAAACATTACTGTTATTTTATGGTATGTGAATTTCTCTAACTTCTTTTAATTGGAATGTGGCTCTTTGTGGATCTTGAGATAATTTTAAATGTGAAAAATTTTGCATAGACAATAGGACTCCTGTAATTTTGATATTTAGTCACATCTTCATGTTATGATTCTCAGTTCATACACTCCCTCCTTGATTTGTTTTAGCTTTTCAAAAATTATATATAGGGATGCCTGGGTGGCTCAGTTGATTAAGCCTCCGACTTCAGTCAGCTGAAGTCATGATCTCACAGTTTGTGGTTCGAACCCTGCATTGGGCTCTGTCTCTCTTTGTCTCAAAAATGAATAAGCATTAAAAAAATTAAAAAAAATAAAAATCACACATAAATAGACATACATGATAGATGGAGATATATAAGGTAGGTAGGTAGTAGATAGATAGATAGATAGATAGATAGATAGATATTCTTCAAGTTCCTCTAAATTCTTCCATTATGTCAACCTCAGAGGTAGGGTTTTCTGGTGTTCTCTTGTCTTGAGGACTTGTAAAATTTCATAGACCAATTATACTTTGTCCAGATTTTGCTATACCCAGTTCTTTGAATCAAAAAAAAAAAAAAATCTAAAATTTTCCAAATCTTATAATCCAGATTTTAATTTTTCCCCCTTAATACTACTGGGTCAGAGATCAAGATTTTGTTTCATGCCCCGCTAAATTTATTTCTAATTATTTGATCCTATCAAAATCCATAAAATTAAGAGATGTACTAAATAATTTTATTTCTAATATATATGATATTACACTTCAATAAATATCAGAATTCACTAGATTATGCTGTGGTAAGAACCACAGCATTTTGTTTCTTAAAAAACCAAGGGGTAATTCCTTGCTTAAGCTACATATCCATCATCAGTCAACTAGAAGGTCATTATTCATGTACTTATTTTCTTCACTCTGGGATCCAAGCTGACAGAGTGACCATTATTTCCTGGACAGAGGAAAAGAGAAGGAAGTGAAGCATGTGCTGACTTTTTAAGCTTCTGCCTGGAAGGGACACATATCACTTTTGTTTATGTTCAATAAGCCATATCAAGTCATGTCACCCAACTCCAAATGGATAAGAAAGATGAATTCTACCATGTGTCTGAAGAAACGAAAGCCAAAATACCTGTGAATAGCCTCACATGTAGGTAGAGAGTATGACATATATTCTGTAATCTGTTTTTCTCATGATTTAATTAAAATATTTTACCCCAGTGTAACCATTTGCAATTATTTTAACTACCCAACAGTATTATTTTTATGAATATAAACCATAATTTAGCAGATTTCTCAGTTTTTACCTAAAGGCTCATTTACATTCTTATAAATATAAACCATGCTGCTGGTTTCTTTATTTTATACATACAACTGCACAAAATTATTTCTTCAGGCTTTATAGTTCTAGAAAAATTGCTGACACAAGTACTATTGCTCAGATCACTCTTCACATAGAACCAATTCATAGTTCTACTGTCAGCATTGTTAGTTTCTTCATATCTTGTCCAAAAATGAGCATCATTTTGTGTTATCTTTTGTCACTCCAATTTGTAAGGAATGTGACTTCAGTTTTTAATAGACATTTTGTTCATTACTTACAAGGTTTTCATTAGTTTTATTTTAGTCATTTGGATGTCCTATATGAATTCCCCCAAGTTTAAAAACTAACTTAAACCAGAAATGAAAATAATTTATATATTCTTGACATAAAGGTAGGCATATAATAGCTAAAAGTATTAAGGAATGCAGGCACAGCAAATATATTAATTTTTAAATTAAATAAAATTAATTAACAAGAGTATATTTTTGTTAAATAATAAAAAAGATTATTCTTGGGTAAAATTTACTTAAAAATTACTCTGAAAGTTTACTATTTCATCATTCCCTATAAGTCTAAGCTTATTGAACAAACCTTCTTATTTAGGTACGACTACCTGAGGATATATTAGGATCGGGAATACTAATGCAGAACAAAATGTTACATTTGTGTTATAACTTTATTAGAGTTTATTTACTTATTTTGAGAGATAGGGAGAGCAGAGGAAGGGCAGAGAGAGGGAGAGAGAGAATTCCAAGCAGTCTCTGTGCTGCCAGAGCAGAGCCCAACACAGGACTTGATCTCATGGACCACTAGATTATGACCTGAGCTGAAATCAAAAGTTGGATGGCCAAATGACTAAGTCACCCAGGTGCCTCTGTGTTATTATTTTTATTTATAATTCACTTATAAAGTTTTTTTATGTTGTGTTTTCAACATTTTTTGATATTTTTAGGTGAATCTTTTTTAAACAACTTAAGAATCAATATTTCTTTTTGCCCTCACTATGGAGACCTTCTCACTCTTAATTTTTAAGTTAAACAATTTTCATTTTTTTGGCATCACTGATATTATCCTCCCATATTATTTTGTATTTTACTCTTACTTTATAGCCTTCTTTTGAGTGAATTTTGGGGAAAATTTGTTCCTTCCCCAACCTTTTTCTTATGGGCAGTTAGGGTATATACTGTGTATTTCCTGAACTATGTTGATTCCTTTATCGTCCAAATGTTGGAATTGTTATGCAGATAATTATTTGAAACTTTAATCTGAAATCCGAACTTCTTAGATTTATTAGTCATGGAAAGGAAAGAGAATAGAAACAAAAATCACAAAAGAGTCTATAATTCCTATATATCTACAAAAGGGACTTCATTTCATGAGATATGTTTCGAATTATTTTCCATTGTATTTGTAACTTTAAGCTGAAAATGTCTTATCTGAATGACAGCTGCATTCAATCTTTGAGACACTTTGTTTTTGATTCAATAAATATTTTTTAGTTTATTGTTTTTAAAGACATTGTGAAAGATAAAAAGACATCAAAATAATGGTAAATCTGTACAATGAATTTTCCTTTGAGATGCTTGAAAGCATGCAATGACACCATGAAAATTTCTTGGCTTTATACTTTTTATATTCTATTTCCTGGACTATGTTGAAGTTTAAATAATTTGTAATTATCCTAAATGTTATAAAATAAACATTTATTGAGTCATTTTTATATGCACGTAACATACCAACAAATATTAGTTAGTTGATCAATAACATGCCTGCCCAAAACTCCTTACTCTATCATCAAAGCTAAAATTCACAGACCCTACTTGGAAGGATGTGTATATGTGCATGTATTGGGGTGCAAATTTAGAAGTATTCAGGATTGGAGTTATAATGACTGTTTTCTTAAGAAGCACACATACATATGCTGAAGATAAACTACCATAATCATCTACAACAATGATCTATATAAAAGATTTTAAACCACAATCATAATGCAGAGCATCATCAGAAGAAAAGCTGCATAGCCAAAGTGCATTTTGAGTAAGGAATCTACATAATTTTATTCTTTTTTTTTCTAAAAATCTTGGAAAGATAACAGTGTTCTAATACATTTTGAGCCTTGTTGATATCACACTTGCTATTCATAAAATTTGTTGAAGAGTGTTTAATTACAAAGCCCAAAAATTATGTGCCATATTTACAAAAAATATTTTTAAAAATTACTTTACATGTATAAATTCATTTTGAAATATGGTGAGCTTAACTATATGAAAATTACTGATTTACTTGCTTTTTATGATCATTATACCAAGCAGTGCTAAGTGATCATGTATCAATGTCATTTGCTATAGACTTAGCTACTTGTGTGGTAGAAACCCAGAGTTTCTTTTTTTCTGTCTCTCCATGTCTAGAAATGTTATCTATGAGAAACATGAGAAACTGCTCAAGATTTACCCAGATGCTTATACAAATTAATGATTTAAAGGAGGAAATAGATAGTAAGTGATGTTGGGTGATATTGTTAAGTGGTTTCTCTTAGTTAAAAACTTATTTATAGAGTTTGCAAAAAGTCCAGATAAGGCCAATAGCCTATAGGCCAGCATAATATAAAAATTACAACTAATATAGATACAGATATGTTAGTAAAAGTAATTCAGTGATTTTTGTCACAATTAGATTCTGATATGTAAATATCTATTAAAGGAAAAAAATTGAGAGGATTCATAAAATAGGTAATGAATATTATAGATACTTCCTTGTATGTAAAAACAAAAGTTGAACTTAATGTGAAAATAACTAAAGCCATTGTACTGCATTTAACTTGGTGATTTCAGTGAAGGAATATGTCATCAGGTACCCTGAAAAGGTCAGTACTCATAGTACTATTTATGAGAAAGTAAGTGTAGAAATATATTAGAGAGAGACAGTGTTTTCCTGTTTTCCCGAAATAGGAAATGAAGTGGAAACTGAATGAGTCATGAGAGTTTAAGAAAGATGTAGTAAAAATTGATCCATACCATTTCTTTACGGTTTTACAAAGTATATATGAAAGCCTTAGAAGAAATTAATATCAAGTGCATTTGAGCAAATAAAAGGAAATACTTCACACAGCATTGTGGAAATATATTGCCTTTAGAAGGTCATAGAGTCAAAAACTGTAACTGATTAATAGGACCAATGATAATATTTGTATTGGCCAACATGAGGAAGTTGGGGCCAGCTCCATGCTAGCTTCAGGGACTTTTCTCTGAACTTCATCCAAAAGCACTTCTAGCTTGGGGGCCCTGAGTGTGCTTAATTAACTCTGTCTGACCCAGTCATATAGAGTAAAGGCATCAATCTATCAGATTGGCTCACTTTCTTCCAGGGAGTTGTAGGTGAAGGTCTTCTACCTATATTTGGATTAATGAAAACAAATTGTCTCCTCTTCCAACATATACACACACACACACACACACACACACACACACACACGCACATGCATGCACACCATAGAAGAAAACATGGTGTGGTAAACTCAGCACTTTGATGAGTTCATAATATTTCCTGTCCTGAATCTATGGACATAATGTAGTATAATAGGCAAAATATACAAGTAAGAGTCAGAAAATCTGGAGTGAAAAATGGTGTCTTCTTTTACTGACTGTGTGACTTCAGGCAAACCATAGACAACAGGCTTCTTAGGCTTATTTTTCCCCATGAAAATAAAGGAAACAATCATAATAAAACTCCTAGGGATATAAATCCTAAGTCATTAATAAAAAATTTAAATCATATTTTTGTTGAAAATCTATTCACAATTGGAGAATTCTCTACAATATATGAGGAGAAAATAAAGCTTATTTTGGGCCTTCCTGTATTTTTTTCTTTTTATGAGTTTTCACTTTTTCTAAATAC
This sequence comes from Neofelis nebulosa, assembly GCF_028018385.1. NCBI lineage: Eukaryota > Metazoa > Chordata > Mammalia > Carnivora > Felidae > Neofelis > Neofelis nebulosa. Next base: position 73,699,132 of record NC_080782.1, read on the forward strand.
TAATTCTGTTCGTCAGATGCCAGAGTCTGTACCACTTCCTGCCCGACCAGTATATATGCACATTTATTGCACATTATTTTATTTGAGCCCATTCAAGAAAACTACTACCTCAGTTAATAAAATGAAGGTAAGTAAATGAAGGTTAATGATGGGAAAATTACCTACAAAGGAGGATGTTTGAGTTGGTCACATTGTCTCTTTTCCAAGGTTCACTTTCTCCTTACATGTTTTTCACCAAGATAGCTTCAGGATTGCTTGCTCCAGCGATGAATCATTGGTAACTAAATTTTGGGAACTTGATTTTATTTATTTATTTATTTATTTATTTATTTATTTATTTACTTACTTACTTACTTACTTACTTACATACTTACTTTTGGTAAAGACGGTTAAAACAGGCAGCAAAAAAACTGAACCCTCTCCCATAATATCAGTGGAGCAGCTGCTCAGTAAGGTACATTTTCCCAAGCATCCTCCCCTCCCCTTCTCCTGTGATCTGTAGGCATCCAAGTAGAGTGTTGTGATAGAAAAATCCTAACACGGAAAAATCCTGGTCTCTAAATCACTATGTAAAGGAAACCTGCCTGCCAACTATAACACTTACATTGAACTGCTTTAAGAATTAGAAATAAGCTTTTATTGTGTTAAACCAATGAAATTGTGGGATTTATTTTTTAAACCTACAAATATTACTCAAGCCAATACCCAGTTATACAGACTAAATAAATTTAGACCATGCATGCAGACATTTATAAGTGCTGAGAATAACAGAAAAAGTGAGTTTGAGATAGACCTTGGTACTCTGAACTCCTGCAATTGCACTTTATTCAAGGTTGCAGGCACTGCTTTTGGATCTCATCTCTTTGGTCTGCTTCCATACGTAGGATACTATCTTAGCACCTTTTATTCAGAAGCCAGACATCTTCCCTCTGAAAGACAAATGCAGGAAAGTAAAGTCCAAAGAGGAAAAGAGGAAGGGGTATTTTTTTTAAATCTACCAATGTAAAGAAGCTTACCTTATGCTTGTTTTCATCTTCTAATATCAGCCACTTCTCAATGTGAGTGAAAGGGGTGATGACACCCCTTTGAAGAATATTCAGTTTACTCACAAAGTTATGTTCTTTTTTTTTTTTTTTTTTGTAGGACTGTCTACTTTTTTTTTTTTTTCAACGTTTATTTTATTTTTTGGGACAGAGAGAGACAGAGCATGAACGGGGGAGGGACAGAGAGAGAGGGAGACACAGAATCGGAAACAGGCTCCAGGCTCTGAGCCATCAGCCCAGAGCCTGACGCGGGGCTCGAACTCACGGACCGTGAGATCGTGACCTGGCTGAAGTCAGACGCTTAATCGACTGCGCCACCCAGGCGCCCCACAAAGTTATGTTCTAATCCAAGGGTGATGATAAAATAATTACTATCTCAACATTTTTAGAAACTACAATATTCAAGGTAGAAAAATATTTATAATATATGTTATCAGGAATATAATTGCTTTACAACTCATTTTCCTATTTTCCTTCTGTCTTCTGATCAATAAGAAAGATAAGAAAGCCGCTTTTTTTTGGTAAAAAGTCAGATAGTAAATATTTTGGACTTTGCTGAACATATAGCCTATATTATAAATACTCAACCTTTGCACTGGAACATGAACATACCATAGACAATACATAAATGAGTGCGGCTGTGTTCTAATAAAAAACAGGCAGTGGGCTGCATTTGGTCTGCAATCATACTTTACCAATCTCTGATTTAAGAGACTAATTTATTAATTGTTCTATTGTTAGTTCCTATTCTTTTCCAAACTGATCACAGTTTGATTTCAAATAACTCTCTTATCTGTAAGGAATGTGGTAAATTGGGCTTTGTGGATCCCAATTAAAAACTCAGCTTTTCCCGTATCAAATTCTGATTCAATTAAAAAAATTAAGGTAGTAGATAGTGACTTAAACATTATCCTGTTGCCAATATATTGATATTTGAATATGTGTCTTGGATATTTCCAAATTGAATTTTTATGAACCCTAGAACTAAATCAATTTGCCTGCTCAGTTAGGGAAGGTAATGGGCCATTACAAGCTTCACTATGGAGGAAGACCCCTGTATAACAGTTTGGAGGAGTGGTACAGAACAGAGTATACTTGCTTGTGTGTAAGCTCAGTCCTAATATTAAGGAAAGAGAAATGGGTGAATACAAATCTCTAGTCTTTTGTTAGTTTGTTTCCTTCTAAGTCCATTATTCCAGTTAAACCGTTTTGGTCTAGTATATTTTTGTCGAAGGGTGAGAAGGCATGATGGAAGGGTTGGGTGGGGCAGAAGAGGTCAGCCATCACTCAGGATAGTGTGTTCCCACGAATTAAAGAAATTCATCCGGTTGAAAACAAGGCACAGACATAAATACCAGTTGTACTGCACAATACAGTTGCCATAAATTACCAAAATCAAAGTTAAAGAGATTCATATGCTGAAGTCTCATGTTTAATGTCACAGGACCTAGCTTGAACCAGACATTTTGCTTCCTCAAATGCTACTTCATGTGTGTTTTTTTTCTGTATCTTGACCCAATGTACCAGATATTGCAGGTGGCATCTTCATATAGTACCAAAAAAAAATGCTTTTAGACCATGTTATCTGTATCTAGTTCTCCAAGAAAAGTTTTCTGCACCTCATTACATCCCCAGCAGAATTAATTGCTTCCTTCCCTAGTGTTTCATTAAGCTCTGCTGAAAATGCCAGAAGACAGCTTTTAATAAAGCATTATGATTAATTATACATATTTGTTTTTCCTTACCTAGTTGACCATGATTAACATGCTGTATTCCTACCATGTGCACCATGGTCAGTCAGGAAAAGCAAATATGTCCAATTATCCATAATACCATACATGGATGAATATTAATATATGCTTATAAATATATAATATAGGACTATAATGTATATTATAAATATATTATTAAGTGTAATGGTGATAAGTAATTATCTTTAAGGAAGAATGAAAAGTATTGAAATTTCAGTGTCATGAAAGTCTGTGTGTGACTGGGTTTGGGTATTGCAGGAGACATTTAAGAGCTTCCCCGTATCTCTCAAATTATGTCTCCCTGATTACCACTCTATGGATAAAATATAGGTTATAAATTTTGTGTAGTTTTAAAATAGGAGGCGCAATTCAGGAAGATTGTTTAAGAGAGTAAAACTGACAGGATTATATAGGTATGTAAAGCATGAATGGTCATGAATTTTTCTTATATGAGATATTAAACAATGTTTGATCTTTTAAAGAATTTTTAATTTATTAGATAATTCACCAAATTTCTAATTTTTGAAATAATACTTCTTTTAAACAATATGTAACTTAATGATCTAAGATTTTTTAAATATTTCACATCACCTACTAATAATAGTTATTTTCTCTTTATTTCAATCTTCATATGTTTATATATATGTTTATATAGATGTTTGAATGAAAAAATATTGCGCAAAGAAAAACACAAACTAGGGTTTTGAAGAATTTTCCATATTTTGTCACTATTGAAAAACTGTTGAGAGAATAATGGCTGTGTGATATTTACCAAGGAAAGTAAATAGTTTTTACTCAACATATAGTATGTACCAGACCCCATGCATGTAATTTCATTGAATGACATTATAAGTCTTATTTAACAAACAAACACTGGAGGTACTAAATGTCGCAAAGAGGAGATGTGGAAGAAGTCAACTCTATTTAAAAAAAAATTGACATTACAGTGGTAATGTCAATATTATGTTTAAAAACATAAAAGTGATAATTAGATATATACTAAAAAATTGTGTTCAACCATTAGTTGTTGAGCTCTTTGTCTGTCTGTACCAGACTGGACTTTAAGAGTCTAAAACATATACAGTTTAAAATTAGAATAAAAATTCACTCTGACAAAAGTATTCTCTTAGGAATTTAAATCTGTTAGCTTTTGTTATAAACATATTTTTCTTATATAATTTAAATAAATTTCAGCTCTATTTGTATATTCCCATTCAGGAAGTTTTACCTGAGAATCAGTCCTGGGGGAAAAAAAAATAGATCAGTTTTAAACAGAAGAGATAAGCTGAAAGATCAGATAGCTTTGTTGGATTATACTTCACAGCTTTCCTTTTTGTCTCTTACATCCCATTAATATCTTTATTTTGATTGACTATATTGGATACTTGCAGTGTTTTTCATATCTTTTAAAAAAATTATTATGATCTTGGGGCCCCTGGGTGGCTTAGTTGGTTAAGTGTCCGAAATCGGCTCAGGTCATGATCTGATGGCTTCTGAGTCCGAGCGCCATATCAGGCTCCATGCTGACTGTATAACCTGTTTGGGATTCTAGCTGTTTTCTCTCTTTCTGCCCACCGCCCCCCCCTCCCCGCTCATGCTTTAGTGACCCTGTTTCAAAAAAAAATTACTATTTCCTAGTATAAAATCAGGTCTATCAAAATTTCTTGGTATGTAAACATCAAAAAACATAATTTTTGAAAATAAATACTTTTAGGATTGTGAAATCAATATGGAACAGTCTAATAAAACAGTGTCATTCATATTCTAGTTTGTGTAATTAGTAATGCAGATTTTTAGTTGTTTCCCAAAGCAGGTCACATAATGTCTTTCTCTCATCAAATGTTATCAATATCTTCTATTTTAACCCAGTACTATTTCTGTCAGATTCATTTAAAAAATTTTTTTTTTCAACATTTTTTATTTATTTTTGGGACAGAGAGAGACAGAGCATGAACGGGGGAGGGGCAGAGAGAGAGGGAGACACAGAATCGGAAACAGGCTCCAGGCTCCGAGCCATCAGCCCGGAGCCTGACGCGGGGCTCGAACTCACGGACCGCGAGATCGTGACCTGGCTGAAGTCGGACGCTTAACCGACTGCGCCACCCAGGCGCCCCTGTCAGATTCATTTTAAATAAACATGTAATTTATTTATTGAGAAAATTGTGTACAACTTTTTAATACTCTATATGTCTATAACATATATATGTATATACACGTGCTTCAGATTACTAGGGACAAATACACAATAAGCAGATCTGAAAAGACACTGAGTGTTATGTAAACTTTGTTAGGAGCTTTTGAGGTTTTGCTTAATTGTTACTTATTTAGAAAAATCTACAGGGTTCCTGGGTGGCTCAGTTGGTTGAGTGTCCAACTTTTGATTTGGGTTCAGGTTATGATCCAAGGGTCATGGGATCGAGTCCCATATTGATCTCTGTGCTGAGCATGGAGCCTGTGCAAGAATCTCTCTCTCTCTCCCTCTCTCTCTTTCTCTGTCTCTCTCTCCCTTCCTCCCTCTGTCTCCCTCTCTGTCCCTCTGTCTCCCTCTGTCTCCCTCTCTCTATCTCTACCTCTTGCTCTCTCTCTCAAAAAAAAAAAAAATCCACAGCATCTCCTATTGTATGAGATTGAAAAACAGCATTCACAGGTAAAGAGTGGTACTGTGCGCCTAGGTTAAGGTGCAGAATGTGGGTTCTCTCTCTTTCTTTAAAAGGTGTTCTGTATGCTCTTGGCCATATAACATTCCTTTTAAACCCAATCTTATTTTGTTATTGGGCTACCTTGTTAGATAGAGCTGGATTCATTTACCTTCTTTTTATTTACTCTGTCAATCTTACCTACCAAGACATGAAGAACATCTGCGATTCTTAGAAGGAGCTTGCATACCACATTCCTGAGCATAAACACCTGAGCAAGAACAATTACCTGTTTCAGATTTATGAACAAAACTGTAAGTGCGATGTCAGCCCTCATTTTTACTAATAGTCATTAGAGGATAAAGAGGTAACTCTGAGGACTGTGAAAAATAGGTAATATGGCGATTATATAATCTAAATATGAGTTTTGCACATTAAATTGTACTGAGATGCTCCACTTAAAGTGTCAGTGGACATCAGGAGGTTAGAGAAAGTTTGCAAAACATCTTAAAAAAAAACATATATATTTTAAATTACTCTAGGATTCCAAAGAAGTTGCAGGTACTAAGAAAGGAGGAATGAGAAGGGGTTACTATAACCCCTCCATGTTCAGAACCCACAAAACTCTTTAAAAATCATTAGGCTTTGTCTTTAAAAATTGTATGAGCTTGTTTTGGGGGTCTTTTAAATGTTAAATTGTGATTTTAAATAGATAGTTTTGTAGATGTGATATATTTGATAATCCTTTCTGATTAATACCAATATTCTAAAATACCAATGTGAATTCAAAAAAGCCCCAGCTTTTTCATTGAGACATATTATTGAGTAGATAAGTATGATAACATTTTTAAATTATACAACCATATGGATCAAATGAATTGTTTTTCTGAAATATTTTCTTTGAATTATCTTATTCTGGCATAAAGTACTTTTTAATCTAATATTTTTAATCAGTGTATAACTAAAAAACTCTGAAAATAGCTCTTGGGGAATTACTTTTTAAGTCTTTCCTGGTTTTTGGCCTGTGACACATTCAAACAATGATGTCTATGAATAGTGATGTCTGTGTCATTGGATCTTGTGCTAGATATTTGTGTTAGCATGGGGTCTGCCAGCCTATAGCCTCTTCTAAATGATCTTCACCCAACTCACTCACAGGCCCTAATGGAAAAGGACCCGTGACCACCTCATTGTAACAGTGCTTCTGGAGTGGGAGTGGGCACCTGACCAAAGAACAGCCAATCAGTATATCAGCCAGCCCATATGATCTGATCTGTCAAAATTGCCTAAGCCAATCAGACATCCTCTCTCAGAAATGTAAATTAAGAAGTTAGGTGTGGCAATTTATGGTGAAAGTTGTTGTAAGTACTCGTAGAAAACTAAAGTTTTGAAAGAATGTAAGCTACAATTATGAAGAGGCAAAAGCTGTGGGTAAACCAAAGCTATAAATTAAACACATGCCCTCACAAAGTGGAGGAAAACAAGGGATTTGTAGTGCAAAGGAAAGAAGTATAGGAAGTAGTAGGGGCCTTTTCACATCAGAGTGAAAAGCCTGTAGCTCTATTCTACTGTTACTGCCCTCCTTGAGGCTGGGATGTTTGACTTCTTACAATACATCTGAAATTGTGTTCTTCACAAGCACATGAACTTAATTAGATAAATGACAAGGTATAGTTTTTTTGTTGTTGTTGTTTTTATTCTCAAGTTAGTTAACGTACAGTATAGTCTTGGCTTCAGCAGTGAAACCCAGTGATTCCTAACTTACGTAACACCCAGTGCTCATCCCAATAAGTGCTCTCCTTAATGCCCATCACCCATTTATCCCATTCCCCAAGCCCTGTACCCCCATCAACTCTCAGTTTTTTCTCTGTATTTAAGAATCTCTTATGGTTTGCCTCCCTGTCTGATTTTATCTTATTTTTCCTACCCTTCCCCATGATCATCTCATAAATTTCTCAAATTCAATATATGAGTGAAATCATGTGATTATCTGTCTTACTCTGACTTCACTTAGCATAAAACCCTCCAGCTCCATCCACATTGTTGCTATTCCATTGTATGTGTGTGTGTGTGTGTGTGTGTGTGTGTGTGTGTGTACACACATAGCGTCTTCTTTATCCATTCATCAGTCAGTGGGCATTTGGGCTCTTTCCATAATTTGGCTATTGTTGATAGCACTGCAGTAAACATGGGTACATGTGCCCCTTTGAAACAGCACTCCTGTATGCCTTGGATAAATTCCTAGTAGTACAATGGCTGGGTCATAGGGTAATTCTATTTTTAATTTTTTGAGGAACCTCCACACTGTTTTCCAGAGTGGCTGCACCAGTTTGCTTCCCACCAACAGTGCAAAAGGGTTGCCCTTTCTCACATTCTTGGCAACATTTCTTGTTTCCTGAATTGTTAGTTTTAGCCATTTATTTGACCGGTATGAGGTAGTATCTCATTGTGCTTTTGATTTCTATTTCCCTGATGATGAGTGATGTTGAGCATCTTTTCATGTATCTGTTTGCCGTCTGGATGTCTTCTTTGAAAAAGTGTCTATTCATGTCTTCTGCCCATTTCTTCACTGGGTTATTTGGGTTTTGGGTGTTGAATTTGTAAGCTCTTTATAGATTTTTGATACTAACCCTTTATCCAATATGTAGTTTCCAAATATCTTTTCCCATTCTGTCAGTTGCTTTTAGTTTTGTTTATTATTTCCTTTGCTGTGCAGAAGCTTTTTATCTCAATGAGGTCCCAATAGTTCATTTTTGCTTTTATTTCCCTTGCCTTCAGAGTCAAGTAAGAAGTTGCTGTGGCCAAGGTCAAAGGGGTTGCTGCCTGTTTTCTCCTGTAGGATTTTTAAAAAAAAATTTTAATGTTTTTATTTATTTTTGAAGGTGAGAGAGAGACAGAGCATGAGTGGGGGAGGAGCAGAGAGAGAGGGAGATACAGAATTCGAAGCAGGCTCCAGGTTCTAAGCTGTCAGCACAGAGCCCAATGCGGGGCTTGAACCCATAAACCGTAAGATCATGACCTGAGCCAAAGCCAGACGCTCAACTGGCTGAGCCACCCAGTCACCCCAACTCTCCTGTAGGATTTTAATGGTTCCTTGTCTCATATTTAAGTCTTTCATCCATTTTGAATTTATTTTTGTGTATGGTGTAAGAAAGTGGTCCAGTTTCATTCTTCTGCATGGTATAGATTTGTTTTGAAGTATAGGATAAACAAAACCAAACCTTTGATTATCTTTAGAAAAATGAAGTAAAATGGCAAAATTCTTTTTTAAGAATTTTGTAAGTTTAAGTAAACAGAAATATTAATATAGCAAAGACAGTAAATTTTGGGGCCAACCACAAATATTCCACTTAATAGCTGTGGGATCTTTAGTGAGTTAATTAACCCTGTTGTTATCTGTTTCAACATCTACAAAATGGAGATAAAATTCATACCTATCAAAGAGAATTTTAATATGATGAATGTGTTATTACATCTAAAATTCTTAGAGGAGTACCTGAGGCATATAAGATCTCAGTGACTTAATTTTATTTATTATTATGTTATCATAATCACATGCTAAAGTACATGTCATTTGTTCATTTAACCACCAACACTGTCCTAATCCTTTTGTGTCAGAAAATGATGCTCTTGAATAATAATAGCATAGACACTAATAATGAATGTTGCTTCTATAGGAATTTATTTACATAAAATTAGTTTATATGGTTTATTTGAATGAAAACAGAGCCAAGATACAAATTCTTTGTCTTTATAGTAGAGTTGACCATGGGGATAATGTTTATAACTCTCTTTTAGAGAGGAAGTAACTATTGGCTGTAATTCAAGTCATGAACAGATACACTGAGTAAAGGAACTACAGAGTATTAACTTACAGCCATTTCATTCATTGGAAGACATGGAGTAAAAGGGGACATTTCTACTTACTGTGAGGCTTTGAACTACTTTGGACATACTTTGCTTTATTTAGTTAATTATAGTTAGTAAAACCACTGAAAGGAAACCATATTGGTGGTGAATGACAACTGTTGATAAACATCCTCTCCGTTTGTAGCAGAATCAGGAAGGAGGCATCCCTAACCATCTATCGGAGGGTTCATCAATTGCGAGACATTTAAATAAATTGCTTGGCACAGTAGCTAATTTTAGGTTAAAACTCTGGAAAATAAATTTATCATAACGTAAACAGATAAATTATAGCATATTCAATCTTGAGTATATTTTTAAATGGTTATAGCAATGAACATGTTCCAGGAAAGGTTTCCATTTCCGCTGTTGCTTGATTTTTACACTCCTATTGGTTAAATTAATCTTCAAATTATTGATTACCATGTAACATTGTGAATTGGTCTTCTATAGCATGAATCTAACTAGTATGTTTGTTTTATCATTAATCTTGTTGGTCATTATATCATTTACTGTTCATTATAGCAAGAGATAAATTGCACAAATGCTTAATATTGTTAGTTCAGCTTGGCTGCTTTCTTTAGTGACACTAATTCTACAGAGCAGTTGGGCAAAATCAATGTCTTATGCACCATTTATATTAAATTATGCTTGTTATATGATTGAATCAACATTACATAGAGTTTTCTCAAGTTAATTGATCAACTCCTACAAAACAAATTAATATGATACATCAAACTTATGGAGTTGTCGTCCAGAAAGAATATAATAAACATCAGTGCTGAAAGAAAACCACTATTCCTCTTAGAATACTGAACTCCTCAACCCAAATCAAATGGCTAGCTAAAAGTATTAGCAGAGAGCATGCAAATGTAGATTTAATGGGAGATATTCCTTCTTTTCTGAAAAGAGTTCATGTATATATGTGAAGTGGTATAAGTGCACTTGTTAAAACATTTCAGTGTTGTTTGCTCCCCCTCCAGTTACCTGACCCTACCCAGTTAACAAAAGACAAAATTTGAAAAATCACTTAGGAGTTTTTTTTTTCCTTTACTAGTTCAAATGGCTATAATAGGAGCCATCTCCTTAAAGTTGATCTTAGCAAATATTCTATGAGCGGCTTTCTGTTTTGGGAAATTAACTCAATTTTAATATTGTTATAAAATACATTTCAATTTCATGAGAAAACAATGTCAAATTTATCCTACTGTGTTTGAATATTACTAGGTTTTAAAATCATTAACACAAATTCATTAGAGTTCTGTGTGGATTAAAGGTGAGTGTAAGAAAATTAAAATATAAATTATTAAATCATTTTTTTCAGATAATCTAATTCTTGTGTTTTTTTGTAAACTTGAGATTTGAAAAGTTTGAACCATGGTAAAAAGAAACACATACACACACAAAAACTGCTATATATATATATATATATATATATAAACTTTTGCCTCATATAGGCAAGTATTATATAAGTAAATGTAAGAAAGAATATGTAATTCCTCTGTGTCTATATGTGAATTAAAGAAAAAGATTAATTTTACATAAAATATTTTACTTTAACTACAATGTTAAGTTTAATCATCTGGATGCATTTAAAATAACTAGTAAATAAGAGAAGAAATGAAAATATCTAACATAAATAATCAGTGGCATCCAGCTAACTACCTGGTACTTCACTAAGGAAATGAGTGTAAAACTGGAAGAAAACACATGTTGGTCTACATTAACTTGGTTTTGTAAAGAGGATGGAAGGATGAATACCTTTGAATAATATTCTGTTTATCTATGTTTAAAGATATAGTGGCTTGACACCATATATTAATTTAGAAAAGTTAGAGTATGGGTCTCCCTTTCAGTTCTTTCCTCCACTCAATGGCATGCCATTTCATTTCTCTGTCAAAGTACTCCTTTAGTGTTTAGATGTAATCCTTAGGAAAGGAGGATCTTGATTGTGGTGGCATCACAATTCCAGACACCAAGTGACATTACAGAGCTATAGTGATCAAAACAACATGGTACTGACCAGAACTAGGAACATAGATCAATGGAACAGAATAGAAAGCTCCAAAATAAACCCAAACTTAAAAGATCAGTTCATCTTTGACAAAGCAGTAAAGAATATCCAATGGGAAAAAGACAGTCTCTTCAACACATGGTGTTAGGAAAACTAGTCAACTATATGCAAAAGAAAGAAACTGGACCATTTTCTTTCACCATACACAAAAATAAACTCAAAATAGATTAAAGAAATAAATGTGAGACCTGAAACCATAAAAATCCTAGAAGAGAACATAGGCAGTAATTGACACTGGCAGTAGTAACATTTTTCTTGATATGTCTCCTGAGGCAAGGGAAATAAAAACAAAAATAAACTGTTGGGACTACATCAAAATAAAAAGTTTCTGCACAGCAAAGGAAACAGTCAACAAAACTAAAAAGCAATCTACTGAGTGGGAAAATATATTTGCAAATGACATATTTGATAAAGAGTATCCAAAACATATATAGAACTGATACAACTCAACACTCCCAAATCAAGTAATCCATTTAAAAAATGGGCAGAAGACATAAACAGACATTTCTCCAAAGAAGACATCCAGATGACCAACAGACACATGAAAGATGCTCGGGGGCACCTGGTGGCTCAGTCGGTTAAGCATCCAACTCTTGATTTCAGCTCAGGTTATGATCTCATGGTTTGTGAGATGGAGCCCTGTGTTGGGCTGCACACTGATAGCACCAAGCCTGACCTCTCTCCCTCTCTCTCTGCCCCTCTCTTTTTCTCTCTCTCTCTCAAAATAAATAAACTCAAAAAATAAAGATGCTCAACATCACTCATCATCAGGCAAATTCAAATCAAAACGACATTGAGAGATCACCTCACACATGTCAGTATGGCTAAAATCCTCAACACAAAAACAACAGGTGCTGGCAAGAATGTGGGTAAAAAGGTACCCTGGTGTAAAGTTGGTAAGAATGCAAACTGTTGAAGCCACTCTGGAAAATATAATGGATTTTCCTGAAAAAGTTAAAAATAGAATAAATACCCTAAGATCCAATAATTGCACTACTGGGTGTTTATCCCCAAAATGCAAACACACTGATTCAAAGGGATACATGTACCCTGATGTTTATTGCGGCATTACTTGCAATAGCCAAATTATGGCAGAAGCCCAAGTGTCTATTGATAGATGAATGGTTAAAGAAAGCGTGGAGATATATATAATATATAATATGTATATATCATATTATATATAAAAATATATATAATATATGGAATATTATTAAGTCATAAAGAGTGAAAACTTGCCATTTGCAACAATATGGATGGGGCTAGTGTAATGCTAATGAAATAAGTCAGTCAGAAAAAGAAAAATACCATATGATTTCACTCGTATGTGGAATTTATGAAGCAAATCAAATGAGCAAAGGAAAAAAAAAGAAGAGAGAGAGATAGAGAGAGAGACAAACCAAGAAACAGACTCAGCTATGTAGAAGAAACTGGTTACCAGAGAGGATGTAGGCAGCTAGGTGGGTGAAATAGGTGGTGGGGTTTAAAAAATACAATTATCATAATGACCTCTGAATAACGTATGCAATTGTTGGATCACTCTATTGTACACCTGAAAGTAATATAGTATGTATGTTAACAATACTGAAATTTAAAAATGTAAAAAAAAAAAGTATTCATATAACAAAAACTGCAATAGGTATAAGAAAAAAAAAAAGAATTGACCGAAATACCTCTGTAACTGTAAAATTAATAACTGATAATTGAAGATGTAAATTACAATGCTGCCAACACTGTAAAAACTGTAATGCTAAATAAATGGTACCTGTATACTATTTTAGTATAAAATATTGATATTCCTATTTATATGGTAATATTTTACCTTGGAATTTCATAGACTGTTTACTCTTATTCCCCATAAAAGTTTATTGCAGAAAGTTGAGATACCATGACATTTTACTTTTATAGTGTCTATACCCAGTTGTACCTGATTCATGGACATTGTAGGGTGATAGAATAAATTAGATCACTTAGGACACAAATATGTTTTATTCCTGTAATTTTTTGATTGTTATAAGTTAAGTAAATTTTCTATAAATGGCATTTTCTTTCTTTTAGCATAGTTTCATTCTGAAGCAAGGACTAATTACATGATAGATATCCAGTCTTTGTGTGTGTCTTTACAAAATTAAAATGAGAAAAAAACATGGTCTTTTTTTTTAATGTTTATTATTTTTGAGAGAAAGAGAGAGGGAGAGAGAGAGTGGCGGAGAGGCAGAGAGAGGGAGACCCAGAATCCAAAGCAGGCTCCAGGCTCTGAGCTGTCATCACAGATCCTGATGTGGGGCCCAAACCCTTGAACCATGAAATCATGACCTGAGCCAAAGTCATATGCTTAACTGACTAAGCCATCCAGGAGCCCCTTGAACGGCGTTTTTTTTCTTAAATTTTTGTCTGGATATTTTATAACACATAGACACAATGATAAGAGACAGCATTTCGTGTATACTGGCATGTGGATTTATTATAGGTTGGTAATTTAGGGTTTTGTTTTAGGATATAAGTTGCAATATCTGAACAAATATGGGCTTGAACATTTAATGTATTTTTTTTCCCTTGTCTTGCGAAATTTGGTAAAACAGCTGGAACTGGTGAGGACTCCATAATACCATCAGGAATCTAAGATCCTTTGAAATTTTAATCACTTGTTTCTTACTTGTGAAAAATTGACTTGTAGTTCCAAGAATGTTTCCCACGTCTTGCCATTAAGTCAGTTTTCCTGACTAGAAGAGCAGAGAATAAACATTACACACAATGGTTTCAACCATGCTCCATTCCTTCATTGATTCATTTTAAGGAGATTTCACCAAAGGTACAATCAACAACTTACCTTTATATCCTATTAACTAGAATTGTGTAATATGAGTACTACAATCTACAAGGGAAATTGTAAAATGCAGGCTTATTCTCCTTGATGAGATTAGGATGATTTTCGTAGGTAAGAAGGAAAAAAATGGATATTGGTTATGGAAATTTCAGTCTTTGCCTTGGTCTGTGCTACAAATTTACAGAACAACTTTATTATTAATATTACTATATTTGAATCATTTTCAGGGCCTACTCTATCCAGAAGCTAGGTAACATCTGAGAGATGGCCTCTGCATAGAAGTGTTTTATTTGAGTAAAATCAATATGAATATTAAGGTTAGGCAGCGGATTTTGATTCCTTATTTCCTCTCTTACCCAGATGTGTGAACTTAGGCAAATACCCTGATTGAAGTTGCATCAGTAACTGTATACTGTTGTTGAGTGAATTAAATAATCTATATAATGAATATGGCATATATTGGTAGTCAATAATTGTTATTTTCCTCCTCTCACCTATCTGATATTCTTTTTCTGAATAGGACATTAAAATCTTTCCTTCTGTAAATCAATAAAATTTTCAAAAATTCCATGAATGTCAAATCCTTACTACCTTCAATGCCGTTATCATTATAACAATTTTCATCATTATTAATAAATTAAATTTGAATATAGGACTCAGAACTGTAAGCATTTCAGTTTGCTCATTTAGGAAGACATTTTAACTGGCAGAATCTTTTGAACTCAAAATTAATTTGCAAGATATTACATATTTTTCTTTTCTCTGCGACTACTGCAGTCTTCTTGGTTCCATATTATCAGGTAGCTCCTCTTTGTCATTACTGGTTTGTTTGTTTTTGACATTACTGTTTGGTCCTTTTTGAAATTTACATATCAGATCTCAACCAATACAGCTATTATTATTAATATGTAGATCTTATGGTAACTTACTTAGGAAGAATATTACTTAAAAAAGTATAAAAAACTAGACATATATGCCTAGTGACTCTTAATTTTAAGCTGCTCATACATTTCTGACTTTTTGATATATTATGTGTTTAAGTTTTCAAATATTTAATACTTTAAAAATAATTTTCTATGATTATATTTAAAATTCAGAGGAACGATTAGAGTTTTTCCAGCTTCTTAACAAAATAACATTAAAATATGAAAGTGTGTTCCATTTTAAACTGAAAAGTAAGGCAAACAAAAAAAAGTGGGTGTATCTTTTCATCTCAAAACAAACTAGAAAGGTTTTATAATTTATAATAAATAATGGATATGAATGCATTTTTCCAGTAGAAAAACATTTTATTAAAATTAAATGTAAAAACATCAAAATATAACTCAGAAAATCAATTATTATAAAATTAAGAGATTATTCAATAAACATAAAAATATTGAACACACAAGACATAAATGCTTGCCTATTTCTTGAATATATCATTTGATGCTCAACCAAGTAGGACAAAGGAGGAAGTATTCTGAAATAATCATGAAATATATATGCTTGTATTTCGGGCTTTTCCCACCCAAGTCTCCCAAGACTCTATGAAGTAATTGTTTCAGCCTCACTTAACTCAAGTCTGCTTCTCTGTGATCCTTCATAAACCTTCTGGTTTAGATGGCTTCATCAGCATACCATGCAAATCTTCATCTTAGAGATTTTTTTTTGAGCCCTTCTTACTTTCCCAGCCCAATTTCAAGAACTACCTTAAATACTCTCCTTTAGTGGAAACCTCCCTGAATGCCTCAGTCTTTAGGTATAACTTCCTCAATCTTCATAGACTTTGCTACCTTATAATATTTATCATCCGGTGTCTGTCCCTTCTCTGCAACTAAATAATAAACTCCTTACAGGCAGAAGTCATTTTGAATCCTCAAAGAATGGCACATGATTTATGCATACTTATTATTCCTGATGACATAAAGAGCAGTTTCAGCAAAAAACAAAACTATGAGCTAACTCTGCAAGGGATAAGCAAAACTTCAGAGGATAGATAATATTTAAATGGTTGATGAAAAATAAAAGGAAGAAAAAATCCTGATGTTTGAATCAACATTGCTTCAAAGATGATTCATATAAGGAAGACAGAACATAAATACATTAACTCTAGCCATTCATGAAAACAAAGACTCCTTCAGATTTTTTGAACTCAAAACAAATGAAATGAGACTTAGAATCCAAAAGAAGGACCAGGCTCCATATCTGCGTAGTTTAGTTTACTTGAAAGATGCTCTGTGAGATTGTATTTGCTGTAGGCAGATAAGATGATTCATTTTCACATGGAAGACCAGCATGCTGGAACATTGTTTTGTCACAACATATAAAACAGGAAACTTACTGGCGATGTAAATTCACATTGGTATGTTTTTACCCCAGATGGATTGAATTAGCTGAAACTAATAAGCAAATCTGCTACATCATCAGAAGCTTTCCGATCTTTTTTATTTTAGCGAGGTGTCCAGCATCTTGGCAAGGGTAGCTGGATTGTTTGTCATATTAAAAAAAAAAAAAAAAGAAAAAAGAAAAGAAAGAGAAAAAAAAGGTAATCATTTAATAAAAATGTCCACTCAAACAATTGAAACAGAAAACTATCTATAGAATTCCTGTGTCAAACTCCCTTTATTCTTTTTTCCCTAATATTCAAAAAGGAAATAATAGGTGACAATGGTGTGTTTTTCCTTTAAAAGTTGGAACTTTACTAATTGATAAGCATTTTTGTTCACAAAAATTTGTAAGTTTTTTGAGGTTATTTGTAAGACCATTGGGAGATATTCATGGACTGAGAGCCATATGCAGTTGCTTAAGGCTTCTTTGAGAAACCATAAATTCCTCTCTGTTGATGTAATATTTATGACCATAATTTGGTGAAGCAAGGAGAAAATCCAGCCTTTATCTTTCTGGTTTTGCTTCTTTAATTTTGATTTTGAGCAATTGATTCAGGCAGTGCCAGGCAACAAGTAAGGTAAGATACTTTCTTCTTGACTCCCATGATATTCATAGAATTTAGTTTAAGTTATCATAAATACAGATGATTTTCTTTTCATTGGTTTAATATTTTCTTCCCAACATATATCACATCTTATCGTTTAAATGCTTATTTTCTTATCGTGAAATCACATCTGTTATGCTTTTTTTTTTTAATTTTTTTTTCAATGTTTTTTATTTATTTTTGGGACAGAGAGAGACAGAGCATGAATGGGGGAGGGGCAGAGAGAGAGAGGGAGACACAGAATCGGAAACAGGCTCCAGGCTCCGAGCCATCAGCCCAGAGCGTGACGCGGGGCTCAAACTCACGGACTGCGAGATCGTGACCTGGCTGAAGTCGGATGCTTAACCGACTGCGCCACCCAGGCGCCCCAACATCTGTTATGCTTTTTACTGAAACCTTCTCTTGCCTCTGTAACAGATTAAATAATCTGGAGTATGAAAAATAAGTCTGCTAAAAGAAATCATAGATTTTGTTTTCTTTATCTTAGAGTAAAATGCTACAGGAGGACAGAAGGAAAAACAAGAAAAAGTTGCTTATGTGTTCTCTAAAATCAGAATATTTCCATTAATTTTTATCTAGAATACATATGAACCCCAAAACAAATTTCTTATCACAGTAATAGTTATTCTTTGTTATTTTTTAATCTTTTATTTTACTTTTGAGAGAGAGAGAACGAGAGCAAGTGGGGGAGGAACAGAGAGAGAGGGAGACACAGAATCCAAAGCAGGCTCCTGGATCTGAGCTGTCATCACAGAGCCGGACATGGGGCTCGAACTCATGAACTTCAAGATCATGATCTGAGCCGAAGTCGGACACTTAACCAACTGAGCCACCCAGGTGCCCCAATTCTTGTTATTTTTGTACTTGGCAAATAGTGATCAAAATACAAAATATGTCTATTTGCAATTTTTTTAATTTTTTTAACGTTTATTCATTTTTGAGAGACAGAGACAGAGCATGAGCAGGGAAGGGACAGAGAGAGAGGGGGACACAGAATCAGAGGCAGGCTCCAGGCTCTGAGCTGTCAGCACAGAGCCCAACGCGGGGCTCGAACCCACGAACTGTGAGATCACGACCTGAGCTGAAGTTCCGACGCTCAACTGACTGAGCCACCCAGGTGCCCCTATTTGCAATATTTAAAAAACTTTCCATAATGGTTTTTTTTCATAAGCTACTTAATATTTTAACAGCATACATACTAATAATTAACATACAGTCAGGTATGAGTATCAACACAGACAGTCATTAAATGGACTAAGTAGTAAAGACATCATATTTTGATGCCCACTTTTTCAAAGCTACTTTCCATTCTTTGTTTATTTCCCTTAACTGTTTTATCACATCAGCAGCCATCAGACTTAAGTGCTTTGACTTTCTTCTTCTTTCTTTCTATGTAGAGTGGGAAACAAGGGAAGCTAAGTCTGAATCACTGAAATTTTATCACATTGGTCTGCATCTTATTTTCTGATGTGGTCACGCAGAAGAAAACCAGTCTTTGTACAAAAGTCCTTCAAGCTTTTAAATACCTGTGAATATTCCTTTTGATTTTGAATGTTTAAAGTATTAATTCAAATATCTGGGGATGTGACTTCCTCTTTAATCCTCACCTAGATCTTGTAGACCTTTACAATATAAAACTTACATATTTTATTCATTCTAAAACAATATATTCTATTTTTTATTTCAAAACATATAACCTTTAATTTTTTGGTTTTGCATTTTCTGTTGGAAACCAAAATTGCTGAAAAGGCACTTAACATCTGTATTTTACATAAATAATACATTTATATTGTTGTTTATTTCATCTGTGTTCTTAAATGTTTTTAACATGTGTCAGAGATTTTTATTGAATTTATTTTAACAATTACACTTCTAATTTCCAAAGTCTATTTCTTCTTTAAATAGACTTTTCTTCTAGCATCCTTTCATCTACTCAAAATTACACTGAGTTATGTATCACAGTGTTTTTTAAGTTCTCTTCTTAAAGGTCTCTTGTTTCATCAACCATCAGGGCTTTTTCCTTATTTGCAATCTTTCTCCTTCATTAATATGTGTTTCCCTAAAGTGTGGTGATTCTTGTTGGACCATTAAGAATATGGGATCTTGCCAGAGTAGTTAAGAATGAAGAATTATATTGATTTTTCTAGGTGGCTTGTGTGGATTTCCTCAGCTGTTTTTTTCAAATTGGTGTGTTTCCCATTAGGATTCCCTCAGGAATGGGAAGCCAACTAGTTGTTCTTATGGAGTGGGGAAAGACTGAACATGTGGACTGTTACATTGCTAACAGAAAGGAAGTCAAGTCACACAACAATTTCAGAAATTAAGTTGATATGGAAAAAGATTTACATTATGGTGTTTATTTTGTAGAAGTGAGGCTCTGAAGATAACCTAGAAATCCATCACTGGAAATAGTTTATAAAACATGGTTAATGAATGCTGAGGGTTGCCCTAAAGCAGTAGAACTATAACCGAATAATATTAAGATAGAAATTTAAGCTAGAGGGCACCTGGTGGCTCAATCAGTTAAATGACTCTTGGTTTCAACTCAGGTCAGGTTCTCACGGTTGTGAGATCGAGCCCTGTGTCGGGTTCTGTGCTGAGTATGGAGCCTGCTTGGAATTCTCTCTCTCCCTCTCTCTCTGCCCCTTCCCCGTTCACACATGCTCTCTCTCCCTCCCCCCTCTCAAAATAAATAAACTTTAAAAATCTTAAAAAATAGAAATTTAAGTTAGACCTCAAACATTCTAATTTTAATAAAGACTGAATGAGAGGTGGTGAATGAATGCAGTCAGTATGTCCTTTTGGACCATAAATCACTCAAACCTTTATTCTATCCTGGTTTTTTTTTTTTGTTTTTTTTTTTTTTTTTTTTTTTTTTTTTTTTTTTTTTTTGTGCATGGTTCAGATTGCTTGCTAAGTAATCCAAATGATATAATCCTGAAACCCACACTTCACATTTCATTTTCCTGATTTTCTGCCAGATAAACCTGACAAAATATTGCCTCATCTGGGCATTCTCTTGACTCTTCCATGTGTATGTATGTAGGCAACAGGAATAAGCCATAGGTTTTGAAATGTTTCACAGAGAAGCACCCTCTCTTAGGCGTGGAAGTAATCTCCCAAAATGAACACTGGTTGCCTAAGTATACTTTATATGGCCATTTAGTTTAATTTCTCACACCTTTAGGGACACTAGGTGGTGATTGTTAGTAAAAGCTTATCATTCAGCTAGTTATCATGCACTACTTATATAAACCCAGATGCTCCTTTACAGAACAATAGCTTATCCAGTCTCCACCATCTTTCAGAAGAGAGTTTTAGTGACTTCTAACATTTCTGTAAAACAAATATTTACTAGTGAGTAGTTTAAGTGGCTGGAGTAAAAAGACATGAGAAACACAATTTACCACTCCTTCTTTTCCTGTATTGTCAACTTAGAATAAAGCACAATTAGATTTCTGCTATTTATTTAATTATTATTCTAGAATCAGTGACTTTACAAGTACCCAAGAGAATGACTTATTTTGGATACGTATTATTTTTATATTTCCCTTAAATGACAATCATCTATCTTGCTTTCTCTCCTTCTATGTTGTATTTTAGCAGATTGGAATATGATATACATCACTAAGAAAAATGTACTTCTAGAAGTTTCCTTATGCATCAGTGATTTTAAAATTGGCAAGGGCTGCTGGGGGCCCCTGGCCATTTCTTATTTGTACTCTCTCACACACTTGTGGAAAAAGAAACCTATAACCTTAAATAAAATAAACACTAGGTTCAACGTTTATGTGTTTTCCCCTCTTCTCAGATTATCAGAGACATGTTTTTATTAACAAAACTAACAACAAAAAATTCAAAATACCCTATGGAATTGGTGCCACTTCCTCATTTTCTCCTGTTAATAATTAATTTATTAAAGAAACATTTCCATGTGATAAAGTGTATGCTCATGCATACCATTGTTAGTCTGAGCTTGAGTAACTGCTTCTCAATACTTGCTTTCCCTCTTCTCAATTTAGGTAGCAAAAGTCCTCATCAAAGTGTGCCTGGGGTTAAGACACAGTAATTTCACTTTGAATGATACCTTTTGTTCTAGCAGCTGAGCTCCATTTACTCCTTTGCCTGCCAAAGACAGCATTTTTGTACCCTATCCATGACATACTTTTCTCTTTTTTCTTCTTCACTAACCTTTTTTCTTTTGTATGGGCTAAATTGACCCCACATTCTAAGCTTAATGAGTATGTACAGGTTGGCAGGCAAGAAAGAGTCATTTATCTAGAGGGCTGAGCCAGCTGCAAGGTACAGAGCTTTTGTTTCATCTTGAGGAAATAAAACAAAAATACTAATATTATACTAATCTTCATGTTCACATGGGGAAACATTTTAGGAATCTTTGGAAAATATGGAATAGATTAGGGACACCACTAAAACTACCAGCACACTGTACTGGTTGACACCTAGTATGAAGTAGGATCCCAAAGAAATGAAGGTAGCTTTTTGGAATCTGTATCAAATAGAATCTATTAAAGAAATCGGCCATTATGTGAAGATTTAGTGTGGATATATTCTTCTTCAGGAGCTGTGCTTTAAAAATTAAATTTGAAAAGATCCTATAAGAATAGCTATATAATGGTTAGAAATAAGTATTAGAACTAAGGAAATCTTATTGGAACAGTCTGTTTAACTACCATATTGACTTTTGTTTCTTTCAAAATGATGTTTTATGATAAGTTTTTCTCCCCCCCCCCCTTTTTTTTTTGAGAGTGTACATGTGCGAATGGAGTACGGGCAGAGAGAAAGGGAGAGAAAGAATCTTAAGCAGGCTCCACACCCAGCATGGAGCCCAACATAGGACTTGATCTCACAACTGTGAGATGATGACCTAAGCTGAAATGAAGAGTCGAATGATGAACTGACTGAGCCACCCAGGTGCCCCTGATAAGTTTTCCTTATTATAATTTAAGAGGAAATCTTTCTATTTTAGATATAAAATAAAGACAAATCGACAGAGATTTAAACCTAAGGGAATGAAAGTAATTAGTGTGACTAATTTAGGAAAAATACATTATCAGAAATAGAAACCAACTTACACAAATTATAGTTGACTCTTTCATTATTTTCCATCTATTTCATATAAAAATGATGTAAGGCTCTTACCTATACCAAGGAAGTAGCTAGTTAGCCATATATACTAAACTTCTTCAAACTAAACATGTTATTTATAACACCAACTCAGATATAGTTACTCCAAACCTCTTTCCTACCCATAATATTTACATCGTGTTCAAATGACTACCTAAGCATTTATTGAAATATGAAAAAAAATGTTCATTTTTAAGGACTTGTGAGAACCTGGAAAATTATATTTGAACATGTTTTCCATCCTATTCTTGACTTTTGTGCTTTAAGTGTAAGTTAAACTGAACATATAGGAAAGTTTTAAAGACCAATTGGTAAATCTAAGTATTCCTCCCCACCACTATTGTCCTCCATGATGCTTTCCTAAATTTGTGGTTAGCTCTCAGTTCTGTTTCCTGTGGTGTTTTGGTTCAGAGAAATCAGATTGAATTCATCTCATTCATGTCTCTTAAGCATTTAAAACCCACACTTTAATTGGTATCCTCATGGAGTGGCATTTAATATACACATAGTATGACCCACATGATTGTAATACATATACTATGATTACTTTTGTCAGTGACTAAGACATTAGTCATCAGAACAATACATTGATTTATTGCATATGTCAATATTAAAAGCAATTATTTTTATCATCTTAAAATTGTATTTAAGCTAGATATGTGAAATATATCATTTCCTCCTCTGCTTAGTTCCAGTTTGGCTAAGCATTCATGGCACTTTTTCAGAATCCTCCTTTAACATAATGTTCCCTGCAGCCAATGTTAATTGTCCAAACGTGTGTTGAAATAAAAATCACTTAACATTGCTGCTATAAATATGATGATCATTGGGATTCAAGGGAATGAATACATTTTGTTTAATGTAATATTAAAAAGTCTAAGCTACTATCCATGACTATGTTTTCCAGCTTCCTCTGGATCCCCACTCTTCCACAGAGCAGTTGCTCCCACAGTAAACTCATTAAAAGTCTGCCACTGCCTTTGGTGGAATGGAAACATAACTGGATAGGTAATAAAGAAAATTAGCTTTTTAGAACAAATTCTGCTTTCTAGGCCTCAGCTTCTTCATAGGTAATCTATACTTAACACTTAATAGTCAATGAGTTCCTGTTTAGTCCTACAGTATGACAATTCACTGAAAGGTAATGGTTTTTGGGAGGCATTAATAATTAGGCTTCAAAGTTTCTTACTTCTGAGGTCTTAATACTCTGCTATACTTTTTATGGTTTTATAGTATGGTTTTTATAGTATAGTATAAAAACAATTGTGTAGTTATTTAAAACCTCTTATTTATCACGATGAAGCCACTGCTAATATGATAATCTGTTTGTGGTTGAATAGAGTTACTTTTATTCCTGCACAACTCTCATGAAGGAAATTATGCTGCGGGTTAAAAATGTAAAACTACACTTTTATTATTAAAGTATTATAATAATTCTTTAAAATATATATTCATGTCAAAATGGCTCTATCTATACTTAGGCCAAATATGGCAGTGCATTAAAATCATAAAACTGATAAATTCAAGGCCCAAAGACCTCTTTTTCATTTTTGTTTCTTCCTTTTTGTCTAAGAAAATAAGCTTTGTTTTTGAATTCTAAAGGTAGAAGGAAGTGGGAAGGACTGTCATTTCATTTTGACTAAATATTTCCTGTTATTTCAAGTTCTTCATGGGAAAATATATATGATATGCTATCAAAGAAAAAGTAAAGCGTAAAAATCACACCTGTATAAACAAATGCATAGAAAAAAAAGTCAAAAAGAAAATAAATCAGATGTAACAGTAGCTTTTGGTGGAATTAATATAGATGATACTTTTTTTTCTTTTTTCTGTAAATCTTTAATTTGTCTCAAGTAATATTTTAATGATTTTTCCCAATAAACACAAATGATTAAAATGTTATAAATAATGTACTAACTGTAGTAATAGATAAATTTAAGTGAGCTCTATTATAAAGTTTAACGGTTACAAAATGAAAGAAAAAATGAGCAAGGGAAAAGTTTCTGGGTTCCTTGTGTTCACACAAGTGCCCTTCTGTCTTGGCACCAGCATAATACAGGATTCTAGTTAATTACCCTTCTCCATCACGCCATGTATGTAGCACTTTCTTTAATGCCAGAGTCAGATGATTTATATCTATACTGTTTCCTATGATTCTTTCTGCCCATCCCTTCCCTAACCCTTATCAGGAGTATTACTCTCTTCCTCTGCACCTCTGCTGCACTCACTCATTTCTCTTATAATTGGTAGCACTTCTGCCTTGTGGCTTATTTTTCGTTTGCTTATCTTCTTACTTCAAAGGCTTTAAAGGTTCTTCCAATTATTGGCCAAGTTTGATTTTTTTTTTTCATATCTCTGATTTGTTTAATGCTAATTGGTATCTTGTTATTTTTTTAATTTTATTTTTACTTTTACTATTTTTTAAATATTTCATGTTTTAATTTAAATTAACATATAGTATATCATTGGTTTCAGGAGTAGAATTCAGTGAATCAACACTTACGTGTAACACCCAGTGCTTATCACAAATGCCTTCCTTAATACCCATCACCCATTTAGCTCATCCTCCTGCCCACCTCCCTCCAGCAACCCTCAGTTTGTTCTCTATAGTTAAGAGTCTCTTATGGTTTGGCCCCTCTCTCTCTTTAGTTTTTTCCTTTCCCCAATGTTCATCTGTTCTGTTTCATAAATTCCACAGATGAGTGAAAATATATGCTATTTGTCTTTCTTTGACAGACTTATTTTGCTTAGCATAATACATTCTAGCACCATCATGTCATTGCACATGGCAAGATTTCATTCTTTTTTGATAGCTGAATAATATTCCATTGTGTGTGTGTGTGTGTGTGTGTGTGTGTGTGTGTGTGTGTGTGTATGTACCCACATCTTCTTTATCCATTTATCAGTTGATGGACATTTGAGTTTTTTCATAATTTGGCTATTGTTGATAATGCTGCTTTGAACATTGAGGTGCACATGCCCCTTAGAATCAGTATTTTTGTATCCTTTGGATAAATACCTAATAATGCAATTGCTGAGTTGTAAGGTAGTTCTATTCTTAATATCTGGAGGAACCTCCATACTTTTTTCCATAGTGGCTGCACCAGTTTGCATTTCCACAGTGTAAGAGGGTTCCCCTTTCTCCACGTCCTCGACAACATCTGTGTTATTCATTTTAGCCATTCTGACAGGTGTGAAGTGGTATCTCATTGTGGTTTTGATTTGCATTTCCCTGATAATGAGTGATATTGAGCCTCTTACATTGTGTCTGTTAGCCATTTGTATATCTTCTTTGGAAAAAATGTCTATTTACGTCTTCTGTCCATTTCTTAATTGGATTTTTTGTTTCTTGAATATTTGATAAGTTCTTTATAGGTTTGGATACTAACCCTTTATCACATATGTCATTTGCAAATATCTTCTATTTCCTAGGCTGACTTTTTTGTTTTCTTGATTGTTTCCTTTGCTGTGCAGAAACTTTTTACCTTGATGAAGTCCTAATAGTTCATTTTTGCTTTTGGATATCTTACAAATTTTGGATGATCTCACTTTATATGAAGGTTCATCTGTTCTTCCTCACAATATTAGAGAATGAAGAAACCAGAAAAATTGTAAATTTAAGGTTTTTTTTTTAACTAAATTCACCTTTTTCTTCATAAGTAATGGAAATTCTAACCACACCCCTTATCTTTTACTGTGTTAGCCATTTTTTTTTTGAATGACACATGTGTTATTCATCCTGCTTACGTTGCATAGTTCTTTTACTAAAAGGTCTAGATAGTCATTTTAAATGTTGATAAAGTAACAGCAATATAAATGCTAATGAATCTTTCCTTCAAAAAGTACCAATAAATATTAGGAATGAATGAAAAAGTTGGGCATAATACAAAGGGGACTTACCTGGTTGGTGACTCTTCATTTATGCAAGCTATGAAAGTAAGGAGATGTTATCACCATGGTCTGTTTTGCTCAGATGAATGATGAAACATCTGCAGGGAATATTAAAATTCTCATGACACAATCACACAACATGTTTAATTTTAGGAAAGGCAACATTTTCAAACACTTTTACAGCTTCCTTAGAAACTGTAGCATCGAAATCAAATACCACTTAGTCAAATGTATCTCAGTTATTCAAATATGTGAGGCCATATTTTATAACTAATGATGCACAATGATGAGAGCATTAGGAAAACCTACAAGGTCATAAAAAAGTCATTATTTCTTGATCTTGGATTGTCTTTTTTTTTTAATTTTTTTTGTAATGTTTTATTTATTTTTGAGACAGAGAGAGAGTATGAACGGGGGAGGGTCAGAGAGAAAGGGAGACACAGAATCTGAAGCAGGCTCCAGGCTCTGAGCTGTCAGCACAGAGCCCGACACGGGGCTCGAACTCACGGACTGTGAGATCATGACCTGAGCCGAAGTCGGACGCTTAACCGACTGAGCCACCCAGGCGCCCCTTGGATTGTATTTTTTTAATATCATAATTAGAATACTTTAGTGTTTGGGAGCAATATATAGTACTAAAATCAGTGCGTTAATACTAGTTCTTTAAACTTTATGATAATATAGACATTATTTCTTAAACTAATATTTTAAAATTCCATATTTTACTATTTACCTTTATTTTCAGTTGAAATTTCCATAAACTGACACTAAAATGTTTACACTATTTTTTTCCTTTTTTAAAGCAACTTAAATCTGTAACATTATTTGAATTTCAGCTTCTTTGCACTTAAAAAAATGTTTGTCCCAATCCTTAATTTCATCAGTAGTTTTTCAAATATTTACTCAGTAAAACATGGTTTTTACAATCAGTATAATCTTATGAACATATTTTTTAAGGATAAAATGTGTAGTAGCAATGAAAAGTTACAAAATATAAGAGAATGTCAATGCCTCAAAACAATATTATAGAAAAACTATTATTCCTAGTTAGACTTTCTAATTAGCCTATATTTTTTAGGAAAATGAATTTAGTTAGTTTTCTTTACAATTTACTTATGATAAATTCACCAATCCAGGGTTTAGACACACAACAACCACATTAATCATGATACAGAACAAAACTATGCCAAAACGTACCCTGTGCCTCTTTATAGTCGATCCCCTTCCCCAACTACTAGCTTCTGGAAAACAGTGTTATGCTCTATAATTTTGACGTACCAGGAATTTCATATAAACAGAATAAAAAACTATGTATTATTGAAGCTCATTTCCTTCCTGTAGCATAACGATTTGAGGATTCTTTTAGCTTGCTACCTGTGTTTGTAGTATTTTTTATGCAAAGCAGTTTTCTATGTTATGGACTTAGCATATTTGTTTTTATTATTCTCCTATGATGGGCATTTGGATTGTTTCCAGATGAGTTTTTAGCAGTAAAGCTGCTATGAATTTTTGAATACAAGTATTTTTATGGACAAATATTTTCATTTACCTTGGGTAAAGGAATTGGATTGCTGAATTTAGGGGAGTGGTATATTAAAATTTATAAGAAACTGCCAAAATGTCTTTTTAATATATTATTTTTCATTTCCACTCTCAATTGAGACATTTAGTATTGCCAGTTTTTTTGAATTTTACACAGCTATGTGTAATTTTCCATGATTGAATTTTTATTTCCTAATGACTGGTGACATTGACCATCTGTATATGTGCATATTTTTCATTGTACCTATTTTTCTAGAGTTATCTTTCAGTCATTTGTCCATGTTTTTCATCAGGGTGATTGTCATCTTATTAGACTGTAAAAACTCTTTATATATTCTGTACCCATGTTATTTATCAGATTTATGTTTGGCAAATACTTTTTCCTAACCAGTGGCTTGATTTTTAGTTTCTTAAAGTATAATATAAATTGTAAAATTATTGTCAGTTAAAAATTCAATTTATCATTTAATTTTTTTATAGTTCATGCTACTTTTTCTCATGTAGGAGATCTATTGTTAGGGGTGCCTGCATGGCTCAGTTCGTTAAGCATCTGATGCTGGATTTTGGCTCAGGTCATGGCTCTCACTGTTCCTGAATTTGAGCCCCACATCAAGCTCCATTCATTAATAGTGTGGAGCCTGCTTGGGATTCTCTCTCTCTTCCTCTCTCTCTGCCCCTCCCTCACTAGCTCTCTCAAAATAAATAAATAAACATTAAAGAAGAAAAAGGGTCACTTGGGTGGCTTAGTCAGTTAAGCGTCCAACTTTGGCTCAGGTCATGATCTCGGGGTTTATGGGTTTGAGTCCCACGTTGGGCCCTGTGCTGACAGCTCAGAGCCTGGAGCCTGCCTAATATTCTGTGTCCCTCTCTCTCTTTCTGCCCTTCCCCCGCTCATGCTCTCTCTCTCTCTCTCTCTCTCTCTCAAAAATAAATAAATATTAAAAAAAAATTAAATCTGTTTTTAAACCAAGATATATAAGATTGTTTCATTTTTTTTTCCTTCTAAAAGCTTTATAGATTTGGCTTTAACACCTAACTCTAGGATCTTACATTTAGAATTAGTTTTTGTACGTAGTGTGTGATGAGGTCAGGTTTTTGTTGAAATTGTTACATACATAAATTTGCATTTGGATATTCAGTTGTTACAGTGTCATTTGTTGAAAAGGTCATTCTTTCCGAAAATGTATTATTTAGATTGGCATCTTTTTAAAAACCAGCTGTCTATATATCAGTCTTTCCAGAATCTGTTATGTTTCAATAATATTTTTACCTATCCTATTGCAATACCATACTTTCTTGATCACTATAGCTTTAAAGTAATTCTCATTTATTTATTTATATTTATTTATTGAGAAGGAGAGGGGGAGAGAGAATGGGAGAGCATGAGTCGGGGAGGGACAGAGAGAGAAGAGTAGAGAAAGAATCCCAAACAGGCTCTGCACTGTCAGCACAGAGCCCAGTGCTGGGCTTGAACTCACAAACCTCAAGACCATGACCTGAGCTGAAAGCAAGAGTCGGACACTTAACTGCCTGAGCCACCTAGGCACCTGTAAAGTAATTCTTAAAATCAACATTTTAGTTGATTCCACCCTTAGCTATTGTGAATAATGCTATTATGAACATGGATGAAAAAAGATCTATTTAAGTCAAGTGCTTTCAATTCTTTGGGGTATATATGTAAAAGTAGAATTGGTGGGCTACATTGTATTTAAATTTTAATTAATAGGTTCATAGTGTTGAATCATTTCACATTTTTACCAACAATGCCCAAAGGTTCCAGTGTCTCTACATCCTCTACATCCAACACTTATTTTTTTGTTGGTGTTGTTTTTCTTATAGTAGTCATCCTGATGGGTGTAAAGTGATATCTCATTATAGCTTTAATGTACTTCCCTAATGATTAGAGATGAGCATCCTCTCATGCATTTATTGGTTATGTGAATATCTTCTTTAGAGAAATGTCTATTCAAGTCCTTTGTGCATTTTCAAATAGAGTTGTTTGTTTTTGTTGTTGTGCTATGGGAATTCTTTATATATTTTGGACGTTAACTTCTTATCACATAAATGATTTTCAAATATTTGCTTCCATTGTTTAGGTTGTCTTTTCACTTTGTTGATTGTTTGGATGCACCTAAGTTTTAAATTTTGAGTCAAAATTTTAATTTTAATAGATTAAAATTTAATCTGTTTTTCCTTTGCTGCCTGTACTTTTGGTGTCATAGTCAGGAAATCATTGCCAAATATGATGTCATGAAAATTTCCCCCTATGTTTTCTTATAAGAAAGTTATAGTTTTAGCTCTAACATATTATTATTTGATCAATTTTGAGTTAATTTTATATGTGGTATATAACATTAAGGAACTCATTCTTTTGCATGTGAATATCATTTCCTTGATAGTATTTGTTGAAAACACTGTCCTTGAATGATCTTAGTATCAAGAACTTATTGAAACTCATTTAACTACATACGTGTTTATTTCTGGGCTCTTATTTTAATCTATTGGTCTATATGTCTGTCTATGCCTGTACTACACTGTGGTTTATATAGTAGCCTTATCGTAAATTTTGAAATCAGGAAGTGTGAAACCTTTATCTTTGTTTTTTTGTAAGATTGCTTTGGCTATCTGAGGTGGCTTAAGATTCCATTTGAATTTTAGAATACCTTTTTCTACTTCTGCAAAAGAATACCATTGGGAGTTTGATAGGCATTGAATTGAATCTGTATGTTGCTTTGGATAGTATTTACATCTTGATAATATTATGTCTTCCAAACCATGATCATGAGCTATTCTTCCGTTTCTTCATGGCTTCTTTAAATTTTTTCAAAATTTTGTGGATTTTACTGTAAAAAATCATTTACAGCCATAATTACATTTATTCTTCACTATTTTTTGATGATATTGTATGTAAATGGGATTGTCCTGATTTACTTAGATTGTTCAGGGTGTTGATGCAAAGTAATGCAACTGATTTTTGCATGTTGATTTTGTATCCTGCAACTTTGTTGAAGTTGTTTATTTTAACAAGTTTTGTTTCAGTTTGCTGTGTTTTGTTTCCAGTGTGGAATCTTTAGGCTTTCCTATATATAAGATAATGTCATCTGCAAACAGAGTTAATTTTATTTCTTCCTTTCCAATTTGAATACCTCTTATTTCTTTTTCTTGCCTAATTTCTCTGGCTAGGATTTCAATATTATGTTGAATAGAAGTAGTGAAGGTGGACATCCCTGTTTTGTTCCCAGTCTTAGAGGAAAAGATTTCAGTTCTTCACCATTAAGTATGGTGTCAGCTGTGTGGACACTTGATTTTTAACCTTAACAAATCATTTCCTTTCTCTTGGTTTTTAAATGATTTGGAATTATTTATTCTTGACTTCTATATCCCTTTCAAATTATTTTTATTATTCTTTAATATTTATTTCTTTCAGGAGTATAAAATATATGTCAATATGCACTATTATTGTACAGGAAAAGAAATTTAGAGATTTTTAAATTATGTTAAAAAACATATAACTATACCCTGCTCTGTAACTGACAACACTAAAGCCTGGTAAATGTCTAAAATCCAGTGGCGTATAGTGGATGAATTTGTTCTTGAAGAGATATTTTGAAACTGTCATCATAGTGTTAAATCCCTAAACATATTTTCATCAAATCATAACCTTCAGTTTAGTTATATTTCTGTTCTCTTTGTTTTGCTTACTGAAAAATAATAATAATAAAAATAATGTATTAACTTGAGGATGTCTTTAACATCACAGCAAGTGATTAAAAGCACAGAGTTATTGGCCATCATGTCTTCAAAGTCTGTATGTCCACATAAATTACATTCTTTTTCTGTCTTTTAGTAAATGGTTACTTTTATCCCTTCATTTTCCTTATTTGGACTATGGATTGATATATTTTAGTTTAATGTAAGTATTAGAATGTGTCATGTTCTAAATTTTGAAATGAGACATTAAAAATATACTACATAGAAACTCAGTTCTTAAAGATTTGAACTAAACTTACAAGTTTTAAATCTAATGCTATTTTAATTTGGCTCAGAAGAAAAGCAAACCTGTAAGCTGCCAAAGATTTACATATTTAATTTAATTGCTTTATATTACAGTGATAAAACCAGTTTCTGAAGGCATAATGGGGAGGGCCAAGGAAAAGATTAAAATTCAATGGAAAATTAAGCCATGAATTGGTAGCCACGATTGATATAAACTCAGAGACTTAAGCTTATGTATTCGGGACTCTCAAGACAGAGAAAAGCATAGTGATGGAGCATCCAATTAGGTAGTTTTGGAGTTCAGTCATTGTTGTATCCTTAAGTTTTAAATGCGAGTAATGATGAACTCTTGGGTGTCTTCTTTTAGTCTGACTTAAACTTGTACCTTTATTGCCATATTTTAAAATGTTGATTTTGGAGCAGTCTCCAAAAATATTCAGGGATAGTGATCTCATCTGATAGCCCTTATTTGATATTCCCTAGGGGAGATTTAGATAAATGCAAAACTGTATCATATCTTAAAAATGAACATTTGGGGGCGCCTGGGTGGCTCAGTCGGCTAAGCGTCCGACTTCAGCTCAGGTCACGATCTCACGGCCAGTGAGTTCGAGCCCAGCGTCGGGCTCTGTGCTGACAGCTCAGAGCCTGGAGCCTGTTTCGGGTCTGTGTCTCCCTTTCTCTCTGACCCACCCCGTTCATGCTTTATCTCTCTCTGTCTCAAAAATAAATAAACGTTAAAAAATTTTTAAAAAAATGAACATTTGCTAGTATACAGAAATAATTGTAAAATTAGTGTTTCTAGTTTTCTGGACTTTATTGAGGATTAGATAAAAAACTAAAAATAGTTAAAGTATATGATAAACCCTCTTAAGTATTGGAATAAACAAGTTTTCCTGAAATAACGTGTGTTTAGTTAGAGCAGAAGTTCTGGGGAATAGCTTCTGTAATCATTTTCTATTCCTGAGGGCATATAATTTGCTTTTAGCTTTTCTTTTTTTTAATGAACAAGGAACACTTTACATATCATGTTTCTGAAGGCAATGTAGAATAAGAAATTTACTATATGGCATATTTTAGAATTCCTTGATTAATTTTAATGACATTGTATCTACATGTTAGTGGTCTGGGAGAATACCAAAAACCATTACAGTCAAGAAGGTGGTGTTAGATCCTGTGTATGAGTTAAATTTGTTTTAATTAAAAAACGTTTATTTAGAATAGAAAACAAACCTCAATTACAACTTGATGTGTTTGTGTAAACCTTTATTTTTTTAACCAAAATGAGTAGTATGTTTGTGAAAAGTTAAAATTGAGATTAACAGAAAACCAATATATTTTTCTCATGCAATCGATGCCAACAAGTAAAATTAGGATTACTTTAAAATTGAAAGTTTACTTTAAAATTGAAATTCAGGGGTCACCTGGGTGGCTCAGTCATTTGAGTACACATTGAGCGTCAGACTCTGACTTCATCTTAGGTCATGATCCCAGGGTCATGGGATCGAGACACATGACAGACTCATTCCACGCTGACCATGGAGGCTGCTTAAGATTCTCTCTCTCTTTGCCTTTCTCCCTTTCTCCCTCTCTCTCTGTCTCAAATAAAATAAAAATAAAAGAAAATAAAATTGAAATTGAAATTCAGTTAATTAAGAGTCTATTTTTCCCTTAGAAATAAGCAAAGCAGTATTTCCTGGTACTTCTCAATGTGTAAATTTATTACATTTTCCTGGTACTTACCTTCTGAATTTAAATTTATTACATTTTCCTATCTTTCTTTCTTCCTTTCTCCCGGCTTTTCTTCTTTCCTCCCTTCCTCGCGTCCTTTCTTCCACCCTTCTTCCCTCTCTTCCACTCTTCCTCCTTTTCTTTCTTTCTTCTTCCTTCCTTCCATTTTTTATTTTTTACATTAGAAAAAGATAACAGTTACATATTGAATTAGGTTATGGCAAACTATATTATCATATAAGTCAGACATTTCTCTCTAATGCTTCCAATTTTATACTTAAACTTCAAAGTATAAAATATTTCTATATAGTAGTACTGTGTATTATATTAATGTGATAAATATCAAATATATAATTAATTTGATAGAACTAAGATTTATTTATTTATGGAAACTTTTGACTGAATTTCCTTTGTAATATAGACCTTGAGTTTTTTATATTACCAAAAACTCTATGATGTAGTTAAATCATCTTGTGATTTAGAGGTTAAAAAAGAGTAAGACAAAAGACTGAAAAGCCATGTGACAGATAAAAGTACTGAAACTTGAATCCATATTTGATTACTATTTTCCATTATACCTATAGGCATCAACATGGTGCATTGCTATGTTTTCTGAAGTATGTCTCAGATGTGGGAGATAGTTTTTATATAGTTGCCTTATCTGGAGTTATCTAAAAATACGACCCAAAACAAAGGTCTAAGTTACAATGTTGTTTGGGGGGTGGGGGGAGGTGCAAATTCAAGATGGAGAAGAGAAAGAGTACTAAGACAAGAAGGAATGTCAGCTAATGCAGTCATATTATCACAGTACTGGCTACCACTTTAAGGAAGCTGGGAGGAGATACAGTCTTTAGTCTTTAGTCTTTACGTCTTTAGTAAGATGGTACATTTACAATCTGTGGGCACACATCAAGGATAGCCATGCCATAGAGTAGTCCATGGAAGCAAGATAGGAAAGAGAATTCATCTTCTGGGCTCCTTTTGCCTCCCAGATCCCATTGATTAATGTTTGCTTCATGGGGAATTAATTCCCCTGAAGTAATATTACAAGTGGAACCACTTGACCCATTTTAGAGAGTTCTAAGAAAAGGAAGATTTCATGCCCTGTTGTTATTGTTTCATACGATTCCAGAAGAAATGATAGAAGCCAGAGACAGGTTCTATGACTGTTCGATCTGGCTGTGCGATAGGCATAGTGACTGTTTAGCCTCAGACAATGAAACCTAAGGCATGGATGAGTAAATCAGAGGAGGCACACGGGTTGTGGTTCCATACACTGTAAGTGCAGGAGTCATTTTAGCCTCATGTCTTTTGCACCTGGAAGATTTTGTGCAAGCTTCCTACACTTGTGCCCTGGCTTGTTACCTCCCAAGATCCATTACTAAAGCTTTGTGTTCTCCCCTAAAAGTAAAAACCCCAACTACTCTACTTCCTCTAAAGCTATGGATCCCATTCCTTCTTTGGAAGTGAACTTTTGAGCAACCCATCCTCCCGCCATTAGAGCTTCTCACTTCTTACCACTTCCCTCAACA
Source organism: Neofelis nebulosa (assembly GCF_028018385.1). Classification (NCBI taxonomy): domain Eukaryota; kingdom Metazoa; phylum Chordata; class Mammalia; order Carnivora; family Felidae; genus Neofelis; species Neofelis nebulosa. The sequence continues at coordinate 73,734,174 of NC_080782.1, forward strand.
TTCCCTCCTTCACACTTTTAGACTGATGCCCAATCTTCAGCTGCTTATAGTTTTCTCAGTTTTCCCGTTCCTTGCCCTTCTCCTCAGATGGAGTTGATCTCTCCACTCATTTTTAACTCTGCCAGCACGTCATTGGCTTTCGCAAATCATTCCTTAAACAAGCCCCTGCCCATGTCTCACAAGGCAACCAGTCTTCTCTACTAGGACCACACGGTTCTTCCCACAGCCCTGCTCCTGATTCTTGTGTCAAGCTTTGTAATACCAACCCTACAGGCATGTAGGGCTCCCGCTTTCCACTAATCTGTTGGTTTTAGTCCATCTTTTCAATTCCCTACTGCATTGCTTTTTACTTCTGTCTAGTTCTCCTTCTTCTATATTTGTTTATGGAGTGATTGAGAAAAATCTCTTTTCAAAATTTTCCAAATCTTACTACCTGGACTCTTAATCTTTAAAATAAATGAAAAGACGACCTTTTGACTCTCATGTGGTATATGTTGCATCTCTCTGATGAATATAAAATAGAGGAAGCTAGAGAAGGGAGGACTTTGCTGTTCTCTCTTTACTTCATGATTGTGCTCTCTTCTCTCTTACATTACATGAGCTGCAGGTATAGTTCTGGAGTCCAGGAGTCAGATGGGAGGATTTTCCACAGAGTTAGTTCATTGAGAGTTATGGATAAGACATCTATCCATGGATTGACAGTGCTTTCCAGGAAAGGCTATCGTGACTCTGTATCTAACAATTGTAGACACAGGAGAAGTTTAAGAAGCTCAGTACCATGGTAAAATCTCTGTACGTTTAATACATAACAAATAAATAATTTAGGGGAGCATTGGTAAAGTGGAAATACAGAGCTTTGAATGAGACAAAACAAGGTTCAGATGGAAATTGTGTGAAAGTTTCAAATAGAACTAGCAGTTGGGCATAAATTGATTTGGTTATTTAATTTCACTGAAATTTGGTTTCCTCATATTCCAAAAAGGATAAATATAACACTTGGGGGATAGTGAGGATATTGGAAGAGATGGCATAATATTAAGCAGCTAAAAAACAGTAGGCATTCATTACATATTAGCTCCTTTCTTCCCATCCTTCTTTCTACCTAAACACACACTGCAAAAAAATGTGTGTAATATGTAGGTGTCATCCAGAAAATACTGACTTTGTCAGTGCAAGACAAGTTTTGAGAGTATTTAATTGTGAGGTTTAGTAGAAAAGCTTAAAGGCAAACTTCTTTGCTTGTGTGTGTGTGTGTGTGTGTGTGTGTGTGTGTGTGTGCGTGCAAACAAATCACCTCTGAGGAGAATATATTGTGAGAAAGGGGCATTATGGAAGCTTCTGAAAAAGAGTGGATGGATGCCTCAGAAGACTGTCTGAAAGCAGACATCTTCAGGCTCTCCAGGAAGCAGAGCCCTATATTATAATTCATAATGGCTATTTGGACAAATACAGGAACTTTGGCTAAACATTTGAGTGTTACACTTAGGGAGTTTGTACCAGGACTGCTGCCCACACCCACAGCACCTGATTTTGCATTAGAATAGGGGCTCTTTCCTCCATGATGCACTCAAGCACAATGGCTAATGACTTGGTGAGTGAAAGTAGGTCTCTGTCCTCTGGGACCCAACCCTTCTACCAAATACAGAGTTGCCTAATGCCCCCACCTCCCCCCCTCCCCCGGAAACATCCCCAGGCTCATATTTTCCAGAGAATTAGAAGTGCCACTTTCAGCAGCCATGTGGACTTCAATAATGATTCCACAAGACTGACCATTATAGATTGGAGACTCTGAACCTTTTTTCTAATTATTGATAATTGCATAACTACCTCTTCTCCCAGATCCTTGAGGACATTCCCAAGTACTAAAACAAAATGTTGTATCAACACAGTGGAGCAGTTGCCCGGATTCAGATTTATTTTTATTTAAAGAAAATGATGTATTACAAAATTTTTTACACATCTGAGTTTCTAGGGTTTGATTCATAAGGTTTCTAGGTGAGTTTTAACATTTTGTATACTTAATTTGCCTCTTATATTCTATCACATGAATTGATACAAGTATATGTTACATGATTACTTTTCATATTGTTGAACCCATGAATTCTTACACAAAGAAGGAGAAAACATTTTATGAAAGAGGATATCCTATATAGAAATGAATTCATTAATACAGAGTTCATAATGTAAACTTTTATGAAACGTTCCAATGACTTGACAGTTGTCCTTGGTTTCAAAATCCAGTTTTTAATTTACAATTCCATAATGTCTTCACAAAATTAAAATATTTAATTTGGTTCACTTGAGAGATAATTAGCCATATAAAGCAAAGTCTGTAGATAGTATTACATATATATAATAACCTCAATCTCTGAACTATCAAATTATAAAGCCCCCTTTTGTACACAGACTTTCCATTACACACCACCAGATTTTTTTTCTCAAATCTCTAAAAATAAGTAGAACATGAAACATAAGACAAAAATATTCAAAACTTTCAGTTATCTGCATAGAATCTTACGTTCTTAGGCAAGAAAGAGTTAAGACTCTCTTAATAAAAGGAATGTAATTATCCTCCTTAGCAAAACGATTTGCTACTTATTCTATTTAAATATAGCTTATGCAAAATGGGAACTAGAAACATATTTTAAAATAGATTTGTAATATGGTAAATCTGTGTGTGATTCCTGGGTTAGTTGCTTGCCACTGTTTGATCCCAGGCAATTTACTTAACATGTCTGATTATCAGTTATGTCTTCAGTAATAGGAGGACATTTTCTACATCATATTCTGGTATATGTACAAAACAATATGTTGGTCATAATACACCTAACATAGGAGGCAAAATGGCACTTAGAATTCATTATTTTCTTGGTATTATACCAAAAAATATCGATTTATAGACAACTAATTGATAAAAGATAAAAAAATTTAGTCTTTTTACTTATTTATTTTAATCTTAATTTACTTTTAGAGAAAGACAGAGTGTGAGCAGGGGAGGAGCCGAGGGAGAGGGGGACACAGAATCTGAAGCTGGGTCCATGCTCTGAGCTGTCAGCACAGAGCCTGACGCAGGGCTCGAACTCATGGACCGCGAGATCATGACCTGAGCCGAAGTCGGACACTTAACCGACTGAGCCACCCAGGCGCCCCTAAAATTCAGTCTTTTAAGAAAAATGTTATTTATTTTTTTAAAAATTTTTTTTTCAACGTTTTTTATTTATTTTTGGGACAGAGAGAGACAGAGCATGAACGGGGGAGGGGCAGAGAGAGAGGGAGACACAGAATGGGAAACAGGCTCCAGGCTCCGAGCCATCAGCCCAGAGCCTGACGCGGGGCTCGAACTCACAGACCACGAGATCGTGACCTGACTGAAGTCGGACGCTTAACCGACTGCGCCACCCAGGCTCCCCGAGAAAAATGTTATTTATTTTTGAGAGATTGAGAGAGAGAGAGAGACAGAGAGAAAGAGAGAACGAGCACACACGTAAGTGGGGGAGGGGCAGAGAAAGAGAGGGACTGAGGATCCGAAGCAGGCTCTGCACTGACAACAGCGAGCCGATGTGGGGCCCAAACTCATGAACCATGAGGTCATGTCCTGAGTCAAGGTCAGATGCTCAACCAAATGAGCCCCCCAGGCACCCCCAAAATTAGTCTTACCTATTTATGAAGTTGAAATTAGATGTCAAACACAATTTGTAAATCCATTTCAATTTCATGTTGCTTTTGCAAATGGCAGGAATTTTTATTCCTTTTTCTTCTGACACCACCAATCCACCAGCTTTAGAAATCTTAGGGGTTATGCACATTGCAGTTGTTAGTGTTCTTCATGGCAACCACAAGGAAAGACCCTTTTTCTTCTGACACCACCAATCCACCAGCTTTAGAAATCTTAGGGGTTATGCACATTGCAGTTGTTAGTATTCTTCATGGCAACCACAAGGAAAGACCCTTTTTCTTCTGACACCACCAATCCACCAGCTTTAGAAATCTTAGGGGTTATGCACATTGCAGTTGTTAGTGTTCTTCATGGCAACCCACAAGGAAAGAGAATGGAACACATCCAAAGATAAGCAGCCTAACCATAGCAGAGAAAGAAATAGTGCTGATGCCTTAGCTTTACCACCTACAATAAATGTATTTGAAAGCAGAAAAAAAATGTATTCAATACAGTTGTACGAATCAACCAACTTTCTTTTTTTGCTTAGGAAAATTATAAATTCAGATTCTCTAATCAGTTATGCTAAGATTATAAGATGTACTAAGTAAAGACGTTTATTTTCTTGTACATTTATTTTCTTTACACGCACCCAATTTTCTTCATTGATTTGAAATTTTGTACATGTCATTAGAAAAATGATAATATCATCTAAAGTATGGCAGTTAATATTTTGTAGGAGGGGGTATTACATGGTATTGACTCAAGATGTACAACATAATTTTATATTTGTAATTCCTTCATTGACAATATACTGGGCTGTGGAGAGAAATATCACAGATGAAACTTTAAAAGAATTTTGAATATTTTATTAGTTTTTATTTTTTTTAATTCAAGCATAGTTGTTGGCACACAATGTTACATTATTTCGGGTGTACAACATAGTGATTTGACAACTCTGTAAGTTACACTATGCTCACCACAAGTATAGCTACCATCCGTCACCCTACAATGTTATTATAATATTATTGACTATACTCCCATGCTGTACCTTTTATGGGTAAAGGAGAGTTGGATATACACATTTCCAGTGATGGAATGAAAAAATCAGGAGGATAAAAGGTACAGCATAGAGTTTTGAATATATTTAAATAATTTTATCAAAACTAATTTCAACAGCAATTACTGCATAGTAACTAATAATATTTATACATTTTTTGGATTTTTTCTTTTTTTAAAGTTTATTTATTTTTGCAGCGAGAGAGAGAGAGAGAGAGAGAGCGAGCATGAGTGGGGGAGGGGAAGAGAGAGAGGGAGACACAGAATCTGAAATAGCTCCAGGCTCTGAGCTGTCAGCACAGAGCCTGACGCGAGGCTTGAACTCACGAACTGCAAGATCATGACCTGAGCTGAAGTCGGATGCTCAACCAACTGAGCCACCCAGGGGCCCCAAGTATTTATACATTTTTATGTTTTTTGTCTCTTCAAAAGAGCTTAATATTTGTCTTTACCCTTAGCAACTGGTCTATTCTTAATGTATTCGTAAAATATAATTTAATTGAAATTATTAAAAATAATGTAGAGCATTTGTCAGTGTTTGATTTTTTTAATTTTTTTCTGTATTACCTTGAATGAATAAAAAATGAAACAAAATATGGCATATATGTACAGCAACTTTGTCATTAAGCTAAATAAGACAAAACTAGCTTTTCCCTGTTTAGGTTACTATTGAAACTACAGCAGACCAAATATTTCACAGTGATGTTTTTCACTTAGCTCATTTACACAGGCATATTAGGCCTAATTAGTATTTTTTGGTCATAAGTTATTCTTAATAACCTGAGGACTATTGCATTAGTGTTACAATTTATAGGTCTATGAGAGAAGCAAGTTCGAGAAGGGACAATCTCCTAATTTGCATGTGCTAATTAGATAGATATTAATTCTAATTTTAAAATCAGTAATTTAATATTTTTGGTAAACTAGGACAAGATAGTAATTCTAATTAGTTATACCAAATTGTTACTAAATGGAACAGATTTAATAGTCCCTTTGAATCCGTTAAGAAAAGTTTGGTTGCAATAAATATCTCTGTGTATTGTTTTGACCTCTGCTTCAACTACACAATCCCAATTTGTTTTAAATGTTTTCCCAGGTATAGGACTCTATGATTAATATCTCTTGCCGTGTTATCTCTGCTGCTAATGAAAAACATTGGGTGTTCCTTCACTTCACAGAATGCAAACGCAGATGAAAAAATTTCACAGGTGAACTCCTTATGAACACTTCTAATTGCTTAGGAACAGTGTTTGAAAATCTCGAGTAATTTGCCATTATTATAATGAATAGCATAAACTGTAATTTTTCATAGTAATTAACTTGTGTCAGCACCATTATTTTTCATTAATTATAAATGAGAAAGAATGAAAGAACACCCGCAGGAACAGATGTGCGAAATTGTCTCTTAGGTTCTGTTTTAGATTTTGTTTTATGTTTTTCCTTTTTTTCCCCCTACTCAATATACTGTTTTGGGTATACTATGGAGCATGAGGAAAATGCACATGGTGATACCTGCTTGGGGCAGAAGGGGACAAAAGGCATTTAATTAGATTGTTGCCTATGAAGTCCATCCAGTGTTTTAATAAAAGTTGTTACTGATGTGTCAGATAAAACTCCTGAAACAAACAAACAAACAAACAAACAAACAAAACTACGACTTTATTTTTAGTAAATACAGCTAAGATAATTTGAGAAAATGTGTTTTGACTATCTCTTTCTTTAGTGGCTAATATAAAAGCCACTATCCAGTTTTGCCAGATTTTAAGCCTATGGTGTATTAATTGAAGTCAAATTTAAAAAAGCAAAGGAAGGAAGGAAGGAAGGAAGGGAGGGAGGGAGAAGAAAGGAAAGAAGGAGGAAGAGAGGGTGCACTTTATGGTGATATTTGTGTGGTTGGTTGTATGTGTGTGTGTGCGCGCGCGTGCGCGCACATGTGATTTTACATACAGGTTTCATGTGGTTTCTAGAGGCCAGAATTCAAGTATATGTTGGGAATTTTTGTATCAAATCTGTTTTTAACCTCTTATGTAATAATTAATTTAAAAGTATTGTATTCTAAATTTGTTGTAACCTCATAGTACATTAGGGTGGTAACCTGACTAGCAGAAATCTAGAGATATCATGCTTCCTCTTGGCTTTTTATAAGTTTTGATCAGAATCATTCTTTTCTCACAATCATTCTTATCACATGATGTCAAAAAAAGGCTGAATTGTCAGTTTTGTCAAAGGTGAGTTCTTCTGGAAATTGCTTTTTATTTTATCATAATCTTTCTCAGCATTGATACACTTATTTTCCCCTAGCTTATTGAATTCCTCTAGATCCCTACTATAACTCAGATACTTTCCTACCCACCAAACCCAGTTAAAATTTTCCTGCCTTATATCATGGTTTTGATTTACATCTATATATTTATGCTTTTTAAAAGTCTGTTTATATATACCTATTATTTGGACCTATTTAAGAGATTTTACCTCTGTTGAAAAGAATTACGTAGGGTCAGTGTCACTGTACCACAAGTAACAATCGAACACCAAGATGTCATTTGTACCTTGTTCTTTGAAACAACTTAATTTTCTATAGAATGTTATTGTTACCAATTTGCTTTAAGCTTGTGACAGAAAACAGACTAGGGTATTTTTTAAATTGTGACATTTCTATAAATATATTGGTCTTTGCTACTCAACATGCCAGTAGGAAGTGGTGAATAATGCTACTTTTTTGATAAGTAAATAAAAATGTATCTTCCTTCTGACAGCATGGTAATGGGAGTTAGAAGCATATAAACACATACACAGACACACGTATATACATATGGGTTTTTTTAAGCTATAATTTCCATAGCCACAATTTCTTTTTTGGTAAATTCTGATCAAATGTTTATCTTAACTGAGAGAAAATTCCTGTAAAGGTTATTTTACAATAAATATGTTTACTTCCATTTGAGCATATCCCTCTGTTGTCCTTCTTATCTCATGCTACTCAGTGTCTTTACTAGCCTCCTTGCTATGCCCTGGCCCAGGATATTTGCTCTGGTCATTCTCTTTACCCGGATTGTTCCTTCCACGAATATCTGCAGCACTTACTATCTCATATTCTTCAAATCTTTGCTGAGATGACACATCTTGGGTGATCTCCTATTTAACCTTGCAAACATTTTATTATTGCAACTTTCCCCCCTCTACTATGTAATTTTTTTTCCTCCATAACATTTAATGCTTTTCAGTGCAATACAATACATAATATGTTGTCCGTGTCTCTTAACTAAAAGGTCTCTTTCTTGAATATAAAGGGCTTTGTGTTGCTTATTTTGTTCCCTAAAATATTCTAAACACCTAGAGTACACCTACCATTTAGTAGGCTTTCAATAAATATATGTTGAATACATTTATCCAAAAACATCTTATTGAGTCACTCATTGTGCCTCTTGATGCCATTGATTACACCTTTGCCTTCAACCTCACATTATCTTTCAGTTTTCAGAAGAAATAGAGAAATGCTAAATTTGTAATTTTTCATGATGTATTTTTTATGCAGCTAGCTTAAATGAAAAGGAATAAAACTGAAAAGTTTGTACATTGGGTGTCTTGAAAAATGTTTTGTTAACTTGTATGTGAACATGCTTCGTATTATTTTGGAACACATTTCAAGATGATGCTGTAACCGCTTTTTTAAAACCCGGGATTTTGTTCTGACAGAGGCGAAGAATGGAACCAATAAACAAGGTTAAGGGCAGCACAGGCACCAAATTTATTAGGGCAAAAATGAAACAAAAGAAAAAAAAACTCTCGATACCCGGGAGGGGCTCCTTAAGGAGGAGGTCACTAAGGTGTCTGAGAAGGAGGCTTATATGGATTACAGTGGTGGGACCTTTTGAGGGGGCATTACTGTGCAGCTGCTGAATCAGGATATGTTCCAGGGTGGTTGTTCCAGGGAGTGGGTATTTTAGAAGGCCTAGGACTTTCTGCTGCATTGTTGTTAACAAGAGGTCATTTATGCCTGTCTACCGAAGGTCAGTCTGTCTCCTGTCTCAATACCAGCAATAATAAAGTGCAATTCAATTTTCAAATTACAAATTTAGTTTAAACATCTTTCTTTTATGAGAAATAATATGATAACTTCTTCAGATCCTCAGACATGTGAATCAGTTTGGAACCAGTGTGCGATCATCTCACAGAGCCTGAGGTGTTCACAGTCCTAAAGTCTAGAGTTATTTAAATAAGTGATCATAAGCGTAATTTAGTGATGGAATGAAGGTGAAGTTTCACTGTACATGCATCCAGCTTCTTTATAGATCCTTCTTAAAGGAATCAGGAAAACTATTCATTTAAGAACTCAGACTGTGAAATAACTCAGGTCTAACTAAAGAAGGGGAAAGGCTGTTTTTGGCTTAGGGCTGTCATTCAGACATCTCGTTATCCATATCTGTAGTTTGTATGTTTTTATTGTTATCTGGCCTTTCTTTTGTTTTTTGGTTATACAAATCACTTAAGATGTCCATGTATTTCTTATTGGTTTTATTTCTGGTAATTTCATAATTAACTACTAAGAGAGCTCCAGGAATCAGACCATTCCCAATGATCCTGTTTCCCCATGCCTGCCCCTCACCTCCGTTTCCTGTTATATACTTTGTCTTGTAATTAACCAGTACCTCCTGTGCTCAGCCTCAGTGGGCATTTCTTCCCCCTGCTGATGTAAGGAAACCACATTCAATTCTTGTCCTCTCCTGGCCTTCCAAGCCTCAAGCAAATTACCAATTTGGCATAGTTTATTTAGATTTTGCCACTTCCCTAACTATAGTAGATCTCAGGGAAAGAAAGAGAGGAAAGTGCTGTAGGAGTACCTGTCAGGAGACTTGAAGAGGAATGGATAGGTGGAAAACTCATAATGAGCTAATTCAGCCCCCTTGTCTCCCAAAATCTTTGCATTCTATTCTTTTAGACCAAGAGATCTCTCCTATTGGATGGCACTTAACTAGGATTACTTACAGTCCTGTTCTTCTTTGTATTATCCAACCTTCAAATCTATTAGAACCTAATAGAACCTAAGGCAGCTGCCTGAATGTCTGCAGAGTGCTCCAGTGTCAATACAGTCAGTTTGGATCAAGCTTTTGGTTGATTATACATTCTTGGGCGCTTTCAAAAGTCTGTTTCTTCAAATATTCCCCAGGCTTTTGAAATGCTAGGTAGCCAACTTTGACCTTTTTTTTTTCTGGTATACTCTTTCTGTTCCCTAAACTTTCTGCATTTTCCCCAACCTTCCACCATCAGTAATGGCTGAACTTAAATTTTGCCTCCTACCTAAGAACAGAGTAAAGATTCAGGGTGGGGGGTGAACTTTCTTTTATGAAAAAAGAGTGGCTTCTGCAAGAAGAGAAATGCAATGGGTAGTGTTTCAAGTAAGTTTAGTTATTCTTATGCCATAGTCCTCCGAAGTTCCTAATGTTATTATTACAATTATTAGAGTCCAGTAATTTTCCCAGTAGACATAGGATGAAGTTGTATATCAAATAGGTAGGGCACTTGGGCAACAAGCTATGTCTATGTCTGTGTCTGTGTCTATATCTGAATGTTTATATTCCCAGTTCTATCAGCACCACCATAAAATAATTTATTTCAGTATGGTTATGTCTTGGGGCAATGTCTAGGTTATGTCTCAGGGATTTGAATTTGTCACCTTAACTTATCCAGGGTCTGGTGCACTAAATTATCCAACCTAATGGATGGTGTCAGTGTTATCAGCCCCAAATGACAGCGTTTGTGTTAAATTGGTGGAGGAACAAGTATCTAGTCGCTGCGAGTTTTACTATCAATTTGCTTACATGATTTCATGACCTATTTTACCATTATATACCTATGACTAAAGACTTCCCATTCCATGTGTTTTATTGTTTCTTTCTATTTTTTTTAAATGTTTTTATTTATTTTTGAGACAGAGAGAGACAGAGCATGAGCAGGGAAGGGGCAGAGAGAGAGGGAGACACAGAATCTGAAGCAGGCTCAGATTCAGCTCAGAGCCAGACGTGGGGCTCAAACTCACGGACTGTGAGATCATGACCTGAGCTGAAGTTGGACGCTTAACCGACTGAGCCACCCAGGCACCCCTTTTTATTGTTTCTTAATAACCAATTCTGAATACTGCACTTTTCTTTTTTAATTTTTTTTTTTCAACTTTTTTTTTTTTTTTTTTTTTTTTTTTTTTTTTATTTATTTTTGGGACAGAGAGAGACAGAGCATGAACGGGGGAAGGGCAGAGAGAGAGGGAGACACAGAATCGGAAACAGGCTCCAGGCTCCGAGCCGTCAGCCCAGAGCCTGACGCGGGGCTCGAACTCACGGACCGCGAGATCGTGACCTGGCTGAAGTCGGACGCTTAACCGACTGCGCCACCCAGGCGCCCCTGAATACTGCACTTTTCTTAAGTAAATCTTGTCAAAACCAATCTGGTACCAACTTTGATGCTGATTAGAATTCTTTGATTGTGAACAATAAAATCTGACTCACAATTTATCAAATAATTTTAAAAAAACAAAAAACAAAAAACTATCATGTTATGGACAGTATACTGGGTAGTGCCCATAACCAAGAAAATGAGAAAAAAAATTTGATTCAGACATAAAATAAACCACAGTAACTCTGACTATCTTAGAAATAGAGACTTTTTGGCAGTGTTTAATGTCCATCATCTGACTGACACAGCTTCAAAATTGTTGGGATACTGCATTTCCAAACAAGATTCCAACTGCGTAGATGAGAGCAAGGTTATAATAGTACTAAATTTTCTGTTAGTTGATTTGGCAGGAATTAACCAAATAAGATAATATGGGCCCCAAAACACCTTAAGCATTTTATACATCTTATCTCATTTAATATTCAAAATAACCTTAAGAGGCAAGTATCATTAATATCTTTATGTGACAGAAGAGTAAATTGGCCCAGGTCACAGAACTAGGAAGTAGTGAACAAAGATTCACACAAAAAGGGTCTCATTCAGCTCTGGGTTCCACCAGTCTTCTGTGTGACAAATTCACAGACCAGAACTGTACTTATGATTTTACAACTTTTATTTTTCTGCAGTAAAATAATTTTTCTCATTATTTAGGTTGAATCTTTCTTTTACAAAATTATAGATCTTTTCTTGTACCTACAAGAGTGTCAATTCTGCAAGCACAACACTTTGAAAATTATGATAATTAAAGCAACAGATCCAAATAATAGGAACTCATTCAAAGCAAAGAAGTAAGTCTTTTACTTATCAGTTTCAAAGTTAGTGGTTTTATTGTGGATCCTTTGATTATGATTTTCTAGTTTTTCACATTGAGGCTTGAAGGTGTTTCTTAAACGCTTAATTTTTGCAATTTATTAAAAATTTTTGTGACCTAAATTGTAAGAAACATATGAATTCCCCAAAGATATTTAGTTGGAAATAAAATTTCTCACATTGTAGGACAAGTCTTTCACATGGATCTGCTGAAAAAATTGTATATTAAACAAATCCTTTAGATTTATTTATTTATGCTCTGACAAAGAGTAGGGAAAGTCTCTACAATTATACAATTTCTGCTAATTTTTTTTCATTATATATTTTGGCACTGTGCTTCTTACTATGTTTTTATATTCTTCAACATGTCTTGTGTGCTATTCAGATAACCCTTATTAGTCACTCACAGACATTTTTCACAAAAAAAAATCTTACTTTTCAGTTGCTATTTCTGTTCAATCCAGTTTCTTTATTTTTGAATTTTCCTGATAAACTTTCTAAAATGGGAATTTAATTTTTCATTGTGTGTGTGTGTCTGTGTATGTATAAAATACTGAACTTGAAGTTGTAAAGCCTTGGAATATAATGCAGAATTTCAAATCATTTGGTCATACTAGACGAGTTGATATGGATGCTCATACTTATTTGATTTCATGCTTTCTATTTCTGAACCTTGATTTCTATGGGTTTATTTTACTTTATTTTAATACAAATTTCATTTGCTTTTATTAATTTATTTTTGTAGTATTAATTATTGGGAAGTATACATCCTTTAAAAATTCTTATCATTCTAAAAATCGTTTTTAAATTAATTATAAAAGTCAATAATAAAATATTTTACCATGTACCACCAACATACATCATTCCTATAATATGTGAAGATTAGTAATTTATATCCTTCCATATTCTTCTATATTATTTTGATTTGTGTAATATGCATTTAAGATTCTTCCATTTCTTTTCAGGGCTTAATAGTTCATTTCTTTTTAGCACTTGATAATATTCCATTGTCAGATATACCATAGTTTATCCATTCACCTACTGAGGGCATCTTCATTGCTTCTAACTTTTGACAGTTGTGAATAAAACTGCTATAAATATCTGTGTACAAGTTTTGTGTGAACATAAATTTTCAACCCCTTTGGGTAAATACCAGGGAGGGTGGTCACTGAATCTTATGGTGAGAAGTGTTTAGTTTTGTAAGAAACCACCAAACTGTCTGCCAAAGTGACTGTGCCATTTTGCATTCCCACCAGCACAAATGAGAGTTCTATTGTTCTACATTCTTGCCAGCATTTGGTGTCCACAGTGTTTTTTGTATGTTGACCATTCTAATAGATGTGGTCTAATAGACCATTTTATTTTAATTTGCATTTTATTGAGGACATATGATGTGAAACATCTTTTCATATGTTTATTTGCCATCTGTATATCTTCTTTGGTGACATATCTTCCAAGATACTTGTCTTATTTTTGGATCAAGTTGTTGTCTTTTTTTCTTCACTTTTTATGTGCAGAGTAAATATAATTTATTTTTAGAAGTAATGAGTCATTAACATATACTTACTTCAAGAGGTAATTAAAAGTAAATTGATAGGAGTTGACTGTAAGGCTCAGAGATTCCTTTTTTTGAGACATAATTGACATATAATTTTGCATGTGCTTAAGGTGTAAAATCTGTTGATTTGATACCATTATATATTGTGATATGATTACCACTATAGTATTAGCTAAAACCTCTATTGGGTCACATAGTACCATTTCTTTATTGCAATGAGAACATTTAAGATCTAGTCTCAGGGAGACATCATCAAGATGGTGACATAGTTTATTCCTGACTTTACTGTCTCACGCATGAACAACTAACAACTATTTAAAAACAAAGCACCACTGAGAGAATGCTAGGACATGAAGCTGAGGCTGAAGCAATCCCCCATACCACAAAGACGAAGACAGACTACATTAGGTGATTAAGAGAAGTAGCTACATATTGACTGCATTGCCGCTCCCAGTGCCAGCAGGGTACCACAGGAGAGGTCTTCCTCCAGTGAGAAATGAAAACCTGGGCGGGGCGGGGGGGGGACAGTCAGCCCACCCAGCATTGTGGGTCACTTTGTGGGAGTCCGTATTATGATTTCACACCATGGGAATCTCACACCATAGGGCTCAACACTGAGAATCTGATTATGACAGAAAAGGGAAGAGGTGCTAGCCACAACCTGGATCTTGACAGACCAAACTCACACCTGCAGTGGCCAAGTAGTAACCTGAAACAGAGGTTTTGCTTATCTATAGAACCAAGTCAGAGGCTCATAACAACCAAAGAACTTGGTGAATTACAGATCCTCAAACAAGGAACTTTGTTGGCCCTAGAGCTCAGTTTGCCCACACACAGGCAAGGAGCTAAATAACAGTCCTGCCCACTGTGGAGAGTGTCTTCCAGCCCCATCTGACCAGAAGGACTGGCAGCAAATCCTGGAAACAGTGTAACCCAGCAATGCTTGAGCTAAAAGTTGGGAGACCAGTGATGAATTACCCCCCAGAACAAAGCCAGTACGGAGTGTGGAGTATTCTCCTGATTTTCACAATCAGGGCAATTAATTCATAGCCAAGACTGAGGGTAGCTTCCAGCCTGTCCCAATTAGAGACCCTGTTTGGGAAATTGAGAGTAGTCTGAAGCACCCCTCCCACCAAGGCAAGTTTGCTGAGATATAGCCCCACCTGCGTTGGAGAGTGTCTTCAAGCCCCCATGTGATCAGGAAGGCTGATAACAACTTCTGGAAGCTGTGCTGCCCCAGTGGCGCTTGAACTGAGAGGAAGGCAGAGCATAGTTTGAGGCACAAAGACAGTGGTCCTGGTGGTCAGGGAACTTGGGGTGCAGATAGCTTGAATGAATACAGCAAAGAGCTTTGCTGGCTTTAGAACTGCTTCTTGCTCTGTACTTGGGCACAAATCTAATTTGTAGCCCTAATCATCACTGAATACAGCTTTCAGCCTGTCTGAGCAGAGAACCTAACCAGAGTACATGGGAAGCTGCATAGCCCATTTAGTAGCCCTGTGTACACTGGCACTTAAACGGAGGGTATAGCTCATCAGCAGAGCCAAACTGGGGGCATCAGCTGACGAGGGAATTCACTGCTCACTCTGGACTGATTTGGATCCTCAAAAACTGGGCTGTACAGGTTACTGTACCTGTACAGCTACCCACCCTGCCAGGGCAGGTAAGCTAATTCATATCCCCCATGTCCAACTGAGTATAATGCTGAGTCCTCACCATCTAGTAAGTCTGACTAGAGAATCCACGCGACCAGGAGCCCATCCTATAGCCTTCATTGGGGTAAGAACAGACGGCTTCTTACCTTACTTCTGGCTTTGGTAAGCCAGAAGGCTTATCCAAATGTTCTCAGCCGGTGGCACAACTCCCATCCCTATCCTCAGAGGTTGAACAGTTATCCCATACAAAATTGATAATAGCAGGCCACGCCTGCCCAAAGAGATCAGCAGTGGACCCACCTGGAAACCCCAACTGAGCTGACTGGTGAAAAACTGTCTCTGCCAAACCAAACCTGTAAAGTCTAGAAGAGAAGCCTAAATGACTCAAAGGCACCAGATATCAACACAAAGAATCAAAGATTACAGTTTGATATCAGGTAAATATGATCCTGCCAAAGGAATCAAATAAATCTCTAATAACTGATCCTAAGGCAATGAAAATCTATGAACTGTCAAAGAATTCAGAATAACCCCCTTAAGGAAGTCTAGTTAACTTCAAGAAAATACAGACAATTAAACAAAATTAGGAAAACAGTGCAAGAACAAAGCAAACAGTTTGACAAAGAATAACCACCACCACCAATGATAACAACAACAGAAATCTTAGAGTTGAAAAATTCTAGAGTTGGAGAATTCAATAGAAACTTTCAAAAGTCTATTGGACCATGAAGAAGAAAAAATCAGTGACCTAGAGGATAGAACATAGAAAATTACCCAGTCAGAGGAGCAAAAAGAAAAGAAAAAAGAAAAAAAAAAGAATGAAAAAGACTAAACAAAACCTGTAGGAATTGTGGTACACAATGAAAAGGAATAATATTACATTACTGTGGGAATTCCAGACAGAAAAGAAAAAGAGAAATGGGTAGAAGTATATTTAAAGAAAATGATGGCTGAAAACTTCTGAAACCTGGGAAGAAATGGATATCCATATCCTTAAGGCTGAATGGACCCAAATTGGTTGAGTATGAATAGGGCTATCCTGAGATATATTATAATTAAATTATCAAGATTTAAAGACAAAGAAAGAAAGAATTTTAAGAGCATCAAAATAAAAGGTATATCCAAGAGAAATTCCCTAACACTTTTGGCAGATTTTGAGACAAATTTTTCAGGCCAGGAGAGAATGGGATCACATATTCGAAGTGTTGGCTCTATTTGCAGATGAAATGATTTATATATAGAATAAGACAGATAACTGTTAGATCTAATCAATAAATTCAGTAAAATTGCAGTATACAAAATTAGCATACAAACATCAGTAACATTTCTATACAATAACAGAACAGTTTCTGAGAAAGTAATTGATCACATTTATAATTAAAATAAAATACTAAAAATAAATTTAACTTCAAGATGAAGAACGATTACTCTGAAAATTATAAGGCTCTGGTGAAAGAAATTGAAGAAGATACAAATAAACAACGGTACACTGTGCTCATGGATTGGAAGAATTAATATGATTAAAATGTCAGGAATACATGAAGCTCTCTATAGATTTAGTGCAATGCCTAACAAGATTCCAATGGGATATTTTTACAGAAGTAGAAAAATAATCCTAAAATGTATATGAAACCACAAAACACCCCCCAAAACCAAGGAAATTTTAAAAAAGAACTAAACTAGAGGCATCACAATTCCTGATTTCAAGCTATATTATAAAGCTATAGTCATCAAAAAAGTATGGTATTGGCATAAAAACAGACAATCCAATGGAACAGAACTGAGAGACCAGAAATAAACCGAAGCATGTATGGTCAACTACTATTTGACAAGCGAGCCAAGAATACTTCATGGAGAAAAGACAGTCTCTACAATAAGTGGTGCTGACATAATTGGATAGTCACATATTTTTAAAAAATAAAACTGGACTCAGACCTTACAACACTTACAAAAATTAACTCAAAAGGGACTACAGACTTGAATGTAAGTCCATAAACCATGAAAAACCTAGAAGAAATCATGGGAATAAAGCTCCTTGATCTAGGTATTAGTAATGATTATTTGGATTTTCCACCTAAAGCACATGCATTAAACCGAAAATAAGCCAGTGTGGGATCACATCAAATGAAATGGCTTCAGCACAAGAAAAGAAGCAATCAACAAAGCGAAAAGACAACCTACATAATAGGAAAAAATTGCCAACAATATACCTCTTAAGAGTTCTCATGCCAAAATGAATTTTTTTCTTTATGTTTCTCTTTTTTATTGTATCTGTAGAAGGTGGATGCTATTGAATCTATCATGGTAATCATTTTACAATGTAAGTAAATCAAGTGCTCATGCTCTATGCCTTATACTTACACGGTGATGTATGTCAATTATTTTTCAGTAAAACTTGGGGGAAGGGGTTAGTCTCTTAAAAACTTTGAAGTATATAATACAGTTATTTTTGACTGTAATAATAATTCTGTGCCTTAGAGCTCCAGAAATTATTCATTTTTTAGTTATAAGTTTGTATCCTTTAATAGCATCTTCCCAATTCCTCCAACTTCAGCCTTTGGTAACTACCATTCTACTCTCAGCTTCTAGGAGTTTAGCTTTTTTAGATGCCACATACTAGTGATAAGATACAGATTTGTCTTTCTCTCTCTGTCCTAACTTAGTGTAATGTCTTCAAGTACTATCCATATTTCACAAGTAGCAGAATTTCCTTCTTTCTCATGACTGAATAATATTGTATCTAAAACACATCTTTATTCATTCATCCATTGGCAGCACATGTTGTTAATGCTGCAGTAAACATGAGAGTGCAGATATCTTTCTCATGTCCTGTTTTCATTTTCTTTGAATATATACCTGGAAGTGGGATTGCTGGATCATATGGTACCAGTAGTTTTTAATTAATTAATTAATTACCTTTTTTTTTGGTAATTTTTGAGGGAACTCCATACTGTTCTTCATAATAATGAGCCAATATACATTCCCACTAGCAATAAACAAGGATTACTTTATCTCCATATCCTCAACAATGCTTGTTACCTCAAAGCATCAATCTAAGGAACCTAAGTCCCCTTGTTTTTAGCCAGTCCCTTTGGCACCCCTACATCCAGAGAACACTAACTCCCTCCTTTGTCATTGGGAAAAATCTAACCTTTTAAAGGAACAAAAGATTTCCTCTGATGACATCCTCCTCCCAATGCAACAACCTACTAAGAATGCCCTTATGGTGTTTATAGACACCTCAGGGAAAACTCACAAGGCTTCTTGTCTTTGGAAAACTGGGAACATATATTATACACTGGACTGGCTCTAGCCAACATTCATAACTGCAAGCTATATTATTAGCTATAGAAACATTTTCCCAGCCCTTAAACATTGTCTCCGAAATGTCAAGGAGCAAAGACTACCCACTTTAGATTTCCCTACCAGTGTTCCAGGTAAAAATTAACCATGGGGAACAAATCGTCTTAGGTGGACCCAAACGTAAGTTTGTTGGTTTGAAATAGACCTCTTTATCAAAGGTCAAATAAGCTCATGTTATGATTTAAAGAAATTGTTAGCTTTGTCTCATAGTTTTCATGGGTAACTTTTTTTTTTTTTTAATTTTTTTTTCAACGTTTTTAATTTATTTTTGGGACAGAGAGAGACAGAGCATGAACGGGGGAGGGGCAGAGAGAGAGGGAGACACAG
Source organism: Neofelis nebulosa (assembly GCF_028018385.1). Lineage (NCBI taxonomy): Eukaryota > Metazoa > Chordata > Mammalia > Carnivora > Felidae > Neofelis > Neofelis nebulosa. The sequence continues at coordinate 73,753,048 of NC_080782.1, forward strand.
AATCGGAAACAGGCTCCAGGCTCCGAGCCATCAGCCCAGAGCCTGACGCGGGGCTCGAACTCACGAACCGCGAGATCGTGACCTGGCTGAAGTCGGACGCTTAACCGACTGCGCCACCCAGGCGCCCCATAATTGTTAAAATATCTTTCAAAGACTTTAGTAGCCTAAAAAGTTTTACTTGCATGATAAATTGGGATTGAATTTATTGGGCATCTAGGCCTTTTCTAAATAGGATGGGATGCTAAAGCATTGCTTACTAAACAAGGCTTATCTGTTTTTGGCTTCTCATTTCAGAGAAGCTAAGGATACTAGGGTCTGATGGTAAACATGCTTTGTGCTTTATAAGTTTCTGAGGTTTTTTAAAACAGATTTCACAATATTTAAATTGTAAATGAAGTCTTTTTGACCAATTAGGCTTCTTTGGTATGTTAAGTTACTCTGGAAGAACTGTCAAACAAATAACAAGCCTTAGGTTACATTTGAGTAAATGGTATAACTATTCTTGAGATTATATGCAATTTCTAGTTTTAATATTTTTTGGTATAAGGTCATCACTTGATATTCTGATCATTGAAGTGTTTTGTGCCACAGAAATAACTGAATTTCCTTGTCAATTGCATTAAATCTTTTAATCATGTCCATTTTTGAGTCTTTTTGTCATAGTTTTGTGACTCTTGTTGGAAGACTTCTTCACCAGTATAACTTCCAATAGATAGATGATTCTTTCAACTCAAGGAGTCTCCATTTCCCCTGAACTCTGTCTTTCCCTTTTGTAACTCCTCTATACCTACCCCAGCTGAGCAGTATTGACCCATAGGTAAGGACATCTCTATGCCCCTATTCAGCAGGAAGAAATTACAGAAGAGAAGAACATCCACCCTCAGCAACCTTAAAGATTTTAAGGGTCAGAATTGTTCAGGGGGGGATGATGTGGGAAAGAAAGGCAAGGCAAGGGAATGGCAGATAAAATTAAATTTCCGTGTAATCCAGAATGCCAAGCAATTGTCGAAAAAGCACATAATAAACCTTAAAATGTGTTCAAAAAACAAAAAATGGGGAATTACCCATGACTGTCTACATTACAACCTCAACTTCTCCCCAATTGTGCTATGATCACTCTTACGTTTTCAAATCTTGACCCTCAAGGACTAACTGCAGCTGAGCTACATTCTTAATTAGATAAACCCTCTTATCCTATGGTGCTGGTTCAAACTTCTCACCTGGGGTCGAGGATAGGCTTGTGTTCTTTCAGATTCCAGACCTCTGAGGATTCCCTCTCAGTTGGTGAAGCCATGACATGTCATGATGGAGACCCCCAGAATATCTTCCAGTCAACCAGGACTTCCAGAGAATGACTCTGAATGAGTGAACACTGCTCCCATTTTTCAAGATGGAAGGAGCTCCATCATTGATTCCTCATCCTGAAGCCACTCCACAAACCCAAGTCCTTGCCCCTAATATAACATGGGGAATCCTTAAACGCCTATCTAACCAGGCTGACATCCTCTTACAACACAATGGTATTGCATATGCCCCTGATCTTCATCTCATGGCCATGATCTCTATCACTGGTATTCATTAACCAGGCAAAGGTTAATGATTAATAGGCTTTTTAATCATGGGGATCCCAGTCACGAATCACCCTCCAAACCACCCAACAGCAAAAAAAAAAAAAAATGGATCAGAAGCTTGTCATGATGGTCCTCGCATGTAAACTTAAGAAGGCGAAGAAAAACAAAAAAGGGGGAACTGTGGGGAAATAGGTTCTACTTACATAAATGGGTTAGAAAAAAGCTTAGGGTGGAAAGCCACCACCATGGGGTGAACACATCTGAGGTTAGCTAGCCAGACATTGTAATGCGATCACGAGTGACTTATTATATCATCTGCAGGAAATTACTTTCCATATGATGCCAATATGTTATCACAAACTCCACTTGCTTCCCAGATGCTTCGATTCTTGAACACACAAGTTAATGATTACGATCTGATAGTTTTCTTCACGTTCATCACAGGTATAAGATCTTGTTTTCTTCACACTCTCCTTATGGGTAATATCTTGTGAGCTCAATAAATACGAACCTCCTGTTCAGGTCCCTTGTGTCCTCCTGAACATTAGCCTCTCTTGTATTCAGTTCTGCATCTACTGTCTTGTTGGACAAGAGAGAACTCCAGACTCATGGTCAGTGACAATTGAACATCTTTTAATATACCTTTTGGCCTTTTTGATGTCCTATTTGAAAAAAAAGTCTGGTCCTGTTCGGTTCCTCTGCCCATTTTTTAAATCAGACTGTTAGCTGTTGAGTTGAATGAGTTCTTTACATATTTTGGGTATCACCCCCCTATCCAATATATTTGCAAAAATTTTCACCTGTTTGTTACATTGCCTTTTCATTTCTTGAGGTTTTCTTTTGCTGTGCATAAGTTTTTAGTTTGATTTAGTCTCGTTCACTTTTGCTTTTGTTGCTTATGCTTTTTGTGTCATATCTGAAAAATCATTACTAAAGCTCATGTCTTCGAACATCTTCCCCATGTTTTTTTGCTTTTTTTGTTTTTTGTTTTTTTCTAGAAGTTTTATGCTATCAGGAATTATGTTTAAGTTTTTAATCCATTTCAGGTTAATTTTAGTGAATGGTGTAAGATAGGCATCCAGTTTCATTTTTCTGTGTGTGGTTATCCATTTTTTTCAGGTTTTTTATTGTTGTTGAAGAGTCTCCTTTTCTTATTGAATGTTGTTGACTCCCTTTTCAGATATGAGTTGGCCATATATACCAGAGTTTATTTCTGGGCTTTCTCTTCTAGTTCCATTGGTCTTGGTGTGCATTTTTTAAAAAAGAATTAATGTTTACTTCTTTTTGAGAATGAGAGACAGAGAGAGAGAGAGAGAGAGAGAGAGAGAGAGAGAGGGAGAGGCAGAGAGGCAGAGAAAGAGGGAGATACAGATTCTAAAGCAGACTCCAGGCTCTGAGCTGTCAGCACAGAGCCCAATGCAGGGCTCGAACTTATAAACTGTGAGATCATGACCTGAGTCAAAGTTGGACACTTAATTGGCTGAGCCACCTAAGTGCCCCTCTTGATGTACATTTTAAGCTGGAGCCATACTGTTTTAATTACTATAGCTTTGTAACATAGTTTAAAATCAGGCAGTGTGATGTCTCCAGCTTTGTTATTTAGTGGGATTTTTTGGATATTCAGGGTCTTATGAGGTTCCATACAAATTTTAGGATTTCTTTCCTATTTCTGTGAAAAATGCTATTGAAAGTTTGGTAGAGATTAAATTGAACCTATGGATAGCTTTGGATAGAACATTTTAATATACTTTGGAACATTGATATTTTAGTGTACTTTGGGACATAATAGCTTTGGAATATTTTAATAATATTAATTATTCTAATAATGACCATAGTATATCTTTCCCACTTCTTTCTGTTGTCTTCAATTTCTGTCATTAAATTCTGGTAGTTTTTGGTGTAAAGATTTTTCACATTCCTTGGTTAAATGTATTCCTATTTTTTTGTTTTGTTTTGTTTTTGATGCTATGGTGAGTGAATAGTTTTCTTTATTTCTTTTTCTGAGAAGTCATTGTTAATGTATAGAAATTCTGCATATTCATTTGATACCCTGCAGTTTTACTGAATTCATTGATAACTTCTAACAGTTTTTGGTTGAGTCTTTATGATTTTATATATTCAGTTCACCAACTTATGATGGTTACACTTATAATTTCTTTTAACTTTATAGTGGTCTGGAAGCAATACGCATTCAGTAGAAACCATTGTTCACATTTTGAATTTTCATCTTTTTCGAAGCTAGCAATATGCAGTACAGTACTCTCTCATGATGCTCTGCAGTGACAGTGAGATGCAACTCCCAGTCAGCCTTTGCAATCTGGAAGGTAAACAACCAGCACACTTACAACTGTTATATGCCTATACAACTATTCTCTTTTTCATTTTCAGTGCAATATTCAATGAATTACCTGAAATATTTAACACTTTGCTATATAAAATAGGCTTTACCTTAGATAATGTTGTCATCCATAGACGAATATAAGTTTTCTGAGCACATTTAAGGTCAGCTAGGCTAGTCTATATTATTTAGTAGGTTAGATGTATTAAATGTCTTTTGGACTTAACATTTTCAACTTACAATCAGTTCCTCAGTATGTAACCCCATAATAAGTCAAGGAATATCTGTATAAAATCATATAATATGCAAATAACAACAATTTTACTTCCTCTTTCAAATCTGAGTATCTTTTATTTATAAATTTATCTTGTCTTATTGAACTAGCTAGTACTTCCAATGCTATGTTGATTAAGGTGCTAACAATGGGCACTCTATTGTATTATTTGTGACCTTAGAAAAATTGCTTTCAATCTTTCATCATTGAGTATAATATAAGCTTTGAATTTGTTGCATATAGCTTTTATTGTGTTGAGATATACTCCTTTTATACACAATTTCATGAAGATTTTTATCATAAAAGCATGTTGTATTTTGTCAAATGTTTTCGTGCATTTATTAGGATGACCATATGATTTTTTCTTTTATTCTCTTAATGTGGAGTATCACATTAATGTATGTTCAATGATTCTAACATCTCAGAAATGAACCCCATTTGGTCATGGTGTATGATCCTTTCATTGAATTGTTTGCTAATATTTTGTTGAGAATCTTTGCATCTATATCCATCGAGGGTATTGATCTATATATAGTTTTATTTTCTCGTAATGTAGTGTTACCTGACTTTGTTATCAAGGTAATTATGGCCACATAAGATATATTTGGAAGTGTTACCCCCTCCTCAATTTTTGGAACAGTTTGTGAGGGATTGGACTTAGTTATTTTTTAAATGTCTGATGGGATTCACCAGTGAAACCACCTTCTGGGTTTTTGTGTGTTCAGAGATTTTTGATTACTGATTCAGTCTCTACTCATTATTGAACTGTTCAGATTTTCTATTTCTTCATGATTAAGTCCTTGTAGTTGTGTGTTTCTAGGATATATCTTCTAGGTTATTTGATTTTTGGCATATAATTGCTAACAGTAGTCTCTTATGATCCTATGTATTTCTGTGGCACCAGCTATAATGCCCCCTATTTCATTTCTTTTTTTATTCATTTGAGTCTTCTCTCTTTTATTCTTGGTCTAGCTAAAGGTTTGTCATTATTTTCTTTTTATCTTTTCAAATCACCAGTTCTTAGTTTCATTGATCTTTGCTATTGTTCCTCTCATCTGTATTTTGTTTTTACTTCTGCTCTGATCTTTATTATTTCTTTTCTTCTATTAATTTCTGGCTTAGTTTGTCCCTTTTTTGTAGCTCATTGAGGTGAAAAGTGAGGTTCTTTGAGTTCTGTCTTGTTTCTTAATGCAGGCATTTATTGTTATAAACTTCCCTCTTAGAACTACTTTTGCATTGTTTCATAATGTTTTGACATTGTGTTTGTTCATTTCAAGATATTTCTTGATATTCTTCTAATATCTTCTTTGACCCATTGGTTGTTCAGAAGCATGTTTTTTAATGTACACATATTTGTGAACTTTGCAGTTTTCTCTTTCTTATTGATTTCTAGTTTTATACCATAATGATTGGAAAAGATACATGGGAATTTGAATCTTCCTAGATCTTCTAAATCTTCTTAAATCTTAGAACTTCTTAAAACTTCTAAGATTTGTTTTGTGGCATATCATATGATCTGTGTTGGAGAATGTTTTGTTTGCATTTGAGAAGAATGTGTATTCTGCTTATGTTGAATGGAACATTCTATAAATTTCTATTATGTCCCTTTAGCCTAGTGTTTGATTCAAGGTCAGTGTTTCTGTGCTGATTTTCTATCTGAATGATCTATCCATTGAGGAAAATGGGTTATTGAAGTTTTCTACTACATTTGTATTATCTATTTATCCCTCTTCAGATCTGTTAATATTTGCTTAATATATATAGGTATCTCAATGTTAGGTGTATATATTTTTGATTTTCATTATCTCTTTTTGATTAACTGACTCCTTTATCATTATATAATAATCTTTTTTGTCTTTCATTTTCATTTTTGGCTTAAAGTCTACTTTGTCTGGTATAATTATCAGTATTCACATTTTCTTCTGTTTCCTTTTGTTTTTAAACAATTTTTTAACATTTATTTATTTTTGAGAGAGAGTGAGCATGTGAGTGGGGGAGGGGCAGAGAGAGAGGGAGAGAGAGAAACCCAAGCAGACTGTGTGCTATCAACACAGAGCCAAACGTAGGGCAAGATCTTGACTTGAGCTGAAACCAAGGGTTGGATGCTCAATTGACTAAGCCACCTATGTACCCCATCATTTGCTTTTGTTTTCTATTTGCATGGAATATCTTTTTCATCTGTGAGATATTAGAAAAAAATGTATTGGTCTTTGCCACACGTTCTTGACACAGAGCTCCTGAAATCCTTCCAATTTACTGGGTAATTAGAATGTCTTTTGTTCTAATAAGATGATTCTGGATAGACTCCTAGATGGCTCTTGGATGGGGTTTAGTCACCAGAAAGACTAAGCTTGGAATTTTTGGTCCCCACTCACCCCCATTCTCTTGAGAAGATAGAAGAACTGAAAATTAAGCTAATGATCAATCTTGCCTATGTGATAAAGGCCCCATAAAAATCCTAATAGTATAAGGTTCAGAAAGGTTCTGGATTGGTTAACACATCTATGTACTGGGAGAATGAAGCACCCAACTCCATGGGGACAGAAGCTCTTGCATTTGGGACCCTCCCAGACTTTATCCTATGTATTTCTTTGTCTGGCTATTCATCTGTATCCTTCAGCATATCCTTCAATAAGATGATAGATGTCAATAAGTGTTTTCCTGAGTTCTGTGAGTTGCTCTACCAAGTTAAAGTAATCCAAAAGGGAAGAAAGTCATGGGAAACTCTGTTATATAGCCAAGTCAGACAGAAGTTGTAGGTAGCCTGGGGACCCCTTATTTGTGATTGGCATCTGAAGTGGGGGACAGTCTCATGAAACTGAGCCTTCCCTATGAGACCTGATGGTATCTTCAGGTAGGTAATGTCAGAATTCACTTAATTGTAGGATGTCCAGCTGCTATTGCAGAGAATTGCTTTGTGTGGGAAAATTTCCACACATCTGATGTCAGAGGTATTGTTAGTATAGTAGTGTTCTGTTATAAAAGTAGACACATAGGAGGAAGAGAACTGTAGGTCATCCAATACACCAGCCCTTCACTTTGAGTCCATGTGTGTTGTTAAAGCTGAAGTGAGTCTCTTGCAGACAGCATACAGTTGCTTTTTTTTAATCCTTTCAGGTATTCTATGTCTTTTGATTGGTGAAGTCAGCCCATTTACATTTAGAGAAATTATTGGTACATAAGACATACTAATAACATCTTATTAATTACTTTCTGGCTGCTTTGTATTTATATTGATGTTGTTTTCCTTCTGTTGCTACCTACCTTTGTGAATTGGTGATTTTCTGTAGTAATATGATGGTTCATCTTTCTTTATCTTTGTGAATCTACCCTAGGTTTTTGCTTTGTGTTAATGTGAGGCTTACAAAAATCATCTTACAAATACAATAATCCATTTAAGCATATAGCAACTTAATTACAATTGATTGCAAAACCCCTACCCTTTTATTCCTTTCTTCATGTTTTTAATGTTACAATTTACCTCTTTTATATTGTGTATTCAGTAACAAAGTATAGTAGCTATAGTTATTTTCATACTTTTTTTCTTAGACTGTTATACTACATATAGTTAAGTGTTTCATACACTTATATTGCAGAATTGGTTTTTAAAATATGACTGTATATTTACCTTTATCAGGTATAAAGGTATATTTACCTTTATATCCATGTTACTAATTAGCATCTTTTCATTTTTTCTGAAAAGCTTTGAGCATTTCTTGCAAGGCAGGTGTAGTGGTCATTAACTCTCCCCCCTTTTCTTTCTCTCTCTCTCTCTCTCTCTCTCTCTCTCTCTCTCTCTCTCTTTTCAGTCTAGAAAAGTCTTTATTCTGCATCCTATCTGAATGATAACATTGCTGGATAGAGTATTCTTGATTGGCTCTTTTTATTCTTTTGACACTTTAAATTTATTATTATACAGTCTCCTGGCCTGTGAGGTTTCTGCTGCAAAATTTACTGATAGACCAATGAGACCTCTTTTGTAGGTCACATTCCTTTTATTCTCTAGCTTGTTATTTTGATTCTATCTTTGACTTTGGTTTTTGAACATTTCAGTATAATGTGTCTTGAAAAAAGAGTATTTTTTGTTGTTTATTTTTTAATGTTTATTTATTTATTTTGAGAGCGTGAGGGATCATGTGTGCATTCACGTGTCAATGTGGAGAGTCAGAGATAGAGGGAAAGAGAGAATCCCAAGTAGGCTCCATGCTATCAACACAGAGCCTGCTGTAGGGCTCCATCCCAAGAACCATGAGATTATGACCTGAGACAAAATCAAGAATTGGATGTTTAACTGACTGAGCCACCCAGGTGCCCCTTGTTGTTTTGAAATGAGATAATAAGGTAATCTATACACTGTGTGAACTTGGATGTCCAAATCTTTCCCCAGGTTTGGGATGTTATCAGTTATTGTTTCTTTACATAAGCTTTCTAACCTCTTGTCCCTCTATTCTGGAACTCCAGTTAATCTGGTATATGTACCTCTGATCATGTCCCATAGATTAGGTAGGCTTTTCTGTTTGTTTGTTCGTTTTGCTTATTCTTCATTATTTTTTCTTTGTTTTCCCACGACTAGGTTGTTCAGAATTCCTATCTTCTGACTCAATGATTCTGTCTTCTTTTTGGTCTGTTCTCATGTTGATGCTCTCTTGTTGCATTTATGTATGTATGTATGTATGTATGTATGTATGTAAGTATTTGTTTGTTTATTTATTTATTTATTATTTATATTTCATTCATTGCATTCTTAATCTCCAGAATTTCTATTTGGCTATTTTGTATGATTTTTGTATTTTTGATGAATTTCTTATTTGTTGATGAAGTGTTCTTCTGATTTCATTGAATTATCTTTCTGTCTTTTCTTGTAGCTTGTTAAGATTCTTCAAAACAGCTAGTTTGAATTCTTTCTTAGCTAGTTTGAAAAGTCATGTCTTTGAGTTTGGGTACTAGAGGATTATTGTTATCTTTTACTGATTACGTATTACCTTCATTCTCCATTTTTCTCTTATTTTTTTATGTTGCTATTTTCACATTTCAAAATTATTTCTCCTATCTTTATTAATTATTAGTAATAATTTACTAATTATTACTCCTCCTATCTGTACTTCTTGTCCTCCAGTGTTAGACTTTTTTCATTGATCTTTTTTCCAACTTTGGATTTTTTCCAACTTTGTATCAATATACCTGCTCCCCACTTCCTTCTCCCTCTTGTGGTTAAATTCTTAAGTCTGTATATTTTCCCTTGTTTTGGCAACTCAGTAGGCTGGCTGCTGGAAAACTCTTTTATTTTCCAGAAAGTGGCACAGTAGTTCAAGTTCGTATTTTCTCCTTTACTTACAGACACTGCTTTGATTTTCTGAGCACATGTGATATGCAGGGAGCACTTTCCTGATGCTGTATCATAAGCATTCACAAGGAGCCAACTGCAGAGTGATCAGAGGAGTGTAGGTTTAGCACTAGGGTGTTGGGGGTACCCATGGGTGGGGGTGGGAGTTCTTGGGTGAGGTTCTCCCAGCATCATTGGGAAGGCTTCTTGTGAGAGTCCTTAGCAGTCAGCAGGAACTGCATCTCAGTGTTGCCTTTTGATATTCTTTTATGCCTCTTCCCTGATCCCCTCACTGCTCCCAGCCTTGGACATCCCGCTTCAGTATTCTGGGTGCTGCTGGAAAGCAGTGGGTTTCTCAGAATCCTACATAGCTGGAATATCAGGGTACTTATGCACTACTCTACTTTTCCTCTGTCAGAGAGGTCATTGCTAGCTACTTCAGCTCTGTACTATGTGGTTCTGAAGGAGAGACAATGCTGGAAAAGTTCCTCCTACCCACTTCAGGATATGCAAACTCATGTTTGTTTATTTATTTTCTTCCAAGGGAGTATTAGAATCTCTCCTCAGGAAGACTAGACTTCTACAAAACCTCTCTTGTATCTCAGTGGCCAAATCATCACTTTCCGGGTTATACCCTACCACGACCAAGGAAAAATGGTGTTAGTATGTGGCCTCTGCTGATTCTACAGACAGAACTCAGGTCTGTCTGCATAAAACCCAATGTACAGATGGGCAAGTCTTCTCGTGAGTCCTTTGGCATATGGTGCTGTATCCCACAATTCCTAGAGTTACTTTTGTTTGTGAATTTATGCTGATTTTTAGCAGTTGACAAAAGGTAGACAGGTTATATTGCCAATCTGATGCTGACATCACCCTGATTTCTTATTGTTGAGTTTTAAGAGTTATTTGTATATTTTGGATATCAGTCCTTTATCAGAGGTATCTTTTGCAAATACTTTAACAATTAGTCTGTGGCTTGCCTTATTCTCTTAATGTTGTCTGTTGCAAATAAGAATTTCTAATATTAATGAAGTCTAGTTTGTCAATGATTTCTTTCCTGGATAATGCCTTTGTTTTATCTAAGAAGTCATTATTGTATCCAAGATCATCTAAGGTTTTTATTTTTAATTTTATTATTTTACATTAAAGGGTTAAAAAAAGAAAATGCAACAGCTACTTATGTGGCCTGTAATATCTAAAATATTTACTACATTGCCTTTTATAGAAAATGTTTGCTGACCCTTTAATTACCCAAAAGTAATATGTAAGTGAAGTGTTCAGAGGTACACCGAAAATATTCAAAGGAAATACATAGTCTTGTATTTTTACATCAAAAGAACTTTATGCCCTAGGTAAAAACAGATAAAATAACATCAATCAATAAATGAAACATTTTAAAGGAAACTTGATATGTAACATTTTCAGTTTAAGGACCCTCAACTTATTTAGGTTTGATCAGTAGCAAGAGTATGTAAGTATGTAGTTATAATTACAATTGAGAAATATTAACTACAATGCAGAATTTTACATTATAGAAATTACACATCCAAAAAAACCCCCCGAGAAATAACACATCCATCTTTTTTATTTACGAGTATTTTGTGGGACATTTTATAAATGTTGGTTAGAACATCTATATATATCTGTATTTTACTATGAAATTTTTGTCTGAAGGATCACTGGAAAAAGCCATGTCTTTAAACCTATGTTAAAAAGGATAATGATTAGTTTAAACATTTTTAAATCTTTTTAATGTTTATTTTCGAGAGAGAGAGAGAGAGAGAGAATGAATGGGGGAGGGGCAGAGAGAGAGGGAGACAGAATTTGAAGCAGGCTGCAGACTCTGAGCCATTAGCACAGAGCTTGATGCAGGGTTCAACCCATGGACCGTGAGATCAAGACCTGAGCTGAAGTCGGACCCTCAACCGACTGAGCCACACAGGTGCCCCTAAACATTTTTATTCCAAGATTTACCTACGGAAGTTGTTGAGGCTTAGATAATTAGTTAGAATGAATTTTTCTCCAGTTCTCCCTTCTTATTTCATAATGTATCCTCACCTCTGATGATGGAAGATGTAGATGTTAGGCATTGACAATACGTTCTTTGCACAGGTTATAGTACTCTAGTGAGAATACAGATATTAAAGGGCACATTGGTCAAACCAGTAAGTTTAATGTGATTGTCAGAAAAAGCATCAACTTTATGTAAATACTTAATTGTCCTATTATTTGAATTACTTTTAATTCTATATATGTATTGATACCTATAAATTTCTCAGCTTAAATGATAATTAGGATTTTCAGCTTATTAAATTAAAACATTCATCGTATTTTATTGAGTTTTAGTTTTAAAGGGATGATAGAGGAATTCTTTCTTTCATGGAATAAATTAATATGAAATGTAAGTATCATTTAGAACAAGTCTGGTCTAGGACAAGTTTAAGTGAGATGATACATTCAAGATAAGAGAGCCATGGATGCTAATTGTTTGATATTTTTTATGTTTTTCTCCCTTCTCCATGTTTGATTTAGTACCAATATTTACCTGATGAGCACAGTATGATTTAATGTTTTAACGCTTTTAGAGATTATGAAAAACAGTGGGCATTTTAATTACTGAATCTCCATATTGTTTTTCTTAGTAAAATTGTCTGATATTTAGTTTCTATAAAAGCAAATGGTAATGTACCTTGTGACATCATCCTGGCCTTAACTGCATGGAAAATGATTACAGAATCTGAAGCCTTACTATTCTTACTGCTGCTACTAAGTGTATTGGGTTTTCTCTGCATTTGGTCAAAAAATTACCTAATTACTTGAATTATTTAGAGGGATTTTCTGTACTCTGCAACTGAAGAAAAACATCAAAACACTAGGTCTTGAAGGTTCCTATGCAATCCCCCAGAAATTCCACAATAAGCTGCTTGGAAAAATACAAGAAAGAAACTAATAATTCTAGCACTCTACATTCAGTGATGAATGAATATCTGGCATATTCAATCTCCATTTTCATTAATAGATGATCCCACCCTTCCCTGGCTTTGGGGATTTTGAGGTCTTCCTCTCCCCATCCCTGATTGGAGAAGAATTCAGTAGTTCTGGTGAGTAATGGCTTGTCTACTATTTAATTTGTCATTCTTAACTACTTCCTTTATTTCCATTCAAAGAAAGTTTGCACTTATAATTTACTTCATTTTCTTTTTTAATTCACTTACAGTTCAGTTAAATTCATTCAGTTAAGACAATTTTTCATACTTATGTACACATTACTTTTTTATCTTTTTATTTACCTTCTCTTTCAGTTTTTCTTTAGTTATTCCAAGAAGGTCTTTGTTGACCTCTCCCTCTTTTATTTAACCTTTTATATTTATTCCATTTGTGGGTCAAAGAATGATCTCTCTTAAGCACAAAAACACAAAAGAAAGGTAATGGTAAATATATATCAAGGAAAACGAAAGTCATAAAATTTAAGTGAATTTAATCCTAAAGAAAAGCATGTGACGGGAGTGCCTAGGTGGCTCAGTCATTTAAGCGTCTGACTTCGGCTCAGGTCACGATCTCGCGGTTTGTGATTTGGATCCCTGCTTTGGGCTCTGTGTTGACAGCTCAGAGCCTGGAGCCTGCTTCAGATTCTGTGTCTCCCTTTCTCTCTGCGCCCCCCCCCACCCCACTCATACTGTGTCTCTCTCTCAAAAATAAATAAACATTAAAAATTTTTTTAAAAGAAACGCATGTGATATTAAACTTGATAAATAATGACATTGCTTAGAATTCCCCATATGGATCTCTTTTACTTCCATCTACCATCTTTTATTCCATCTACCTCTTTTCTATCTACCTCTTTTATTCTCCTTTAGTGAAAACTCTTTATCCTTCAAGAATTAGAATTCATATTAACATTTGAATCCCTATTCAATTTTCTGTTTATTTCTGCTATTTTTATATAGCAGACTTACTCTACACTGACTTAGATTAGAAATCTTAAGTTTCAGAGTGACATGTAATAAAACTGATATTTGTTTACTATTCTCTGGAACATAATTAGCATTCAAAATACTGTTTCTATGAGCAGTCCGTTTGACTTTTAGAAAAAGATCTTTTTTGAAAGTTGGAACCTCCCATTGTTATGAAACACTGAATGAATTAACAAGAAACTGAAATAAAGAGTTTAAAAACAATCTTTAAAATAGGTCAGTAAAAAAAGACACCTGAAATTATATGAACTCAGTATTTCCATTGGTAGATCTTTTCTTGGGTAATCACCAGTTTGTTCATCAAAGTTAACATTTTACCAGCAGTGAACAAGTTTCCCCCATGATTAGAAGCATCTGAATCTGAGCAGCACTCTTTGGCATAACTCTAAATTATATGCCATTTATTTAGGCAGTTACTATGTAATTAGTGTGTCTTAATTTGAGCATTAAAAATGTATTGAGTTCTACATGCAGCATTTATAATTACAAGATCAATTTGTGGTTAACTGATTTCCCTGTAAGATTTTTGTATCTGGAATATTTAAATGAATTTCCAAAATTGCCACAGTAGAAAATTTTGTATTGGAGAGTACTTCAGTAACAATAAATCATTTGTACTTTATGGTAGATTAAAATTGAAACATGCAAAGTGCAAAACCAATGAAAGAACCAATAATATACTAGAAACAAACTATTATACACACACACACACACACACACACACATACACACAATATACATACAAGTATGGTCATTCCAGGTTAAAATGCCTTATTTAGGAAGAATAAAGCCTTCATTGAAGATTTTTTTCCATTTTTCTGAAACCAGGCATTTTAACGTGGTTTGATACTTTCTTAAATTTTGTTTTATGACCTCCATAAGCAATGTTCTGAAAATATTCCTATTTGTATTTCTGTATTGCCAGAAAGATTTAGTCTCCTCATATCTATGCAAGTTCTTATGCCACTTAAACATCAAAGTGACACAAGCTTGACTTTCTTCCAAAATCAAGCATAAACCTGATTGAATTAGTAGATTGTGTCATGATATAGACACGTTTATTCTTTGACTAAAGTTGATAAACTGATTTTACGAGGGAAAAAATGAAAGTTTCAGAATGCCATTACTTGGAGTTGCAGAACATTAAAGAGCTATTTAAGAGCGTACATCTGGAGCAAAGCACAGTCTGCTGTAGGAAAGCATAATTAGATATTTAGTTTGGTGTGCAAAATTTTGCATGAATGACCCTGTTAATTTTTCCTGTTAAATCAAAACAAAAAATACCCCAAAGGCTCATCTTAAAATTGCAGCTTCAGCAAAGTTGGTGTACAGTGCATTTGGGATTTTAAATGATACACTGGGTTACCAATTTGGGCATTGAAGGAAGTATAAAAGAACAGAAAACATAAATTGGAAAGGAAAAGGAAGATTTAACTGGAGAGTTTGAAAACAAAATCAAAATAATAAAGATATCTATTAAACAATAAAATATTTAATATATACCATCAGAGGTATATTTTTGGCTTAATATAAAAATTGGAGGGGCACCTGGATGCCCCAGACAGTTAAGTGTCTGGCTCTTGATTTTGGCTCTGGTCATGATCTCATGGTTCGTGGGCCCCACGTCAGGCTCTTTGCTGACAGGGCAGAACCTGCTTGGGATTCTCTCTCTCCCTTTCTCTCTGCCCCTCTCCCACTCACACACCCTGTCTCTCTCTCTCTCTCTCTCTCTTTCTCTCTCTCTCTCTCTCTCAAAAAATAAGTAAATAAATAAGCATTTTAAAAAGTGGAAATTAATATCATTAATATATAATTTTGAAAATTAATATATTGTACTTAATATAATTAATATACTTTAATATACTAATATAATTAATATAACAGAAGAGAAGTGACAAATCTGGAGAAGGTATTAAAAAAGGGTATAAATTTCACATGGCACTATCATATGTATTTAAGTTACAGACCAGTTGCTTTGTCTGCAGAGTAGTCCCTTCACTCGATTTCACCCACCTGGTCTTAAAAATGTTACTGATTGGCCTCTACCCCAGGAAGTAGCCACTTCAAATTAAGCAATATTTTCTTTCTGGAATTGTTTCAGCATGGATACCTGCCACAAGCTGAGCTAATCCTATTCCCAATTCTAAGGGTTCCATGAAATGGAGTGAAAGAAAGAATGAGAGGCATGAAGAAAAGGAAGAGAAGAGGGAAAAAAGGAGGGAGGAAGGGAAGAAGAGGCAAGACAGAGGGAAGGGGAGAGATGGAGACAGACATAGAGAACCAGATACAGAGAAATGGCTGAAAAAAAAGAAGTTTGTCTTTAGTGCCAGCAGTACAACATTTCATACCTCTGACTATTGTGCTATTTGTATTAACAAGTAGAAGATCCTTTCTGTAGGAAGAGTGAAAAATGAAGCAGAAATGTATCGAGAAAAAAAATGAAAGAAATAATGTCTTGATGACATCTAAATATGTGGTTCCCAGTAGATTTTAATTTGAGTTATATCTTTGTCAGTTTCTTTGAGAAACACCAAACTCTCTTTTACTTAAGTTGGTTGAATGGACTTCTGTTACTTGCAACATAAAGAATCTTCATTTAGTGAAATACAATTATGAGAGAGAGAGAGAGAGTGATTGTAGAATAAATGTTTTAATAAGTAATTTAGGATTAAAGATTAAGTGAATAAAGCAACAGTTAATTAGAAAACAACATGTAATTATGGTTTAAATATATTCATGTAAATATTTCATATTAAGAAAAGTTTTATCTGTAGAGGAAAACCCAAGGTAGAGTTCTGGACTAAGGCAATAAAGCTACAGCAGACAATTAGGTATGACAATTCCAAAATGTTTAGAATTTACGTTTTTTCATCCATCTATAATTTACCACAGAACACTCTTATGAGTAGAGTCACTGTTGCAAATTATGGCCTGTCAAGAATTGGATTAGTGAGATTCAGCATGTTTCAATCCATTTTCTCATAATGACATCCCATCCACTTCCAATTTCAATCTCTAAGTGCTATCTGTATTTGTTTTATATTAATGGCCTGGCACAATTTCTGTTGCAATAAAATTCTTTATTGATAACTTCTCCCAAAGAGCTTTTGGATAAGAATGCTATTTTGATTAATAAGAGCTCGGCTCTCTGTTAAATGTCCCTATTAATAATACACTAGAGGTGCTCTAAAGATGAATGTCAGTAGCCCTTTGTCAACACTTCATCTTCCAAATATCCCTTGCCTCAACACACAATACACAAACATCAGCTGAGCACCAAGACAGTAGTCAAATACTTGTACTTAGTGACTAGAGAACAATGATAACAAACATAGGCGGTTTTTAAAGACAACAGAGCTTGTCATATGATGAAGAAAACAGTATATCACTGATTAGGGTTTATCAGAAAAGCAATCAGAATAGCTCTTTAGTTTTTGCTGCATTTCTGTGCTTGGTTGGATGGGTAAGAAAAAGGACATCCAGTTTAATCTCTGTGCCGATTTAAGCTTTTAGAAGGGAAATGATCTAAATGCAAAATATTATCAGTTGCATTGTTTCTGTAATTTAGAAGGAAAGAACAGCAGTCTCCTGTCACATAGTTTATTCCCCTTTCCTCTTGACATCCATACTTCTTACTTAGGTTCCATTTATAAAATATATCAGAGGATGATCTTATCACTAAATGAATCTAAGAAATAGTGTGAGACTTTCATTGTAAGTTTTAAACTATTAACATAAATTGATTATCTCTGCTGTCTGGTTTCCTGACTCAGTTAAACATAATTCATCTTTGTTAAAAACATGTTTTAAGGTGAAGTTTATACTCTATCAATGTCAGTAACACTGCATCAAATTAAAAGTATAAATATATTCTTTCCTTTTCTAGTTTTCCCCCATTTTTTTTTCTTTCCATAGTGTGAGCATTACTGAATACTAGGCCCATCTACATTCCTTTTGGTATGCTTTCCCCAGAGAACTTATACCAAGCTTTCAACTATGCTATCAGTACAGATGACACAGATCTAGACCTAGAACCTACTTCTGATTTTAGTCTTCATTATAAAATTAGGGACATTCAACTTTGGGAATTACAAAACTATAAAACACCTCAGAGACCATATTCTTCACTTCTCTTATGTTATAAGAGAGTAAATTATGGTAAAATAACATATGATGTGACAAAAGAGAAGCAGAACCAAACAGAAATCTATGCTTTTACACTGCTCATTTTAATTTTGGACATGATGTTACACTAAATCACAGACTAATCTTTTTTGAGTATCAAATATTTAAAAGCAGTGAGGTTAAATATTTTTTTAAGTTTTTAATCAAATGTCACCTCTTTAATTTACTCTTAGTGGTCTAACTCTGATGTAATTTTGTATTGTTATTGCTTAGAAATTATTTGTCAATATATAGGAACTTTCTAATGAAATCGGAACATAATAGTTCTTGAGATTAGAAATAAATCTGAGCTTAGAAAAGAGTACTTCAAAAATCCATGGTAACAGCTACCAAAAACTAGATGAAAGAAATACTTTTAGAAAATTAGGGTTTAAGAACCCATGAAAAAATAGAAAATCTAACAGAGAAGTAAGAAGGATGAAAGATACAATAAGCAACTTGAGACTCCCCAGAGAACTCTAGCCTCAGAAAAGTGCAAGGGTGAGTTGAAGCTAAAATTTAACCCTTTCAAGGCATAAGTTGTTTTTATAGAGCCAGCAAATCACTAATGCAAAAATGTAACAAAAATAAATATTAAAAAATTAAAAAATGAATCTAATCATGGGTGTTCAACTTTATTAAATATTAACAAATGTAATTAAACAACACAGTATAGACAATTGCAGTCACTCCAGAAAGGCAAGAATAGATTGTTCTAAATCCATTAATGCAATTCAACTTATTAATAGAGAAATAGAGAAAATGTAGTATGGAGGAAATTAACAAAGGAAAACAAAAACAATAAACACTATGGGGAAAAAAGAGGTAGGTAAGTGGACTTCTCTAGAAATCAGTGAAATATATATTTAAACAATAAAATAACATTTCACCCTCAATTTATCAGTGATAAAATAAATTATAATTAGTGACATTAAGGGCTCAGATAAACAAGTACTTTATTTTGAAATTTTTAGGGTAGTGTGTATTTTTATATTTTTAATAAGCATATTTTTATATAGGAATTCTAGTGCTAGAAATATATCCTATGCAAATAATTATTAATATACTCAAATACTTAACTACAGTAATATCCAAAGCTTTTAAAATACTACAGTGGAAAATTAAATAAACAAAGTTGATTACATATTTTATATAATTTAATGATGCTCTTTAAGAATAATGCACTCATCATTATAATTTACTCACTGAAAAATAAAATCAACTTAGAAAGTAATATGCCTCCTGTCTCTAAGGCAAAGGGCTGTGTAACCCTGCACACAACACACACACACACACAGGAAAAATTATATATATGTGCATTATTATGGAAAGAAGTTCTATAAATTTCAACACATTTTCAAAGGCAATTATAATCTTCAAAAATTCAAGAAAACACTATGTGCTAACTAGGATGGTCTTGCAATTTAGAGAATACTGGTGATTTTTTCTTTTTACTGAATATTGAGTCAATTTTATTGTATTTACAATTAAGATTATAATTATTAGATTGTTTACATAAACAATCCATACTCCTTGATACCAAGTGGTTGTAAACTTTAGACTGATGCTAGAGGCCACTATAAAATTTCCCTCAGAATCCTCATGTGCTGTTGGTCGGAATGCAAATTGGTGTAGCCACTGTGGAAAACAGAATGGAGGTTCCTCAAAATGTCAAAAATAGAGTTACCCTAAGATCCAGCAATTGCACTACTAAGTATTTACCCAAGGAATACAAAAATACTAATTTGAAGTGATACATGTACTCCAGTGTTTAGAGCAGCATTATCTACAATAGCTGAGTTATGGAAAGAGCCCAAATGTCCATCACCTGAGGAAAAGATGAAGAAGATGTGGTGTATATATAATGGAATATTACTTAGCCATCAAAAAGAATGAAATCTTGCCATTTGCAATGATGTGTATAATGCTAGAGAGTATTATGCTAAATGAAGTTAAGTCAGTCAGAAAAAGACAAATACCATATGATTTTAGCCATATGTGGAATTTAAGAAATAAAAGCGATGAACATAAGGGAGAAAAAAGAGACACAAGCCAGGAAACAGACTCTTAACTACAGAGAACAAATTGGGGGGGGGGGGGGCGGGTACTAGCAGGGAGGTAGGCCAGAGGCTGTGTGATGTGTATTTAAGGAGGGCAGTTGTGACGAGCACTGGGTGTTGTATGTAAGTGATGAGTCACTAAATTCTACACCTGAAACTAATATTACACTATATGTACACTTACTGGAATTTAAATAAAAATTTAGAGAAAAAATTCAGTGCACATTCTTCTTTGCATTAACAAGTAAGTATTTTGAAATGCAATGAAAACTTTATAAAACACATTTGCTAATCTTTTTGTTGTGATTTTCCTTACAAGTACTTCTGACTAGGCTTTGGTAATGATTAGCATAACTTAGTAGTACATGTGAGATCAAGCAAGTTGTGACCCAGTTTTCCTGAGAAATAAACACCAAGACATGATTAAATATATAAGGATTTTTTTTAGAAAAAAATGGCTTTATGAGAGAAGGGGTCTGGACAGGCTGAGAAGACAATGCAAGTCTGACCCTGAGTGCAAGAGAAAGAGAAACTGCAATACTGTGCAATCTAAGCAGGTTTGGCAAAGCCTTTGGGAAGCCTTCAAGCCAAAGCCAGTAAGCAGAGAAGTTTGTTTATACCAGAAACAGATCTGTGTTAGTATCCCTGTTGCACTGGAATCTTGGCTGGGAGCAGCCCATCAGCTCTCTGTGCTTTCAAAAATGTTCTTAGGAATATTAAAGTGCAGCAGCTGGATCACTCATTTATTATATTTTCAAGGCTGCCCCAATTAGTATATCTTAGTACTAACTTTCAAAAATATTAATACAATTTTTTATTTTTATAATTATTTGTTCTATATTTATGTTTATGACATATGTATATATGTATGATGTATATCACACATACAAATACATAGAAACAATTATATAGTTAGAAATATGTATATATATATATATTCTTCTTAGATACATTTATTTCAGTGTTCTGCCTAAAGTCTTGGAAGAGCAATGTAATATTATCTATAGTAATTACAGGATTCAAAATATAAATACAGATTTTATATGCTGTATAAAGTTCAAAATAGATAAAAGCGTTTTCATCTCATGTACTTCAGAAATTTAAAGAATCTGGTAAGAAAGTAATGAGTATAAAGATCAACTGTATAAGAAATAGGAAAACACGTCCATTTTAGCATGTAGAACCATGGTAAATTGGGAGGAAAATCCTAAAATTATTTATAAAAATTAGTAGCTTGCAGGTCTGTGCAATATGTAACTTTCTATTTTTCTTTCTCTGGTTTTGGCGTTACTTTTATAAGAAATGTATACATTTCAATTAATCAAATTTGTTAACACATAAATTTACTAATACTGTATTTTAAACTCGATTGTATCAATAATTTTGACTTTTTTTGTTCTATACTTTTTCTTCATCAGTCTTGTCAAAACACAAAAATCTTGAACAATCTTCTCAACTACTTGTTTTTAAATTTTTTTTAATGTGTTTATTGTTGAGAAGGACAGAGAGAGTGCGAGGAGGGTAGGAACACAGAGAGAGGGGGAATCTCAAGCAGCCTTTGCGCTGTCAGCCCAGAGCCCAAGGTGGGGCTTGAACTCATGAAACTGTGAGATTGTGACCTGAGCCGAAATTCAGAGTCGGACACTTAACTGACTGATCCACCCATGAGCCCCTCAACTACTTGTTTTCGTTTTTGTATCTTTGCTATTGATTTTTTTTTTAATTTTATTATTTCTATCCTTATTTCTTCTCTTATTTTTTTTTACTCTGTTCTTTTTCCAGTTTCTTCAGATGTTTTACCTTTCTTTTCTTTTACATTAAAAGCTAAGTTTTCTAAAAATTAACCTTTGCAATTTTCATGTAATCAATATGTTTTCATGTTCACAGGCTGAAGTGGTAACAGAAAAATGTGTCTAGCTAAATATTAGGGAACATTTTTTAGTTTTTTAAGTAGACTGATGATAGAATGTGGCCCGTTGAACACTTTTTAGCGTTCTCTTACTGACCCCTCCCAAACTGTAAGCAGCAAGTCAGAGAAGGTGTATGTTTTTTATGGTACATTGGGACTGGATAATTTTTCATCATCATTGATGCAGTTGAGAGGTTAGTCTGTCCAGAGTGGATGCTGGGGTAATTAAGATCATTATCAACAGCAGTTTAGCATGCTCAGCATATACAGTCTAACCAGTGTATTCAGACCATTTCATATTTTCAAGGTGTTCAGATATATTTTCATATATGAATCATAATAATGGAAAAACTCTCCAATCTAGAGTAAAAGAAATATTCAGGTAATGAATTTAAAGTGTTCATATTGGGGGTCTGGATCTATATTACATTGTCATAGAATGAAAACCCATTTCATTTTTGTGACCTCACTTTCTTATTTAGGTAGTAAAGGCAAATGTCTCTAAAATCAAGAGTTTATTGATTCATCTGGTGAAAATGCTACTGGCTCAAAAAAAAAAAAAACACAACTCAGAGAAATTTTATTACTTATGGCAGTTTTTCCGTAAAACTTATTCTTGACCTTAGCAATTTTCTTCTCATCCGGTGCTTCAAGGGGTCAATGCAACTGCACATGTGGTTGCCAGGATACTTGTACACACACTGCCTGATGCAAGCACAAAGTAGCAGCTTGATTTGTGCTCAAAATGGCGAAATCTTGAGGGAAAAGGGATTTGGTAATGGCAACTAAAATTTCCAAATGCTGATTCTCCTATAAGTTAACAAAACAAAGTTTGTAGTGAGTTGCTACCACGCACATGTGTATGAATGTGTTTTTGTATCTGTATACTGAAATTTAGTTGTGAAGATGCATATTTCTAATGTGAATGCCACATGAAAAGAAATAATTTATAGTTGGTATGTGGTTAAGCATTTGCATTTCTTGTTTAGGATCAGTAGACAATGAAACTGCATTATTTCTAATATTAGTTTGTCATACCTGCTTCTTCTTACAATGTAGTAACAATTGACTTATTTTTCCTAGTTAATGAACATTACCCTTATAGAATTTCCAGAAGAATCTTCAATAACCTACTATAGCTGAATTTGCCATTTGCTATTTCCAAACCACTTCCCAAATAGACATCATTCTGAAAGACTATTAACTAAAGAGTGTCTCTAAATGAATTTCTGTGTTGTGAATGAACCGATTGCAAGGCTATTTGAAATGTCCAGTAGTTAGAGTTCTCAGGGAGATGGAGTTTTCTGTAGTCCTAAAAGATACTTAAATACTTGCATATCATTTCTCTATATAAGCAAGATATTTTAAATTTTTTGAATTATTTTCAAAGCATTGACACTATACAGAAAAATTGTTTGTAATATACTAAAATATTTTCTCATTAGAACTTGATTAATTTTGTTGCTAGGATCCTTCTTAATTTTATGATTGTATGTAACTTTTTCTAACCTATTAACTTTTAATGGAATGAAAATGGTCAAAGATGACTGATATAAAGAGCTAAAAATGAAAGGGAAAAGAGATTCAACACTTTAGTGTACTGGGAAATTAAAATCATAACGGAGATGTGAAGTGACTTATCCGTCATTTACTGTTTAAAAATCACAAACATTCTATAAATTAAATTCCCTCAGTGCTTCACCCTTTCTATGTTTTCAAAAGGAGCAAATACACAGATCTTATCTTTTCTAAAATAGAAATACTCTTAAAGGAATTTCCAGTTGTAAAGAATTTCTGTGTCAAAATCTTACATAACATATAGACATTTAATTGAGGATATTAATTTCTGTACTCTAGATGCTGACACATAACCATTTAGCATTCCTGTCATTGACAGATATTTATTTCAACACCGCAAGCTATAACATATAAAAATTTAATTATGGATATTCATTTCCTTCTTTTAGCCTTGATGTATACCCATTTAACTATCACATCATTGGTACATATATTTTCACCAGTACAAGCTGTGAAATGTTAAACTGCAGGCATCTATTGCCTCATTCTAGCTTCATACACATAAAAACTAGGCACCAAATTCTAGACAAACAAATATTTTATTGTCAAATAATTTTAATAAAATGATATTTTCAGTTATTGGTAAGTGAATATGTAATCTTTCAAAGAGGAACTGGCACTGTAAATTTAGATATGAGCGATTATCTAACATACAATATGAAACTGAAATAATTCAATACTTCAGAAGTAAAACTTAAAATAGGTTGATTTAATTCTTTTGTAAAAATGAAGCATATGTGTTGTAAAATATCAAGCAATAGGGAATAATCACATAAAATTAAAAATTCACACCAAAATTCTAACACTTGAAGATAGTTTCTGAGAAAATTCATTTACATTATAGAGACACTCTACTGCACATAAAAAGATACAAAAATGAAGATAATATAGGTTGATAAAGATACAAAAAGAGAATACTGTTTTAGAAAAAAATGATTAAAAGTCAACTGCATTTAAACAAAGGAGCTAAAAACAAAATGCAGAAATTAATGAATTTCAGATAAATCTTGTTTTATCACAAGACATACAATTACCATAAACTCTATTTAAATTTAGGAAACATACTCAGAACTCTGTGGCTACACACTGGGTCACCAGAGGGAACATTGTAAATCCTGATGCCTGAGCTTTCCCCCATAGGTTCTGATTTAATTGATGTAAGAGGGTGTGGCTGGATTATCAGGAGTTTTAAATATTCCTCTAGCATGAAACTAGAGTTGAGAGTAACTGATCTGAAGCAGGGAAAGTTATAGTGATAAATCTTGAATTTTGTAATATATAAAGTTATAAAGTTGCTAATTTTAAACAGCTTGTAAGTTATAAAATACTGTAGCTTCATAAAAGAGGAAATAAGCAGATTTACACAGCTATTATTACTCTATTATTATTATTATTATTATTATTATTATTACTTGTTTTGCTGACCAGGAATGAAATATATTTTAAGTAATCAAAGAATCCCCACAGTTGTTTAGTCTTAGTTTTTTTAATTCATTCAGTGACTACAAATATCCTTTCAGTATGGTTTCCTCTTCCCCTTTGCTTTTAATCATGTCTTGAATGGCTGAATTTAATGGTTTTTTTCCATCTATCTATCTATTCATTCAACCATTTATATATTTATTTTATGTATTTATGCTATAGTTTGTTTGGAATGGAGTTCTACAAAATAAAATTCTTGGTTTACATTGTTTTTTTATAAAACATTATAGGTATTACTTTACAGTTTACATTATAGCTCTTAAATATTGCTGTAGAGAAATATGAATTAAAGCAGAATTTTTCCTGCTTTAAATAACTTATTTTTTCCTTTTCATATGTTCATGAATCTTGTTTCTCTTTTACATTCTCTAACTTTAATCTCTTGATTTTTATCATTTTTTTCTGGTAAATGATACTTCATTATGACATATCTCAAGTCTTTATTGTCTTTTTAACTCCTCATGTTATGTGTGTGTTCTGTTTTGTTTTGCTTTCCGATATGACCAGTTATATACATAATAGATCTCATTTGCCTTCAATATCTATCATGTATAATAATGTGGTTGTGAATTAAAGGATAAACAAAAAGAACTTACATGAAAAACTGAGAAATAGTGAGCAATAATTTTAAAAATTCTGTATCTTCTACTCAGGCCAATAAGTGTAATATTGTAGAATCTAAGAGGCCCCCTGAGAGCTTCCTTCTTATTCCCCCCACTGCAAAATAATTGTTATTCTGAATATTGTTTTCAATTCATTAAGTCTTTATAGGATTATTGCATATATCATTATTCCTAAGCACTATATAAAATTTTCAATTATATAAATAAATTCATGTCATACATTCATTTATGACGTTTCTTTTACTCAATGTTATATTTTTGAAGTGAAGAGTACACTAATAAGTATACCTTACAGTTCATACTTACAGTTCATGTAAGTATACCTTACATGGTGTTGTGCAGCAGTATGCCTCCCATAGTTACATATTTTAACATTACCGTTCCATATTTTTTCTTAGCCAACTGACTTGCTTTGGCCAATGGGATATTATCAAGCAGAGGTTTGATAAACACTTGTACATTGGAACTTGTCCTCTTGCAATGTTTCCTGTTGGATACCAGCTGCCATACTATAAATTAGCTGGGCCAAGAATGATGAGAGGCCGAGTGGGGAGAGATTCTGAAGGATGAACAGCCATCTAGGATGCTTCAGTCCCAGTTGGGCTTCCAACTAAGTCAAATTGCCTGATTGACTTTAGCTATACTATGTAGAACAAAAGAAGATTCCACCTGAAGCCAGTTAACCCATAAAGTATAAAAAGTAGTACATTCTTGTTTTTCTAAACTAGCTTTAGGATGGTTTGTATGTCTTGGTAGGTTACTAAAATATCAGGTTTGTCTTATCAGACTTTATATACTGTCTTTTGGTGATCAAATGATCTTAGTTTTAATGTAGCTAAATACATCAAACTTTTTCTTCATGGTTTCTGTTTTTTGTGTTCTGTTTAAGAAATATTTCAGGGGTGCCTAGGTGGCTCAGTCAGTTAAGCGTCTGACTTCAGCTCAGGTCATGATCTCACAGTCCGTGAGTTCAAGGCCCACATCAGGCTCTATGCTGACAGCTCAGAGCCCGGAGCCTGCTTCAGATTCTGTGTCTCCCTCTCTCTCTGGCCCTCCCCTGCTCATGCTCTGTCTCTCTCTGTCTCAAAAATAAATAAAAACATTAAAAAAAGAAATATTTCATGAGGTCGTAAGGATGCTGCATTATAATTAAAATCAATAATTTTATTTTTAAGTTAATCCGTGAGGAATCTGTGTGGTTTGTGTGGTCGTGCATGTGTATGTATGGTTGTAGTCCAATTTTATTTCACTTTTGGGGGGTTACTAATTTTACTAAAATTGTCTTGTTTTATTTTGTTTTAAAAGACTGTTAAAAGACCACAACTTAACTGTTTCCATAGCAAATTAAATGTGTGTGTATGTGTGAGTTTATTTCTGGATTTTCTATACTGTTGGCTTGGTGACTTTATAGCCCTGCATCAATAACAAATTTGTTAGAGTTATCCTTAGGTATTTATATTTTTAAGCATTTGTACAATTTAAAGGAAATAACAGGACTTGAATAAAATTATAAGGATTCCAGATCATTATTTGAGATGATAGGAATTTATTTGAGGGTTTTGAGGAGAGGAATGATCATCTGATTTCAATTTTAAAACAAACACTGAGAATAGACTAAATCTCTTTTATCTACCTCACAACGTGAAACAGGAATTAAAGCAAGTCAAGGAAGAATGGAAAGCATGGAGTCTGTTTAAAAGCTTTTAAAATAATTTAGACATAAATATATAATTACCTCATGTTGGTGGAGACTCTGGGAATTTTTGAAAGAAAATAATTGAGGAAAGACTAAATTTTTCATTTATTTTTTCTTTCTCTATTTTTTTTTTTTTTTTGCCAAAGTTACAGTGTTCAGTTACAGGGTGCCTGGGAGGCTCAGTTGGTTGAGCATCAGACTTGATTTCCTCTCAGATGATGATTTCACAGTTGAAGGGTTCAAGCGCCGCCTCAGGCTTCGTGCTGACAGCACAGGGATTCTGTCTCCCTCTCTCTCTGCCCCTCCCCTGCTAATGCTTTCTCTCTCAAAATAAATACACTTAGGAGGTGTGGAGGAGGGGTGGGGGGAGAAAACAAGTGTTCGGTTACCATTTTCTGGGATAAAAGAGAGTGTGTGAAAATAAGGTTGAAGTGGGGGAAATATAAGTTTAGTTTTGGATCTCTTAATTATGCAGTGTTTATTTTATAGACACACCACTATGTTGAGTAAACAGATATTTGATCCTGAAGTCTCTTGGATAAATAATACCCTAAAATATAAGCTAGGGAATCACCAGAAAATGAAAGGTTTTTAATACCCTGGGACAAATGAGATAACTAAAATAGAAAAGAAAATATATTTGAATGCAATTTTGGAACTCTTTTGCACTGATAGTTCAAGATAAGGAATAATCTTGAGTGATTGATTCACCAGTGGAACTGAGTAGGAATACTCACAAGGCAAGAGAAGAACCAGGAGTATGTGATATCTTGTCTGACAAGAAAAGAAAGGGTTGCAACAGGGAAGGAAGGCTCTACCATGTTCCATATTGTTAAGTAACATTAAATCTGACAAGTGACCTTTGCATTTAACATCATACAGTTCATTGATATCATTATTACAGCTGTATTGGTGGCTGGAAAAGCCTGGTTAGAGTAAGAACAAGAGAAAATTGAAACAGAAAAGACAGAAAACATGCATAGAAAATTCTTGCATAGTAATGGTATGAAGGGGATGTAAGAAGTTGGATGTAAACTGGTGGGAAAATTAGGATCAAAAGAAGCTCTTAATTGTTTTTGCAGTTGTTGTTTATAACATGGTAGAAATGATCACATATTTGCTTGCTTATTGAAAATACAAAGAGAGAATCTGAAGATGCAGGAAATGGAGGGAATTCCAGGAATGGTGGCTTGATTAGGCAAGAAGAGACGGAATGTAGTATGTAAGTATAGAGTTTGGCTTTTTCTAGTAATCGTCACCACTCATCCACAGTAACAGGGCACAGGCAAGAATATGTGTATAAAGCAAGGAGATGTGAAGGTTAGAATTTGTAGAAATTGTGTTCTTTTTATATCCCATTCTCTATCTAAAAGAAATAAATACTTCAGTTATAAGTGACAGTGGGGAAGGATTTGTTGCCATAAAGAAAAAAAGTATATCAAACCATCACCTATGACACTAGAATAATTAATATTCCTCTCAAAATACATATGTCTTCTGGGAAACACTCAGGATTGTTTGAATCACCTCCTCTTCATTCTGTTGCCAAGAGAAGGATCCCTGCCCCCAAATAGTGTGAGATGGCTGAACACACAACAGATGACATGGGTTGGATGATACTAATAGCAGTTTTGTGAGGCACACATACTCACACCTTGGGGGAGGACAGGGAGCCATGCAGAGCCACACAGGGGTTATACTCAGGAGCAGAGTAGACAAGCAGGGATTATGGGAGGCTGTCTTTGTTGTAACTAGAGGGTACGTGACACCTGGTTTCTGTAGGAGGATGTAACTGGCTTCTATGAATAATTTCACAGGCTGACAAGGAAGTGAAACCCATTACGTTGAGGACCTGGTGAAGTATAGCTGCTCTGGCTGATAGCGGAAGTAGCTGAGTGGAGAGCCTTTTCTAATAGGGCATTTTTGGTGAAAAGTGGTAACTTATGTGTAGGTCATTGGGGTCCTATGATGTTCTAACATGTCAAGGTAGCACTTAATGTTAAATCTTAATTTTAAACCTTACACTACAAGGACCTACTAGTGGTTGGTAGTGAAATTAATATCATACTAGTCAAAATATTTGTGTGCTTTATATTCTGTCATCTATATTTATTTGTTTTATCTTGTCTTCTTTAAATGCCTATGACTATTTTAAGGCTTTTTAAAACAAAAATTTTATCTATAATATCTGTGAATGTATCTATACCTTTTTCATTATAGTCTTTTTGTGTTTCTATGGATAATTTTTCCTCAATTCTTCCCTAATTCTTCTAACCCTGCCCATTCTCCTAGGCCACAAGGTACTAGTGTTAGTTAGCAAGATGGAGAAAGCAGACTGTGATGGTCTGCAGCCTCTGCTTTAGCATGTTGTTTCAAACACATACTCACCAAGTTTATTAGTGCTTTAGGGACATAGCTTCCCCTCTGTTTTTATGACTTTGCAAGTTTGTTTTACATCAATGAGCAGTATCTTACAGATCACAACCTTTTATGTAATAATGGCTCTCAATTGCTCATTCACCACATTTTTCACATAGGACAGAAAATGAGGTAGAGATAACAGAGAACTCAATATAGTATAGTAAGTATAGGGGTGCCTTGGTGATTCAGTTGGTTAAGCGTCTAACTCTGGATTTCAGCTCAGGTCATCATCCCAGGGTCATCAGATCAACCCCACATGGGGCTCCATGCTGAATGTGGAGTCTGCTTGAGATTCTCTCTCTCTCTCTCTCTCTCTCTCTCTCTCTCTCTCTCTCTCTCTCTGTCTCTCTCTCTCTCTCTCTCTCTCTCTCTTTCCCTCTTCCTCTCCCTCTCCCTCTCCCACTTCCTCTCCCTCAGCACCTCTTCTCCGTTTGCCCCCTTCCCTGCTTATGGTCTCGAAAAGAAAAGAGAAAAGAAAAGAAAAGAAAAGAAAAGAAAAGAAAAGAAAAGAAAAGAAAAGAAAAGAAAAGAAAAGAAAAGAGAAAAAAGAAAAAAAATGTAGTAAGCATAGATTCTCCTTTAGTTCCAACTCTGCTAAGTTGAATATTACTATGTAGTTTGAATAGAGCCTATCGGCAGCCATGGAATTCTCATGTTTGGTTGACCTAGAAGTTCTGTACAAACAGGAAGTAAAGGCTAAGGCATAGTTGTCAACTGCCTGGCTGAGCATTAAAGGCATATCCCAATACACACGTACAGCCCCTTGGCAGACAAGCACGGGTAGACTTTACTGGTTCTAGAAATTTAAGAAAATATCTGTCCCATCATTAGATGACCACTAAGCTACCCAAGCAGAGGCTTCAGGTCACACACAATAAATACTACAGACTTTACAAAATTAATTTAGAGAATCTGTGGTAATTAAACTACATGGTATTGACATAAAAACGACATATAAATCAATGGAATAAAATCAAGAGTCTGTAAATAAACCCATAAACTCATGGTCAAGTGATTTTTGACAATGGTGCCAAGAATATTGGTTGGGAGAAAGTATAGTCTTTCTAACAAATGATGCTGGAACAACAGGATATTCCCATACAAAATGAATAATCTGTACACCTACCTGACACTATAAAAATTTAACTCAAAATAGATAAAAGACCTAAATGTAAGAGATAAAACTATAAAAACCTTATAAGAAAACAAAACTGTAAATCTTCACAGATATAAATCTTCATGACTAGGAATAGGCATTAGTTTCTTAGATATGACACTAAAATACCAGCAACTGAAGAAGAAATAGATAAATTGGACTTCATCAAAATTAAAAAAAAAATAAACTTTTGTGCTATAGAAAACATTGTCAAGAAAGTAAAAACAAGACAACTCAAAAAATGGGGGAGATGTGTACAAATCTTACATCTGATGAGGGACTAGTATTTTGAAATATATAAAGATAACAACCTGATGTTTTAAGTACGTACAAAGGATTTGGATGGAAATTTTTCCAAATAAGTTGTACAAATGGTCAGTAAACACATGAAAAGATGCTTAATATCATTAAGAAAGTGCAAATCAGGGGTGCCTGGGTGGCTTAGTCGGTTAAGTGTCCAGCTTCAGCTTAGGTCATGATCTCACATTCCGTGAGTTCAAACCCCATGTCAGGCTCTGTGCTGACAGCTCAGAACCTGGAGCCTGCTCCAGATTCTGCATCTCCCCCTCTCTCTGCCCCTCCCCTGCTCATGCTTTGTCTCGCTCTGTCTCAAAAATAAATAAAAATATTTAAAAAAATTAAAAAGAAAGCGCAAATCAACAAATAATAAACCAATCACATTCACTAGCATGGCTATGATCAAAAAGATATACAATAACAAGTGTTGAAGAGGATTTGGAGAAATTTGAATGCTGATTTATTATTTGAGATAGTATAAAATTATACAGCCACTTAGAAGTGACTTCTGTAAGTTCTTCAAACAGTTAAACATAGAGCTATCATATGACACAACAATTCTACAAGTAGGTATATACCCAAAATTGAAAACATGTTCATAAAAATTGTATATGAATATACATAGCATTATTCATAACTAAAGAGTAGAAACAACTCAAATGTCTATCAACAGATCAATGAATATACGAAATGTGATATATCCATACAATAAAATATTTGCCAGCCATAAAAGTGAATGAAGTACTGATACATGTTTCAACATGAATATTGTGCTAAGTGAGGGAGTCAGGACATATTGCATGTTTTATGATTCTGCTTTTATGAAATGTTCAGAATAGGCAGATTTATAGAGACTAAAACACATTAGAAAACTGGAATTAGTGATGATAGTTGCTCAACCCTGTGAACATACTAAAAACGTTTGGACTTTACATTTGAGAAGGTGAATTTTATGGCATTTGAATTATACCTCAGAACAAATAATGCAATAATGCACCTAGGTAAAAACATCAATGGCTATTAAAACTATTGGGTGAAGAGCTGATGAAGAACTTCATGATAGATGAATCTGTATGACAACCCCTGAACGTTATTCAAAATGTTACAGACTTACATTAAGTGCTTTCTGATAATGATACACTAGGAAGAACTCATACCATTTAAGAAATATTCTTTCTAGAATAATTTAAATTGAATTTATAAAGTCTATAACCACCAGTTTGCAGAAAATATGAAGCATAGAGAAAGGCATGTTAAATGATACCGTAAGAACACAAGAAATCAAATCAAGACTATGGGGAATTTTAGAAGAAAAGTAATTCAGTATTTTTTTTAAGTAAATGAGTTGAAGAAAAGTGGAAGAAATGGAAATATAAATTCAAAGTCACCTAAGACATAAAAGTTATAAAAATTTAGGGGTGCTTTGGTGGCTCAGTCAGTTGAGTGTCCAACTCTTGATATCCACTCAGGTCATGATCTCACGGTTTTGAGTTTGAGCCCCACATTGGACTCTGCACTGACAGCGCAGAGCCTGCTTGAGATTCTCTGTCTCCCTTTTTTTCTATCTCTGTCTCTTTCCAGAGTAAATGAATGAACTTTAAAAAATTTCTAAAAATTTGAACAAGAAAAAAGACAATTTTTAGAAAATCTAGGATAATGTACAGAGATTGGATACTAAAAGATATTAGGTAATTATCATACTACATAAAATTAACAATAATTTCTTAATATCTAATACTAAATCTGTGTAAATTTGCACATATTTTTGACTCTAGGTGATAATGGACACTTGGGATTCATAATACTATTTCTGCCCCTTTTGTGTATGTTTGGAAATTTCCATAATACAAGCATTTTTAAAAATAAAAGCATTCAGCAGCAATGGGTTATTATTAATAAATTCATCTACGGATCTGGGATTGTTTCACTGGAGAAGGCATTATAGAGTCAATGGGAAGATCTTGGGCCTTGTAATCAGAAAGGTCTGGGTTTGAATATAAGTCGGTTACTTTACAAGCACTATTTTTACCTTGGACAATTACTTACTTTTCTAAATCAGTTTTCCCATCTGTGATAAAGGATAATATTACCTACTGCAGAAGGTTTTTAGAGGCATGAGTGAGATGTTATAAATAAAGTGGGCATCACTTTATGTATATAGTGCCTGGCATAGAATAAAACAAATGTCATAGGATAAAATGAATGCTCTATAAATGTCAGCTACCTAAAAACCTGCTTCTGAAAGTAGTAATTTCTATTGAATAAGATTTGTAAATAGCTATGTTTGTTTTCAATTCTAAGTTAATTCTCACAAAAGAAAGCCAATCAATATTGATTCCCTAACTCCTCATGCATCTCCATACTGTATTAGGGAAACCAAAATAGCCAACTCATAATATTTGAAAATAAATGAATTCATGATGGTTCCTGATTTTGTAAAGAGGCTGCTTGATTTAAAAAAATGCCTATTTAGAACAAAATCATTAAAGTTAAAAAATACCAAGAAACTTATTTCTGAAGAAATAAACCACATATTTTATGATATTTGAGGGGAAATAACACCCAAATTATTAGAGTCACTAATAGTAAATTCAATCCAGAATTTGGATTGATTTTTTTTCAAAATTTGGATGTCTTTTTTTCTGCATAGGATTAGCCATCTTTAAGCAAAATTCAAGATATTATACATAAATTTTGATTAACATTCTTATTTTACTTCAACTTCCTCATCCCCACCTTTGAATCACTTATCACATTGTTTCCAAGAGCCAGGAGCTATTCAGATAGTTTATATTCCAAAACTATGAGTAATTTTTATGTATAGATTGTATTCCTCATTGTAGAGGATAAAGAGAAGCAACATGATTCCAAGACTCAAATTGTATAATCCCCTCTTCTTTATGACATGCCCTTATCTTTGTTAATGATTGTCACTCAGCTTTCTTCATGATAAGTGATATATATAGTTTCGTGTTTCCCAGTTCTTTGCAGTTCTATTTCCATTTATTTTCATCTAATATTTGATAAGGAATTAGAGTGTATTCCTTATGGGGAGGAAAATGGCAGTCTTTGATAATCTCTGTGTATACTTTCTTTATCTTTACATATTTGCCACCAATTGTCATGACTTTTGTAATTTCTCCAAGGAAAACTTTTTCCTGCTACTCTTTTGCTTCTCATATTTTGGGATCTTAACTGAATAAATCATAAGAGTTCAGTTCGTGAACTGGGGAAACTAAATTGACTTAAGCATTCGATTAGTCTTTATCCCAACCTTGAAACTACTTAGCAATTAAATAGATTTAAATTAAATAAAGTTTTAAATCACCATTTGTATTTTATAAAATTGACAGAAGCTAATAGTAAAAAATGGAATAAAGTAATTTAGACTGAAAAGAAAAAAACAGAATAAATACTACAATTGCCTTATCAACTCACTGACCTTTTTCAATCATAAATTTGTGTATGTATGTATGTATGTTAAAATTTTATTTTATTTTACTTTATTTTATTTTATTTTTTTATTTTATTTTATTTTATTTTATGTTTATTCATTTTGGGAGGGGAGGAGCAGAGAGAGGATCCCAAGCAGGCTCCACACTGTCAGCATGGAGCCTAATCCAGGGCTCAATCCCATGAACCATGACATCATGACCTGAGCCAAAACCAAGAGTGAGACATTCAACTCACTGAGCCACCCAGATGCCCATAAAACAAAATACTGTACATGTTCTTGTGTCACCTGATTTCCAGTTAACAACATATATTTTATGAAATTTTTATATCAGGAAAGATAGGTGTGAATCATTTGCTTTAAACCTTATATGGTATTTTAATTTAAACCTGTGCCATGGTTAATTTAATTAGTCCTATTTCAATAGATTTATTTTTATTTACAAATTGATGATATTGAAACAATGCTGCCGTAAATATCCTTTCATTTACATCATGGCAAAGTAGTACCCTTTCCTAGATTGGTGGATTACTAGTGTAACTGGTACATTTATTTCCAAATCAGCTTCCAAAATGTTGCCACAGTTGACGTGGACAACGTAAAGAATACCAGTGCCTAATTTCCAAGTAAACACTTGGTTTTACCAAATGTGTACAAAGTTTATTTTTCTCTGATAGGTAAAACATTGTACTTTGTGATTTTATTTCACATATTCTTCAGATTATGAGTAAGACAGCATTTTCCTATATTTAGAATAACTTCATTTTTATTTTGTTTAATTTTAATATTTTTCTGTGTCCTGCCTATAAATATACTTTTCTCATTTTTCCATTTAGTTATTTTTTTCTAATGGATTTATATAAAAATAAAATATAAAGAATTAGTCTTCAGGAGGTATTGCAATTATTTTCTCATGGATCCTAAAAATAGGCACAGGAAAATCATTTGATAAAATCCAATACCCATTCATGATAAAACTCTCAGTAACTATGAATAGACAGGATCTTCCTCAACTTGGTAAAGAATATATACAGAAAATCTACAGCCAACATTATAGGTAATGGTGAGAAACTTGAAGTTTTCCCAATTAGATCGGGTACAAGACATCCTTGCCTCTTACCACTCATATCACCTCTTTTCAGTATTCCACTGGACGTTCTAGCTAATGCCACAGGAGAAAAAAAGTATATCTATGGGGAATGAAGACATAAAGCTATCATTGTTCATAGATGACATAATCACCTTGTACATGATCCCCCCAAAAAATGAACAAAGAACTTCTGATACTAATAAGTGATAGAGCAAGATTGCAGGATACAAAGTTAATATACGAAAGTCAAATATTATCCTATATATCAGTGACCAAGTAAAATTTGAAATTAAAAGCACAATATTGTTTACATTACTACTCCCCATAAATAAATACTTAAGTATAAATCTAACCAAAACGTGCGCGAGGTGTCTATAAGGAAAACTAAAATCTTTTGATGAATTAAATCAAAGAACTAAATAAATTGTGAGATATTTTATATTCATGGATTGAAAGACTCAACATTGTCAAGATAACATTTCTTCCAAACTTGATCAATAGATTCAGTGCAATCTCAGGAAGTTATTTTGTGGATATTGACAAACTATTGACAAACAGATTCTAAAGTTTATTTGGAGAGGCAAAGACCCAATATAACCAGTTCAGTACTGAGGGAGAAGAACAAAGTTGGGTAACTGACACTTCCCAGCTTCAAGATTTATTTTAAGGCTACAATAATCCGTACAGTGCTGTGTTATTGCTAGAGTAAACATACAAATCTATGGAACAGAATAGAGAACCTAGAAATAATATAGTCAACTGATATTTGACAAAGGGGCAGAAGTAATAAAATGGAACAAAGATAGTTTCTTCAACAAATGGGGGCTGAAACAACTAGATATTCACATGCAAACAATGACTCTAGACACAGACCCTACACCCTTTAGAAAAAATTAAGTAAAAGTGGATCCAGACCTGCATTTAAAAGCAAAACTATGAAACCCCTCAAAGATAACATAGGAGAAAATGTACATGATCTTAAATATCATGATGACTATTTAGATACAACACTAAGAAAAATAATTGATAAAATGTACTTCATTAAAATTAAAAATTCCTCTCTGTTCTACAAAAGCCAGAAACTGTGAAAAAGTATTTGCAAAAGACACTGATAGACTATTACCCAAAATAGGGAACTTTTAAAACTCAACAATAAGAAAACAACCAACCTGCTTTTAAACTAGGACAAAGACCTCAATATACAGCTCATCAAATAAGTTATACAGATGACAAATAAGCATAGGAAAAGATGATCCATATCCTATGTCATCAGGGAAATGTAAATTGAAACAGCAATGACATACCACCGCACACCTATGAGAATGGCCAAAATTTGAAACCCTGTCTCCATCAAATGCTGGCAAGAATGTGGAGCAACAGGAACTCTCATTCATTGCTGGTTAAAATGTAAAAATGATGCAGTCACATCGGAGAATAGTTTGGTGGCTTCTTACAAACCCAAATATACTCTTACCATAGAATCTAGCAGTCCTGCTCCTTGGTTTTTACTCAAAGAAGTTGGAGAATGTTGTTCACACAAAAACTTTACATTCTTGTTTATAGAAGCTCTATTCATTATCACTGGAAGTGACTAACATGTCCTTCAGTAGGTGAATGGGTAAATATAGAGGGGTACAGCCAGGCAATGGCATATTATTTAATGATAAAAAGAATTGAATTGTCAAAAAAAAAAAAGAATTGAGTTGTCAATCAATGAAAAGACAAGGAAAAACCTTAAATGCATATTACTAAGTGAAAGAAACCAATCTGAAAAGACTACATACTATATTAACTACATAACATTCTGTAAAAGTCAAAACTGTGGAGACAGTAAAAAGGTGAGTGATTACCAGGGATTGGAGGAGGAGTGGGAGTAATGAATAGGCAGAGCCCGGAAGATTTGGGGGGCATTGAATATAATCTTTGATGTCATAATAATGGATACATGTCATTCCTCAGTTGTCCAAACACATAGACTGTATAACACCAAGAGTGAATCACAATGTACTCTGGACTTTGATTATGAACATAAATATAGGTTTATCAGTTTTTTTTTTTTAATTTTTTTTTTCAACATTTTTTATTTATTTTTGGGACAGAGAGAGACAGAGCATGAACGGGGGAGGGGCAGAGAGAGAGGGAGACACAGAATCGGAAACAGGCTCCAGGCTCCGAGCCATCGGCCCAGAGCCCGACGCGGGGCTCGAACTCACGGACCGCGAGATCGTGACCTGGCTGAAGTCGGACGCTTAACCGACTGCGCCACCCAGGCGCCCCTAGGTTTATCAGTTTTAACAAATATGCTACCCTGGTATAATGGGGAAAGCTATACATGTGTTGGGGCAGAGGTTATATGGGAAATAACTGTACCTTCCCTTCGATTTTGGTGTGAAACTGAAACTGTTTTTTTTTTTTTAAGCGAAGTCTATGTATATCCATACATTATGTATGTATTTTTCTTTGACCATAATGTAGCAAAAACAGCAAAATTTTAAAACTCTACCTTACTGAAAATTAGAAACCCTAATAACCAAAAGTCAAAAGGAAAATAGCTGAAATTAACCTATAACTGACCAAAAAATGGAAAGTTTTATGTTATGCATGGCTCAAACACTCCTAAGAAGGAATGCCTGAAATATTTAGTTAATTATCATAGAAAGGCTAAAAATAGGGGAATTAAGTATACAATTTAAGAAGGTAAAATGTAAACATTACAAACTAAAAAGAATATACAAGATATAGAGATGGCATGAAATTAGGGAAAGAAAAAGAAACAAAGGAAAAAATAGTTACTTGAAAATTATAGGGGAGCCTGGGTGGCTCAGTCGGTTAAACATCTGACTTCAACTCAGGTCATGATCTCACAGCTTGTGGGTTCAAACCCCACATCGGGCTCTGTGCTGATAGCTCAGAGCCTGGAGCCTGCTTTGAATTTTGTGTCTCCCTCTCTATCTGCCCCTCCCCTGTGCTCTCTCTCTCCCTCTCTCTCTCTCAAAGTAAATAAACATGATAAAATTTTTTAAATAAAAAAAGAAAATATCAATTAGACGAATTTTTAAAATGTATTCACATAAAAATACCTACATTTTTTATAAATAGAATCATAAAATATGACCTTTTATGTCCAACTTATTTCACTTAGCATACTTTTTCAAAGTTTATCTATGTTCTGTGTGTTCCACACCTATTAGGTTGTCTATAATGAAGCAGTGAAAAATAACAAATGTTGGGGAAGATGTAGAGAAACTGGATACTTCACATATTAATATTCAGAGTATAAAATAGTGCAGCTACTATGGAAACCAGTTTGACAGTTTCTCAGAAAAATTAAGCATACAGTTACCATATTACCCAGCTGATTCACGCCTAGTGCACACCCAAAAGAATTGAAAAGACAAAATGTTCACACAAAACATACAGATATACGCAGCAGCATTATTTCTAATGCCAAAAAGTGGAAACAATCAAAATGTCCATTAACTGATGAGTGGATAAGCAAAATGTGGTAGGGCCATACAACGGAATATCATTCAGTCATAAAAAGGAACTTAAAAATCTTTTAAAAATGTTTTGTCCTGGAAAAAAAATGTTATGTCTTCTTTTTATCAAGATACTTCTTTTCTCCCTTCCTAAAACAAATAATGACAGGATATGGAAAGGTAGACAGATATTATATTACTATAAGGCATTTATATTATCTATCTGTATGTCTATATCTGGTAGTATTTTTGAGATTGTGTTTGTTGGATTAATTTTGACTGCTGGTAACGAAATACCAAACTTGAGGGTGGCTTATAACACAGAGAAGTTTACTGACTCACATTACAGAGGAATTTTAGAATGAAAAGGTGATCAAGCATATGCAGTCAAGTTTCCAACTCCATTTCACACAGTTTCATAATTTTTTTTTGTCCTTTTCTATGTGTTAACCTCACTCCCAGCTTGAAAGTAAGCTGGACTCCTATTTGTTGCATGGAGAATATAGATCAGAGTAAGATTTACTTAATTTAATAAAAGCTTAGGTTAGTTTAGTTGGAAGGTAGGAGTTTATTTTGATAAATTTAGGCAAGCTAAAAAATATTGTGGAGGAGCAGGAAAATAGCAAGGAAGATGCTGAAGAATATTTACATTCTTATGACATTTTTATTATTCCTGTGAGGTGTTCTGAACTTGACCAATTAAATAGAGGAAACCTAAATGAGACAGAAGTGTTTTTAGTACTCTCAGTTGCCTTGGAAATGGAACTTCTCCTTATGATAATGGCAACAGTTAATATGAAATCAAACTATAAAGCCATTAAGATGAAGCAGGAAGGGATCCAGACAGAACTAATTTGGGGGACGTTTAAGGGAAGAATTTGGGAAGAGGTTGTACACAAAGGAAAAAGTAGATCACTGAGGACGTAACTTTGGATTGGTCATAAAAACATTAAAAAATACATGTATTTGAACTTATTTTTAAATTATAATCTCAGCCCATTGAATCTCCAGCTGTCTGGTTGAAACTGGTGTAAGTAATAAGCTAAATATAAATCTAAGCTTATTCAGTGAAACAGATCCTAGATGTAATAGAATAGGTAAGTTAGCAGCATCTCCATATGCTGTTGTCCATATGAAAATGGAATTATTTACTGAAGTTCTGTTATAAATACAAGAGAACCCCAAAAATATTTTTTAATTTTTCTTGTCCTGTATTAGGTCAATGTCCATTCCTCATTCTATTTCTATAGACATAAAATATGCTGTGTTGATAGGCTTAGTTTTCCTAGTATCAAACTCTCTGTGTCATTGTGACACAGAAGGTGATTGACTTGAAGAGTTAGCCAGAACTTCTTAGCCCCCAAATCTGGAGTTGTTCCTCCAAGCCTTCGTATAGAATATATATGGAAGAGATTATAAAATGCCTATATTTTATAAAGTAATTATTGAGCAGTTATCATATATGTGGCAAGGTAACAGAAATGGTGAAACAATGAACTAGAAAAAGTATCAAGTAGGTGACAGGCTAATATGATAAATATAAATATTTAACTCAATTTTATGTAAGAAATAATACTCCACTGAGAGTGGTGTATCAGGCAACATACTGTATACAAGGTGACCTTCATGTCCCTTGAAAATGCATAATGCATAATGAGTCATGAAGAGAATAACAGGAAAGGGGCTGGCATTCTAGGCAAGGAAGAGGAGTATCTGGAAACAAACTAAGATTTACAATTGCTGTGATTGAGTTCTAGGGAAACGAAACTGGATAGCATCTGTGAACAAATCCAATATGGTTTTGTTGACCAAAATCAGGAATGTAGGGTTTATTGCACAAACTATGGCCAAAATGTTGGTAAATTACATATATTATTTCCTATCCATTCTAATATCTGTGTGAAGAATTATGTATGGGACAAGGAGAAAGGTGGAATAGAAAATAGGAGGCCTATGAACAGGCCATTTATGTTAAGTTGAAGATAATTCAGGCATCAAGATGGAGAACATGCAATACTAAAGTTTGGAGAAAAGATATGGACTTTTATATATAGAATTAGAATTCAACTGTTGGTTATTAATTATTGGAGGAATTGTTACACAATATAGTTATACTACTTCATATTATATTCAGATGCACATATACTCACAGTCACATGCAGTATTTGGGTTTATAGATGTTCAGCTGGAATCATTTATATTTTCAGTGTGAAGAGAAGGAATTCAGAGTCAACGTATCTAATGAATACTTAAATATTCCTAGAAATTTTCCCACTGGAATATTTTAAACCAAATTGAAGTTTCAATATTATTGAAATTAAAGCATAATACCCAAGAATATAAGCATTTTGTGTTATTTAAAATATAAAGTGTTCATGCGAGTTTTACATTGGCTCTAGACTTTTGCTATTTGGTTGAAAATGGCATTAGGCCCTAGAAGTACTATTTGTGTAGTGTCATCTCATAAAACAATGATTCCTCTTAAAATTCTGGTGAAGACCATCCTATTTTGATCTATATTTTTGTTACCCTTGGGCCTAGAATTTAAATCTGTTGAATTGCAGTTATCCTCTTTCATTGAGAATAGTTAACCATTTTGGCCAGATTTTATATACTTTTCATGCCTTAATACAGTTAATTTGCATGTCTATTTCATATTCAATATTAACTCTTTTGGATGTGTGGGATTCTTCCAAAGAATTCATTGATGTATAATTCATTAGTATTCATTTGGAAGCTCCTGCTCGTAAGATTCTTGGGAAGATAATTACTAGAATTGAAAGATGGCTTTTGGTATATTTTCTATATTAGGAAATATGCTTTACATTAAAAGCTCATCAAAAATGCATAATACCTTATTAAGACCATTATTATTATTTACTGAATAAATATATGGACTTCACTTCCTTTGAGTAGTACAATATACACATATTAAAGGTATAACGCTTAAGTCCATTGATACCACATTACAGTTAACTGTTTCACTTTATAAAGTGGTTTTGTAAATGATTTTGCTGATTAGGGTTTTAAAGAATATAGAAGGGAATTAGGGGAATAATATAAGAAAAAGAGTAATGGCCTCATTAAAAACTGTTTTGCAGAAACTGCATGCTTAAAATGCACACAGTAGCAACAATTAGTTGAGCGAATGGGCAATGAGTCCTGATTCTCTTACCTCACCAGTAAATTCTGTCAGTACATAATTTGTGAGGCATAACATTACCTGCTAATGACTCTATGATATAGTTCAGATAGATTTTTACAACAGAATCAATAACTTCAGAAAGCATTTAGAAGGTTTTACTTAGATTGCTAATATGATTAAGTGAAGGGGAAAAAGACATCTATAATTTTTTAAACCTTTGTCTTACTGGAACAATGCCTTTTTTAAAAAAATAAATCTTTAGCATTTTCTACCCTAAAGAGAAGAACAATTTTTTCAATAATTTTTTTTGTTATGACTGTACATATATTTTTACTTTTTTGTAATAATCATAAATGTATTACTAAGTACATTGCCAAAGGAAATATCTACAGTGAGCAAGCCATGAAAGAAATCGCTTCCATTCTGAGTAGATATACTGTAGTTGTGTAATGCAATTTAAAATAGATATTTCTCCCTGAGTACACAGTGTTGCATATTATGTTACTGTGAAGGATTAGTCCACACTTCTGTCTGTGGTCTTGTGGAATACCCTTTGCCTAAGTGGTGGTAGAGAATCTTAGGTTTCCTCAGGGTTACTTGCTTCTAGACATGGACTTAATTAAGATCCTCTGGAGGAATTTCAGATGGAGCCAGAGAAAACTCAGTGATGTGAATTATGTTTTATCTTTGCATTTGAATTTCTTGACACTTGCTGGTTTGAGTCATAGCTTTAATACCATTTACATGTAGATTTGGAGGCTGTGTGTGTGATCTCTCTCTTGCTTTATATATATGTGTCTTTAAGTACCTTCAATTGCTGATGATCAGAGTCAAAATTTATTGGGTCCTTTTTAAAATACTCATTTGTATTTTTGCTTACACGTGTAGCAGAAAAGTCATTTTGTATAGACTAGCCATTTTTTAATGTGTTTTTTATAGACTTAATTGGCATTCAAAGATACCAGTATAAATACTATCTTACAAAGTCTTTCTCACAACTTTGTGTTTTGAAGTTTCATCCTTAAGTTTGTCTTGTAATGATTGGTGCTTTCTTCATTTAGTTCCCTGGAAATCATTCAGGGAAGCAGATTGCAAACTTCATAATATATTAGTCTTAGTGGGGTACTTTTTAGACATACAGGAGAAAATGACACATTCCCTTGATTTTGTTTATCTAATTTATATGATGTATTTACTCATTTACATCTTTAAAAATCTGACTCAATCTATGCTCACTGGCTTGATGTTCTGGACACCACAGAGAGAGCAAGGCATAATCCTCGCACTTCAGCAGCATGGAATTTTTTTGTACTTCCTTAAAAATAAAACTAAAGCATTTAATTATCTTTAACAAAGGCTAAATACTTTCTTTTTCTCAAAAAGTAAATTATTTGATGCTGCTTTACTAAATCTTTAGAAAATATTAGTATCAGTCAATTACTCAGCACGTATTTATTGAACACTTATAATCTTCTGGCACTTTTCTAAGATCAGGTACAACAGTGGTAAATATTCCTATGGATGTTTTCTTAGAATCAAACAAGGAAAATAGATACAGCTAAAATATGGTGTAATGGGTGTAAAAGTATCATTGGAAGGCCTTCTAATCTAGGCTAGATTTGGCCTAAACTAGACCAAGATTTTGGATTCTGAGAATAAATGATACCTATTTTAGAATAAATGAAACCTAAATGATGTAATAAATGTATTACAAGTACTAGGTCATCAATGAGTTCAGAGAAAGTGGAGAAGTATTCTAAAGAGAGGAAGCCAGGGTGAAATAGTGGCATGTTTGAATAACTGACAGATGTTAAATATGCAAAAATGGGATGACAATGAGAGATGAGAGTGGAAAGTAAAGAGCAGCCAGATCGTGCCATATTTGGATGTTGTAGATGATGAGTGATGGAGAGCCAGTGAATGTCTTTTGAATAAATAAAGAATAATCCAATAAATAAATAAATAGTAATCCAATTGAATGTATGTTTTTTGGAGGCATCACTCTGTACACAGTACAGAATCTGAATTGGAGGGGGGAAGATTGCAT
Source organism: Neofelis nebulosa (assembly GCF_028018385.1). Lineage (NCBI taxonomy): Eukaryota > Metazoa > Chordata > Mammalia > Carnivora > Felidae > Neofelis > Neofelis nebulosa. Next base: position 73,797,129 of record NC_080782.1, read on the forward strand.
TGGAGGGAGACTGCTGAAGTAATCCCAATGAAGGATGACAGTTACCTGACCTGGTAGAGTTGTTCAAAACTGGAGAACTATTTAGCAAAAGAAATTCATAGAGCTTGGTTACTAAAGGGATAGAAAGAGAGATGAAAGTCAAAATTGCTGTCAGCACTTTGTTTTCAACTTAAGTGGACAAGATTATCATCAGTCTGCTAAAGAAACACATTGGAGGAGCAGATTTGTTGGAGAAGATAATGAGTTTTCTTTTAAAGTTTAGGGTGGCACTAGGTAGGCATCCACGTGAAGATGTTTAATATATTTAGCTGGAAATGTGTAGTCAAAATGTACTGAAACCATAGGCTTAGGTTAAGTTTGCTAAAGATAGTCTAAGTCAAAAGGGAAAACAAAGGGATGAGAGAAAGGGATAGATATCTATCCATGAAGGATAGAAAGAAGAAAAGGCTAAAGAAATGTCAAGTGAAGCAGGAAAACTTAGTTATTATCAAACCTGAGTAAGAGAATATTCCAAAAAGGTGAGTTGTTAATATCACTGAGAAATCAAGACCGATAACAATTCAAATGTGCATTGAACTTAGCAAAAAAAAAAAAAAAAAAAAAAAAAAAAAAAAAAAAAAAAATGTTACCTTCCAAGAACATTTTGGGAGTTGTAGTAGGTATAGTAGCCAAATTCTCAAGGATGGTTCAATGAGTGGGAGGTGAGCAGGTAGAGAAAGCAAATTTAAATTAACACAAATCTACCCAAAAGTATAAGATAAAGTCACTGGGAGTGAATAGTTTTATGTAAATCCTTTTTCTACTCAGTTTCCTTTTTCCCTAGCTGTCTTCTTAGGAGAGATTATTTTTACACATCCTTTTAGTAAGTAATATCAATACTGTAGTAGATCCTCTGCCCCCAGGTAGCCTGAGATACAGTTGCAGTTATATGTGTATTAAATGATAATCAGGTAGGGTTCACCCCAGCAATGTTTAGAACACTACCTCAGCCACTTGCCTTGAATGGGAATGACAAAAGATCCAGATAAAATTTAAAGCATTACTTTACTTTAAAAATCGAACAGACTTTTGGTTCCAGAGCTCTGTTCTGCCATGCAAAGGCACTTCCTTAACATCTAGGCCTTTAGGAGTGGTGTGAATGTTTTCTAGGCATTTGGAAGCATGTCCCTTATGGATGCTTCCCCTTACCTCTAGTTTGTCTTCTACTGCACTTGTTAGGTAAATAATACTCCTCCCCTTATTTTTGATGGTCTTGGTCATTCATCCCTCCTAGGAATGCCCTAACTCTCTCAACAAAGTAATGAAGTTTACCTTTCTCAGTCCTTTATTTTCTTTTACAATGCCTTAGCCTTAGGTGCCTGCTAATCCAACCAGAAGAGTACTTACATAACAAAGAGAGTATCTTTCCTTGCAGATACTAAGTCCTGGCTCTTCCCAGGGAGGGAAAAATTTCTGGAGACTTCCATGTCCCAGAGAGAATTTTTTTTCTCCATTTTATATATAAAATAAGATGTAGGTTAACATCATTATGAAACATGGCTTCTCATTTATAGGAAAAATATGTTTCAATATCATAATAGGAAAAAAAAAGCATGAGCTAAGACTTACACTGTTTTTTATTTATGGTATCTAATCTAGGTCAGATTATTTAAACTCTCTGAAAATCAGTTCTCTTGATTAGTAAAATAAGGATAATAATAATGTTTACCCACTAGGATACTGGTAAATGAAGAGAGATAGTTAATGCAAAAAATTCTCAGAATTTGGTAAATTCTCAATAAATGTTATTTATAATTATTGATGACTTTCATTCTTAGAAAGTAATAATGTTATATTTAATCTTAATCCTAAAGGGACCTTTACCACATTCTCAACTAGAATAGACTGTCAAGTTTCTTTAGTTCAAAAATGGTCAAATATTGATGATTTCATGTTATTCACCTAATATTAGGTGCCATATGTTTGACCATGAGGTAGCGGTAGGGAGTGTTTTGAAGGAATGTGTTCCCATTTTCCTACCATACATAGCAAACAGGAGAACTCCTTCTATTAATAGAGAAAAGAAGATACTTGCTTGTGTGATAAGGGTAGTAGCCAGTTTCTAAAAGGTCATTCAGTGAGTGGTTTAAAATATTGTTCCTTTACAATTTAAATATTGTATCTGTGGTTTTATTTGGGATTGAATTTGTTATAATATTCAGCAATAATAAAATTCTTAGTAAATAGTAAATTTTATTTCTTATGCATATCTTTCATGATTAAAACATCATTATTAGTTAGTGTTAATGAGTTTCCTAAACATCAGTGTAGCTTTTCTTTAGCATGTGGTGATTTTAAATATCCTAAGCCTCATTTTAATAGTGACCCAGATGAAGCTCCCTTGTTTAAGCATTGGTATGTAATAAATATTAAATTGAGTAATTATAGACACCAATTTCTAATTGCTCTCTCTCTAATTACAGAATAGAATAAGCACTCAACTGGGCATAACACTTAGGTACAATTGAATGGAAAATGTAATTTTCAATACATATTTTTCTGTGGTCACAAGGAAGCAAAATGAGAAATAAATGCTCTCTAGTAAATGATTATTTTTTTTTACTGTGATTTCCCATAATTAATGTGAAATCTCCAGCTGATATACCTCAGTTATCAAGTACACTTCTGAAATGGTCTTCTCCTGTAGTCCATGAGTTTCTGTTCAGGGAAACAAACTAATGCTAAAAAAGGCCAAGCAAATTTTCAGCCAGAATTTACCATTCTTGGGGTAGAAGAACACATAAAAGAGGGAGGATCCTAGAATTAAAATAAATTCAAACTCAAGTAGAAATTGGGTGGGATTATCAAACATTATGCAGAACATTCTAGCATTCCTTTGACTAAAACAGCATATTAAAAAAGAACAACATAACTACTCTTTCTCTTTTCTTGACCTTTAGCGAGTTAATTCATCTCTTTGTGCCCTAGTTTTCTCAGTTAACTTTTCTTATAAAAGAATTTGTAGCACCCTTCTGAATCGTGGCTCTGTAAAGGAGGGATTCTTACAATGAAAACTTATCCTGCTCTTCAATTTTGAATAATATAATGCACATTTACTGGGTGCCAATTAGGTAAAGGGAAATATTATATAACACAGAGAAGAGTATATGGAAGACTGGTGGTGGAAGAATGAGTATAATATTTTTTCTCAAACCCTAATTCAAAAGTTTGTTATTTAGTTCAAGGACAAAATGACAAGTCCTAGAAGAAATTTGAATCCATTACTTTTATGGAAAAAAAATGTATACCTGTCTCTTATTTAGAAAATTAAGTAAAATCAATCAATCAATCAATCAATCAATCACACAGTCTATGAAAGTGTTGCAAAATAATGCCTCATTGAATAAAAATATGGACTAAAAGCTGTAGCATTAATACAGAGCTAGGAGAAACTTCATCCCTGTCTGCTGGATGCAAGGGCAGAAAGGTCTCAGATGTGTCTAACTCTTAGCGGATAAATCAACTCCAATTTTAAAAAGGATTTTTTTAACCTTAAAAGGCCTATTTCTATGCCACAATAAATGGTTTGGGGATTATCTAACACTTTGGATTATCTGCACCATTAGTGAGGATAATAAAGAGCTGACTGCATTTTGCATTGAAATAGCACGGTCTATTACGCTCATGAATAGTCTGAGAATAAAGCATTGGAAAGTCTTGCTGCATTTATGCACACCAGTTTAATTGACTGCAGCGTGGTTGATAGGGTTTTTAGGTTGTTTACAATTGATGGTACATCCATCACTTATTCAATGATTAGTTTCAAAATTATGAAAATTAATTATAGTGAATAATTATAAAGATATGTCAAAAACTTTTAATTTCTATTCTTAGAATCTATGTAGTATTTTTTCACAACAGTCTTGTCTTGTGTTTCTGTGTTTCTTTTTTTCAGTGGCATCAAAAGAAATTATCACAATACTAATAATTTTGGAAAAATGTATTTCAAGTAGTGTAAAGGAACCAGTCTCTGTTGCCAGAGTTTAAAACTGTGGTAGATTGCCAGAAATTCATTTTCCCTAAAAGTATTCCAAGCATTTCTGTTTATGGAAATCATAAAGTGTTAAATGAGTTCCCTCACCCCCCCTAAACATTACCACATGTCTGGGACTTAAATATTCCTATCAAACTTATGATAAAGATAAAATTCCTTTGTGGTCCTCTCCAAAGCTGTTTTTGTTATTTTTCTATGGTCCACGAATCATAGTGATGCTGGAGAAAATGGCATTCTTCAGTCAATCAGGCTTGAATTTACAATGGTATTTCATCTAGAATGTCTGGTGTAGATCATATTACTCTTCCTAATTTAAAAAAATTTTAAATAACTATACAGTTTCTTAATTCTTTTAAAGAAAATAACTCAAGTAGAAAATCATGAATGATAATATTAGCTATATTATTTATCTCATAACAATAATATTTAATTAGAAATAACCTTGGGTGTTTTTTTTCTGTATTTCTTTAGTTACACAGGAAATAATAAAAACATAATTTTGATACTTATATCACTAAAGAGATTTATATAAATAGCTTTGGGTAAAATTTTCCCATATAACAAAGTTTATTCATTGATTTTCAGGTTCTTTCTTTCTTTCTTTCTTTCAGTTCACCATATGGCAAGCTCTGTTTTAATTGGTAGGGGTATGTTGTAGAGAAAGGAAAAAAAAACTTTGCTACTCATACAACTTACATTCTAGTGGGGTAGATAAACAATAAACAATTAACTACTCTACTTCTGACTTGAGCAATATGGCACAATTTAGAGTAAGGATCTTGATTAGTTAGTAGCTGCCAGATGATACAACCCAGAAGGATGGGAGGAATTAACCCTCAGAAATGAACTTTCTTCAGTGCACAATAGAGATGGTAAAAAGGTAGGCAGAAAATTGCCCTCTCATTTCTCCTTTCATAGTATTGTTACCAAAGAAAGCAAAATTACCTTTAGTTTAAGGATAAAAAAAATTGCAGACAAATAAAAACTGAGCTAATTTACTATTAATAAACTCTGACCAAAGCAATTGGTATGAACAAACACAAAATAGTACACATAAGGATTCATCTTTAAATTTTTTTTTTAATATTTATTTTTGACAGAGAGAGGGAGGAAGAGAGAGAGAGAGAGAGACAAAACATGAGTGAATGAAGGGCAGAGAGAGAGGGAGACATGGAATTTGAAGCAGGCTCCAGGCTCTGAGCATTCAGCACAGAGCACAATGTGGGGCTTGAACCTGTGAATGGTAAGATGGTGACCTGAGCCAAAGTCGGACATTCAGTCAACTGAGCCACCCAGAGACCCCACGATTGAGCTTTAAAAATAAAAGGCTTTTAATATGAACAACCTTGTACATATTCCAAAATGGAAAAATCTTGTAACAACCTCTTATATACATCTATCATTACTTTTAGCAGTTATCAAAGCATGGCTCATCTTGTCTGAACTATTATCTCATCCATTAGAAATTCCCTATTAGATTAATTTGAAGTGAATTCTAGGATCTGTGTCATTTTATAAAAAATATTATATAAGAATTCGGTAAAATAAACTATTATAATGCTTAAAATAGATTAATTATCAGTAAATAGTCAATACATGTCCAAGTTTCCCTGATTAAGTCATACTTTTTAACAGTTTATTTGCTTCAAGAATCAGAGAAGGTTTATACATCCAAACATGTTTATATATCTATTACACATTTAAATTGTAAGTTTGAACTGTGGATTCTGTGTGTGTGTGTGTGCATTTGCGTGTAGGTATGTTACAGTTTACTTATTGAATGAATGGGGTCATATGTTTGGCAAAATTTCTGAGAATTGGATTTTGCTAATTATATCCCCAAGCTATCATTTAACACATCTAACAGGTTTTTCTGTCGTGTATATTTCTGTACATTGGTAGAAGGACCTCAAGCCTTCAGTAATTTGACTAGATCATTTCAAGGTGCTGTTCTGATTTCAATTCACTGTCTCATTTTTGTGATATTAGCAAACACTTAATATTATTGTTTAGAACCATCCTTTAACTAGGGCCAGCAAAATTATGATATTCTTATTTTAAAATTCCTTTACATACAAAATTACTTTATGAAGAGAAATTATCTGGTGTAATCAGTTCTTTGGTTCCTTTAAGGTGCCCTTTTTATAGAAAGGCAGAAAAACTCGAATCAGTTTTCAAAATAGTTTAACATTTAGTGCCCTCCTACCATTACTGTTTTCTTTTAGTATCATTATAAACTCAAGCATTAACACACATTTCATGTTTTTAATTTCATTTCAAGTGTAATTCTTGTTGATGATCAAATTGTCTGATCTTTGCTCAAAGGGAAGAATCCCCTCATTTTGTTTCCTTAGTCCTTCTGGTATAATTTAGTACTCTAAGTGTTCTCTTTCTTTGTGGTATGACAAGAAATTTCAGGATTATCTTTTACCTTTCTGTACCAAATCTAGAATTGGTCTCTTTTTTTTCCCCTGTGAATCTCTTGTTCAGAGTAAGTATTGATTTATTTTAGGTTATTAGTATAAACATATTTATTAAGTTTTTAAATACTATTAGAAAATAAGTAGGATATATGACTTGCAGATTGGTAGAAGTCTGTGAATTATGAAAATGTGCTCCATCAAATCCTAATATGGTGGAAATAAAACAAATAAGTGAAATAGAAAATATGAAACAAATGGAGACAAAATAAGTCATAGGCAACAAGTTTAAATTTGTGAGTAATGACAAGTACCTTAAAGGAGATAAAATAGCTGATAAGTAAACAAATATTTTGAGAGTGGATTTTTAAACTTCTACTCTTGTGCTAATTGCTAGAGACTCATCTAAAATCTAGGAACAATGAAACTTTTGTATTAAGGATTTAAAAAAAATAACCGGTTAATACTAGAAAATTGAAATCCTCTCTGTATATATTATTCTATGTGACAAAACAGATACAAGGATTAAAACACCTTATCTAGGTAAAGATTGTCGTGATATAAAGGGAAACACTTAAACTTAAGAAGAAAATATAACATTATTAAATTTATATATACCCAATAGGATAACCTCAAAATGCAGAAATCTAAAATTAGAGGTTTATGATGAAAATTCAATAAATCATAATTATAATAGGTTTCAGCTTGCCTCTCTCAATAAACAGCACATTAAGAAAAAAAAGTCATTGAAGTGAAAAAAGATGAATAATTAACATAGAGAACACATGCCCATAATGAAGGAAATAGTTTTTCAGGTATTATCCCTTTTACATATGTTAAACAAACATATCCCTTTTACACATTTTATACAAAAATACAAAATACTAGTTTCAAATAATTTTATAGACAATATCAACCAGATATTCAACAAAGAGAAAATTATTTTCCACAGAATCCTCCAGAGAATATAGAAGTATTTTTATGAGATTAGAATAGCTGTGAAATCAAATAGAATCCAGTAATTTATAATATAACAATCTAGAGTGACATATCTAATTGTTAAGTTTTGAGGGAGGCAATGGATATATCAAGCTTTAATCTGTTTCCTCTTCCTCTTTTGAGTAAGTCAGCCATTGGTAGCACACATTCTGTTCTTTATTTCATACTGTTACAAGGGCAGGCTCTTTTCCTGAAGATTTGGGGAATAATTTAAATCAGAACAGTGTTTGAAAGGATAGCTATTTGGAGGTGCAAAACATAAAGACTCTTTTCGAGTAGAGGGTATATGGCTTTACCCTTTAAACAGTTGTCTTTTGGCAGTATTTTGTAATCATGAAGCTCACTTAAATTGTTGTGCTGTTTGGTTTTGACTGTTAGAATCTGGACATGTGGCATTAGGCATTAAATGCCAAACAAGTAGCATTTTCAAGTTGGCAAATCAGTGCATTTTATGGCATATTTGGCCATAGCCAAGTAGCTATTTCAGACAGCTATGTGCATCAGATTTTAATTGCTGAACTTAAAAAAGTTGAAGATCTCATGTCAGTAAAATCTAGCATCTCAGAAAACATAAAGAGGCTTTTCTCAGCAGCTACCTATAGGCCATTGCAGAATAAGCATATATACCAGTCACCTTGACCTCAGAAAATGTGTAGTTCATAGTAGCTATCTTAGCCAAATGAAGGAGGCTTTTCTAGAACATTGATGTGGAACAACACAGGTGCAGCTATGTCTGGATAATAAGCTTGGCAGAGATAGTATCATATCTTTTTATGTTTGTTGAGCAGAAACGTTGCTTGTGTCACATGTACTGATAACACTAATGCAGTTTTACCTTAAAATTGTCATTGACTGTGATAGGCAGAGTTCACATCTTACATTTCATTGAGTAGGCTGAATAGGAAACAAAGGCACTTCATATAGGCCCTGACAACCAGGACCACCACCACTCCATTACCAAGCACTGAATCCCTCACATAAAATCTTTATGGGACAACTTCTCTAGAAGCCAAGGATTGATATGTTTTCTGAAATGGCAAATGTAGGACTAATGATCTGATTTCTGATTATCTTAGGTACCTTTTTAACTTTTTCTACTCTATGCAAACAAAGCAAGGCACAGAGATAGCAAGTTCTAGTTACAGTAAAGTTGCTTAGGAAGAACAGATGAACACAAATGCACAAATACAAATTGTGTATGTGTGTGTATGTGTGTCTGTGTGTACCTTATCTATATCACAGGTCATATTCACTAGAAATCAGGCTCTGAGATAATTCCTGTGGGAGACTAAAAGAAACATGATTGAACAGAGGAAAAAAGTTGGACTGCTATCAAGTCCCAAATGCCTCAGCCAAAAACCCACAGGGAACTTTGGTGCTGGGATTGCTCTGCAGAGATGTACTGAGTTCTGGCAAGGTTATTTGCCAAGTTTTTGTGTCTTCTGCCTTTACTATGCAACTTTCATTGTAGAATAGGATATTAAAATGATACATATAGTTAATAATGTATTATTCACTTGATCTTAGCCAAAAGGCCAAGAAGCAATAAAATGTATTATTCATATATACAAAGTGTGTGTGTGCAACTGTGCATGTGTGTGTGTGTTAAAGCATCTAGTATTCTTAAATAAACCAAGAACAAGATAGCAAAAATTAGAGAATTCTAGAAAAAGGAAATACTGCAAAGAACACAGGTAAATAATTTTGTTTCCATTGAAATACTTGCCACTTGTAGTTTAAGAAATCAAGACTAATGGAACATTGGAATATACTCATGCATACATGATGTATATATGGTTGTTCAATTTATGGCAAATATGTCACTTTAATTCAGAAAGGAAGCTGTGATCTCTTCACTAAATGGCACTGAGACAAATGGACATTAATCTGGGCAGAATGAATGAATACGGACTGATCTCACTTTTATATTGCAAAGAAACTATCCATTTCATGTGGATTAAAAATCTAAACAGGAAAGGTAAATATATAAGTATTTTTGAGTAAAATGTTGAAAAATATCTCTATGTTTTCATGAACTTTTGGTAGACAAGTATTTCTTAAAAGGATAGAGAATTCTGACCATAAAAAGTTAATTGGACTGTAAGTTGAAGAAAGTCTATTTGAAAAAGTAACACATTAACATGCTGAGAAGGCAAATCAAAATTTCAGGGATCATAATGGCAATGTACCAACAGTGGAATTGTGTCAGAATACATTAAGAAAACTTCTACAAAAACAGTGAGGAGGTTCCTCAAAAAATTAAAAATAGATCTACCCTATGACCCAGCAATAGCACTGCTAGGAATTTACCCAAGGGATACAGGAGTGTTGATGCATAGGGGTACTTGTACCCCAATGTTTATAGCAGCACTCTCAACAATAGCCAAATTATGGAAAGAGCCTAAATGTCCATCAACTGATGAATGGATAAAGAAACTGTGGTTTATATACACAATGGAGTACTACGTGGCAATGAGAAAGAATGAAATATTGCCCTTTGTAGCAATGTGGATGGAACTGGAGAGTGTGATGCTAAGTGAAATAAGCCATACAGAGAAAGACAGATACCATATGTTTTCACTCTTATGTGGATCCTGAGAAACTTAATAGAAACCCATGGTGGAGGGGAAGGAAAAAAAAAAAAAGAGGTTAGAATGGGAGAGAGCCAAAGCATAAGAGACTCTTAAAAACTGAGAACAAACTGAGCGTTGATGGGGGGTGGGAGGGAGGGCAGGGTGGGGGATGGGTATTGAGGAGGGCACCTTTTGGGATGAGCACTGGGTGTTGTATGGAAACCAATTTGACAATAAATTTCACATATTGAAAAAAAATAAAACAAAATTAAAAATAATCTGCCAAAAAAAAAAAAAACTTCTACAAATAAATAAGAAAATGGCTGACAACCCATGGGAAAAAGAAGTCTTGAACTTTACACAGGATGGTTTTCAGTGGCCACTTAACATGAGAAAGTACTTTGTTTCAAAGGGCAGATGAAAGGGCATACTTTGAGAATGAAGTCAAACACAAAAGAACATACTCTGTATGGTCCCACTTACATGAATTTCAAAATATAGGCAAATCTAAACTATGATGTTAAATATCAATATGGTGTTTCTCTGGTGTTAGAGGGGAAGATATCGTGACCAGGAAAGACATGATGGGGGTTTATGGTGTGAGTGATGTCTCCTTTTCTTATTCTGGGTGAGTACTGATTATAGAAGATGTTAATGTCATGAAAATTGTGTGTGTGTGTGTGTGTGTGTGTGTGTGTGTGTGTGTCTTTTCTACATTCCTGTTAAACTTGAATAAAATTTTAACTACAAATGTGAGTAAGTAAGAGCAATAGAGACAAAATAATTCACATTATAAAGTCTTGAAATATGCTTTATCTCACAGTGATAAGGTTGCAGCTGCAGAAAGATTTCATAGCTTTGCTTAGGACTCAAGCATTTACCTGATTAAAGCAAGAATAATAAGAATTTGAATATAAATTTAATTACTCTTAACCTTTAATTCAAAAGAAGGATTTTTATTTCAGGTTTTAATTTTCTGTTTGTGGGGTGTGTGTGTGTGTGTGTGTGTGTGTGTGTACACGTATTTGGATTGTAACTTGCATCAGAGGGGTTTATATTCTAACTGGAAATATCTAGGTTGAAGTTGTATTATGAGAAGATTTATATTATCATATATATAATGTATACTACACACACACACACACACACACACACACACACACACGTAAGTGCAGAACCAGGGCTGTGAGTTATGTGACTGGACACATTTGCAAAGGATTAGAGGGGCTTTGGAATTAATTCAGTTAATGTACTGTTTAGATATATTTTAGGGCCTCTGGAGGCAAATGGATAATTTTCCACATCACTCCTAAAACTTCCAAAGAAACATTGATTGATAATTGAGGTATGATCTCATGAAGGTGGGAACATATGTCATAGGATTGCTGATCTCCTCGCACAAATGGGATGGCTATGGCCCTGTTGACTATATGCTGAATGGATAAGGATGGAGATTTAATAAAATAAAGTTCTAGGACTATTATAGGGCCATACTTCTTTCCAAATCTTTATTTATATTTTTAAACAAAAAGTACTTAACTTTAGTAAAGCTCACAATCATGCCAAGGGTGAAAGCAATAATTTATTTGGATTTTTTTGTTATTAATATGGATGAATTGTTTCTGACCTCAAAATATGTGTAGATTTATGATAACAAAAATAGAAGCCCATATAATAAAAAAATAATTGTTTTATATTAAAATTAAGAGGTTACACCTATAAAATGATCAATGAAAAGTGAAAAGGCATGAAAAATTGAGAAAATGTTTATAATATATGTAACTAAGAATTGGTGTCTTGGTTATTCAAAGAGCTCTCAAAATTCTGTAACAAATTAAGCTACCTAATAATGCAATGGGCAAAGGTAATTGATAGTCATTGCAAAAAAGAGGAAAGATGAATGGCCAATGAAATATTAAAAGATGTCCAAACATCATTTTAGTAATACAGAACTACAAATTAAAATTGGGGCGCCTGGGTGGCGCAGTCGGTTAAGCGTCCGACTTCAGCCAGGTCACGATCTCGCGGTCCGTGAATTCGAGTCCCGCGTCAGGCTCTGGGCTGATGGCTCGGAGCCTGGAGCCTGTTTCCGATTCTGTGTCTCCCTCTCTCTGCCCCTCCCCCGTTCATGCTCTGTCTCTCTCTGTCCCAAAAATAAATAAAAAACGTTGAAAAAAAATTAAAATATAATATAATACCATTTGATTAAAATTTAAAAACTTAAAATTCTAATAACTGTTTTACCCAGTTCCAACAACATCGATTAAAGCAAATTAGTAAATGCTACTGTGATGAGATTATTCAATGATGCAACCATTTGAAAAATCACATGGAATTATGCATTTGAAATGTGCACTCCACAAATCCACCAAATTCACTCCTAGATGTACATTATATACATTCTTCTGTATGTGCAACATAACTAAAAGAATGTCCATATGAGTATAGTTAGTAGTAACAGCACCCAGGACACAATCCAAATGCCAATCAAGACCGCAATAGATAAATGAAGTATAGCATATCATTTACAAGGACTATTATACTGCAGTAAGAATGCATACACTATTACTTATTGTAAGATTTGAAATAATCTTGTAAATGTAGTTTCGATTTCATCAAAAAAAAAAAGAAACAGGCTAGGAGTAAATTTAAAATGTTCAGATGGAGAAAACATTTAAAAAATCTCTTGGTCAAATGTCACCTTCTGTAAATGGAAAGATAAACCGTATTTTTGGATAGGTTAACAGCATAATTAAATTGTCAATTTTACTTATATTAATTCATAATTTTACTATTAACATAATTAATGCCACATAAAATATTTAAATTTATATACTGTCTTAATGTTTTAGGTATACTTCTGTGATATTAACATGTATTGATTTGTGTAATCCTCCAAATAATCCCAATATAGGATATCACTATTTATAGATATGCAAAGGTATTTAACTCATAACCTGTGCCCTTCACCATAACAATATGCTAAATCTGTGACTAAAAAGAAATAAACATCATGTTCTTTTCCCCTTGAGGTAGATAGTTTCTAATCTATAAACTATCAAATAAATAATTAAGAATATTCAGAAAAGTTTTGAAAAGAAGAGTAAAGGGGGAGGAATAGCCTTTCCTAAACATGTTATAATTCTTCAATAATTAAAATTTTAATTTGGTGCATAAACAGGCAAAAAAAATTGAACAGAGATTCCAGATATGGACTCAACTGAACATAGTGTTTTACTGTTGAAGTAAAGGTCTGTGTCAAGTCATAGGGTAAAATTAGCTTTTCTGAATAAGTGGTGTTTAGGCATGTGGAAAAGATATATTTCATCTCATACTTCACCACATTGTACATCAGAATAAACTCCAAATTGATCAAAACTTAAAATAAAAATATGAAATAATGAAAGTACCAGAAGTAAATATAAGTATACATTTTAGGAAGGAAAAACAAAAAAACCTGGCATAGTGTAAGCATTTCTAAAGTACAACACAAAATCTGGAGGTCATAAATTAATGATTGATAAAGGTTACTACATTAAAAATCGAGAAGACAAAATTCTATAAGCAAATGAGAAGATAAATGCTGTATTGGAAAAATATTGGCAGCTTTTCGCAGACGAAAGGACTATACTCAAAATTCAATAGACAGAAAGGAAAGGACATACATGGACATTAATGGACATTACACAGAAAAATAAAGAGAAGTGGTTTAAAACATAAAATATACTCTCATTTATAATCAGATAATTGCAAAGTAAACTACATTGAGATGCAATTTTTTTATCTAAGACATTGAAAGAAAAACTGTGACAATATACTTATTGGCAACATTGTAGGGATAGTCTTTTCACTAATTTTGGGGGTGACTGTAAAAATGCTACATTGTCTGTGCACATATTTTGCAAAAACGTGTCAAATTTAAAAAGGAATTTGCCCACTCACCCCAATAATCTGATTTCTAGGAGTTTATTGTCCATATATATCTGCAAGTTTATAAAGTAACATTCAAGACCATTTGTTGCAGAAATATTTATAATAATAAATAATAAACAGAGTTTTGGAAATAGCAGTCCATCATTTTTATCATTTCCATCAATTCTACCAAATGTGCATAATTTCTATAAAATATTTATCTTGTGCAAAATAAAATCACATAAAGCTACCTACATACTGACATGGAAAGAGTCCCGAGGATAACATTGGAGATATATATAAGAAAATATTAAATTGTTTACAATTGTGCCAATGAGACAATTAATACTTCTTATTTTTGAATCATGTAAAATATGGTCTTGTTGAATAGTAACTATAAACAAAAGGTAGTTTAAAATAAAGTTTTGAATTAACAAAAACATTTAGTTGAAGGTGGTGTGCTACCAAGGAATTTTTACAAGAATGATATTTGCAATATTAGGATTTTATGTTTTATATGTCCAAAATGACCACAATTGTATTTTATTTTGTGATTTCTAAGCTATAGGTGCTAATAAATTAGTTCTAAGATTCTTTATTACCTTATACTGTATATTAATGTTGGTTTATTTATTTTTTTTAATATGAAATCTATTGTCAAATTGGTTTCCATACAACACCCAGTGCTCATCCCAACAGGTGCCCTCCTCAATGCCCATCACCCACCCTCCCTTCCCTCCAAGCCCCCCATCAACACTCAGTTTATTCTCAGTATTTAAGAGTCTCTTATGGTTCACCTGCCTCCCTCTCTGTAAGTTTTTTTTTCCTCCCCCTCCCATGGTCTTCAGTTAGCTTTCTCAGGATCCACATAGGAGTGAAAAAAAATATGGTATCTGTCTTTCTCTGTATGATTTATTTTGCTTAGCATAACACTCTCCAGTTCCATCCACGTGGCTACAAAAGGCCGTATTTCATTCTTTCTCATTGCCACCTAGTATTCCATTGTGTATATAAACCACAGTTTCTTTATCCATTCATCAGTTGATGGACATTTAGGCTCTTTCCATAATTTGGCTATGGTTGGAAGTGCTGCTATAAACATTGGGGTACAAGTGCCCCTATGCATCAACACTCCTGTATCTCTTGGGTAAATTCTTAGCAGTGCTATTGCTGGGTCATAGGGTAGGTCTATTTTTAATTTTTTGAGGAACCTCCACACTGTTTTCCAGAGCAGCTGCACCAGTTTGCATTCCCACCAACAGTGCAAGAGGGTTCCCGTTTCTCCACAACCTCGTCAGCATCTATAGTCTCCTGATGTGTTCATTTTATGAACTGACATGAGGTGGAATCTGACTGATGTGAGGTGGAATCTCAGGGTGGTTTTGGTTTGTATTTCCCTGATGAGGAGCGACGTTGAGCATCTTTTCATGTGCCTGTTGCCCATCTGGATGTCTTCTTTAGAGAAGTGTCTATTCATGTTTTCTGCCCTTTTCTTACTGGATTATTTGTTTTTTGGGTGTGGAGTTTGGTGAGCTCTTTATAGATTTTGGATACTAGCCCTTTGTCTGATATGTCATTTGCAAATATCTTTTCCCATTCCGTTGGTTGCCTTTTAGTTTTGTTGATTGTTCCCTTTGGAGTGCAGAAGCTTTTTATCTTCATGAGGTCCCAATAGTTCATTTTTGCTTGTACTTCACTTGCCTTTGGGGATGTGTCAAGTAAGAAATTGCTGCGGCTGAGGTCATCTCGGTTTTTCCCTGCTTTCTCCTCTCGGGTTTTGATGGTTTCCTGTCTCACATTCAGGTCCTTCATCCATTTTGAGTTTATTTTTGTGAATGGTGTATGAAAGTGGTCTAGTTTCATTCTTCTGCATGTTGCTGTCCAGCTCTCCCAGCACCATTTGTTGGACTTTTTTCCATTGGATATTTTTCCTGCTTTGTCAAAGATTAGTTGGCCAAACTTTTATGGGTCCAATTCTGGAGTGTCTCTTCTATTCCATTGGTCTGTGAGTCTGTTTTTGTGCAAATACCATGCTGTCTTGATGATTACAGCTTTGTAGTAGGGGCTAAAGTCTGGGATTACGATGCCTCCTGCTTTGGTCTTCTTCAAAATTACTTTGGCTGTTCGGGGTCTTTTGTGGTTCCATACACATTTTAGGATTGCTTATTCTAGCTTCAGAAAGAATGCTGGTGCAATTTTGATTGGGATTGCATTGAATGTGTAGATAGCTTTGGGTATTATTGACATTTTAAGAATATTTATTCTTCCAGTCCATGAGCACGGAATGTTTTTCCATTTCTTTGTATCTTCTTCATTTTCCTTCATAAGCTTTCTATAGTTTTCAGCATACAGACTTTTACATCTTTGGTTAGGTTTATTCCTAGGTATTTTATGCTTCTTGGTGCAGTTGTGAATGGGATCAGTTTCTTTATTTGTCTTCTGTTGCTTCGTTGTTAGTGTATAAGAATGCAACTGATTTCTGTACATTGATTTTGTATCCTGCGACTTTGCTGAATTCATGTATCAGTTCTAATAGACTTTTGGTGGAGTCTATTGGGTTTTCCATGTGTAATATCATGTCATCTGCAAAAAGTGAAAGCTTAACTTCATCTTTGCCAATTTTCATGCCTTTGATTTCTTTTTGTTGTCTGATTGCTGATGCTAGCACTTCCAACACTATGTTAAACAACAGCGGTGAGAGGGGACATCCCTGTCTTGCTCCTGATCTCAGGGGGATATCTCTCAGTTTTTCCCTATTGAGGGTGATATTAGCTGTGGGTTTTTCATAAATGGCTTTTATCATGTTTAAGTATGTTCCCTCTATCTCTACTTTCTCGAGGGTTTTTATTAAGAAATCATGCTGAATTTTGTCAAATGCTTTTTCTGCATCGATTGACAGGATCATATGGTTCTTATCTTTTCTTTTATTAATGTGATGTATCACCCTGATTGATTTGCGAATGTTGAACCAGCCCTGCAGCCCAGGAATGAATCCCACTTGATCATGGTGAATAATTCTTTTTACATGCTGTTGAATTTGATTTGCTAGTATCTTGTTGAGAAATTTTGCATCCATATTCATCAGGGATGTTGGCCTATAGGTCTCTCTTTCCTCTGGGCCTCTGTCTGGTTTAGGAATCAGAGTAATTCTGGCTTCATAGAATGATTCTGGAAGTTTTCCTTCCCCTTCTATTTTTGGGAACTGCTTGAAAGGATTGGTATTCTCTCTGCTTTAAACGTCTGGTGGAATTCCCCTGGGAAGACATCTGGTCCTGGACTCTTATTTGTTGAGAGATTTTTGATAACTGATTCAATTTCTTTGCTGGTTATGGGTCTGTTCAAGTGTTCTCTTTCTTCCTGTTTGGGTTTTGGAAGTGTGTGGGTGCTTAGGAATTTGTCCATTTCTTCCAGGTTGTCCAGTTTGTTGGCATATAATTTTTCATAGTATTCCCTGATAATTGCTTGTATTTCTGAGGGATTGGTTGTAATCATTCCATTTTCATTCATGATTTTATCTATTTGGGTCATCTCCCTTTTCTTTTTGAGAAGCCTGTCTAGAGGTTTATCAATTTTGTTTATTTTTTCAAAAAACCAACTCTTGGTTTCATTGATCTGCTCTACAGTTTTTTTTAGATTCTGTATTGTTTATTTCTGCTCTGATCTTTATTATTTCTCTTCTTCTGCTGGGTTTGGGGTGTCTTTGATGTTCTGCTTCTATTTCCTTTAGGTGTGCTGTTAGATTTTGTATTTGGGATTTTTCTTGTTTCTTGAGATAGGCCTGGATTGCAATGTATTTTCCTCTCAGGACTGCCTTCGCTGCATCCCAAAGCATTTGGATTGTTGTATTTTCATCTTCATTTGTTTCCATATATTTTTTAATTTCTTCTCTACCTGTCTGGTTGACCCATTGATTCGTTAGTAGGGTGTTCTTTAACCTCCATGCTTTTGGAGGTTTTCCAGACTTTTTCCTGTGGTTGATTTCAAGCTTCATAGCATTGTGATCTGAAGGTGTGCATGGTATGATCTCAATTCTTTTATACTTATGAAGGGCTGTTTTGTGACCCAGTATGTGATCTATCTTGGAGAATGTTCCATGTGCACTCGAGAAGAAAGTATATTCTGTTGCTTTGGGATGCAGAGTTCTAACTATATGTCAAGTCCATCTGATCCAATGTATTATTTAGGGCCCTTGTTTCTTTATTGATCCTGTGTCTAAATGATCTATCCATTGTTGTAAGTGGAGTATTAAAGTCCCCTGTAATTACCACATTCTTATCAATAGGTTGTTTATGTTCGTGATTAATTGTTTTATATATTTGGGGGCTCCCGTGTTCAGCACATAGACATTTATAATTTTTAGCTCTTCCTGATGGATAGACCCAGTAATTATTATATAATGCCCTTCTTCATCTCTTGTTACAGCCTTTATTTTAAAGTCTAGTTTGTCTGATATAAGTATGGCTACTCCAGCTTTCTTTTGACTTCTCCATCCCCTCACTTTCAACCTGATGCTGCCCTCAGGTCTAAAATGAGTCTCTTGTAGACAGAAAATTGATGGGTCTTGTTTGTTTATCCATTCTGATACCTTATGTCTTTTGGTTGGAGCTTTTAGTCCATTTACATTCAGTATTATTATTGAAAGATATGCGTTTAGAGTCACTGTGATGTCTGTAGGTTTTGTGCTTGTAGTGATGTCTCTGGTACTTTGTGGTCCTTGCAACATTTCACTCACAGAATCCCCCTTATCATCTCTTGCAGGGCTGGTTTAGTGGTGATGAATACCTTCATTTTTTTTGTTTGTTTGTTTGTTTGGGAATAACTTTATCTCTCCTTCTGTTCTGAATGACAGACTTGCTGGATAAAGGATTCTTAGCTGCATATTTTTTCTGTTCATCACATTGAAGATTTCTTGCCTATCCTTTCTGGCCTGCCAAGTTTCAGTAGATAGGTCTGCTAACACCCTTATGTGTCTACCTTTGTATGTTAAGGCCTGTTTATCCCTAGCTGCTTTCAGAATTCTCTCTTTATCCTTGTATTTTGCCAGTTTCACTATGATATGGCGTGCAGAAGATCGATTCAAGTTACATCTGAAGGGAGTTCTCTGTGCCTCTTGGATTTCAATGCCTGTTTCCTTCCCCAGATCAGGGAAGTTATCAACTATGATTTGTTCAAGTACACCTCAGCCCCTTTCTCTCTCTGTTCTTTTCTGGAACTCATATGGTACAGATATTGTTCCATTTGATTGCATCACTTAGTTCTCTAAATCTCCCCTTGTACTCCTGGATTTTTTTTTTTTATCTCTTTTTCTCAGCTTCCTCTTTTTCCATAATTTTATCTTCTAATTCACCTATTCTCTCCTCTGCTTCTTCAATCCATGCGCTGGCCACCTCCATTTTATTTTGTACCTCATTTATAGCATTTTTTAATTCATCATGACTATTTTTTACTCCCTTGATCTCTATAGCAATAGATTCTCTGCTGTCATCTATGCTTTTTTCAAGCCCAACAATTAATTTTATGACTATATTCTAAATTCTTGTTCCATTATATTGCTTAAATTGGTTTTGATCAATTCTTTATCCTAAAATTTCTTTTGAGAAGAATTCTTCCGTTTCATCATTTTACCTAGTTTTCTGTCCCTTATGCATATTAAAAGCTTGTTGTGTTCTCCACACCTGTGAGCACTGCTATATAAAGGAGGGTCATACACTGTCCAGGACCTGGCCCTTCAGGAGGTGTTTTTCCAGAGATTGTTACATGTTCTCTGTTGTTGTGACTTTTGTTATTTTATTACCCTACTCATAGTAATATTTTTGACCCTCCACCAGATGTGCTTTGATATGTTCCTTGGAGTAGCCCTGTAAAGGAAAAGAGATAGACAAACAGGAGACGTAAATAAGCATACACAAATATAACATAAACAAACAAACAGAAACCAAAACCTAAAGACTAAAAACATAAAACCCCAAAACACCAACTACAAGTAAAGAAGAGGGTGGAGGCGGTGCTGATGGAAGAGCACATACAAAGAGAGAAATGACAGGAGTGGGGTGGGGGCAATAAACATTGATTAGGCAGAGAGACTAAAAGGCTTAATTCAGAGAGAGAGAAAGGAAAATAAAGATGGAGGTGGGGAAAGAAGCGAAGATAAAGTTACCCAGGCAGAGAAACTATATGGCTTGATTATTCCAGAGAGAGAGAGAGGAGTGCAAAGAAGGAGGTGTAAAACATGTATCAAGACAATGGATTAAATATGACTGTTAAGATAGACCAATAACCAGAGTAACCAGCCTAGGGGAGGGAAGAGATAAGGAGGAGAATTGGGGGGAGGGTAGTGGTGGGGAGAATATATCTATATATTCAGAATTGACCTAGGGTTAATCCAGGCAATGCTGCATTGCTTGTAGGTAGTAGCTGTCCGCAGGGTCTGTGCCATTCAGGTGGATCCACACTTACCCAGTGCAAGGGGGCGTGGTTTGGCTTAATCTGAACCCACCTCCACCATGGACTCCAGGAGTGATCCCTGAGGCTCAGCCTTGGTGGTGGTGGGGGCGGAGGGTGGGGGAATGGTGATCCCCCAGTCTCTTCTCCATGGAGTCAGACCTGGTGGACTCAGTTTGAGTCGTTCTCACTGTGCCCCAGGCGCAGATGGGGTGGTCCTTCTCTCTCTGCCAACTCCCCTGACCCTGCGCTTGGCTAGGATTCAAGGTCCCGCTCTGTGTGCTCTGGCACTGGGAAAGCACCTCTCAGTGCAGGTTATGTGGTCACAGCTGGCTGGCTTTGTCTGTGCCCTGAACTTCAGGGAGGACCGCTTTCTCCTACTTTGGACATAGCTGCTGCCTTGCCGCCACCCTTGCCACTGTGAGCCCCCAGGGTGGCGGAAGCAAGCAGCCTTTGTCTTTTCCCACAGCACTCCAGGGACATGGTGGCCTTTTTCTCCTGCAGACTGTGCCCTAGGCCCAGCCACTGTGCCCTGGAAGTGGCAGATGCTGGCAGGTTCTCTGCTATCACGCAGCCCTCCAGGGAGGGAACCACTTTCTACAGCTACAAACTGAAAGTCTGACCTACCACCACACCCAGGGCTGGCTCCCCTCCTCCCCAGGTGCGCAAACAGGGAGCAGGCCCAAGTTTGAAGAAAGCCCCACAGTTAGAGATCAGATCCCTCTCAGTCTCGGTCCGAGGTCTTTCTCCTGTCCAGATAGGGTCCTGCACTTCCCTAGCCACTCTTTCTCTTCCCTTTGTCTCTCTTCCTTCCCTTTGTCTCCCCTCCTTGCCCACATGGCCTTTTTTTAATCTCTCGCAGTTCACAGTTACCCACCTATCTTTTCTCCAGCTTTCCAGTTTTCTTCCTGGTAAATTCAGTCTCTTTTCCTTCCAGGCTCTGGTGTTCAAAGTCCTTTGGCTTCTACACTTCTTTGTTTGAGAGACAGGGGAAGTATGGATTCCCCCTACTTGTCTGCCATGTTGGCCCCCTCAACTCTAGGCATAAAATAATTATAGAGACTCACTATTCCTTTAAATCAATGGCAAGCTATTAATATTTTGCTGCTTTGATTGGCTAAGGTACTTCTATTAAGTTATTTTACTTAAGTCTTGAAGATAAGCTCTAATTTTATTTCAGAATTGAGAGATTTTGTACTGATCACATCACTTATTCTAATGAAATATAGGCATACCAAAGTAAGAAATATTTTCTTGTGTTATGGTTAACATTTGATTATGAATAGATTATTCACATTTCTTACATTACATGTAATACTGGCCTAACTGAAAGCTGGATAATATATATTTTTATGTTCATGTTTTTCATAACATAGTATGTTGTTTTATTGGGGATCTAGTTTGATTGAAAATGATGCCCTATAATTTTCCAGGTATTTTTGCCAACATCAGTCAGGTGCATTTACATGAGAACTTAAATTAGCAATGGCTAATGCCCAAGAATATCTGTGTCCCTACCAGGATTTTGAAAAGAAAATTATTATATCCTGTCTAATGTTAAAGAAGTTCAGTGCCGTTATTTCAATATTAATGTAACCAGCCACTCCAATCAAGACTTTGGCTTGATAGTCATATTTTATACCTAAACATGAACCTGGTATCTTCTCATTTTGTTGATAAAATGTAATGTGAAAATTTGTTCATTAAGTTATGGCTGTGAAAGGGGATGCATTTAGTCTGTCTTATTCCTGTCACAGTGGCAATGCTGACAGCAGTCAACACCTGTTTTTTGGTAGTCATATCAGTTCTTTCTTTCTTACTATACAGACCCAAATGGTAATCACTTTGAAACTCTAGAATAAAATGGTGATAGATAGACCTTGTCATCACCCTGGAAGATTATCTGCCTCTTAGTATTTGCCGCTTAATTAAAATAGCATTTGCAATAATGGAAGGAGGGTGCTGAATATACTCTAGGAAACAAACACTACAGAGAAGCCTTGGCGCCTGTGGTTAGACGAGCACTATTATTTATTAATTTATGGATTGTAGAACCCATGTATCAGAGTACTTTATGACAATAGAATAAAAAATATAGCCTTGAAAACAATAAAAATCTGAGAAGGTATGCTCTCCTTAAACAAAGAATAGCAGTAATGCCCTTTTGATTTGATAGAAAACTCTAGAAGCTTTAAGCTTCTTGACAAATACCACATCCAGAATTTTAATTCTCAGGGAAATTAAATTGCCTTAGATGACCTTCGATCAATTTTAAAAGAGGAAAAGTTGTAATGCTTTAAGCCACAGTCCATTTTGGATTAGTACAATTTATTCCAAACCTTAATGGTTTTATTTCTTGCATCAGTTTTATAAATATATCTGAAATTTCTATCAGATTTCTGTAAATGTATCCATCATTTTTGTCCACATTAAATGTATAAAATTCAATTATTTTTTCAACTCAGAGTAAATTTTATTATCTTCAAATATGAGGTAAATAGAATCTTTTGGGTTTTCTTTTAAAACATGTTGGGTGTATTCAGAGCCTAGGGAAAATGACAAAGGAAAGAAAATTATTATGTTTCAAAAATGTTAATGAAATCACTGAAAAATAAATACATTTAATATGAAGGTTAGTTAACTCTGTATAGTAGCTGTATCTGAAAACATTCTGTTCTTGTGAAATGTTGGAGGTTATAGTGATTGTTGTTTCTCCAAAAGCTATTTATGATATGGTGGTGTGTCTTTACTTCTATGGCTTCAAAAACTTCAGTCCAGAAAATATACAACAGATTTGTTGTTTGCTACGGAAAATAAAGGTACTATTTCACACAATAAATTAATATGAAATGTTTTTTTCAAATTTTATTTCTATATTTCCTTAGTGAAACTATTAATATTTGGAATGAAAACAACTCCTATACATCAAAAATAGAGAGGATCCAATGTTATGAAGAAGGTGGGGATATGGGAAAATTAAAAACAAGGGAAAATTAAAAACAAAAGAAACTAGCATTGGATATATTAAAATAGCAATATCTGAGAAAATATTGATGTTAATTAATAAATATATTTTTTAGAAAGTTAGTTCAAGGTATTTTTTGAGACATTTTCTTTTTGAAAAATCTTGCATAATGAAAATATGTTATATTCTTAAGCATTAAAGTCAAAGTGTTTCTTCAAATGGATAGACAAACTGTATGCCTATGTGTAGCCTTCTAATGTCTGCACCCTGCAAAATGATATTTTATGAACAAATTGGGCATATAACTTGAAAATTTGTAAACAGAAGTTGTATAAATTGTTTTCATTTTTAATTTCATTGTCAGTTTCTTTGGTCTAATTTTTAAAATGAATTAAAATATAAAAACACTTGATCTGTGTTTTAATTTTACTTCAAATTTGGCAATAAAATAAATTCCTCCTCAAAATTAATATAATTTCATTTAACAAATATTATTGTTTTACTCCAGTGTTTAAGACGTTCTGCTAGAACTGGGGGAAAGGGAAATATCAGTCACATTTGCCACTGACCTTTACCCTGAAGCTCACTAGAAACGTAAAATAATAATTGTAAAATGATGTAATAATTCAAACTTTAGTTTATCTGCTTACCTTGGCATAATCCATAGTGATAATTGGGCATTCTTTACTTCTGGATAATGATACTTATCTTTAAAGGAGGAAATTCTTGTAGCAAGAAGATAAATCATGTGTAACCAAGTCCTCAGAATGGATTGGAAAGCAGACCTCTAAGGCAGGCGCATTTAAAATCGAAAAATATCAATTTTTCATGAGACTGAAGAAGTGAAAAATGTGTCTTCTTGAATTAAAAGTTAAACAAAAGATTTTATCTAAGGTCAAATTTAGAAAAGTGGAAAGGCCATATATTTACTTAAATAACTCTGAAATATTTTTGAAGAATGTTGTGCAGGGGCAAGATCAGAGAATGTTCTGGTAGTCTACAGACCAGACTTTTATATGAATTATGCACTTGGTATCAGTGTAACCCTGAGCAAGCCTCTCAGATGTCTGATGATCGGTTACCTTAACTGTAAAATCATAGTTTTGCAATAAATGACCTCTCAAAATCCATTTTTACTCTGAAAAAAAATCTATTATTATGACTACAATAACCCCCCTCTTCAGAAAAATTAATTTAAAAAAAAATCCACATATATTCAGGAAAAGAACATAGGGAATAAATGGCAATTTACAAGTAACTTATATACAAATTATTCCAATGAAGGGTTTCTTGTAATAATTAATAACGGAAATAAAACAGTCATCATAATAGGACATTGAATTAATAAATTCTGATACATCCACACCATAGGAATAATGTGCAGGTATTTAAATTATAATTTTCAATAATATTTAGGTACAAGGTAAGTTTTTATGATATAATGTTTGATCAAATATATATTTATAATTTTTGTCAATACTCTATGACCTTAATTTAATTAAATGACTATATACACATCTAGTTATAACTGCAGCTAGGTATATGCACACATAGACATGTATTTGTGTCAGTAAAAATATACATGGCTGAACACAAGCATAGCTTCCCTCCAAATAAGCCTAAAATCAAAACATAAAAAATGTTATGTTTATCACTAAGGAAATCATAGATACATATTCTTCATTGCAGCTTTTTGTATTATTCATTTTTCTACACTTAAGTACATATTTTGAGTATTTTTGATAAAATTATGATTGTTTAATATTTTTGTCAGTATTTAGTGTTTTGAGCATTTACTTTATGCAAATATTATGTGAGGGGTATTATATCACTTTTTCACACCTAAATCTATGATATGTAAATTTAAAAAAATTTTTTTAATGTTTATTTAGTTTTGAGACTGAGAGAGACAGAGCATGAACAGGGGTGGGTCAGAGAGAGAGGGAGACACAGATTCCAAAGCAGGCTCCAGGCTTCAGGCTCTGAGCTGTCAGCATAGAGCTGGACGTGAGGCTCGAACTCACGGACCATGAGATCATGACCTGAGCCAGAGTCTGACGTTCAACCAACTGAGCCACCCAGGCGCCCCTATAAATTATCTCTTTATCACATTTTACAACAGACTGAAGTGAGGCTTAAGGAGATTGTTCAGCTTCACATGGAGTAGTAGTCATCCTTTAAGAATGTTGGGTAAAGTTTCAATGCAAAATATTTGGTATATAACAAAAAGTGGAGTAGAATTATATGTAAAATGTTAATCAAGGCTCAAGTTTTTGTTATAGGAATAAGCTTTTCATGAATCAACTGCAAACTGGTATAAAATAATTGATTATAAATATAGGATAGAGAAAATTAGAGTGAAATGATCATTTGTACAATAAAGAATAGCAATTGAGGTCCAGTTTTTCTGTTACTGTGTATGATGGATTAGTTAATTCCTCAGACTAATGAACCAAGTCTTTCTTTTGGCTAGAACTAATGAACTAGGATGTTTTGCAGACTTAATATTGTAAGGTAACCACTCCTGTGAAATAGACATGGGCCTTGATGACAGCAATCATATGTTAAATAATGATCATGGTGAAAGCTTACCTGTGGTCACTAATTTATTTTTTCCCCTTAAAGGAGTTTGAAAGATCATGCAGGAAGGGGTTAATGGACTAAAGCCAGAAGACAATAGGGAATTACCTAGTTTTGAAAACAGAGATTTATTTATCATTGAGGAGGATCATAATTATAACCCAGAATGCAGCTTGACATTTATTATTAATTATTATTAATTATTATTATTAATTATTAATTATATTTATTAATTTGAATAAACATTCTTCAGGTTTTGCCCATTCTTTACTTATATCATCTCAAATACAAACAATAACCCAAAACGGTAATATGTGGGATGCTCTTCTATATAAAGAAGAAAGTAGAATGATGGAGTAATACTGAATGATAAAGAAGTGCCTGACAAATTTGGAAAAGGAAGGGACATCAAGACATCTGATGAATGAGATATTATATCAGTACTTAAAAACGATTCACAAACTTTTCTTAGCACTCTCAGGGGATATTTCAACATCAAAGACACCTGGACTATGGATATTGTTAATATTGTGTCCTATTTTCCATGCATAATCCATCAGCTACAGAACTTACAAAAATGGGAATAACAAAAAGAGGATGAACAATGTGATCATGCTATAAAACATTTCTTGACTATTGCTTATTTATACTGTCCAAGATTTCCATAAAAATGATGCCTACTTTCAATTGTTCTTGAGACTCATGTCAGATTACAAAAGACCAACCTCCCGTATATATGCATGTGGAACCATATAGTAGGTGGTCAAGAAAAGAAAAAAAAAATCAAATAGAATTTAGTACAATAGAATTTAGTATTTAGCTAGTGAATTATATAGAGCAAATATTTTCTGTTTTGCTTTTCAACATATGCAGATATCACTCATGCAGCTAAAAAGATGACAAATTACTTAACAGACATACAGAACTGGCTATATGCCAGGCATTCTTCTTAGTTTTTATAAATGATAATGTAATCCTCATAAAATTCCCTATGGTATCAGACTCATTATTCCCATTT
Source organism: Neofelis nebulosa (assembly GCF_028018385.1). Lineage (NCBI taxonomy): Eukaryota > Metazoa > Chordata > Mammalia > Carnivora > Felidae > Neofelis > Neofelis nebulosa. The sequence goes on from NC_080782.1 coordinate 73,824,070, forward strand.
TACAGATGACAAAATAAGAAACAAACAGCAGTTTGGCAATTTGCCAAGTTATGTAGCTGGAACTGGCTGATATGGGTTGCAACCATGCAGTTCAGCTTCAAAGTCACTGCTTTATCCACAAGGCTTGTCTGTGTCTCTGTGAGTTTAACAACATCTTAGCTGATTGGACTACTAGTGGAACCACCTGGGTTTCAACTACCCATTTACTAGCAAATACTAGCTTAGTCATTTTAGCTCCTATTAGTTCTAGTTTCTGTATGTATGAAATGGAGGTCATAGCATTGGTCTGATTCACTTGTCCTGTGGGAAAATGGTACAATATAGGAACTGTGTTTTCTTTCTCCTCCCTATTTTCCATTGTTGAAAAAAAACTGGAAGAAAGGAAAATGGAGTTATGTTGTAAAAATACATCTTGTCATTTAGGCCTTTTCGATTCCATGTCTATACCTGCCATTGTTCTTTTTCATTAAGATTGTCAAATATATTCCTTAAGTGGATAACTCTCCATATGATGGGCTAGTGAATTTTTCAGTTTACAGGAAAGCATTATTGTAGTTACTGTGACATGTAGTCACTGAAATAAATAAGCACCTCTGCAGAAAACCATTACTCTGGGATCAAGGCGTATGAAGGGTGTGGCCAAATGGGATTTAGGTGACTTTACTTACATAGACATTCAAGCTCTAGCACCTGACTCCTACCTGCCTGGGACTGATGTTTGAGTTTTTTTGGATGTCCTCCTAGAAAAGCTGAGGAGGTGCAGCCTACAGTTTTTCAATAGACAGTCTCCCCTGCATTATATATAAGAGAACTATTAAGGTAATCAAGTCACTGATTTCTCACCCCTCCCAGATCTGTCAGGAAGCCTTCCACTGAGCCATTCTTGGACAAATAAGGGGAGAGAAGCTTTGACTTTCTACATCTTTGGCAATTGCCTTTCACTTTTTAGTTTCATCTCAAGATTTCCCTATTTTGTTAATGCTCAGTGAATTCTCTCTCATTACTGAAGCAAGGCCAGGGATTGCTGTCTGAGTTTCATCTTTTATCTATCTTATATTGGCTTTCTGAACCAATTTTCACTTAATTGATTATACATTCTCTACTGTTGATTTAACATTGTGGCTTTTCTTTTAATAAACTAGTTCCTTCAAAATGTTTTTTTTTATATAAAAATATGTTGCACTAACTTATCTCAATTGTAACCTGGAATTTTAATAATTTATCTCTTGCTTACCTGAAAGATAGTCTTCTTTATGTGTTCTCCCTCCAACTTGTTATGTTTCCTATCACTATTAATCTATTTTATTGATGCATTTTCTTCATTATTTCTTAAAAGGAATGTATTCTTGGTCTGTAACTGATGACATATTTAGGAAATTTATGCTATTGTTTGCTTTATTGACTTCTGTATTTCTTCTTTCATGCTAAATTGGGTAGTTTTAAAAAATTATATTCTTACATTTTCCAGTTCTAGGGTGTAATACCATGTTTCAAGAAGCACTAACTCAGCTGATTGATGTATTTCATAAGTTCTGTCCTTTTCCTGATTATTCTCTACTTTCCAGGTAAATAAACCACATTAATATGCTGTTCAAACAGTCTGTATTCTTGCATTTCTTCTCTTTGTCACTCTCATTTATAACACTATCACGTATGTATCTTTTTTCAGTATATGTACATATTTCAAATATGTATTAACTGCTTTTAATTTCATAATTTACATTTGATTACCACTGTGATTCTTAAAATGAATAGCTTGAAGCGATTAAATCCTCCCTAATTTTTGGGAATGCCTCATTTGCATGTTTTCTGGCATTTTTTTACTACCTTCCATGTGAAATATTCACATATACGATTTCGTAAAGTAAGATTCAAAAACAGCATGACAGAATATAATGCATTTGGCAATTGGCATCTGACATCTGACTCCAGCTGGCTAGATGTGTGCACTTATTCTGGTCCCTCATTACTTACAGACTTTATAGTTTTTGAGTTTCTACTTAAAGTTACTGAATAGACAAAGTTGCTTCAAACCTCAGAACTATTTGCAGAATCTGACCTATGATCCATCTACATAGTCATTGTCTTCTACTCAAGTATGAAGAAAAAAAATCTTTGTAATCACTAGAGGACGTTTTATTCATTATGCACCTTCTTGATGCACATATTAAGTGTCTCTGAGGAGGACAAATATATGTGGTTTTCCGTATCAGTTATTTAACCACAGTTCTGTAATTAGTAATGTTTCACATTAGTGTTAATATACGAATGCCCTGTCTTTGAAAAAAATGTGGCACTGGGAACAATAATGGTTCAAAATTTAAATATTTTGTTTTACTCTTACATTGTATGACATTCTTTGGAGACTTCATAATTTATTCATTAAAGGAGGTAGCACAGCTATAAAAATAGTCCCCCTGGGAGCACTGTGAAGTTTCTGTTGAGATGGAGGAAATAAGTGGGTTTAATTGATCAGTGAATTTATGACTATTCATTTTTGTGTAAAAAAAATGTCTCTGGCAAGGACAAACACAAAAGACAACAGCCAGCACAAAAACCATTTGTGGAGATTTTGACTCTGTTTACCTCGCTGTAATGTAGATATTTTTTTTTTTTAGACACTAAGATTGCATTAGTTACTATAGCATCTTAGATATGCTTTGTTCTTTTGATGAGTATTTGTGTTGTATGAAATCCTTATTATATTCTAGACCAAACAAAACTTAAACTAGAGAAACTCAGTCATAACCTTTGATTTTCTGAAAAATGTATACTTTCCATTAAAAGAACTTAATTTTCTTTGCACCAGAGTCTTTAAGAGACAGCTAGGTACTTTTCAGGTAGTTTTTCCTTTCCAGCCTTAAATTAAGAGGCATTGCCTCCTTGAGAAGTCTATAGTAAAGTTCTTTCTTAACATGTCTGTTCTCACCTATTCTGGAATTTGGGAGATGTAATCAAAAAAACATCAAAGTGACCATGACAGTAAACATTTTGATCATTTGCTTTATGTCAAGTCTCTTAGGTGCAAATCATACATGTGTGATTAGAAAAAAAAGTATCTGTTCTTCCAGAATGGATGTTTTTGAATATGAACTTTTGCAGTTGTATCAATCCTAAATGATTTTCTCTTTTCCTTAGTGATTAGAATCAAAAAGAATCCACTTATAATGCTACTTTTTTTAAGTTGTTTGTGGAAAGAAAAGCTGAATTGTTTTTTATAATTCCTACTTTTCTAGTGTCCGTACATTTTTGCAAGAATGGTACAGGAAATTCTGGAATAAGAAATTCTCTGAAAACAGTAAACAGATTAGAGGAAAGTAAAACCAATAGGATTATAACTTGGAATATAAAGCGAGAGAGAATGTGAAATAATAGAGTGGTAAACAAACTACAAAGAAAGAAATAAAATTGGAATTAATAATTTATAGGAAGAGTAGTAATTTCTATTTCTGGATACAGCATTTCATCATAATTAGGATGAATCAACTATTTAAAATACATAAAAACATCTGAATGGTTTTTTGAAGCTTATCAAATTAGAGACTCATCAAACTGTAGCCCATCATATATGGTTGTATAGCCTGTAATTTAGAATGATGTTTGCATTATAAATAGTTTAAAAGAACTAGAATATTTTGTCACATGTGAAAATTATATGAAATTTAAATCAATTGACCATATATGTTTGGGTTTATTTCTGTATTCTCAGTTCTTTTCAATTGGTCTCTGTGTATGTTTACACTCTGACCACCTGTTTTGAGTAGTACAGCTTGATAATTGAGCATTTGAGTACTCCAACATGTTGTTGTTGTTGTTGTTGTTGTTGTTGTTGTTGTTGTTGTTGAATGTGTTTTTCTTGGCTGTCTGGGGCCCCTTGCAGTTCTATACGTATGTAGGGATTAACTTTTTCATTTTTGGTACAGTTTGCTGGTGCGTGAGTGGAGAATAGGGACCCAATAGGTACAAAATTGTGTTTTTATTTAAGTATTCTATTACTTAACCATAACCACCTAGGTGTAAATAGGAGCATTCATAAATTGCTTCTCTTAACCTAATTTTGTACCTCTAGTTGTTAAACATGCAATATCCAACAATTTTATTGACCCTGTCTCCCAAAAGTATATATTCCCCTTCTACAAATACTTACCTAGAGACTCCAAAGGAGTTTCAAGTTGTTTTCTGAACACAGTGTTCAAAAGATTATCCCTCTCCCCTGTATGTCACTATAAAAGAACTTCAGAGTATCTGTCTATCTCTGCTCATTGTCACATATGGTACTTAGTATTATACCTCTGAATGTTTGGAATGAGACTGGAGCTGATCATGTGCATGGGAGAAGAATAGGAATGGTTTTTCTCCCTTAAACAGTAATTTCCATAGCTGAGAGATGGTCTTTAAAATAGTATATTTTGTGTTTAAATACTGACAGTGAATATGACATAAATTGTTCCTTCCTTTGAGGTAGTTTGCTCAATTTTGTTTCAGATAGAGAATGTGGTAGACTGCTTAAGAAAAGGCGTCTGCCTTGATTAATGTAATTAATTTGGACTATATATATGTAAGGAAATTTCTGAGTATTATGATTATATAATCAATTTGCTAACAATATTTTTATGTTGAATTATAACATTTTAGTCTGCTAAAAATTAAACTTAAAACTTTTTAAAAAGGACATCAGTGGGCTTTAGAAATCTTTTTGTGCTTGAGACAATTATGAAGAAATGGGAAGATTACTTCTTTTATTTCATTCCAAGTAATTAGCACTTTAAGAAGCTGAAATGAGGATAGGTAAGAAGAAAGACAGAGGTTGGCTTACATATTATTGAGAAAAATATCTGATTTAAAAATATAAGTCAGAGAAGTCACAAACTGGTGGTTTAGATGATTATTCTTGTTTTTCTTATTGACAAAGAGAAGAAGTATAATCAAAGATAAAGTCATCATATTCAAATAATTAGATAAGATTATTCCATCACTCAAAATACCTATTTCTATCTATAGTTCGAATTATAAGTAATTTTCTTCTTAAATTATATTGAAGAAAAGATTTTATTCAGATGTTACAAATTTGCCTTATTCCATTATAATTTTAAATATTTCAATTCATCCTTGTAGTGATTGCTTATAATTAAAATGTACAGTACTAGCTTTTGATCTGAAAATGGTGTCAAGCATTATGTTCTCCTTTTCCCTGAGTGAACAGAATTGAAGAATAGAAAAAATGTAGGTATGAAATTCTTATCCCTTTAAAGCACCCCCACGCATACACACAGACGCGTTGTCTCTTGCATGCGTTCATCTTTTTTTAAAGAATTTTTTTTAATGTTTATTTATTTTTGAGAGAAAGATAGAGCATGAACAGGGCAGGGGCAGAGAGAGAGAGGGAGACAAAGAGTCTAAAGCAGCCTCCAGGCTCTGAGCGCTCAGCACAGATGCCTGATGCAGGGCTCGAACCCACCAACCAAGTGATCATGACCTGAGCCAAAGTCCGACGCTTAACCAACTGAGCCACGCAGGCGCCCCTGCATGCGTTCATTTTAATCGGACAATTTTATTATATTTTGCAACCAAAGGAAGAGTTGGCAAACAAATAATGGCTAAAGATAAATCCTAAATTTTACTCCATCTATTTGATTAAAATACAATTGTTTGGAGAATATACAACATTTTTATTACACACACACACACACACACACACACACACACACACACACACACACACCCTGAGCGAAAAAGGTGAGAAGCACTTGGAAAAGAAGCATAAATATAGAATTATAAGTGACTGCTGCTTACAAGGGAGTTAGTAAATCCACAGACAAAATAACTAATATTTCCTATAACTAACAGCCAGATGTACATGTCTCCATTTGTATTTGTAACAGTCTCCATCTGTTAATTCCAAGAATTTATTTAGTTTATTTTGATTAACTCTATAATTGTAGATATAGTGACAACTACAGATAAAAAAAAAAAAAAGGAAGGGAATGGAAGAAGACCAATTAAGATTGGTCCTAATCTAAATAGGGACAGACTTGCTTGTCATTAGATATGTGGAGATAAAAAATTAGGAGATGAAATCATACCCAATAACCATATATATATATATATATATATATATATATATATATATGTAAGCCTGCAAATTTTACTAGCAAAAACTCTTACCAAGATTAGTCTTCTTCACCTGTTCTACTGTTTAGCTCTTTAAAAATTGAAGTAGTACAATAAGTAAATTAGGATTTATAATTTTCTAGGAGTCTGAAATGCAAATTACCAAGTAGTTAGGCATTAGTCTATAAAGAGCCTGTCATTTTTTGGCAGGGTAAGAGGTATTTTCAAGGTATTCTTAGAATAATTGAGCAATCATGTCATATACTCATCCTTAAAATTTCCTAGAACACACATCGTTCCAGGCATACTACTTTTTCTCTGATCTGAACACTTCTACTACAGATGTATCAGAGGTGCACTTTAACAAACATTTTATCACCTCGAAAAAATCTCTTATATAAGAGAAATTTATGTTGACTTAGAAAATTGTGCTTTATCATTTTTTCATTGGCCAAAGGGAGTCTTCCTCTGTGACATTTAAATGGCTTCTGTCTCATTTCTGCATGCTTGTCCTTTCCCTAGGGTACATCTATCTCTTGCGGTCATTCTATAACTTTAGGTTAGTCTACCAAATCAGGTTTCATGAAAGCACATGATTTTTGATAGGACTTGCATATAATCTATAGACTAATATAGGATTAAATTATATTTTCCTATTATTTATAATTCTCTATCCTTGAATATAGTATATATTTCTATTTTCAATGTTTTCTTTACATCTTTGATGAAGTTTTATAATTTTCTCAATAAATATTATATATATGTATATATATACACATATATATAATATTTATATTTATATAAATATATGTATATATATATACATATATATATATATATTTACATATATCTCCTAGGTACCTTTAATTTCTATTTCTATTTTAATTGTAATTTAAAAAAAAAACCTTGGCTACGTTATGTTTCTAACATCTGTAATGCTATAGAATTGTCTAGAAATCATATTCTTCAATTGCTTGACTTTTTTTTTTTTTTTTTTGGATATTTGGTTATTTAGGTATTGGATCCCTGAATATTGAAAATCAGTTTTCTTTTAAACTTCATTTTTTTTAATGTTTATTCACTTTTGATAGAAAGATGGACTGTGAGTGAAAGAGGGGTAAACAGAGAGGGAAACACAGAATCTAAAGCAGGTTCCAGGCTCTGCGCTGTGAGCACAGAACCTGATGTGGGTCTCGAACTCATGACCTGTGAGACCATGACCAGAGCTTAAGTCAGATGCTTAACCGACTGAGCCACTCAGGTGACCCTTTTCTTTCAACCTTTAAATACCTCTTTTGTTTATCCTATATTTTTTTACTCCCCATTATTCTTATGAATACTGAATAGAAATATTGGTAAATGTGAATTTCTATCTTGTTAATTTCTTTAAAGGAACTCTGTCTCACTATTAAACATGAAGCTTGGATAGATTTTTAGAAAGCCACCATTATCTTTTTAAGGAAGTTCTCTTGTAGTTTTAGTGTATTAATTCATATTGTCCTACCATAATATTTGGATTAACAAATTATTACATCTTTCAAAAGTTTATTACTACTTTAATTGGGTAACATAATTACTTAAAATCAGATATTTCATTTTAAATTATTTATGCAATTACAGGATCATTTCCCACCTCCCTTTTTTCCCCACCAACTTGCTCTCATTGATAACATGACCAGGTAACATTGCTATATTTTTTACTTGAAATTATCTCCCATACACCCAAGAGCATGTCCTTATATTAAATATTTGGACTTTTTCCTGTTCAACTCCAATATATAAGTCAAAAGAAACAACTGAGTGAAAATGTCTATGTTAATTCTTGTCTTTGTGGGAGTTCTGCCATTCTTTTATAGTAAACTTGTTTAATAAAGTCCCAGATAGTAAATAATTTAAACTTGGAGGGTCATACGATCCCTGTCTCAAGTATTCAAGTGGATTATTATAGTACAGAAGCAGTATATTATATTAAATGAGTATGGCTGTTCCAGTAAAACCTTATTAAGGACACTGAAACAACCACTGACAGAATTGAAGGGAGAAATAGATCGTTCTACAATAATAGTTGTCGATTTCATTACTGCACTTTCAATAATGGATCGAACATTTTGACACAAGTTCAAAAGGAAATATGAGATTTGATCAACAGTATAAACGAACTATATCTAACAGACATTCTGAACATTCCACACAGCAACAGAAATTATGCATTCGTCTCAAATGCACATACAGTCTTTTCCAGGATAGACCATATGTTAGCCCATAAAACACTTCTCAATGCCTTTTAAAGGATTGAAATAATACAAAGGATGTTTTATGACTACAATAGAATAAAAGTAGAAGTCAACAGCAGAGGTAAACTGGAAAATATGTGGAAATTAAACAGACTCTTAACATAGCCTTAAAAACAAAAAGTCAAGGGAAAAATCACTAGAGAAATTATAAAATACTTTGAGATGAATGAAAATAAAATCGAAACATACAAAAACATATAGGATAAAACAAAATCAGTGCTCAGAGAGAAATGTATAGCCACAAATGCCTACATTTAAAAAAAAAAAGAAATATCCAAATAAATAATCTTATATACTTTAAGGAACTAGAAAAAGAATAGCAAACTAAACCCAAGCAGAAGAAAGGTGATAATAAAGATTAGTATAGAGATAAAATAGAGACTAGAAAAGCAACAGAAAGAATAAAATCAAATGTTGGTTTTTTGAAAATATAAAAAAAATTGATAAGTCCTTAGTGAGACTGTAGAAAAAATAAAAAAGAATACACAATAACTAAACTTAAAAAAAATTAATGCAGGGGCATTACTGCGGGCTTTATAAAAACAGAAGGATCATAAGATAATGCTATGGCAAGTTGCATGTCCAAAAATTAGATATCTAGATAAAATAGAAAAAACTCCTAGAAACACACAAATTACCAAATCTGATTCAAATAGTAAATCTAAACATGTCTATAACAAGTAAAGAGATAAGTAATTAAAATTCTTCCAACAAAGAAAATCCAGGACCAAATGGCTTCACTGAGCCATGTATTCTACCAAACTATAAAGAATTAAGGCCAATCCTACTCAAACTCTTCCAAAAAAGTAAAAAGAGGGGAACACTTCTGACACATTCTCTCAAGCCAGTATTACTCTGATACACAATATGCCAGGAGAAAAGTAAACAGTCAATATTCGTGATTAATATAGATACAACAGTCCTCAACAAAATAACAGCAAATCAAATTCAATAGTACATTGAAAGAATGATTCATCCTGAAGAAGTATGATATATCCCACAAACACAAAGGTGATTCAACACAAGAAACCCAATTAATGTAACACATCACATTAATAGAACAAAGGGAAAAAGTATCACGTGATCGTCTCAACAGATGGAAAAAAATGATTTGATAAAATCCAACTCTCTTTCATTATAAAAACTTCACCAAACTAGGAGTAGAGGGAGCTTCCTTAAAATGATGCAGTGCATTATCAAAAACTCACAGCTAACATCACAATCGTTTTTTATAGTTTTTTATTATATGTTAATATTGTATTGTAATTTTTTATTAAAATCCAGGTAGTTACCATTGTAATATTAGTTTCAGGTGTAAGATATAGTGATTCACCCCTTCCATATAACACTTGGTGCTCTTCACATGTACATGCCTTAATCCCCATCACTTAGTTAACCCATCCCCCATCCACCTCTCCTCTGATAACCACCAGCTAAAGAGCAAAGGGAAAAAAAGAGAGAGAGGCAAACCGGGAAACAGCACCACCCTCAATTGTGAAAGACTGAGAACCTTTCTCCTAAGATGAGGAACAAGAAAAGGGTGACTGCTATTCCGTATTATACTAGAAGTCCTAGCAAGAGCAAATAGTCAAGTGAAAGAAATAAAGGGGATGCACACTGAAAAGAGAGAAGTAAAGCTATTTTTGTTCTCAGATGACATGATGCTATGTCAGAAAATCATATTGAACTTCCCATTTCCCCTGCAGTACACACCCAAATAACACACAAACTACTTGAGCTAATGATCATATTAAGCACAGTTGCATGGCTAGTTGTTTTTCTATACACTATCAATGAAAAAATGAAAAGGAAATAAAAATTAAAAATTCTATTTATAATGGCGTTTGAAGAATATAACACTTAGGGATAAATTTAACCAAGGAGGTAAAATGTATGTTTGTTGAAAGCTACAAATCATTGCTATAAGCAGTTAACAACCTAAATAAATGAAAAGCTATCCTATGTTTATTGAGTATAAGTCAGTATTATTAAGATGGAAATATACCCCAAACTGTTTACAAAGTCAGTGCAATCTCTATCAAAATTCTAGTGGTGTATTTTACAGAAATGAGAAAGCTGATCCTTACATTTCTATGACTGTTAGGGGCCTTGGGTAACCAAAATAATACTGACATGAAAAACAGATAACTCATGCTTCCTGATTTCAAAGCTTACTGCAAAGCTAGTATTATCAAAGTGGTGCGGTATTGGTATGAGCATACATTAAGACTAGTAGAATAAAATTGGCAGTCCAGAAATTAATTTCAATGTTTACAGTCAATCGATTTGATAAGAGAGCCAAGACCGTTTATTGGATAAGGAATTGTCTCTTAGCAAAATTGTTTTGATGGTTTCGGAACAACTGAATCATCACATGCAAAAAAAAAAAAAAAAAATGGAGCTCTCTCTCATTCCTTTAAAAAAATGAATCAATAGCATAATATAAGAACTAAAATTATTAAACTATTTGAAGAAAGCATAAGGATACGTCTTTATGAGCTAGGATTTGGAAATGGATTTTTAAATATGACACCAAAACTACAAGGAACCAAAGGAAGAAAAAAAGATAAATTGGACTTGATAAAAACTAATATTTTTAGTGGCATCTGGTTTTTTTTTTTTTTTTTTAAACACAAAAGTTTTATTGGAGCCTAAGTTAGGGCAGCTGCCTGGGCACGAAGAGTGCTCCAGTGAAGGAACATTTAGTACAGGGTTATAGGTGTTTTTATTTAAAAACTTACAAATGACAAAGAAGATTCCAGAACGTTACAGGATTTATCTTATGTTCTTAGTATGTACAAGCCTGTATAACTTTAATCTTATGGGAACAAGGTTTCTTTTAAATTTTTGTGTTTTTTATTTTTGTAATATGAAATTTATTGTCAAATTGGTTTCCATTGGTGTTTTTTTTAAACAAAGCTGTTTCGGAGGGGTACCTGCACCCCAGTGTTTACAGCAGTGCTATCAATAGCCAAAGTGTGGAAAGAACCCAAATGTCCATCAGTTGAGTGGATAAAGATACGTGTGTGTACATATATACACATATACATACATAATGGAGTATTACTTGGCAATCAAAAGGAATGGAAATCTTGCCATTTGAAAACTACATGGATGGAACTAGAGAGTATTATGCTAAGCAAAATTAGAGGAAGACAAATATAACTTCACTCATGAATTGGGTTAAGTGTCCAACTGCAGCTCAGGTCATGATCTCACAGTTGGTGAGTTTGAGCCCACACTGGCCTGTCTGCTGTCTGCACAGAGCCCACTTTAGATCCTGTCTCCTTCTCTGTCAGCTCCTCCCTGTTTATATGGATAAAGAAGATGTGTATATATGTTATATATACTGTAATATATAATATATATAATATATAATATACATTATGGAATATTATATTATTGTGTGGAATATATTATTCCATAATATATTATGGAATATTACTCCACCATCAAAAAGAATGAAATCTTGCCATTTGCAACCAGTGTGTTTGGAGCTAAAGGGTATTATGCTAAGCAAAATAAGTCAGTCTGAGAAAAACAAATACCATATGATTTAACTCATGGAATTTAAGAAACAAAACACATGACCATAGGGCAAGGGTGGGGGGAAGAGAGAAAAAGAAGCAAATCATAAGAGACTCTTAACTATTGAGAGCAAACTAAGGGTTGATGGAGGGGGATGGGTGGTGGGCATTAAGGAAGGCATTTGTGATGAGCACTGGGTGTTGTATGTAAATGGTGGATAAATGAATTCTACACCTGAAACCAATTTTACTATATATGTTAACTAACTAGAATTTAAATAAAAACTTGATATTAAATCAAATGACATTACAAAGAGAGTTAAAAGATAACTGACAGAATGGGAGAAACTATTTTCTGACAGAATAGGAAAAACTATTTTCAAATTGAATATCTGGCAAAAGTTTAATATCCAGAATATGTAAAGAACTCTCAACAACTTGTCAACAAAATAACAACCTATTAAAAAAATGTACAATGGGCTTGGGCAGATATTTCTCCAAATAAGACATACAAATGGCCAATAAGCACATGAAAAATGTGTGTAAGATCATTGGTTTATGGAATTGAAAATCAAAACTATAATGAGGTAATTACTTTACACCCTTTGGAATGACTTTAATCAAAAAGCATAAAATAATAAGCATTGGCAAAATTGTGGTTAAATACAGTCCCAGTACACTGCTGGTAAGAATGAAAAATGGAACAGCCACTGTAGAAAACATTTTGGTGGTTTCTCAAAAAGTTAAACATAGAAATAACATATGACACAGCAATTCCATTCCTAGATTTATACCCAAAAGAAATGAAAACATATGTTCATGCTGCTGAAACTTGTACAGAAAGATTTATAGCACCATTGTTCACAGTAGTCAAAATTGAAAACAATGTTCACCAATTGATGACTGGATAAACAATTTGTGTTATACATTTATGATATTCAGACAATGGAATATTATTCCAGCATAACAGGGAACAAAGTATTGATACATGCTACCACAAGGATGAAACATGAAAACATTTTGTTAACTAAAAGAATGCAGACACAAAGGGTCATAGATTTTATTATTTTTTATGTGCTATATCTGGAATAGGCAAATCCATAAAGACTGAGAACAGTTTCGAGATTACCAAGGGTTGGATGGAAGGGGAAAAGACTGATTACATAATGGGTTCAGGATGTTTTTCTGAGATGATGAAGTTTTGAACCTTGAAAGAGATGGAGGCTGCACAACACTGTGAATATACTAAATAGCACTCATTTATCGTTTGATTTGTGAATTTCATTGCAATAAAATTACTAATAAAAACAAAAATAAGTAATGAAAATAAAGAGATTAAAACAATATTAGAACAAACCATAAATAAAAAAGTACTAATATTTCATGTAAAATCGAATGGAAAGTAAGTAGTATTGGTAAGATTAAAATTTGGGGAAAAGAATAATTAAAATGAGTAAGAAAGATTCAATAGTCATCATAGTTTTAAACTTATTGTATCTCAAATGATATATTACCAGAATAAATCACCAGTTTTAAAGAGAATAAGTGTACATGTCAATGCAAGAATTATAAGAATATTATATTCCTATAATGTAACAGATAATATAAAAATTGTGTTATCTGTCTTTAAAATGTAAATGAAAAAATAGGGGTGCCTGGGTGGCTCAGTCGGTTAAGCATCTGACTTCAACTCAGGTCACGATCTCATTGTTGGTGAGTTTGAGCCCTGCATCAGTCTCTGTGCTGACAGCTCAGAGCCTGGAGCCCTTTTCAGATTCTGTGTCTCCCTCTCTCTCTCTGCCCCTCCCCCACTCATGCTCTATCTCTATCTCAAAAATAAATACAATCATTAAAAAATTTTTAAATGTAAATGAAAAAATATTCTGACGTGTTGATGGCTAGTTATTTAAGGAAAAAAATAATGAAAAATTATCTCACAGAACTTCTAGACACATATAAATTAGCCAATTATTTTAACACTAACTGACATTTTATTTTTGTTACTTAAAATTATATATAATTAGGTATAGTCTTTATTTTTTGAGGAACATTTAATACTAATACTAAAACCGTACAGATTCTTAACACATAAATCTATAAGCAAATCTTACCAATAGATGCAAAAAAATTTATTTCAAAAGTATATTACAACATCCCATAATTTATGTAGGGGTTATCATATTTATGCAAGAAATAGTATTAATTCATAAATGAAATTAATTAAATTTGTAATTAAAGTACAGCAAACATATATATTATGCTATACACACCATAGGACATTTTCATTCATTTCTTTCAAATTTGTGTCTTCAATGTGAGCTGTGACTTTCGGATACTTTACAAAAAATTAAGTATGATTTACAGACTGATAACTAGCAAAGACATTGAGTCAGTAATCAAAAAAATTCCCAATGAACAAAAGTGCAGGACCAGATGGTTTCACAGGTGAATTCTGCCAAACATTTGAGGAAAAGTTAATACCTATTCTTCTCAAACTATTCCAAAAAATAGAAACAGAAGGAAAGCTCCCAAATTTATTCCATGAGGCCACCCTTATCCTGATACCAAAACCAGATAAAGACACCACTAAAAAAAGAGAACTACGGTCCAATTTCCCTGATGAACATAGTTGCAGAAATTCTCAATACCATACTAGCAAACTGAATTCAACAATACATTAAAAAATAAAAAACATTAACCATGATAAATGGGATTTATTCCTGGGTTGCAAGGTGGCTCAATATTCACAAATCAATCAGTGTGATACATCACATCAAAAAGAGAAAGGATCATTCAATAGATGTAGAAAAAGCATTTGACAAAGTGCAACATCCATTCATGATAAAGACCCTTAACAAGAGGGAACATACTTTAACATAATAAAGGCCATCTATGAAAAACTCAGATATACCATCATTCTGATTGGGGAAAAACTGAGAGCTTCTCCCCTAAGGTCAGGAACAAGACAAAGATGTCCACTCTCACCACTTTTGTTCAACATCATACTGGAAGTTCCATCCTCAGCAATCAGCATAAATAAATAAAAACATCCAAATTTGTAAGGAAGAAGTAAAACTTGCACTATTTACATATGATGTGATACTATATATAGAAAACCCTAAAGACCTCACATAATCATACACACGTGTGTGCGCGCGCACACACACACACACACACACACACACACAAATACTGCTAGAACAGATACACAAATTCAGTAAAGTCATAGGATACAAAATCACTGTACATAAATCTATTACATTTCTATATACTAATAATGAAGCAGCAGCAAAAGAAATTAAGGAATCAATCCCATTTAAAATCACGTACAAAATACTAAGATACCTAGGAATAAACCTAACCAAAGAGGTGAAAGACCTGTACTCTGAAAACTATAAAACACTGATTAAAGACATTGAAGATGACACAAAGAAATGGAAAGATACACTATGATCATGGATTGGAAGGACACATATTATTAAAATTTCTATACTACACACAAAAAAATCTACACAATCAATGTAATCCCTATCAAAACACCAACAGCATTTTTTACAGAACTAGAACAAACAATGCTCAATTTGTATAGAAGTACAAAACACCCTGTTGAATAGCCAAAACAATCTTAAAAAAAGATGACCAAAGATAGGGGCATCACAATTCTGGACTTCAAGTTATATTACAAGACTATAGTAATGAAAGCAATATGGTACTGGCACAAAAATAAACACATAGTTCAATAGAGCAGAATAGAAAATCCAGAAATTGACCCACAGTTATAAGGTCAATTAATCTTCAGCAAGACAGGAAATAATAATATCCATTGGAAAAAAAGAATGTCTCTTCAACAAATTGTGTTGGGAAAACTGGACAGGAATATGCAAAAGAATGAAACTGGACCACTTTATTACACATACACAAAAATAAATTCAAAATGTATAAAAGACCCTAAATGTGATACAGAAAGTCATCAAAGTTCTAGAAAAGAACACAGGTAGTAATCTCTTTGATACTGGCCATAGCAACATTTTTCTAGATAGGTCTCCTGAGGAAAGGGAAATAAAAGCAAAAATAAACTATTTATTATCAAAATAAAAGACTTCTGCATGGCAAAGGAAACAATCAACAAAATTAAAAGACAATCTACAGAATGGGAGAAGATAGTTGCAAATGACAAATCCAATAAGGGGATAAATAACTGATTATATGTATATATATATGTGTGTGTATATATCTATATCTATATCTATATCTATATCTATATCTATATCTATATCTATATCTATATCTATATCTATATCTCCAAAATATGTAAAGAACTGATACAATTCAACACCCCCAAAATAAATAATCCAACTGAAAATGGGCAGAAGAATGAACAGACATTTCTCTAAAGAAGACAGGTGGCAGACACATGAAAAGATGCTCATCATCACTGATCATTAGAGAAATGCAAATCAAAACTGCAATGAGATATCACTTCACACCTGTCAGAATGGCTAAAATGAACAACATAAGAAACAATAGGTGTTGGCAAGAATGTGAAGAAAAGGGGAATCCTCTTGCACTATTGGTGAGAATGTAAATTGGTATAACCACTATGGAAACCAGTATGGAGTTTCCTCAAAAAGTTAAAAATAGAACCACCCTATGATCCAGCAATCACACTACTGGATATTTAGCCCTAAAATACAAAAACACTAATTCAAAAAATACATGCACCCCATGGGATGCCTGGGTGGCTCAGTCAGTTGAGCTGTCCAACTTTTGGTTCAGCTCAGGTCATGATCTGGCAGTCTTGTGGGTTTGAGCCACGCATCAGGCTCTGCACTGACAGTGTGGAGCCTGCTTATGATTCACTCTCTCTCCCTCTCCCCCCCCCACCCCGCCATTCACGCTGTCTCTGTCTCTCTCAGAACAAATAAACTTAAAAAAATACATGCACCCATGTTTATAGCAGCATTATTTATAATAGATATGGAAGTAGCTCAAATATACATTGATTGATAAATGGATACAGAAGATTTGGGATAATATATGTAAATTTTATTGGAATATAAAAACTAATGAAATAAAAACTAATGAAATCTTGCCATTTGCAAGGATTGGGATGGAGCTAGAGAGCATAATGCTAAGCAAAATAAGTAAGTCAAAGCAAGACAAATACCATATAATTTCACTCAGATATGAAATTTAACAAATAAGCCAAGGGGAAGAGAGAGAGAAAGAGAGAGAGAGAGAGTCTTAATTATAGAAAACAAACTGAGGGGAGGGGAGTAGAGGATGTGTTAAATAGGTGATGAGAATTAAGGTGTGCCCCTGTCTTTTTTTTTTTTTTTAGCATTTATTCATTTTTTGAAAGGCAGAGAGCACGAATGGGGGAGGGGCAGAGAGAGAGAGAGGGAGACACTGAATCTGAAGCAGGCTCCAGGCTCCAAGCTGTCAGCACAGAGCCCAACGCGTGGCTCAAACTCACGTACCGTGGGATCATGACCTGAGCTGAAGTCGGCTGCTTAACCAACTGAGCCACTCAGGCGCCCCAAGGTGTGCCCCTGTCTTGATGAGCACAGGGTGATGTATGGAAGTGTTGAATCACTATATTGTACACCTGAAACTAATATTACACTGTCTGTTAACTGACTGGAATTAAAAAAAAAAAAAAAAACTTAGAAGAAAAAAAACACTGAAAAATTTGAGTGTAATTTTATGATTATTTTCACATAGCTCATCTACATTCGTTATTAATAGTATTCCATAAAACGGTATTGATTTTATTTTCATTGTTTTATTTATTATTGGTTGAATATTAATACTATTAACTTTGTAATATTTGATGTGTCTGGTCAATTTGCTGAACATTAAATTCATCCTATGTTCTTTGTAATTTAATCATTTCTTTATTATTATTATTATTTAATTGTATCACCAACATAGAATATATCTGCCTCCTTATAATGATTGAATGCTAGAATTCTATTTCCTTATTACCAAATTGTCTTTAATTTCAGAATAATGTCATGTAATATTGGGGTAATATAAATTACAATGTTTGGTGATTATGTGAATGCCTCTAATGTCTCACTATTTAGTTGTAATTTATGATGGACATACTTCTTTTCTTAGTTTATCAGTGCTCTGTGCAGGAGTTTATTCAATAACTTTTGAGAATGTTCTAAATTAATTTTGTGCTTTATTGAACTTTATGGAAATTGCAGTGGTGTAAGTATGTATGTGATTTTTTTTTTTAATATGCTAGCTGGTGCATGAAACAAAGCTCAACATTTCAGTTGATTTATGCAATAGAGGCTTCTGTTTTACTCTTGCAGTAATCCAATATGGCTTTCTTAGCAAACAGTTTTTCTCCACATGTGAATCAGGGATCCACTATCCTTCTTCCATATGCTTTTACCATTCATTAGGACCTCCTTTAACTGGAAGAATGTTGTATTGCTACAGTTCACTTCAACTCACGTTCTTTTCAAGAGAACTATTGCATAGTCCTGCCTATATTCAAAGAGGATGGGAATGAGGTACAAATGGAAAATGCAGTCCCTGGATGGTCAGTATTTTTTCAGCAGCAACTCTTTATAGAGAAGTTGGAACATAAATAATTAAGAGTTTACTGGTACAACAGTAACTACCTATAATTGCTGAAACTACTTAGTTAAGCATCAGACTCATTCCTACCTTAATCATTTTTTTAATGTTTATTTTTGAGAGAGAAAGAGACAGAGCATGAGCAGGGGAGGGGCAGAGAGAGAGATGGAGACAGAAATCGAAGGAGGCTCCAGGCTCTGAGCTGTCAGCACAGAGCCCTGTGTGGGGCTCAAACTCATGGATCATGAGATCATGACCTGAGCCGAAGTCGGATGCTTAACTGACTGAGCCACCAAAGTGCCCCCTTAATCCTTTTTTCAAACAGAACATAATACAGTGGCCCTCAAATACAATATTTATAACCACAATTTGTCTGCTTCTTTTGTATTGATAATATTTTGGAGGCTTTTATTGCCAGAGCAAGGACAAACAGTTAAAAATACAATAAATATTTTTACCTAGTATGAAATGAAGTTGATCTTGATAAAATATAGCATACTTGGTTAGTGACTAACATAATGCACTTATTTATTTTATATAAACTGTTAGTTCACCATCTCTTTATAATCTTCATGAGATTCAAATTCAAAATGTATTAATTTTTATATAAAAATCAATACCTATTGCTTGTAAAACAAAGTTTTCAATAAGTAAAATCACTTTGTTTCATTTTAGTTGCTTTCTCTGTTGTAATAGACTAGGAAGATAACCCATGTTTTTTTGCATATAGATGAACTAAATAATTTCAGACACCTCTGTTGAGTCGTTTCGGAATACAGAAATAAAAGTGATCCGGTTAGACTGGCAGAGGATTTAAGACCTTTGGGGATTTAAGGTTTAAGGATTTAAGACCCACCATAATGATACTTAAACAAAATAACGGTCTTCAAACTTGTGACACAATCACTAGACAGGGCTGTCAACAACAGGTAATCTGAAAAATATAGACCTAATTGAGATTTATAAATATAAAATTTCCTTTTTTTTAAATATCCCAAAGGAGAGATTTGCCTTGGGTATTACATGTCTTCATTGGTGACCAGTGTAAGATCTGGGTCTTAAATTACTGCTTGTACCTGGTTGTAAGAGCAAATTACTTACATAAAAGGGAGCATGAGGACTGAAGAAAACACAGTATGACAGTTTTGTTAATGCTTGTGGTCCCAAACCCTTTGATAGTCGATTATTAATATTTAAACCATTGAATGTAATAGGGACCTAGATTATTTGCTTCTCAGGAGAGAAAAAGGAAAATGAAATAGCTATTTAATTAAATATTTAAGTGACCACTCTGCATTAGAGAAAACTGAAACAAATACGTACTCCAATCTCTTACTTGGCTGAAAGTAATTGGAGAGGCTTTAGGAATTTTATAGAGTCTAATATCAATATTGAAAGATAGCAAGAAGAGAAGTGAACAAAGGCTGTAGTAGTCAATGAAGGCATCATAAAGAAGGATAGAATAGAAAAGTGGGTAAAATTTTTAAAGAAATGGGGAATTCTATGGATTTCACTTCTCCAAAGACCTACATGAAAGAATAATCATGACATGTTGCCAGATTACTTTCAGTCTGTATTACTGCTGTTAGGAAAGAAGTCTGGAGGGAATGGAAGATAAATTTAGATTTGTAGAGGACTGTCAGATTTTAGAAAGTCCTTTTTGGATGAATTTTTATTGTGAAAATAACATTTTAATTGCATATTTTTAAAATGTAAGTAATACAAGTAGTGATAAAATCCTCTATAGTCACATCAGAAATAAATAACCAGTGTTCACATTAATAAATATCATTTCCGGGGCACCTGGGTGGCTCAGTGGTTGAGCGTCCGACTTCAGCTCAGGTCATGATCTCGCGGTGCGTGAGTTCGAGCCCTGCGTCGGGCTCTGTGCTGTCAGCTCGGAGCCTGGAGCCTGCTTCGGATTCTGTGTCTCCCTCACTCTGACCGTCCGCCGTTCATGCTCTGTCTCTCCCTATCTCAAAAATTAAAAAAAACGTTAAGAAATGCATTTTAAAAAATATAATTTCCTAATAGCGCTTTATTCTTGCCTATTTACAAAATTGGAATCACATTGTTCATATATGTGTGTGCATGTGAATTATATAGTAACACTTTTTTTTGAAAGAACTGATCAATTGCCTGATAGCATCATACATTACAATACATACGTTAAACCAACATTGGTCAAGTTATCCAGAATTAAAAATTTAATAAATCATATTTTTTTTACCTTCTCTTCATTTCCCTTTTCCTCTGCCTCAGTCCTTCTTTCTCTCCTTCCTTCAGTTTTTCCTCTCTCCCTCCCTCCCTCCCTCTTTTCCTTCTTTTTTTTTAAATATACAAATTAGTTGTTTATTTGGCTTTTTATTATGACCAGTCCAAAATTTAATTTGAAGATAAGCTTAGAAACTTAAGTGACATAAAAGGAAAATCACCCACCGGTGCCCTCCATCCCAGCCCTCTTTCCTTCCTTTCCTTCTTTCACATGCTCCCTCTTCCCTCCCTCCATCCCTCTCTCACCTTCTTTCTTCCTTCTCTCCTTTCATTTCCTCCCTCCTTTCCTTCCTCCTTCCTCCCTTGCTTCTTTCCTCCCTTTGTTCCTTCCAGCTATTAGATATAATGTTAAAAGGATTATTCTCCAGTTTATTTATTTTTCATTTATTTGAATAGTCTGTGTGGAAAATAATTATGCAAAAGAGCTTTCACTACAGAGGAGCTTAAGAAACAGTAGAATAACAAAGGCATATGGGATGAATTGAAGGAAGCAAGGGTTCACAGTTAGGGACATAAACTGAGGTCTGAGTGAGCCACAACTAGCGGTAAATTTTGTCCTTGTTCTCCTTCCTCTTTTCCCTACCTAAATTTTCTCTCCCATTTTTCTCTCCTCCTTTGATTCTTTCTTTTCGTATTTTTTTGAGGATAAGCAGATTTATTGAGAGAAATAGATCCACTTAAAAAATGATAAATGGCTTTTAGTATTTTTAAGATGAATGTAGGTACGTCTACATAAAGAAAAGTAATATGACAAACTGCAAAAAAGAAGGACTGGAGTTCTAAATGTGCTAGGGCAATTTGGGGGATCATAGTATTCTTTATATCCTTATACGTGGTCAAAATATAGAACTGTATCAACTTCTATTATTGCTTGCTTTTTTGAAACTTAGATCACTTCTTAGAACACTTAAATTGAATC
The DNA here is from genome assembly GCF_028018385.1 of Neofelis nebulosa. NCBI lineage: Eukaryota > Metazoa > Chordata > Mammalia > Carnivora > Felidae > Neofelis > Neofelis nebulosa. The sequence continues at coordinate 73,845,792 of NC_080782.1, forward strand.
ATAAAGTTCTCCAAGAGAAAATGAATGTGAAAAAATATCTTAAAAATTATAATTGTACTTTCACAAATGTAAGTATAAAACATCGATTACCTAGACTATGTCTCTAATTAGCTTTATGCTAGTAACTCCATGAAACCTCCTTTAAGAGTAGAATACAAAATAATATTTATGAAAGTGTTTTTTCTGATGCCCAGACTCCTGTGATTTTTACCAACTTAACAAGCATCATAGGCTTGAAGGAATCTGTATGTAGAGATTCCTCACTTAGATATATTGTATTTGTTGGATCATTTATCTGCATCACTTTCATGCTGTACCATTAATTAATTTTAAAATTTGAGTAATTTTATATAATTCTTTTAACCAAGATTATTATAGGAAGATGTTTTATACAGCCATTCTCAATTCTTTGTCTAGCCTAACTTAATTTCCTGTTTCTTTAGTTTCTATATCAGAGTATCATTCCAGGGAACCAAAATGGATATTCCATTTTGATCAAAAGACTTATGGATAGACAGGAGACTAGACAAATTGTTAGTATCCCTTTCTTTCTAGGGAACTGACATTTGGAAATATGAATAAGTAATCCTTCTCTTAGTTTCCATATTGGATAGTGATTGTATAGTATCATTTTCCTGAGGCCTTGACACATTTATTTGCATTTGTAAGTCTTGCTTTCACACCCTTTCATTGTTCACCTTTTTCCTCCTATGTATTACAGGTAATACTAAGCTGTCTGGACACAAAAGACACTTTCTTCTTAGAACTTACTCTTTCATCACTCCAGTGTTTGATTCTTACACAATTTGCATTTATTTGAAAGTCTATAATGTAGAAAAACTTTAATATCTGAAAGCAGTTTTGTTACCTTATGACAAGTCTTCAAATCCAAGCTCATCATTTATCCATTTATTTATTTATTTATTTTTTAGTAGGGTGAAGTCAGCTTAGTACTTGGGGCAAGTACATTTAAAATGTTCAAGTACAGGGGCACCTGGGTGACTCAGTCAGTTAAACATCCTATTCTTGGTTTTGGCTCAGGTCATGATCTCATGGTTTGTTGGTTCGAGTCCCACATTGGGCTCTGCACTGACAGTGTGGAGCCTGTTTGGGATATTCTCATTCTCTCTCTCTCTCCCCCCCCACCCCCCCGCCCCTTCTCCACTCGCTCTCTCTCAAAAATAAATAAACATTAATTTTTTAAAAAAAATAAAAAATAAAAGAAATAAAATGATCAAGTACATGGGTACTTGTACATGGGTACAAGTACATGGGTACTTGGGTGGCTCAGTCAGTTAAGCATCCGACTTCAGCTCAAGTCATGATCTTGTGGTTTGTGAGTTCTAGCCCCACATCGGGCTCTGTGCTGATAGCTCAGAGCCTGGAGCCTGCTTCAGATTCTTTGTCTCCCTCTGTCTCTGCTCCTTCTTCCTCTCACTTTGTGTGTGTGTGTGTGTGTGTGTGTGTGTGTGTGTGTGTGTCTCAAAAATAGATAAACATTAAATTTTTTAAACAAATTTAAAAATAAAGTGTTGAAGTACAATGAATTAATTTTTCACTTAGAAGGGCTCTTGTTTTTTTCTTTATAAATAAAATTGTGTATATACAATACATAAGGTATACAACCTATTGATTTAAGATATATTATGTAGTGAAATGATTACCATGGTCAAAATAATTAACATTTCATCTCTTTCTAGTCACCAGTTTTTTGTGTAGTGAGTGCACCTGAAATCTACCCTCTGAAAATATTTCCAGTTTTCAATACAATATTATTAAGTATAGTCATCAAACCTGTACATTAGATCTCTAGACTTATTTATCCCCATAACTGCTAATTTGCACATTTTGACCAACATACCCCTATTACTTCTACACTCCCAGCTCCTAGTACCTCTCCCTTTCTATGAATTTGACTTTTCTTTTTTTTTATTTTTTATTTTATATTCCACAGATTGTTGAGATGATACAGAATTTGTTTTTCTCCATCTGACTTTTTTTGTTTATTTCACAGCATAATGTCCTAGATGCTTGTTACAAATGTCAGGGTTCTCTTCTTTCTCATGGCTAAATAATATTCCATTGATAGATACATATCTTTAGGCAAGAAAATAAATAAAGGCTTACAAATAAAAAAGGAAGAAGTAAAATTGCCTCTGCTTAAGGAGCCGTAATACATATAGAAATCCCTAAGAATTGCATCAAAAAACTATTGGAACTAATAAATGCAGTAAATTTGTAGTATACAATATCAACTTACAAAAATCAGTTGCATATGTATACACTAGTAGCAAAATCTAAAAAAAATCCATTTACAGTAGCCTTAAAAAATAAATAAAATACTTAGAAATACATCTCACTAAGGGTGTAAAATAATCTATACTTTTGAAAACTATAAAACATTGATGAAAGAAATTGAAGATGACAATATGAATGGAAAGATATCTCATGTTCATGGATTGGAAGAATTAATATTTGTTAAAATATCCATACTATCCAAAGCAACCTACAGATTCTGTGTAATCCTAACCAAAATTCCAATGGCATTTTTCACAGAAATAGGAAAAGAAATCCTGAAATGCATATGGAACTACAAAAGACCTCAAATAACAAGGCAACACTGAGAAATAACACAGTGGTAGACATCAAATCACCTGATTTCAAAATATACTACAAAGCTATTCTAATCAAAACAGGTAGCATAAAAACAGACATATAGACCAATGTAACAGAATAGAGTCCAGAAATAAATTTATTCATTTATGGCCAATTGATCTTCAACAAAGACATCAAGAGCACACAATGGAGAAAGGTCAGTCTCCTCAAATGATATTGAGTAATGCTGCTTTTTTTTTCATTATATTTGTTTTATGTTGAATGTAAATCTTCTAAGGATATGCTATTTTAGCTGATTCTTCCTTACAATCCAGTTTCTTTCACTAAATACTAAGAAGTATGATTCAGATATTTAGAGTAGCAAATCAGAGTTCACATTCCTGGTTTCCACTAATAAATGTGACTTGGAAAAAAAAAAACCTCACTTCATGTTATATCAATATTTCCTATTATAAATTTTGAGAATAAAAACTTTTTAATGGGATCATAACAATTATTATATTTCAGATTCTGGTGGGAAAGTACTACCTCCAAGTAATCATGTAGCCACTGTTTGGCCACGAATGATGCTTAAAAGTTGAACTTGCTTTTTTTCTGACATTCAGAGTCCCACTTTATTTCTTCAATTTGTAATATTTTCAACTAAACAAAACTATTTAAAACTACTTTTCTCAGTGCTTCCTGTTTAGATAGTATCTCATCTTGTTTCTTTACCAATCCAATTAAGCAAAAAGTATTGTGTTTCTAATTTGTACAATGCATGTTGGGTGTTTGGGATGCAAACATGAATAAGGAGGTGAAAAAGAAAATAATAAGAAACAAAATTCAGCCATAAACTCTCACATTTCCACGGTTCCTTTCCCTATCTCTTAATTTGACTATGCACCCTCCCCTCTAAAATAATAATAATAATTAACTCTGCAGACAAATCCTTCACTGGTTCTCATTACTTTCAGTATAAATTTCAAGTTTCTAGGCATAACTATGTAGGGCTCTAGAGGAGCACAGCCCCTGTTTCTGTGTATATCTTCATCTCATAGTTGACACTTCACAATTTCCATGCAAAAATGACGAAGGCTTATAATTTTCCTTTCAGTCTGTTCTGTTTATGCCTCTTTGCTCATGTTCTCTCTTCCCAAGATACTCACTTCCCACCTCTTCTAGTATTATTATTTTCCTGTTAGGTCAGTAGATTTGTCCCAGGAATCCTTTGTTAAATCCCAGAATGAGATAGTACTTTTTGCCTGTGCTCTTATAGCATTCATGCATATACATCCATCTTAGCATTAGTCACTGTATAGCAATTGTTTGCTGGTGTTTCTGCTTACCACTCTATACTTAAGCTCCTTGAGGACTGGAATCATTCCTTCTCCATTTTTTTTCTTCTCACTCCTGTCCTGTAGCTCAATGGTTAGCAAACTGTTTCTAAAGGAACGGACAAGGGCACCTGCGTGGCTCAGTCGGTTAAGGGTCCCAGTTCAGCTCAGGTCATGATCTCATGTTTTGTGAGTTCAACACCCCCTGCCTCCCCCAACCGCGTTGGGCTCTGTGCTGACAGCTCAGAGCCTGGAGCCTGCTTCGGAATCTGTGTCTCCCTCCCTCTCTCTGCCCCTCCCCCGCTCATGCTGTGTCTTCTATCTGTCTCAAAAATAAATAAACATTAAAATTTAAAAAAAACATAAAAGGAACAGACAGTATGCGGTTTTTTAGGCCTTGTGAGCCACAAGATCTCTATTACAACTACTCAGACCTGCTGTTGTAGATTCAAAACAGCCATAAGCAATAAGTTAAGAAATGAACATGGTTATATTCCAATAAAACTTTACTTACTGAAACAGGTTTCATGGCCTTGGGTTGCTGACCCTTGCTGTAGCATGGTGCTAATAATACAATGCCAAATAAATGTTGAGTGATTTATGTTCTCAGATTTATCCCTGTGCTTAAATTCTCAATAGATGAAAGACTTGGTTTTCTGTTCCCCTGGAAGAGCTCTGTTCTGTAATATTCTGTTGCACTAGTAACTGGTGTCTTGTTTGGAGTCCCAGAGAAGTATTTGGTGCACTTTCACTTGTTAATAGGTTTTCCTAATGTGTGCTCCCTGATTGACAGTTTTCTCCTGCAGTTACTCTGGGGTTTTGTTGTTGTTTATCATCTGTCCATATGCTATGAAATCCCATTGCCTCTCTGTGACCAACATCCTCATTGCCCATCATTTAGCAATGCTTGCATACTTCTCTCTGCCCAGGACTGTGAAACAGAGATGAATCAGACATGGGCTTTCTCTCACCCAAAGCCATGTGCATCAGGGAGAATTACAATCTGGTGTAAGGGATGGAAAATGTATTCTGTTGACTTAAACAATCAAGGAATTTTTTTTTTCTCTCAAACATCAGTAATGTCACAGTCTAGGGTTCGTGGCAACATAATGATGCTTTTAAAGACTAAAATAGTTCCTGTATTCTGTTGTATTCTCTTTAGCTAAGGTTTTTGTCCTCATGTTCAGAAGATAGCTGCTGAATATGTAGGCATCACACCCACTTCTCAGATAGGAGGGAGGAGACTAGAACATCAGCTTATTTCCACCTATGTCATGAACGATAGCATGATCATCCCTAACTGAAATGTTGATTGGGAAATGCTGGTAGTACTGTTCCAACTTCTAGGGTAGAAACCATCAGGACATAGGGTTAAATGGATATTGAGTGACATATCCTGAAGTAGGTAGCATTCTATCATGGGAATGATAGAAAATCACCACCCCCCCACCAGCTTCGACCAAATAATTTTCAGAATTTTCTTAAGCATCATGAAATTTAATGTAAATGTAATATTGAACTAGGCTATTGTGTCATCATGTAATTTTAATATTTAGTTAGGATTATTTTGTGTGCAGGTTATCATTTGGTTTATCTACTTCCCTCCTTTAGCATCTTCACTATAAGATCTCTTAATATTGAAACAATTTCTCTTATTATATCTAAATATTGGTATATTTTTGTTATAAAATTATACATGGAGAAAAGTATAATAAGCTGTTTATATTTTCAAAGTATTTTTAAATCACCTAGCCATTAATTTTATTTGAGTTTTATATTGACCCACTTTTTCTTTCATTATGAATAAAAGGCATTTAGTTTAGAACTATAGTAATTGAATGTTATAGTTATGGGGATGAAATATTTCACATTCTTTTTTCCATAGTGAAATCTCTGTGCCTTCATATCTAAAAATGCATACCTGAAGAAAATAATTTGGTTGTAATTCCACACTCCATAGACATATTGCATTAGAATCATCACTAAAGAATTGTCTGCTTTGTGGTAATAATTATTATTAATTACCAATATTTCAAAATAATGGGAATACAGTAATGAAATATATGTCATCACATAACTCTTTATTGAAAAATAGCATGGTAGGGAGAAAATAGAAGAAGCTAAAGAACAAAGTGAAATTTGTTTCTCTTTTGGAACTAGAACACCATATTTTCTGTGACTATAGATATCTTAAGATTTCTGTCTTAGTGTTTTTACTTTTTACTCTTTAGGGATGTATATATAAATAATTTAACTTTAGTCATTTAATGTTTAGAAAGGATTTATGTTAAGAATGATCTAGGCGCGCCTGGGTGGCTCAGTCGGTTGAGCAGCCAACTTCGGCTCAGGTCATGATCTCGCGGTCCGTGAGTTCGAGCCCCGCGTCGGGCTCTGTGCTGACAGCTCAGAGCCTGGAGCCTGTTTCAGATTCTGTGTCTCCCTCTCTCTGACCCTCCCCTGTTCATGCTCTGTCTCTCCCTGTCTCAAAAATAAATCAGTGTTAAAAAAAAATTTTTTTTTAAATAAAAAAAGAATGATCTATAAATGCTAAGTAATATTATTTTATTTTCAAGAAAGTTATCAAAGATACTTGAGATTTGCTATAACAGTCTCAGTCACAACTTATAATACATTCACTCACCAAGTAAAAATAAAATTATATATTCAAGAGAGATAACAAGTTTTCAGATTGTTTCTGATAGCAACAAAGATAGCATTATTTATTATACTCTACTTAAGCTCTTAACCCTACAAATAATACATGTTTATATGCACCTTTTTCAGTGTTCCCTTGTTTGAGGTGGTAAGACATTAAAAAAAAAAAAGATCCCTCTCTTTTTTTAATTTCTAATCTTTTATTCTTCCCAGTTTACCTTTCACTATGGAGTTAACCTGTAACATCCCAAAATTGAACTCTTGCCTAAATGAAAATTAATCACTGCAAATGAGGTCTCAGATTATTCTTTTAGGTTATTACAGCCAACTTTGATAGTGATAAGAGAATAAATATTGAAGTAAGACTTACTGGGCTTGAAATCAGCCTCCACTATTTTGATCTCCTTTCTTATCTTTATCTCTTTTCTTAATATAATTTTATACTTATAGAAAATTGCACAAATAGCACAGAGTATTCCCATATTCACTTCACCAGATTTCCCTTATGTTAGCATGGAGGAAAACCATGGTACAATTATTCAAACTAAGAAATTAATATTCAGATAATTCTGTTATCTAATTAAGGATGTAATTAGGATTTCTCCAGATGTATCATTGCTGTCCTTTGTTTTTGTTCCAGGAATCATTCCATGAACCTGCATTACACTTAATTGCTGTCCTTAGTCTCCTCTATAGTTTTGCGGTCTTTCCTTCTCTTTAATAGCCTTGACACTCGTGATAAGTATTGGTCAATTCTTTTTTAGAATATCCCTTAATTTCGATTTGTCTAGTATTTTTTCTCTTTATTGAGATATAACTGGCATATAATATTGTATACATTTAAAGTGTACCACTTGTTGATTTGATACAGATATATTGCAATATGATTACCACCATAGAATTAGCTAACAGCTCTATCACGTCACATCATTTATAACTCCTCTTTTTTTTCTTTTAAAATTTATTTATTTTTTATAGAGAGAGTGCACATGTAAGCAAGAGAGGGGCAGAGAGAGAGGGAGAGAGAGAAAACCCCAAGCAGGGTCCATGCTCAGCACATAGACTGATGGAGGGGCTCAATCTCACAACTGTGAGATTATGTCGTGAGCCAAAATCAAGAGTCAGATGCTTAACTGACTGAGCCATCCAGGCACCCCTCTAATTTCTCTTTGGTAATGAGAACACTTAATATCTAGTCTCTTAGCAACTTTGAGGTATATAATACAGTATTGTTGACTATAATCAAAATTTTATGCGTTAGAACTTCAGAACTTAATCATCTTTTAATAGAAAAAGACAAATACTGCAAGATAATTACTTATATGTAGAACCTAAAAGAGGTGAATTTGTGAAAACAGAGAATAGAATGGTGGTTATGAGGGGCTGGTAATGGGGAAAGTGGAGTTGTCTAATTTTTTCTTATGATTAGAATAAGATTATGCATTATTAGACACAACTGCCACAGAAGCGATGTGCCTTTCTCATTGCATCATTTCTGGGGATACATGATATTAATGTATCTTCTTACTGGTAACATTAACCTTCCTCACTTGATTAAGGGGGTATCTGTTAGAAACTCCATTGTAAAATTAGTATTTTTCCTTTTTGTCATTAGTAAATGTATTGGGAAAGATACTTTGAGACTATGCAAATATCCTATTTTACCCAGTAACTTTAGTATCCATCACTGGGACTTGCCTGCAATAATTATTATCAAAGAAGAACTGTTTTTCTTCTCTCCATTTCTTTATTCAGTCAGTAATTAATTTACATGAGTATGAACTCACAGATTTATATTTTTTTTCTATGGGTTATATTCCAATACTGTTGTTATTTTGTTGGTTATAGTTTTCCAACTTTGGCTATTATTTATAGGCCTTATAAGCAACAGGGCTTAAAATATATGTATGTATACTAACTCTTGTATACATGCATATCTATTTCTGAATCTATCTAGATATATATTTTAAAACCATAGGTTCACATTGATACCTCCATTAAATGCAACATTATTGCATTCATTCTAGCCTTCTTCCTTTCCTGGTCTCTTCTTTCTCTAAGAAACCAGACTCTCATAATCTAAGATGTACTTATTTGTTCAACTGTAGTATATGGTTAACAGTTTCACAATTTAATTCTTACTCCAATAAGAATATTTTATCATGTAAGTGCAGTTAATTTACTTTTTGTATTATGACTTCAAAACAACCAGAAAGCTCTCATTAAATGTGTGGGAAAATAAGTGTTTTTTTCTGTTGTTTGTTTTGCTGTTTTCAAATAATGCACTCTATTTTTAGGGCTGCAGTTTCACATAAATCTAATTGTATTCTTATGTGTTACATATCTTGATATAAGTACAATCCCTCCCCTATAGATTTTCCAGTACAGAGTGGAAAATGGATCTCAAGTATCTCTTTGTATGGCTCCTCTGCACATGCTGAATTAGCTACCAAGCTAGAGCAGATATGCCCCTGAAGAATTTAAGTGAACTGCCATGCTCATTCCATGGAAAATTCTGGACAAACGAACATACCTCTAGACTCTCAAGGACAATGGAGAATAGATGTAAAAATTACTGCCATTATTATAATTGCAGTACTAAGCCATACTGAATGACTGCAGTGAATTAGCATTACATTATAAAGGCTATCTTAGAAAGTGTGTGAATCATCTATTACATTTTTTACAGAGTAAATGAAAATGGAAGGAATGGACAATATTAAATTTCAAATGCAGTAGATGCATATATTTAAGTATTATATACTAATATCCAGATGGATGCTGACATGTTTTATTGATTTTTGGCTCATTTTGTTATGAAAGGTCAATTTTATACCAGCTCCTAAAAAAAGAATAGTCGTTGGGACTTTTCTAGGCAAGACAAAGATTAGTGAAAATTCCCCACATGGACAGTGCCTTAATAGCACATTTATTTTACTTGCTGATAAGACACTAGCTTGAAAACCTAGTTTTCAGTCATATTTGTATTTGGTTGAAATTGTAGTTTTCTCAAAAAGAAGGGTATATAAGAAGAAAATGAACATATTGGAAGAAAGGCGTAGATTCTCAAATATGTAAGATGAGATGGCAGGAATTAGTGTCCACTGTAAGAATAAAGATTTGCTGTTTTGTCTGATAATATTTTCCTCCATTATTTTTGTACTCAAATATGGGTTTGGTTTGTTTTTGTTTATTTGGTTTTGGTTGTTGTTTTTTTGAGAGTGAGAGCGAGAGTGAGGGAGAGGGAAGAAGAGAGAAGAATCTCAAGCAGGCTCCATGCTCAGTGCGGAGCCATCACAGGGCTCAATCCCATGACCCTGGAATCATGACCGACCTGAAATAGAGTGAGGTGCTCAACCCACTGAACCACCCAGGCACCTCTCTACTCTGTTTTAAGCACCATTGCCAATTCTGTTAAAACCGGTAAAAATAACAGAGGGAGGCACCTGGGTGGCTCAGTCCGTTGAGCATCTGACTTGGGCTCAGGCCATGATCTCACGGTTTGTGAGTTCAAGCCCCGCATCGGGTTCTGTGCTGACAGCTTGGAGCCTAGAACCTGCTTCGGATTCATGTCTCCCTCTCACTCTGCCCCTCCTCTACTCATGCTCTGTCTCTGTCTCTCTCTCTCTCTCTCAAAAAATAAATAAACATAAAAAAATTTTAAAAATAACAGAGGATACTTCACTGATTATTCAACTCAGACACAAAAATAGTTCCTGAGAGTATCAAAAACAGGAAAGAAAATGTTATAAAATTCAGTTTATTAATTTAGTTTCAGTCACATGTAGAGAAACACAAAAATCAGAAAAATGATAATATAAGTTGTAATATTAACCTAGTGTATTTGGTTATTAAAATTCTTGGAAAATTATTTAGAAAGCCAATTTTCCAATATTAACACACATATTTTCTTTAAAATTTTATTGATTTTTGTATTATTTTGAATTAAAATTCTACTATAATAGTCTTATCTAAATATTTAGGATTCAAAGATAGGCTATAAAACATTATCTCCATATCATCCCTCCTAATTTTTTAAAAAGTGTATATTAAGTACCTACTCTGTGGCAAGTACTGTGTTTGGTAGGGTTGGAGATAAACTAGGGAGCTTTCCTAGAACAAAATGTGAAATCCAGACACATGTGTCTAAAGTGACTTGAAGCAACACCAGTCTATCAAGAAGCTTGCACAGCCAGAGGGAATGCCTTTGCTGGCTGCATTGAGGCAGATAGTAAACGCTTGAGTTTAGCAAAGGCTATCACATGTGAGGCTACCAGCTTAAGCAGACAATGCCAAATGGGGTAATGGACAAAAACTAGAAGACCCCACTCATGCCATGATGTACACTGAGGCCCTTTGGAGGTAAAGGTTTTGTGACAGAAGGAAGGTAAGCTCAGAAATGGCCAAAACCAAGAGGAGGATTATAGGCAGGTTTAGGGAAGGCTCAAGAGGGAAAAGCAGTACATATGAGAATGAAGACAAACACAGGAGATTTGCTTGTGTCTCAGAATCTGAGGAAAGAAAAATTCTTCAAGCAGACAATACCTAATTTGTAGAGTTTCTATTTGAGTTATTGTTATTTCATTAAAAATAATTGCTAGGGGCGCCTGGGTGGCGCAGTCGGTTAAGCGTCCGACTTCAGCCAGGTCACGATCTCGCGGTCAGTGAGTTCGAGCCCCGCGTCAGGCTCTGGGCTGATAGCTCGGAGCCTGGAGCCTGTTTCCGATTCTGTGTCTCCCTCTCTCTCTGCCCCTCCCCCGTTCATGCTCTGTCTCTCTCTGTCCCAAAAATAAAAATTAAAAACGTTGAAAAAAAAAAAAATAATTGCTAATACTTATATAGTGCATATTCTGTACCAACACTACTCTGAGACAGCTGCAACTCAACACTCACAGCAATTATATACAAAATTGATAATATTATTCCTATTTTGTGGTTGGGGAGATACACAAAGGATTGAGTAACTTGCAAAATTCACATGATTAGCAAGTGTTTGAACTGGGATTCAAACCCACCCAGTCTGGTTCTAGTCTTTTCTGTTTCCCACTGTGATATAATACTTCTCAAATAAATGTTTAATAAATAAGTGTTTAAATAAAATACTTCTTAATAAAATGTTACCCTTTTCCTCTTAAGGAAAGATAGCCTAAACTTAATGATGTTCCTTCTATCAAAAGTGCTAAAATAGTTAAAGGTTAGCTATGCTGATTATGAAGGATTTGTTCAATATGTACGATCTTTGTTAGGAAAAATTTCCCAAAAAACTATTTTCGTGAGATAAATATAGATGTGTATTATGATATTGTCTCTCTTTTTTCCATTCTTTTTCCTTCCTTCCTTTTTTCTTTCTCCTTCAAATAAGCTTTGCTTTTAGTTTTAACTATCCTTGTGATATTCTGCAAATAATATTAATATAGGAAAGATAAACATGAGTCAATGATAGAATCTTTTTTTTAAAGTTTATTAATTTTTGAGAGAGAGCGTGAACAGGGGAGTAGCAGACAGATAAGGAGACAGAATCTGAAGCAGGCTCCAGGCTCTGAGCTGCCAGCACAGAGCCCAACGTGGGGCTCGAATCCACAAGTTGTGAGATCATGACCTGAGCTGAAGTCAGACGCCCAACCAACTGAGCCATGCAGGCACCCCTAGAATCTTTCATTCTTTACTACTGGAGGCCTCCAAAAAATGTTTTTTATGTGTGTGACAGGTTCATAATTCTGAATGGTTTACCAATGAACTCTCAATGCCAAAGAAGCAGAGATCTGAAACTACTTCAGTTTGCTTGAAAAATGACCTTTAGATTATTCAGTTCTGGATCGAGCCCTATTGATGATCCTTTTCACAGTATTTCCCATAATTCCTACTTTCTGATCTGTTTAAAGATCAGTCTAAATTTGTTTCTCTTTTGAGTTATCCTCATCTTGCTGTTCTTCTTATTGTGTGTATGTGTGTGTCTGTGTTTGCATATAAAATTGATGGATTAAATCTCATCTAAAGATTAGTGTATAAAATGTGATTATCCAAATACTAAGTCATTTTGGAATTTATGATGTTTCATTCATTGAATTCCTGGTGTTCAATTGAGACCAAGTCTTCTCAGTTCATTCATTTTTATTTGTAGCCAAGCTCATGCCTAAGTCTTTGTCAATATCATTTACTAATGATCTATGCAATTCAAGTAAAAAGAATTAAAATACAATTGTATGTAAGAATTCATTCTTAAAATGAAATCTCTTCTCTCTGCTTGGTGCAGACTAAATATTACCAAAATCCTTCCTACCAGATTGATTCTTCCCTGCCTAGGTGCCACAAAGACATGGGGGGAAAGACTTTCTAACAGGGCTGAAACTTTTTGATCCACTTCACCTGTGCTCGCCTCACCTCATGGTTTGGAAAATCAATGACATATCAGCTTAGTAGTCACTGATCCATGAGGTAATTGCACCTTCTAATATCTTCAGCATAAAGCTTCTGAAATGGGCAGAGCCAATGACCAGAGAGGATAAAACACATTGTGGGGCGCCTGGGTGGCGCAGTCGGTTAAGCGTCCGACTTCAGCCAGGTCACGATCTCGCGATCTGTGAGTTCGAGCCCCGCGTCAGGCTCTGAGCTGATGGCTCGGAGCCTGGAGCCTGTTTCCAATTCTGTGTGTCTCCCTCTCTCTCTGCCCCTTCCCCGTTCATGCTCTGTCTCTCTCTGTCCCAAAAATAAATAAAAAACGTTGAAAAAAAAATTAAAAAAAAAAAAAACAAAAAAACCACATTGTGTTTTTTTTTTTTTCAGGTTTGTGATCAAACTGAGAAATAATCATCTCAGCCTGTATTTCTGAAAGAAAAATAATATCGCCCCAGAGGTGTAAAGCTACTGTTAAACACATTTTTATCATATTAAGATTATTATTCTTCTAAACAGCTGACTGTACTGTGCCACAGATTGTATTTACCTGTAAAATTTGTGTGTAGGCTTCCAACCCAATTTATTAAAAAAGCACCACGGATTTCAGGATGGAGTAGTAGGCACTTCATTTTGTGGTTAAATATGATGGGAAATTACCCCTATTGCTTTGGTCTACTGCTTAGAGACATCTTAACTAACTAGATAAGAATTCTTTAGGAAAGAGATATGGGCTTAAGTAAATACTAAACAAATTGAGTATTAGCACACAGGGAGAAAGTAAGATTGATGATCTGACAAAACATTAATTAAAAGAAGGAGCATTGCCAAGATTTTCTGGTATAATTCAATTCCACATAATTCAAAGGCAAAATTAATTTACTGTTTCTTATTTGACAACAAAGAAAGAGTTTTATATTGATTATTTTTTTAAATGTATGTACACATGACATGAGAAAGCTCTGTAATCAGAAACATAGTTTTTTAACCTCAGAGGTTTGCATTTAAATTCCAGAAATCTACGGACACAATAAAACATTTCATTGAAATGAAATGAGTTCTCACTGATTTCTACAGGTTTGTAGGCATACATAAACATCAAATACCAATATCGGTATTAATTGAAGGAAATAACCTAAAACATTTGGCAGTTTTTACTTTGAGCAGTTGCCAGTTTGCACAGTCCAACATATGCTGAATATTTTATATACAAGTGATTTATTACAGAATTTACCAATGATGACTAACACTATTTTTTATATATTAAATATAATTGATTGTCAAATTGGTTTCCATACACCACCCAGTGCTCATCACAACAGGTGCCCTCCTCAATGCCAATCACCCACTTTCCCCTCTCCCCTACCCCCCATCAACCCTCAGTTTGTTCTCAGTATTTAAGAGTCTCTTATGGTTTGCCTCCTTCCCTCTCTGTAATTTTTCCCCCCTCCCCTCCCCCCATGGTCTTCTGTTAAGTTTCTCAGGATCCACATATGAGTGAAAACATATGGTATCTGTCTTTCTCTGCCTGACTTATTTCACTTAGCATAATAACCTCCATGTGGCTACAAAAGGCCAGATTTCATTCTTTCTCATTGCCAAGTAGTATTCCATTATATATATAGACCACATCTTCTTTATCCATTTGTCAGTTAATGGACATTTAGGCTCTTTCCATAATTTGACTGTTGTTGAAGGGCTGCTATAAACATTGGGGTACAAGTGCCCCTAGGCATCAGCACTCCTGTATCCCTTGGGTAAATTCCTAGCAGTGCTATTGCTGGGTCATAGGGTAGATCTATTTTTAATTTTTTGAGGAACCTCCACACTGTTTTCCAGAGTGGCTGCACCAGTTTGCATTCCTACCAACAGTGCAAGAGGGTTCCCGTTTCTCCACATCCTCGCCAGCATCTATAATCTCCTGATTTGTTCATTTTAGCCACACTGACTGGCATGAGCTGGTATCTCAGTGTGGTTTTGATTTGTATTTCCCTGATGAGGAGTGACGTTGAGCATCTTTTCATGTGTCTGTTGGCCATATGGATGTCTTCTTTAGAAAAGTAACTCTATTTTTTAAAGTTTACTTGCCCAAGTATCAGCAGTTTTAAAGATTAAATATTGTTATGTATTGCAATGCTGAATGCACTAATTTAATCCTGAGAAGCTTGTTTAAACTTATTTCATGTCCCTGTTATTTCAAAAATATGATTTCCAAATAATTTTCATTTCTGTTGAAAACTTCATGCAATTATTGTGTTGAAAATATTTAAGTCATCTGTTTAGTGAGGTAGAGGGATGATTTTTTGCTCCAAATGTATAATAAAATGTCTAGCATTACAATGGTACCAAAGTGAATACTCCGCAGAATTCTAAATATATAGAAACAGAGATCTGTTTGCAATTGAAATCATAATTTTCAGCAGTAATTGCTTCTAAGATGCTGGTTCTATTAGTGATATAGTGTTGATGTTGCTTAGATGTAACATCAAGGCAAGCCTTGGAACTTTAAATTTTCTACCCTGGGAACACTGTTCCTAGAAAGACAATGTTTGAACAGAAAAAGGACTTTGAGAACCTAATTTATTTGGCTCCACCGGAAATCAGAACTGAAGCATAAACTTAGGTGCTATTATTTTATTAGGAAGTATAATACCAGGAAGTCAGAAATAAGAAAGAGTGAAGCAAGGGGAGAGTCAATAAGAGGGTGTGGTACTAAGTTACTACCACTGGAAACCAAGTGCAAATGATTGTGTGTTCTCAGGAGACTTTTCTGAAAGGCTACAGAATTCTTGGTCCCAAAGCATCCATGGTAAGTCAGAGGAGGATGGAAGAGAAAGCGTTCATCCACCAACCATCCTGATCTAAACAGGAGAATGTTTGCCCCCACAGGGTGTTAATGCCA
Source organism: Neofelis nebulosa (assembly GCF_028018385.1). Taxonomy (NCBI): domain Eukaryota; kingdom Metazoa; phylum Chordata; class Mammalia; order Carnivora; family Felidae; genus Neofelis; species Neofelis nebulosa. The sequence goes on from NC_080782.1 coordinate 73,861,674, forward strand.
TAGGACTTACATTTTTAATTCTTTTTTCTTTTTTTTCTCCACAAGCACAGACTCTAACCAGGTCCTGAGAAGTCAGGACCTTCTGGGACAGAAGAAAGCTTTGGGACAAGACTCAGTGGAAGAACAACATCCTGGCACCCAGAGAAGAAGAGGCTCTGTTGTGCCTGCCTCAAGTTAAGAGAAGCCCATGCATGGTTGGTCCTTACAGTGGTCACTAATACAGAAACAGTGGCCCAAATTGGAGACAGGTGAGGCCAAGAGAAACCGAAGTGCCGTGTCAAAAGTGTTTGAAACAAAAGCAGACTTCCTTATTCACACTTGAATTAAAATTTGCAATATAGGGTTGGTTCATTAATCTGTACTGTACATCTGTACAAAAGTGTAGTGCTAGCCAGATGTGTAACAATTTCTGAGTGAACCTTAAAGTCAAGTATGTACATTTTACTTTATTTTTTATGCTGCTAATGTTTATTTAACTATCAAAGATAATGGTCTACCTTGAAGAATAGTTGTATACTTGACTAACAAGATACTTCTGAGCTATTTGACATTTTAAGATTAAAGGAACATTTAATTTCATAATAGATTTCATAATACACCTAATGTTATAGACCATTCGAAATTAAAAATTTTGAATTTTTGTTTCAGTAGTAGAAAAATTAATTTACTTCTAGTCATGCCAACTAATCATTCATATACATTTCAGAAATGGCAAAGCCATATCATTGACTTTATGATAATTCATATTTCTATTTTATTTTGACTTCTTCCAAAACTTTTTTTTTAATTTCTCCATAATGATTATATATAGCTTCATTCATTTTTGTATGCATATATTTTATATATTTATTATTTGTATTTTATATAATATTTATATTTAAGTTTGGGATCCTAACTCAGCTTCCTTCCTCTTCTTCATAGAATTTGGAACTTAAAATATATAGAGGGCAAATTAAACACAAGTAAAGAATTGTATGAGAAGACTAGAATAGTCTTCTAGTATTTTAAATCAAATTTTTCGGCTGGAGTCACTTTTTCTAAGATCTTAGTGAGGACCAATTTTTTTTTTCTCTTAAAAAGAATATCTCTAGCCATGAGGATTTCTGCTAAATAATTTCAAAGCTCAAGAGGTCAAGACAAAACACACTATTAAAGCAAAACACTATTTGTTAAACTACTTTTAATGCAAAGAAATTGTAAAAATTCAAAATGGAACTAAAACTTGCTAAATATCATATTAGTAAATAATTCAGATTATTTAAAAGTCTTCAAACTGATTGGGAAAAAAAAGGATGACAAATGTGGGTCAGATCTTTATAAGACAGAACAAATAAATGGCTTTCTGGATGTTAACTGAAATTACTAGTTCATTTATATATTTGGAGAATCTTCAAGTTAAACCATGACTGCATGTACATGTATTTGAATAACCTACTTATGTAAGAAAACTACAAAAATAAGTTGATTAAACTCTAAAAAATACTAAATCTAATAATTTGTCTACATCAAATTTCAAATACTATTTTAGATTATTGTATTTTTTTAATGTTTATGAGAGAGAGGAAGTGTGCAAGCAGGGGTGGGGCAGAGAGAGAGGGAGAGAGAGAATCCCAAGCAGGCTTCATGCTGTCAGCACAGAGCATGATTTGGGGCTTGACCTCACCAACAATGAGCTAATGACCTATTAAAATCAAGAGCTGGACACTTTACCGCCTGAGCCACCCACGTGCCCCAATTTTAGATTATTTTAGGTTACTTCAACCCAAGATATCAACACTTCATGTAAGAATTTTTCAAGCCTCACATCATTTGATAACCTTAAAAATATTCAATATCAATAAAATGTAATAATTCTTAAAAACTGATAAAATTGTCAGGAGGCCTGGGTGGCTCATTCGATTAAGTTGTTAAGCATCTGACTCTTATTTCCACTAAGGTCATGAGCTCACACTTTGTGAGTTTGAGACCCATGTCAGGCTGTGAACTGCTCTGCTTAGGATTCTGTCTCCCTCTCTCTCTCTGCCCCTCCACCCCTGCCCCACCACTGTCATGTACATGGATGTGTGGGTGTGTGCTCTTTCTTGCTCTCAAAACTAAATAAATAGACATCTTTACAAACCTGATAAAATTGTATTTATTTTTGCTTTTGATTTTATACAATTTCCCCTCACTTGAGATGTTTTAATGCACCTTCCAAACATTTCTTGAAGTATCTTGTTGACTAAATGTTATATGAAATAGACTGATGCTGTATGAAGATACTTAGAACAAAATGGCAATCTGTACATTTTATAGAGTAAAAGACTCCAAAGTAAACTCTTCAAAGAAAACAGTGATTAAAGAAAATGAGGTTGGAGGGAAGATGGCGGCGTAGGAGGACACTGGGCTCACCGCGCGTCCTGCTGATCACTTAGATTCCACCTACACCTGCCTAAAGAACCCAGAAAACTGCCAGAGGATTAGCAGAATGGAGTCTCCAGAGCCAAGCGCAGATGAGAGGCCCACGGAGGAGGGTAGGAAGGGCGGCGAGGCGGTGCGCGCTCCACAGACTGGTGGGAGGGAGCCGGGGTGGAGGGGCGGCTCGCCAGCCAAGCAGAGCCCCTGAGTCTGGCTGGCAAAAGCGGAGGGGCCTGACGGATTGTGTTCCGACAGCAAGCGCGACTTAGCTTCTGGGAGGTCATAAGTTAACAGCTCTGCTCAGAAAGCGGGAAGGCTGGAGGACAAAGGGAGGGAGAGCTGATGAGCCCCCGGACGGCAGAGCTCAGCTTGGCGGGGAACAAAGGCGCTCGCCAGCGCCATCTCCCCTGCCCATCCCCCAGCAAAAATCCCAAAGAGAACCAGTTCCTGCCAGGGAACTTGCTCGCTCCACGCAAACACCCAACTCTGTGCTTCTGCAGAGCCAAACCTCCCGCAGCGGATCTGACTCCCTCCCGCTGCCACAGGGCCCCTCCTGAAGTGGATCACCTAAGGAGAAGCGAGCTAAGCCTGCCCCTCCTGCCCCCGTGCACCTTGCCTACCCACCCCAACTAATACGCCAGATCCCCAGCACCACAAGCCTGGCAGTGTGCAAGTAGCCCAGGCGGGCCACGCCACTCCACAGTGAATCCTGCCCCTACGAGAGGGGAAGAGAAGGCACACACCAGTCTGACTGTGGCCCCAGCGGTGGGCTGGGGACAGACATCAGGGCAGAGTGCGGCCCCGCCCACCAACTCCAGTTATACACCACAGCACAGGGGAAGTGCCCTGCAGGTCCTCACCACTCCAGGGACTATCCAAAATGACCAAACGGAAGAATTCCCCTCAGAAGAATCTCCAGGAAATAACAACAGCTAATGAACTGATCAAAAAGGATTTAAATAATATAACAGAAAGTGAATTTAGAATAATAGTCATAAAATTAATCGCTGGGCTTGAAAACAGTATACAGGACAGCAGAGAATCTCTTGCTACAGAGATCAAGGGACTAAGGAACAGTCATGAGGAGCTGAAAAGCGCTTTAAACGAAATGCAAAACAAAATGGAAATGACGACAGCTCGGATTGAAGAGGCAGAGGAGAGAATAGGTGAACTAGAAGATAAAGTTATGGAAAAAGAGGAAGCTGAGAGAAAGATAAAAAAATCCAGGAGTATGAGGGGAAAATTAGAGAACTAAGTGATACACTAAAAAGAAATAATATACGCATAATTGGTATCCCAGAGGAGGAAGAGAGAGGGAAAGGTGCTGAAGGGGTACTTGAAGAAATTATAGCTGAGAACTTCCCTGAACTGGGGAAGGAAAAAGGCATTGAAATCCAAGAGGCACAGAGAACTCCCTTCAAACGTAACTTGAATCGATCTTCTGCACGACATATCATAGTGAAACTGGCAAAATACAAGGATAAAGAGAAAATTCTGAAAGCAGCAAGGGATAAACGTGCCCTCACATATAAAGGGAGACCTATAAGACTCGTGACTGATCTCTCCTTTGAAACTTGGCAGGCCAGAAAGGCTTGGCACGATATCTTCAGTGTGCTAAACAGAAAAAATATGCAGCCGAGAATCCTTTATCCAGCAAGTCTGTCATTTAGAATAGAAGGAGAGATAAAGGTCTTCCCAAACAAACAAAAACTGAAGGAATTTGTCACCACGAAACCAGCCCTACAAGAGATCCTAAGGGGGATCCTGTGAGACAAAGTACCAGAGACATCACTACAAGCATAAAACATACAGACATCACAATGACTCTAAACCCATATCTTTCTATAATATCACTGAGTGTAAATGGATTAAATGTGCCAACCAAAAGACATAGGGTATCAGAATGGATAAAAAAAACAAGACCCATCTATTTGCTGTCTACAAGAGACTCATTTTAGACCTGAGGACACCTTTAGATTGAGAGTGAGGGGATGGAGAACTATTTATCATGCTACTGGAAGCCAAAAGAAAGCTGGAGTAGCCATACTTATATCAGACAAACTAGACTTTAAATTAAAGGCTGTAACAAGAGATGAAGAAGGGCATTATATAATAATTACAGGGTCTATCCATCAGGAAGAGCTAACAATTATAAATGTCTATGCGCCAAATACCGGAGCCCCCAAATATATAAAACAATTACTCATAAACATAAGCAACCTTATTGATAAGAATGTGGTCATTGCAGGGGACTTTAACACCCCACTTACAGAAATGGATAGATCATCTAGACACACGGTCAATAAAGAAACAAGGGCCCTGAATGATACATTGGATCAGATGGACTTGACAGATATATTTAGAACTCTGCATCCCAAAGCAACAGAATATACTTTCTTCTCGAGTGCACATGGAACATTCTCCAAGATAGATCATATACTGGGTCACAAAACAGCCCTTCATAAGTTTACAAGAATTGAAATTATACCATGCATACTTTCAGACCACAATGCTATGAAGCTTGAAATCAACCACAGGAAAAAGTCTGGAAAACCTCCAAAAGCATGGAGGTTAAAGAACACCCTACTAACGAATGAGTGGGTCAACCAGGCAATTAGAGAAGAAATTAAAAAATATATGGAAACAAATGAAAATGAAAATACAACAATCCAAACGCTTTGGGATGCAGCGAAGGCAGTCCTGAGAGGAAAATACACTGCAATCGAGGCCTATCTCAAGAAACAAGAAAAATCCCAAACACAAAATCTAACAGCACACCTAAAGGAAATAGAAGCAGAACAGCAAAGGCAGCCTAAACCCAGCAGAAGAAGAGAAATAATAAAGATCAGAGCAGAAATAAACAATATAGAATCTAAAAAAACTGTAGAGTAGATCAACGAAACCAAGAGTTGGTTTTTTGAAAAAATAAACAAAATTGACAAACCTCTAGCCAGGCTTCTCAAAAAGAAAAGGGAGATGACCCAAATAGATAAAATCATGAATGAAAATGGAATTATTACAACCAATCCCTCAGAAATACAAACAATTATCAGGGAATACTATGAAAAATTATATGCCAACAAATTGGACAACCTGGAAGAAATGGACAAATTCCTAAACACCCACACTCTTCCAAAACTCAATCAGGAGGAAATAGAAAGCTTGAACAGACCCATAACCCGTGAAGAAATCGAATGGTTATCAAAAATCTCCCAACAAATAAGAGTCCAGGACCAGATGGCTTCCCAGGGGAGTTCTACCAGACGTTTAAAGCAGAGATAATACCTATCCTTCTCAAGCTATTCCAAGAAATAGAAAGGGAAGGAAAACTTCCAGACTCATTTTATGAAGCCAGGATTACTTTGATTCCTAAACCAGACAGAGACCCAGTAAAAAAAGAGAACTACAGGCCAATATCCCTGATGAATATGGATGCAAAAATTCTCAATAAGATACTAGCAAATCGAATTCAACAGCATATAAAAAGAATTATTCACCATGATCAAGTGGGATTCATTCCTGGGATGCAGGGCTGGTTCAACATTCGCAAATCGATCAACGTGATACATCACATTAACAAAAAAAAGAGAAGAACCATGATCCTGTCAATCGATGCAGAAAAGGCCTTAGACAAAATCCAGCACCCTTTCTTAATAAAAACCCTCGAGAAAGTCGGGATAGAAGGAACATACTTAAAGATCATAAAAGCCATTTATGAAAGCCCACAGCTAACATCATCCTCAACAGGGAAAAACTGAGAGCTTTTTCCCTGAGATCAGGAACATGACAGGGATGCCCACTCTCACCGCTGTTGTTTAACATAGTGCTGGAAGTTCTAGCATCAGCAATCAGACAACAAAAGGAAATCAAAGGCATCAAAATTGGCAAAGATGAAGTCAAGCTTTCACTTTTTGCAGATGACATGATATTATACATGGAAAATCCGATAGACTCCACCAAAAGTCTGCTTGAGCTGATACATGAATTCAGCAAAGTTGCAGGATACAAAATCAATGTACAGAAATCAGTTGCATTCTTATACACTAACAATGAAGCAACAGAAAGACAAATAAAGAAACTGATCCCATTCACAATTGCACCAAGAAGCATAAAATAGCTAGGAATAAATCTAACCAAAAAATATAAAAGATCTGTATGCTGAAAACTATAGAAAGCTTATGCAGGTAATTGAAGAAGATATAAAGAAATGGAAAGACATTCCCTGTTCATGGATTGGAAGAATAAATATTGTCAAAATGTCAATACTACCCAAAGCTATCTACACATTCAATGCAATCCCAATCAAAATTGCACCAGCATTCTTCTCGAAACTAGAACAAGCAATCCTAAAATTCATATGGAACCACAAAAGGCCCCGAATAGCCAAAGTAATTTTGAAGAAGAAGACCAAAGCAGGAGGCATCACAATCCCAGACTTTAGCCTCTACTACAAAGCTGTCATCATCAAGACAGCATGGTATTGGCATAAAAACAGACACATAGACCAATGGAATAGAATAGAAACCCCAGAACTAGACCCACAAACGTATGGCCAACTAATCTTTGACAAAGCAGGAAAGAACATCCAATGGAAAAAAGACAGTCTCTTTAACAAATGGCGCTGGGAGAACTGGACAGCAACATGCAGAAGGTTGAAACTAGACCACTTTCTCACACCATTCACAAAAATAAACTCAAAATGGATAAAGGACCTGAATGTGAGACAGGAAACCATGAAAACCTTAGAGGAGAAAGCAGGAAAAGACCTCTCTGACCTCAGCCGTAGCAATCTCTTACTCAGCACATCCCCAAAGGCAAGGGAATTAAAAGCAAAAGTGAATTAGTGGGACCTTATGAAGATAAAAAGCTTCTGCACAGCAAAGGAAACAACCAACAAAACTAAAAGGCAACCAATGGCATGGGAAAAGATATTTGCAAATGACATATCGGACAAAGGGCTAGTATCCAAAATCTATAAAGAGCTCATCAAACTCCACACCCGAAAAACAAATAACCCAGTGAAGAAATGGGCAGAAAACATGAATAGACACTTCTCTAAAGAAGACATCCAGATGGCCAACAGGCACATGAAAAGGTGTTCAACGTTGCTCCTTATCAGGGAAATACAAACCAAACCCACACTCAGATATCACCTCACTCCAGTCAGAGTGGCCAAAATGAAGAAATCAGGAGACTATAGATGCTGGAGAGGATGTGGAGAAACGGGAACCCTCTTGCACTGTTGGTGGGAATGCAAATTGGTGCAGCCGCTCTGGAAAGCAGTGTGGAGGTTCCTCAGAAAATTAAAAATAGACCTACCCTATGACCCAGCAATAGCACTGCTAGGAATTTACCCAAGGGATACAGGAGTACTGATGCATAGGGGCACTTGTACCCCAATGTTTATAGCAGCACTTTCAACAATAGCCAAATTATGGAAAGAGCCTAAATGTCCATCAACTGATGAATGGATAAAGAAATTGTGGTTTATATACACAATGGAATACTAGGTGGCAATGAGAAAAAATGAAATATGGTCTTTTGTAGCAATGTGGATGGAACTGGAGAGTGTGATGCTAAGTGAAGTAAGCCATACAGAGAAAGACAGATACCATATGGTTTCACTCTTATGTGGATCCTGAGAAACGTAGCAGAAACCCATGGGGGAGGGGAAGGAAAAAAAAAAAAAGAGTTTCGAGTGGGAGAGAGCCAAAGCATAAGAGACTGTTAAAAACTGAGAACAAACTGAGGGTTGATGGGGGTGGGAGGGAGGGCAGGGTGGGTGATGGGTATTGAGGAGGGCACCTTTTGGGATGAGCACTGGGTGTTGTATGGAAACCAATTTGACAGTAAATTTCATATATTAAAAAATAAATTAAAAAATTAATAAAAAAATAAAGAAAATGATATTATTTATTTGATTCTACTCTCCAATTTGATTAAAGTTTTATTTAAAAATTTTTTAATGTTTATTTCTGAAAGAGAGAAAGAGAGAGAGCAAGCAGGAGAGGGGCAGAGAGAGGGAGACACAGAATCCAAAGCAAACTTCAGAATCTGAGCAGTCAGCATAAAGCCCAACGCAGGGACCAAACCCATGCACTGTGAGATCATGACCTGAGCCAAGGTCTGATGCTTTATCCAGCTGAGCTACCCACGTGCCCCTAAAGTTTTATTTTAAACTGAAGATTTCAAATTGTCTTTGTTGAAAAATGAAAACAAATCCAAGCAGATATATGCTGCTGTATTAGCAAGTTGCCTAATGCTTAAGTTTCAGCTTGCTAAAGGAATAGAAAATAATCATTGATATAACCCAAATGAATCACACTATTGGCCTAATCGGGCAGTATGGCTATTTAGAACTGGGGTGAAGTAGATACTTTAGATTGAGTATTATCTAATATTTGAGAAAACCATCTTTTCTAAACACAACCCTATTGTACTGACAGTAATAATACAAATTCTGATGACAAATTATCTAAATTTGAGAATGCTATTTAAAGGCTACAGACTTATTTGTTTTCATAAAACAAATATAAACAAATGAAATGTCTTTCTGGATCTGTTGAAAGTCAAATTGAAAGCATTCAAAATATGTTAAGCAATCTGAATTATAACTCATTTTATAAAGCTTATAGTGCTTAGGGGAAAAAATGTACCTGAATTCACAGCTAACATGAGATTTACAATACAAAATAAGTTAACAAGGAAGCCAATGACATAAGCCCTAGGGTAATGGTACTTGCTGGAACAAAAGAATACTATATAATAATTCCAGAGAAGGACTCTGCAACTACTCAGAAATTATATTTCTTTGAAAATGATAACTTACAGTAATCCTGTCATTTCCCACAAATATTTTTCATCAGATTTGGCACATTTCACCTGTCGTGACATATATGAAAAACAAAGATGTTCATCGTTTCAGTAATTTACTGCTCTTCAGTTTGAATAAAAAGAGCTTGAGAATTTTCTACTAGGTCTGTGATTTCTCACACCTAAAATATAACCGTTGGGCATTTATTTTTAATTATCATCTCTACCACAATCACATTTTTCATTAGTGAGAAATTAATCCTATCAAATCAGTATTAGAATAATGATATTTAATACTTTTCTAGAAATCAGGATTTTTTAATTTGTTTTCAAAATATGATGCCCTCCTTAAATATGTGTTTAAGTTTATATTTGCATGAGTATTATGATAAACCATTTTGCACTGGGTATATTGCTAAGAAGTATGTTTGATTAAAGATTTTATTGAGTACTCAAAGGATAGACTACTAAATGATGCATACAAATATAAAACTGTATAATCACCCTATATCATAACCTTACCACTTCCTCAACAACAGATGAAAACATTAATAATTATTTCATCCTTTGTTCTCACTAATTGCTCAGTGACCTTGCTTAGCAGTTTTAAGAGTACTACATTAATATATTTTTTAATTACTCTGAAAATGTTTATTTATTTATTTTTGAGAGACAGAGAGCATGTACACGAGCAGGGGAGTTGCAGAAAGAGAGGGAGACAGAGAATCCAAAGCGGGCTCCATGCTGATAGCGTGTATCGTTGGAGCCTAATGATACTCGTGAACTGTGAGTTCTGACCAAGCCACCCAGGTGCCTCAATATATTAGCTTTTCTAAATTTATTTATCTTATTGATGGAGTTTGTACCTCTTAATTCATTGCACCTATTTCACCCATCCCCACAGCCAATATATTATCAATCTTAATAATATTTATTTGTATCTTAGAATATATTTTGGTTATAAACACCATTTTTATTTGTGCCTATGACCAAATTCATTCTTTCATCAACATCCTGCATAAGAGTGGTAAAATATGATATATTAAATATATAACATTTATTAGCTCATTTAAATAAAACATTTAATAATTTTGTGTGGCATTTATTCTGCTTAAGAATTTAAAGTTCTGATTTCATGTAAACTTAAATTAAGCATTGTTAAGCTGTATTATCATTAAGAGGTTTGTTACCAATACTTTGATAAAAATATTTGTAAGCATAACTGTTTAGTTGCCTGTTATGCAGTGGTCAATAGCACAATGAGCCCAAATGAAAGTGACCATTAAGACTTTAATCCTTGGGGTGCTAGGGTGGCTCAGGAGGTTAAGTGTAAGACTCTTGATTTCAGCTCAGGTTATGATCTCAAGGTTCGTGGGTTCAAACCCTGGATGGGGTTCTGCACTGACAGTGGAGAGCCTATTTGGGATTCTCTCTCTCCCTCTCTCTCTGCCCCTCTCTGAATTGTGTGTGCACATGCAATCTTTCTCTCCCTCTGTCTCTCTTTCAAAATAAATAAACTTATAAAAAAGACTTAATTTACAGTGACACAAGCAAGAGGCAAACGAAAAAAACTGCCAGTTTCCCACTGATCAGGTAACATGCAGTTCAGTTGGGGGGAAAAATGTCTGAGTAAAGGCCCCCCCAAGAAGAGGTCCCTGCAAAGACTCAGCCAGTTATGCCTAAAGAGAGTTATGGGATGGAAATTCAAGTAAGTCGGGCTAGCCTAGGCTTGCTGTCTTTGGCTGCAGTTCCATCCGGAAAATCACATACACTGACTGTACACCAAGGCCAGTGAGGTAATGGCCACTTCCCTTCATGAGGCCTGCGTTGTATTGCTGGTAGCTCAGCCTGAAAGGTTGCATATAAGATTTTGGAATAGAAATGGGCTTATTTAATGGCTTTAAATGACAACCATGATCCAGTTTACCCATAACATGGACAATTAAAAGCTAAAGTAACAAAGTTTTATGCTAATATTAAGCTGTATTCTTTGCTGGCAATTTATAATCCATCTAAAATTTCTGGCTTAGAAGGAACATTATTTATTATTGTTATTATTATTACCATTCCTATGGTTTAGAAAAATCTCACCTTATAAGTAGCAAATTCATGAGGAAAAAACAGAAACTCACTTCCCCGCTTTTTTTTGCAGTTATCATGTAAGCAAATGACTGATACTCTTCCAGTTTCGATTCATATTTTACTGAAAGGAAAAAGAAAACACCACTTTTGTCTTCTGTCATTATGGACAGTTACATACAGGAGAAAATTATCCTTATAAAAGTAAATAAATTGTTGGATAAAAAATAATAAAAACATAAATTTAAAATGAATTAACTGGACAAGAAAATAAGAAAACCTCAAAAGTCAAAAGTCAATTAATAGTTGAAAATTTAAGAGGTAGGTTGGTATTGAGATGCCTGGATGGCTCAGCTGGTTAAGCGTGCAATTCTTGATTTTGACTCAGGTCATGATCTCAGGACTGGTGAGATCTCTCAGTGCAGAATCTGCTTAGGATTCTGGGTCTCCCACTCTCTCTGCCCCTCCCCCGCTGGTGCTCGCTCTCTCTCTCTCTCTCTCTCTCTCTCTCTCTTTCTCTCTCTCTCAAAATAAATGAACATTAAAAAATGAAAAGAAATAGGCTTCTATTGCTATATAGTTCTCCCGTAGGACCTTTTTTGCTGCATCCCGAAGGTTCTGGACTGTTGTGTTTTCATTTTCATTTGTTTCCATGTATTTTTATATCTTCTTTGATTTTCTGGTTTGCCCATTCATTGTTTAGTAATATGTTGGATTTTGTTTTGTTTTTTAAATGTACTTATTTATTTTGAGAGAGAGCAAGAAAGAGTAGAGGAGCAGCAGAGAGAGGAAGAGACAGAATCCCAATCAGGCTCCACACTGTCAGCAAGGAGTCTGACATAGGGCTTGAACTCCTGAACTATGAGATCATGACCTGAGCCAAGATCAAGAGTCAGATGCTTCAATGACTGAGCCCCCCAGGTGCCCCATGTTGCATGTTGTTTAACCTCCATGTATTTTTTTTTTTTTTTTGGTGTTCCAACATATTTTGTTGTTGGTTTCTAACTTCGTAGCATTGTGATGAGAAAAGTTGCATGGTATGATTTTCAGTCTTTCTGCATTTGTTGAGGCTTGTTTTATGACCTTACATATGATCTGTTCTGGAGAATGTTCCATGTACACTTGAAAAGAATGTATTCTGCTGTTTTAGGATGGAATGTTCTGAATATATCTGTTAAGTCCATCTGGTCCAGTATGTCATTCAAAGCCATTGTTTCCTTATTGATTTTCAGTTTAGATGATCTGTCCATTGATGTAAGTGGAGTGTTAAAACCCCCTACTATTATTGTACTATTATCAATTAGTTCCTTTATATTTGTTATTAATTGTTTTATATATTTGAGTGCTTTCATGTTGGGTGCATAAATATTTACAATTGTTATATCTTCTTATTGGATTATCTCCTTTATGATTATATAATGCCCTCTTTGCCCCTTTTTACAGTCTTTATTTTAAAGTCTAGTTTGGGGGCGCCTGGGTGGCACAGTCGGTTAAGCGTCCGACTTCAGCCAGGTCACGATCTCGGGGTCCGTGAGTTCGAGCCCCGCGTCAGCCTCTGGGCTGATGGCTCGGAGCCTGGAGCCTGTTTCCGATTCTGTGTCTCCCTCTCTCTCTGCCCCTCCCCCGTTCATGCTCTGCCTCTCTCTGTCCCAAAAATAAATAAAATAAATAAATAAATAAAAATAAAGTCTAGTTTGTCCAATATAAGTATTGCTATTCTGGCTTTCTTTGGCGTTAATTTGTGTGATAAATGTTTCTCCACCCCTCACTTTCAATCTGCAGGTGTCTTTCAGTCTGAAACGGCTTTCTTGTATGTAGCATATAGATGAGTCTTTTTTTTTATCCATTCTTATATCCTACCCTATGTCTTTTGATTGGAGTATTTAGTCCATTTAATTCCAAAGAAACCCTCTTTTTGCTTTTTTTTTTTTTTTTCAACGTTTTTTATTTATTTTTGGGACAGAGAGAGACAGAGCATGAACGGGGAGGGGCAGAGAGAGAGGGAGACACAGAATCGGAAACAGGCTCCAGGCTCCGAGCCATCAGCCCAGAGCCTGACGCGGGGCTCGAACTCACGGACCGCGAGATCATGACCTGGCTGAAGTCGGACGCTTAACCGACTGCACCACCCAGGCGCCCCTCTTTTTGCTTTTTTTTGTTTCAATTTTTTTTTTTTTTAGTTAATATATGAGGGTCAAAGGAACCCTTTTACACTATTGGTAGGAATGCAAACTGGTGCAAACATTCAGGAAAACATTATGAACTTTCCTCAGAACTTTAAAAATAGAATTACCATGCAATCCAGCAATGGCACTACTATGTATTTACCCCAAGAATACAAAATACTAATTCAAAGATATATGTACATACCGATGTTTATAGCAGCATTATTTACAATAGCCAAATTATGGAAATAGCCCAAGTGTCCATCGACTAATGAATCGATAAAGAAGTGTTTTGTGTATATGTGTGTGTATATGTATGTATATTTATATATGTGTGTATATATGTACATATACATATATGCATATGTACATATATATGTATATGTATATATATAATGGAATATTAACTGAGCAATCCAAAAGAATGAAATCTTGCCATTTGCAACAATGTGGATGAGTTAGAGAGTATTATGCTAAGTGAAATAAGTCCATCAAAGAAAGACAAATACCAAATGATTTCATTCATATGTGGAATTTAAGAAACAAACCAATGAGCAAAGAGCAAGAAAACCAGAAAGAGGTAAACCAAGAAACAGACTCTTAACTATAGAGAACAAACTGATGGTTATCAGAGGGGAGGGGTATGAGGGGATGGGTGAAATAGGTGATGGGGACTAAGGAGTGCACTTGTGATGAGCACTAGGTGTTGTATGGAAATGTTGCATCACTGTATTATACCCCTAAAACTAATATTACACTGTGTATTAACTATTAATTTAAATAAAAAGTTTCAGAAAAGAGAAAGAAAAGTTAAGATAGGAAAAGAGAGAGTGAGAAGAAGGAATGAGGGAGGAAGGGAGAAAGAAAGGATAGAACAAAGAAAGAAAGAAAAGAAAGATTCATACCAGTTTTAGCTCTTTGGATAACCACCGAAGTCAAATAAACACTAGTTTCTCTCTCTCTGCCTCTCTCTCTGTCTCTCTGTCTCTCTCTTTTCCTCTCTTTTGTTCATTTTATTAATTACTTAGGCATATGTTAAGTGTTCACAACTTTATGATTTGTATAGGGTGCTCTGATTTTCCATTGTATCATTATCAAATGTCTTTCATTTTAATAATTCTTCTAGACTTAAAGTCTACTCTGTGTGATATTAATATATCTACACTAACTCTTCTTTGTTTGGTGGTAGCCTAATGGACAATATCATTTAAAATTGTATTGGCAAATATCAAATAGCTTGGAATAAATCTATCATAAAAATGATAAGACCTCCGCATGAAAACTAAAAAAAAAAGCATTGTACAGGGAAATTAAAAAAAAAAACAACACAACTTAATAAATGGATGAGTCTATCATGTTCATGAATTATCAGACTCCATATTATAAAGATGACAATTCTCTTCACTTTAATATGTTACATATACTATATAATTTCAACATAACCTTTCTTTTTATTTTGCAGTAATTGTTTATCAGATCATAAACCACATAGCCATGAAAAGACTCCAGAAGAGTCAAGAGAATCTTTAAGAAGAAAGCTGGAGGACTTACACCATCATATAGTAAGACATATTATAAAAACACAGTAAATTCTAATGTGGCATTTATTTATTCAAAAGAAACTATATTAATATTCCATAAGTAAGAACATGTAAATTAGATTGGCACAAAACACTAAGGAAATTCAATGACTTACTCTTTTACAAAAAAGTTTGTGCATAATATTCTTAGCATTTGAGAAAATATTTAGTTTGATGGTATGCTTTAACTTTTAAATATTGGTCTCGGGACAGTTGCATAAAACTACATGTATTTTGTTTCATCAGATATTCTCCTTAGAAAATAAAATAATCATTAATCAAATACTGTAAAATAAATTAGTAACATAATAAATATATATAGTGAACAAATAATGTACTTTAAACAAGGAATATGCATCAGGGAGTATAATGATTCCTCAGTTTAGAAACTTAATATAGTTCATCAGTTAAGTTGATTAACGGAAAATAGCATGAAGCATCAGTATATGTTCTAGAAAACATTGTTAAAATTCCATAGCCAACTATGTTAGAAAAAAGAACTTCAACAATATTAAAATATAAATATAGTTTCTCAACCTCGTAAATAAGTACATCTTAGAAACCTAGAGTTCAAAAGGACCCATGGAATTAGGTGTACATAATCTGTGTTTCACAGCCTTAATTGTGTATTCCTTTCTCAAAAGAGGGTGTTCTACATGTGCTGGACTAGAAGAATCAGTAAGAGATGAGTTTAGCACATCACATTCTCTGCCAACATTATCCTTATAATTGCCCAGTTATTTTATTTATTCTTTTACTAATTTATTCTCATTAGTTCAATTAATACTTATTGAGAACCTACTTTTTGCAATATATTGCATTAAGTATGGGTGCAGATAAAAGACAAATAAGATATAGAACTTGCTTTCTAATATCTTTTAAATTATATTACCTATATATTTGTGTTTCATAAGTACATATTTATATGTGTTATACCTATTTATATGCATTTTCATCAGGAGAATTATCTAATAATTTTGATACTTGTGCATATGTGTTTATTGGTAGATAGGGGGCAATGGAAATAATTTAACTGAATTGACATACAAAACTAAAGTAAGTTAAAATGTCCCATCTAAAGTCATAAAGGTAAAAGTTTATCTTTAAAAAGTTTACTGAATAATTATCCTCATATGCTTGTAACTAATGAAATTTATTAAGTGGATGTATGAAAACATGTTGTAAAACACACTGTGTCAACTTGTTTTGATAATTTTTATTTGAAGCAAACACTTGGCTTCTAAAGTTGACTAAAATAATTCAATATTTTCTCATTAAGACAATAAAGATAATATATATGTTAAATTTAATGGTACTTTTAGAATGTACAAAGTACAAAATTTCCTGGGATGTATGGTTATAATTATTATTTTATCAATCCGTCCCTTTGGGTGAATATTTTAAGTTAATTTTAACCAAATTAAATGCCAGAAACAATATATTATATTTCATATGTTACTACCTACTAAAATCATAATGCTGATTTATTGCTGTGATCTTCTATTTAAAGCATGAACAAGAACTATTAAACTCTCATTCCAGAAGGGAAATTTTTATTATTAACAGATGCATTCTAACTGGGGAGTCTCATGCAGCTATGAAATATGAGTCTTACTTCAAGATGCATTTATTCATTACATGTGTATAGGGACCAAGAGGTAGTTCAGCTCTGGGCCCAGGCTGTATCTTGGCTCCTGTTGTCATCAGCTCCCTAAGTGATTCTGCTCTCCTTGTCCTCAGAGACCTGCCCATTGTTATATTTCTTCCTGTGTAAACAGTATTTTGCCAGTACAGATGAGTACTCTCTCCTCCTTCCTACTTTGCTCTAATAAAATACCCATTTTTCACAAACAGGAGGACATTCATTTTTCCCACATCATTTTTCAAGTACCAAATCATGGCATTTCAAATTTTAAGTAAACAAAAAGTCCAATTTTTCATAGTGACAGCAACTGCATTGATGTATGAACCTGAAACACCAAATGACTTATTCCTGATGATATTTGAAGAAGCCCCTTGTATTTCTAAAACATGTCAAAATGATTTGTTTTGGCATCATAGTACAGCCCTTGTTTATGTAAGCTCTTAATAGCCTATGTTTGATTATCCGGGGTATAGGTCCTTGTTATAAATTAGATTCCATCTGCTAAACTACCCTCATTATAGGTTCGAAGGACAGATAATGCCACATACTCCTTACTTAAATAAATCTCAGAAGCTTGCAGTCTGCCTAATTGACTTACTAAAATCTTGGAAGCAGTAGAAACAATGATAAACATGAAGCTTCTTTTTTTTTTAACCTTTGGAGTGAGCTGCAGTACAAGTGTCTAGGCAATCTCCAAAATGGACAGAACTTGTTTTCTTGTCTGGATATCTCAAGAGAGAAAAATAAATGTCACAGCAATTGCCTTTTTGTTTTGTTCTAGTCACAGAACCATAGGGATGTGTTTTAAGAAGAAAGTACTTGTAGCTATCAACATAAAGCTATGCCCATCCCTGCACTGCCCTGTGTGAGTGGACAGTGATAAATGAAAAGGGCTGTAAAAAAGCAAGTGTTCACTTCAGATCTGAGGTTTCTACCTTTCAAGAGTGATTTGCTAGGCCCCCATGGCTTAAAGGGTGCCAAAAAGTACTCATTATTGTTTTTTTCCCATGACTCTGGTGGAGTATAATGATATAGTTCAGTGATTAGAAGGCTAAGATCTAGAATAAGAATGCAAAATTGTGAAATTCTCATTTAGTTTTTTTTTTTTTTATACTTGTGAGACTTGGGAGAGGGGCATCTCGGGCCCTAATTTAATGTGTGTGTTGATATAATTGACATACAATAACTGCACGTATTTAAAGCATACAATTTCTCATGCTTTGACATATTTAGATACCAGGGAATCTATCACAAGCAATATAATAAACATATTCATCACCCCTAAAGGTTTCCTGATGCTGCTTTGTAATTCTTCCACCCGCCCCTCTCTGCTACTCTCCTGTTCTCATAGGCAACTACTGATCTGCTTTCTGTTAATACAGATTAGTTTTTATTTTCTGAAATTTTATATAAATGGAGTTATGCAAAAAGCAAAAGATATACAAAAGAGACAAATGCATATATTTGGGGGGCTCTGACTAATTTTACTAAACATAATTATTTCAAGAATTATTCATGCTGTTTTTTTTTATTCTTTGTTCCTTACATTGCTGAATAGGATTCCATTCTGTGATT
The DNA here is from genome assembly GCF_028018385.1 of Neofelis nebulosa. Taxonomy (NCBI): domain Eukaryota; kingdom Metazoa; phylum Chordata; class Mammalia; order Carnivora; family Felidae; genus Neofelis; species Neofelis nebulosa. The sequence continues at coordinate 73,879,928 of NC_080782.1, forward strand.
ATGCCAAGTTTTGTTTCTCTGTTCCCCTGTTGATAAACATTTGGGTTGTTTCAAGTTTTTAGCTATATTACTAATAAAGCTAGTATGAACATTCCTATACAAACCTTTCTACAACATACTTTTCCATTGTTGTTAATATTAGTTACGTATCTAGGATTAGAGTGGCTAGGTTATATGGTAGGTGTTGGCTTAACTTTTTTAGAAGCTGCTAAATTGTTTTCCAAAGTAATTATAATGTTTTACGTACCCATTAGGAAAGTCTGAGAGTTCCAGTTTCTCCACACCCTTGCCAACACTTTTATTGTGAGCTATTTAATTGTAATCATACTAACGTGTAATGGAATTCCCAAGGAAGTCTGCATTTCCTTAGGATTTTGGTGAAGTATCTGTTCTAAATTTTGCCCTTAACATTGTGTTTCAAAGAATTTTAATATTTTTATATATTGCAACTTATCATGTTTTATGGATCCAAGTTTTAGAGTCATATCTAAGAGTGTCTTGCAAAGAGAATTTTAAAATTTTTGAAAAGTGTTTCACTGGAGGCAAAAGAAACAATAACAAACATGAATTATTGGAACTTATGATAAAAAAAGCTTCACAGTCTATGGAATGGGGGAAGATATTTGTAAAAGACCTATCAGATAAAGGGTTAGTATCCAAAGTGTATAAAGAACTTATCAAACTCAACACCCAAAAAACAAATAACACAGTGAAGAAATGGGCAGAAGACATGAATAGACAATTTTCCAAAGTAGACATCTAGATGGCTAACAGACATGTGAAAAGATGCTCACCATCACTCATCATCAGGGAAATATGTAAGTCAAAACCATGATGAGATACCACCTCACACCTGTCAGAATGGCTAAAATTAACAACACAAGAAACAACAGGTGTTGGAGAGGATGTGGAAAAAGGGGAAACCTCTTGCACTATTGGTGGGAATGCACACTGGTGCAGCCCTCTGGAGAACAATATAAATGTTCCTCAAGAAACTAAAAATAGAACTACTCTACAACCCAGCAATTACAACGTTAGGTATGTATTTACCCAAAGGATATAAAAATACAGATTCCAAGAGATACATGCACCCTGATGTTTATAGTTGAGTTATTAACAATAACCAAACTATGGAGAGAACCCAAGTATCCATCAATTGATGAGTGGATGAAGAAGATATAGTATGTATATACAATAGAATATTACTCAGCCATCAAAAAGAATGAAATCTTGCCATTTTCAACATCATGCATGGAGCAAGAACACATTATGGTAAGCAAAATAAGTCAATCAGAGAAAGACAAATACCATATGATTTCTCTTATATATAGAATTTAAGAAACAAAACAGATGAACATATGGGAAGGGAGGAAAAGAAAGATGGAAACAAACTACAATTCATTTTTTGATGGATCCTGGTTTTATAATCATATGTAAGAAGAATTTGCCTAACCTGAACTTCTAGAATAATACATATATAAGTTTACATTTATGTCTTTATTTTAAGAAAATTTATCTGTCATCAGCATTGATTTAGTTAATTATTTGCATATGGATATTCAATTATTTCAGTATAGTTTATTGAAAGATTATGCATCCTCCACTGAATTATGTTAGCAACTTGGTTGAAAATCATATTCCAACCACTGTCAGTATGTGTCCTATGTGTGTGGGTTTTTTTGGGGAAGTTTACATCCAGAGACACTAATCTAATTTGACTCTTTTTATGAAATATAATACTTTACAATAAAATGTATAGAAGTAAAGCTTATATTGTAGCTTCATACTAAGTTTTAAAGTTGGTTAATATTTGCCCTCCCCATTTGTTCTTATTTTTTAAAGTTGTTTTGACTTTTCTAGGTCTTTTGCATTTCTATGTGAATTTCTATGTGAAATGCTGGAAGTATGATTGAGATTATATAGAATCTATGAATCAATTTCGGGAGAATTAATATCTTAAAGATTTGATCTTCAGACTCATAAACTGAATATATCTTTCCATTTATTTAGGTCTCTGATTCCTCAGCAATGATTTATAGTTTTCTATGAGTAGGTTTTATTTATCCTTTGTCAGATGGATCCCTAAGTATTTTGACTTTTGTTGCTATTAAAAATAATATTGATGGGGCACCTGGGTGGCTCAGTCGGTTAAGCATCTGACTTCAACTCAGGTCATGATCTCACGGTCCGTGAGTTCGAGCCCCACGTCGGGCTCTGTGCTGACAGCTTAGAGCCTGGAGCCTGTTTCGGATTCTGTGTCTCCCTCTCTCTCTGGCCCTCCCCCGTTCATGCTCTGTCTCTCTCTGTCTCAAAAATAAATAAACGTTTAAAAAAATAATATTGATTTAAGATATATATATATATATATATATATATATATATATATCTGATTTTTCTTGCTAGTATATAGAAATAAAATTTTGTATTCAGAAATCTTGCTAAACTCACTTATTAGTTCTGTTAGCTTCTTGTGGAGACTCCATCAGTTTTCTACATAAACGATCATATCATCTGTGTATAATTTCACTTTTTCCTTTCCAATACACATGGCTTTCATTTATTTATTTTTTTACTTAAAAAATAATTTGCGCTGTCTTGAATTCCTAGAACAATGTTAATAGAAGTGGTGAGAGTGGACACTCATTCCATATTCCTGATTTTAGAGAGAAAGTATTAAGTTTTCTACAATTAAGTACAATATTAGTTGTAGTTTCTTTTTAGGTATCTTTATCAGATTAACAAAGTTCCCTTCTATTCCTAGTTTGCTGAGAGTTTTGAAATGATTTTTGTAGGTATTTTAAGATGGTCTTGTTTTTATATTTTAGTCTGTTAATATGGTGAATTTATTGTTCTAATGTTAAACTAACTTTAAAATTCTGGGATAAATTACATTAGGTCATGATACTTCACCCTTGTTATATATTCTTGGATATAAGATACTAATGTTTATTTAGGATTTTTGCATCTAAGTTAATGAAGGATATTGGTTTGTGCTATTTTTTCTTCTGCAGTGTGTATGCCTGATTTTAATATCAGGATAATGTTGGCTGATAAAATTCTTTAATTTTCTCAAAGGGCTAGGGCAGAAATAGTATTTTTTTTCTTAAATATTTGTTACCAGTTACCAGTGAATCTGTTGGAACCTCGGATTCTTTTTGTAGGATGGTTTCTAACTACACATTTAATTACTTTAAATTAAATAATGTTATTCAGGTTATCTATGTATTATTGAGTGAACTTTGGTAATTTATAGGTTATTTATGAAATGGCATTTGACCATTTCATCTAAGTTGTCCAATTTACTAGTATCAAGTTGCTTATAATATTCTCTTGTTATTCTTTTAATATTCATATTGGTATAGAGATTTCAACACTCCATTCCTGGTTTTGTCAATATTTGTTTTCTCACTTTTTCCTGATGAGTCTGATTAGAGTAAGGATTGGCAAATGTTTTTCAATATAAAATCAGATAGTAAATATATTAGGCTGAGGCCCACATCAAATCTGTTATATTTCTCTTTTTTTTCTTTTTCTTTCTTTTTTTTTTTTCTTTTTTTTTTTTCTCATGGTAAAAAGTACCTAACATAAAATCTGCCCTTTTAGGGGCTTCTGGGTGGCTCATTAGGTTGAGCCTGCAATTTTAGCTCAGGTTGTGATCTCATGGCTCGTGAGTTAAAGCCCAACATCAGGCTCTCTGCTGTCAGGGTGGAGCCCTCTTCAGATCCTCTGTCCCCCTCTCCCTCTGCACCTTCCCCATTCATGCTCACTCTCTCTCAAAAACAAATAATTTTTTTTTTAAAGTCCTCCTTTTAGGGGCACCTGGGTGGCTCAGTCAGTTAAATGTCAGACTTTGGCTCAGGTCATGGTCTCACAGTTAGTGAGTTCGAGCCCCACGTCGGGCTGTGCTGTCGGTTCAGAACCTGGAGCCTGTTTCAGAGTCTGTGTCTCCTTCTCTCTCCACCCCTCCCCTGCTTATGTTCTGTCCCTCAAAAAATGAATAAATGTTAAAATATTTTTTTAATAATAAAATAAAAAAATTAAAAATAAATAAAAAAGAAGTCTCCCTTTTAAATACCTTTTAAATATATAATACAGTATTATTAATATGTGCACATTTTTATGCAGCAGATATCTAGTACTTTTTTTCATCTTTCATGACTAAAACTCTAGATCAATTGAATTGAAGCTGTCTCTTCCCCTCCTCTCAGCCCCTTGGAAACCACCATTTTATTTTCTGCTTCTATAAGTTTGACTAAGTTAGCTATTTCATATATGTGGAATCATGCAGTGTTAGTCTTTCTGTGATGGTTTATTTCACTTAGCATAATGTTCTCATGACTCATCCATGTTGTAGTTCATAGCAGGAACTGATTAACAAAGAAAACAAAAACTCAGCTAAAATCGGGCACAGGACTTGAATAGAGATTTCAGCAAAGAAGACATACAAATGCTGAACAAGTGTAAGAAGAGAAGCTTAACATCACAAATTATCAGAGAAATGCAAATCAAAATCATGATACCACTTTACTCCTGTTAAGATGGCCATTATCAGAAAAATAGAAAATAACAGATGCTGTCCAGGGTATGGAGAAATTGAAACACTTATGCACTATTGGTAGGAATATAAAATGGTATAGCCATTAATGGAAAACAGAATGGAGCTTCTTTGGGAAATTAAAAATTAAATTACCATGTGATCTAGCAATCCCTCATCTGAGTATCATTCAAAAGAATTAAAAACAAGATCTTGAAGAGATTCTAGCAGTCCCATGTTCATTGTAGTATTGTCCACAATAGCCAAGAGGTGGACACAACCTAAATGTCCATCAATGGATAAATGGATAAATTTTGGTACATACATACAAAGCAATATTATTCAACCTTAAAAAGAAATTATCCTTGTTTTTGTTTTCTAACAACCATAAATTTTTTTTTTCATAGCACACATTTCATTCAAAAATGGGCTGAGGGCAAAATTTGGCCGCTAGCCAATATTTGTCAATTGGTGGACTAAAGTTTTATTAATTTGTTGATTTCTCCTTGTTTTTCTCTCTTTTATAGTCCATTGATTATTGATTCTGTTCTTTCATGTTTTCCTTTTTCAATTATTTTCAATTTAATTTTTGTTACTTTTCCAGTTTCTTATTGTAGCAGATGAATTTATTTTTAATAAAAATACTATTGGTATAATATTCTTCCTAAGCGCTACTCTAGTGGCACTCCAAGTATTTGATATACTGTGAAATACGATCTACCTTCGTAAGTGTTCCATGCACACTTGAAAGAATATTTATTCTGCTGTTGTGTGCAGTGTTTTAAAATGTGTATTAGATTAAGTGTTGCTCAAATTTTCTATATCCTTACTGACTTTTTGGCTACTTGTTCTATCAATTGGTGAGATAGGGGTTTTGCATTGTTTAGGTACCATTACAGATTTCTCTATTCTTGCGATTCTATCAATTTTTGTTTCATGTATTTTGAAACCCTGTTATTATGTGCATAATTATTTAAAATTGTGCATTCTGTTGATGAGTTGATCCCTTTGTCATTATGACATGACCTTCTTTATTCCTCATAATGTCCATTACTCTAAAATGTACTCTGTATAGTATTTATTTTATATTTATGTTTATGTATTAATATAACCTTCCAAGCTTTCCTTTGTCTTGTGTTGTTTATCATTTCCATCCTTTTCCTTAAACTTGTGTATTTTCATTTTAAAATAGATTTCTTATAAGTAGCATATAGCTGAGTCTTGCTTTTTTATCTAATCTGACACACCTTGACTTTTTATTGGACTGTTTTGACCATTTAATTTTATTTTGTAATTAATCTAGGCGGTCTTAAATCTACCATCTTATTATTGGTTTTTTATTTATCCCCTCTGTATTGTTTTGTTCCCCTCTTTTCCTACCTTCTTGTATATTGAGCATGGTTTTCTTCTTTTTATGCCTTACTAACTATATAACTTTTTTTTTAATTTTAGTGGTTACTTTAGGACTTATATTATATTTTCTAAACATCACTGTTTAACTTTCAAGTGATGTATACCACTTCATATAAAGTGTATAAATCTTAAAATAAATTCTAATTTCTCCACTAGCTGTCTTTCAAGTATTACTCTTATATATTTTACTTACATGTTGTAAACATTTACAATACAATGTTATTTTTATTTAAATAGTTGTATGTTTAAAAGATTTATGTGATTTAAAAAAATTTTTTTTAATTTATTTTCAAGACAGAGACAGAGCGTGAGCAGGGAAGGAGCAGAGAGAGAGGGAGACACAGCCGAAGCAGGCTCCAGGCTCTGAGCTGTCAGCACAGATCCTGATGTAGGGCTCATACCCACAAACCATGAGATTATGACCTGAGCTGAAGTCAGACACTCAACCGACTGAGCCACTCAGGTACCCCTGATGTGATTTTTTAAAAGTCACATATTTACAATATGTTTTTTTTTATTCTGGTATTCTTCATCACTCTATGTATACTCAAATTTCCATCTTGTATCATTTTCCTTCTACCTAAGGGGCTCCCTTTAAATTTTCTTACAGGGAAGATCTACTTAAAATGAGTACTTTCAGACAGGTCTAGTACTCCCAAGGTCATTTTCTTTGAGGAAATTTTAGATGGTATTGTGTTTTAAACTTCAGTATCCATATGATTCTCATTAGTATGCATTAATACAATTTATTTTCTATGATGCTCTTATATCCTGTGACCTTGCTTAGCTCACATATTAATTCTTGGAATATATAAATATAAATATAAATACATAAATAAATTCTGGGGATTTTCTATATACACAATTGCAAATTATGTCATCTTTATTTCCCTGCCTGAATGCCTTTTATTTCTTCTTCTTGCCTTATTGTTCAGGTTAGAAATTCCAATAGACTTGTTGAAAAGAGTGGTAAGAAAGAATATCTTTGCCTTGTTTCCAACCTTAAGAGAAAACATTAGACTTTCACCATTAAATATGATATTAACTGTAGAGTTTTTTGGAGATATTCTTTATTAGATTAAAGAGGTTCTCTATTCCTACTGTGCTGAGATTTTTTTTCATAAATGGTTATTGGATTTTGTAAAATGATTTTTATGTGTTAATTTATCATACTATTATGTCAATTGATCAGTTTCTTTTTAACCTCTTGCTACTGTGGATTATACTTATATTTTAGATTGCTGAATGCTGAACCAGTCTTTCATACATTGAATAAATTCTACTTATCCTTGTTGTAAAATTAATTATTTTTATATATTCTTGGATTTGACTTGGTAAATTTCTGTTGAGGATTTTTGTATATGCATTCATAAGAGAATATGCCTGGAGGGTTTTTTGTCTTCTTTTTTTTTCCCCTTCTGTTGTTGTCTGACTTTCTTCTTTTTTTTTTTTGAGAAATATTTAATATTGGTTTAGAATTCTGTGTTCATAGTTTTTGTTTTATTTTATTGTTGTTTGTTTTCAGTAGTTTGAACATGTTGCTCAACAGTTTTTTTGTTTGCATTATTTCTAATGAAAAATGTGCTGTCATCATTTTGTTTGTTACTGTGTATGCAACTTTTCCCTCCCTTTGGATACTTCTAACGTTATGTCCTTATTTCTGATTGTGAGCAATTTTAATGTGGTATGCTTTGGTTTAGTGTTTTTGTGTTTCTTTGGTTGGGTTCATTGACCTTTTAAAATCTGAGGTTTATTTTTGTCAGCAAATTTGGGAAATTTCAACTGTTATTCTTCCAGTATTTTTCTTTCTCACCTCTTTGTCTTCTCCTTTGGGAACTCCAATTACAAGCCTATTATACTGTTCACTGATGCTCTGTTCATTGTTTAAAAATTCTTTTTTTCCCTCTTTGTTCCATATTTGATAATTTACTTTATGTTCAAGTTTCTTTTTTCTGACATAATCTTCTATTAGTTATATTCAATGTATCCTTCATCTCAGAGATTGTATTTTTCATTTCTTTTTTTTTAAGTTTATTTATTTTGAGAGAGAGAGAGAGAGAGAGCACACATGTATGCACACAAGTCAGGGACAGAGGAAAAGAAAGAATCCAAGCAAGCTCTGTGCTGTGCCCATTGTGGGTCTCAATCTCACTAACCATGAGACCATGACCTGAGCTGGAGTCAAAAGTCAGATTCTTAACCGACTGAGCCACCCAGGCTCCCCTGTACTTTTTATTTCTGAAAGTTCAGTTTAGATCTTTTTGTATCTTGCTTATCTCTACTTACTTGTGTAAACATGTTTAATACAGTTACGGTAGATTTTTACGTCTATATTTCCTAATTGTTATATTTGTGCTAGTTCTGAATCCACTACAATTGATTAATTTTCCTCCTCATCATGGGTCATTTTTTTTTTCTGCTTTTTCGCATGCCCCGTAATATTTTATTGACTGTGAGGCATTATGAATTTTACCTCTCTGGGCCCTGGATATCTTCGTATTCCTGTAAAAAGCCTTGATATTTCTTAAGGGACACAGTTAAATTACTTAGAAACAGTGATACTCTTGGATGTGGATTTTAAGATTTGGTTAGTGGAGTCAAAGCAGCAATTATTCTCTCTACTTATGCAAAATGCTTCTAATATTCTTTGAATTATGAGTATTCTATTCTGACTGGAAAACATCAGGTATAATTCCCTCTAATCCATTTGATGGTCTTTCCCCAGCCTTAGTTTCTTCATACATAAGCACTGATCAGTCCTTTTTGGACACCTTTTACAGATCTTTAATGTTAGTTATCTCTATGTGCAGCTGTATTCTTTCTGGTTCTGTCCTTCATACTAGTTGTCTTGGTCTCCCTGGACTCAGCTTTTTCTCGGTCTTTCTCTTTCTGGAATTCTGTGCTGTGCCTGGCCTCCTCTCCCTGCATTGCATTTGGTGTAGTCAATCAAAGCCAGAATCTGGTGCAGTTTTAGTGGCCACACACTTTGCTTTCTATCTTTCAGAGATCACAATCTTATCCTGAAGCCCAGTGTCCTGAAAACCATCACTTCATATATTTTGTCTGCTTTCTGGTTGTTGCAGAGAGAAGACCAATCCAGTCCTTGTTGTTCCATTTATTGTAGCAGAAGTACTTCTTCACTTCTTTAATACCTGTGTGACTTTGTGCAAGTCATATTCCCTCTCTCAGTATAATAATAGTTTCTGCTTCACCACTATTAATGAAATAGTGCAAGAAAGAATATTATATATTAAATCTGTATTACAGAGGGCATAGAATAAAATATAGGCTCCATACTTGATTTAACATTTAATTGTATCAGGAATTTATAAAAAGTGTTATTGTTTCCTTGTACATAATATTAATAGAGCAAAAGTCAGAATTAAGAACTTCTTAATTAATTTATTTATTTTTGAGAGAGAGTGAGAACATGCAAGCAGTGGGGAGGACAGAGAGAAAGGGAGAGAGAGAATCCCAAGCTCAGCACAGCACAGAGCCTGACACAGGGCTTGATCTCATGAATTGTGAGATCATGATGTGAGCTCAAATCAAGAGTCAGACCCTTAACCAACTGAGTCACCCAGGTATTCCAGGATTAAGAATTTTTGTGAATAATGATAATAATTTAAACATCTGATGTTCTCAAAAAAGTAGTGCATATTTTTTAAAAACTAGGCTGGTAGGCTAGTTAATTTAATAAAACAACTGGAGGGCAATAAATATATAAGCTTAAAATTAAATTCATAATTATGGACAATAAAGTTTTAATTTCAGGATACTTCTCCAAAGAAGTAATTAGAAATGAAAAGAGATATACCTGGGTAAAAGGTATCAGGTGTTTTTATGTGTAATATAGTGCTTCTACATGTAACTAAGTGCCTAATGTAAGAGTCTATGTAAATAAATTATGATTTAAACACTTTAGCTATTAAAAATAGTATTCTGGGCACCTGGGTGGCTCAGTTACTTGAGCATCTGACTTTAACTCAGGTCATGATCTTGCAATTCATGAGTTCGAGCTCCACATCTGCTCTCTGCTGTCAACACACAGCCTGCTTCAGATCCTCTGTCTGCCTCTCTCTCTGCTCCTCCCCTGCTCATTCACTCTCTCCCTCTCTCGCTTACAAATAAATAAACATTAAAAAAATTTAAAATTTATATTCAGTGACATGGAATTTCTGCTTATGCAGAAAGTGAAAAACAAGTTACAGGTTTTAAATACAGTACAATTTGTCATTATGTGCCTTGAATTTTTTGGAAGTTACATTCAAAACTATTGTATGATTATATCTGAATGGTCAAATTATGGTTAGTTTATTTTTCCTTCATTATATTCTCTATTTTGCAATATTTCATTAATTCATATGTATTTTCTTTCTGTAATGAGGAACTGGAAGTTAAATTTTATGCTAATGTTTTTATTAAAAAATAGAAGAGCATCAGTGTTCTTAGGGAAATATTCTGACATCATATTTGATTTGATAATAAATCTCTACCCAGGGATAGATTTGCTTAAAATTCTTTTACTCTGTTAAATTTATGTTCTATCAGTATAAAAACTTGCCCTAAGGGTACCTGGGTGACTCAGTCATTTAAGCATCTGACCTCAGCTCAGGGCATAATCTCAAAGTTCATGAGTTTGAGCCCCGCATCTGGTGAGCTCTAGTCCTACTTCGGGATTCTGTCTCTCCCTGTGTCTCTGCCCATTGTGGGATTCTTTCTGTCTCTCCTGTTCTCTCTGTTCCTCACCCACTCATTCACTCTCTCTAAGAAAGAAAGAAAGAAAGAAAGAAAGAAAGAAAGAAAGAAAGAAAGAAAGAAAGAAAGAAAGAGAAAGAGGGAAAGAGAGAAAGAGAGAAAGAGAGAAAGAAAGAAAGAAAGAAATAGTTGACCTAAAAGGAGGAAACTAGTTAAAGTATCCAGGCAGCTAGTTTTGCACTCTTCGCTTAAAAGTGCTTCGTGGGGTCTCTGTCTAGTTTTGGAATCAAGGTAATGCTGTCTTCATAGAAAGAGTTTGGAAGTTTTCCTTTCGTTTCTATTTTTTGGAACACCTTCAGGAGAATAGGTGTTAACTCTTCCTTAAATGTTTGGTAGAATTCCCTTGGAAAGCCATCTGGCCCTGGACTCTTGTTTTTTGGCAGATTTTTGATTATTAATTCAATTTCCTTACTAGTTATGGGTCAGTTTAAATTATCTGTTTCTTCCTGTTTCAGATATGGTAGTGTATATGTTTCTATGAATTTGTCCATTTCTTCCAGGTTGCTCATTTTATTGGCATATAATTGCTCATAATATTCTCTTATTATTGTTTTTATTTTTGTTGTGTTGGTTGTGACCTCTCCTCTTTCATTCTTGATTTTATTTATTTGGGTCCTTTCCTTTTTCTTCTTAATCAAAGTGGCCAGTGATTTATCAATTTTGTTAATCCTTTCAAAGAACCAGCTTCTGGTTTCTTTGATCTGTTCTATTGTCTTTTTGGTTTTGATAGCATGAATTTCTGCTCTGATCTTTATTATTTCCTGTCTTCTGCTGGTTTGGGGTTTTATTTGCTGTTCTTTTTCTAGCTCTTTAAGGTGTAAAGTTAGGTTGTGTATCTGAGATCTTTCTTCCTTCTTTAGGAAGGCCTGGATTGCTATATAGTTTCCTCTTATGACCTCCTTAGCTGCATCCCAGAGGTTTTGGGTTGTGGTGTTATCATTTTCATTGACTTCCATATACTTTTTAATTTCCACTTTAACTGCTTGGTTAGCCCATTCATTCTTTAGAAGGATGTTCTTCAGTCCCCCAAGTATTTCTTAACTTTCAAAATTTTTTCCTTGTGGTTGATTTCAATTTTCATAGCGTTGTGGTCTGAAAATATGCACAGTATGATCTCGATCTTTTTGTACTTACTTAGGGCTGATTTGTTTCCCAGTATATGGTCTACTCTGGAGAACGTTCCATGTGTACTGTAGAAGAATGTATATTCTGCTGCTTTAGGATGAAATGTTCTGAATATATCTGTTAAGTCCATCTGGTCCAGTGTGTCATTCAAAGCCATTGTTTCCTTGTTGATTTTTTGATTAGATGATCTGTCCATTGCCGTGAGTGGGGTGTTGAAGTCTCCTACTATTATGGTATTACTATCGATAAGTTTCTTTATATTTGTGATTAATTGATTTATATATCTGGGTTTTCCCACATTTGGCACATAAATGTTTACAATTGTTAGGTCTTCTTGGTGGACAGACCCCTTGATTATGATATAATGCCCTTCTGCATCTCTTGATAAAATCTTTATTTTAAAGTCTAGATTGTCTGATAGAAGTATGGCAGCTCCAGCTTTCTTTTGTTGACCATTAGCATGATAGATGGTTCTCCATCCCCTTATTTTCATTCTGAAGGTGTCTTTAGGTCTAAAGTGGGTCTCTTATAAACAGCATATAGATGAATCTTGTTTTCTTATCCATTCTGTTATCCTGTGTCTTTTGATTGGAGGATTGAGTCCATTGACGTTTAGAGTGAGTACTGAAAGATATGAATTTATCAGTTGCATTCCTATACACCAACAATGAAGCAACAGAAAGAGAAATCAAGGAGTCAATCCCATTTACAGTTGCACAAAAACCATAAAATACCTAGGAATAAACATAGCCAAGGAGGTGAAAAATCTATACGCTGAAAACTATAGAAAGCTTATGAAAGAAATTGAAGAAGACACAAAAAATGGAAAAAGATTCCATGCTCCTGGATAGAAAGAACAAATAATGTTAAAATATCAATACTACACAAAGTAATCTACATATTCAATTCAATACTTATGAAATCAACATAAGAATTCTTCACAGAACTAGAACAAACAATCCTAAAATTTGTATGGAATGAGAAAATACCCTGAATAGCGAAAGCAATGTTGAAAAAGAAAACCAAAGCAGGAGGCATCACAATCCCAGACTTCAAGCTATACTACAAAGCTGTAATCATCAAGACAGTATGGGACTGGCACAAGAACAGACACTCAGATGAATGGAACAGAATACAGAACCCAGAAATGGACCCACAAATGTATGGCCGACTAGTCTTTGACAAAGCAGGAAAGAATATCCAGTGGAATAAAGACAGTCTCGTCAGCAAGTGGTGCTGGAAAAAGTGGACAGCGACATGCAGAACAATGAACCTGGACCACTTTCTTACACCATACACAAAAATAAACTCAAATGGATGAAAGACCTCAATGTAAGACAGGAAGCCATCAAAATCCTTGAGGAGACAGCAGGCAAAAACCTCTTTGATCTTGCTTGCAGCAACTTCTTACTCAGTACATCTCTGGAGGCAAAGGAAACAAAAGCAAAAATGAACACTGGGACTGGGGTGGGAGGGAGTGTAGGGTGGGTGATGGGTATTGAGGAGGGCACCTTTTGGGATGAGCACTGGGTGTTGTATGGAAACCACTTTGACAGTAAATTTCATATATTAAAAAAATAAATTAATTAATAAATAAACATAAAAAAAAAGCTTCTGCATGGCAAAGGAAACAATCAGCAAAACTAAAAGGCAATGGACAGAATGGGAGAAGATATTTGCAAATGATGTATCAGATAAAGGGTTAGCATCTAAAATCTATAAAGAACATATCAAACTCAACACCCAAAAAACAAATAATCCAGTGAATAAATGGGCAAAAGACGTGAATAGACACTTCTCCAAGGAAGACATCCAGATGGCCAACTGAGACATGAAAAAATGTTCAACATCACTCATCATCAGGAAAGTACAAATCAAAACCACAATGAGATTCCAAATTATACCTATCAGAATGGCTAACATTAACAAGTCAGGCAACAACAGGTGTTGATGGGGTTGTGGAGAAAGAGGATCTCTTTTGCATTGTTGGTGGGAATGCAAGCTGGTGCAGCCACTCTGGTAAACAGTATGGAAGTTTGTCAAAAATTGAAAAATAGAACTACCCTACGACCCAGCAATTGCACTACTAGGCATTTATCCCCGGGATACAGGTGTGCTGTTTCTAAGGGACACATGCACCCCTATGTTTATAGCAGCACTATCAACAATAGCCAAAGTATGGAAAGAGCCCAAATGTCCATTGATGGATGAGTGAATAAAGATGATGTGGTATATATATACAATGGAGTATTACTCAGCAATCAAAAATAATGAAATCTTGCCATTTGCAACTATGTGAGTGGAACTGGAGGGTATTATGCTAAGTGAAAAAGACAAGTATCATATGACTTCACTCATATGAGGACTTTAAGAGACAAAACAGATGAACATAAGGGAAGGGAAATAAAAATAATATAAAAACAGGGAGGGGGACAAATAGAGGAGACTCATAAATAGGGAGAACAAACTGAGTGTTACTAGAGGGGTTGTGGGAGGGGGGATGGGATAAATGGGTTAGAGGCACTAAGGAATCTACTCCTGAAATCACTGTTGCACTATATACTAACTAATTTGGATGTAAATTTTAAAAACTAATAAAATTAAAGAAATTTTAAAAAGCCAAAAAATAAAATGCTTTATAATTTGAGTTACCAAGAACTGAGCAAATTCTTCATATGTGAAACAAATAATCTACTCATGTTTAAGGAGAAATACTAAGGCTACTTGTTACATGACTGAGTGACGGCAACATGCTGTGTAATTGAAAGGCAGGACATCAAGTCGCAGCCCTCGCTCTCATGTCCTAGGTGACCACAGCAAGTTGCTTAGCTTAATTCAACCACTGCTTTCTCATTTGTACATTGAGTCAACATGTCTTCATTCTAGTTCTGGTGTGGACTAAAGTAACATAACAAACATATAATTCAGAGAATATTCTCAATACATAGTAGATGTTATTATTAAAGTGTCAGATTGTCTCTGTCATTTACTTAAATCAATATTTTTTAGACCATTGTATCAGACTTTTCAGAGAAAAACAACGAATTGTGTGTTTATATGTGAATATATATATGTATATATGTGAATATATATTTATATACCCATTCTATCTATACATTGGTTGTTACAGAGAGAGAGAGAAAGAGACCAAGAATGAGAGAGACAGAGGAGACTAATGGTAAAGAATTGTTTACTTGATTTTGAGGACTAGCCAGTAAAATCTGAAAATCGTATGGCAGTCTGGAAGGATGGAAATTCAGGCAGTATTTTTGGTAGTCTTGAGACAAAATTTTTCCTTTCTAGGAAACCTCAGTTTTTACCCTTAAGACTAAACTAATTGGATTCATCTGATTAGCCCAGACATTAGAAAAGCCAATCTCTTGTACTTAGACAATTGAATGTGATTGTTAACAACATCTATGAAATACCTTCACAGAATACTTAGGTTCTTATTTGATTAAATAACTGTGTGCTATGGCCAAGCCTAAATGACAAAGAAGAACCATCCCACCATTCCTTATGAAGCCATAGTCAGTTCTGGAGGCTCTTTAGGAAAGGGAGAGATCCAGAAGGGCAGTTACTGCACCGTCTCTTTAACAAATGAGCCTTGACTATAAGTTCAATCTTATTTTTAAATTTTCTCTTTAAAAAAGTTTTAAGATTTGAGAAGTAGTTAGAAATATAGACAGTGCATTTTTTAAAATAACTTGGTTAAATACAGCAATAAATTTAAGTTAGAAAGTATTTCAAGAGAAAAAGACAGAGCTTAGAGTCCAGGAAGACTAATACAACTGGTGTTTGAAAGAAAAAGAACCAAAAACAGAGCTGCACATAGAAAAACATTCAAAGTACAATAAGTTCCTTCTAGTAATGATAATAGTAGCTGACTTCTTGAATTCATGGTGGACTATATGATAGTATTTAAAGAACTAAGATTTAGAAAGCTTATGTAACTTGTGTAAAAATAATGCAGCTTTTGTGATGTTTCTACGTTTCATCCATGCTTATCCCACTATAGTAGATTGTATTTTCCAAAAATGGCCATAATAATAGCTCTAGTCCCACATGTTTTTCATTCATACTGCCACTTTCCCATAAAGAGACAGATTTCCTTTCCTCTCCCTTTGAATCCAGATGGGCCTGTGATCTGCTTATAACTAACAGAATTCTGCTGAAATAAGGCTTCATGACTTCATAGGCAGAGTCATAAAAGGCAATGGAGCATCTTTTACCTCACTCACTGGAATATTCATTATTATGTCTTCAGCTGCCATATAAGCAATCTCACTGCCCTGATGCTGTTATGCTGTGGACAAGCCCAAACTATCAGTTGTGAGATGCACATAGAGAACCTTAGCACAGTATGAAGATAGAGTAAGATCTCCACCAGCACCCCTAAGTTTTAAGTCACTATGTGACTGCAAATAGCTGAGGTGTCTTGAGCCAGAACCACTCAAATGAGTCCTATCAAGGGCTATGAAGAGTCTGAGATTTTATACAAGCTAACAGGTTAGTCTCAACTACAATTTCATAGATGCTGGAAGAAAACATTTCTAAGAAAGAGACCAAGGACTTTATTATCCATGGCACAGTAAGCAGTTAGAAGCATGAACTTCATGGTGGCATCAGTTCATCTTATTACCAAAAATGTAAATGAATGATACAGAGTGGTCTAGACAGACGTTGCACACACAGTAGGTTTGCATCACAGGTGAGTAATCCAAATTTAGGAACACTCCCCACCTCCCTAGTCTTATGAGGGCACTGCTAACAAACCTGCCTAATCTGCCCAGATATTATCTTTATTGCCCTGATCAGGAAACACAGGTGCCCTCTGTCTCAAAGGGGGTCACTGTATCTATCATCCAAGGCTCACTGCTATGCAAACATCCTTGAAAAAATCATTGAAACAAAGTTGTCAATGCTTCTTGTTCAGAAGATGGACAGAAGACAGAAATGCAAGAGACATGGAGAACTATCTCCCAATAAACTTCCAAATTTCAGACCCACAGAAATGGTAAGAGGTAAAATGAAATAAAATGTTTTTTTGAACCCATAAGTTTTGGAGGCATTTTAGGGTATAGTAATATAAGAAAGGAAATGCTGTGGTCATATGCAGAGAACTTAGGAACTATAATTAATATGGATAGCTTTATCAAAATATTAGCTATCAACTAAAACCAGGACCTGAATAAATATAGCATAAGAAGACTTCATTTTTTATTTTTTTTTAATTTTTACTTATTTTTGAGAGAGAGACAGAGACAGAGTGCAAGTGGGGGAGGGGCAGAGAAAGAGGGAGACACAGAATCTGAAAAAGGCTCCAGGCTCTGAGCTGTCAGCACAGAACCCAATGTGGGACTCGAACTCGGAAACAGTGAGATCATGACCTGAGCCAAGTCAGACGCTTAAACAACTGAGCCACCCAAGCGCCACAGAAGACTTTATTTTTGAGGGAAGGATGGAACTAAAGAGATTTAAAAATTATTCAGAACAACCAGAGCATATCCAAGGTAGAATGGTACATTAATATATCAGAAGTACTTACCAAATGTAATGGAAATGGGAGGAAGAGAAATCAAGGCAAATCTGATGTGGAAATCCAAAGCAAATTAATCAAATTTCACTCAACTATGGCTGCTCTTGCAAATTATCATAGATTTGATGGGTTACCAAAACACTAATTTATTCTATTATAGTTCTGGAGGCCAGCAGTCTAAAATCAGTATCACGAGGCTGAAATCAGGGTTTAGCAGGACCAGGCTGCCTCCAGAGGGACTAGGGGAGAATCTGTTTCTTGATTCTTCCAGCGTCTGGTGACTGCTAACATTCCTTGGCTTGTGGTCTTCTCATTAAAATCTCTGCCTCCCCATCAAATAACTGTATTCTTTTCTTTTGTATAGAATCTTCCTCTGCCCCTCTCTCATAAGCACACATGTGATGGCATTTATACCTATCTTGGGTACGTATAATAATCTCAAGATTTTTGAGATTTATAAAAATCTCAAGTTGTTTAACTTAATTCTAACCACCTAGACCCTTTTTCAATATAAAGTAACATTTACAGATTCTGGGATTAAGAGCTGATATCTTGGGGAGTCATTAATCTCACCACATACAGTTACAATCATCAATTACAATGAAAATGCTACAAAACAAACAGAACCAAACTCAGCTGCTGTATTTCCATCTCGATTCAACTGGAGTAGGAGGACACTGGATTTATTGCCTTCAGGTATGCTTCCTTTGTCTGCATAACAAATGGTGAGAATCTAGGCCAACTCTTTTCCCACACAGTCACAAAACACAACTGCTTGTTTTCATACCCAGGAAAGATACTTTTCTAGAAAAAACTGAACTGTGCTATAGAAAACACATATAGAACTAGCATTTTGGTGTCTCCAGTTAAAAACCCAGCTGTTCAACCAATTATGTCTTAAGCCCACCATTCTATATCCACACAGAGCTTCTAATATTTTAGAACTTTATTTTTAAAAACGAGTAGGCACATTGATTTAACAAATGTGTGCCACTCTGGTGCTGTATGTTGATGGAGGGGTGCTGTGCATGTGTAAGACCAGGTAGGATATGGAAACTCTCTATTTTCTGTTCAATTTCGCTGTTAATCTAAAACTGCTCTAAAAATAAGTCTCATTAATTAAAAAGAAAAGTAGGCCACCAAGAATCTCCAGGAGTTTGAATAAGGATTTAATGCAAACAAACATTAAGAAAGGAGATCAAATGCAATAAAAACAACTTAAAAACTGTAATATCCTCATAGAGATAAAAAAGATCCTGTAGCCATGGAAGTACAACTATTATTTTTAACAAGGAATAACTATAAAATGATAAGCTCATGGAAATTTAAAATAATATAGTCAAGTTTGATAAAATCAAATTTTAGAAGATAAAGTAAAATTTTCACAAAATAGAAAATATATGGAAAGAAGAGTCAATTTACAAAATTCAGTATTTACCATAGGATTTCCACAATGAGAGAATAGGAAGAATACATCTAGCAAAAGAAATTGGCAAAGAGAAAATATTCCAATGGAGGACTTTTTTTTTTTTTGAAAAGACCTATGAAGTGCCTCACAAAACAAATAGGAAAAAAAAAGTCCTGATGGACTTACTGTGTGCAACCCCAGAATAGAGAGGTTGTAGAGTAACATGTCTTGAGGATCATTGAGAGAGGGAAGAACAGTCTTAGATAATATATCTAAATCTTTGTGAAGGGTTAGATGTTTCTTCCTGTGAAAGATATTTTTCCCTTGAACTCAGATGTGAACATATTCTTAGACAAAAATAACTTCTAACATCCAGACTTCAAATGACAAGGCCGCAACCAACCATAGTCTAATAAATAACAAGGTCTCTCTGAGGAACGAAACCCCTTGGTCCTTACATAAGGCAAATGCAGTGGAAATCTTCTTAACAAGCGATGAGGCAGGAAACATATTCTGAGAGGAGGATTTCTAAGTGATGCAAATCAACTAAAGTAATAAGGAGCAAACCACAAGATAGTGTCATTGATACTAATAAATGGAACTTATTTCCTGAAGTACCTCAGTATCTCAAGCAACTAAGTATTCTTGCTTCGTGTCTTTCTAAACCCTCCTTTCCCACTGAATGAACACTAAGGAAAAGTGTATGTTACACTTTCCATAAAACATCACTATCATATAGTATCATAAATACCAATTTAATGGTATAAATTGCATACATACTATATTGACTATATTGACTAAATTGCATACATACTATATTGATTACTAGAAAACTTTCCTCTAGATCCTTGTAAAGACATAAGAATAGCTATTTGTTTATAGACAGAATATAAATGGGTTTTTCCTTTCCCCTTGTTGATCTTTGTACACCTACTAATTGAAGGAGTCAAATAGGGAATAGAAATGACACATTACAAACCAAAACACGCCATTTGCTAAAAGAGTTTCAAATTTCAGAGTATGTTCTCTGAAAAGGAGGTATATTAAAGTCAACAAACTGATGGTTACCAGATTGGAGGTTGGTAGGGGACAGATGAAATAGGTAATGGGACTTATGGAGGGCACTTGTGATGAGCGCCAGGGTTTGTATGGAAGTGTTGAATCACTATATTGTACACCTGAAACTAATAACTACAGTGTATGTTAACTAACTGGAATTTAAATAAAAACTTAAAAAAACAAATAATGTACATATGGTGATTACACATCATAGTACTGTATTATATAATTGAAAGTTGAGAATAGATACTTGAAAGTTGAGGAAGTATATATTAAGTATCACCAGAAGAAAGAAATGGTAATTACATGAAGTGATGGACGTGTTAGCTGGCAATGTTAGCGATCATTTTGCAGTAGATAAGTGTATAACATCCGCTTGTTATACATCTTAATCTTACACATTGTCATATGTCAATTATATCTCAATACAGTTAGAAAACTAAAAATAAGTAAATAAATAAATAAAGCCAACAGTCTTGGTGTGGAAGATAAGCATAGTAGGATGTTTATTCAATATTTTATTTATTCAATTATAATATTAATCTTCTTTGAGGGGCCAGTTACTGTGCTAGGAGCTGGATTCTATGTTTTGTTCCATTGTCAAAAAATCAGAAAGACCAAAATGTTTATAAATAGTTGTGCACTTTTTAAAAACACAAATGACAAAAAAGTTTAGTGATCATTTGTTCTTTTGAGAAAATGAAAGACAAACAGTTTAGAGTTTCAGTAGGCTTCTAATATCCACCAAAAGAAAAGTAACATACTATGAGTGAAGTCTTTAAGAGAAGTCTTCAGATCTTTAATATTGCATTTTTAGTTTGCTTTTGGAAGTGAGGTACCTTTCAAAGGGATTTTATTATTATTATTATTATTGGAAAGAAGAGAGGTAGTAGAAGAGAATAACAGAGTGAGATTTACTGCATTTGAAAGTTGTAATATTACTTTTACTAGTTTACTTTCTTAGAATGAATGATTCAAAAGAAAATTAGTATGCTGGACTCTAACTTAGTTAATGAAAATGCATGGCCAAATTTCTTCTTCAAAATCTAACAGCTTCTATTGAAGATCTCATAAAAGTTAGCTGGCAGTACGCACATTTAGAATCTTAGGCTATCATTTTATTTCAAGAAAACTATAGGCTGATATTTTTATTGTTCCTCTTACAGAATTTAAAAAAGAAAATAAGTGAATGAGAGATAGAAGTAAGAAACTAAGATGAATTTAATTAACTGAGGGAAACATTCCTTAATTTTCCAAAAATTAGAATCTGGAGTTCCATGTCAGTATTGAATCAAGGATCCATAAATAACACTCTGTATCACAATTTGAAGAACCTTTGTTTTCTGTAATCATTGCATGTATTCTCTTGAAAGAAAGAACACGAGAGTAATAGAACAAATTTCTTAATAATTTGATTTCCATTTGAGCCATTAGCTTCGCTATTTTCTACACATCTCTCACTCTCTGTAGTGTATGTAAAAGATCTGCCTTTGTACACTGAAACAATAAAGGGCATTTACACAATAATATAAATAATATAAATGAATGCAGAAGAAAAGATTTGGGATAATTACATGTGTGAATTCTGATTTTATAATACTGTAAAGCTATATACATGTTGTAAACTATATCTATTTTTCTCTTTTACTTGGGAAAAGAATTTTCTTGTCAAGGAAGTTTTTTGGCACTTTTCATTCAAGAATTGATTACAAAACTATAAGGAAAACGTATCATGTTCTATTTATATACATTTTCTTTGGATATTAGTTTCCTCTAAAAGTTAGGCATAGCACCTTAAAAATTACTACTGAGAATGAAGTATACATAGTTTCATTTTAAAAATAGCTCTAACAAAATACGACACTTCAAATATACTTTTACTTCCCACCAACAAATTTGTGGAGACGTAAAATAACTTCAAATGGAGATGATATATTACCAAACATACACTTTTATTAATCTCTCTAACCTGATAATCTAAATTGAATGCTAGTAATTTGTATTGTTATATCAAAATGGCTATTAGTCTATTAATACATTTATTCAATACCATTAAAAACAAATTATATTTACTAGCTCAGACAACTAGGTAAAATATGATCAATCTTCAAAAATTTATCAACTAATGCGAGAGACAGAAAACTATATTTTGAGTTGATAACTACTATGGTAATTATAGTCATGTATTTATAAGAAAGAGGGGACATATGAGAATAAACACAAATAACTGAGTTTCTTTTTTTGCTGTCACCTAAAATCAAAGGGATTACTTCTAGTCAATTTGACTGAATGCCAATTTTCTCATCCACACTGGAGTTTCAGGAAGAAGAGGACAAAAAATATAAATTAGGTCATCTATTATTAAAATCAGTTCTAGAATCTATTTCTCCAGAAACCAAAATTTCATTGCAATTGGATAATGTTGTGTATTTTTTCAATGACTTTTTAAGGCCCTATCAAATTATGTTTCAGTTTGATTTCTCAACTCAGGATCTTTTTTCTTTTTTAAAAAATTTTTTTTCTACATTTATTTATTTTTGAGAGACAGAGAGAGACAGCGTGAGCAGGGGAGGGGCAGAGACAGAGGGAGAAACAATCAGAAGCAGGCTCCAGGCTCCAAGCTGTCAGCACAGAACCCAACGCGGGGCTTGAGCTCACAAACCGTGAGATCATGACCTGAGCCAAAGTCGGACGCTCAACCTACTGAGTCACCCAGGCGCCCCTCAGGGTCTTTTTTTCTAATGATTTTCTTGTACCTAGATTGAGTTGAATAATAATATCATATATATATATATATATATATATACACACACACATATATATCTATATATACACACATATATATACACACATATATATAATGTATAGAGTATTTAATAATACTAAAATGGCAAGAATATTTTTCCCTCTTTTCCCTCCACTTATCTTCATTCCATTATCTTCATTTTTTTTCCTTCTCATTCTCCTTCCGCTTCTACTTCTTCTTCTCTTTCTTTTCCCCCTGAACTGGCAAAATTCACACAAAAGGGACAAAGTGTTGAACAAATGGAAGACAAAATAGATGGCCAAAAATTGCTCTTAACAGACATCATCCTTTCCACAAATACTAAGTAGTTGCTGTAGTATGCTGGCTAAAGTTGAAGATTTCTTTTTTACCAATAGTTCAAAAAATCACAAAAGTACATATTCTTAAATCTAGACTGACTATCAGAAGTAACATAAGTCCTTCATTTTACAGATGAGAAAAGTGAGGCTTCTAAAATGTAAGTGACTTTCTCAGTGTCAAAATGAATCTCATTGCTTCAAAAGTTCAGTTGTAAAAATCAAACCCCTTTATTAAAGAGGATGTAGGAGGCAGGAAAGCAGGTAGCAGATGACAAGTGCAGAATAGACCATTAGAATATTGAAATTCTGCTAAGTAAACATTTATTTAAATATTTAAGTTTTTATGTATATGACCATGCATACAAATGCAAATAGCTAAATGATTGAAATCACATTTTAAACCATTTGGAATTGTAGAAGCAAATTATTCATATGACCTGATAACTTTCGTTTCTGTCTGAGCTGTGAGCAGTTCTTTTTCACTAATCACATAGATTATAATATGGATTGGGATGAAAACATTTAGTGAACTCGATCAACTTAATGGTTTAAACAATTTAAAAATCCAGTCCCAAAGCTAATCATCTTCCTTTATACCGTCCTTTTAGAGAAATGTTTATTGTAGTGGCTGCTTTCCTGTTTAAAACAAAAATAAAAAAGCTAAACTAAAAACTTTTACCTGTTTTTATTTTCAGCAGCAGCTTTTTGTTTCTGTTTTTACTTTCCAGGTGGGTCGCCCCTACTTCACCTAGCTTCATTGCAACTCTCTTTCTCATGAGGTAGATTTTTACTGTACTTCAATTTGCATGTTTTTCTAAGATTGAAAATAAGGGAAGTGGTCAGGGCAGGAGCAAAACAGAAATTTGCTAGAATGGAGGGACAGTGTGACTTACTGAGGATGCAGCTAAAACCTTCTCCATTCCCAAGTCTTATTGTTATCACAGAGACCCTAAAGGCATGTAATATCTTTTTATAGTTGCTAATCTAGCCTTTGGAAATAGGTTGAAAAATGCATATGACCTGTCACCTCATGCAGGCTCCAGTGGAACTTAAGGAAGCACAAAGGCAGGATTCGCTCAGAGATGAGCATCTCATGGCAGGTTGGTTAACACAAACTCAACCCAGCTGACACCTCCCTTGTAACCGTCACTGGTATCATCATAACCCCAGCTTTGCAGGGCTGAAATGATGGCACATGATTAAAATAATGAGAAATTCATCCCTTTCTTAAAGAACTGTCTCCCTCTTCTTCTGGTTTGAACGTATGCATATGCAAAATACTGTTTTCCATGTTGAAGAAGAAAAGTTTTAATGGCTCCTATAGAATAAGAGCTATCAGAATGGAGACAAAGAGGAATGCACTTTGTTCTTTTCTTTCAACTCTAAGAATGTATCTTTAAATGCAGGGGTGGACACAATCTTGGATCCTGAAAAATCAAAATTTGGCAACCCTCCTGTAGAAAAAGACAAAAATTAAAGTATGCAGTTTATATAGAATGGGAAAAAGGAAACCTTAGAAATGGCTCATGAAAGGAAGAAGGCACAAAATTTAATTTCATGAATTTCCTAGTAAACCTATTTCTATTTGGTTGATTATTTTGTCCCTTGGCAAAGTCCCACAGTGAGTATATTTTATCATATTGTTTCTTAATCCTGAACCCCTTATTTTTTTTTTTAATTTTTTTTTTATTACTTTTTTTTGGGGGGGGGGACAGAGAGAGACAGAGCATGAACGGGGGAGGGGCAGAGAGAGAGGGAGACACAGAATCGGAAACAGGCTCCAGGCTCCGAGCCATCAGCCCAGAGCCTGACGCGGGGCTCGAACTCACGGACCGCGAGATCGTGACCTGGCTGAAGTCGGACGCTTAACCGACTGCGCCACCCAGGCGCCCCATGAACCCCTTATTTAATGGAAGTATTCTTTTTATGTTAGATGGTAAAGTTTTTAGTGTTCTCAAATGTATTCATTTTATAATGGCCCTATCAGATAGCAGAGAATCTAGATAGCTTATTAACTCTCATCTGTTTTTCACCATAGAAAATACTTGGAGTAGTAAATAATTTCAATAAAACATGAGGAAATACAGAGAAACTTGGGTGGCTCAGTCAGTTAAGCATCCAGCTCTTGATTTTGGCTCAGGTCATGATCTTGTGGTTGGTGAGGTCAAGCCACATGATGGGCTGCACTGACAGCTTGGAACCTGCTTGGGATTCTCTCTCTGCCCATCCCTCACTTGAATTCTCTTTTTCTCAAAATACAAAATTTTGATTTTTAAAACATGAAGAAATGCTAATGTACTTCTTTTGTTAGATTTGTGTCAGGAAAATATATGCAATTGTGCTAATAATTTTCCAGCACATATACTTCCTTTTCATTTCTAGAATAACTAGAAACTTAAAAAAATATTTTTCTCCTGAGGTATGTAGTCTCATCTCACAGTTGTTAGCTGAACAAAATAAAGAATGACTGTTTAAAATAGAAATCTAGAACACTTGATGGCTTCATGCTTCTCAAATCGAAAGTATGATTATGATCAAGAATTTTCCTCTGAATACTGAAACATATTATTCACTGAAGATGGATAAAATTATTGATTATGTTGAGATTTTTTTAAGTAATCTCCATCTCCAGAGAGGGGCTCAAACTTACAACCCTGAGATTAAGAGTCACATGTTATACTATCTGAGCCAGTCATGCACCCCTGTTGAGATTTGGTTGTAGAAAAATGAGTCATGAAATCAGGACTCTATGTAACAAGAATGTCTCTACTGCTACAAATCCAAAAGTTTCCTATTAAAAGGCAAAGGACTGTTAAAAAACTAAATCCCGCGTTTTAAGGATAGATTATTTTTTAACCTCCAGTCTCTTTCTTCATTGACTAGTTTCACCTCCCCAAAAGTAAATTTAAAAATATTTCACATCACTTTTAAAGATATCCATATAATGAAAAGATCATTGTGTATGTATTTTAGGCATTAAAAAATTAATTCCCAGATAGGTTTTAGATATTTGTATGGCAGGATTTTCTTTTCCTTCAAATGTACTCAAATAATCACCTGCATCATAATTACTAGATTGCTTGTTAGCTTTTAGTGCCAAGATCTGCTTCCAGCCCAGTGAACTGGAATCACTGGGAGTCAGTCCCATATATCTACATTTAAAAAAATAAGTTGTCCAGGGATTTATTCCATACTAAAGTTTATGAATGATCATAAGAACTATAATCTTATTGCATTTTATTAGTAAACACTAAGAAATAATTAATTAATAGTTTCTTACATTTGGCTACAAATATTAAAAAGTGAAAATACCTTTAGTTATTTAAAAAATACTTTACCAGAGTCTTGAAGATGTTTGCCAAGCCCCCATCTTTATATTCTTATACAGTATTTGGCAAATTATTTTGTCCCTTGGCAAAAAGGCTTGTGTACATTTTTATCATATCGTTTCAGTTTTTAACCCTTTATTTAATGGACACGTTCTTTTTAAAATCTTACCGGTATTAATGTCCTCAAATTCAACTCATTTTATAATGCCTTATGAGATTCCAGAAAGCCTAAATTATCTAAGATTCTTTATCACTTATGAATTTTGATATGGAACTGAAAAATTGTGTTACTTTATTTTTTAAGGAATGTGACAGATAATTAGTTAATGATTGAAGAATTAGGAATATCTCATAACCTCTATCATGACAGTGTGATAAATTAATAATATTATCATAGGCAAGTAGTGTCATAATTTCTAGACAATGATTTGTAATATTTGACACAGTCTCCCAAGTTTTGATAACATAAATTTAACTATGAAATTTATGGGAAAAATTAAGTTTTGAATTAGTTCATATGAACTAATATTAGTTTCTTTGCTCAATGATAAACCACAAAGTTATGCATTAGAGTGCTATTTCAAAACTCTCTAGGTATGTTCAAAGCTACCTGTAAATAATATATGATTCATAGAATTCAAGCAGAATTATATTTCCTTACCCATCCACATATTATTAATCTAACCATCTTCCCTGTTTCCCATTTTTGCCTTGGCACTTTTAGAGTAAACTTAGATCAAGGATAAAAGTTACCTAAAGGTTATTCAATCACAAATATACATAGATCTAAAACATGGAGAGATCAGTGACCTCCAGGTGGGTCTGTGGTTCACATCCCAAGAGTGAGAAGCAGTGCTGAATGCTTTCTGACAGTTTTAGCCCGGTGTATTCTGTCCTATTGCAGACCCTTAACACCCTTCCTTGGCCAGAGTGACTGCTTCTAGAAAGTAATTTTGGATTGAATTAGAGCTTTCTGAGACAGACAAAACAGACTTTACAGTAGGCAAATTGAATTTCTCTGGTTCAGTGACTTGCTGTGCCACGGCGCCTCTCAAGAAGACTTTCACATTATTGAGAGCTGGTAGATTTCCT
This sequence comes from Neofelis nebulosa, assembly GCF_028018385.1. Classification (NCBI taxonomy): domain Eukaryota; kingdom Metazoa; phylum Chordata; class Mammalia; order Carnivora; family Felidae; genus Neofelis; species Neofelis nebulosa. The sequence continues at coordinate 73,907,290 of NC_080782.1, forward strand.
TGTAAAATAGCCACAGGCTGCACGCACATACTACACAGCTGAGTCTTTGTCTGCCATTTCTCTCAGAAATATTTCTATCTTTCTTTCACACACATACAAAACTATTTAAATGAAGCATGCAAAGAAACGGCATAAACTATTGTCTCCGTCTTTGAGAAGGGTATGTTTCAAGTGGTTACTAATTCATAAAGAGGTCTTGAGGGAAAGGCTTAGCCCAGTACCTGATATTGTGGAAATTCAAAGTATCTTTAATGGAATGAAATGGAAGGATTATTCACTTGTCTCATGTACAACAATAAATGGAGAATTGGAAATATTTGCAGTGATTTGATTAGGAACACTGTGTGGTACCAGCTGTTTGAGACACTATTTATCCTAACAGTTTGAAAAGAAATGAGTTTCTTCTTTTTAATTTTCCTTTTAGGAACATTCCTAAAAATTATAGGCTGACTTAACATAAAACAAAGATGTTACTTTCCAAATATTTTTGTTCAAATGAAGCCAGAAATTTCTATTGAGTGTTCAACATACAGAGGTTGAAACACAGGGTTCTTTGGAGGGGAGAGTATCAGAGGAATTCACACCACTTTTAAATAACTTCACACATTCTGAGTTTCAAAGTTGATTCAAGAATATTTTTATGACTGGGGTGCCTGGGTGGCTCAGTCAATTAAGTATCCAACTTCAGCTCAGGTCATGATCTTGCAGTTTGTCAGTTCGAGCCCCATGTCAGGGTCTGTGCTGAAAGCTCAGAGCCTGGAGACTGTTTCAGATTCCGTATCTCCCTCTCTCCTTCTGCCCAGCCCCCTTGCTTGCTCTCTCTCTCTCTCTCTCTCTCTCTCTCTTTCTCTTAAAAATAAACATTTTTAAAAAATTTAAAGAATATTTTTATGATTAAAATAATTCATTATACAGAGAAAAAATTTAATAGACAAGGCAAACATTTTCTTATTCATTCTTAAATTTTTTCTTGATATTGTCTTTATTTCCAAAATACCTCATCTTGCTGATTTTGGAGTCACATTACCCCAAGAGAAGTCTGCTATGTACTTTTCTACAGGGCATGAAGTGCCACAGTGTAATTTATACTGTTTTCTCTTATACAGAATATCATTTTATACATCTCAGGTAAAATTTCATGCTAGAAGAAAATAAAATGTCAGGGTCATTAGGCAACGAGGAGCATTCATTCTGACACAGGGAAGAGGTTGCATTTACCCAGAAAATGCAGAGTTCTCTGTGGTAATTCTTCGCTCAGAGGTCCCTTGGGCTTAGAGCCCTAGGAACAGATGTGATCTCATGCCTGGTATAAAGAGAACAGAGCCATGGGCGGAAACACCTCCCTACATCAATGAGGGCGCTTCTGCCAGAAGTAGATTTCTCACCAGGAGAACCCTAAACTCATTGCCAAATTAGAATCTGCCTGGTGAGAAGTCACTGGGCATAAAATCTCCAGTGATTTGGTCCTTGTTCAGTGAGGAAACCAGAAAGCATATGTGAAGAATTCACGAGAGGGCCTGTGTGCATGTGCTGAAGCCACTGGGGGCATCAGGAGGGGGGGATCATGTTGGCTTCTCTTCTGAAAACACTTTCTCAGCATATGCTATATTGTTGGAAACCTCTGGCAAAACTAGGATATCTAGAACATATGGGTTGGGAAGGTTGATATGTGCTTTTTCCTTATTCTGTTTGTCTCAGTAGTTATGTTTGATTTTGTTTGGTCAGTCAGGACAATAAGGAAACCATCTGGTCTCAACTCTTCTTTTTTCTTTTAAAAGTATAAATAAGACATTAAGAAGAAATTAGAAAATAGACCATAATAATGCTTTATAGATCTAGCAAGATTGAAAAGAGTTCTACAAATAAAAGGATTAAGTAAAATAAGATTTATTATAGATGTCTCTTAACCCTCACTTTAAAGAAGTAACACAACATTCAGGACTTTGTCCTAAATTCTAAAGCACTTTGGTATACCCCCAAATTAAAAGCCACATAAAGAATTTGATAGTGATTTATGTATTGATAGGTTATACCATACAATGCTATGAATACATGTTGGCTACCTAGTGTGTTAGCATGCGTCTTAGATGATATTCTGTCAGAGAATAGCTTAAACATTTTATTTTGTTCTGTTTCGTTTCAGCAGCTTTGAGGTCCTGTTCACTGGCTAATTTAACAGCAAAAATTACATTTTTACTGCTTTACATATTAATCAGTTATTTAGAACCTCCCTGCTGAGAAGTACCATCATAGCAACAACACCATTTTAATGGAGCAATGCAAAGATACCCTGGAGAATCAATTACAATGAAGGCCTATGAAAAACTGTTTTGTTTTTCATTATTTTATGGGGTTGGGAGGACAATTGATGAGGTAATAAGACCTGAAACATTTCCAGTACTTCACAGGGAAAATAGAGGAAAATTCCATTGCATCAGAATTACTGAAGAGTTACTAGGTTGGAAATGTTGGTCTCTGTGACTGAAAGCTTAGAAGCAGCTTGTGTAGCATATGAAACACCTTAGGTAACAGTAGTGATGCGTTGACTAAATCAGTAGTTCAGTTCCACAAGTTTGTTTTCAGAAAAAGAATAGTAAATAAAATACTGGGTGACATCAAGTTCAGAATTCTGCACAAGTAAAATTTTGTATCAGAGCTAGTCTGAAGAAAGTTGGCAAATTATCAGAACTGGTCTGAAGAAAGAAATTTTAAAATCAGCTGCTAGATGTTATGAATCATAAATCTTCAGTCTGTACTTGGCGAATCTTATTTTAATATTTCTTAGTTGGGATTTATTTATCAGTACAGAACAAGACAGTGCAGACCTAACATTATCAATGAAACCCGTGCCTGGAAATGTTTTCCGTAAATGCAACTCACTTCAAGTAATAAAAGAAAAGAATGAGATACGAAGTGTTTTCTGAAGCAATTTTGCAAGACTAAATGCAAGAGAGCTTCCTTTTAATCATGTCTCAACTTACATTTTCAACCCTGTCTCCCAGAAATACTTCTTCTGTCACCTGCTCTTTAAGAGCATATAAATGATTTCTGCTCCTGATCCCCACTTTAAACTTTCTGCTCAAACTAGAGTCCCTTTCCCTTATTTTCACTTGCCCAAAGCATGCTCAACTTTCATGATTGGTACTCCTTTTTTCTTAAAGCATTCCCTAATCCTCCCAGCTGGAAATAATTGGCGAAGGGCACAGTCTGTGCTGTAACAGCAATTTGTAAAGCTCTCAAAATACTTAGCACATTCTGTTTTGTATTACAGATAGGTTTGTACCTCTCTTCAATTTTACTAGACTCTAAACTCCTTGAGGATAAAGATCACATTGCATTCATTCATTGTTCCTAATATGAAACACAGTATCTTAAACTTAGTAGGTGTTTAATATAAGTTTGTATTAATTAGCTAGGTTAATGATCTACTGAAAACTGTATCAAAAAGCATTGTTCTTGTCCAGTTTGCATATTTAAGAACACTTTCTTTAGAAAATTAGACTTCTTAATTTATGGCTAAATCGTATGTGTAAGCTGATTAAAATTGCATAACTTTTTCCTCAAAAATCTGTCTGGTCAGTTGAATGAAAGTATGTATATAAAGCACCAAATAGTGCAATTCCCTTTTGGCAAAATGCACCTTCTCCACTGATACAGAAATAGGATTATTGTGTAAAGTGAATCACAAATATTAACATTTAATTTTTATCATACTCCTTGGAAATAAAGTGAAAACTAAAATAATATCGTTAGAAAAAAACCACTAATCCAAAATCTGACTAAATTACCAAATCTGGGACTCATTAATCATTTCTTAGCATAGTTGAAAGCCGCAATTCAATGATGGCTGGAATTAGAGATGATAGGTGTACCTTACATAACAGTGATCAAGAAGGCTATTACTTCAAGATCTAGAGGAGGTGATATGCCTCTTGATTTTCAAAAAATTATTTAATGACCATATCTTTTTATACATTGATTTGTAGATTGCTTGATAATATATCATTTAAATCTGTGTAGAATTTTGCTGTATGAATTCTTTATTATTGTTTACAAATTCCTAGATATTTGACATTTAATATAGGCAGGAAATCCAAGTTCTTAGTGGCTGTAACACCAGGAAGGTTTACCCTAAGTGACCTACATTTACATTATCCTCAACTAAGGTTAAAAATGTGTTGGTTTTGATACTCCTTGCTTTAAGGGGCAGTGGACTGGCACAAACATTTCCAGAGACTCCAGAGTATTCTGGTGAATATAAACAACTTCCCACTACTCCTTGGGCTCCCACACACCACTTAATGCTTTTTGAAAGGATCTGAAAGAAGGGGTCAGCTGCAGCAGAACATCTCTGTGGTACCTTGAAAGATAAGGAGGTTTTCTTCCCTCCAGGAAGGACAGGGACATTGAATCTCTTACCTTGTATGATTATCTTCATGCAGTTACATTCATATACATACACATATATACTTATATATATTTGGTTCTATATGTTTGTGTGTGTGTGTGTGTGTGTGTGTGTGTGTGTATATTTATATTGGTATATAGAACTATATAGTAAAATTCTATGTTTTTGGTTATATATGTTTTGGCTATGTTTTCGGTTATATATAAAATTTTATGGTTTTTGTTATATATAGTAAAATTACATGTTTTGGTTATGTATATTTATTATAGTAATGTATAAATCAATTTATAAAAAGATATGGTTATAAAATAGTTTTTGAAAATCGAGAGGCATCATATCACTTCCTCTAGGTCTTAAAGTAATATCCTTCTTTAGCACTGTTATGTAAGATACACATATATATTTTTTGGGGTTTTTTTTTAGCATTATTGTTCTTTTGATTTATTTTTGTACATTCTCATAATTATTTCATTGGAATGCATTCTTAGATTTGGAATAAGGATGTAGATAGAGGGTAAGTGAAGGGGTATGTTTGCATCGATTTTTATTCTATACATCTTATTGTTTGAATTTATGATTTTATTAAGTGTGCTTTCTGTATTTTTTTGAGAGAGAGACAGAGAGAGTGAGTGGGGGAGGGGTAGGTGGGGGGAGAGAATCCCGGGCAGGTTCTGTGCTTGTCAGCTGCAGTCCCAACACCGGGCTCAAACTCATGAACCATGAGATCATGACCTGAGCTGGTCGCTTAACTGACTGAGCCACCCAGGTGCCCCATGCTTTGTGTAATTTTAAACAGTTTGAACAAAAAAGGTTTTGTCTGTATTTTGGATTTATGTATTCATCTTTCTTACTTTGTGATTTTCTGTCTTTCCTCTTGTTTGAGTATGTCATTTAAAAAAAATTAATGTTTATTTATTTTAGAAACAAAGCATGAGAGGGGGAGGGGTAGAGAGAGGGAGATACAGAATCTGAAGCAGGCTCAGGCTCCCAGTTGTCAGCAACAGACCCTGAGACTCGAGGCACGAACCCATGAACCATGAGATCATGACCTGAGCCGAAGTCAGACACTCAACTGACTGAGCCACCCAGACACCCCAGAGTATATCAACATTTTAAATAATATATTTTCAATACATAAACTATATATTTTGTGGGATAAACTCTATAGTTCATTGGTGAACTCGGTGGCATTCTTCTGGAGATATGTCGGACACTAATTGCTATTCTGGTTTTACCAAGAGGGACTTCAGGAATTTTCTTGGATCAGGCTATATTTTCACCAAGAATCTGAAGCTGATAGGTCAAAATATTGTTTCTCCTTGAATTTACTGTTTAAGATTTTATACCCTTTGGGAACCTTGGTGAGTCTTTGTTGAGTCATTGTATTATGTATCTTTGTCCATAGTCATTTGTAAAACCTGTCTTTAATCGCTAATATTTAATTGTTTAATGTAGCAATTCCTAAATTCATCCTAATGGTTTCCTACATCTTATTCATTTGGATTTATTTTACTACTACTATTCTTCAAGCTTTTTGTCTGATAGATTACTTTATCTTTTTAACATAACTTATTCAATGAAATTACCTTAGTTATAAAATTTCTTGGCAGTTATACATTTTTCATATTTTATTAATTTTATATTTGATATTATTTTCATCAGTTTCTAAATATTTTTTAGCTACCACTGATTTTATTTCCTTGACCCAAACAACTAAATGAGTTGTTCTCAAAATTTTCCCTTAGTTTGTTTTATCACGTTTTATTAATATCTAATGGATTTCATTGTGGTCAGATAATATCATGTGTCATATTACTTTTTTTTAAAGTTTTATAATTTTTTTTTAATTTTGTTTATAAATGCATACCACTTCACCCATGTCTCCCAGTCTTTCTTCTTAATATATTTAAGTATCATTGTACTTAATACTGTCAGTTTTTGTAATGCTCCTCAGGTATTTTTAACTCATGCATTCTCTCTTTTCTCTGTATGGAATGAAGCATCTCTAATTCTCACAAATTTTTATCATTAACTCTGGTCTATGAATGGGTAACTGAGGCTCATATAGTTTGAACTTTTTGAAGTGAACATTGGTTATGTTTGAGATAATTAGGAGGAGATCTCCTGCCTGACTCCAAAGCTCTGCTATCATCCAAATCCATTGTTTTTTTTGGAGGACCCCAGAGTTGACAATACACAAAGCGGTTAAATTGGATGGAAGAAGAAGGAATAGATCATTTAATAGGGTATCAGGATGAATGAAAGAAGCTCAAGTATTCCAAAATGTTGGTACTATATGCATATGAATGTCAACAGGGAAAGAACTGAGCTCTTTCAAATATGTGAAATTATGAGAGAGAAGAAAACAGAATAGAGAGCCCTGGTTTTTCATATATATTCTCCTTCCTCTGTGTTTAGAAAAATGGTGGCATATGGAAGGAGTAAACTATAATCCAGAAAAACAAAAAGACATTGAACACTGGGGGGGAAAGATCTGTGGCATCAAAATTATCTTCTAAAATATCTAAGTATCTTGGGGCACTGGGGTGGCTCAGTCATTTGAGCGTGGACTTTGGCTCAGGTCATGTTCTCCTGGCTTGTGGGTTCAAGCCCCACCTCAGGCTCTGTGCTGACAGCTCAGAGCCTGGAGCCTGCTTCAGATTTTGTTTCTGTCTCTCTGCGCCTCCCCCACTCACACACCGTCTCTTTCTCTCAAATATAAGTAAACATTTAAGAAAAATTTATAAAAAAAATCTAAGTATCTTCATTTCAGAGGCAAAGATGGGTAGTCAAAAGTACCATTAAGGAATGAAAATAGATTTAATCATACTCAACATCTTATTACAAATATATGTGTTTTATTTTAATACATTATTTTGATAAGGACATTTTTTTCCTGTGTATTTGTTTCTTTTAATATTATCTTATGCTTTTTGTCAAAAAAATGTTTTTGAGTAGTCTTTACCACGGGACTTTTTTTTTTAGATCACATGGATTCATAAAGTTGAGAAGGAATATTGAATACTTAATGTGACCATAAAATATTTCATTTCAGTTACAAACATATGTGCATTGTTTAAAAAAAGTAAATGGTAGAAAATGATACATCATGAACAATAGCAGAATGGTTTTCTGTACCCTCACAATATCTAACTGCCTGTAGATAAACCTGTATTTAGAATTTTGTATCTTTAAATGTCAGCAGACCTAACCATTGTGGTGGATTGTTTTCTTATGCTTGTGGAAAGTAGATGGAATAGCCTCACCAAAACAAAACAAAATTAAAAAAAAAAAAAAAAAAAAAAAAACAAAACAGGCACCAAATGTGAGAGAGAAATGTGGGTGGAGGGCAGCATGAATAATAGTGTAAAAGGTAAGGTAGTGGAGAACATAGTTTAATTCACAGAGGCCTTCTCTCTACAGAGGCACCAGGATCCCACACAGTTGTGCTTATTCATTTCCTGGCTACTGCCCAATTTGTTGGTTTTTGAATCATGGAGAATTTTGAGCCCTAGGAGCACCTCTCTCAACAAGAACTATCTCACGTATCATGGGTGAGTATTATTCTGTGCACTTTGAAAGTGCTTTACATACCCTTTGCCTGGAAACTGTACCATGGTTTTCTTCTAACATGGGTGTGTTGTCCAAAAGAGTCTGGCTGGTTAGAGTAAACGGTTCTAAGTATAATATGAGTCCTCATATTCCCCAGACTTTTGTTTATTTATTTAGCATCACTTAGAGTGCCTGCTGTTTTTTTGCAGCTGAACAGTTTTTCTGGGATAACCATTGCAAATGAGATCTAGAGTCTTCCCAATCCCTTTAATTCTCAGACTTTAGAACAAAACTTCATGGGTAATAACCAACTACACTGATAAATTTTTGAGTTGACATCAATATGTATAATGTCCTGAATATGTTAACCTAAGTATATTTCTGTCTTCCTGTATTTTGGTATGCCTGAATCAAGGCAGAGGTACTTCTTGGCTTAGAAATGAATTCATGACATAGCTTTGTTCAAATTCTACTGTAATGGGGTATTAGCTCCTAGATTTCTGCTTTTCCGAAGTTACCGGAGCCGGGGCTATAGATGTGTATATTGAAGAAATCCCTAGAGCCATAAGCATTCTTCTGTTATGATAATGTTACCATTAGTCTTGATTGCTTTTGACAATGGTTACAGAATTGCCCAAAGCAAGAAGTTTAGTTTTGTTCACATTTTCCCCCTTAATTTGGGAGAGTGTTTTTATTTCACTTTTATTTGAAATGAGTTCCTGTGCTGTTATTATGGCATTTTATGTGGCTTGTCATTGTAGTAATCAATTTTATATTTTCTTCACGCCAGTTCAACATTCTGCTCTTGACGAGCACTTTGTCATATTTACTAGGGTTCCTGTCATACATAGGAAAACGCTTCCTCTATTTGTCTCCTAAATTTTCTTTTTCCCTTGTTAGTAATTTTGCTATCTCTATATCAATGTTCTGGCTGGTTGCAATTACAAGTTTTCCCAGCTGGGAGCTTGTAGTATTTTCTCAGTCTCTGCAACATGCTGATCTATTCTGATATGAGTTCCAATTGTTTCACCTCCGTGTTCTGCATTTTTACCGTGCATTGTTGAAAAAGAACTGTCGAAATTTGAAGCGGTGGAAGTTTTCTTTTTTGTGTATTTCATCTGAGACAATCTTTGTGTTGCTTAGATATCTTCCCAATGAGATGAATGCTTTTAGGCTGAACTCTTGGAATTGCTGCTTCGAGATTCTCATTCAAGTTTAATCTATTAAAATGTCAAAGGCAAACAATGATTAAGTTCAAATCCTGAATGAGAAAGTAATTGTCCCTGCCCCTGGCAACAAACATTAAAAAGATTCTTACTTTGTATTTGGTAATTGTGAAGATCTGTGTGGGTGAGTGCACACATGCATGTGGGTACGAGTTCTCCATTGAGACCAGAGTCTTAATTTTTGCCACAGATTGCTACCATTTTCTTGTCTATTTTTTTTCCAAAAGAAAAAAAAAATTGACAGTGAAGGTGTTCCTCTAGAAAAATGACTCTAAGTTTGCAAATCAAAATCACTTGGATGGTTAGTTAAAGCACAGAGGTTTTGTAGGTCTAGGGTGGAACTCAAGAATTTGCATTTCTAACAAATTTCCAGGTAATGCTAACCTTGCTGGTCAGGGGACCAAATTGCTCTAAACAATAAGGCATTTGATTTAATGGGTCCTAAGTTTCTAAGTCAATACCTCTCATATCTTTTTAGAATATTGTTTGAATGCCCCTTTTAGACTTGATGGCAACCAATGGAAGGACAGCACCAGCCATACATTACTAATAAATTCAAAATTCAAGAGTGCAAAAAATTTAATTATATACACAAACACACACACACACTCCTCTTCTATGAAAAGTTTATATATTTGGATGATTCGACTTAAACATTTATTTCTGATACATTGAAATGACAAAAGGGGCGCCTGGGTGGCGCAGTCGGTTAAGTGTCCCACTTCAGCCAGGTCACGATCTCGCGCTCCGTGAGTTCGAGCCCCGCGTCAGGCTCTGGGCTGATGGCTCGGAGCCTGGAGCCTGTTTCCGATTCTGTGTCTCCCTCTCTCTCTGCCCCTCCCCCGTTCATGCTCTGCCTCTCTCTGTCCCAAAAATAAATAAAAAACGTTGAAAAAAAAATTTAAGAAATGACAAAAGATTTTCCTACTGTGCTCCAAAACATTACTTTAAAAAACCATACAGAAAAAAGCATATGAACAACAATAGAAGGAAACTTTAAACTAATAGCCTAATTTGAAGTGACACTGAAGCAAGTTTGATTTTCTACTCAGTGGCTTTTAGTTTTGAAGTTACCAAAATTTGATTGATAATCCAGTTATAAATACTTTTCAGATGTGATTAGGGAAAGTCTGACAGAAAAGTTCTATAGCAGAAAGGTAAATAAAATATAGGTTTTCTATGAGTATATTTTAGAGGCTAAAGAGATAGAGAAGTAGAAGCAATTTTGTAGAATAATAAGAGATCCACAATTATCATTATATGTAATAAATTTAAACTAGTTAAACCAGCCATTAAAATGTTAAAATGAAATATAAAAACTGTTTTAAAAGCATAGTTAAACCACTGAATTCATAACGTGATTTACCGTATGATTTTGGTTGTAAATACTTGTATTTTCATGTTAATATGAGAAGCAATATCTTGGGGGTGTTGGGATGGGGGTGAAAGGTCTTGAAACAGTGTTTGAATAACAGAAAAGCGTCAGTTTTCTGGTTTGGGTCGTTTCATACATTTCAAAAGCCAGGCATATAAAGTATTTGTTAATTATTTCTACTATTCTTTAATTTGTTTTCAATCCCTTAGTACCTAATATTTGTATTTTATCTGAACTGAGATAAAATTGACATACAATAAAGTAGATAAATTTAAAATGTACAATTTGATTAGTTTTGATACATGTATAAGCCTGTGAAATTGGCAAAAAAACCACTATAATTAACATACTCATCATCCCTCAAAATATATCCCGCCCCTTTGTAATCCCTCTCTCTCTCCTTCCCTAACACTCTTCCCTGTCCCCAGGAAACCACAGATCTGCTTTCTGATACTGTATGTTAGATTGCATTGCCTCTAATTTTATATCAGTAGAATCACTCAGTATGTACATTTTTTAACTGTTTCTAAAATTAAGTTAATTATTTGGAGCTTCATTCACATTGTAACATTTATTCAGAAGCTTTCTTAGAGCACCTTCCAATTCATTCTCATCCTTCCCACCACTATACAGCATAAAGAGAGAAAAAGGAAGTTGTGTTTGCTACAAATCCATTTTTCATCAATATCTACAAAAGCAATATAACAGAAGCTGAATTATAACATCTATTTTCTCTCACCTCACATCCTTTATGGGGAAAAAAAATCCCCAGCTTCCTCTTCAAAACTCCACCGTTACTGGAAACCAGTTCCCTAATGAGACTTGGAGAAAGGAATAGAGTAAGAGAGATTCCCTGAAATACTTTTCTTAAGACAAGCCCTGCCTGAAAATAAAACATCTGGAATAATATATCAAACTCAAGATGAAGTGTACCCACAATACAATATAATTACAGGATAACTATTCAAAATATACATAGCGCTCACATCTACCCTAGCCTTCCCTGACTTTCTTTCCCTTCCCAAATCCCTTTTCCTTAGTGCTCTAGGTCTGGTCTCCAGATACTGCACCTTAATTCCCCTACACTGTGTTTCCTGAGATGTTTGGTGAGGGAAAACTCTGATAAGGAATGTTAAAACTGTGGCAGAGTGAAATGGGAATGCCAGAGAATTTCTGGATGAATTTCAAGAGTAGAAACCCTTGAGATTGGTTCATTACAGAATCCTCAATCAAGCTTTTTGTGACTCAAATTATTTTTAAGAAGAGTAAAACAAGTAGCCTGATATGTAGCTCATTGTGTAGTTTTAGAGTTGTGCCTGTTGCTAATTTAAACCTAATATCCCTATTTTTACTTTTAAAATTATTATTTTTTTATTTTTAGAGAGAGAGAGAGGGCACTAAAGTGAGGGGGCAGGTAGAGGGGGGGAGAGAATCCCAAGCAGGCCCTGCACTCAGCGAGGAGCCTAGTGTGAGCTCAATCTTACCACTGTGAGATCATGACCTGAGCCATCAAGTGTCAGGTGCTTAACTGACTGAGCCAACCAGGTGCCCCATCCTCCTTTTTTTTTAATTAAAGTTTATTTTCCAAAGAAGTTAAATGTTTCCATAGAATTTTGTTCTTGTATAAAAGTGCAAAGTGCACAGATAAAGTAAATGTTCAAATAAATGAAGTATTTTATGAATATAGCTTTGTCATTTTATGTGTATTACCAGTTAATCCCAGTGTGAAAATGATCAAATTTACAAGGTATGTGATTTGTGGACAAGTACATAGCAAATCAGGGAAGGAAACAGAATTATGACTCTGTGATTGTATATGTAGTCATTGAGGTATACACTTTCAATCCTACTCTCCATCTAGTGAGCAATGATGACAAGCGCTGAGAACCACCATCATTTATTCTAGGTCTCTATCTATCTATTGATTCATCTATCATTTCTTTCTAAATGATAGGTTACCCAATCGTTCTATTAGAAACGTTTCAAAGTTTTTGGAGTTTTGAGATTGAGCCTCTCTTTATAGTATTTTAAGTATTATAAAGTATAGTACTTTATTGCTGAAAGGCTCTAGGACACACTTAAGTACAAAAGGATAACATATTTTCTGGCTTCCTATTGAAACAGTTTGTTAGAGCATGGATATAGAGATACCGTATCATATTCATACTTCATGGCGGGGCAGGGGCTTCACATTATACTTTATTTGATAATGCCCCCGAAAGCTGGGCAGTAAGTACACTGCATGTGGGGTTATGTAACAACTCTCCCACAGTTCTCTATGCCTCCATTCATAGCCACAATGTCAGGTGCTTTTTTTTCTTTTTTCCTACTGTTATCAGCAGTCATTACACACTCTGACATGTTTAATCCAAATGACTCACTACTTCTCACAATCGAAGAATAACAGAACAATATGAAACATCGTAAAACATAACATCATCTCTTCCTATTTCATTATGTATTCTCCTTGTAACAGGTTGGCCAAAACATCCCTTCAATATGATTAGATAAGTGAAGAAATTATATTAGATTCAGTTCCCTGAAAGACCATCTACAGTAAATATAGCAGTGGGTTTCAATTTAAATTAAAATTGATTGTATGCTTATTGGTTCTTCTAAGCTTTGGAACTGGAAAATTAAAAATTCACACATAGCAATTTTGATTCGCTTCTGAGAAAAAGTTCTTGATTTAGTCACCCAGCAGGCTACCAAAAGGTAAATATAAAAGTGGAAAAAATATAAAAGTATTTTGTTTGGGAGGTTATCTTAGTTGTATCGAAAAAAATTGAAAGCAGTCACTACCTCTGGGCTTCTTAGACAATTATATCATAAACTTCTAGGTGTTATTGTTATGGTTGAACACAACATTAAGGTTAGCATATCTCCTGCTTTTCTGGAGATTGCTTTAGTGTACATATGTTATCCCAGTGTAATTTTCCCAGTTTCTGAATTATCCAGATAGATGATAATTTCTATTGTCATCTAAACATGTTAGAAACTGCAGTCTTAGCTGCATTCCAGTACAAGCCTCAAATACTTGCTGGCTGGACTATTGCTCCTTTATATAAAGGTGTTTTTTCAAGTGGTGAACTGGGAGGAAACACCATAGAATTTAAATCACATAGAATTACATTTGAATTTTGTAAAGACAAGTTTTGAAATGGTATTTAGGACCTTGAAGTTCTGTGATTATAGTTGAATAACTAGTTTTGATTCAATCGTAAATTTAAGCAGACAATGGATGAAATGAAATTTGTCTTTAGCATCAGATCTGTACAGTCACATTTGGTGACCACCTGACCATCTCTGTTTAAAACTAGGTTTTTGAAATCTATTCATATATGTTTGTGATGAACACACAAAATGGACAGGAAGGAAAATAAGAGCTCTACCTCAGAGTAATGTGTAATTAATTAGAAGCAAAAAAGACTTAAGAATACCAAAATAAAAAAATGTCACACCCAGTCCATCCTCAGAAATCTAGAGGAACTTTATCAAAATATTTTATAATAATTCTGAAGAGTAATAATACAAACTAATACCTGCTGGGTACTTATGACATACCAGGCCCTCTACTAAATCTCACCCCCCAAAATATGGTTTGTACCTTTATTTTTTTCATATTGCAAATGATGAAACTGAGGGATTAACATTTTCATTGTTTACTAGCAGTAATGCTTTTAGAAGGCAGTGGAGCAAGGACTTGAATCATGTGGTCTGACTTCAGAGACCGAACTTGAACCACTACCAGGTGCTCAAAAGAACAACTGTGTCATGTCATCCACAGGCTAACGAAAGCCTAGTTATGTGAAAATTGAGAGTTACATAACTTTTATAATGCCAAATATACCAAAAGTCCACAAATCATCATTTACCTAAACATTTCCATAATTGGGTCTGGATATTAACATGAGATTCATTGGTGTATATTTAACAAATTTATCTTTTCCTCTTAAGAATCACAAGGTTAACACACACTCTGACCTAAAAATACTTCACCTCATTCTTCATGATTCCTCAGATATTATAGATAATGATTCATAAGTTGTATTTAAAATACTGGAAAATAATACCAAGTGAGTTATTATGTCAGTGCTATTCCAAATGCTTGACATATAACATTAATTTGCACTGGAACCTTATGAAGTGAGTACTACAGATATCCTAACTTTTATAGATAAATTACTTGTGATTTTTGGGACTTTGGGAGAATGTCTAGGTTCTCTTTATTATTGGAACTAATATGAATGTTAGAACTCTTTCAAAACTTTACATATATTATTTCATTTAATTTTCAAAAGAAACAGGGCACCTGGGTGGCTCAATGAGTTTAGCATATGACTCTCGATTTTGGCTTGGCCATAATCCCAGGGTTGTGGGATCAAGCCTAGTGTCAAGCTCCATGCTCAGCATGGAGCCTTTGTAAGATTCTCTCTTTCCCTTTACCCCTTTCCCTTGTTTGCATGCTCTCTCTCTCAAATATATATATATACACACACACACACACACACACACACACACACATACATGATTTAGGTAACATTACAACTGATTATTTTTAATTATTCCAGGAACATAGCATATTAAAAATATGGACACATAGAGAAGTATAATTCCTCTCTTTCAGTCTCAACTACCTAGAATGTAAATTCTTTCTTTCCAATATTAGTTCTGTAACTTACAGTGTAACAACTATTATCATTCTCAGATAACCAAAACATAATGATGTGATTTAATAGCCTCATTCTAATTTATTTAATAATCTTTTATCATCAGTCTTAAGCACCAGTCCAATCTACTCTCTCATTTTTGTTGTTTATCTTCTCGATTTTAATGTAAATTTAAAAGCCTAATTTGTTTTCTTTCAACATTTATTGCACCCCACACAACTCACCACATTCTAGGATTTATTTTTCTGCTCAACCTTATTAATTGGTATCACTATTATATTATGGGTTATTAAAAACAATATTAATAAGAGCAGTGTCTTCTGTACCTGCTCTAAGCCTGATTCTCACAACAAATGAGAAGGAAGAATCAATTTGCTAGAACTGACAGTACAATAGAGGTAAAAATTCCTCAGTTCAGGGCATACCAGTATATATACCTCATAAAGGGACCAAAGAAGACATTTTTAACCTAGCTTATCTTTTGATTTACTTAATCTTCACAACAGTTTTGTACACTAAGTATTAGATTCTCAATGACTATTTGAGAAAATGGATGCATTGAGGATTAGGTAGCTTGCATTAAGACCATGTACTTTTGTGTATAGAGATCTAGGATTCAAAGCCAACTTTGCTGATTCCAGAACTTGTCCCCCACTAATATCCTCGGAGCACCCATCTCTACCCTGCTGGGTTTCTCTTTGCTGCTGTTCTCTGCCTTTCTTCTGTTAGACTTCACTATGTTTCTCTTCTCTGTGTCTCTCATATTCTTAACAAGAGAAACAGAATAAGCCCTACCAGAGAGGACAAAAGACTGAGAATCCAGGCCTCATGGCTAGACCTTTCTTTCCCAAAAATCTGTACTTTCTTCCCATTAAAAACACTTTTCTGAAAGGGTAATTTCTGAAGTCTGTAAGTGACTTAAATTTAATATCAGAAAGTTCTATTATTGTAGAGTATGAAGGACCTATAAGAGTTCATTTTATAGATGGAAAAAATGACACGGAGCAGAGAAAGGATTTGCCTCAAAATCACACATCTAGTAATGATAGAATTGAGGAGAGGACCTAGGTCTTCTGAGTCTTGTATCCACACTATTGTTTCCCAGATTATGGGGATATTGGATGAGTTACAAGTCTCAAGGTGATTTTAGCTGTTACATGGCAACGGCATTAGATAGCAGTAAATCACATACTGAAAAAGTTATTCCCATTTCAATTCCTTACAAGCCTTCAATGAGAAATTCTTGGTTTAATGCTAGTGTGTCTCAACCCGATTTAAACATTCCTCAACCCTTGCTTTCCTGTATTGAAAAATACAGTGAATGATACAACAAACACCTGTGCCTTTCCACTTCCTTTGAAAAACAAACTTGTTACCACAGTTGAAGAATATGTGAAACTGTCTTAGTCTTTTCAGGCTGCTATAACAAAATACCACACACTGGGTGGCTAATAACATCAAACATTTATTTCTCACAGTTCTGGAGCTAAGACAAAGAGCAAGGTGTCTGCAGACTCAGTGTCTGATGAGAAACCAATTCCTGGTTCATAAGAGAGAAATCTTTTCATTGTTTCTTCATGCAGTGGGAGAGGCAAAGGAGCTCTCTGGGAAATCTTTCAAAAGAGCACTAATTCCATTCAGGAGGGCTCAGTCCTCATGATCTCTCAAAGGGTGAACCTCCTGATGTTATCACATAGGGGATTAGGTTTCCATAAGAATGCGGGGAGGCACAAAAATTTAGTCTGTAGGAGAGCACCACCATGATCTTATCCTCCTTCCATTCAGCTGGTATTTACTTATTAGAACTTGATGATTCCTTTTTAAATGCATGTCTTTCATACTTTTAAGGACAGGGATATATATCTACAGGTAGTACAGAATTATGTTTGCAGTTATCCAATCTGAAGTAGTGTACATAGTTTTATCTCTCCTTTAATGAGAAAGTACTATTTTTCTTTTTAATATAGACTCAAATGATGTCACATTATTTTTCTAAACTTAATTTTTAGCTCAGTTATTATTTATGAGATTTATCATATTGAGGCCTATGGTTTTCATTCGTTTTTCATTCATTTTCATTCATTTTATTGCTGTATATTATTCTACTTGTCCTTTCTTCTATTAATATGAGTTTCATTGTCTTCAGTTCTTTTGTTTGTTTGTTTGTTTGTTTTATTTTTTGGTATTACAAACAAAGCTACTTTGTTTTTGTTTTGTTTTGTTTCGAAGTGTACTTATTTATTTTGAGAGACATAGAGAACACAAGCAGGGGAGGGGCAGAGAGAGAAGAAGAGAGAGAACCCAAAGCAGGCTCCATGCAGTTAGCACAGAGCCTGACATGGGGTTCAAACCCACCAACCATGAGACCATGACCCAAGCCGAAATCAAGAGTCGAGGCTCAATTAAATGAGCCACTCAAGTGCCCCCAAAGCTATTTTGGATATTCATGTTCATGTTGAATTATGTACAGGGGCACATGTTACTATTAATTTGTGAAAATAGCATAGTAATTACCAAGAAAGTCTTGTATCTGTATATTCACCAGGTTGTGTTAATTTTTTCTCCAGGTTCGTGATTCTAGTTTTATGCTCTAACAGCATCAAAAGAGTATTGTTAATCCTTATTATGGTCATACTTTTTAAATTTTTGCATTCTTAAGTACCAAGTAATTGTGTCTTTAGTTTGAATTTCCCTAACATAAGTGAATTTAAGCATTTTTAATATGGTTATTTTTCATTTGTATTTCTTCTGTGTTAATTGCATTTTCATGTTTTACTTGCATCCATATTTTACTTTAGATATTTATGTATTTATGACTTTTAGATATTCTTTTTATATTCTAGATACCAATTCCTTATTGGTTATGTATGTGTCAGTTGTATTATTCCAGCATTGGGCTAATTTTCTTGATTTTATTTATGGTACTACTAGATATACTAAAACTATTTATTTTAATGTAGCCTAGTGTATGTATGTGTGTGTGTGTGTGTGTGTGTATATATATATATATATACACATATATATATATATATATATATTTAAAGTTCAAGGGTTTTACTTCTTACTCAAGAAATTTCCTTTATAAATACTTGAAATATATTATGCAACATTTTTTTTCTAAAATGGATATATTCTCTTATTAAATGTATGGAGTATTTATAGGCAATCATATCATGTGCAAATAATAATCATTATAATTATATTCAAAAATCATTTATGTTTCACATGTAAGGAGCTTAGAATGAACCACTCCATCCTAATAAGAAATAAAAACCTGAACAGACTAAAAAATCAACAACTCTTCTTGCATCTGTAAGAGAGGGGAGGACACAGGGCAAACTTCTGCCCCTAAGATTAGAGAGACAGTTAGACAAATACAGGAAGACAAATACATGAAGTCACAGGTTATTGAAGGAGGTTAACCTGAGAAATAGTGTAAGGGCAGGAAAACCTGAGCTGACAAATTATCGGCGATGCAGTTTGGGCAAGTCTGAGAGTTAAAAACTCATGGAAACCTCAATATTGTGAGATGTACATCCAGAGCTAAACCAGGTCCTCGCAGTAAATAGCAACGAAAAATTCCTGCAAACTTCCAGCAGGAGAAAAGAAAAAAGAAATCATTTTGCAATAGGACAGAGCACACTGTTCTTCTTAACAAGGCCTGCCTTTGGGGAAACTAGTAAACCAGAACCTAACCTGCTAGGGTATTATTAGATACTGACTGACCTGGGGGAAGGGAAATACAAAACTCCAGCCTACTATATTATCTTGTTCCATCAAAGGGGTAGAGGAAAAAAACAAAACAAAACAGAACAAAACAGACACACGCTTGTGAAGTTCATAGTCCAGAACCATAGACTCACTAAAAGACTGAGATACAAGGGAGGAGAGAATAATTGGGATTATTTTGTTACTATAAGCTATTCACATACCTGTGAAGCGTATAGTGTTATTTGAAAGTGGACTTGGATTAGTTGTATTGTATATTGTGAATTGAGGAAAAACTACTAAAAAAAGTAAAAAAAGAAAAAAAGGTATAATTGATTTGCTTAGAAAGAAAATAAAATGGCATCATGTAAAATGCTCAATGAAAATGACAAAAGGTAGAAAACAAGTGGCACACAAAAACAGAAACAAAGAATAAGAGCAATACATAGAAAACACTAATGGCTATGATGGATATTAATCCAAATCTGTCACGAATCACTTTAAATGTCAGTGGTCACATCAGTTAACACACTGATTGTCAGAGTGGATCAAAACATGATCTGAATATATTTTGTCTACAGGAAAACCACGTTAAATATGAAGACAAATGTAGATTAAAAGTGATTGGATGCTAATCCAGTTAAAAGTGATACTATGCTAACACTAATCAAAAGAAAGCAGGAGTAGTTATATTAATTTCAGACGGAGCAGACTTCAAAGGAACGGAAGTTATTGAGGATAAAGAAGGACTCATCATAATAATAAGGGTGTCACTTCCAAGAAGACATAACAATCCTTACTTTGTATGCACCTAACAAGAGTGTCAAACTATGTGAAGCAAAAGCTAAAAGAATTGCAGAGAGAGTGAGAGAGAGAGAGAGAGAGAGAGAGATCCACTATCATAATTGGAGGTTTCTATATCCCTCTGTCAAAAAACAGATAGATACAGGAGGCAGAAAATTTGTGTGGACTGTTGAACTTAATAATATCAATCAACAGCATACAATTGACATCTAGAGAATATGTCATCCAACAGCAGCAGAATACACCTTCTTCTTAAACTCACATGGAACACTCACCAAGACAGATTACATTCAGGGCTATGAAACACATCTTAACAAATTTACAAGAATAAGTATAATAGTTTCTTTTCTCAAACCACAAGGGAATGTAACTATCAGAAATCAATAACAGAAAGTTAACTTGAAAATTCCAGAATACATGGAGGTTAACAACATGCTTCAAATAGCATACAGGTCAGAGAGGAAATCTCAAGATAAAATTAAAAAGTATTTTGAATTAAATTAACATGAAAACACAATTTATAAAAATTTGTGAAATGTGGAGCACCTGGGTGGCTCAGTCAGTTAAGCATCTGACTTTGGCTCGGGTCATGATCTTATGGTTTGTGGGTTCCAGCCTCTCATCAGGCTCTGTGCTGACAGCTCAGAGCCTGGAGAGTGCTCACATTCTGTGTCTCCCTCTCTCTCTGCCCCTCCCCTGCTCCTGCTCTCTCTCTCTCTCCCTCTGTCTCTCTCTCAAAAATACATAACCATAAAAAAAAAAAAAAAAACTTGTGAAATGTAGCAAAAGCAGTACTTAGAGGGAAATTATAACATTGAATGCATGTATTAGAAAAGAAGAAAGTTGTGAAAGAAACAATCAAAATTTCCACCTTAGGCAACTGAAAAGAGCAAATTAAATCTAAAATAAGCAAAAAATATATAAGTAATAAGAATTAGAACATAAGTTGATGAACCTGAAAATAAGAAATCAATAGAAAAAATCAGTGAAACCAAAAGCTTCTTTTCAAATATTAATAAAATCAATAAATCTGTAGCCAGTTTAACAAAGAAAAAAGAGAGGGGACACAAAATACTAATATCAGAAATGAAAGAGGAGATAGCACTACAGACTCTATGGATATTATAAAGACAATAAGGGACACTATGAGCAATTCTCTGCCCACAAATTGATAACCTAGATGAAATGGACACATTACTTGAAAGACACTATCTGCCGAATGTCACACAAAAAGAAATAGACAATCTGGCTAGGCCTACATCTACTGAAGAAATTGAATCAATAATTAACAATCTTTCAAAACATAATATCAGGCCCAGATGTGTTCACTGGTGAATCTATCAAATATTTAAAGAAGAAATTATATGAATTCTATACAATATCTTTCAGAGGATAGAAACACAGGGACTACTTCGTAACTCATTTTATAGACCAGCATTACCCTAATATCAAAACCAGGCAAAGTCATTACAAGAAAAGAAAACTACAGATCAATGTATCTCATGAACATGGATGAAAAATTCTCAACAAAATATTACCAAATATAATCTAACAATATACAAGAAGAATTATATACCATAATCATTTGGGATTTATCTCAGGTATGCAAGGCTGTTTCAACTTTTGAAAATCAATTAATGTAATCTATCACATCAGCAGACTAAAAAATAAAAATTACATGATCATATTGATAGATGCAGAAAAAGCATTTGATAAACTCCAGAACTCATTTCTGAAAAAAACTTACTGTAAACTAGAAATAGAAGGGAAGTTACTTAGCTTGGTAAAGATTATCTATAAAAAAACATACAGGCAACTGTATTAATTATGAAAATTGTGAGAAACTCAAAGTTTGCTCATGAAGATCAGGTACAAGGCAAAGATGGCCCCTTCACCACTACTTTTCAACATCATGCAAGAGGCCCAAGCTAATGCAATAAGGTAAGAAGGTGAAATTAAAGTATACAAATTGAGAAGGAAGAAATAAAGCTGTCGTTGTTTGTAGGTGACATGATCATCTATTTAGAAAATCTGAAAGTGTCAACCAAAATCATTCCTGGATCTAATAAGGAATTATATAGTAAAATTGTAGGATACCACATTAATATACAAACTCAATGTTTTTTTTTTATGTACCATCAATGAACAAGTGAAATTTAAAATTAAAAATACAGTATTATTTAAATTAGTACCCACTAATATAAAATACGTGGGTATAAATCTAATAAAATAAGTACAAGATATATCTATATGAGGACAGCTACAAAACACTGATGAAGTAAATCACATAACTAAATAAATAGAGAGATATTCCATGTTCTTGGGCAGGAAGACTCAATATTTTAAAGGCATCAGTTCTTCCCAATGTGATCTATAGATTCAGTGCAATCCAAATCAAAATCCCAGCGAATTATTTTGTAGATAATGACAAATTGATATTGTGGTCTATTTGGAGAGGCAAAAGACCCAGAATGCCCATCACAATTTTGAAGGAGAACAAAGTTGGAGGACTGACATTACTTGACTTCATGACTTACTACAGTAATCAAGATAATGTGGTACTGATTAAAAAAAAAAAAAACAGACATATATATCAATGGAACAGGATAGGGAGCCCAGAAATAGATGGCCATAAATATAGTCCACTGATCTTGAACAAAGGAGCAAAGGCAAATACAATGGTGAAAAGATAATCTTTTAACAAATGGGTATGTTAAAAAAAAAAAAAAAAGAATCTAACACAGACACAAACCCTTCACAAAAATTACCTCAAAATGTATCACAGACCTAAATATAATACATAAAACTATAAAACTCCCAGAAGATAACATAGGAGAAAACCTAGGTGACCTTACTTATGGAGATGACTTTTTAGATGCAACACCACAGTCAAGATCCATGAAAGAAATAATTAATAAGCAAACCATTAAAGTTAACAACTTTTGCCCTGCAAAAGATAGTGTCAAGCAAAGGGGAAGCCAAGCCACTGACAGGTAAAAAAATATTTGCAAAAGATATTTCTGATGAAGTACTGCTACCCATAATATACAAAGAACTCTCAAATCTCAACAAAAAGAAAGTAAGCAACCTGATTAAAAATGAGCTAAATACCTTAACAGTCAGTTCAATGAAGTAAACATACAGATATCAAATAAGCATATGAAAAAATGCTCTACTTCATTTGTCACCAGGAAGTATAAATTAAAACAATAATGAGATACCATTTTGCATCTATTAGAATGACCAAAATCTGCACTGCCAATACCAACTACGGTCAAAGATGTGCAGCAACAAGAACTCACATTCATCGCTGTGGGAATTCAAAATTGCACAGCCATTTTTAAAAAATTTGGTACCCTCTCATAAAACTAAACATACTCTTACCATAGAATCCAGAAACTGCACCCTAAAGAATTGAAAACTTGTTCATACAAAAACTTGCACATAGATGTTTGCAGCAGCTTAATTTATAATTCATGATTCAAAACCTGTAAGCAACCAAGTAGGTAAATGATAACTATATGGTACATTCAGGAAATGGGATATTATTTAGAGCTAAAAAGAAATGAGCCATCAAGCCATGAAAAGATATGGAGACATGCTGTGTGATCCAAATATATGACATTCTTGAAAAGGCCAAACTATGGAGATAGTAGGAAGTAGAGATGGCTAGGGTTTGGTAGGGAGAGTGGATAAATAGGCAAAGGATAGGAATTTTAGGTCAGTAAAACAGTCTTCATGATATTATAATGATGGATACATGTAATTAGACATTTCTCTATACCCATAGGATATACAGTGAACTCTATGGGAAACTATAAACTATGGATGATTACACTGTCAGTGTAGGTTTATCAGTGTAACAAATGTACTACTGTGGTGAGAGGTGTTGATAATAGGTGAAGATGTGTATGTGTGCAGGCAGGAAGAGTATGGGAAATTTCTATACCTTCTCCTCATTTTTCTGTGAACCTAAAATTGTTCCAAAAATAAAGTCGTAATACAAAAAAAATCAGGTCATATATCTATGCATTTGTTTATTCATCTATTGAATCATTTATTTATGTATTTATTTTACCTTGCTTATTAGATGGTCTATGTCTGTGATTATAATTTTGATTTCAGTGTTTTTTAATGAAGTACAATTTACTACTGGCTGAGGTAAATTACTTTTATCAACTAACGGAGATTCTCTTTTAGACTTGATATCTTTTGTAATCGTAAAGAATGTTGAATGTTATCACAGGACAATTGGGATGATCATTGCCTATTTTTATCTAATAATATGTGGCAATATGTTGATTGAATTCTTAATGCTTATTCATTCTTACATTCCTCTAAAAACTCAATTTTTTCATGACTAAAAATACATATAAAACCTATATATATGTATATAAATATTCTAATAAAATTTATACACACACATCATAAACACATATATATCAAGTACTGTGAAGAGTCTGATATTTTAACATATTTGTAAGCCAAGCCAACAAGTTAGCCAAAAAATTTTATAAATGCTAGTAGAAGACATGAAACTGCTTGGTCAAAGATAAAAGACCTTAATATTCACAGATACAGCTGTAGTCAGAGTATCACCATAGAGAATTATCTCCCAACCATGTTCACATATCATTTCTAACCTTTCTTGCTTTCTGGAACATTTTCCCTCAAGTATGACATTTGGTCACTCTGATTAATCTGACTCATAGAAGCTGACCACATCCATTCAATTTGCCTAATTCAGCATGCAATTAAAGCTACTACAAACTAGACTCCAAGAATCACTCAAGACAAACTTTCAATACAGAACTCAACCATGTCCAGCAAAGATCTGGATTCAGCCAGCTGAACAATTCCATAAACTTGCAAGGCATACTTTAAAAAGCCACATAGCCTGGGTAGCTCAGTCGGTTGAGTGTCTGACTTGGGCTCAGGTGATATTCTCGCGGTTTGTGAGTTTGAGCCCAGCGTCGGGCTCTGTGCTGACAGCTCAGAGCCTGAAGCTTGCTTCAGATTCTGTCTCTCCATCTCGCGGCCCCTCCCCTGCTCATGCTCTGTGTCTCTCTGTCTCTCAATAATAAATAAACGTTAAAAAAATTTTTTTAAAGCCACATGGCCTATTTTTAAGTTTCTGTAAAGGTCTTTCTACGTGGCCACTGCTTAAATCAGGCAGAGAAAGGTGTATCAGTGATTCTAGACTATATCTTGTCTTGCAAGGAGGAACTCTGGGCTAATTTTGTCAATTACCACTTTTCTAATTAGGTAACTCTAGTTATGAGGGTAACTGACCACAGACAACATAAAAGTAGTATGACAGTTATCCCTATAAGAAGTTCCCTCAAGGAACTGAGGGTAGCCTCATTTTGGAGGGATCACCAAATAATGTGAGAGGTATATAATCTATTGCTGGAATTTCCTTAAAATGATAAATCAAGGTTCCCTTTAAGTTAGAAGCTTTAATTTGAGTGGCAATTTGTGGGATGATGTTTCCCCAAAAGGAATAGCTCAAATTCTTTTGGGCAAAGTTGAGATACCTCAGCCAAAGTTGAGGGCATCGTTTTTGACTATAGTATTTCTGTTTGACATGCAATGTATATTAGGTTTCACACCACATCAATCACTGTATCCAAGTCAGCTTAACTCAAAATGGCAAAATCAGACTAGAGAGTTACTAGACTTCCATAGGATAAAAATTCAGTTTTGACAAGAGCCTCAAAGAAAACAAATAACTATTTTTCTAAATAGATATATGTCCATGACAAAGAGTTGTTGAATTTAGAACATCAAATATATGCTTCACTTTGCCTGAGGCTGTGATAAGGAAAATCATCAGCCACAGAGAATTGTAGCTTAAATCGTTAGGTTATTTGCCTGGAAGGTAGAGGGTATGCCTCAGCTTGCTAAGTATTTTCTAACACAGACTATTGGTTTGGGTCCCACTCACAGTACGCTGATTTGTGTACTAGCCGATGTAAACAATGAACTATAATAAACAAGTGAGGCACATTCAACCTTCAATACACAAAGGACTCAATAAGGTCCTGTATCTTTTTTTTTCCTGTGATTTTAGCCAAGAAGAGTCAAGATTTTTCTTCACTATGGAAGAGATTGAGCACTGTAAATTTCCCTAGGTAGTCCAAGTAACTTTTCTTGCCAAGCAGGCGCCTGAATACATTTTTAACTATCTGCATATATATGATAAGACTGCACTCAGGTCTATTGAGTCTAAGATTTCTGACCTTTCAGCCAACAAGACATACTCTATACAATGAAAACTTTTTTTTTTAATCTCATAAAGTAAAGACACTCACATTAAATCATGATCTGACTGCTAATTGGAAGTGAGGAGTTTCTACATACCTTGAAAACTACTGCAAACATTATTAGAAGACTGAACACATACATGCAAATTGGTCTTGGTGCTCAGATGACAGTAGGATATAAAAGAGTTGTTAGCAATATCTAAGACAGCTTACCCAGTGTCATCAGTGTGGGCAATGGATTCAGTTGCAGTCACAATTTCTGGTACAGTTGGGACTGTGGGAGCAGCAAATAAATTTAGTTGACAGTAATCCACTCTAAATCTCGAGATCCCATGAGCCTTTTTTTACTTTCATACATGGCTGTTGTATTGAAATATTTCATCTCTTTTTACTTCTGTTGCTTTTAAGTCCTAATCAAGGCTGTGTTTTCGCTTTCTCCCTCTGGAATTCTGCACTGCTCCTGTTGGAACAACAGAGCAGAGACAGGGAAGTAGTTTGAAAGTGATTTACACCTCCCATTGGTACTTCTGTACATGAAGCTATTCCCAATCAGGAGGAACCCCTCGGAACTTTACGAACATTTATATTACAACCATGCAAAACATTAATCAAAATTAGGCACCACAAGTCACAACAGTACATCAAATCATTCCCAAGGAACCTACCCACAGGTAACTTCAGTTTCCATTCCTTGCTGAATCTTGCTCCAAATATGTCAGTTAGATTTGAGTCCCCCTTGCCCAACAAGAGCAGGCACTCAGAATAGTGACTCCGATGTCTGTATTCAACAGAACTATACAGTTTGAGTCCATCCCTCCCCCAAAGTTCCTTAGTATACTCAGCTAGATGTGTATGGCCTTTTGGTTCCCCTCAGAGGTCAGGAGATTCAGCTGCACCACTGGTTATTACACTCCTTAAAATAGCTGAGGTCAAGGTAGACTGGAAAGGAAGGATCAAGGGGTATGAAAGGAGAAAGTGACTTAGCACTAGTAAGCATGGCTTTGCATTTACTTTTAATTTGGGGTGCTTGGTAGTGGCTTGTGAATCAAGCATATTTTTGATGATTTAAGTTTACTCAATGCTAAACTTGATGGTGATATCTTCATGGAAGACACCACCTATATCAGACATGAGGATCTAATGACTAAGCCACTTTCTTTTCTAGATAAAGCCACAAGGTTTTGTTTGTTTTTTTTTTATCTTTATTGACTTTGGTTTTAAAAAAATGTGCACATTAATCTCTATCAAAATAATACCAGCATTCTTCACAGAGCTAGAAAAAACAATCCTAAAATTTGTTGGAACCAGAAAAGACCCCAAATAGCCAAAGCAATCCTGAAAAGGAAGACCAAAGTTGGAGGCATCACAATTCTGGACTTTAAGCTATATTACAAAGCTGTAATCATCAAGACAGTATGGTACTCCCACAAGAACAGATACATAGGTCAATGGAACAGAATAGAGAACGCAGAAATGGACCCACAAATGTATGGCCAACTAATCTTTGACAAAGCAGGAAAGAATATCCAATGGAATAAAGAAGTCTCTCTTCAGCAAATGGTGTTGGGAAAACTGGACAGCGACATGCAGAAGAATGAACCTGGACCACTTTCTTACACTGTACACAAAAATAAACTCAAAATGGATGAAAGACCTGAACATAAGACCAGAAGCCATCAAGATCCTAGATCAGAAAACAGACAACAACCTTTTTTACCTCAGCTGCAACAACTTCTTACTTGACATGTCTCCAGAGGCAAGGGGAACAAAAGCAAAAATGAACTATTGGGACCTCATTAAGATAAAAAGCTTTTGCACTGCAAAAGAAACAATCAGCAATATCAGAACTCAACTGATAGAATGGGAGAATGTATTTGCAAATGACGTATCAGATTAAGGGTTAGTATCCAAAATCTATAAAGAACATATCAAACTCAACACCCAAAAAACAAATAATCCAGTGAAGAAATGGGCAAAAGACATGAAGAGACACTTTTTGAAAGGAGACATCCAGATGGCTAACAGACATATGAAAAAATCCTCAATATCACACATCATCAATGAAATCCAAATCAAAACCACAATGAGATACCACCTCACACCTGTCAGAATGGCTAAAATTAACAACTCAGGCAACGACAGATGTTGGCAAAGGCAGAGAAAGAGGGACCCTTTTGCACTGCTGGTGGGAATGCAAACTGGTGTAGCCACTCTGGAAAACAGTATGGGGGTTCCTTAAAAAATTTAAAAAAAAACTACCCTATGAGCCAGAAATTGCACTACTAGGATTTATCCAAAGGATACAGGAGTACTGATTTGAAAGGGTACATGCACCCCCATGTTTATAGCAGCACTATCGACAATAGCCAAAGTATGGAAAGAGCACACATGTCCATCTACCAATGATAAAGAAGATGTGGTGTATACATATGCAATGAAATATTACTTGGTGAAAAAAAAAGGAATGAAATTTTGCCATTTCCAAATACGTGGATGGAACTAGAGTGTGTTATGCTAAACGAAATAAGGAAGGAAGGAAGACAAATTTGTCAGAGGAAGACAAATTCATATGATTTCACTCATATATGGAATTTAAGATACAAAACAGATGAACATAAGGGAAGGGAAACAAAAATAATATAAAAACAGAGAGGGTGACAAACCAAAAGAGACTCTAAAATACAGAAACAGGGTTGTTGGAGGAGTGTTGGGTGGAGGGGAAGGGCTAAAAGGGTGAGGGGTGTTAAGGAGGACATTTGTGGGTATGAGCACTGGGTGTAATATGTAAGTGGCAAATCACTAAATTCTATACCTCAAAAAAATTAAAAATAGAAAAATCAAATAAGTAAAAACAAAAACAAAAATGTGCACATTGATTTTGACTACTTTTTGTTCCAATCACATAATACTTTAGTTTTCACCTAGTCTTTACGTAAGGGCTGTCGGAGTTTTCAAGACTGAAGGGGACAGCTGGAGGAATTTACCTATATGTATTTGTTTTTTTTTTTTAAGTTTAATTATTTATTTTGAGAGAGAGAATGCTGAAGGGGAAGAGTAAAGAGAGAGAGAGAGAATGAGAATCACAATCAGTCTCTGTACCATCAGTTGCAGAGCCCGATGCGGGGCTCAAACTCAGGAACCGTGAGATCATAACCTGGGCCAAAATCAAGAGTCAGATGCTTCATTAACTGATTCACCAGGAACCCCTCCTTGTTGTTGTTTTTTTTTTCTTATTTTTAATTAAATTAAATTTAAATTAATTAAATTTTTATTTAATTAAATATTGTTGCCAAACACCCGTTGTTTCTTATGTTGATTTTAGCCACTCTGACAAGTGTGAGGTGATATCTCATTTGGAATTTACTTATATATCTGTGAATCAGTTCCTGTTCTCCAGTAAATTAAATTCAACAGTACTATAAACTCAATTTAAGGCAGCACAATCTGTTTTCTTCCAGCTTTTAAGAAACTTAGAGCTGCATTGTTAGGTTATGAATAATAAATCTTAAGTATTATCATCTATGTACACATGTTTTAATATTTTTACTTTACAAATATACCCTATTTTGCATTATTCTTGGTTCTAATCTTTATTTTAATTCAAGCATTATAATTTGCTGTAGAAATTCACTCTTCAAGCTTAAACTTCTTTCATTAATTATAGTTTATAAGTAAATATATAGAGAAATAGGTGATTACTTACAGATTCACAAATAAATTTTGGAATTTTTCTCCGATGCTGAATCTTCAATAATAGCCAGATTTTAGTTCTTTGCTTTGTCCACAGACACACTAAAGCCACAAATTTTACATTCAAGCAATAATATGTAGGTGGCTCAGCAAAACTCTCTTGCCACTTCTGGATAGATAATATTTTGCTCTGCAAGTGGTTAAATTTAATTGTTTTGTCTCTGTGAACAGCAGCTTACTGTTACAATTTTTTTTCCCATCAAATTGCACCAAAAAAAAAAAAATGCAGATTTATTTCCCTAATGGGCTTTATTTTATTTCCAATTACTGAATGCATTTATGCTTATTGTAAACAGCATCAAAATTCTCTTTGTTGAAATACGATCAGGATTGAAATTTTCCTTAAGTGTCGTGATTGGTTTAGTTTAACCTTAGAATGATGTTTCTTTCCACTTGTTCATTCCAAATCACTTCAGGTCTTGATTATCATCCCTGTGGCTTTTCATACAGATCTTCTGGGCTTTTCTGACTTCCAAGCAGAAATCTTGAAGTTTTGAATACAAATATTGTATTTGACACATTCTTCAAAGCGGTATCTGGTAGTTTATTTGGCAAGACACACAAACACAATGCGTTTAAGATCCGGCTCACAATCATGTTACAAGTTGGTTGGGGAGCTGAAAGTAGAATTTAGGACTGTTCTTTTTCTTTTTCATTTTAATTTTCACCTAAATCCACAAAAGAAAATAATTTTGGGGGATAAAGATGAGAGGAGAAACAACTCTAGATGACCTCCAAAGTCCTATCCTTCTCTATAACTTCTAGACTACACACAGCTTATCTAAACTCTTTCTTTTTATGTATATGTGTGTGTTTGTGTGTTTATTAACTTTATCTCATACTCTCAAGACAAAAATAAAATAAAATAAATAAGCCTCAGTATCTATTCAATTTTAAATACAATTCAAGAAGTTGGCAAAATGTGAGCACAACAAAGGCATAATAAAAAAGAAAATGAAATGGTGGATTCAAAAGCTATATATATATTTTTTTAATTTAGTACAAGGAACACAAATCCAGTAATTTTAATTAACTAGTAAGTGACACATATTTATATGCCGAACCACAGGATGAATGAGTATATATAAAAAAGAAGCAGGAAGAAGTATTACAACATTCTGTGTTTGGAATGTTTTCAGTTATTTTTCTTCAAGTGCTTGGTTTAAATAAACATAGCAAAGGATGAAGTATATATGCGTGTGTCTAACATAACAAGCATAAATAACCTACTGAAGTATATGAACACACTGTCATGTTTCCCTAGTACTCTCTGTTCTGCCATGTCGGTTTAGTTGTAGCCATGCATCCTTAAAGCTAAAGGATTAATTCTTATGCATGTGCTTTACATTCCTTGATTGCAACAAAAATTCAGTGTCATCTACTGAATTATTATTCATTCACTTTTTTTTTAAATAACATTTCATTTGAACTGTACTCTTGCTGGCTCTGATGCAAGTGACCAGATGGGCTGAATAGAACCCCTAGCCTATCTGGACACGGTTTTTTTCCCTGAAAATGAAACCACTTAGCATGTATTGCCCCCGTCAAATCATTAGAACCTCTATTTGCAGGGACAGGTCAGATGTGTCCATTTCTTTATACACACAGTCTTGACTATTCTCTCCATCCATTTGACGTATACTGAGAATCCCATACTGATCATTGAGTATCTGCCAACTAACCACTGTCACCCAAGCACCACAGCCCTCCTACGTGATGAGCTCTATTGGATCATTTTGTAAGGAGGAGGGTAACTGAGGCCAGAGCAATAGCTCAAAGACACCCATCTTCACTCCACGTATAGATCTGTAGTAATATGCTTCTTCAAATCTTAGACAAGTTTTCACTTCACAAATATAGCTATACAGCAAGGGTCACTTAAAAATCATGTAAATTAGGGGCACGTGGGTGGCTCAGTCGATTGAATGTCTGACCTCATCTCAGGTCCTGATCTCACAGTTCATGAGTTTGAACCCTGTGTTGGGCTCTGTGCTGACAGCTCAGAGCTTGAAGCCTGCTTCATATTCTATCTCCGTCTCTCTCTCTGACTCTCCCCTGCTCACTCTCTCTCTCTCTCAAGTATAAATAAACATTTTTAAAAAATTAAAAAAATCATGTCAATTAAATCATAGAGAATGATACTGATAAATTACATGTAAATTAATTTGTAAATGCTAATACTGGGCAGTTACAAAGAAACAATAACTATATTAAAATATGTATGTTCTGACAATCTATTCAGGCTTTGTGAAAGCAATATTAGAATTTCTACAAAATATAACTTTAAAAGGCTGCCACTTCTTTTCAATTAATGCAATTTATTAGCATTTATAAGAATTGCCTGTTTTTGACTCTGAGAAAGTGACAAACTTTTGACAAAATCTATATTCATTTCCAAAGTACATGTCATGTATATCTCAGATTGCTTTTTAAGTTTGAACTTTTGTTACATGTTATATCTAAGGAGAAAGTATTAGTTGCAAATTAAATAATTATAATATAGTTTATAAATTTAAGATAGTAATATCATTATGATTATAGATAATGATTTTAAATACATTAAAAGCAAAAAAAAAAAAAGAAAAGGAGAAAAAGAAAAAAATGGGAAAATAATTTGGAAAGACAATAATTAGAAAAGAAAATCCATATAGCCACTACACATTTGCAAAGATGCTCAATATTAAGTAAAATTTTGTATTTTCTAATTCTAATTAGGCTACTGATACAAGAAGAGAGATAAATTAAATCCTTACTCATATAGATGATATCAGGGTTTAGGGGCTTAGCTGTTATAATAAAACCTGAAATAATTGAACTTTTACATTCCTAAAGATAGAATGAATATGTAATCTTTATCTTGTTTGTGAAATAAAATTTGTTCAGAGACTAAAATACAGTAATAACAATAGAAAATTTAACATTTCAAAATTGTTGCTTACATTTTTTCATTTACTATTTGGAGGAGTAGCTGTGTATGACTTGAAACTCATGAAAACATTCCCTTTGAGTTACTAATATAATTAGTTTTTAGCAGTGTCAACCAAATAGGGGGATGCTTATTATTCAAACTTAAAGTGCTCAACTGTTCTAGAAGTTAGAACACTGTAAAGTGAAAGAATAAAGAGATACATTTTTGACATTAGAGTCTTAAAAATTAAGAAAGTCAACCATGATATCCAGCTTATTACAGTTAGAGGAGATTCTCTCATTGACATGAGAGTTTGATATTGTAAAACCTCCTAAGGAAAAATTCTGACTTCTTAAGTATTTTAATTTTAATAATTAAATCAGTCATACATTTGACTAAAAACTCCTCTCTGGAGAGACTTGCCTATAGTAGTAAAAATATTGGTAGAGAAAACTTTGTGGGGACAAAAAAACCCACAGGGATATATGTAAACAATTGAATAAAATATCAATTCTATGTAATATTTTTAGTTACTAAAAAGATCACTTACATCTACATGTAAAGGTTTAGTAGCATGTCAACTAAAGAGTAAATGTGGGAATATGAATTATTTCAATAAAGTTGTTATATAAACAGATGTATATACAAACTCTTTATTTTGTACAAATACAGGGAAAATTGTTGAGGTATGCAGCCATATTGATGACATCAAATATACAGATATGAAATTGTAGAGGGTGAGAGAAAGAGAAAGATTATATAAAATTATGTTACATATATTTCAACATATAA
Source organism: Neofelis nebulosa (assembly GCF_028018385.1). Classification (NCBI taxonomy): domain Eukaryota; kingdom Metazoa; phylum Chordata; class Mammalia; order Carnivora; family Felidae; genus Neofelis; species Neofelis nebulosa. The sequence goes on from NC_080782.1 coordinate 73,940,749, forward strand.
TCTATAAGGTATAAGATTAACTTTATATATATTATAAATAATGGTAAAATTAATATTTGTATAAAATAGAAATGATATATTTCATATGATATGGCATATGTTATATTTACATGTAACTTTATACAGTATAATACTTTGTAACATATAGTATAACAACTTACCCGTAATCGGAATATACAGAAAATAGAATGCTCTCCCTCTCTCTCTCTTTCTCTCTCTCTCTCTATCTCTGTGTGTGTGTGTGTGTGTGTGTGTGTATATATATATATATATATGCATAAATAGTGGTACAAAAAAGTTAGAAATGGAAACACTAGTAATATCATCTGTTACTTCTTTATGATAGAAGTTAACTCTGTTTCAAACTTAAAGTATTCTTTGGATTTTTAAAACACAAATACTTTATTCTTCTATTAAAGATAGAGATATTTCTGAGTTCCTTAAAGACACAAAAATACAAATTTAAGTTTTCTCTGCTTCTATTTTATCATATAATTAAATTTATAATTTTCATTAGATTTCCTGGCTTGCAATGACACAAAAATCAGCGCTAAAATTGTCTTTTAACTAATATCTATAGTACATTGAGATGATAACTTCTTCAACATGATAAATTTTAAAGTCTTTTATTTCTAGTAATCTTCTTTTATCTATCTCTTGTATTGGAAATAAGTCTGGAGTATACTGTGAATAGCTCCACTTTCTCCAATAATCTTAACATATCAAATACATATTCACCGTTTTACCTAAGAAATTCCCTACGGAATTATTTTTATTTACAAATTGAAAGCACATAGTAATATAACCATAATACCAGCAGACTCTCCAAATAAGAAAATAAAATAAATTAAAATGCAAAGGAGTTACAATTTTATGTTTAATTGAAACACAAATCATCTTAATATGTTTTTTATTAAAAATAATGTTTATTTATATTTGAAAGAGAGAGAGACAGAGCACTAACAGGGAGGGTTAGGGAGAGAGAGACATAATTCAAAGCAGGTACCAGAGTCCGAGCTGTCAGCACCGAGCCTGACATGGGGCTCGAACTCACGAGCTGTGAAATCATGATTGTGCCAAAGACGGATGCTTAAAAGATTGAGCCACCCAGGAGCCCCTCATCTTAATATTTTAATAAGGTTTAATAAAGATTAAGGTAGTTCCATTGAAACTCCAAACTCAAAAATATATTCTAAAGTATTCTGTTTATTTCAAAATAAGGCCACATATAGATCTTTGTTATATTTAACTTGAAGTATATGTTAATCCTATTTCCAAAAGTGCACTTAATAAAGAGATTCCAATATATTTGGTAGTGAATAGTCAACGTTCCATTAAACAGGTGACACATTAGCACTCATACAAATTTCACATGGAAATTTCACCTTGATGAAGTAATGTAGTTTTGAGACATGTTTGTTATAACAAAATAGGCAAAGTCTTTTCCTCCACCCTTCAAATCCTAAGTATAAGATCAGCCTTCATGCCTAAAAATGGTTTGGAATGAAATTCTTAGCCTTTCTTGTTTTATTTTTCCTTTTTTTTTTTCTTTTTTTGTAGCAACTTGCACATTTCCTTTTTTGAGGTAGTCCAATACATTGAATGTTACCTGAGAATATTTTACGTACACAGCAGAGATGGGGGATAAAACTAAGACAGAAATTATTTTATCACATCAGAAAGCTCATAAAATATTTGGAAGAGGATATTTTTATTCGTGATATTATTATCAGTGGCATTATATAGGAAAGAAACAAAGAATTATTTGAAACGCTAGTAAATACTAATGGGAAAAAAGGGGAAGATAGGTACATAAGGAGAACTTGAATTCATCTAAATTTTTTTGAGAGAGGGAAGGAGAGAGATAAATAGCATGTGCACATGTATGTGAGCTGGACAGAGGCAGAGGGAGAGAGAGAATCTCAAGGAGGCTTCACACCCAGCTCAAAGCCAGACACGGGGCTTGATGTCACGACTATGAGATCATAACTTGAGCTGAAATGGAGTCGGACGTTTAACTGATTGACCCACCCAGGTGCCCTGACTTCTTCTAAATTTTAACAGGAAATATTGAACTTTTACAGTATGGATTTGTTTTTCCACCTGAAACCCTTACAGTTATAGGTGGAACTTCTCAGAATTTAATATACATCTCTTACTTTAAATACATATCTTGAGAAAATTGCATGCATTGAGCAAATTAATATACACAGTTTAATATACATATAGATATAATGCAATGTATTTTCTACATCCACAGTTTTTAAATAGTCACTAACTTCTGGTTATGAGATGAACATTAAACGTTCATGAGTATCTTCATATTTCTGTCTTAGCAGTGTATCTCTCTGTTGTTATATATTACTTCAGTTGGACCAAAAGTCAGAAGCCAATATTTAAAGCCCTTTTGTGATTCTGTGGCACCCATTCCATGAATGATCCCAGCGCTATCAAAGTTTCACTCTTAAATCATCAGTCATCCACAAAGTACATTCTCTCACAAACCATGGGAGACATAAGTACACTCTATATCGTTACTCACCTCGTCGCCGGCTATTGTTTAGGGGCTTGGTGGAGACACTGGGTGGCAGGAGAAGTGGTAGGCACCGTCCCATCTCTCACTAAAAATACCTAAAACATCTAGATCAGCAACATTGTCCAATAGAAATTATAAATCTAAAGCACACTATCTATGTAATTTTAAATTTTCTAGTAGCTATAATTTTTTAACAAAGGTAAATTTAATTTTAATGAGAAGTTTTATTTAACCAATTTCAACATGTAAATAATATAAAATATTGAGATTTTTATATTCTTTTAATTTTTACTATGTCTTCAGACTCCAGTGTATTTTACATCACAGCACATCTTGGTTAGGACCAGCCTCATTTCAAGGGCTCAGTAGACATCCATGCCTAGTGCCTATCATTATTGAAAGTACAGACCTAGTTATTTCCTCTTTCTACGTCCTGGCAACCAAGCCCATTCAGTAGGACTCTGCTGCTTGGGACTTTGAATCTTGAGTTAGTAAACACAGAGAAAAGTAGCTATTAAATTGTATTAAAGCATGAGCTGTGGTGATTCCTGTAATACACTGGCTTTCTGGCTGGACTTTTCCACATAGAAGGTTCCTTTGAATCTGTCTTATTTAATTAAAACCTATTTTTCATATCTGGATTTTCCCCATTATTAGCTTCTCTGAGTCTGATATCCTTTCAAACAATATAATAATTACATTTTAGGAGAAAGACAAAGTCCAATAATGTTATTTGAAGCTGATGTATTTGTAATCAATATCTAAAAAATATTATGGATAAAAGTGAAAAAGAAAAAAACTAACCATGGCTGATACTTGAACTTTATTTATTAATTTATTTAAATGTTTTTAAGTTTGTTTATTTATTTTGAGAGAGAGAGAGAGAGAGGAGGTGAGGCGCAGAGAGAGAGGGGGAGAGTGAAAATTCCAAGCAGGCTCGCACCCACACCATGAGATCATGACCTGATCTGAAATCAAGAATTGGACGCTTAACTGACTGGGTCACCCAGGTGTCCCTAACTTTATTTATTAATATTAGAGATATAGCATAGTTGGAGATAATGACTCATCTTTCATAATAAAACCTTATGCCATGAGGTACAGTACATGCTCTGGATTAGGGGCCAGGTAATTAATTGCAACCTGGAACTACATTCATTCTCTCGCTTATTCACCATCTCTTTTTAATTCATTCTTTTCAGCTAATATTTATGGAAAGAGATGATGTTCAAGCCACACTGAGTTATAAAGATGAGTAACAACACTATATATCTAATTCAAGGATTTATTTTCTTAGAGCGTTTGTGTTACATATGTAAATTATCAGACCAGTATCACATGATTGCTGTAAAGAAGATTCTTGTACTTTGAGGGAATGAAGTGATAACAGTTTGTGGAAGAGGTGCCAAATATCCTAGGATTTAAGGGATAAGAATTTTAATTCCCCCAAATATGAATGGCACAGAGGATTAAAGAAAAAAAGTACATAAAGGCCAAAAATCACAAAATATGATTTTAGAACCAAGGGTGACCAGTATAGCTGGAATATTATAGTGCCACAGTAGGACAGTGATGTTGCCTGAGTAGCCAACTGAGATTTCTGAATTTTACTGATCCACCAACTCTTTATCACCTGGCTTCCCTTTTGTAACTGGGGCATTTTGCAAGATACCTAGTGTGAGATCTGGAAGCAAAATAATCCTAATTAGCCCTGTGGGGATTAGGCCCTTGGCCTTGACCTCATTAGCACCAGGCTCTAAGCAGCTAAGTTGTCTAATTGAAACTGGCCCAAAGTAAAGACCTCTGTCATTTCTTCTTATACCTTTATTAAAAAACAAAACAAAACAAAACGAAAACCAAAGAAATATTCTAATGTTCTACTCTGTGCCAAACATCTTATAGGATATTTTATCTTTATATGCCCTTATTAATAATTTAAAGATAGATGCTTAAAATAAAATGTGGTTACATGCATATGTGTATTTTAGATTCATGAATCAAACCATTTGTATTCAAAATTTTAGAAATTTATGTTTTACTAGAGTATGAGGATATAAATGTCATGTGTTATGTGGCCTTTAGAGTTTAGGAATGTGCTTAACTAGCACATTCTTACTATTCTTACTGCCCAATTAGCCCCATTAAAATAATACATTTTTGTTAATTCATGTTAAATAACTGAGATCTTCAAGAAGAAACACATTTCAGCAATTTAAAAAATTTAGGAGATCTGATACAATTCACAGATCTTCACAGATACATGTAATCATTTATTCATCTGTTTTTCTAGAAAAATAGTAAATTTAACTATACCTTAAATTTTTCATACCACCGTAGCATTCATGAAACAATTGCTGTGTTAAAATATATATTTTGAAAACGCACACACAAGGTCTTGATTTTTATTAAATCAAGTAAGTACAGTTCCTTAAGAAAAGTAAATCTGTTTGCAGAGACAGTTTATATTACGGACACTTTAAAATACCACATGAACCATAAAATAAGGAGATTAGATACTGAATTTTTCATAAATTGGGTATTTAATGGTGAAATCAAGGAGAAAATACATCGTACCACATGTATACACCAAATATAGTGAAAGGAACCAGTTACTTTTTCCTCATTCTGGGATGATTTCCCAAACAGCTGCAGGATTAAAGTACACAGGTGTATTTATTTTACTTCCGTAAAAGGATAAAGTAGATAACTTGGAATCTGGATATTGTTAGTAAATTAGAAAACGTTTGTTAGCTAAACTAGATGCCTACATTTTTTTTGTTTAAAATTCATCAAAACGTGCAACAATTTTTCATTAATGAGAACAAAGGTTTCTTTAAGAAATAATAGTAGACCTTTCCCCAATGTTTTCTTCAAATTGAGCAAAACAAGTCCAAGTGATATTTATAGAGGTGTAGAAATTTTAAATTTAGTTTTTTCTTTAAAAACTTTTCACTAAATCAGATGTAGCCATAGGGTGGACGTATTTGAATGTAACAAATTATCATAAACTGGATTTTAATAAAATTACTATATTTCTCTTCTCAATTTGTATTAAGTCTCAGGTGTTTATTGGAGGACAGAGTCCTCTCCTCTTTCCCTACTTAAAATGGAGACTAGAAAATTTTTTTAAGTGTCTGTAGCTGTGCCTGAAGAAGCTGGGGACTTGCTTTGATCTCTGCTTTCCTAGTGACTAAAGATGTTGAGTACTTTTTGGTGCTTATTTGCCATTTCTGTACCTGTATCTGTTTTGGTGACATATTTATTCAAATCTTTTACTCAATTAGCATATCTTATCTGGTTATCATTATTATTGTTACTGTTACATTATAAGAGTTCTTTAGGGGTACCTGGGAGGCTCAGTCGATTAGGTGTCCATCTCTTGGTTTCTGCTCCGATCATGATCACACGGTTCATGGGTTCAAGCCCCACATCAGGCTCTGCACTGGCAACGGAGAGCCTGCTTGGGATTCTCTCTTTCTCCCTCTTTCTCTGCCCCTTCCCTACTTGTGCTCTCTAAATTAATTAATTAATTAATTAACATTAATAAAAAAGAACTCTTTTTTATTTTTATACATGATAAATGTATATTTATCATATTTATACATGATAAAGAACATGTATCCTGAATACATGTTCTTTATCAAATATAGATGTTGCAAATATTGCTTTCAGTTCCTTGCTTTGTATTTTCCTAACAGCAGAGTTTAAAAAGCATTTTTTATTCTAATGAAATGAAACTTACTTTATTCTTATTGTGACTTATTTATGAAAACTATTTCTATGTAAAGATCACAAAGAGGTTCTCATATATATTTTTAAAGCTCTATCCATCTATACACAAATTCTATACCTTCTATATACAGTGCTTACATTCAAGCTTATGATGCACTTCAAGTTAATCTTTTATTTCAGTTAGAAGTTTAGAAGCTCACATTTTTGTTTGTTTGTGTATGTATATCCAGTTGATCTAGCACAATTTGTTGTAAAAGACTATATTTTACCCATTGAATTATCTTGGGAAGTTTTTGGAAATTCAATTAACCATGTATATGTTGATCTATTTCTAGACATCCTAATCTATTCCATTGATCTTACACAATAATACATGTTCTAAATTTTTGAAGGTGTATCGTAATTCTTGAGATCAGATAGTTTGAATCGTGTATCTTTGTTCCTTTTCAAAGTTGTTTTGGCTCTCTGAGATCCTTTGTTTTATCATAAAAATTGTAGAAGCAGTTCATCAATTTTATAAAAAGAGTCTCCTGGGATTTCTGTTGAAGTTGCGTCGTATCTGTTCCATGAGCATAATATTTCTCTCTATTTATTTGAGTCCTCTGTAATTCCTCTAAACAGTATTTTATAGTCTTAAATGTAGAGGTTGTATTTGTATTTCATCATATTCATTCCTAAATACTTTGCATTTTTAAAAAATTTATCTCGATTATCTTTATAATTTCCTCTACTTCTGTTTTTATTCTGAATTTATGTATTTGTGTAATCATTTTTTCTTTTTAAATTTTTTTCTAATGTTTATTTTTGAAAGAGACACACACACATAGATTGTGAGCAGGGAAGGGGCAGATAACGAGGGAGACACAGTATCCCAAGCAGGCTCCAAACTCTGAGCTGTCAGCACAGATCCCAATGCCGAACTCAGGAACCATGAGATCATGACCTGAGTGGAAGTTGGAATGGTCAACTGACTGAGCCACCCAGGTGCCCCTCTCATTTTTTTCTTAATAAGACTTGCCAGAACTCTGAATTCTTTCCTTAGGAATTAACACTCCATTTTATTTATCAAACCAAATTTTGTCGATTGTTACTACAATAAACTATATTTTTTTCTCCTTTTGTCCTTTTTTTAAATCTTTATTCATTTTTTGAGACAGAAAGAGAGAGAGAGAGGGAGAGAGAGGGAGAGAGAGAGAGAGAGAGAGAGAAAGACAGAGCATGAATTGGGGAGAGGCAGAGAGAGAGGGAAACACAAAATCTGAAGAGGGCTCCAGGCTCTGAGCTGTCATCACAGAGCCCAATGCGGGGCTTGAACTCAGGAACCATGAGATCATGACCTGAGCCGAAGACAGACTCTTAACTGACTGGGCCACCCAGGCACCCCACATTTGCTCCTCTTAAATTTGCTTTCTAGTACTTTCTATCCTTTTTTAAAAGTTTAATCTAAAAAATGTTTAATATAGGGGGCACCTGGTTAAGTGTCTGACTGTTGATTTCATCTCAGGTCATGATCTCACAGTTCATGAGTTCAAGCCTTGCATTGGGCTCTGTGCTGACAGCCTGGAACCCTCTTGGGATTTTCTCACTGCCTCATTCTGCCTCTCCCCCACATACATTTGTGCCCTCTCTCTCACAAAATAAATAAACTTTATAACAAACAAACAAATAAGTAAATAAATAGGCAGAAGACCTAAGGAGACAATTTCCTTAAAAAGATTTATAGATGTCCAACAGGTACATAAAAAGTTGCACAACGGCATTCATCATCAAGGAAATGCAAATCAAAACCACACTGAGAACCACCACCATCTTGCCTCAATGTTTTTAGAATGACTATTATAAAAAGACAAGAAATAACAAGTGTTAGGATGCACAAAAAAGGAAACTCTTTTGTACTGTTAGTGGGAATGTAATTGATGTAGCCATTATGGAAAACAATATGGAATTTCCTCAAAAAATTCAAAGAAGAACTACCATGTGATCCAGCAATTTTATTTCTGAGTACTTATCCACAGAAAATGAAAATGCTAATTCGATAAGATGTATGTACTCCCAAGTTTATTGCAGCATTATTTCCAATACCCAAAATAGGGAAACAACCTAAGTTGGCATCAATGGATAAATGAATGAAGAAAATGCTGTGTGTGTGTTTGTATGTATAAATATATCTATATCTATATCTATATCTATATCTATATCTATATCTATATCTATATCTATCTATATAGATATATACACAATACTACTCAGCCATAACAAAGAGTGAAATATTTCCATTTACAACAACATGGATGGACATTGAGGGTATTTGGCAAGTGACATAACTCAGAAAGAAAAAAAAAATACAAATACCATATGATATCTCTTACATGTGGCATCTTTTCTTTTAAGTTTATTTATTTTGAGAGAGAAAGAGAGAGAGTGGGGGGAGGGGCAGAGAGAGAGGGGAGAGAGAGAATCTCAAGCAAACTCCTTATTGTCAGCACAGAGCCTGATATGGGGCTCGAACCCACAAACTATGAGATCATGACCTAGGCTGAAGTCAAGAGTCAGACACATAACCAACTAAGTCACCCAGACACCCCACGTTGTATGTGGAATGTAAACAATTAAAGAAACTAAGTAAAAAAATAAGTTCATGGACACATGGAAAAGTTTCTAGGCTTTTTATATCTGCTTTTAAGGTAATCTCTATCATTGATTTTCAGTAATTTGATTACATTGTAATTTGGAGTGGTTTTCTTTCTGTTTATGCTACTTGGGGTTTATTTAGTGCCTTGAATCTGTGAAATTATTAAATTAAAAGAACATATATGTTTACTATTATTTCTCTAAATATTTTATTTGGCAACTCCCTCTGCCCATTTCTTTCTTTTTAGGTCTCCATTCACATGTTACTAGATTATTTCTTTTTTCAGTCTTTTCTCTAGAGAGGATTCTTTTTGGATAGTTTATACTGTCATCTTCAAGTTCACTTAGTTTTTTCTTATCTGTATTGTCTAATTAGCTGTTAATTCTACCTCATGCACTTTTTTCTTTAATTTATTGTATTTTTTCATCTCTCCAATGTGCATGGTTTTATTACAAATATTTTCCATTTTTTATTTTCCATTTCCTAATTTTTAAAACAACTTTTTTTTTAATGTTTATTTATTCTTGAGAGAGAGAGAGAGACAGACAGAATGTGAACGGGGGAGGGGCAAAGAGAAAGGGAGACACAGAATCCGAAGCAGGCTCCAGGCTCTGAGCTGTCAGCACAGAACCCTATGTGGGACTTGAACTCACAAACTGTGAGATTGTGACCTGAGCTGAAGTCAGATGCTTAACTGACTGAGCCACCCAGGTGCCCTCCATTTCCTAATTTTTTTAAATACCTTTTCCTACAATACGGTGAGCCACTTTGCAGTTTTCACAGTTCTTCAACATGAGAATTTTCTTTTTCAAGTACACATTTAATGTTTGCTTCTTATATAACTTTTTAACTGTTTTTGTGAAGGTATCCAAGATTCTTATAATTATTTGTTCAGATGGTTATTTCCTAACTTACTTGTATATCAATTTCTATTTATTTCTCTTTCTCTTTCTTCATCTTTTTAGTTTCTTCTCTGTGTTTCATGACAAATTTCTAGGCTTATTCTCCAAATTATGACTAAAATTTCCACAATGTCAACATTAGTCTTTATTGCCTTTTATTTTTTATTGCTGCAATTTAATTAAAAAATGTAAATTGTATTCTCCTTCTTTCTATGCAATTAATATTCTTAGAATGATAGGTGCTGTAGGTTGGTTGGAGTAATTTATTTATTTGTTTGTTTATTTATTTATTTATGTAAATATATGAAATTTATTGTCAAATTCGTTTCCATACAACACCCAGTGCTCATCCCAAAATATTCCCTCTTCAATGCCAATCACCTATCCTCCCCTCCCTCCCACCCCCCATCAACCCTCAGTTTGTTCTCAGTTTGTTTGTTTTTTTAATTTTTTTTTAATGTTTTATTTATTTTTGAGACAGAGAGAGACAGAGCATGAATGGGGGAGGGTCAGAACGAGAGGGAGACACAGAATCTGAAGCAGGCTCCAGGCTCTAAGCTGTCAGCCCAGAGCCCGACGCGGGGCTCGAACTCATGGACCGCGAGATTGTGACCTGAGCCGAAGTCAGACGCTTAACCGACTGAGCCACCCAGGCGCCCCTGTTCCCAGTTTTTAAGAGTCTCTTATGCTTTGGCTCTCTCCCACTCTAACCTCTTTTTTTTGTCCTTCCCCTCCCCCATGGGTTTCTGTTAAGTTTCTCAGGAGCCACATAAGAGTGAAACATATGGTATCTGTCTTTCTCTGTATGGCTTATTTCACTTAGCATAACACTCTCCAGTTCCATCCACGTTGCTACAAAGGGCCATATTTCATTCTTCCTCATTGCCACATAGTAGGTTGGAGTAATTTAAATTTCTAGTGATGGCAACAGTGTATTGCTGCTTTCCAATATGCAAAAAAAATATGTATCTATATCAATCAGGGTTGGAAATTAATCGGGAAACAAAAACTGCATCACATTTTTAATAAGATAGTTAAATAAAATCAATTTATTAATTAGATATAGTCATTTGCTAATTGGTCACTCACACACACTCACACACACACACACACACACACAGCCAAAAATGTTATCATGGAGGGTATCAACCTAGAGGAAGTAGCTATGTTTGGGGGAATAAAGAAGGTTGTTTCAAATAATGAACATGTAAACCTGTTAGGCTTGAAAAGTTGAGATTCAGACTTCTCAAGAGGCCATACTTTTTAACTGATTCTGCTGTCTCTGAAGGGACACAGTGAAGTTGATTTTGTGTGTAAATTTAAAAATGTCTTCACCCACTACTTGAAAAAAAAATCTGCTGCTCTCAGATTAAAAACAAAACAAAAAACAACTAAAATAATGCTAAAAGAGAAAATCCCTTATTTCTCAGCCATTCATTCAGTCTCTTTCTAATGCCCTCAATGATAGAATATAATAGTGAATCAGCTGACAAATTAGAAATATGGTTTCCAGAGTTCTAGTCCAGCATCACAAAGCTGACCAAATAATTGTAGGTTAGGAGCAGTGAGAAAACAGCTTATCAACTGTCATACTGTCAATATAAATTATTGAAAATGGCAATGTACTTTTATCAGCCATGTCTAAAATTCAGAGCAAAGCTCTATGTAATATCTAAATCTATCTCTACATTCATATGTACACAACTCTACATCTATGAAAACTGAAATTTAAACAAAATATGTATATTAAATATTTATTTAAATTGAAAATGAAGGTGAACTTTTTATCACAGAATTTCAGTAAGATTTAGCTGATTTATATGACAATATTTACTGATTTTGCTAGTTTATATATATGGAAGATTTTTTTTTTCTGTTAATTGAGTGAACTAAGTCTATAGAACCAGTTTTTGAATTTTTTAAAATGTATTTAAAGTTAAAATACATAACAGCTATCTTTAGAACCCTATCAAAATGAAATACTGAAAGGTGAATATATCTATATCTATATGCATGTGTGCATATAGATAGACACATATATATATGCATACTCACATAATATATAATTTTTACAAACTTTTCTAAATATATTAGGGTAAAAAGGGTGTCTTTAAGTAAAAGAATACTAGAATCAATATATACTTGTTAAAGGCTTATTGTTTATTCCCATAAATTTAGAAGATTAATGAATCTAGTGACTGGATAATAAATTGTTCTGAAAGAAAAATTGTTTTGATTGTTGCAGTTGTTTAATTGCAATTAAGTTCCAGTTGTTGGGCTTCCAAATTTAATTGCAACAGAATTGAAGAGGATCTAATGGAGTTTTCAGCAGATAGATTTGAAACTGTTGTTTGGTCAGATAGGTCACTATCTGAATTTTGCCTTATAGCATGGATTAACTTTACGGAATTTGGTGAAAATGCCTTTTAAAAAATCCAGGAAGCTGTAATTTCCATCCCATTACTTTTAGGCAAGAATTCTTAGAATTTAAATGTGTCATATAAAAAAATGAGGATCAAAAAAAGGATTCTTAAATGGTGATGACAAGCCCTGTTCAACTGCTAATTTGAGTGCTGCTTTGAGGGTGTTTTTAAAAAATTTTTTAAACATTTATTTGTTTTTGAGAGAGAGACAGAGACAGAGACAGAGAGTGAGTGGAGGAGAGGCAGAGAGAGAGGGAGACACAGAATCTGAAGCAGGCTCCAGGCTCTTAGCTGTCAGCACAGAGCCCTAAGTGGGGCTCAAACCCACGAATCATGATCTCATGACCTGAGCCAAAGTCAGATGCCCAACCTACTGAGCCACCCAGGGGCCCCTGTGAGGGAGTTTTAAGTATGGGTGATTACCTAGATAATCTGCATGAACCTGATTCAATCAATTGAAAGGCTTTAAGAGCAGAGCTGAGGGCTTTCCAGAAGAAGAAATTTTGCTCAGGGATAGCAACTCCACCTACTGCTTGAAAGTCCTAGACGGCTCTTCCTGCGAGCCAGGCCCACAGAAGTCCCACTTGCCTACCCAGCCTTCACAATTGTGTAAACCAAACCCTTGCATTTAATCTCTTAATATGTATTCTCTGTTGTGTCTGTTTCTTTGGTTTAATCCTACCTAACACATCCTGTCTCATTTGAAAAAGTAATTTTTACCCATGGATACATAAATTCACTGAAAAAAGCCACTCAAATCTCATTAAGAATTTACTTGTCTTATTACGAAATTACTTATCATGAATAATTATCATTTAAAAATGTGGAATGTGTTTTTTATTTTGATTATTATATTTTAATGCTTGAAAATATGACTCATAAATATTTTTCACATTTGTTCAAATCACAGGGAATTTAAAACTATAAATGTACTTCAATTGATGCAAAGATATTTCCAGTTCTGAAAATGGATAGGAAAAGGGAATTGATAGGGTGGTGTGTGTCTGTGTATTTGTGTGTGTGTGTGTGTGTGTGTGTGTGTGTGTGTGCGCGCGCGCGCGCGCGCATGCACGCGCATGTAGGGCCTAGATAAGTTAATAGTATTGGATAGGTAGAGATTGCCTAAAAATTGTCTTATTGTGCCAACACGTTGATCTTGGATATCTAGCATCTGTAACTGTGAGACAATAAATTTCTATTGTTTAAGTCACCCATTTGTGGCATCCCTAGCAAACTTATAAACCAATTAAAGTGAAATATTTACATTATATTATATTTGTTTGTGGATGGTCAGTTATATGTGGTTTAAACTAATTTCAGATATTTGTCCAAATAGTAAACAAATTAAATTTACTATTCATAATACTAAATAAAACAGTGTTTATTAAGCTAAAATCATATTATTTTTATATTTGAATATACAAAATGCTGAACAAAATATATAATACTATAACAAGTCAAATTCATAATCATTCATAACAACCACACTGCCCTGGTTCAATACAGAACATCAATCAATGCTCTTTATACATTTTGTGGTTGCTATTATTTGCATTTTGAGATGCAGAAATAATTAGAAAAACAAATCAAATTATGAATGGTTATAGTGGACTTAATAAATGATATAGAATAATTTGAAACTTTTGGAGAATTTTGGGTACAGTTCTGTAGGAAGCTAGGAGATATGGTTTAGGGAAAAATGTGAAAATAATTTCTTTTTCACACATTTGGAAACTAACTGTTTTGGAGGCAAAAAGGTAAAGTAAGTGGGTCATTCATTTCATGTAGTTTGTATAGAGTGCTTACAACTTAAAATCTAGAGTTCACATTTAGTATCAGAAATGTTTGGTCATGGTAGGGTGTCAATGAGTTGGAAAATCATACGCTCAACCTTTATTATCGTAAAATATTATCAGAAAATATCTACTGAATTTAAAGGAAGGATACCATATTTAACTGTGATTATGAAGGTATATTTTAATATATAGGCATATATATTAATGAAATAAGTAGAAGATGGATAATTTAGCACCTATATTTGATGAAGAATCAACAAAATGTGCTGGTATATTAAAGGTAAGAAGTAAAGAAACTAGACAACAATCTATTTGGATATATCAAAATTAGTTGTATAGATTTTAATTATACAAAGAATAATATTTAATATGAAGTTTAGCATCCTAGTTATAATTTACCTACCATGATAAAAAACAGTTTTTAAAGTTTTATATTTCTGTTGATTTGCATAACAAAATTTTCTTTAAGTTTGGTGCCAAATGAAATGCAAACATATTTCTTATGACAATAATTTAATTTTATTATGATTCTAATCCAAACCTCAAAGATTCAGTTTTTCACACCTAACCACAAAACAGTTTTGAAAAATTTTCAGGTTCTATTGTAACCTGAAGTAAGTTTATTCAAAAGATATCTGAACTTTGGCCTAACTTATTCCAATTTGAGAATGGGTTTTATATTGTACATTGCAAATCAAACAAGAATTCTTTGTTTGAGGCTCTCTATTAATATTCTTTTCATGAAAGTCTGGTTTAGGCTTAAAAATTGGAAGAAAGAGTCAAATATAACAGACATGACCTGTCATTTTCATCTCCTGTAAGTGACTCAAATGTATTTATCTTAGGTCAAAGCTCAGATGTCATCATTCACCATATAGTTATGGAGGCTGTACCTTAAAAAATGCAGGAAATGACTCATTAGGCTTCTACTGGCATGAACATAAAAATTAGCTACTCTCTGGAGTTGGCAAAAGAGTTGAATTTTCAACTTCCACTGCCAACTTTAAAGAAGAATACAAAAAAGTTGAATGTGGAAATTTATATGAGTTTTTTAAATCAGTATATTTTTAAATATATAATGCACGCCAATTGAAGCAAAATAAAATAAAAGGAGAGAGAAGCTCAAAGGATTGTCCTTCAGGACTTCCAATATCTTAAAGCAAATGGCAATTCTGAATATAAAATAAACATGTACCCCTCTATGTTTCTTTTGTTACAGTGGTGATCTCTTAACTGTACCCACAATAAAGAGCATATGTTTGTTAAAAGTGATTATCTCCCTCATCTTCATTACCATGAAATAGTCTTTGCTGAGGCTCCAGTTGTCAAAAAATAATAATAGGAGTCAGTGAAAGCAAAGATCCAAACGTCAATACCACCATGATGTTTCTTTTGAGTAGTGAGACATTAAATTCATCATTGTGTATCCATCTCATTTCAAAGTTATTCTGAACTTAATTTTTTAATTTTTTGACTATTTGCCTATACATTTAATTTTTTTAGTCTTTGAAGGCCATAACAATTCTCAACTGTTTGATAAGAAGTACTGTTACACATACTATTTGATAAGAAATAAATTTTATTTTTGTTACACATTTTTCTTTGAAATGTGAAATACAAAATCTTATTTTTACTATATTAAATGGTACTTAGAATTTCCTTTGGGAATTGTACTGTATGGAAAAGCAGTTTATTGCAAAATCTTCCATTTATGCAAGTACACATTGATACAGTTACAAGTGCTCTGGTTAAAATTAGCATATAGTAATTGTATCATGTTTTAGGATTCACAGCTTTCCTATTGTCAATGGTGAAATCATAACACTAAAATGAAACATTTCATGGGGAAATCAATCATCTTTAATCCAATGTTTTTATATCTTCTACTTTGTAGTCTAATATACTTATATAAAGCATTCACTAGCTTTACCTTCCTTATTAGAATAACAACATAAATCCATACATGCATAGATTATTATTAGCAGACCATTAATCATATAAACCATTTTATTTAATTCTTCTAACAAGTATCTCTTCTATGTGCTATTTCCACTTTTATGAGAGAATTTATAAAGTAGTAATAGTCCTTTCTATGCACTCCTTTTTATGCCATTTTTTCATTCATTCATTCATTCAGCATTTGTTCAATAAAAATTATTAGAGTATTTCCTATGTGCCAACCATTATGCTCTGTGTTGGCCATTTACGTATGAATCTTGCAGATGTTTTTCCTGAAGTGAAAAGGAGATGAATGTGTTTAATACAGTGAAAAAGGCCCAGGTGTGATAGTGCATTAAGTAGTTCTTAAAAAATCTTCTTAAACTAGCTTTTTTAAAAATTCTCATTCACTAGTTATGAAAATTAATGTAAAGAAAATGATTAGATGGAATCATATAGAAATTGTATTCTTGTATTTAATTTGCATGATACTAACAAACGTCTATGGGAAAGTGAGGGTGAAGTGCGAGCTTTGTAGTCAAACTGTCTGGATTGGAATCTCAGTCACTTATTCAGTGATTTTAGATTTGAGTCTCATTTTTGCCATGTTTCCAGAGTGAATACTATTAGATTTATTACGAGGCTACAAAATCCTTGACTGTGTCTAGCTTTTAGTATACACTGAGAAAATGTGTACTTCCTCCCTAAAACAAGACATTCTTCTTTTGTTTTCCCTGTGTATATCTCGAGAGGAAGAGAGAGAGAGAGAGAGAGAGAGAGAGAGAGAGAGAGAGAGAGAGAGAGCCTCCTCTATTCAGTTACACAAGCTCCGAACACTGAGTTCTTATTAGCCTTCTCTTGATCCTCGATCAAGCAGTCAGTCATCAAGTCTGGCCAATCCTACTTTATATTCCTCTTAAACTCCTACTTTATTTTCACATGACCATTGACTTAATGGACCCTTGCCACTTTTACGTGGACAATTTATTTAAGCTAAAAAATCAATGAGCATTTATTGAATATCAACTAAAAAAACATAATGAAGAAAATCAAACTACCATTTCTACTTTCCCAGAGCTTAATATACAGTTGGAGAAACTGGATATAAATGTACAAGGTTATAAATAATATTATTTTTAAAATAAGCTTCCAAGTATTACTGCAGTGGCTTTCACAAGACATATATGAATAATTGACAAAAAAGTAACAATAATTAACATGGAAATCTTGAAAATTAGAGGTAACTGTTGCTTAAGGTTTCTAGGAGGACTTAGAAGTTAGTTGGGATTTGATTATACTTTGATCAGCCAAGAAAAGTGAGCATGTTATTACTAATGTAGAACTGAATAAATTAAAGTAATACTGTTCAAGGTATTTAAACTTCAGTTCTTTTTGAAATAGATTTTCTTGCCTCAACGTTAGGCAGTGGGGAAATTCAGGTCTTTGGCTCTGGTGTTTTTTGTGCCCTGTGAGGCAGTTTCTGAGAGACACCTGTAGCTTCAGCAGCCAGCATGGTGAATAGCTTTCCAAGACTAGCTCAGTCCACTGTATAGAACAATAGATTATACCATAAATTGCTTAAAATCATGTATCTATTGTCCTCTGTAAACATGTGTCAGAGAAATGAAATTAATCAGAATTGAAATACATATTTTGTTCAACATTTATGTTAATGAAACAAAATTTGAAACTTAGAAATCTATGCTGGATGCTAGAGAAGAAGGCACTAGAGACTGTCTTTATTTCTAATTAGTTCCATGAATGAGTGAAACCTGGCAACTAGCTCAAAAGTATTACCTCATGGAGGCCTTTTGTATCACTTTCTAGGCATTGTAGTCATTCCCCTGTATGCATTAGCACTATACCTTAACATATTCCTCGTTTCCAGCCCTCACACTAAGTAGTATTTTTTAATATGCCTACATTCTCAATTAAGAAAACAAGTGCGTAAAGGCAATGGCCTGTTTGTTTTGGTTTTAATTTAACACCAGGTAGAGTGCTTTAGTAATCACTCAGTAAGAGAGTTTTGACTGCCTAACTCTACATTGTTCACCACTCAATTAGATGTTTTATTGCTAAATGGCAATTTAGTAAGAAATCATCTTTTTTAAAATTTAAACTGGACATTTTGTCCTTCTGTTTTTTGTTTTTGTTTTTGTCTTTTTTTTTTTTGTTTTTACTGAATTGATGTGTGTGTATTTGCTAGATATAGCTCTGTTTTGAATAATAGCTGTACTAAGTTGGCTTCAACTGATAGCTGTTTTCCATGTCCTATAGGCATTTTGATTGATTTTTACAATTCATGGGTTCTTTAAACTTGCCTGAACACAATTCTTTCTCTACACACATCAAAGAACACACACTGTATTTCATTATCTCAATTGATCGTTTTAACTTCTAATCTTCATGGAAGGATTCCAATCACTTCCCTGACTCCTTAAGTCTTTCACTTTTGTTGGTTCAAATCCCCTTGCTCACTTTAGTTTTGAAACCAAAGTACTTCAGATGCTAAATTTGAAGATGGGGGAACTTATATATATATTTTTTTCTTTCTATCTTGCCTCCAGGCTTCTCTGATTCTTCTGCCTGAATAAGGTCTTTGACAGTCCAGAAATTGTATACTCCCAACTCCTGCAAGCAATTTACAATAAATATAGCAACATGTAATGTTCATAATATTGTGAAATACTTGCTGAGTTAGGTGGCCGTTCAGGAGGCTGGTTTCAAACCTTTCCCATACCTCATACACTCTTACATGCACAGAGAAAGTGAAAATAATTCTGATGCTTCAAAAGGAGAAAATATGGCATTGTATGTTAAAAATTCTTTTTAAACTTTTTTGAAATACTTGCAGATTTATAGCAAAGTTACAAAAATAATAAAAATCATTCCTATTAGCCCTTCACCTAGATTCCCAAATGTAAACATCTTACCAAGTGATATTTGTTATACCATTTTTGTCTCTTTTTTTTTTCTGAACCTTTTGAGTAGAAGTTACTGAAATGATACAAAATGGTACCATTTACCTCTAAATAATTCAATATGTGTTTCTCTAAGACAGAAACATCTTATTAATAACCTTAGTACATTTATCAAAATGAGGATATGAACATTTCTATAATGTTCCTATCTAAGCATTTACAGATTTGTTCAAATTTTTTCACTTGGACCACAGGTGTTCTTTATACCAAACCAAACAAAGTATAGTTCTTGTTGTTGTTGTTGTTGTTGTTGTTGTTGTTGTTATTGTTTTTCCTGGCCCAGTATTACATGGTGCATTAAGCTATCCCAGCTCTTGTTTCCTTTAAACTGGAAATGCCCTACACCTGTCTTTTGCCTAAATTTGATATTTTTGAGAAATAAAGGCCAATTATTTTCTAGAATGTCTCTCAAATTAAGCTTGCCTAACACTATCTAATGATTACCGTCAGGTATGCATTTCTGCAGGAATATAACATAAGTGATATTTTGTTGTCAGTGTACCACACAGGAGGTATATAATGTCCACTGGTCCTATTAGTGCTGACTTTAACTGGGACTACTTTGTTAATGTGGTGCCTAACGGATATATCTATTATGGAGTTATAGTTTTTCCTGTGTTTTAATAACTATCTTATAGAGAGATATAGTGAGATTCCCATTCGTCATTGAACTTCCACCCACTAGTTTTAGCATCCATTGATGATCCTTGCCTATAACTGTTATTATGATGATGGTTGCCAAATAGTGATTTTCTAATGCAATCATTCATTTTACATTTAATAGAGGTATATGACAAGAAAGAGCTTTCTTTTTTCCCGTATTTATATATTTATACCTGCATGGTTCCATTGGTTCTCATTTAGGCTAAGGGTTAAAATTACTTATTATTATTTATCTTAATCATCAATGTATACTGTATGATCCTATCAAATTGGATGTGTGTCCTTTTGATGTGTCTAATCATTTTTTAACATTTCCTTACTGTCACAAAAATACATTCCATTCTTTTACTCTCCTTGCCAAAGCCAAAAGAAACCATATATGAAAGGAGCCTTAAGTTCCTTTTAGTGAACAAAGATATTTAAAACTAAGATCTGAATGCTAGGTATGCCTATTTCCTTTTACATATCAATATTTCTATTATCTCTAGTAGACACAGACACTTAAATGAAGATATATACACTTATACATAGAGATTTTTTCATTCATCCATCATTCTATTGAAAATAGATTTTATATAAAATTGACAAATTTTGAAACATACAACCAACCGAAGCTGTCAAAAGAAGTTGAAGAGCTACATAGTCCTGAATCTTTAAAGGAAATACAGTTTCCCTTGACTTTACAATGGGGTTATGCCCTGATAAACCCATCCCAAGTAGAAAATACTGTTAAGTCTAGAATGCATTTAATACACCTAACTAACAGCTTAGCCTAGCCTACCTGGAGCATGCCTAGAACACCTACATTAGCCTACAGTTGGGCACAATTATCTAACACAAAGCCTATTTTATAATAAAGTGTTAACTATCTCATGTAACTTATTGAGTAGTGTACTGAACTTGAAAAACAAAATGGCTAAATGGACTTAGAATGGTTGTAAGTGTACTGGTGGTATACTCTCATGATCTAATGGCTGACTGGGGCTATAGCTGGCTACCCACTCCCAGGATCACAAGAGAGTATCATACCACCTATCAGTAGCCCAGGAAATGATCAAAATTAAAAATTCAAAGTATGGTTTCTACTGAATGCATATTAATTTCACACCATCATAAAGTGAAAAAAAAATTAAATCTTACCATCTTAAGCCAGGTACCATCTGTATCACTAAAAACAAGCAAAGAAACAAAAACTTTTTGTAAAGAAAAATCTAGACACATAGCATTCCTAGCGAAAGCTTCCTAACATGTAATAAAGATACACCCATCTTAAACTCTTTCAAATATAAAAGAATGGAATATTTTACAATTTGCTTTTTAGAGACTAGAATAACCTTGATTCCATATTTATAAAGAAGCTCACAAAAAATAAAAGTTACTCTTCAAATACTGTTATGTATATAGATCCAAAAATATTTTTAAATCAAGTTCTATATATTAAAAGTACTCAAAGAGCACACAATTACATGTAAATCTATGCTCATGGCTATTTTTTGGTAAAAATTTTAATTGGCTTTATATGCAAGATGCTTGTTGTTTTAATTATACAACTGTTGCTTCAATATGGTTTATCTTTCTGATTTTATGTCTTAAATAATTAAAATATGTAGTTTCAAAATCTATTTTTCCAGTATGCAATGTATCAATTAACCTTTTTGTTAAATCTGTTGACTCTCCCTCCAAGTAACCCTTTTGTTGGATTTCTAATGCTGTATTACATTTCCTCTCTGTTGAATTCCAGTGTGCTCTGGACTATGAAGATGTTGCTAGGTGACAGTTTTGAACTGGTTGGTACCTCTCTGGTTTTAGAAACATTTTATTTCTGGAACCTGAGGATTTATCCTTCTGTCTCTGGAAATCTGTTTTCTTCTTCTGTCTCTTCTCCTCCTCATCTTCCTCCTCCTCTTCCTCTTTCTCTCTCTCTCTCTCTCTCTCTCTCTCTCTATTTATATAAAGAAAGATGATAGATAGATAGATAGATAGATAGATAGATAGATAGATAGATATACACACAGAGTGTGTATGTATATACATTTGGGAATGGAAAAAGGACCCATCTTTTTTAGCACAGAATTCAATTTTGCATTTCCACTTTTAAAAAATTTCTTTTTAAATCCAAGTATAATTAACTTAACAGTTTTATATTAGTTTCAGGTATAAAATATAGTGATTTAGCAATTCTGTACATTACTCAGTGCTTATCATGGTAAGTATCCTTTTAATCCCCTTCACCTATTTCACCAACACCTTCCCTCTGGTAACCACCTGTGTGTCATCTATATTTAAGACTCTGGTTTTTTTGTTTGTTTTGTTTATTTCTCTTTTCTTTGTTTATTTGTTTTGTCTTTTAAATTCCACACATGAGTGCAATCGTGGTATTTGTCTATGATTGACTTATTTCTCATAGCATTATACCGTTTAGATCCATCCATGTTGTTGCAAATGACAAGATTTCATTCTTTTCCTTCTTTTTTTTAAGCAATTTTATAATGTTTATTTTTGAGAGAGAGAGAGACAGAGACAGAGCTTAAATGGGAGAGGGGCAGAGAGAGAGACACACACAGATTCCAAAGCAGACTCCAGGCTCTGAGCTGAGAGCTCAGAACCCAATGTGGGGCTTGAACTCAGGAACCATGAGATCATGATCATACCACTTCTTTTTTTTTTAAGTTTTTAAAATGTCAATTTATTTTTGAGAGAGAGAGACGCACACATAGAGTGGATGTGGGGGAGGGGCAAAGAGAGAGGGAGACACAGAATCCAAAGCAGGCTCCAGGCTGTGAGCTACCAGCACAGAGCCTGACGTGGGGCTCAAACCCATGAACTGTGAGATCATGACCTGAGCTGAAGTTGGACTTCAACTGAGTGAACCACTCAGGTGCCCCTATACCTGAGTATGCCATACTCATACCACTTCTTTATCCATTCATCTGTTGATGGACACTTCGGCTTCTTCCATATTTTGGCTATCGTAAATAATGCTGCAATAAACATAGGGGTGCATGTATCTTTTCAAATGAGTGTTTTCATATTCTTTGAATAAATAACACAGTAGTGGGAATACTGAATCATATGGTATATCTATTTTTTTTAATTCTTTGAGGAACCCCCATATTGTATCCCACAGTGACTGCATCGGTTTGCTTTCCCACCAACAGTGCATCAGGGTTCTTTTTTCTTCACATCATTGCCAACACTTGTTTCTTGTGTTTTTGATTTTTGGCATTCTGATGGTTGTGAGGTGATAATTCATTGTGGTTTTGACTTGCATTTCCGTGAAGGTTTTTTTTTTTTAATGTTTATTTATTTATTTTTGAGACAGAGACAGAGCATGAACGGGGGAGGGTCAGAGAGAGAGGGAGACACAGAGTCCGAAACAGGCTCCAGGCTCTGACCTGTCAGCACAGAGCCTGACGCGGGGCTCGAACTCACGGACCGCGAGATCATGACCTGAGCCGAAGTCAACCGCTTAACCGACTGAGCCACCCAGGCGCCCCTACATTTCCGTGAAGTTTCATGATGTTGAGCATCTTTTCATGTGTTTGTTTGCCATCTGTATTTCTTCTTTGGGCAAATGTCTGCTCATGCCTTCTTCCCATTTTCTTAATTAGATGCATTTCCACTTGTTAAATTGCAGTGTGCATTTTAGAACACATACACTTCTAGATACTGTTGTAATACCTTGTCCCTATCGATTAAGTTAATGCTAACAAAAGTCCTGCGTATGAGGTGCTTACTAATATTATCTCATATTTTTAAAAATTTCCTCTTTTGTGCAATAAGAAACCTGAGGCAGAGGTGTTTTGTCCCATGTGTACTGTCCATAAGAAGCAGAGATAGGATTTTGGATTTGCGTAGTTAGATTATAAAGCTCACACCCTGACTACCAGCCCTGCTTTCTAATCTTCCTATACTTTCTTGCCTTCAATTAGACTAAGTGATTCTTGTGGGTAGAATTTATATGAAATTTGGTTTTTTTCCCTCCAAAGTACCCATTTAGAAGAATGAAAATTTAAAAATTTCGCTTCATATATCTTCTCAAATTCTAACAAGTAATTGGTGGTACACTTTTATTATTTTTCTTGTTTATGTACAAATAGTGTGATTATCACCATCTTGGTGCTGTAATATGAAGACTTTTTGCCAAATAATTCTATTTGTTGTTTGCTCTAATTTGAACATGACCAATCATTTCATCTTCCTTGTTACCATGACACCAATTTCCTCCTTCACTTGATAGGTCTGACAACTATTTCTGACGCCATAAGTACTTCTGTTGATATTTCTTAAAATGTATAAAATAAGAAGAAAATATATGCTTAGCATTTTCTCACATATTTTTCTTAAATATTTTCAGAATTCACACTTAAAAAATAAGTTCAAGCATATATGGAGGTATTTATATACAGTCACACATCCCCCCAGTTACTGAGAATAACTTTATCAATAGGGATAAGTCACTAAAACCTTTCAGAATATATCCAAAGAGGAAAGTCATGCTTAAAAACAGCAACAAATAAAAACAGAATTATCCAGCATTTTAAGTTTATTAATCAATTATTTTCACACCTTCATTCAATTGCTAATTTATTCAACATGTATACATATATTCAGATATATATAATTTTTTAAGATACATGTATACTGAAGATGTATATAATTTATTAAATATATATGTATATGTGTGTAATTTATTTGAGGGTTTTTTTTTGTTTGTTTGTTTACCTACCATATACTATCTACTACGTATCAGGATATATTTTTAGCACTAAGGATACCACAGTGATCAAGAACCACAGAATCTGGACATTCATGTCGCAAAATTTCTAAGGGTAAAAAGAAAGTAAATAAATGACCAAGATATTTATAAATGATCATTGTTGGGAGAAATTTTTCCACGGACTTCTCAGCTTTCTGTACAGGTTGGGTTTCTGTGCAGAAGATATGTTTGAAGAGCAAACAGCCTTGGAAGCTAGAGAGAATGTTTCCCCTCTGGACAGATTTAGAGGTATATTTGCCTGGATAGTCTATAGTAGTAAAGATAAAACCCCTTCCCATTTTGCACAAATATTTGCTTATATTCCAAGATAGCAAGAATAGAGAATTTTCTTTTACTGTCCAGGAGATTTTCACATGTTCAAGAGAAATGAGAAATCTCTCTTTTCAGAGAGGAGGGTGGGTAGATTTGTCAGCTGCCCCATATAAGTCAAGTCTCTTCCTCTCTGTGGGGCAAGCCACTGTACATGGAGGTAAACATCTGGCGTCGTCAAGTTGCTCTCCGAGAACGGGGGTATGGGAGACTGACACAAGCTGCTCTGACCACTGCTTCTGATCTTTCCTGTGGTCTGTTTTTGACTCAGCAATTTCAATCTTTTATTTATATATCCCCATCTATATGCTACAAAATATATATATATATCTACATGTATCCTTCTTTGTGTGCATGTGTGTGCACCTGTAGCGCTCTGGCTGGCTAACTAGTTAGCAAATAAAGTCCAAATCTCAGATCCTTCAGAGTTTCCGATTTAATAATCATATGAAGTAGGAAGAAATTACATACAGTAAGAAAAAGAAACATATGGATATATGGGTGGGGATGGACATATTTAAGGGAAGGCTCTCAGCCAATGAAATGGAGACCTTAAGATAGTCCATCAATGCAGAGCACAGGGAAAAAATGAGATGAGAAAACATGAAGTATTCAAGGAAGAGAAAAAATTACTAGCATGGAGGAAGATTAAACAGTCAGAGACTGTGTTATGGATGACAGCAGAGGGTAGTTATTGATATGTTCTTGTGGCAATGACTCCTATGACAGGTGTCTACTATGTTTGGCATGTGACAGTAATTGGCAAAATTCATATGAACCATTTTAGTGAATTCATTAGGATGGTAGTTGATAAGAGCGAGTTAATTGATAAGTAGAAGGTAAGAATACAGAAATGTTGGGGTGCCTGGGTGGCTCAGTCAGTTAAGCGTCTGACTTCGGCTCAGGTCATGATCTCACAGTTCGTGGGTTTGAGCCCCACATCATGCTCTGTGCTGACAGCTCCCAGCCTTGGACCCTGCTTCGGATTCTGTGTCTCCCTCTCTCTCTGCCCCTCCCCTGTTTGAGCTCTGTCTCTGTCTCACAAAAATAAACATAATAAAAAAAAAGAATACAGAAATGCTGATTGTATTAAATTCCTTGGCATTCCCCACCCCCACCCCCACTGTGTAAAGATGCAAAGAGAGAAATCGAGACATACATAGGTCCAAGTAAATTACTTCAGCTAATACTTTTTTTTCAAGTTAGGGTCATTAAAGAGAAGGAATTGTCATTGGATATTAGTCTTTGGTTGATTAAAAAAAAAAACAAAAACAAACAATAAAAAAAACAACTTTTGGCTATTAAAGAAGACTTAATTTTGTATGATGGAAAGAACTAAACAATGTGGCCAGGGTTCTATAATATAGACCTGGGTCTTGTACTTTTTGGGAGTGTTACCTTGGATAATTAATGGCCTACATAATCCTCAATTTTTTCATATTTGAAATCAGAAAATATTTTTTAATCTCCATAGAGACTTGTAAGATTAAAATGTGTTTAAATATGAGAATACATTTTCAAAATCAGTAGAAGCTATATAAGAATGTAAGGATTTATTTCACCTGTTTATGCTAAAATAGGAAAAATAAAGCTACTTGATATCATTAATAATGTGTAATAGGATACCATAATATGTAATACAATGTATTTATTTAAGTGTATTAAAAAGAGAATTCATTATTTTGTTTTAATATAAAAAAATGTAAAACTCCTGTAAGAATAGGAGCAATGTTATCAGGTCATAGCCAATCCTCATATTTTCATCTAGGTGGAAGTCCTAGAAATTAGTCATAATGTTCATTTACCAACTGTAATCTGTTTTACATATAAAACATCAGAGATTAAAATTAGTTAAAATAGTTGAGAAAGTGTTGAATTCTATTATTATACTTTTATATTAGAATGGAAAATGTTCTCATACCTTGATATTCAAGCTAACAATTTTATAGGCTGAGTATGCTTTTGAAAAAATTGTTCTATTTTAACATATAAAATGGTTTGCCAGCTGTTTAAAGTGAATACACTGCAAGACATTTTAGAGAAAATAATACCAAATACTTTTGGTAAAGGTGGCTCTAACAAAATACATGGTGACAAAAATCCATAGGCTTGGAAATATTTGGACATTTTACTGTGTCTTTCAGTTATCATTTAGCATTTTCTAGACCCAGGCATGATCCTTTCTCTCATTTCATTAACCAAGTGCTTTTTTTTAATGAAATTTATTGTCAAATTGGTTTCCATACAACACCCAGTGCTCATCCCAAAAGATGCCCTCTTCAATACCCATCACCTACCCTCCCCTCCCTCCCACCCGCCATCAACCCTCAGTTTGTTCTCAGTTTTTAAGAGTCTCTTATGCTTTGGCTCTCTCCCACTCTAACCTCTTTTTTTTTTTCCTTCCCCTCCCCCGTGGGTTTCTGTTAAGTGAAATAAGCCATACAGAGAAAGACAGATACCATATGTTTTCACTCTAATGTGGATCCTGAGAAACCAAGTGCTTTTTAAAATTTTCTGTGGGAATATGTGTTTATGGTCATATTAAATTCTGTTTCATATGTTAATAAGATGCCCCCCCAAAAAAATAGAGAAAACTTTTTTCTGTTTCTCCAATTTCAGATTTTGATCATTCTCCTTTAATCTTGAACACAGCATTGGTATGGAATGAGTGGAAAAAGTAGAGGTTTTATGTTTTGTTTTATATCAATGCAGAAGAAGAGGACAAATGCTGTTCTTTCACCACTATATTCAAATGTCACCATTCTTTCCTTACTACTAATTGCTAAAAATCCTGTCATTTTACAATTTTCAAAGATCTGAGGTTAATCCATTGCATTTTGCATTCCTATAGGGACAATATGTCAGCTTTCCTGTGACATCGCTTTTCTTTCTCTCTTGCCATCAATCTGCCACCTACTCTATTCTTTTTAATGGTTGTAGGATCCTCCATAGCAGTGATACTAACCACAAAATTTTCCTTTCAAATGTAAATCAAATGTTATGATAAAAGATTTGGCGCCCCTCATGTAAATCATGCAATTGTCTATTTTTTTAAAGACTTTGAATTACTGATTGAATTGTTATATATTTGTTTAATTTTTTTAACGTTTATTTATTATTGGGAGACAGAGAGAGACAGAGCATGAGCAGGGGAGGAGCAGAGAGAGGGAGACAGAATCTGAAGCAGCCTCCAGTCTCTGAACTGTCAGCACAGAGCCCGACACGGGGCTCAGACTCACAAACTGCCAGATCATGACCTGAGTCAGCCGCTAAACTGAGCCACCCAGGTGCCCCTGAATTGTTATATTTCTAATTGTGCATATGACAGGCTTCTGTTTTGCTTTTGTGTACAAAAATTATGTAGCACAAATTAAATCTTAGAGTTTTACCCTGTCAGAATTTTAAAAATCTAATACATCTATATTCACTGGCTTGAGTATAATATCTTGGTCTCCATGGCCTGCTACTCATCAAATTGTTCTTTCATTTCTGTCATATTTCTGAGATACTTACTAGATGTCATATATTTGATTAAACACAATTTTGGAGAAATAGAAGGTCTATTTGATGAAACTAAGAGACTGCTGTTAAATGTTTCCTCTCAAATAACTACTCTGACTTCTTCATTTGGTATTTAAAGTTTTACATATGAAATAACAACAAAATTTTTTACCAAAGCTCAAGTTTATGATAAAAAAAAAGAAAAACTAGTCCCAAGTTGAAACATATCCATTATGTGTCTATACATAAATATCACATAAATATAAAAATTTCTTTTTATCTGCCTTTGATTTTATTTCTGGTATTAATGGAAATACATTTTTACTTAAATATTAAAGTCATGAATGTAGTTGGTGAGAATAAAATTAAATGTATCTGGCCCATGATCCATTCATTCTAGCTACCAGGATACAGACCCAGGGGAAAGGAAGGAGGGCAAGTGACCTGGCCTAATCTTCTTGTCAACTGGGCCTCTGGGTACATAGACTAATGATATTTTCTAGGAGGAAGAGAGCTTATCTATAGAACTCCTTAGCAAGATGTCCCTGGCTAAAGGATTACTTATAGTAAATAAAATTGCAGTCACCGGATTTATGAGGCATCATTCCCTGGAGACTGTCATGTAAGCCATACAACTCTGTGGGTATAAAATAGAGATGTTATATGACTTAAATGCCTACTATTGTGTTAAGTAAAGCCACAAAACCTCCTTTGGAAATCTTTTCTATTATTCTGGGCAAGAGAGTGTGTGACTGATCCTGGAAGGAAGGATCTTGTAGGGTTGCCAGATTTAGCAAATACAAATACAGATGCCCAGTTAAATTTGAATTAAAGAGAAATAGTAAAATTTGTATGTGTGTTGAGTATGTCCCATGCAATATTTGGGATTTACTTATAGTAAAAAAAAAATGTGTCTCTGCAATTTAAACTTAATTGGGCATCCCATATTTTGTTTGGAAACCCTAATCTGGAGTACAGTTGGCATATCCTAGGCATTTAGCATTTATTGTCTTCTGTGTCCTTGCCTCTGAAATACCTGTTGTTTTTTTACATCATTGGTAAGCTTGATACAGGGTAATATCTCTGATTCATAAGTCTTAGTTGACAATTTGATGCTGTGTGTAAGCTCAGGAGAATATATATACATATATACATATACATATATACATACATCAGTTTTACTCAATTCATCACTATTTTAAATTTGTTAAAGTAATTGTGCTTGAATCACTAATACTTTACTCTGGTTATATATCAACAGGGGCCAGATTTGTGCTTATATACATGCTATGCACATGCATAAAACTCACATCCATACACACCAATATTTTCACTTATATAAAAAGCTATATCCCACATAGTAGAAAAATTTGTAACATTTAGAAGTTAGACAAATGTATGATTGGCTATCATTTCAATGCCATATCAGAGTATTGTTTAATAGGCATACCCAAGAGTTATTTAATTCTCTATAGGAAAGCACCTTTGTTTGACTTTTTATTTATATTTTAATGGAACCCAGAACCTATGAAATTTTATGTTAACTTGTAGATGATTTGTTGTAGAGGTGAAAATAATTCCTGTCTTATAGAAAGGATAATCCTAAATTCTGTGTCATTATTGCTCTGTAGGAGAGTAAGTAGTTTTATATTTGACCTAGACATTCTGTAACATGATTGTTTCTTTCAAAGCCTATCTACACTCTCCCTCTGAAGTTGTTCTTTGAAACAACTTTGTCTTGCCTTTCTTTTTTCTTTTTTTAATGTTTATTTGTTTTGATAGAATGCACAGGAGTGGGGGAGGGCAGAGAGAAAGAGGGAGAGAGAGAATCCCAAGAAGGCTCTACAGTATGAGTGCAGAGCCCAAGATGGGCCTCGATCCCACAAACGGTGAAACCATGATCTGAGCCGAAATCAAGAGTCAAACACTTAACTGAGTGAGCTGCCCAGGCGTCCCTTGCCTTTTCTTTTATTAATATGATAAGTAACACTTTGGCCCATGCGTGTTCTATGCTTGTATGTAAATCATATCTTTAAACTTTATTTGAAAATTATATTTTGACATACCTAATGTTGAAGAGCATATAGTTTGTTGAGGAGACTGACAACTAAATAGATGAATTATATCTTCCAGCATTTCTAATTTGTATACCTCTTCTATTAGACAAGATGTTTGAGAGCAGTGACTACATTCATTTGTGTTGCGTTTAGGAAGTGACTGAGTCCAATACATCCAGTTAAACTTATCATTCAGTACCTTGAAGATGGTAGGTGATTAATAAATAGAGCACTAATTGAATCATTTGTTGATTAAATGACACATTCCTCAATACACTGTGTACAGCTAAAATGGGATTTCACATTATGCCAATAAATTCTCATAGCACCTCCAAAGAGACTCTGTGGTATGACATCAGTATTTTAATAAGGAAAGCATGAATGATGACCTTTTTTCTCAAATGACCTCTGTCTTACAAACCTTCCATTTGACCTTCCAGATCTACTTCTTACACATTTCTCTACTCTTTGTTCCTTAAGGCTGACCTGTATGGAGCTCTTTAAGTTTTCTTGCCCTCTGGATTTAGTTTGCTCTTCTCAAAGGCTGACAAGAACTAAGAAACTCTTAGCATTGCCAGTGGAAGTAGACTGCTTCCTTATTCTTATGGCTTTTAGAGTGTAAATTCAACAAACGATTGGCATTATAAAAAATGATTACAAAAGATCTCGACTCCTTCAGTATCAACAAATTGATTGATTTGTCCTCTACTTTTTTTCCACAGAATTATCAGATTTCTTAATTAACGATAGAGAAAAGTAGGATGAAAGATTAAAATTAGAGTAAGGGAAAAGTAATGTGGGATGGAGTTAAGCTAACATGTATTTCATGATGACCTTTACCTATACAATTTTGAGGAGTCACAAATTTGTCCAAAAAATTATGAAAAGGAAAATGTTTACCCATTGCAGTTCACTGTGTACAAATGGAAAGAGTGTTGCTTAAAGAGATTCAGCTGCTCAAAGGACAAGAATTTAATAGATATTTTTTTCTCTAAGATCTTTATTAAAATCTTTGTAATATTAGGTAACACATTTAAGAAATCATTTTATATAATTACAAACAATATGAGTTTTGTTTTGTTAGAGTTTTGTTTAGTTTCAGGTAGGTGCTTTGCTCTGTTTATAACAATAGTATCAATAGAAGATGGATAATATACATTCAATACAGAAATTCTGAGGGAAAGATTGAGGTGAGAGAAGAAAGTATAGTAGAATGCAATGTTATCATCCAGGGAAATATTTTAGAATAAGTGAAATTCATTCAACTGGCTTGTAGGTAACTCTTGAACTATACTAAGCATGGGATTTTACTCGGTCAAATGCCTCATTTGCCAATATTGCACATTGCCAGTTGAGAAGAGACTCACAGACATAGATGTACTACAGTCACAGTGGGAGAAGAGTGAAGGTCTTTTTGAGGAGGTTCAGAGGCTAATGATGACTTGTGCTTGAAGAGAACTCCTTCTCAGTCTGCCCTGAACTGAAGTGCTGGCAAGGCCATGTTTCCTCTTAGAAAATTATTTTAAAACAACTTCACCACACTGTTAAATGGATAGGAAGGGCAGAAGAGCCTGACCCATAGAGCCAATGAGTAGCAACTTTGTAATTTGAACCTAGCTCTGTTGAACAACCCAGTCTCTGCTTTTTCTAATACGCTGTTAATAACATTTATTGTTAGTTAGTAGATTAATATTACTCTGAATATTATTATTGCTATGTATGCTTGTAAATACAGATGTTTCAAATAATGATGCAAGAACCTCAATAAATATTGCCACTTTTCACTGCTCCAAAATGAAGTGGCTCTTTAAAATTGGATGTTTTAGTGTTCCCTACTAAGTGTCCAACTGCTCATTAAGAATGAAAATGTGTTTCACATATGCTGTTCTTTGACCTTTCTATTTGTAGAGCATTTTACACTTATGGTTTCATTACCTTCTCCAAAGCCCTGACAATATTTGGCAAGCTTTAGAAAATAGTAACTTGATCAGCTTGACTTAGGGCCACCCAGCAAGTCAAGAACGGTCAAATAAGAGCAAGACTCCAAGCATTGTGACTCTCTTTTTCCTAACTTGTACAAAAACATTTATATATTGAAAAATGTACTTTTTCCTATATTTCCTATTTTTATGTTGACATTATTATTATGAAGAAATTACTTAAAGAACATTTCAGGAAGTGAAACAAGTTGATAATGCTCTAAGTTGTTTTTGCTAAATTTCTTAGCTGTTAGTACGAGTAAAGTGGAATTTCCTGAGTCATAGTTACAAACTGTTTAAAACTGATGATTGATAAGCAACTGCCAAAAATACTCAGTTATAAGAGGAAATATATTACAACTTTTCTGCTAAAAGTAATCTTTAGTCCATGTCTTCTTAAATGAATATTTGTTTTTTCTGAAAATTACTCAAAAAAGCTAAGAGGCTTATTAAATTAACTCCATAATTCATATGAGATTATTTGCATAACTGTTGCAATGAAGCTTTCCTCCCTCATGCTAAATCCATTCCAAAGATAATTGTAGAATAAAATCATAAAGCTTTACAAGCAAAAGGGCCCATAGAGATAATTGCTGTCCTTGCTATGTATGTAAAGAAGTGGAGGTCAAAAAGATTAAGTGACTTGTTCAAGGTCACACAACTAACTGGTGAGTAGCATTTAAAGATCCTGACACCCACTCCATAATGTTGTGTTTATGATCTATTTAATAGCTTTCTGTGAAAAGCAGTAAATAGCTTAATCACTTGATCACAAGGGTACATTGATTCGACAAGTCAAATATGACACAGCTTAAAAGGTGCATTTTATGAAAGATGTTTACCTTATCCTTATTTACACAGCAAGGAACTTTGAGGAGTTAATTTCAAAACAGTAAGCTGTGTGAATCAACTTTGATGAAAAACAAATATAGAAAACCAAAACAACCTGTAAATATTTTAAGTAGATAAATTTAATAATATAACTTAGAAACATGCTCTACTGTGTTTGCAGCTCAACGAAATGGAAGTTGATTCAAAATTCTTAATGTCAAGTCAGCTTACAAAAAGATCAAGAAAGGGGCGCCTGGGTGGCGTAGTCGGTTAAGCATCCGACTTCAGCCAGGTCACGATCTCGCGGTCCGTGAGTTCGAGCCCCGCGTCAGGCTCTGGGCTGATGGCTCGGAGCCTGGACCCTGTTTCCGATTCTGTGCCTCCCTCTCTCTTTGCCCCTCCCCATTCATGCTCTGTCTCTCTCTGTCCCAAAAATAAATAAAAAACGTTGAAAAAAAAAAAAAAAACAAAAAGATCAAGAAAGTGGAAAATAAATCCAAGTAATAAAAAAAAAGAAGCTCACTTTGATCATTATAAATAAAACTTTTTTTTTGTTCAGTTCTTTTTTTTAGGGAGGTGACAAAGGGAATAAAATGGAAGATATTTGATCAAAGGTAAAAGTTTCAGTATACTCATTCCATACCTGGGTTAACTTAACAATAACATCAAAATAGAAACGGTAAATATGGAAACAAATTTAGATATGTGTACAGTTTCATTAATGAACATAAAATATTTTTAAAAGCAGAGGTTTGCACTATTGGGATCTTAAAGAACTTTAATCATTGTGAATTACATGGCTGTGCTATGAAGAAAGACTTTAGAATCATAATATAAACGCTAAATGTATTTTTTCACAGTTAGAATTAATCCATATATATTCTTTTGTTGATAATATATTAAATTTAGACAACAGACTTAATTATGATTAAAGAACAGATGTAAAGTGTATCAGCTGTGACAATGTAAAAGCTTAGTTGATAGAGATTAGGAGGTGGGAAGAAGAAAATGTTAAGGGAAGAGAAGATGTACAAATATTCTCATTTGACAAAGAAGTGCTGTCTATACTTGACAGAAAAGGAAAGTTTAGATTATTATTGCAAGTTAGAAATTTTATTTATGTAACTACATAGGATAATAAAAACATACAAGTGAAGAGTATAGTTATTAATTATACACTTTAAAAGTGTATAATTAAGACAAATTCTCCTCTGCTACAGTATGCATATAACTGGCAATGTATAAACTTTATGAATTGAGAAAGAAAAGCATAGCATATTGTTTAAGGATATAAAATCAGCCCCCCAAAAAGAAAAACTACTTTAAAATATCTGTTAATGAGAATGCCCCAGGAATGTGTAAAATATTTTTTGGTATTATTTTATTTCGTAAATCACATTTGCATATTAATAATTTTAAATTTGATTATGAGTTATTTATTAGAATAGTAATTATATAATCATGAGTTCTAACTTAAAGTCATCAGTAAGATGGTCTATAATCTGTTACCAAATTTCACTAAAACTGAGAGTATAAAATATATGACCATTTAAAAATATATTCAATTAATACATATTTGGAAAAATATCCTGGACTTTGGCATAAGCTTAATTGGAGAGTTAATAGTCTTAATAATGTTTTCAGTGAAATCAAACAGTTCACAGAGCACCCTGGTTATTAGGAGCAAGGCAACAGAAGGGCAAACCTGGTGGAGTGGTGACTCTATTGAATTAAATCCCATTCTGCTTTCTGTTTGAAAAGTCTTTAAGAATTGAAAAGTAATATAAATAAATATATTTGGAGGCTAGTTAAAGACGATACTTCTATCTGAAGTTGACTAAAAATGCTAGGCATCTTGGTGGGGCGCCTGGGTGGCTCAGTGGGTTGAGTGTCCGACATGATCTCCCAGTCTGTGAGTTCGAGCCCCACGTTGGGCTCTGTGCTGACAGCTCAGAGCCTGGAGCCTGCTTCGGGTTCTGTGTCTCTCTCTCTGCTCCTCCCCCACTCGTGCTGTGTCTGTCTGTCAAAGATGAAATAAACATTAAAAAAAAATAAAATAAATAAAATAAAAATGCTAGGCATTTTGGGAAAATAGTTTTATGTACTCTCATACTTGTAATATTTTAAATTTTCATTATTCATTCTTTGGAAACACTTAGCAGCGAGAATGATGTTTTTAAACCAGTGAGAACAAATGAGAACCATATATTCTAGGCAATTAAAATTAACCACACATTAGTTTAGTGTTATTAATATAGTATAATAACATGCCAGTGTTCTATAGTCAGCATTATTTTACAGTGTATGCATATTTAATGTATTTTTGACAGGTAGGTATATTTTACTTTTGATTAAAAATTTTAATAATAATATAAATGGTGGCATTTTAAGCAAGATTTTAAAATCCAAAACAATATTGCATCATAAAAATATCTCCGATTATTGAAGAATTTAAACAGTGTATGTGAATTCCTTTGTTCTTTAGGGAATATAATGTTCATACAAATATGTACATGTGATGTGTAAATTATTCCTTGAGCATCACATATATTTCAGAAATATTTCCTAAGCTGTGTTGGTTGTGAAGAAATCTTTTAGTTCCAGCAATGCCAGCAAGTTGTTATGAAGCAGGTTGTGAGTCATTAAGTTCTCTGAGCTACAAGTTCACACCAAGTTCAAATTGTGAAATTCTGAGCAAGGAATTATTTCATATTTTTTAAATTTTTATTATTTTTAATTTTTTTTAAGGTTTATTTATTTTTGAGACAGAGAGAGACAGAGCATGAACAGGGGAGGGGCAGAGAGAGAGAGGGAGACACAGAATCTGAAACAGGCTCCAGGCTCTGAGCTGTCAGCACAAAGCCCGACGTGGGGCTCGAAGTCACGGACCGTGAGATCATGACCTGAGCTGAAGTCAGACGCTTAACTGACCAAGCCACCCAGGCGCCCCTTTTTTTAATTTTTAAATTATCTCTTAGAAATTTAAGTTATCCTCCAACTTAAAAATACAACCAAGTATTTTTGAAAATACAAAAGGAAAACAAATGATTATGTCATATTAGTTCTATTTTAGTGAATGATGGCAGTAGGTTAAAGCTTCCTTTAGCAAATTAAAAAAAAAAACTACAGTTAGCAGAAACATACTGTACATGACTTGGGCAGGGAGAGTGTGAGACAGTTGGGGGGCAGTGGGCTTCCCCAAGCTACAGAGAGCGTGCTTCATCAAAAACACACAGCCACTGCAGAGATTCAGTTGATTGTTGCCATGTGAGAAGGAGTGGGTTTTGTGTTGCAGGTCTGCGACTTCTCTACAAAATCCGTAAGTTGAAATTTTATATAAAATATCTACTTTTAAAATGTGGACAAATAATTCAAACTATGTGAGCAAACAAAATAAATCTGCTGGCCAAATATGACCTTTTGAGAACAATATATTTTTTTGCATTTTTTTCTGTTATTTCATAGTTAACTATAAGAAGGAATTTTTTGATCCGGTAATACCTAATGGGAAACTTAATAAAAATAAAAATAAAAACACTTTGATTTTGATTGTTTACATTAATTTCTTAGAATATTTCATTTTAATATTAAGATTAGAAAATGGTATTATTTAAAACTTATTTAATGACTTGTCTCACCTTATATTGAGATAATACTTGATTGAGCCATTACCAGATGCTTGTATTTATAATCGCATTTTATCCTAAAGACTTTCCCCTTCATCATCTTTTAGCATGATCCAAAACCATATCATCTTTGGTGCATAAGGGAACAGAAAATGAATTATAAAGTTAAAGAGGTAATTGTTTTTAAAGTAATTCTATGGGGCACGTGATATATGGTGATATAGTGTAATGGAATATTGTACCTTTCTTCTAGTTCAATTTGAATGACAGTTGAAGTAGGAAAAATGAACATATGCCACAGTTTCTGATGTTACAGAGTAGAAAATGTGATATTTATAATATTTATAATATTATTAACTTTCCACAGGCTAAGTGACTTTAAACACACACACATACACACGCACATGCGAGCGAGCACACACACACTTATGCTAAATCTAAACATTAAACTCTTTTGTAATGAATAAATTTTGTTATAAGCCACCAAGGTCTAGGCCACTGATGTTAGTTAGATACCTGTGGGTCCTGTGTGTGTTGGAGGGGAGCTGTGTGTGAGATCCACTGTATTCTTAGTGCCTAGAATATTGAATGATAGGTTCTCAATAAATATTTGTTTAATCACTGCATTATGTTTATGGATTTTTCATGGTACAGTTTTGACAATTGTGTTCCTGTCTCCTCTACATGAGCTCGTGTAGAATAGCAGCAGTATGTGTAGAATGAGAGAAATTGTTGGGAATTGCAGTAGAAAAAACTTGCTCCCAGAACTATAAACACTGTGGTAGAGCAACAACAGAAAAGACAATCTTACAGGCATAGAAGGATCTGTACAGAAGGATCTGAAGGTGGAAGGAGTATGCTACTTATATAAAAGGAGGGAGGTGAACCAAGCAGGTCATGTGAATTATCTACACCAGAGAAATAAAACAGCTTTTCTATCAGTGAGCTTACTGTGTCTTCTATGTTTGTTTTGAACTAAAAGATTGAAAGAGTGCTGTGTTATTCAGGTTCAAACCCTTCACTGACCTCTCAACTTTTACAAGATGCCTTAACAACTTTAGACTTTTTAGTTATTGGTTCAAAGATAAAATGTTATGGGTGTGCACAGGGTTTGTCCCCTCAGTTGCAAATAAATTGAAGCAAAACTAAATTCAATTTAATTTTCCTCTGGCACAGTGGATGGTCGTTGATATTGGCCATTTACAGTTCAAGGAAACTGAAACATGTAGTGCTTTTGGGTAAAACTTTTTCTAGTCATATGCATTCCATATGATCACTTGTTTCATCCTTAAATCATATTTCTTCTATTTCCATTAGGGTAAGGATTATAACTAGAATACTATTTGATATTTATGAATACAAATGTTTATTCTCAGTGCAATTTTTCAAAATGATTACAATACATTTTAACTCCTACAAAGCTGGCAGTGTCCACATTTCCATATCTATTTTGTGTAGCTATTAAAATTACTAAATCTTTGTTATCTCTATTTTACAACAGTAAAATAACAAAAATTTATCAGTCTTATCCTAAGGGAATTCTAAAAAAGTAAAGAAAAATATTTTAGCTAATAAAACAAGTTCAATCTTTAATCCACAAGCCAAAAATATATACTTCTCTACATAAAAGTCTGTTGTGTAAAATGTATGTCTCATGCTTTCTCATTGCTTTCTACTTTTGTCCTACACAGCAGATAATGGCCATATTATCACAAAACAGGCATAACTATCATCAGAAAACAAGTTTGAATACTAATTCAGAAAGTCCTGAAATTCCCTTCTGTTATTTGAAATGTAAACATCAACTTGTAGACCCTTTGACCTGGCAGACCTTGTATACCATTTTAGATCAACTCAACGTTTATATATTATGGATTTACTATATATCTACTATCTACTATATATACGTTTCTAGTAGCTAGGAAGCAAAGTTAAATTTAAGTAAATTCCCGGTCTCCAGTCTAGTCTCCTAGTCTCTAGTCTAGTAAGGAATCAGAACTTCTCACAATGTAATCTCTAGACAACTGCATCAGTATTATCAAAGGAGTTCAGTAAAAGTAAAGATTATTTGGCCTAACTACAGAGCTAGTGAATGAGAATATGTGAGGGTACAGCCACAGATCTACTAAATGAACAAAAGCCAATTTGAAAACCACTAGTCTAGTCTAATCCCTTAATTGTAAGATGTTTAAGGTAAAAAAAAAAAAATGGTTTCAACTAGTTTAGTTTGTCAGGCCCATAGAGTTAGATAATGACAAGGCCAGTAAGCTATTAAATTCAGTACATTGTTCTTTTTTTTCTCTCTGCTCCAAATGTACACTACCATCCCCATACACACATAGGCAACCACATGCCTCTAGTATTAAGAGCTATGTCATTGCAACACTGCACTAACAGCAGCAATTTCATCTTACTTGTATTTGTAGTTCGGATACTATGCCTCTGTTGCACACAGCATGTTCCCTTCAATGAGTTACTGGTAGAAGCTGATAGATAAGCACGTTGGAATCTTTGATGCAGAGGCACATTCATGACTTTATATCTTTACAAATATTTCAGGAGTCAATTGATGATTATACATAAACTAAGAGAAATTTGAGTCTGCATTTCATACTTTGTGAAGAATGCGTTCATATAAAAGAGATTATTTATATCTAAAATAGAATGCAGAAGCTTACAGATTGGAGAAATTTTCATTGTCTTCACTTATAGGTATTTTACTCCCAGAAGAATTCCAAAGTAGCAAAGAAAAGAAAGAAAAAAAAAATGAGTGAATGGAGTGCTGTCTCCACTTAGCATGTAGAAACCTGCAGGAGAATGTCTTTTTTATCTTAATAATGAGAAAAATGAAATAACCTACAAAATCATACATTCTCCTGTCAAAGAGCTGAAATTGCAAAGCAACCAAGGAAACTGATATCCAAAGAGTGAAAAGTGTCTCTGAAGAGAGATGGTATATATGGATGCTTTACTTTTAGCACAGCATGGGAGAAAGAGGTGGCTGTCCTAAAAGCTAATCACAAGAAATCAACTAAAACTGTAATGAATGACTATAGGCCAGATTTTGAATAACATAAGAGTTTAGAACACTATTTCTCAACTAAGTACTATTGACATTTTTCACTGGATAATTCTGGGTTGTGGAGGACTGTCCTGTACATTATAGTATCAGCATCCTTGGCCTCTACCTGTTAGATGCCAGTAATAACTCACACCTTGTGACAACCAAAAATGTCTCCAGACATTGCCTAAATGCACCTGGAATAAGAGAAGAATTGTCCTGTGTTGAGAATCATTGATTTAGGATATCTGGAAACCTGAGATGCAAAGGGATTGTGTACCCACTCAATATATATATATATATATATATGTAATTTTTTTCCCCCCAAGGACCTTCACCTTCACTGGATGTTCATGAAAAAGATTGGAAGGCAGGTCAGAAAACAAGAGAAAGCCACCTTCAGTTGTGTCAAAACCTATAGGAAATATTCAATTGCCATTAATGATAGACAAAAAAAATACTGTCCACTGTTGTCAGACTTACCTCTCAGGTGAAGGAAAAGCTTTAAGCCACTGTGGGAGGAACAACAAACCCTCTCCCCCCACCACCCCACCCCAGAACATCTGAGGGAGAGATAGAAGCAAAAGGAGGTAGGAACCCTTTTTTCCTGTCTGCAGGACACAGAAGCAAAGATCCAATGCTTCTGGAGGAAGAGTAGAAGACTCCTGTCTCTAGTGGTGGGGTAGGAAGACCTCTCATACTAAGCATGCTACATGAAAGAAAACCAGAGGACTTCTAACAGCTAGGTGCAGGGCAAGAAACCCTTTTCTGCCTAAGATCTGCCAGAGAGAGAATGTAGAGTTTAGATGCCATGTTAGGGACGTAGGAGCAGAAATGTTGAAATGGCACCAACCCTGAGGCCCACATATGGAATTTATAACATATACAGAAGACAAATGTATAGAACCATAGTGCAAGAGGTGGGATAAAGTAAATAAGAATTTATTGTCATAAGGTTTTTATATAATTTATGAAGGAAAGTACTATTATTTGAAAGTAAACTGTGGTAAATTAAATTTGTAAGTTACAAACCATAGAAGAAGCACTAAAATATTTGTAAAAGAGTTATAATTAATAAAACCAGAACGTAGAAGAAAAGTCAAAAACTCATTAAATATATAAATGGTCTAAATATGTGCATTGAAATGCAGACAGTGTTACGCTGAATAAATAAGACAACGCTGTGTTCTCTACAACATTATCTTGTTAAATGTGAAGACATGTTTAGGTTAAAAGTAAAATAGATCATTTTATGAATCTACAAAATAGATTATTTTATGAATTAAAATACAAAGCTATTAAGAAATTTACCAGTGCTGATGAAGTATTTCATAATGATGAGGAGTTCAGTATATCATAAAATATAATGATTCTAAATATGTGTGTGCTATGGATTGACTGTTTATATCCCCAAATTCATATGTTGAAACATAATCCCCAATGTGATGTTATTTGTACACGTTGGGAAGTGATTAGGTCATGAGGGTGGAGCCCTCACGAATGGATCTGTGTCCCTAAAAAAGAGACCCCTTGCTCCTTCTGCCATGTGGGGACACAGTAAGAAGACTGCCCACTAGGAACCTGAAAGCAGGCCCTCACCAGACGCTAAATCCGGAAGCACCCTGATCTTCCGTATGAGAAGTAAATTGCTGTTTTAGCTGGCCAATTTATGATATTTCTATTATTGCAGCCTGATCAGACAAAAATGCATATATACATACATATATATATGTATGTATATATGCAAATAACAATATGGTTTCAATTATATGAAGAAAATACTTACATAATTGAAAGGAGACATCATTGGAGACTTCCACACTCCTCTCGTAACTGGTAGGACTAATACACAATAGTAAAGATATACAGTGCCCGAATAAGACTGTCAACCAAATCGACCAACTGAGTTATAAAACACTTCACCCAATGAAACCATAATACACATTGTATGCTGGCACATGTAGACAGTTTACTAACATAGACCATATTATGGATCATAAATATCAAAAAATAATTCAAATTCTACAAAATGCATTTTTCTGACCAGAGCTGAATTTTTTTCTTCTACTTCTTTTTTTTTGAATATGAAACTTATTGTCAAATGGTTTCCATACAACACCCAGTGCTCATCTCAACAGGTGCCCTCTTCAATACCCCTCACACCCCCTCCCTCCCACCCCACATCAACCCTCAGTTTGTTCTCAGTTTTTAAGAGTCTCTTATGTTTTGGCTCCCTCCCTCTCTAAACGTTTTTTTTTTTTTTCCCTTCCCCTCCCCCATGGTCTTCTGTTAAGTTTCTCAGGATCCACATGGGAGTGAAAACATATGGTATCTGTCTTTCTTTGTATGACTTATTTCATTTAGCCTAACACTCTCCAGTTCTATCCACGTGGCTACAAAAGGCCATATTTCATTCTTTCTCATTGCCACGTAGTATTCCATTGTGTATATAAACCACAATTTCTTTATCCATTCATCAGTTGATGGACATTTAGGCTTTTTCCATAATTTGGCTATTGTTGTAAGTGCTGCTATAAATATTGGAGTACAAGTGCCCCTATGCATCAGTACTCCTGTATCCCTTGGGTAAATTCCTAGCAGTGCTATCGCTGGGTCATAGAGTAGATCTATTTTTTAATTTTTTGAGGAATCTCCACACTGTTTTCCAGAGTAGCTGCACCAGTTTGCATTCCCACCAACAGTGCAAGAGGGTTTCCGTTTCTCCACATCCTCTCTAGCATGTAGAGTCTCCTGATTTGTTCATTTTAGTCACTCTGAGTGGCATGAGGTGATATCTGAGTGTGGTTTTGTATTGTATTTCCCTGATGAGGAGCGATGTTGAACATCTTTTCATGTGCCTGTTGGCCATCTGGATGTCTTCTTTAGAGAAGTCTATTCATGTTTTCTGCCCATTTCTTCACTGGGTTATTTGTTTTTCGGGTGCGGAGTTTGGTGAGTTCTTTATAGATTTTGGATCCTAGCCCTTTGTCCGATATGTCATTTGCAAATATCTTTTCCCATTCCCTTGGTTGCCTTTTAGTTTTGTTGATTGTTCCCTTTGCAGTGCAGTAGCTTTTTATCTTCATGAAGTCCCAATAGTTCATTTTTCTTTTAATTCCCTTGCGTTTGTAGATGTGTCAGGTAAGAAATGGCTGCATTTGAGGTCAGAGATGTTTTTTCCTGCTTTCTTCTCTAGGGTTTTGATGGTTCCCTGTCTCACATTCTGGTCCTTTATCCATTTTGAGTTTATTTTTGTGAATGGTATGAGAAAGTGGTCTAGTTTCAACCTTCTGCATGTTGCTGTCCAGTTCTCCCAGTGCCATTTGTTAAAGAGACTGTCTTTTTTCCATTGGATGTTCTTTCCTGCTTTGTCAAAGATTAGTTGGCCATACTTTTGTAGGTCTAATTCTGGGGTTTCTATTCTATTCCATTGGTCTATGTGTCTGTTTTTGTGCCAATACCATGCTGTCTTGATGATGACAGCTTTGTAGTAGAGGCTAAAGTCTGGGATTGTGACACCTCCCGCTTTGGTCTTCTTCTTCAAAATTACTTTGGCTATTTGGGGTCTTTTGTGGTTCCATACAAATTTTAGGATTGCTTGTTCTAGCTTCAAGAAGAATGCTGGTGCAATTTTGATTGGGATTGCATTGAATGTGCAGATAGCTTTGGGTAGTATTGACATTTTCACAGTATTTATTCTTCCAATCCATGAGCACGGATGTTTTTCCATTTCTTTATATCTTCTTCAATTTCCTTCATCAGCTTTCGATAGTTTTCAGCATACAGATCTTTTACATCTTTGATTAGGTTTACTCCTAGGTATTTTATGCTTCTTGGTGCAGTTGTGAATGGGATCAGTTTCTTTGTCTTTCTGTTGCTTCATTATTGGTGTATAAGAATGCAACTGATTTCTATACATTGATTTTGTATCCTGCGAATTTGCTGAATTCATGTATCAGTTCTAGTAGACTTTTGGTGGAGTCTGTTGGGTTTTCCATGTATAATATCATGTCATCTGCAAAAAGTGAAAGCTTCACTTCATCTCTGCCAATTTTGATGCCTTTGATTTCCTTTTGTTGTCTGATTGCTGATGCTAGCACTTCCAACACTATGTTAAACAACAGTGGTCAGAGTGGACATCCCTGTCGTGTTCCTGATCTTAGGGGGAAAGCTCTCAGTTTTTCCTTATTGGGGATGATGTTAGCTGTGGGCTTTTCATAAATGGCTTTTATCATGTTTAAGTATGTTCCTTCTATCCCGACTTTCTCGAGGGTTTTTATTAAGAAAGGATGCTGAATTTTGTCAAATGCTTTTTCTGCATCAATTGACAAGATCATATGGTTCTTATCTTTTCTTTTATTAATGTGATGTATCAACCTGATTGATTTGTGAATGTTGAACCAGCCCTGTAGCCCAGGAATGAATCCCACTTGATCATGGTGAATAATTCTTTTTATATGCTGTCGAATTCGATTTGCTAATATCTTATTGAGAATTTTTGCATCCATATTCATCAGGCATATTGGTCTGTAGGTCTCTTTTTTGCTGGGCCTCTGGTTTAGGAATCAAAGTAAACTGGCTTCATAGAATGAGTCTGGAAGTTTTCCTTCCCTTTCTATTTTTGGGAACAGCTTGAAAAGGATAGGTATTATCTCTGCTTTAAATGTCTGGTAAAATTCCCCTGGGAAGCCATCTGGTCCTGGACTCCTATTTGTTGGGAGATTTTTGATAATTGATTCAATTTTTTTTTGCTGCTTATGGGTCTGTTCAAGCTTTCTATTTCTTCCTGTTTGAGTTTTGGAAGTGTGTGGGTGTTTAGGAATTTGTCCATTTCTTCCAGGTTACCCAGTTTGTTGGCATATAATTTTTCATAGTATTCCCTGATAATTGCTTGTATTCCTGAGGGATTGGTTGTAATAATTCCATTTTCATTCATGATTTTATCTATTTGGGTCATCTCCCTTTTCTTTTTGAGAAGCCCGGCTAGAGGTTTATCAATTTTGTTTATTTTTTCAAAAAATCAACTCTTGGTTTCATTGATCTACTCTACAGTTTTGTTTTTTTTTTTAGATTCTATATTGTTTATTTCTGCTCTGATCTTTATTATTTCTCTTCTTCTGCTGGGCTTGGGGTGTCTTTG
The DNA here is from genome assembly GCF_028018385.1 of Neofelis nebulosa. Taxonomy (NCBI): domain Eukaryota; kingdom Metazoa; phylum Chordata; class Mammalia; order Carnivora; family Felidae; genus Neofelis; species Neofelis nebulosa. The sequence continues at coordinate 73,985,636 of NC_080782.1, forward strand.
CTGTTCTGCTTCTATTTCCTTTAGGTGTGCTGTTAGATTTTGTATTTGGGATTTTTCTTGTTTCTTGAGATAGGCCTGGATTGCGATGTATTTTCCTCTCAGGACTGCCTTCGCTGCATCCCAAAGCATTTGGATTGTTGTATTTTCATTTTCATTTCTTTCCATATATTTTTTAATTTCTTCTCTAATTGCCTGGTTGACCTGTTCATTCTTTAGTAGGGTGTTCTTTAACCTCCATTCTTTTGGAGGTTTTCCATATTTTTTCCTGTGGTTGATTTCAAGTTTCATAGCATTGTGGTCTGAAAGTGTGCATGGTATGATCTCAATTCTTTTATACTTATGAAGGGCTGTTTTGTGACCCAGTATATGATCTATCTTGGAGAATGTTCCATGTGCACTCGAGAAGAAAGTATATTCTGTTGCACTGGGATGCAGAGTTCTAAATATGTCAAGTCCATCTGATCCAACGTATCACTCAGGGCCTTTGTTTCTTTATTGATCCTGTGTCTAAATCATCTATCCATTGTTGTAAGTGGAGTATTAAAGTCCCCTGCAATTACCACATTCTTATCAGTAAGGTTGCTTATGTTTGTGATTAATTGGTTTATATATTTTGGGGGCTCCCGTATTCGGCACTTAGACATTTATAATTGTTAGCTCTTCCTAATGGATAGACCCTGTAATTGTTATGTAATGCCATTCTTCATCTCTTGTTACAGCCTTTAATTTAAAGTCTAGTAGTTCTGATATAAGTATGGCTCCTCCAGCTTTCTTCTGACTGCCAGTAGCATGATAGATAGTTCTCCATCCCCTCACTTTCAATCTGAAAGTGAGTGAAAGTTACATCTGAAGGGAGTTCTCATTTATAGCTTTTTTTGCTCCTCATGACTGTTTCTTAGTCCCTGATCTCTGTAGCAATAGATTCTCTACTGTCCTCTACTTTTTTTCAAGCCCAGCGATTCATTTTATGATTATTATTATAAATTCTTGTTCTGTTTTATTGCTTCAATTGTTTTTGATCAATTCATTAGTTATCGCTACTTCCTGTAGTTTCTTTTGAGGAGAGTTCTTCTGTTTCATCATTTTGGGTAGTCTCTGGGGTGGTGTGGAACTGTAGGCCCCTTCCCCTGTGCTGTCTGGAGTAATATGTGTTGGTGGGTGGGGCCTCAGTCAGACCCGATGTCTGTCCCCAGCCCACTGATGGGGCCACAGTCATACTGGTGTGTACCTTATCATCCCCTCTCCCAGGGGCAGGACTCACTGTGGAGTGGTGTGGTCCCTGTCCAGGCTACTTGCACACTGCCAGGCTTGTGGTGCTGCTTTGATGGTAACTGGCGTATTAGCTGGGGTGGATCCGCAAGGGGCACAGGAGAGGAAGGAGCAGGCTTAGCTCACTTTTCTGTAGGTGGTCTCCTGCAGGGGGGGGGCCTGCGACACTGGGAGGGAGGCAGACCTGTCAGAGGGATGGATCCACAGAAGCACAGCATTGGGTGTTTGTGCGGTGCAAGCAAGTTCGGTGATGGGAACTGGTTCCCTTTGGGATTACGGCTGGGGGATGGGAGAAAGGGTTGGCGCTTGCCAATGCCTTTGTTCCCCACTGAGCTGAACTCTGTCTTCCGGAGCTCAGCAACTCTCCCTCCTGGTGTCCTCTCACCCTCCCGCTCTTTGAGCCGAGCTGTTGACTTTTACCATTCCAGATGTTAAGTTCTGCTGGCTGTCAGAACTCACAGAGTCAGGCCCCTCTCCTTTTGTAAGCCAGACTTCAGGGCCTCTGCCTTGCTGGGCTGGCTGCCCCTCCACTGCCCCGGCTCCTTCCCACCAGTCCATGTAGCATGCACCGCCTCTCCGCCCTTCCTACCCTCTTCCGTGGGCCCCTTGTCTACGCTTGGCTCCAGATAGTCCATTCTGCTAGTCTTCTGGTGGTTTTCTGGATTATTTAGGCATATGTGGGTGGAATCTAAGTGATCAGCAGGACGCGGTGAGCCCAGCGCCCTCCTACGCTGCCATCTTCCAACCTATCTTCAGAGCAAAATTTAACTAAAAATCAATAATATAAATATATCTAGAACAATCCCCAAATATTTTTGTGGATATACTAATGGCACCTCAAAGATGTCCTAATACTATGAATATGTTACTTTTCATGGTAAAACGGACTTGGGGGTGTAATTAAATTAAGGATCAAATTAAGGTTGTTGAGATAACAAGATTATTCTGGATGATGTGGGTTAGCCTACTGTAATTACAAGGGTCTTTAACAGTTTTTTTTTTGGGGGGGAGAGCAAGAAGGGGGGCATGCTCTCAAGTGCAAACAGGGAAGGGGCAGAGGGAGAGGAAGGGAGAGAATCCCAAGGAGACTATACTCAGCTTGGAGCCTGATGTGAGGCTTGATCCCACATCCTTGGGATCGTGACCCAGGAGGAAAGCCAAAATCAAGAGTCAAATGCCCAATGGACTGACTCATCCAGTTGCTCCTTTTTTTGTTGTTGTCTTGCGTTAGAGACAGAGAGAGGAAGCAAGTGGGGACGGGCAGAGGGCAGTGTCTTCATAAAAGAGAGGCAGGAGGTTTAAAGTAAGAAAAAGATATGACTATGGAAACAGAGGTTTATGCCATGCATTCTGATGATGGAGGAAGGGCCCAAGGAATGAAGGTGGCCTCTAGAAGCCGACTGAGGCAAGGAAACAAATTCTTACTGGAGCCTCCAGAATGAATGTGATGTTGAAGACACTTTAATTTTAGGCCCATGAGATTCTTATTAAGCTTCTGACCTCCATAACTGGAATATGATAATTTTATATTATTTTAAGCCACTGAGTTGATGGTAATTGGTTAATAGCAATAAGAAACTAATACATTTTGGCAACAGAACAATGCACTTCTTATTAACCCTGGTTCAAAAAATAAATTCCATGCGAAATTTGAAAATATGGTTTAAAACCTTGGTTTGAAAGCATAATTTGTTCTGGAAACATGCTTGTAATCCAAAGCACTTGTATATCAAAGTGAATTTCCCCATAAGAAATAATGGAAACTCAGATGACTTGTTTCACAACCCAAAAAATACTCATATAAAAGTGATTATAATACTGTAATATAATACAAAATTTAAAAAAAATGCAAAATATAAAGAAAAGTAAACAAATTAACTAGTACTTACCTTTGAAAACTTTCATGGCTGGTGTGAAGGAGACAAGAGAGGAGGGTTATTGTGTAGAACGACTTTCACTATCACTAATGGATGTTGACTACAGTGCAGTATTAATAAACTCTTGTCATATACTGTATTTAATGTAACTGGTAATAAGGCAGCAGAGGAAAGGATCTGCATCTGCAGGCAGCCTGACCTAGAATGAAGCAAAGCATTCCTAAGCTTACTCTTGTATGGGAAAGCAAGACTGTCCACAGGTGCTCTGAAGTGATAAAAAATACACTAGTGCTAGTTGTGACACCTTCCAATGTTCTGAAAAATCACTGATGTGTACTAAATACCGTAGCCTGAGATGAAGCATCCAAGCATGGGAGACAATCACCCACAATCCTGCAGTGAGAGAGAGAAGAACCATTGACTCAGTTGTGATCATGTGACACTCGGCATTATGTACTACTCATATTGCAAAACATCACTCGTTTATCAGCTTAAAATTTATTAGAAATGTTTGTTTGTCTTGAAGAACACTCACAGAACAAGTTACTCACAATCCAAGGTTTTACTGTTTTTCAAAGTAAGTGCAAATGAAAACACAACATAAGAAATTTTCTGAGATGCAGCAAAAAGCGATGTAAACAGGAAAGTTTACAGCATTAATGCAGATACTGAAAAGGAAGAGTTACCTCAAATCAATAATGTAAACTCCTCCCCCACCTTAAGAAACTAGAAAAATAACAGAGTAAATCTAAAGCAAACAGAAGGTAGAAAACAATAACCATAAAAGCAGATATCAAAGAAATTGAAAACAAAAAAAGTAGAGAAAACTCAATGAACCAATTTTTGCTTTTGAAAAAAAAATCAGTAAAACTAATAAATATCTAAGCCGAACCTCTAGCCTATATGTAAATGGATTAGATATTTATTAATTACACACATATACACATGGACATATATATATATATATATATATGAGAAAATATATTAATGTAATACAAATTACATTAATATGGGATTAACACAAATTACAAATGCCAGGAATGAAAGAGGGGACTTCACTACAGATTCTACGAACACTAAAGGTAAATATCTTATGAATAATTTGACCTCAATAAATTCACCAAATCAGATGAAATGGACCATCTATGAAATATTTAAAATAACAGAAGAATTCATTAAAGAAGAATTAACAACCCTGTATATATTAAATAAATCAAATGCATTATTAAATAACTTCTCCTAAAGAAACTGCAGATCAGATGATTTAACTGGTGAATTCTACAGAATATTTGAGGAAGAATGATACTAATTGTAGACAACCTCTACTAGAACCTTTCGCAGCTCATTTTGTGAGGACACCGTTAGCTTAATGCCAGTCAGAGATTACAAGAAAAGAAAAATTGTAGACTAATATTCCTCACAAATGTGAACACACAAATTCTCTATCAATATTAGTAAGTAAAATTCAGCAGTGTATTAAAAAGATAATAAATCTGGACAATATGGGATTTAGTCTAGAAATGCAAAATTGGTTCAACATTTAAAAACCAATCAGTATAAATCATCCTATCAACAGAATTAAATATAAATGATTATCTTGATACATTCAGACAAATTTTTGACAAATTTCAACACATGTACATTATACAAACTTTCAGCATCTAGGAATATAAGGAAACTTTCAACTTATAGAAGTTCTTCTCTAGGAAACACATTTACCTTGTACTTAATGGTGAGAGACTGAATAGTTCTCTCCTAAAATCATAAGGCAATGATGTTCATTTTCACAGCTTCTGTTTAACATTGTACTGAAAGTCCTACCCAGTCAAATAATGTAAGAAAAACAAATAAAAGTCATAAAGTTGAAGACAAGAAATAACACTGGAGGGAGGATGGGAGAGGATAACATGAAAAACTGTATGGAAAGCCCTAAATAATCTGGGGGAAAAAACCCAACTCACTTATGAGTTTTTGCAGGTTTCAAGACAAAAGATCAATAAAAACATAAAGGCATATATAGATATTGGCAAAAATAATTTAAAAGTGGCAGAAAAAATTGATAATAGCATTAATAAAATATACTCAGCTATAAATCTAAAGAAAATATGTAAAAACTTTATGCTTAGAACTACTAAATATTGACTACAAAATATTGATGAAGTTAATTAAACTAGACCCAAATGAATAGAAAAGTATCTACTGAGTTAATGGACGGGAAATTCAATATTGTTAAGTTAGCAATTTTCCCAATTAAATATATAGAGTTGGTGCTATTGCAATTAAAATATCAGCAGGGTTTTTGTAGACATTGATAAGCCAATATGAAATTTTGTAAGGAAATGTGTATGACCTACATTAACCAGACAGCTTCAAAACAAACATATAATGAAGTACAGTAATCAAGTTAGTACAGAATCGGCAAGGAGATAGACATATAGATCAATAAAAGAGAATATAGTGCCCAAGAATAGATCCATACAAAGATGTTCAATATATTTTTACAAAGAGAAAGATGCCAGTGTAATTCATTGGGAAAATAATAGTCTTTTTAGAAATGGTACTAGATAAATTATATATTCATATAAAAATGAACTTTGACTCATATTTTACACCATATATAAAATTCAATATTAGATGGATAATAGACCTAACTGTAAAACCTAAAACTATAAAGTTTCTTTAAGAAAACATGGGAGAAAATCTTTGTGACATTGGATTAAGAAATGATTTCTTCCATATGAGACAAAAAATATGTAAAAACCCTAACCAGTTGGACTCTGTTAAAATTTAATACTATGCTCTTCTAAAAACATCATTAAGAAAATGTAAAGGCAAGGGTCGCCTGGGTAGCTCAGCTGGTTAAGCATCTGACTTCAGCTCAGTTCATGATCTCATGGTTTGTGACTTTGAGCCCTGCAACGAGTTCACTCCTGTCAGTACAGAGCCTGCTTCAGATCCTCTGTTCCCTCTCTCTGCCCCACCCCAACTGGTTCTGTCTCTCTCTCAAAATAAATAAATTAACTTAAAAAAAAAAAAAAGAATGAAAATGAAAAGGCAAGTCACAGACTGGGAGAAAATAATTGCCAAACACATTTTTGATAAAGAACTTGTATCCAGAATATATGCAGAAAATGTATAAGTTAACCAAAAATTAGTTAAAGTGAAGTAATAGATTTGAATGGATGACTCATCAAAAAAGAGATAAGTATAGGGCGTGTGGGTGGCTCAGTCACTTGAGCCTCCGACTTCTGCTCAGGTCATGATCTCGCAGTTCATTGGTTTGAGCCCTGCATCGGGCTCTGTGCTGATGGCTCAGAGCCTGGAGCCTGCTTCCGATTCTATGTCTCTCTCTCTCTCTCTGCCTCTCTCCCATTTGCGTTCTGTCTCTCTCTGCCTTTCAAAAATGAATAAATGTTAAAAAAATTAAAAAAGATAAATGACAGATAAGATCATAGACGTCTGTTCATATCATTAGTTATTTAGTAAATGCAAATTAAACCACTATGAGATATAGTGACATGCTTACTAGGGTGGTTAATATACAAAAAGCAGAAAGTACAAAACTGACAAGAAATCAGATCAACATGAAATATTGTACATTGCTGGTGGGAATGCAAAATGTGCCACCATTCTGGGAAAGAACATGGCAGTGTCTTATCAATTTGTACTTACCTGAAATCTTCTTCTAATCATTTACCTGAGAGAAAGGAAAACACATGTTCACATAAAGGCTTGTATGTAAATATTTATAACAGCTTTTTTCCCACAATAATCCCAGACTGAAAACAACTCAAATAATTGTCAATTTGGTGTTATTTAAAGATATATCACAGTCCATGCATGCTTATTACAACTCAGAAAAAAATAATAATAATGAATCACTAGCATAAGCAACAAGAGGACTAACTATCAAAACTATGCTAAGTGAAATAAGTTAGGCAAAAAAATGTCTACACACTACAGAGTACATGACTTTTTGGAGAAGGGATATTACAGGGACAGAAATCAGGACGGTGATCACCAATGATTGCCTGACTTTGGCAATGATGGGGAGTTGAGTGCAAACTGCCATAAGGGACATTTGGGATGATAAAAATGTTTCCTATTTCAGTTGGGGTGGTGGTTACATCACTGTATAAATGTATCAAAATGAACTGTACACACCAATAGATAATGAATTTTGTTGTGTATAAAATAAACCTCAGTAAACCATAGAAACAGTAAATCGAGTCTCGCTAGAGTTGAAGTCATACATATCACTGAATAATCCTAAGGAAAGTTTGCAAATATTAGGGAGAGAATCTAGAACAAAAGTTGGACCCTTTATGTTTCTTATATTATTAGCTTGATTAAGGGATCTCTTAATTTTTTTGAATATAAATGTTACATTTGCTTCAATTGGAATAATTAATTTCTATACAAAGAAGTAGAATATAGTTTTATCTTCCTAATTTCAAGCAAAAACAGCTCAAAGAAACACATTTTCCTTGTCTTATTTACTTTAATTACAAAACTAATATATTTGTTAAAAATTAATTAAACAAAATAATGGAAATTAAAAATAAAATACCCCCCCCCATATCCCTTTAAAATAATACCCCTCCCACTATATCTTAGAAGTGTTCATTGTAGCTGTGCCTGGGTGGCTTAGTCAGTTAAGCATCTGACTCGTGATCTCAGCTCAGGTCTTGATCACGGGGTCATGAGTTCAAGCCCCACATTGGCCTCCACACTGAGTGTGAAGCCTACTTAAAAGATAAAAAAAGAAAAGGCTGTTCATTGTAGAGACATGTAAACAGTAATTTTGGACATCTAACTCCAAGTCTGATCTCTACAAGTAAAAATTAAGTTGCAAGTGTTAGGTATATCCTGTAAACTATGTTAAATTTAATTTGTTCAGATGAAGTTGGTAAACTTGTTAAATATACCTACATCTGACAAACCTACAAGCATAAATAACGGTTGTGTGGCAGAACTGAACGTCCATAACTTTGATTTCTCAGAGTTCATACGGACATTCAGGCTCTCAAGGTGCTAAGTCTCTTCCGTGCTCATCAGCAATTCTTTTGTACCTATGTCCTTCAAGTCAACTAGACTATTGTCTGTGCGTATTTGAGCTTAATTTATTGCATGTAACCCACAAACGTGACCCTACTTTTGTATTAAATAATAGCCCTCAGAGTTAACCATTATTAAAGTTTAGAAATAAAGATTTCTAGGAAAAATACAATGATTAAGCAATCTGAAAAATTTAAATAAAACTGAGCTAAAGCTGAATTTTAATCTGATATGTCTGGGAAAAAATAATTGCTGATATGCACATCAAAATATTAATGAAACACAAACATTGTCATTTTTTGTATGCATAGAGATTTTGTTCATGCTAATGACAATTGTAATTAATCATCAGAACTTTCATTTATTCTAAACGGTTAGAAATTGACCACGATATTTTGCCAAAACAGTTATTATTTAAAAATAACTAAGTAATAGGTTTTGACTCTGGAATATGAACTAATTTTAATAGTAATTTCATTCATTAGACATGGAAACTTCATATGTCCAGATATTCAATATACTTCTAAATTATATATTTTATAATGCCCTTCTCAAGAGAAATCCTTTTTGTTTGTGAGATTTAGCCTTGACAGTTTTGCTTTAATTATAGATTGATCTTGTCCTCCCTATAACATTTCAGCGATGTTATAAAAGTAGTATTTCATCTGATGTCATATAAATTAATACATTCACTTCCAAATACATGTATGGAGATGCCCTATTTTTCACTCATACTGAGATCTTCTGAAACCATGGCCTCAGTCTCTCATTATGCCAGCAAAAAGCCCTCTAGGTTACATGCTACTCTGTAGCTTTACCTCTGTTTCACAGCGTTCTTGGCTCTGGAAATGTTCAGATACTTTCTGCGCTTACCTGAATCTATCACTAAGCCCAATCTGTTCCTAACACCCCACACAGCCATCTGGAGATCCTATAGTCTCAAATTTGGAACAGAGGGCAGAGGAAGATGCACGTTCATGCCACTGGCATCTAATACTCATGTTAGGTTACTTTCAAATCTCTTCTTTAAAGAGTAGTGGTAATGGTAGAGGGCTGTGGAGTGGCTACTTGTGCCTGATCTTTTCTTCTGCATATTTCATTTTATTTTCTTTTGCTTGAGCTGTATCTTTTCAGGGGAATGTTTATTTTTCAAATGTAAAGTTGTGAATTAGACATTTTGGTCCAACAGTTACCCCAGGACCACTCCCCTCCCTGGGGTAATGTCAGACTCATATCTCATAAACCAAAATAAGGAAATAATATAAAGTTAATACGGAAGTTGGGACAGAAATGAACAAAATTGGCATCTGTTAATAATTCACATATTATCCTAACATATACTGTTCTTTTCTTATACATTTTTGTGGAATTCATTATTGAGACATTTTTTATGAGAGTCCCACTTTGTGTTTTAGATCAAACATATTTTTTAGTGTACCCTTATTCATTACACATAATACTTTTATTAAGCCATAAAGCTAAAATTATAACATGTCATTGGTTTTGATAATAGTTCTTGAAAATATAATGAGACTATAAATACATATTGAAATAATAATATTTTCATTATATTTTAGAAAAGACTTAATCTAGTACTCTACAGTGTGAAGGATTTAAATCAGATATATAAAAGAAGTAGTAAAATGGTATTGAACACTATCTATCTGTTCCATAAATTATTTGGTTATGATTTTTTTGAGTCAAATATGTAAAAGTATCCCATGTTGTACATGAGTTTATTCTACAGAAGACTTTATATCTCCCAGTAGGCTCATTATAAGGACTGGCACTAAGAATTAGAAAAGAAGGTAAAACAGGCAAATCTCAGAAAAATAATACTTTCTTCAGTTAAATAATAATTAAATCACTAGGAATGAGATTAGCTAACAGCATGAAAACCTCCCAGAAGAAGCTTGCCTAAAATGGATTTAGAAATATTCAAGTTGCCTCCCTGGATGCTGTCATTGAAGTAGTCATATTAAAATGAACCAGTATTAAAAAAAAGCAATTACTTTGTCAGATATGTTATTAAATAACACTTAAATTATGTAACATGATTTTTGTGATGACAAATGCAGGAGTCTCCAAGCTATTGAAGTTGTTGGGAAAACTGATGATTTCTAGATCAATAAGATTTCTTAGATAAAGCAAACTGAATCACTATTAACCTACCCTACCCCTTAGGAAAAAAGTAAACAAAGAGGGTCTCAGAATAATACAATAAATGGCAAACAAATAAAACTAAAATTATAAAATCACCACATTTTTTCTCTAGTAAATCAGATCAGGTGAGTAGAAGCAGGATAGATATGCTTAAATGTTTTTATTTATTTGTTCCTTTAGACATTCCTCCTTTCAGCATCTACTTACTGTATCATTTTACTTTCACATTAGAACTTGGTAGGAAGGTAATGAGTCAGTAACAGGAATAAAAGAAGAAAAGAGTTAGTAGTTTGGGTAACATCTTTCCACATCATTCCAGTGCTTTATTAACATGAAACAATTTTGTCATATTTATTTGCTATTTGGATTCCTCTATGTTTCCAGCATATGGGAGATCTAATAAAATTTTTGGTTATACCAATTTACTGTGCTAGAGAAATTAAATTTTAACATTAGTATCTATGAACCTTAAAAAAATTGGAGAATGATTTTTTTATCTCTTCGCAGTATATTTTTGCAATCATATTACCCTAAGATAGTATGACCTATAATAGATAACTAAATTACTTAAATAAAGCAATGTGCAGACATTACCTTTGTTGTTGTTGTCACTTAAGAGAGAATTCCTACGAATTCTGTATGTATAGAGATCTCCGCAAGCTAGTATGTACAGTTTTAAATATACATTTGTGTGTGGATAACATAGGTACAAATTGGTACAAGCAGAAAAATAGTTGGAAAGATAATTTCTCTTTCTTTTACAGTGTTTATTTAAAATTCACTTTGTAGTCAAGGCACATAAGATACTTTGATTTGAAGAGGTTTCCTTTTGAAGGTGACAAGCTTGCTTTCACTAAAACATTAATCCTCTGGCTATTTATCAGAGACTAGAGACTGTAAGGACATTGGAGACTAGAAATATTATACTCAGAGAATAAAGAAAATCCTAGTACTTCTTGAACTCAAGGGTTTTCATATTACACAAAAGCATTTGGAAAGTATATATTTGGGATGAAAATGGAAGTGTGAGCCCTCATCATTTATATTAAACATATTAGAGAAAACTATCATTTAGTGGATTTCTCTTTAAATGTTTTTTTTTTAAAGCTCAAGAAACCGCACACACATACACACCCATGATTAAGTGCAAAGGACAGTTTTAATAGCTATGGCAAAAGGAAATATGATTTAAAAGATTTTAGCCCTATCATTTCTTTTGATATCACTAAGTTGGTCCTGTAGGCAAAGTAATGAGAATAGCAGAGTACATAATGGAGGAACTCTTCCAGAAAGGCAATTCAGAGAATATTGGATAGATTAGTGTACAGTGGTCAGATAAGTTCCTCACATCTTGATTCCTCCCTAACTATGTATGTACCAGAACTATGAGAGATTTCAGGAGAACACACAAAATGTAATGTCAAGAAGCCAATATATTCATGAGGAAATACATAATATAGTCCTTATGAAACAGGTTTTCAGAGTTGTGGCTTTTAGACGTTTGAAGGTAGAGACCGTCTAATTCAGTTGTATCATCTTTACCACATTTACTAATGAGAATGCAGAAATCTGTAATGGTGTATTACGCAAGATCGCACAGGATGTAAATAGTAGTGGCTGCTATATGGAAGAGGTACTGGCTTGACAGTCAAGGCAACTGAATGTTAATTTACTAAATTAACCTTATTAAATAAAATAACTTAGCTCACCTTTTATTTCATAGTTATAAAATTAAGATGGTTGGACTAAAATGTAAAATTAAAAGGAATAAGCAAAACATATATCAACATGTCTAAATATTGAAAATAAATTCAGAACAGCACATACAGTCTGAGCTATTTATATGCATTTAAAACACAGGTCACATCATTATGTATTGTCTATGGCTAGATATATGAATGTAAATGTAAAAAAATGGACTAGATGAATATACACCAAAATCATACTAGTGGTTGCTTCTGAGACAAGGGTAAGAATATATGTTTGGAGCATGTCTGAAAAAAAAAAAAGAAAAAAGAAAAGAAAAACCTACCTGTATCTGGGTGTGGTTTTTCTGACTGTAAAATGGGTATAATAATATTATGTGCATATAAGTTTGCTGTGAATAGTAAATGAGTCAACACAGTAAAGTGTTTAGAACAAGTGATTGGGATACAGTAAGATATTGTTATCATTAACATTTTATAATTGGGACATCAGATCTATCTCTTGAGCTAATGATATTCGTATACATTCCAGGTCAGTCCTCCTTCATATACAATCCAGGTAAATAGAATGCAACACGGGAGACAGGAACAAGTTTACTTCCAGTTTTGACACAATCAAAGCTTCATTTATTAAATCGTTGCAGTAAAGATTGAGAGGAAAATGCCTGTGTATCATTGATGATCTTTATAACGTCATTTATTATTGACTATTCTAAAATAATATAAATTTTATATACATAGAATATCACATATATATACAGCAAGTTTTGTCAAATGCGTGTCAATTTTTTTATAAAATGTTTTTAGTATATAATATATTATAATTTTCTTCATACAACACAGTCAGTTATTTAATATCTGTTTGTGGCATTAATTAATTACCACAAAGTTCATTATACTTTCTAATTATCTTTTAACTGTATTTTCAATAACCAGGTATTTTTCAATAAAGTATATATTATAATGTTACTTTGAAATAATATTCTCTTCTTGTATAATTTGTAATGAATAAATCATTGGCATTTATTTAAATATTATATTTAAATTCATCATTTCCATCCTCTAATATTTTAACTATACTTGTTCTTTTTATGTTTACAACAGATATATTGATTGGAAGTAATTGAAAATATATACTCTAAAGAAATCTGTTTCAATGTTGCAATAATTTAGAATTCTAGTCTATCAGTAAATATATGGAAATATTATTTGCATTTCTTGGTTATAATTTAGACATGTGTCTAATCAAATGAAGAAATTTTCAGGTTAATTTTTAAGATTAAATTTAAATCTAATCAAGCAATGGTATCTTGATTCCTCAACAAATGATATTATGGACTCCACAGCAATTATTTCAGTGTGGCACACAAATTAACAGTAGTTTAAATAATATATGCACCAATTCACATAGAGCAAAAGCAATAATTTTATTTTATAGCTCCAAGGAGTTGAATTTTAATGATCACTAAACTTTTAAGAAACTCTAAAATCTCACAATAAAAGTTTAAGTATTTTTCCTGTTACTAATATTGAACAATAATAGAGATTTTCTGGTTTGAGTCAAACTTTATGTCATAGAATGGTGGTTCTGACTCATACCTTTTTGAATAAATTTAGAAAATAAAAATAAATTACTTAAAATAAAATCTGCTATAATCTTCATTGCCATGATTCATCAAATTAAGTCAAATTGTGGGGGCACCTGGCTCAGGGTAGATCATGCTACTTTTGATCTCAGAGTTGTAAGTGTGAGCCCATTGTTAAGTATAGAGATTATTTAAAAATAATAAGACAACATTGTGGTCCTTAGAGTCAGATAATTCATCCTTATATCCTTAATATTAGCATGTATCTTAGTGCACTGAAGACATTAAACAAAAGCCTATTGCATATGAATGAGTAGAAAGATTGATGCTTTTCAGATTTATATCTCTGAATTGTCCTTACTTTAAGTGGTGAATTTAAAACAAGAGAGACAAAACTCTAAATTTTAATGGAAGACAAAAGAAATGGTGGGATTGGATGATCAGGTCCATCTTTGGTCCAATTACTTTCAGCTATTCTCCACATAAATCCTGAATTTTTCTCCATACCTGGCAACATATGAAGGACTATGGATGCTAGAAAAGGAATAGAAACATAGAAATATTCTATGTTTCATCAGCTTGCTATTTTTAAAATAATTATTTTTTTTAATTACAAATGTGTCTATCCATCGATTATTTATCTATATAACAATAATTTGGATATTTAGTCTTTTGAATTTGGGCACCTAAAACTATCCCTTTCAAATTATAGACTTTGTATTTTATGTAAATCCTGCTAGAAATGTGTATGATTTCTTTATTTTTAATAATTATGGGTTTTGAGGGGTGCCTGGGTGACTCAGTTGGTTAAGCGTACAGCTTTGGCTCAGGTCATGATCACACAGTTCATGAGTTCGAGTCCCACATCAGGCTCTGTGCTGACAGCTCAGAGTCTGGAGCCTGCTTCTGATTCTGTGTCTCCCTCTCCCTCTGCCCTTCCCCAGCTCTCTCTCTCTCTCACTCTCTCTCTCTCTCACTCTCAAAAATGAATAAACTTAAAAAAATAATTATGGGTTTCGAGGCCTGTTTATTTCAGATGTTCATACATATGAGAAGTTTAGCACTTACTGCTTGTAGAATAAATCTTGAACTATTCAAATAATGCCAAAATTCACAAAAGTAACATCATGAACTCCATATCCTTTAAACCAAAAAAACCATACTGGACAGTTTAGACCCGTTGCATAGGACTCATTTAAACAACATAGAAAAATCTTATATATATCTTATATATGTGAGATCAACAAAGAAACATAGTCCTCCAAACTCCTACCTACTCCCAGATACAGTGAAATATTGCTCTTATCACAAAAACGTATTTCCAAGTTTATAAGACATCAAAGTTCACTGGGTCTTTAGAAAGAATAAATATTGTCTAGGAAAAAAAATAGCTATATACTTTCAAGTCCATGAATAAGAACCTCCTTTTTGAAAAAGCTGCTGTCCTTTTGATTCCAAACAAATGAAGATTCCTGCAGATGGTTTTTCAGAACTGCAAGGGTTAGGGATGTGAAACTACATACATTTTGCAACTCTTTGGCAATAAAATAAATAACAGATATGTATCTAGAGAAAGAAAACTCCATATACTTGCATATATATTTTTAATGCCGTGTTTGCCATAGATTCATGTTGGGATTGGTAAGTGCTTCTCCAGAAAGAATGGACACTGCATCATGTCTATAAATTGGCAGATTATGTGGTTACTTTCATGGGTTAATTTGGGAAATATCAAAGACTTACTAAATATGGAGCTGTCACCTTGTAACCTGAAATCCTTACCGTTGGTCTGGCCTATCAATATGTTTTTGTTGGTTTTTTGTTTGTTTGTTTTGTTTTATTTTGCTTTTTACCCTTTCCCCCATGCTCTGTCACTTTGAATGGTAATGATACAAAGTAGAATCATTGTTTCAGAAAGTCCTTATTGAAAACTATTACATGCTGTCTGGACAAAAAACTAAAATATCCAATTTAACCTGATTTTATGTTAAAATATAGACCATTAAAATATATATATATATATATATATATATATATATATATATACACACACACACACACATATGTATACATATACATACATATACATACCTGATTTTATGTTAAAATATAGGCCGTTAATGTATATATATATACACACATATATATGTGTGTATATATATATTAGTTATGTAAAAGAAATTCTAACTTATTTTCCTTCCCAAAGTATTACTTTGATGCCAGGATATATGGTTAATATACAAAAGTCAATTGTATTTTTATATGCTGCCAACAAATAATTAAAAACACTATTTTAAAATGATGTTTGCAATGTCATAAAAAACATAATATTATGAATAAATTCATTGAACATGTTGATATTTCTAAATTGACAACTGCAAAATATTGACAAGAGAAATGAAAGAAAATCTAAATAAATATAGAGGGGAACTGGCTGGCTCAGTCAGAAGAGCAAGTAACTCTTGAACTCAGGGTTGTAAGTTCAAGCCCCATGTAGGGCATGGAGCTTACTTAGAGAAAGAAAGAAAGAAAGAAAGAAAGAAAGAAAGAAAGAAAGAAAGAAAGAAAGAAAGAAAGAAAGAAAGAAAGAAAGAAAGAAAGAAAGAAAGAAAGAAAGAAAGAAAGAAAGAAAAAGGAAGGAAGGAAGGAAGGAAGGAAGGAAGGAAGGAAGGAAGGAAGGATGGAAGGAAGGAAGGATGGAAGGAAGGAAGGAAGAAAGAAAGAAAGAAAGAAAAAGAAAGAAAGAAAGAAAGAAAGAAAGAAAGAAAGAAAGAAAGAAAGAAAGAAAGAAAGGATGGAGGAAGGGAGGGAAGGAAGGAAGGGAGGAAGGAAAGAAAGAAGAAAGGAAGGAATAAAGTGTATCGTGTTTATGAATTGGAACAAAAGGAAGGAAGGAAAAACAAAGAACAATATTGTTGATTTAAGCCCAATCACATTGATAGTCACATAAAATGTCAGTGGTCCAAACAAGCCAATTAAAGGCGAAGATTATTTGGTTGGATAAATAATAAGACTGAGGGTCATAAATCTGAAAACAGCTTTAGTGAGAGGTTCCAGCTCATGGTCTTTTATGGCATGGCAGTCACGTGATTGTTCAGTGCCTGAAAGGCTTCATGGGGGCTGGAAGATCCATTTGTTGGCAGGACCACTCAGTTCCTCACTACGTGGATCTTTTCACAATGCTGACTGAGTGTCCTTGTGATAAAGCGACTAGCTTCTCCAGAATGAGTTATTTAAAGAAGAGAACAAGGAGGAAACTGAAGTGCCTTTTAGGACCTTATTTTTGAAGTCTTATGTTACTGTGTCTGCTTTATTCAGTTTGCTAAAAGTGAATCCTTAAGTCTAACCTTCACTAAAGGGGAAGAGAAAGATTCTTCAACTGTTGAAGGAAGGAATATCAAATAATCTATTGCCGTATTTTAAATCACTACATACAACTATGTGCTGTCTACAAGAAACTAAAAATAAAGCCACATATAGGTTAAAAAGAAAAAGAAATACCATGCTAGTGCTAATAAAAACAGCTGAAGTGGCTACATTAATGAAAAGTAAAATTTAAGTCAAGAAATATCAGAAATGAAGATAATTATTTCATAATGATAATGAAGTTAGTTTGTCAAGAGGCCATAATGATTATATTAAGAGAGCTACCATAATCCTATAAACTTAATAAGAGAACTTCAAAATATAGGAGACAAACAATAAAGAAAGCTAAAAAGAGAAATAGACAAATCCACAATTATAGTTAGAATTTTCAATACCTTCTCTCTCAAGAACTGATAGAATGATTAACAAAAAGCAACTTGAAAAAAAAAGTCTATGAAATACCCAGACATAACTGGCATTTCTAGAAAACTTCACCCAACAGTAGTTCTTTTCAAGCATACATGGAATACATACCAAGATACACATTATTCTGGGACAAAAACAAAGCAGAACAAAAACCAGTATGTCTCCATAGATTTAAAAGAAATAAAATGCATCTGGATTGTAAAGAAAATGAAACTTTCTTTATTTAGAGATTATATGATCATATATATAGAATATCTAAGGGAATCTACTCCTGCAACAACACCACCACCACCAACAACAAGCTGCAAGAACTAGTAATTGATAGCAAGGCCACAGAATACTATAAAATGTACAAAAGACATATTTTCACATATTAGCATTGAACAACCAGAAAGTAAAATAAGTGCAGTATTGCCTTCAAAATATGAAATAATTAGAGATAAATTGAATAATGGGTGTGCAAGATCTACACAGTGAAAGCTGAGAGATTGATGAACTAATTAATGGAGAGACTATTCACATTTTCTGCAAAAACTGAAATCTGAGTAAATGTAATAAATTATGCCTCAATTAAGTTGATTTTTTATTGACATATAATTTATATTCTTTAAACATTATCCTTTTCAGGTGCAAACCAGTGGGTTTTGTTATAATAAGCAATGTTTTGAAGGCATCATGATTTTCTAATTCAAGAATATTTTCATCACCCTGAAATGAAATCACAGCCTATTAGCAATCACCCCATTCTTCCCTCCCTCTAAATCCTGGCAGCAAATACCCAACTTTCTGTCTCCAGAAGTTTGCCTATTCTGGACTACCATACACATGGAATCATGTGAGCTTTTGTGTCTGGGCAGTTTCACTTAGCATAATATTTTCAATATTCATCTATGTTTTAGTGTATGTTTTATTCCCTTCATAGGGAAATACTATTCTATTAAATGGATATGCCACAATTTTGTTTATCCATTCATCAGCTGATGGACGTTTGAGTTATTTCTACTCTTTATCCATTAAGAATAGCTATTATGAACATTCGGGTACAGTTTTTTTTTTTTTTAATATTTATTTTGAGAGAGACAGAGGCAGAATGAGTGGGGAGGGGCAGAGAGAGGAGAGACAGAATCCCAAGCAGGCTCCATGCCCGATGCGGGGCTTGAACTTATGAAACCGTGAATTCATGACCTGTGCTGAAACCAAGAGTCTGATGCTTGACCAACTGAGCCACCCATGTGCCCCTAAGTTTTATTGTGAACATATGTTTTCAGTTCTTGGGGGTACATACCAAATAACATAGTGAGTAGGTTTAACTTTTGAAGAACTGTCACACTGTTTCCACAATAGCTGTACCATTCTACAGTCCCACCAGCAATGTAAGAGAGTGCCATTGTCAAGGTTCTCTTCAAAACCTGCTGTGGTCTTTATTTATTACCGCCCTCCTAACAAGTATGAAGTGGTATCTCATAGTTTTGCTTTGCATTTCCCTAATGATTAATGATATTGAGCATCTTTTTATGTGCTAATTAGCCATTGGTGTATCTTCATAGGAGAAGTGACTTCAAATTCTTTGGCCATTTTTTAACTAACTGAAGTCCAGTCCTGTACTTTTATTTGTGAATAGAAAGTTTTTATTTACTAACTCAATCCATTTAATTGTTACAGGTCTGTTACCAATTGGTCAATTTCATGTAAGTTATCTAATTTTTTGCCTTACAATTGTTTTTAGTATTTCCTTATAATTGATTTTAAGTCTATAAATTCTGTAGTAATGTTCCCTCTTTCATTTCTAATTTTAGTACTTTGAGTCTTGTTTTTTTGTGCTGTCAAGCTAACAGTATGTCAATTTTTGGAACTTTCAAAGAACACCTTTTAGTTTTGTTTTCTCTACTGCTTTTGGATTTTCTATCATTTATTTCTGCTCCGTTGTATTTGGTTTAGTTTGCTCATCTTTTCTTGTTTCTTTAGTTGTAAAATTAGGTTATTAATTTAATCTTTTTAAAATATAGTCATTTATAGATACACATTTTCCTATAAACACAGCTATAGCTTCATCCTATAAATTTTAGTTTGTTTTATTTTTTATTTTTTTTTTTTTTAATTTTTTTTTTCAACGTTTTTTATTTATTTTTGGGACAGAGAGAGACAGAGCATGAACGGGGGAGGGGCAGAGAGAGAGGGAGACACAGAATCGGAAACAGGCTCCAGGCTCCGAGCCATCAGCCCAGAGCCTGACGCGGGGCTCGAACTCACAGACCGCGAGATCGTGACCTGGCTGAAGTCGGACGCTTAACCGACTGCGCCACCCAGGCGCCCCTAGTTTGTTTTATTTTTGTTTTACTTATCTCGAATTATTTTAATTTCCATTGTGATTTATTCCTTGTGTCATTGCTAAATTTATGAATTTGCTATTTAATTTTGATATATTTGTAAATTTCCCAAATTTCCTTTTGTTGTTGACTTTTAAATTTTTTTTCAATTTAGATTTTAGTTAGTTATCATACAGTGCAATATTGGTTTTAGGAGTAGAATTCAGTGAATCGTCACTTACATACAACACCCAATGCTCATCACAAGTGCCCTCCTTAATACCATCACCCATCTAGCCCATCTCCCACCTACCTCCCTCCATCAATCCTTAGTTTGTTCTCTTTAACAATAGCCAAAATATGGAGGGAGCCCAAATGTTATTGACTTCTGATTTAATTCCACTGTGGTCAGCTAAGTTATCTTGTATTATTTCAGTCATTTACAATTTACTGGGACATACTTTATTAATGGTCACCCTGTGGATTACAATTAGTCTCTTAATTTATAACAATGTAGTTCTGATTAGTTCCAACTTAACCCCAATAATAGGCAAAATCTTTGTTCCTATAATAGCTGTTTGCTCCTTCTCCATTGTAGTATTATTGTCATACAAATTACATCTTTATACATTATGTGCCCTTTAATATAGATTTATAATTGATGCTTTAGGCAATTGTCTTCTCAATCATACAGGAGGAATGTTACAAACAAAAACGTATTTCTATCAGTGTAGTTAACCATTATCATTGACTTTTATTTCTTCATGTGGATTCAAGTTACTGTTAAATATTTTTCCATTCAACCTGAAGGACTCCATTTAAGATTTCTTATAGAGAATATGTGTTTGCAAATAATTCTTGCTGCTTTCAAGATTCGTTGTCTTGTTTTTTTGACAGTCTGGTCATGGTATGTCTTGGTGTGGATCTCTTTGAGTTTATCTTACTTGAAATTTGTTGAGGTTCTCTGGTGTGTGGATCCATATATTTTGGTAAATTTGAGATAGTTTGGGACATTATTTCATCAAACATTTTTCCTTATTTTGAACACCTCAATTTCCTGGACTCTGTGTTTGATGTACTTGGTTGTGTACCAGAATTTCTGAGTATCTTTTCTTTTTTTTCTTTATTCTCCTTTCTTTCTGTCCCTTAGACGTGATATTCTCAATTAACCCTATTTTCAAATTTTCTGATTCTTTCCTCTGCCTTCTCAAATCTGATGTAGTGGTCCTCCAGTGAATTTTTCATTGAAATTATTGTAGTTTTTAACTCCAGAATCTTACTTGGTTCTTTTATTTATAATTTTTATCTGTTTATTCTCCATTTGGTTAGACATTATACTCATACTATCCTTTAGTTTTTAAAACATGATTCCTTCTGCTTATAGGAACATATTTAAACTAGCTGAGTGAAAATCTCTAGTAAATCTGACATCTGGGCTTCCTCAGGGACAGATTCTATTGTGATACCCCCCTCCCTTTTTTAATGTTTATTTATTTATTTTGAAAGAGAGAGAGCACATGCAGGCAGACGTGAGTTGGGGGAGGGTCAGAGAGAGAAAGAGGGAGAGAAAAAGAATCCTAAGCAGGCTCCGCACTCAGTACAGAGTCCCATGCTGGGTTCTATCTCACAAACTGTGAGATAATGACCTGAGCTGAAATCAAGAGTCAGACACTTAACTGACTGAGCCACGGAGGCTCCCCAGTTTTCCGCCTTTGTTTGAGCCATACTTTGTAGATTCTTTGCCTGGTGTATAACTTTTTGTTGAAAACTAAACATTGTAAAAAATACCATAGGCAATTCTGGATATCAGATTTTCCCACCCCTCTCCACCCTTGCTCCCAAGTAGGCTGACCATGGATGTTTGTTGTAGTTTTGTTTTGTTTTGTTGTTTGTTTATTTAATGAGTTTTATAAACTACTTATGTATTCTGTAAAGTTTCTTTACTTTGTCATCTGTAGCTCTAGAGTCTCTGTTTAGTCAGCTTAGTAGTCAGCTAATAACTGGACAGAGACTTCCTAAAATTGCTGAAAAACACATCTCTGTATTTGCTGAGAAGTTCTTTGTTCACATTGGAGGCACACCTTTAACCTCACTTAGTCAGTTGACATCTTCAACTTAGACTTCATTTCTGTATGTGAGAGCCTCAAGAGTAGACAGAGGTAAGAGCATAGGGCCTTCTCAGGTCTTCAGGTCTTTCTTGAGCATATACATAACTCTGGGTGTGTGCACAACCGTATGCATATCTGTGGTCTTTCAGGGCCTCAGATTCATATAAGAGCTTGTCAAAGCCTTTATGGACATCTCATTCCTCAACTTTTTATTTGAAGCTTTTTAGTTAGCCTATTTTCTGCTTCACCTGTTATCTATTGTCTCAAGCAGCTGCAAATTTAAATAATTGCCTCTGTTTGCTTTCAGTAACACACCAAATGAAAATACTTTTCCCCTCACATGTCTTTCAGAACTCCTTTATTCCTCTGTAAAACATTCATGACATTCACCTATTCCTTTTATGATACTTCACTGCCCAAGAAAACTTTGGTGAAGAGAAACCCTTTAGGGATCTGATCTATCCTCCATAAAGAACAAGGCTTAGATCTGTCTCTTTTGGCAACTTCCCTCCTCTCCATATCCTGAACCTAAAACAATTAAGTCCAGAAATAACCATGTGGCAAGAAATTATTGGTTTTCCTCAAATTTTATCCCACTTCATGTCCTGCAACTCCTGTTCCATTTCTTAGCTCCAATAAAGAATGGATTTTCTCAGAAAAATTTAAAATGTAAAAAATAATGTATATGCTCTCCCTCAAGGCTATTTAGTTCTTGTGAGATTAAATTTGGAAGGAGGCAAATCAGAGTTCCAAAGAAATTCACAAAAAATGTCTATGTGTTATTGCCAAAATTGATATATATCTTCCCTGTGACAAGAAAACATTCTCAGAATCTCCAAGTTGGAGTTGTTTCTACAGTCCAGTATACTTATATTCTCTGGCTTCAGTTCTTTGCCATCATGAAATAATTTCAATAGTAGAACAACTACTCATTTTCTGTGCAGCTGTAAAAATGGTGTGGTTTCATTTTATCTTTATCTTTGAAATAATCTTTGGAAATAAGACACATTAAACAACAAATAAAATAAACACTCCTCTTTTTAAAGCAAATATGATCCAAGCACCTAACACATATTAAGTGTCTGTCCAGGTACTAGAAATAATAGTTTTCCAGAAATAAATTTCATGGTATAGATTTTAAAATATGCACGGAGATTTCAGAAATGGGGATATCAAAAAAAGCTAGAGCAGTCTGAAAAAACAAATGAGTACATAAGAGAAGGAAATGAAGTGAGCATTAAAGAATGAGTAGGATTTAAGAAAGCAGAAGGAATTCAGAAGAGCAGTCATGCCCTAGAGTCAGATCATCAAGTCAGTCAAATAAATCCCAAACTATCAAGGCAGACAGACCCAATGTTTCTTTCTAAGGTAAATGTTGAGAATGCATAACTGCTGCTTCAGGCTGGTTAAAAGGCTGGCTTTATGGAATGGTATTCTGTCATCCCTCTAAAATGGATGGGAAATTGAGCAACATAAAAGTGTTTTCTTGATCAAAAAGGAAAAAAAAAATCCTTCTTCTCTCAAATTTATTCTTCCTTTCACAGCTGATGAGATGGGTTGTTCCAGGTGTTTTAGAAGTACTTACTTCATTCCTTCCCCCCGACTTCCCTCAATAATCCAGAAAATATTTCATTAACTATAGTGTTTTAGTAAAAAAAAAAAAAAAAAAAGAAAGAAAGAAAAAAAGAAAAGAAAGAAAGAAAGAAAGAAAAAAAGAAAGAAAGAAAGAAAAATATTGTTACCAAGTCCAAAAAGAGTTTAAAAAAAGGAAAAATCAGTGCTGCTTTGGCCCACAAGATAATAAATGTAACACAAGCAGAAACATGAAAAGTACGTGCACAGAGGCTGGTTTTTACTTTTCCTCCTCCCTTTACCAAGAGAATCTGCCTACTGTTATCAGTTGGAAGATAAGAGATGTGAAGCTGAGCTGACTTGCCCCAATCAATCCAACTGAGACCATCTTAGATGTGCAGATAACTGTCAAGCCCCAAGTATGTGAGTCAGCCCTGTCAAGATTAGCAGAGTCAGCTGACAGACACTTTATTTTTTTAATGTTTGTTTATTTTTGACAGAGAGAAAGAGACAGAGAGACAGAGACAGAACATGAGGGGCAGGGAAGGGAGGGGAGAGAGAGGGAGACACAGAATGTGAAGCAGGCTCCAGGCTCTGAGCTGTCAACACAGAGCCCAGTGTGGGGCTCAAACCCACGGACTGGGAAATCATGACCTGAGCCAAAGTCGGTCACCCAACCTACTGAGCCACCCAGGTGCCCCAGCAGAGACCTTAAAGAGGAAACTACTGCACAGAGGCATGAGCAGTAGCAGTAAGCCATGTCTAGATCCACAAAAGCTGTAAGACATGCCAGACTTCAATGTTTATTGTTGTATGCCTCTGAGTTGTGGGTGGTATGTGAGGCAATACTACCATATCAATAGATAACCAGTCACAGATAACTGTTAACTCACCTTATGACAAAAGATATAACCTCTTTACATCCCCAAAGGTAATACTCTTTAGTAACTTCCTCAGGATAGCCTGATTAAACAAAAACAGTTTTTTCCACATTCCCAAAGCTGCTGTACACCTGAGACCTTTTTCTGTTGCCTGTCAAGTGCTTTCAGGATTCCTCCTAAAATTAGCAGGTGGCCAAGAGATACTACTAATTCCCTTGAACATAAACTAATTAATACTGGATTGCTGAGGTTTTGTTAGTTTGCTTTTATTATTTTCTGGTGTTATTTTTATTGTCTTCTTTGTCAATAGAAATGAAAGAAGGAAGTAAAATTATAGTCACATCCCTATAAATTTGAAGAAATAATAAAGAGAAAGTAGAACTCACCATCTTAAATTCTGAACAAAATGTGTCTTTTCTTAAGCCTGACATAACTCACTCATTCATTATAATTGCGTAGATCTTAAAGACATCTGAACTTGTTTATTATATACCTGGGAACTGTCACAGAATGCCCACAATGTGCATTTACATATGAAGTCACTTACATTTGCATAACAGGTGAAGTAGTAGGATAATTGCCTAGAGCTTTATACTTCTTACAGTCCTGAAATCAGATGCTACATATACCTGTACAGGTACAAGTTATGCTCATTTTTACAAATTAGTATGAACTAAGCCTCTACGAAGAGAGGGAGGGTAGAGAATGGAGAGAACTTCCCACCACCATTAGGTAGAAGTATTCTAAGTGGTCTCGTCAACCTAATAAAATTCTCATTGAAGTCTTTCTGTTTTTCCTTTTCCTCTTCTTCATTCATTCTCCATCCTTCTCCATGTTTCTACAACCAGAGGCCATTCTGTCCTAACTTCATCTATATATCCAGTGCCTTTATGTGTTCAACTGATACAGTAGCCCTGGCAGGAGATCATAGAGAAGATAGTAAAATCAGAGTACTTATCTCCCTCACTCTCCCTGTAGGATTTCCTTGGTTTGCCATGTTCACTTTTCTCTCAACACAGAAGACCTTATTCTTAACCTTTTTTTCTGATCCCAGGTTCCAGTAACACACCCCTTACCTGCATTCCTTAGGGCATGGGGTAAACCATGGTTACTGTACCTTCCCTTGCAAATTGTTGTAGATTAAAGTCTCCTAGAATTTTTATTATTTATTTATTTACGTATTTATTTATTTGAGAGAAAGAGAGAGCATGTGAGTGGCCCTGTTTGAGGGAGGAGGGACAGGGGAAGAGGGAGAAATCTCCATGCAGGGCTCTATCTCTTAATCCTGAGATCATGACCTGAAACAAAATCAGGAGTCCTTTGCTTAACCAACTGGGCCACACAGGTGCCCAATTGATTTATAATTATCTTGTATTGAGCTTGCACTCTCTTTTCGGTGGGGACACTAGCTGGCAAACTCTCTAATCACAGTCCTCAAAATTTTCCTTTTTTGTTAAACAGCAAACTTTTGCAGGAGCTGTAAATGTGTGGCTGAGCTTATGGATAGATTAGAACTACCTGGCTATTGGCAGGACCGCTTGATGGAGGAAATAGAAACTGAGTATCCACATCACCATCCTATGACCCATGGTAGAGAAAACAAACTTTGTGGCACAATATGGCATGGTATCAAGGTTATAGTGGATAAAATGGAAGGCAGAACTATCTTCAGACTGTATAATTTTATTAGTAACTTGAGCCTCAAGTTCCCATTTTGAAATAAGCCATTTGACTATTTGTTCTATTCATCTTCAGCAGAATTCTTGAGAGAATCAAATGAAATTGCAGTAAAGATACATTGAAAACTATAAAATTGTAAAAACCAGTTTTTGTTAAATATTTGGGAATATTCTATTTTTATGTGATTTGGGACCCAATTAAACTAAAATGTATAAAATTTACAAACTTGTACTAGTTTGAATCCCCTTATATGTATATAGTTTTTTTTCTTTTAAAAATTAGGATGAAATTCCAGATATATTAATGTATTTCAGGTAAAGGAGAAATCCAATAAACTACAAAGTTTCTTAACTGATTTCACTAAACACATATAATTTCTGCAACATCATATTTTGCCAAATCCACGTCATTCCCGTGAGTAAATATTACAGAAGTCACCTAGATACTGTTCATGGCTGCTCACTGATTGTTTCATGGTGGTAAACATCTAGAAGACATCTCTCCCTCCTCTCTCCCTCCATCCTTCCCCCTCTCCTTCCCTCCCTCCCCTCTCTGTCTCTCTCTCTACCCCTCTCTCTCTCTCTCTCTTTCAGTTATTCATGTAATCATAACACCCATCATGGAGCATTATGTGTGGTCTATTTGTTATTATCCACTGCCAATGAAACCTTAATAAGCAAGTCTCCACTACTATTCATGTGTGGTGTAGTGGTTGAGTCAGTGATTCTTATCATGTCTGAAGAAACACCACCCATCAGGGGTCACATTTACATGCTCTATTGGAAAAGAACTTTAGCTGAAAGTGTTCTCAGAGTTCAGATCCCGCTGTGAAACATATGTGAAGAGACATTAACCACCTATATGTGTTAGGAATGTAAGAAACATGGAAAAACTGTGCAGTTTTCACAAAGTGGCAAAATAATTGAAACTTAATGAGAAGGTTCTCTGGATAGAAAAATGACCCTTTGTTGCAGTGTCACTGACTTCCCACTTTCTATCAGGTAGGTGGAAAAATGAATGAATAAGTGAATAAACAGCTACTTAAATCCTACTGAGCCCATTTTTTGCTCATTGTTGATTACTTTCTAGGTGTTCTGTTTGCCACTTAGGTATTCAAAACAGTTTTTTGTTTTGTTTGGGTTTTGTTTTTTTGTTTGTTTTTTGCTTGACTGATTTAGATTTCTTTTTTTTATATGAAATTTATTGTAAAATTGTTTTCCATACAACACCCAGCGCTCATCCCAACAGATGCCCTCCACAATGCCCATCACCCACTTTCCCCTCCCTCCCAGACCCCATCAACCCGCAGTTTATTCTCAGTTTTTAAGAGTCTTTTATGGTTTGCCTCCCTCCCTCTCTAACTTTTGTTTTTCCTTCCCCTCCCCCAAGGTCTTCTGGTAAGTTTCTCAGGATCCACATAAGAGTGAAAACATATGGTATCTGTCTTTCTCTGTATGACTTATTTCACTTAGCATAACACTCTCCAGTTCCATCCACGTTGCTACAAAAGGATAGATTTCTTAAGTTTATAAAAAAAATAGAGACTTTCTTTTAGTGTTTTCACTCAGTATTCTGGGTGTGGAATTAGTGAGCCTCCAACCAATCCTGACTTAATCTTAGTGACACAGTTGCAAGTAAACCCTAAAATTCTGAATTTGTTGAATTTGAACTGCTAGGCTCATTACTGTAACTTTCAAAAATAACCTGCCTTTTTAGAGAGTGTTTTCCTCTGCTAAGAAACCAGTGGATTTAGTTCTTTCTCTAGAGACGAAATTATCTTTAGTTCTTGGTACTCCTGTTGTCTGGTTGTCTAGGGTTTGTAAATTGTCTCCTTGGCTAGCCAAGTTCCTCTAGTCCTCAGAGCTACCCTCCAGACCTAAATTTTCCAGTAACCACTTGTTCTGTCTTCTTTTCAAAAAAGTTTTTGAAAATATACTTAGCCAGCCTCTTCTCCCTTTTCTCATTTGGATGAAATTCCTTATTCCAGAAAAGCTCATCCTATTATTTACTGTGGTAATGCAATTACTAATGGAAGAACCTCCAGTTTATGTCCTTCCACAAGTTTGCTCTACCTTTCCCCACTTCTTTCTACTGTCATCTTTCAGATGTCACTGATCTTGTTGGATCTTGCAACCTGTGATGTTAGAAACATACTGTTTTTCTGTCTTTTAATGGGCTAACATGCTGCCTCTAACCCCAGTTTTCCAGAACTGGTAAATAGTAACTGTTGGAGAAAATAATCAAAGAAATACTTTATGTTAAATTAGCTGAAGTGTTACTGAATGTGGACGAACAAACTCTTAAAACACTGCAAATGGGAATGTAAAAAGTATGCAGCCATTTTGGACTTCAGTGTAGCTGGGGTTTTTTTGATGATATCCAATGTATATATATTATGTAAACCAACTATTCAGCTCTTAGGAATTTACTGAGGAAAAAAGAAAACAAATGTTAATACAAAAGTGTATACACAAGTTTATAGAAGTTCTGTTTGAAATCAGCAAAACCTAGAAACATAGAAACATCAATGGTTCAGAAACAGGTAAATGGATAAACAAATCATGGTATATCCACCCAAAAGAATACTACTCAGCATTAAAAAGAATGAAATATTAATGTACACAACATGAATAAATCTCAAATAATTATGCTGTGTGGGAAAAATACATATACATTTATATCTCCCATATATTTATATTTCTAGAAAATGACAACTAATATATCATGACAGAAAATAGATCATTGGTTACCTGGGGCTGGGGCTGGGTGAGGATTAGTTGAAAAAAGACATTGTAAAGGGAGTCAAGAACTCTTTTTTGGGATGATGTTTCTGTTTATTATCTTGATAGTGGTGATAGTTTTGTGGTTCAACATAGAAGTTAAAGCTTAAAAATATTTATACTTTATACCTGTCCAGTTTATTAAATATGTTACACCTCAACAAATCTACTATGAAACATAGTATAGGAACAAGTGTGGCTTCATATTAGAAAATATTAAGTTGTGAAAAGATAGTATTTATTTTTATTTTTTAATTTTTTTTAAATATTTATTTTTGACAGAGAGAGAAAGGGGAGTGGTAGAGAGAGAGGGAGACACAGAATCTGAAGCAGGCTCCAGGCTCTGAGCTGTTACCACAGAGCCTGATGCAGGACTCGAACTCAGGAACTGTGAGATCACGACTTGATCCAAAGTCAGTCACTTAACCAACTGAACCACCCAGATGCCCCTAAAGTATGTATTTTTAAAGAATATGACAAGTGTTTTTTTGGAAAGGTGCTGAAAACCAGAAAAAAATGGAGGAAACAAATATTTTCAAATGGAATATTGTAAGTAATAGTTATAAAACTATTCAAATTCCAGGCATATCTCTATGTATTCATAATATAATATAAATCACAATGTTTGTAGGATAATAACCAATTACTGTGGTTGCACACAAATAGTCATCTCCTTTATCTCTTTAGGGAGGGGCTATCCCTTTCTAAGAACTGAAATGGTTGCCTGGCTTAGGAGTTCACTCAGGTCAAGCAAAATATTGCCCATCTTTCCTGAACATTTACCTTCCTACCAGCACAGCTATGGAATTAGAGAAGGGCATAGGCATATATAGACCCAACCAAGTTAATAGAAATTGAGAGAAGGCAAATACCAAATTTATGCAATTAAATTAATAAATCATAACTTTCATTTATCAAAAAAATATAATTTAAAAATGTCTGTTTTACACATAGACCAGTTATGCAATAGGGACAAAGAATGAGAAAAAGAAAAAAGGAAACAGAAAGGAAAAAAATGGTTGAGACACAGCCCAGAGAGAAAGAATGGGAAGTTGAGCAAAACAAAATAATATAAAACAAACAAACAAAAAGCCAAAAACTGGAAATGGGAAGGGAACTATATAAAAAGAAGTTGAAGGAAGAAAAGAGCCTTGAAATTAAAGAGTGTTGTTTCTTTTTTTCTCTTTTTTTATCAATTTACAGCAAAAGATAGATGAAATGTATATGAATTTTATTTTTACTTATTTATATGCAGAAAGCACCAAAAATTTTTATCTGGTTGCACAGCATCAAAGAAAATGGAGGTAAATATTTGTAGAACATCTACTTCAGTCAGATTTCTTTCATTTTTTGAATATTTAAATTGACTTGGTATTACTTTTTAAGGTCTTTTGGCAGGTTTTTTTATGAGGTTTAAAATATAAATAATTTGCAGAGGTCTTTACTTTGTACTTTTAAATATTAAATAAACAATAGAACAAAAGAAATGAACAAGAAGAAAGAAGGAAAGAAAAAAGGGGGGAAAGAAGAGAGGGGATGAAGGAAGGAAGCAAGGAAGGAAAAAAGGAAGAAAGGGGAGAAGGAAGGAAGTTTAGGGAGATTGAGGCAGGTGGGTGGGGTGACTGTGATTAGATTTTCCCATCATATCACAATCCTGCTTTCTCAGATCTCAGAAATGATATTCCTCTGAGTAAGAAAACCTCCCCTTACTAGAGTAGATAAACAGTTTGCCTGGAATTTGCAGACGCTAACCTATATGAATGGGTAGTGCCTGCTGAGGTTCATAACCAATTGGTACTCAATATTTTTAACCTTTAGGCAGATGCTAGCTAGGCATTTTGTTAACATTTACTCTAATACAAATTTAAAGTGAATGTGAACACTATGATAGACTTTCTTGGTTTCTTGAAATTTCCTCTTAAATGCAGTTGAAATAATGCTTTTACCCAAAGTAAACAAGCTCCCTTAATTTAGGGCTTTTGTAAAGTCAACCAGCTAATCATGTATTTTGTTACACACACTTCCTCAGAGGAAATTACGCACAAATGGATTCTCCAGCCAACTTCTGAGTGTCAGATAGAATGGGTATTGTTTCTTCTATATAAAACAGAATTATTCAACAAAAGATATGAGTTGTTCTTAAATTCCAAACCAAGTTACCAGCAAACCCATACCTATAATGTAGTTCTTCCTCTGTCCCACCAGGGAAGTTTCCAGTGGTGTCTTATGATAATAATATTGACTTTCACTGCAAACTAAAATGCTCAGTAGCAACTTCTAAGAAGTTACTGGCTGAAATTTAAAGGAGCTATGACAACTTAATAACACCACCATATTTATTTAGTAAATCCAGAACACAAATATGATCTAAAAATGACTATGAATTAGAGAAATAAGAGAGAAAAAGGCTTGGAATTAAAATAAGTTATCATTATATATGTATAATCTTTATAAACTTAATATAAATAGCACTTCATTTTAAAGAGACTTATTATTTGTATGCTTTTATCATTATTAATGCTAACACTGACATGGATCTTTTAGTATCATCTAATCCCAGGCATTTTGTTTCCAGAAAGTATAAAAAATAAAAACTACCAAACTACTTGAAACCTCTGAATTTTCAGAATGAAGAAAAAGGGTCCCAGTGATTTGACCAGTGTCATAGGCCTATGAGAGATGTAGACTATTCTGGACTATAGGTCCTGTGGCTCCTAGATCATGCTCCTTTATAGCATATTCTGAATATTTTCTCTCAGTTGTTAGTGCATATGATCATATGGTAGTTTGTGCCTTGATCAAAAATTAAACTGAAACTTATTCTATTTCTTTAAAGGTATTCCTAAGCAATGCCTTTAACTCTTAAGCAATCTTGCTGGAAAACACAGGTTTTGGATTTGTATAAGCCTGAACTGCTGAACTTATGGTTTCTTAGTGACTTGCATGACAGTTTCATGTATTTTCTTACCTACTCAATCCCCTTACATCACCAACATAATGACCTTGATTTTTACTTTACTAAGAAAATTAAAGCAATAGAGAAGCCCCCACATCTCTATTCATCCACCAGCACCCACAGCCATATACTCCTTGCCACGCTGGTGTCCAAGACTGCACTTTCAGTTATATTTTGTCCTTACCACTTTTGACAACTTGAAGCCGTGTGATATCTTTCACATGTCAGTTAGTTTTCCCACTTTACTGAGTCATTCTCATCTAGTACATCATGCATGCCATTTTTTTTCTATCTGAAAACAAAATTTTGCACTGATCCCACTTCCACTGCCAGTTACGGCCCTGTTTCTTGGCTATACTTTGCAACATACTTCTTCAAAGAGTTGTTAATGCCAATATTTCCCATTCCTTTCTTCCCATTCCCTCTAATAACATATGTATGTTTCCATTACAAAGAATCTTCTGTCCAAAACATTTATGATGTGTCAACAATACCAACTACCTGCAGATTTCCTCCCAACTAGGCCCTTACTTGGGAACCAAGACTGATGGAGCAACTGTTTGCAAAAGAGCTATTAAATGCTTGAGTCAAGAAATGACACTTGCCACAGCCCACTAACTAGACCATCCATGGCCCTACCCACCCTTCTCTCAAACCAACATTCAGTCTGTCAGCAAGTCTTATTTTTCTTATCCACAAAACATACCAACATCTGGCCACTTCTCTCTATCTTCACTGCTAATATCCAAGCCAACATTATCACTTTCTTGAATTATGGTAATATATTCATAACAAACAAGTCTCCTCACTTCTTATTTGCACCTTCAACAGTTTAGACTGAGAGATTATTTAAAATGTTAAGCAACATTAGTATTCAGCTTTAAAATAAGGAAATTCTAACACATGCTACAGCACAGATAAACCTTGAAGACATGCTGAGTGAAATCAACCAGTCACAAAACACAAATATTGTGTGATTTCCCTTACATGACATACATATAATAGTCAAATTTATGGAGACAGAAAGTAGAATGGTGATTTCCAGGAGCTGGAGGGAAGAAGAGAATGGGCAGTTATTGTTTAATGGACCCAGAGTTTCAGTTCGGGAAGATGACTAAAGTTCTGGAGATGGAAGGTAGTAATAGTTTGTCAACAATGTGAAATTAAGTAACATCATGTCACTCCTCTGCATCCACTTCTAAAGACTCTCAGCTTCACTTAGAGAAATATACCAAAGTGTGTAAGCTAACCTGTATAGCCATGCATTATCTCTCTGTGTCCAGTAACCTCTGTGATCATCTCACCTGCTCTTCTCTCCCTGTCGTGCCTTTTTCTGGCCACACTGGCTTCTTTGTAGCTCTATCACCTTGTGCCCTTTGCTCTACATGTGGCTACTTTTCTCTCTCCTGGTAATCTTGGGTCAAACCTCATCTTCTAATGAGTTCCCTTGATCACGCTATTTCAAGGTGATACACATCCTTAATGGTACTCACCACTAACCTACTTTTGTGTAGTACATAGTATCCTCTAAAATATTATGTAATTTTCTTAGTTATTATGTATGTTTGTTTGTTTATTACTCACTGTCTGCCTCCAGCTACTACAATGTAAGTCCTCCCGGGCAGCAAGTATTGCTGTTTAGCTCATTGATGTATTAACAAGGGCCAAGAACAGTGTAAGAGTCATATAAGGTGCTTAATAAATATTTGTGGAATGTTGAATAAGTAAATGCCATTCTACTACCCCCAAACGCTGCTCATATTTGATCTGTTAGCTTTCTGATCTCAATAACTCTTAAAGAATATATTTGCTCTCATTTTCCAGGTAAACTCCCTAGGCCACAGTTATTGTGATCTTCTTCAAACCCTTACATCCACACCAACTAGCTAACATTTATGTGAGTTAGACATGGCTTCCACTCTTCAATCACTCATTTTTTTGTCTGTTTCTGTGTTTATTACTTTTACAACAGCTTCATTCTTTGTCCTTGTTTATTATTCTGGTATTTATAAATTATTTTTATAGACAATTATTATTTATTTATGGAGTTTTAATATGACTGGTAGAAATGGTATATGGATATCATCTGAAATTTTATGCAATGTAATCCAATCAAATGGTGTTATCAATATTTGGTTATAACTCCAGGCCACATATTTTTATCATGTGTTTGAACTTTGAATGTGAATAGCAGGAGCATTTAAATTTAAAACAGAATAAATAATCAGAAGCAACAATAATAGGATTTTTAAATTTAAGAATCTCCAATTGTTTTATAATTAGACTTTCATAATTCAAAAATGGTATAGAAAATATCATTTATGATTTATTTAAAACATTCTATAAGAAAATGTGTTCTTCCACCCATTGAGGCAAATGCCCTAATATTTCTACAGAGGATTTTGTGGCCATTTTAAGATTGTTGTTAAAAAAACAACAGCAACAAATATATGCCTATATATCAGACATCAAAATCAATCAAAAGTATTTGTTGAATGTGTTCAATATGCCCATCTGTATGCTCAAAACTTTGAAGAGAATTCATTTCATTCTGTTTTCTATTTTTAAGTTATTTCATCAAAATAATTACACAAATCCACTAGAACGCCTTCTGAAATTTATATATAGACAGACCTTTTACACAATAAAGTCAAAGTAAATGTTAAAGATTTGATCTTGCAATTACGTTTGCACTTTGCAAAAATGGGCTTTTGAGCAGTGGTTAACTTCCCACTCCCTACCCCATACCTGAATAAGAGTTGGCTCCCCTGCATGTTGACTCAATCATTGCTTTTGAGTAACCCTGGGAATAATGACTTAAAACCTTCACATTTGTACCAGCAATCTATTCAGATTCCACAGAAAAAAAATTTAGCTGAATTATACCATTTAATGATAACTGCACTGTCGCTTGAAAAATAATGTAGCCACCTATATATGAAAGTACTGAGTAATTTAAAACATGCAAACATATGTATGTATACTTGGTCCAATTCTTCAAATTCTGTTATATCTATCCTCCTTTTTTTAATTTTTTTTAACGTTTATTTATTTTTGAGACAGAGAGAGACAGAGCATGAACGGGGGAGGGTCAGAGAGAGAGGGAGACACAGAATCTGAAACAGGCTCGAGGCTCTGAGCTGTCAGCACAGAGCCCGACACGGGGCTTGAACTCACGGACTGCGAGATCATGACCTGAGACGAAGTCAGATGCCCAACCAACTGAGCCACCCAGGCCCCATCTATCATCCTTTTTTGAAATAGGGCCTGGGATTTGAATGGGGAGCTAGTACTGCCAATGGCTTTCTCTATGGTTCTAATGATTCCAAGGGCAGTCTCATACTTTTGAATACCAAACTTAAGATTACGCATTTTGTTTGATTATTTACGCAATGGTATGCTAGCAAATGTTTAATGGCCTGTATGCAAGTGTGTGATTAAGTTTATTGGGACTTTTTTCCAACGTAGTGTATGTATAGCACATGATAGGAAATAATTATAAAAATACACTCTTCAAAGTAAATTCCATATAGCCAATTGATTCTCACAGAATGCTTTCACTGAGTTTTTTAAAATTTTTGTAAACATGAAGCATATGATTACAATGATTAGTGAGTGTAGTTCTAACATGAATGGTGGTTGATATTTTGTTTGCATTAATATGTAAGAAGAAAATTAAACAATTAGGATATATGTAGGGAATTCATTTATTCTTCAGTGACATAATTTTTTTTTTCTGAATCAGAGAAAGATTTTTGAGTACTGGAAGAATATTTCCCCAAGTTATTGTGTTATTTACAATGTAAGAGCTATATGCATGGCAAACATTTATGTTCAATCTACATTCTTAACATTTGTCAATCTCTTTCTTAGGCCCGGACATTCAAAAAACAATGAATGAAATCTTGATTTATAATGTTTGTTTATTTCCACCATAAAATCCACTTGCTTTGACCAGTTTCAAGATACCAGTATGAAATTACTGAACAAATATTTCAACTTTACAGATAGAATACACATGCTAGGTTACCATTGTATCATCAGAATTCCATTTTTAAAATCCTGCTTTAACTATTTCAGACTGTGTTTCATAAATTTGCCAACCCTTGAAATTTTACCTTATAGCCTACTGATAAAAATTGTCATTAGCATATTCTGAATTTTTCAACCTTTAACATACTACTTGTAGAGTTTTGCTAAAGGTGGTAATCCTACACACCTGCGCTCTGTGGGTTTCCTAGAATGACAAAATAAGTAGATTTTGATATTCAGGGTGTGTGGGTTGCTTAGGCCCATAATTGTTTTTAACGGGCTGCTCTCTTCAAAAACACAGTTGGTTACTACACACATCAAACCAAAGACTTAGGCCAATAAAAATTAGGGGATTTATAGGTTTATAATAACTGAGACTTTGTTAAATATAAATAATCACTAGCATTTCTTTTTAGCTTTTCAGCATACTATGGAACATGTACTATCCTGCATTTCATCATTCAGTAATGACTTGGAATACAGTGTGACAGTAGTAAGCTGCCAGAGTAATGCAACGGCAAAGTGGGTTTTTTGTTTAATGATTTCATTTTGGCAAAGGTTTGTTTACATGCTTACTTCTGTTTAAAGCAGTCAGTAAGAAAGGCATTTCTATTTATGATAGGAATGATCAGGCTTGTGCCAGTCTGGTCTTTGTCTTGTATTACATGCACTCTGATAGTCATCTACCTCTCAGAAAATCCAATTCTGGCTAGGCATACACAGGCAAAATAAAATGCATGGTGAAGTGACTCTCTGGGAATTTTCAGGCAAATTAATTGGCAAATAGGAAACAATTCTCTTTTAGGACTGCATTATAAGGAGTTCATTTTTTGTTTCCATTTAATGGGTATTTGTTAACACCAGATATATTCATTTGTCTATATGGAAATAAAAATATAAACTTAGAGCTTTTGGGATGAGGTGGGATGAGGATAGGAGTTATTTAAAAACTCAGAAATTTGATACGGGGAATCAGTAATTTAGAAGTCCAAAACTTGATGTTTACTATGATAAATTTACTCCTCCTTTCCCTTCCTTTATACTCTTTACCTTGGGCATGTAAGAACAATGTTGCCAGGTTTTGAGAAAGTTCAATGATTATTTAAAATAAGTTTACTCTCTCAAAACAAAAAGAGAGCACCTGGGGGGTTCAGTCAGCTAAGCGTCTGACTCTTGATTTCTTGTCAGGTCAGGTCAGAACCTCACTGTTTTGAAGTCAAGCCCCCTATTCTGTGGTAGGTGTGGACCTGCTTAAGATTCTTTCTCCCTTACCCTCTGCCCCTCCCCCATTTGCATCCTAGCATGGGCATGCACTCTCAAAAACAAACAAACAAACAAACAAAAACAGTAAGTTTAATGTGTTTGAATTCATTTAAAATGAATCTGTTTTTCCAAGGATATTTTCCCTAAAATCTAAGCCATCTGTATTTTAAGAGGAAAATCCTTGCATGTGTTTCTAATTCTTCTATAAACATACCATTAAAGTATACCATTGCAAAGACCAGTGGATAGCCAAAAAAAATGCATAAACTCTTTTCCCCATAGAAACAAAAAGGTTTGGGGGATTCCAAAATATTTGGAGGGTTACAGAAAGAAAAAAAAGATTCATTCAGCTGCTCAGACTTTTTATTATATATTTTAAATTTTACTTTGTCCTTTCCTGCTGTTTTTCACTTTCTCTGAATTTATTCTTTAAGCACTCCTTAAACTACTGTTTAAAAATCACCTGCCTTTTTTCAGACTTTTCTAAAACAATATACCATGTAACTAACTTGGTTAGGAGAAGAAGAAAGCTATAGAAAAAACAAAATTCACCATCACATGGTCCACAGAACTTATTGTATATTTAAGTCATAATTTTAGAAAGAAAATATGGAAACAACTAAACATTAAAAATATGGGCATTTTGTCAAATATTTGAAGTCTAAGCTTCTCAATGAGTATTTTTAGAAGTTTGTGCTATGTCCAGAAGGTTACTTCAGTAATTAAGGTGAAATGCTTGTGAAAAAGGATATATTTTTCCTTAATGAAACTGAAGTTGTTTTTTAGCAATCTGATGACATTAAGTTTGTTTTTTACTTTTGTGGTCATTCTGCAAAATGGTACCCATTTGAGGTCCAAAATGTTTCTGTTGGCTGCATGCATGATCCAAATTAACCCATTAGTTGTCATACCTTTCCTTTGGTGTAGGTTGTCAATTGCTGGACATGGGAACAATGGTGGATATGAAACTGCTCAGAAACATGGAAGCCAGGAGCATATCTGTGTCCTATAGACCTAAGCTGTTAAGAGGCAGATCTAATCAATGCAATTTTCTAAGCCCACTCAGCCTGATTTATACAGAAGCAACACAGATGAATGAACTAGGTGGTGATCTATCTGTGAACTGCACTGACCATTCAGTTTCTCCATGGTCCGTTAAGCTAGTTACAAACCTGTGTCTATGATACAAAGTAAAATGGACAGTTGAGGCAATTATCTGAACAATTCTGGCGAAAAGAAAGCTTGTAACTAAGAAAAAAGTGAGTTGGGGGTGCCTTAATTATCCATATTGAATTTCTATATTGATCACATTCACAAGACAATTGCTTGACTCACCACTTCATTTTGCTTGGGTAGACACGGGCTAAGATAATTGAAAACAATTAAACAGCAGTGTCTGGGGAACCATAAGTGACAATTTGGGTCAGATATTGTGGTGCAGGTTAGCTTCATCAACAAGTATTTATCAAACCCCTACTGTGCTAGATAGTGGGAAGATTACCAGTTAAACAGAGAAGAAAACAGCTATTTGCAAACTACTGGAAACAAGGTATGCATCCATAAAAATGTTAGGTGGAATGGGGGCCAATTTGACAGTGAGTTTCAAAATAAAAAACCTGTGTTTTATGAAATATGTTGATCTCTTTCCAAAGCCTAGTGAAACTTAAAATATTTGTAGTGAGACATCAGATTGGCTGTCTTAAATGCATGCCATTATTAGAAGATGAGTGGAAAGATTTCACAGAAATCATTCATTGAATGAAGCAAACACACTCTGGCCATCCTTCTTTGGAAGGCAAATATATCTGGGAGAAGTTAGATACTTAAGTGCATTAAATCCTCAAAGACTTCCCTTAAGGAAAGTGAGTTGTCCCTTCCTTCAGAAGACAGGTGAGAGCAGCAGGTTAAGATCACTGGGTGCCTGGGGTGCCTGGGTTGCTCGGTCGGTTAAGGGTCCGACTCTTGATTTTGGCTCTGGTCATGATCTCATGGTTCCTGAGATTGAGCCCTATGCTGGGCTCTGCATAGACAGCACAGAACCTGCTTGGAATTCTCCCTCTCCTCTCTCTGTCCCTCCCCAACTCTCTCTCACATGCATGCACATGCTCTTTCTCTCTCTCTCTCACTCTGTCTCTCTCTCAAAACAAATAAATAAAAACTTTAAAAAAAAAAAAGGCCACTAGGTGCCTGTGGGAGATAACTGAATCATAGAGAAGGTGTAAGTAAGGACTGAAATTTTCTACACTCACGTAGCAACTTTGCCTTGAGTCAGCCAGGTCAACCAGCAGGCCCTTTAGCATCAAATGATTATTGTAGTGAACATGACAGCAAGGTTAACCTGTCTCCACCTAGAACACTGAGGTGAGACCTGCCCAATACACAAATATGTGAACATTTAAAAAATTTTTTTTTACATTTATTTATTTTTGATAGAGAGAGACAGAGCACAAGTTAGGGAGGGGCAGAGAGAGAAGGAGACACAGAGTCCGAAGCAGGCCCCAGGCTTGGAGCTGTCAGCACAGAGCCGGACACGGGGCTCGAACTCACAAACTGAGAGATCATTACCTGAGCCGAAGTCGGACGCTTAACTGACTAAGCCACCCAGGTGCCCCAATATGTGGACATTTTTTATTGGGAACAGTATCACTGGTAGGTCTTATAGTGACTTTAAAAAAAAAAAAAAAAACGTTTATAAGTTTTTTAAAAATTTGTTTACTTATTTTGTGAGAGACAGAGAGAGCCCCAGTGGGGGAGGGGCAGAGAGAGAGGGAGAGAGAAATCAAAGCAGGCTCCATTCTGTCAGCTTAGAGCCTGATGTGTGGCTTGAACTCATGAAACATGAGATCATGACCTGAGCTGAAACTGAGAGTCAGATGCTCAACCGACTGAGCCACCCAGGTGCCCCTATAATAACTTAATCTAGAACCACATCTGTGTGTCTTGGAACACACACACACACACACACACACACACACACACACAGATTCTCTAAGTCATATATTAACACATAAAATGGAGAAATTAAATATTTGCATATACTCCTTTGTCATACACTCTTTAAAACCCTAAATAAGATGTCTTTTTCTTTATTTTGATTGTGTGTGTGTAGATATAAGTAAATATGTAAGATAAAACTTAAATATTTCATAGTATTGACAATGTTGTTAATACGGTGTTAAAATATAAATAATGTCTGGATTAAATGTAATTCACCATAACAATTGAGACTTTATAAAATAAGACCAATTATATTTAAGTCAAAAATTAATATTAATTCAAAAAACATATAAAAATAAATGTGGGTGATTTCTGGTAATGTTTTAATGATTTTAAAGGGAATATCAATATGTCATTAGAATCAAATCCTCCAATGACAGCTATCTTTTCATGTTCATCTTTGTCACAAAAGTTTAGAATTGGTGCTGGAAAGCAGAGTAACAGAAACATGTTCTAGCTTTCTTGAAAGCTAATTGTTCCATTTTTACACCACCCCCCGCCTAGTACAAATGAATACACTTCCTCAGGTACTCACACATTCACTCCTGCAAATATAGACTCACTCCTATTTAGAGCTAATCACAAAGTACTAGGATTCAGAGGCAACTTGCGATAAACTAATTTCCTGCTTCAGACTCTCCTTATTAAAAAATTGATCTATTCCATTTGTCTCTCTGATTTAATCTATGACATCAATCAAATGAAAGATTGGTACTAATATACATATAAGGTACAGTGATTCTACTCACCTGTAAAGATAAAACAATTGTTACCCTTTACCATAATTGTACTGCACCTCGAATCAACCTGAATTATAACTGAGAAACTGGAAAAGTTACAATTGGCTTTACTTGCTCATTCAGCTGTTACTCTTCTAAAAGATCCAAACCTTCCCACAAATCCTCAGAGGCAATACAATTCTCTATTTTAATGAATTCACTTGCACCCCACTGAGAATTAATTGCTTTGGAAGCAACCCAATGGTCTGACATGCTGAGAGGCCCACTGGTAGTTCTTTTTTTCTAATAAAGAGCTCTAAGGAATTAACCAACCTCCTGACCAGGTATAATGTCTTCTTCTATTTTCCTTTCTACCTCTCTCTGTCCCCTGTCTTTCTTTCCATCTTCTCTCTCAATCTCTCTCTCTCTCTCTCTCACACACACACACACACACACACACATGAAAGGATTGTGAGAGTCCTGGTATTATTGCCAAAACTGTAAATACTTTGTTTTATAAATATAACTGGAGGATGTCGTGGTATGTAAGCCCACAGGTCAACATCCTATAGTGTCTTTGTGAGGAAAGTCAGCAATGAATTGTTCTTTGTGAAGATACCTTGGGTGTTAAAGTCTATTACAAGAATAGAATTTGCCATACTTGTATATAATTGGATATGCCGTACTGTGATTCCTACATGAGGCTAAATCTCCAGTTAAATTCACTTATTCATTAATCCAACAGATATTTATTCAGTAACTATTGTATGTCAATATTTCCCCCCAAATTAGAAGCTGTAATGGGAGGATTATTCCAGGAGGGTAGTATTTAGTAGTATGCAGAGCTATTCAGATGCATAGATAACCCAGGTGAGACACAGGAACTGGGGTATAGACAGAAAGAAACAGAGCTAAGACATTAGTTGAATTCTATGCAGATGCTACTTAAAATTATCTAACTGCCTAAGTCCCTTAAGTGTCTCAATAAAGAGGATAGATACAGCAGAGCTATTGAAGGAAAGTTAATATCTGTAAGGCATAACTAACAAATAGGGAACAATCAGAGGTAGATACAGCTGAAATAGAGCTCTAAGTTATAGCCTTGGCATTTCATCATAAAATTCACATCTTGTTTCCTTGCTGCCCAGGCAGAAAGGGGAAAAAGTATTACTTGCTGAATTTATTGTTATGGAAGTAAGAAAAGCAGGGGACACCTGAGTGGCTCAGTTGGTTAAGCGTCCAACTTTTGATTTCAGCTCAGGTTATGATCTCATGGTTTTTGGATTCCAGTCTCGCATTAAGCTCCTCTCTAACAGCCTGCAGCCTGCTTGGGATTCTCTCTTCCTCTCCCTCTCTGCCCCTCCCCTTCTCACACTCTCTCTTTTTCTCAAAATAAATAAATCCACTTTTATAGAAAGGGAAGTAAGAAAAGCAAAATCGTTTATCATAAATAGTATTTTTTGTTATGGGATTCTAAAAGAAATTTATTGCATAGCTTTTTACTAAGAAACCTTAAAAGTATAAGCGACTTAATGCATTCCTAATGGTTGTTTCATTAAATAAGAAATATTCTTCGGAGACTTCCACTTCCAGCAAAGATGGAGTAACAGGATCAGACTTCTTTTGTCTAAAATAAAACTTAAAAAGAACAAGAAAATCACACAAAAATATTGGAGATCTCACTGGACATTTGGCAACAAAGGACAGTGATTCCTGAAAGATATGAAACAGATGAAAAGAACCCGAGGACTGTCCCATCTTATTGCCTGGGAAGAAGTTTTAGCCTATGGAATGAGGAGAGCATATGCTGCCTGAATTGAGGGGATAGACCTGGGAATCCAGGGAAGCCAAGGTGACTACGGTAGTCAGGAAAAAATACTGGAGAGGAGACAGCTGAAGAGAGAGAGAGAGAAGGAAAAAGATGGAGAGAGAGATCAATCTAAATATCTGAGGATAGTCTCAAGCCTTCGGGCCTTCAGATAACTACCGATCATGACATATACATGAGGAAAACACCTGAGACTGGTGAAAGAAACACCTGAAAGAATTAGAGAACCAATCCTCAATTCTCGTACAGGGCAAGGTAGACCATGTCTTTAGAATAGCTGAAGTGCAGAACAGTAATTTATAGGCCATCGGGTAGAGCATTCTGAATAGTTTTGTTTCAATGGTGGGGGAAACTTAGCCCCAGACTAAATGGTGCTCTGGTCCTGGCTTAAAAAGCTGGTAGCAAGAAACAAAAGGATCAAATTGTTTTAGGTAATATGACTACATTTCTGAACAATGCTCATGAATATGTATGGGAGTGCAAAAATATCCCCTATCCAGCAAAGTAAAATTTTAATGTCTGACATCTGATAAAAAAATTATCAGGTGCACAAACTGTGGCAGTAAATCAGACTTCAACTGTGAAAGAAGAGTCTTAAGACCCAAAATAGCAATGCTTATGTGCTTCACGTTTATTGCAAGAAATGTATAGAATACAACAGCATTAAAGTAAGAATATGCATCACCGCTAAAAACTGGTTCCCAGCAGGGTTTTGCAGAAGCAGAATCCAATTGTCCACCCACTACAGTGGTTTATAGAATGTGTTTTCTCTCTCTGTAGGAATCACTATCATGTGCACAGGACACCTCATATTTAGGGAGTCCAG
The DNA here is from genome assembly GCF_028018385.1 of Neofelis nebulosa. Classification (NCBI taxonomy): domain Eukaryota; kingdom Metazoa; phylum Chordata; class Mammalia; order Carnivora; family Felidae; genus Neofelis; species Neofelis nebulosa. The sequence goes on from NC_080782.1 coordinate 74,029,035, forward strand.
AATGGAGTGTAAATCTGGACCTTATATATGCAGCTGGCCACATTCCTGCCAGCTTCAAACCTCTGAGGATCTTGCCAAAACCAGGTACAAACCACCAATCATGATTTTATCAGCAAACATTGTTGCTAAGCTGGTTAAAAGACAAGCAAACAAACAAAAACACACTTTGAAACCTGAGTCAGACCCAAAATTATAAAACGACATCATTAATCAGTACATTTCAAGCTTTGTCCAAGAATTTCTATCAGGCCAGTACATCTCTTTAAACAGCTCAGGCTATTTCCAGATCTTCTGGAATAAACCATTTTAACCACACCAGTCACGCAAAGAAGCAGAAAATCACCATTGAAAATGAAGAGACAAATCAACCAATCTAAAAAATCTAGAACTGAAGCAGATAATATATAATTATTAGACAAGCACAATTGTTATTCTAATGATCCCATATATTTAAGAAGCTAGAAGAAAGACTGACCATGTCAAGTAGTGACATGAAAGATGTAACAATAACTCAAATCAAACTTCTAGAGATGTAAACTACAAAGCTGAGATTAAAAACATGCTGGGGTCGCCTGGGCTCAGTCAATCAAGCATCTGACTTCAGCTTAGGTCATGATCTCACTGTTCGTGAGTTCCAGCCCCACATGGGGCTCTGTGCTGACAGCTCAGAGCCTGGAGCCTGCTTCCGATTCTGTGTCTCCCTCTCTCTCTGCCCTTCCTCAGCTCACACTCTGTCTCTCTCTCTCAAAAAACAAACATAAAAAAATACAATATGCTGGATGGGTTTACTATTAGAATAGATATTACAGATGAAAAGATTAGTAAACCGAAAAACATATTAATAAAAATTATTGAAAGCCAAATGCATTGAGAAAAAAAAAAAGCCTGAAAATAATGAATAGAGAAAGCAGCTGGGCCTTCATGGACCTTCAACTACATCTCACACCACGTACATAAAAATGCAAACAAATCATAGATTTAAGTGTGAAATATAAAACTATAAAACTTTTAGAAGAAAACATAGAACATTTTTAGGACCTAGGACTCAGTATGGAATTTTCAGATTTAAAATTTAATTCATATATAAAAATCAGTAAGTTGGACTTTATTAAAATTAAAAAAAAAATTGCTCTGCCATGATGATATAAAGACAAGATACAGACTTGGAGAAAGTACTTGCAAACCATATATATGACAACAGACTCATATCTAGAATAAGGAATTCTTCCAACCCAGTAAAAAAAAATCAGAAAATGGGAAAAAGGCATATATATTTCACTAATTAAGATACAAGATAGCAAATGAGCATATGAAAAATGTTCATTTGAAACATTTTCATATGAAAAATGAAACATCACTAGCCATTCAGAAAATACAGATTAAGACCATTTCACATGTTGGAACACCTTGAAATAAAAAAAATAGTGACAGTACCAAATGCTGATGAGAATGTGGAGAAATCAACTAGTCATACATTGCTCATGGGACAGGTAAAATAATACGGTCACTCTAAAAAATTAGCAATTTCTTAAAAAAGTAAGTATATAATTTACCATATGACCCAGAGATTATAATCCTGGGCATTTGTGTCACAAAAATGAAGTCTTGCGTCCATTCATAAACCTGTGCCTTATGCTCAGGGTAGCAGATTTATTTATAAGAGCACCGAACTGGAAACAAAGTGTCCTACAAGAAGTGGATAATTAAACAGTCTGGCACATCCACTAAATCATACCTAGCATCCCAAAGACTTTTCCAGTATACACTGTCATTCCAAATTACTGGGAGGAAGAATGTTGATTTTTTAAAAAAATATGAAGTCTTCTTCAAAAGTGCCAGCTACCTTATTTGTCTCTAATTTGAGGAAGATGTATAGTTTCCATGTTATAAATGGAACAAATGATAAGCACAGAATGTGGGAAAATACAGGGCCCTTGTGGCTAGGAAACCTGTGTTCGTTACATGGCTGTGCTATGAGCTTAGCTGGACAAAGTCCTTAATATCTTCCAGATTCATGAATCTAGAAGAAGAAACAAGGACAAATCCTGGAAAGGTTGTTGTGAAAATGAAACCCATGTAAAAGGTTTACTATACAATCATTTAATTAAGATTTTTTTCCCTACCCAAACATGTCTCCTTTTAATGGATGTTATGTAGTACATTATTTAGAGCATGGAATCAGGCTTAAAAGACACGTGAGTGAGCTCAGACTGTTCCTCTTACCAGTTGTATGAATCTGGAATATTTAGTTTGATTCTCAATATTTTAATCTCTGGAAAAAATTAATAACATTACATCACGAATTTTGTATTAATTCTAAAATGATATATTGTAGGTATACTCTAAACCCAAAATCTTCAATGTCTTACTCAATGTATTCAGTTAGAAATGTGGCAGTTTGTATTAAGACACTTTCTTTGTTGTTTTCAGGTTAGAATTAATAAATCTATACCATTCCAAACAATGTCCTTAAATGGAATCACTTGAAATGGCAAATGATTATTTTTCCCCCAATTAAAATGTATGTTTCTTGGGTAGAGATAAAAAAGAATTCCAGTTTTATCTGGATTTCACCTGGACTGTCTCCCAGATTAATTTGGTTAATTTGATCTGTGTATCTGTTTTTGTGCCAGTACCATACTGTCTTGATGACGACAGCTTTGTAATATAGCTTCAAGTCCAGAATTGTGATGCCTCCATATTTGCTTTTCTTTTTCAAGATTGCTTTGTCTAATCAGGATCATTTGTGGTTCCATGAAGATTTTAGGATTATTTGTTCTAGTTCTGTGAAAACTGCCAGTGGTATTTTGATAGGGATTGTAGTAAATGTATAGCTTGCTTTTGGGTTGTTTAGACATTTTAACAATATTTGTTCTTTTGATACATGAGCATGGAATATTTTTCCATTTCTTTGTGTCCTCTTCAATTTCTTTCATAAGTGTTCCATAGTTTTCAGAGAGCAGATCTTTTACCTTTTTGGTTATGTTTATTCCTAGGTAACATGGGTTTTGGTGCAGTTATAAATGAGATCAATTCTTTGATTTCTCTTTCTGCTGCTTCATTATTCGTGTATAGAAATGCAACAGATTTCTGTACATTGATTTTGTATCCTGCAACTTTACTGAATTTGTGTGCCTATTCTAGCAATATTTTTGGTGGAGTCTTTTGGGTTTTGTACTTAGGGTATCTTGTTGTCTGTGAAGAGTGAAATTTGGACTTCTTCCTTACTGATTTGGATGCATTTTATTTCTTTTTGTTGCCTGATTGCTGAGGCTAGAACCTCCAGTACTATGTTAAATAACAATGGTGAGAGTGAACATCCCTGATCATAGAGGAAAATCTGTTTCTCCCCATTGAGGATGATATTAGCTACAGGTCTTACGTATATGGCCTTTATGAGGTGAGATATGTTCCATTTATCCCTACTTTGTTGAGGTTTTATTTTTTGTTTGTTTTTCAAGACTGGATGCTGTATTTTGTCAAATGCTTTTCTGCTTCTATTGAGAGAATCATATAGTTCTTATCCTTTCTTTTATTAATGTGGTGTATCATGTTGATTGATTTGCGAATATTAAACCACCTTGTTCCCCAGAAATAAATTTCACTTGATCATGGTGAATAATTCTTTTAAAGTACTGTTGGATTCAATTTACCAGTATCTTGTTGAGAATTTTTTCATCCTTTTTCATCAGGGAAATTGATCTGTAGTTCTCCTTTTAAGTGGGTCTTTGTCTGGTTTTGGAATCAAGATAATGCTGGCCTCATAGAATGAGTTTGGAAGTTGTCCTTCCAAAATTTGACTTGTGTATGTAAACAAATATAACTCTTGTGTGAAGACTCTGAAGACAGTTGTCCTGAAGGTGTAAATCATGGAGGAAAAAAAATCATGATTAAAAGCTTCAAAAATGCATTCTAAGGAAAGTATCTTAGCACAGTGTTTATTTTTTTCTAAAATTGCTATTAAATAAGTTGTCTTTGAGTAATGAATTAAAAAATTAGAATTAAATATAAAAATCACCCAAATATCCATTTGTATATTGAGAGAGGCAAATGATATTTTTAAAAAATGAATAATATAAATATTAAATAATGAATAACATACGTCTATATATGTATGTTCTCTAGTGCTAATTAAGATTATCTCTGCCTTCATTCACATTATGTTACTGAATTGTGGCATGAAAAAACAAGATTAACAAAGGGTTAAATATAAGCAAATTATTTTTCAAATATAAGCTTCAGTACACAAATAACATTGAAGAGAACAGCATTTTTAAGTTATTCAATATAATTGAATTCTCTTGCTGACAAATTCCACATGCAAAGTTTTAATGCCTGTGTGGAATGTAAAAGTCCTCAGAATAAAAAAAATAATTGCTGTAGTTTTCTTCTTTATTAATTCAATATTTATATTTCTAGTTGCTTTTAAAATAACCCACACAGGACAGGGATAATTTGTTATTTATATTTAGCTTCTCATTTGTTTTGAATTGGGAGAATTTATATACTTCTTCAGTTTGTCCATCTGAATAAGGGAAGATAACTGACAAAGAAGCTAAATATATCAGAAAGATGCAGTTAAATTTTATATTGAGTTTAAATTATAAGTAGTACCACATGTTTTTAATCTGTGACAAAGACACAGTGAGTTTTAAAAGTAAAATTTACCCTATTTAAAATTAGGAATATTTTTCTTCTGCAGCTCTTTTTAAAGAGCAATTCAACGTAAGTGCATTATTAGTGTTACTTTTAAGTAAGATGATATTACAACATTTAACTAAAGTACTTATTTCAATAGTTTTATTGCTGAAATTACATTTGGAGGTCAAGACTGTCGAGGGGACCTTCTGTTTTATGGCCTTCTATTTCACCATGGCTCTGTGGATCTGTAGTAACTAGCATGACTTCCCACACCGGAAAATCTCAGTATAGTTGTGGTGGTATGGAAGACAATAAGAAGAATATGCACACATATGTGCACACACAATATTGATGTCATGTTCAATAATTTTAAATGAATTAAGGGCATATTATTGAATTAAGAGCATAATAGATGCTATGCAGCATCTAAAATGGAAATCAGCTGATATGCATGGAAAACATGCATTCTCATTTCAATAGCAGCAATTTTTAGAAACTAAATATATGATTAGGAAAGATCATGAGGGTGATGGGAATTTATTCTTACTGGAGGAGCAAGGAAAGACAAATTATTAAGGATGTTCATAGACAACATATTTTTTAAATCTTCCCAGTACTTAGAAATAGTTTTCAATTAATATCATAAACATGTAACTACAAGGAAATAAGACAAATTTTGCAAATCAGTCAATATAAATTTTTAATGACTTTAGACTGTATATGTTATGTTTCTATTAATTTTACCAGGCATAACCATCTCCTAGCTATAAATCTATTTTATATTAAAATAAACCCCTGAAAGTTTCATAGCATATGGACGATAAGACAAATTTCTCTGATTCACTAAAAATGTAAAAAATAAAGAGACTCAAAGTACCATTTGTTGCCTGAGCAATGAAATAGTTCTAATCTCTTCAAGTAGATGAGAGAAATAAAAACTACAGAGTCATGGAAGGAAAGTGTACATTCACTGTTGATTTTCATTCTTTAATCCTCCCCAAATCCACAACTTTTGTCATGTTATTACTTTGCAGTTCTCCCCATTGAAAGGATGGGGTTTAACTTCTCACTCTTTGACTTTGGTCTGGCCATGTGACTTGCATCAGTAGGCAGTTCTGAAAATAGGATATAAACATCATATACATCTCTGTATGCTCTCTTACACTTCCACCATCATTGTGAAACTAACATGTCCCAGACAGCCATGTCCCAGACAACTAGTCTAAAAAAGAGAAGAGACATGGGAAGCAGAACTGCCATAGCCTACTAATCAAATTTCCCACAAAGAGAGCCTTGCAAACAAATCTAGCTTACAACAGACAAAGTCTAGCAGGCGTGAAGATACGTAAGAATAAATGCTTTTAGTGTTGTACCCAAAAATATTTTATTGTTTTTTAAATGACATTATTTTGACAAAGTTAACTGAACAAAAAGGTAAATGCAAAAGACATCCAGTTCACAGGTACATAGTTAAAGAGAGAGGCAAGCTAAAAAAAAGAGTTGAATTAAGATTCAAGAACTCCTGTCTTGATGGACTTGGGGAGTGCCATTACTCTCCTGATCTAATGGTCCAAAAAGAACACTTTTTTATGGCTATTAAAATGTTTTCTACAAAGATATTTTGGGAAATGGTTAAAATTTCAACGATTATATTCATAGACATGCATGAGAAGGGTTCTCAAAGAGTAATATTTGTATATGAGCTTGTCCCAAGTACCAAGGCAGAGGATACCCTTCTGACCTCAAACCATCTCAGACTCATACCTTTTGTTATTAAAACTGGCTATAACTTTGGTTTAAAATGAATAATTACAACAATCACTTAGTAATTTAATCTCAAGGGCTCTTTTTAAGGTATTGTGCTCCAGTTAGTTGGCAAGCAACCTGGGATTATATGTAAGTGGCAGTTTGCTCTGTAGAAGAGAGAAAGGCCTAGGAAAGTCTCCACTGAAAAATCTCTGTGATCATGGCATGATCAAAACACCATTATATTCTGGAAAACAAAATGGTGGAGAATTTCACTAGGACTAAAAGTTATAGAAAGGAAAAATACAAAAAGGTAAAAACTAAATAGAATGGCCTAACCTATTGGGCACCATTGAAGAGAAAATTGCTAAATTTAAAGATAGATTGCTACAAAATGTCCATACTGAGGCATGGAAAGAAAAAATAATTAGAAAACTGAGAAAGACATACAAGATATATGTGGAAAATTATATAAATATTAATGTATGAGCAATTGGAATCCCAGAAGGAGAAAAAGAGGAGGAAAAACAATCTTTAAAGAGGTAATAGTCAATAATTTTCAAAAGCTGATGAAAGTTATGAAGACACATACTTAGGAAGCCCTATTACCCCTAAACTGGATAAATAAAAAGATTAAAAACAGCTTATTACAAAGTTGCGAGCAAGTAGAAAATCTTAAAGGTAATTTGAGGTAAAGACATCCTTAAAGAAACTGCAATAATGGGGTATCTGGATGGCTCAGTCGGTAGTGTCCAACTGTTGATATGGCTCTGATAGTGATCTCTTGGTCTTTGAGATGGAGCCACCTCCTCAGGCGCTGTGCTGAGCATGGAACCTGCTTGGGATTTCCTCCCTCCGTCTCTCTCTGCCCTTCCCCACCATCTCTCTCTCAAAATAAACTTAAAAAAAGTAAAATAAAGAACCTGCAGTAAGACTTATTGCTGATACCTCAACCCAACAACAGAAACTAGAAAACTACAGAACAACAAATGGAGATTGCTGAAAGCAGCTGTTGGAGTGATTGCTGCGGTATACTGTCCAGATGAATGACCTTATCCAAGTTTATCCTACCTTACCAGGAACAGCCCATATTCAATAACTGGTTGGTAGGGGTAAGCAAATGCTAATTTCACTTGCTTCAATTAGGGATGGCTATAATCACCATTTCAGGGCCAGAGCCCCTGTTGGATTTACTGAGGTAATTCTAACCACTGTAATGCCGGTTAACTTCTTCCTCTGCCAGTCTTTTTATTTGTTCCTCCTCAAGTGTTCTTCCTGAGAACACTTCCTAGCAAAAGTCTTATAAGCAAATTACTTTCAGGAGAATACAACCTTCCCTTTCAGGGGAGGCAACTCCCAAACTAGAATTCAGAAGTGAAGGTGATATAAAGGTATTTATTCTTTTTTCCCCCCTCTACCAGTTTGTCATAGCATTATCTCGGTACAAAAAACAAATGGAGGGGGGCACCCATGTGGTTCAGTCAGTTAAGTGTCTGACTCTTGATTTCAGCTCAGGTCATGATATCATGGTTTGTGGGATCGAGCCCCGCATCAGGCTTTGCACTGATAGTGTGGAGCCTGCTTTCTCTCTTTCCCTCACTCTCTGCCCTTTCTCTGTGCTCTCTCTCTCTCTCTCAAAATAAATAAACTTTAAAAAAAATGGATTTTTTTGGGAGAAGGAAAATTATTTCCAACAACAAAACAAAAATGTACGGCATGATAAAGAGTACTGGAATATGTATTTAGGTAAATGTAAATGGGTCTTAAGTTTATATAATATATACCTATATATAGTAAAAATGACAACTGCATACAAAAAGGGGTAAATAGAGTTAAAGTGTTCTAATATGTTAGATTAGAATATGTATTTCTATGAGTTGTTAAAAATACTAATGTGTATTTAACTGCAACAATTCAAATATGCTTATTGTAAATTCTTGGGTATATACTAAAATAATAATAAAATAATGTACAACCGATGAAGGTAAATGTAATAATAAAAAGCATTTGATTATTTAAAAAGAAGACAAAGTAGAACATAATTAACAGAAAACAGGTAAATAGGAAACATTATAATGTGGTCATTATAAACCCAAATATCAGTAATTAATTTAAATGTAAATGAGCTAACTATTCCAATTGTGAGACAAAGATTTTTCAGACTAGACTGAAACACATTTTTTTCTTTAAATCTCTAAATGTTGCTTATAAAAGAAACATCTGAAATGTAGGGGCAAAGAACTGTGGAAAATTAGAAGTTGTAGTTTTGGAAATAGTTATGTTATACAAACTCAAAACCAAAAGCAAGCTGGTGTAAATACACATATCAGAGAAGGTGAATTTTAATGCAAGAAATAAAGAAGGATATAGTTAATGAAAAATGGGTGATCATCTGGAATTATTTAACAAGAATGTGTTTGTCTAATAATATATCTTCAAAATATAAAAAGAAACTGACATAACTAAAAAGAAATTAGACTTCATGTATAGTCACTCAAGATAGGAGTAGTCTCTTGTACTCAGAAGATCTGGATTTAACAATCTGGCAGACATGTAGGCATGAATAAATTAAAAGCTTGACAGGTGATTCTATATTTGTCCCTTCCTTTTTTCATACCTACCATAGAATTACCACCGTGAAAGAATCACTGGAATAAAATATCTTACTAAAGTGATAACAAAATTCCTTAGTCTCTTATCTCTTACCTTTACAAAGAATTGATAAAGTAAGGTTCTGCCTCATCTTCCTCATACCTCATCTTCTCTATCAATAACTTTTTCATAGATAGCAGCAGATAATAGCACTGGAAGGCAATCAGAGGCTAACTTCTGGACAACTTGGAAACTGAAGTAGGACTGAATACGGGAATATAATTCTGTTATTGATGCTTTTCGTTTTTATGATTTACTGAGGTGAGTCAATGCCATATATTGAGTTATTAAATGTGGGATAACAGAATTTCCTTGTAGAAAAGTAACAGTGGTGAAATTGAGAACGAGAAGTGTTTTCTAATGCTATCAATCTTACAGATTTGTAATCATTAAAAATTGTGGCTTTTTTTTTTTTTTTTTTTTTAGGTTCAAAGAACCTCACCAGGGACACCATTCTTTTCTTTGTTTCTGATAATAACTGTACTTAAACCTCAAATTTGATGTTAGATTGTCTATAATTCCATCTTTGTTACATCATATAATCTACTTATTTTTTATAGCCATGGGGATAATATAGCTTAATATTATTTTAGTTATCAAAGTTAAAGTTTCAAACTAACTTGACTTCTTATGTTAATGAAATATGCTGTGTAAGTATCTCTGACTCCACCCTGACAAGGAAATTTGCTTTGTTTCCCTACAAACCAATTATATGATCATAGATATTTATATATTCATGGATATTTAAAAAATGGTACCTTCTGTAAATAAGTTAATCTATATGCTGATAGCTACATGGTCTTATTTTTAAATAAATTCACTTGCATGTATTCTTTTAACTTAAAATCAATTATTTGACTCAAAAGAAAGTTATACTAGAAGTGAGGTACTGGCAGTGGACATAGAAGTTGCATGAGAAAAATAAGGCAATATGGTAGTAGAAATTGTGAACACTTCTGTAAACTGTAAAAGCTTATGATTCATTTTTGCTTCTCTAATTTTCAAATATATATCCATAATATTTTCTGTAGGTGAATAATAATTGCCTATAGTGACAAGTTTATATTTCTGAGAAATTTCCCAGGAACTGAAGGCAATAGAATTATGTCTATATGCATTTTCATTGTAATAAGAACAAAATATATGATAGAAAGGCTATAGGAAATTGGACTTTATAGGTATTCTGAGGAAGACCTAATCTTCAGTAGTACAGTGGACAGAAGACACTACAAATGATTTTTGTCCGATGCTTAGCAAAACCAATTATTTTTCTGGATGCCAAGGATTAACAATAATTTATCTTATAAACTCCTTTACCCACACACATTGCCACAATTTAGCATCCATGTGTGGACAAAGCATGAGCTATGTGAATGGAGACATTATCCAAGCATAACATGCAGTATAATTGTGGATTTAGCTTTTCAATTGAATTGCTTTAAGCAATGTTAAAAAAAGATATTATTCTCTAACAAAGGACTAATTTGCATTAGCAATATGTTTGGTTTTTGGTGTTTCTATGATTTTTACAGGTTTATTTCATTTAATAGAGATTCATGCAATTATGAAAATGTTATTTTTCAAGTACTTATCAGTACCAGACAGTATGGCTAGTTTCAGCCTAGGGCAATTATCAGCTAATTTGGCATCTATCTAGTAGATTGGTTCCCAAATCACAAGGCTTTTCAGACTAAATAGCATTTATTTTGTGAGTTGTTCACAAGTGCTCATCTGCATGTATGAAATTTCTCCTCTGATTCTGGTTTCTGAATGTGCATGTTAAGCAAAATTGTAGGATTGAATCTATTTAATATGTTTCAGATTCTGACTAACTTATTGTCTCCTGAAGTCATTTTTAAAGTTTTTAACTCCCTCAGTTAGGACTTAATTATTTTAGTAACGATTCATATCAGTGACTTACTACACTGTGCCTCAGTTGGGAAGCCTGCACTATGAACGGAAATATGGAGAGATTCTGCAAGAAATTATACTTTATTTACACATAAACTTATATGTTAGAAAATGAAAAACAAAAACAAAAACACAACAACAAAATATACTGTTGATTTTCACAGGTGGAGAACATAACATAGTTTTGCTGTCATACTTAATATGATATACCAAGTCTTATAGGGCAGAATAATCAAAAAACAGAAACACCACATATACATTTTTTGTATACTATTCATCTCAAATTGTAAGGTTAACAACTGAATTCTCCTTTTAGCTTTTATGTAATTTTTTTGTCCTTTAGCATACCATGACAAAGCGCATTAATAATTTATGATAATCTGAACAAAATATAATGCTTATTGCCTGTAATTATAATATAGCAATTTGCTATGTGTATGCATTTCTATAGGTCTCAATATTTAAAGACAAATAAAAGTTGAGGTGTTTGTATTGGTTTTCTACTTTTTGGTTTATTTAATATAAATTGTATAATCTGTAAGAGTGCTTTCTTTCTATCAGTTTTACTCAAAGCACGAAACACCTACTTAATCAATGTTGCCAACACCTTCATATATTGTTCATTTGTGTAATATACACAAATACAGTTTTAACAAAATACAGTTTTCATATTTTTATTTTGTGAAAGGTCAGAATGACTAATGTATTTTTAATCATAATGCACTAAAGCAACACAAACATTCTCTCACTTTAAAAGTAATCATGAGAATAATGAATTTGAATTAGATTCATTCTTTTATTCAGATTTTTAATTGATTTAAGGTAATTCATGCATTAACTTCTGCTTACTGACCCCTGTGGTCAAATGTGAGCATTTTTATTTTATTTTATTTTTTTAGAGAGAGACAGGCAGAGCACATGCCCATGTGAAAAGCGGGGGAGGGCAGAGGGAAAGGAAGAGAGAGAATCTTTGTTTTTCATTGTGTGTGTGTGTGTGTGTGTGTGTGTGTGTGTTTGTAAATATGTCCTTATCAGTTTATTGCCTCAAGTCTCTCAAACCATCCTTGTTTGCCCAGCTTGTAATACTAGAACTGAATTTTTTCCAGATACATTTTATTTATTTATTTATTTATTTATTTATTTATTTATTTATTTAAAAATTTTAATCCAAGTTGGTTAACATATAGTGTAATAATGATTTCAGGAATAGAATTTAGTGATTCATCACTTACATATAAAAACCAGTGCTCATCCCAAGAAATGCCCTCCTTAATGCCCTCTGCCCATTTAGTCCATCCCCCCACCCAACACTCCTCCAGCAATCTTCTAATCTATCAGTTGTGTTTTAATTTTGCTGATTGTTTCCTTTGCGGTGCAAAAGCTTTTTATCTTAATGAGGCCCCAATAGTTCATTTTTGCTTGTATATCCCTTGCCTCTCGAGACAATTTAGTAAGAAGTTGCTGCATCTGAGGTTGAAGAGGTTGCCTGTTTTCTTCTCTAGGATTTTGATGACTTCTGATCTTAGGTTTACGTCTTTCATCCATTTTGAGTTTATTTTTGTGTATGGTGTAAGAAAGTTCTTCTGCTTGTTGCTGTCCAGTTTTCCCAACACCATTTGCTGAAGGGATGGTCTTTTTCCACTGGATATTCTTTCCAGGTTGTCAAAGATTAGTTGGCTATAGGTTCATGGGTCCATTTCTAGGTTCTCTATTCTGTTCCATTGATCTTTGTGATCAATTTGTCGCATCCATATGTCTGTTTTCGTGCCAGTACCATACCGTCTTGATGGTTACAGCTTGAAGTCCAGAATTGTGATGCCTCCAGCTTTGGTGTTCTTTTTCAGGATTGTCTTGGTTCTTTGGGGTTCCATACAAATTTTAGGATTGTTTGTTCTAGTTCTGTGAAGAATGCTGGTGTTATTTTGATAGGGATTGCAATGAATATGTAGATTGCTTTGGGTAGTATCAACATTTTAACATTTGTTCTTCCAATCCAGGAGCATGACATGTTTTTCCATTTTTTTGTGTCTTCTTCAATTTCTTTCATAAGCTTTCTATAGTTTTCAGTGTATAGATTTTTCACGTCTTTGGTTTATTCCTGGTATTTTATGGGGTTTTGGTACAATTATAAATGGGATTGATTCCTTAATTTCTCTTTCTACTGCTTCATTATTGATGTATAGGAATGCAACCGATTTCTGTACACTGGTTTTATATCCTGAGACTTTGCTGAATTCATGGATCAATTCTTACAGGTTTTTTGGTGGCGTCTTTTGGGTTTTCCACATAGAGTATCATGTCATCTGTGAAGAGTGAAAGTTTGACTTCTTCCTTGCCTATTTGGATGCCTTTTATTTCTTTGTGTTGTCTGATTGCTGAGGCTGGAACTTCCAACACTGTTGAATAACAGTGGTGAAAGTGGACATCCTTGTCATGTTCCTGACCTTAGGGCAAAAACTCTTGGTTTTTCCCCATTGAGGATGATGTTACCTGGGTCTTTCATATATGGCTTTTATGATCTTGAAGTATGATCCTTCTATACCTACTTTCTTGAGGGTTTTTATCAAGAAAGTATACTGTATTTTGTCAAATGCTTTCCATGCACGTATTGAGAGGATTATGTGGTTCTTTTCCTTTCTTTATTAATGTGATGTATCATATTGGTTGGTTTGCAGATATTGAACCAACCCTGCCTCCAGGTATATAATCCCACTTGATCGTGGTAAATAATTTTTTTAAGGAATTGTTGGATCTGGTTGGCTAGTATCTTGTTGAGAACTTTTGCCGATGCATTTGCAGATGACATGATACTCTATGTGGAAAACCCAAAAGACGCCACCACAAAACCTGTTAGAATTGATCCATGAATTCAATTCTTTTGAGAATTCCCTGAGACCGTCTGTAATTGGGAAATTGGTCTGTAGCTCTTCTTTTTAGTGGGGTCTTTTTCTGGTTTTGGAATCAAGGTGATGCTGGCCTCATAGAATTGGTTTGGAATTTTCCTTCCATTTCTAACTTTTGGAACAGTTTCAGAAGAATAGGTGTTAACTCTTCTTTAAATGCTCCAGAATTCCCTGGAAAGCCACTGGCCCTGGACTCTTGTTTGTTGGGAGATTTTTGATTACTGATTCAATTTCTTCACTGGTTATGGGTATGTTCAAATTTTCTATTTTTTTCTGTTTCAGTTTTAGTACTGTATATGTTTCTAGGAATTTGTCCATTTCTTCCAGATTGTCTATTTGATTAGCATATAATTGCTCATAATATAATCTTATTATTGTTTGTATTATGCTGTGTTGGTTGTAATCTCTCCCCTTTTATCCGTGATTTTATTTATTTGGGTCTTTTCCTTGTTCTTTTTGATCAATCTGGCTAGGGGCTTATCAATTTTCTTAATTCTTTCAAAGAACCAGCTCCTGGTTTCATTGATCTGTTCTACTGTTTTTATTTCGATACCATTGATTTCTGCTCTAATCTTTATTATTTTCCTTATTCTGCTGGTTTGGGGCTTTATTTGCTGTTCTTTTTCCAGCTCTTTTAGGTATTAGGTTAGGTTGCATATTTGAGAACTTCCTTCCCTTTTTAGGAATGCCTAGATTGCTATATACTTTCCTTTTATAACTGCCTTTGCTGCATCCCAGAGGTTTGGGTCTGTTGTGTTTTCATTTTAATTGGCTCCCATGTGTTTTTTAATTTCCTCTTTAATTTCTTGGTTAACCCATTCTCTGGTAGGATGTTCTTAAATCTCAAAGTATTCATGGTTTTTCCAAATGGCTACTTCAGCTTTCTTTTGACAACCATTAGCATGGTAGATGGTCCTCCATCCCCTTACTTTCAGTGTGCAGATGTCTTTAAGTCTAAAATGGGTCTCTTGTAAGCAGCATATAGATGGCTCTTGTTATGCATTCTGATACCCTATGTCTTTTGACTGGAGCATTCAGTTCGTTGACCTTTAGAGTGAGTACTGAAAGTTATAAATTTGGTGCCATTGTGTTGCCTGTAGAGTGGTGTTTCTGGTGATATTCTCTGGTCATTTCTAGTCTGTTGCTTTTGGTCTTTTTTGTTTTCTTTCATCTTTTCTCCACTCAGAGGGTCCCCCTTAAAATTTCTTGCAGCAGTGGTTTAGTGGTCATGAACCCCTTTAGTTTTTATTTGTATGGGAAACTCTTTATCTCTACTTATATTTTGAATGACAGCCTTACTGGATAAAGAATTCTTGTCTGCATATTTTTCCAATTCAGCACATTGAATATATCCTGCCTCTCCTTTCTTGCCTGCCAACTTTCTATAAATAAGACTGCTGTGAACCTTATCTGTCTTCCCTTATAGGTTAAGGACATCCCCCGCCCCTTGCTGATTTCATAATTCTTTCCTTCTCTGTGTATTTTGTGAATTTGATTATGATATGCCTTGTTGATGGTTGGTTTTTGTTGAATCTAATGGGAGTTCTCTGTGCTTCTTGGATTTTGATGTCTGTATCCTTTCCCAGATTAGGAACGTTTTCCACTATAATTTGCACACAGAAAACTTCTGCCCCTTTTTCTCTCTCTTCATCTTCTGTGACTCCTATGATTCAGATATTCCTTTTTAATAGGTCACTGAGTTCTCTAAGTCTTATATCATGCACTTTTGTTTTTATTTCCCTCTTTTTATTTCCTGCTGATTATTCTGCATAATTTTGTCTTCTATATCACTGATTTGCTGCTCTGCTTTGTCCATCCTTGCCATCGTGGCATCCATTTGAGATTGCATCTCCATATACCATTTTATATTTTGTCCCGACTATATTTTATTTCTTTTATCTCTGCAGAAAGGACTTCTATGCTTTTTTCAACCCCAACTAATAATTTTATTATCGTGGTTCTAAATTCTAGTTCAAACATCTTGCTTATATCTGACTGATTATTGATTAATTCCCTGGCTGTCATTTCTTCCTGTTACTTCTTTTGGGGTGAATTCTTTCATTTTGTCATTTTGGAGAAAGAAAAACAATTAATAAAATTAAAAATTAAAATTAAATAATTAAAAACAAAACAAAAAATCAAAGGTGTGTTTTGATCTGCTTCTTGAAAGAAGCTTGATAGAACAGAGAAAAAAGGGAAAGAAAAGAAAGACAAGGAAAAAAGGTAAGAAAAAAATTAAAAATTAAACAATCTATAGAATAAAATAAAATAAAATAAAATGGAATAAATGATTTTGAAAATAAAAAATAAAGTAAAAAATAATTTAAAAATTTTAAAAATTAAAAAAAATAAGTGAAAATATATTTTTCTCTTTCTGTATCCATTAAAAGAATCAAAAGGAAATAAAAAGCAACAAAAACAATTAAAAAAAACAGAAGCACAACAACAGCAACAACAACAACAAACTAATAAATGCACCAGCATACAGAATGAAACCCAAATGAAGTTACATCCAGTTTCCCCTAGAACTCAAACTATGAATTCCTCTATAGTCCATACACTAAGCAGGTGGAATGACTTGTGTTGGTCTTCTAGGGGGTATGCTTGGAGGGTGCAGTTGGGCACGGCTTGGTGTACTGGCTCCATTTTCCATTGGGTGGAGGTGATTAACTCACTTGGTGGATCAGTGTGTGCATATGCTTGTGCAAGAGAGGTGGAAATGGCTTTCACCCACCTCCCTAGTCCCTGGCATAGGAAATTTCCATTCTCACTGACCTGCGATCAAGCACCTCTCCTTTATCTCAGGCCTCCATCCATTCCCCACCTCCACCCTGTCCATGTCTAAGTTGTTCACCTGCCAGTTGGCACCTCCCTTCAGGGTTTTATCTTAGATGGGGTTATGTTTCAAAACTCCACACTTTAGAGACCACTGTGGTTTAGACCCGCACCAACTCTCTGGGGGAGGGTCTGGTTGAGAAATGGCTGGTGCCAGCTTGCCCCAGAAAATGTTCATATGATTGTGTAGTGGCAGAGGTTCAGAGATTATGCAAAACCACAACACACATCCAGCACCAGGTTTCACTGCACTCTTGTGTCTTAGTCCCAATACCAGCAAATGTGGCTGCTCTCCACAGTCTGCTGGGACCCTTACCTGTTGGGAGGTCATATGGCTTCTACCAAATGCTCTCCAAGCAGGGGAACTGCTGGAAGAGAGAGAATGTAAAACAGGCTCCACGCCCTGTGTGGAGTCAAAGCACGGCTCATTTCATGACTGTGAGATCATGACCTGAGCTGATATCAAGAGTCCTCTGCTCAACCCCTTAACTAATTGGGTCACCCAGGCACCCTAAAAGTGAGTATTTTTAGAGTATAAACAAATGAATAGAGAAACTTAGTCTGGAATAGTGGAGCTTAATAGAACTAATTTAACTGCCTTGGAGTCTAACCATTTGCTCTGGCATTATTAGCTCAAGGCTCCAAATATACTAATCCATATAACTAATAATTTTGTGAAAAGTTTATTTTGAATTTTGGCACACAATGAGAGTACAAACATGTCCTTGCTGAATCCAGCAAAACTGATAATCTGCTGGTACACACAAGTAGTCATTCTGGTGGTTGAGTTGTTTATAGTTAGCATCATTTCAGATTGGTGGGTTCCTATGCCATAGTGATTATAGATCCACTATTCACACAGTCTAGCATTTTGATTAAAAAGTTTTTTCCTGGGTGCCTTGGTGACTCAGTCAGTTAAGCAGATGACTTGATTTCAGCTTAGGTCTGGATCTCAGGGTCATGAGTTCAAGCTCTGCATTGGGCTCCACACTGGGTGTGAAGCCTACTTGAAAAAAGGACAAAGAGAGAGAGAGAGAGAGAAAGAAAAAAGTTTCTTCCAAAATAGTATTTCAATTGACATGTGTTTCAAGGTTATTACTCCTGGGTTTTGTGCTATCTTGAAGAATATGGTGCATACTATACAATGTTTGAGTGTTTGATTCATTTTTGTATTCGTTGATTTACCACACTTTTAGTGAGAAGCTATTACACTGGACACTAGACACTTAAAGACTAGTGGAAGAGCGAGGCATGAGTGAATTTGTTAAATGCAAATATATGTGATAATAAGATATACACAGTGTTCTTTTAGCATATTATGGGGTTGTGGGGTTTTTTTGTACTAATGTAACTACAAACTTTGAGTGAACTATTTTATTTTCAAGGTTACATAATTCCTTTGCAGTTAAAGATTTCCATAAGTTTGCTGCCTATTTCGTGTAGTATCTCTTCCTTTTATTTGTATTATATTTATTATTCATTTTTTTAAAATTTTTTTAATGTTTATTTCTGAGACAGAGAAAGACAGAGCATGAGTGGGGGAGGGGCAGAGAGAGAGGGGGACAAAGAATCCGAAGCAGGCCCCAGGCTCCGAGCCATCAGCACAGAGCCCGACGTGGGGCTCGAACTCACAGACTGTGAGATCATGACCTGAGCCGAAGCTGGATGCTCAGCCGACTGAGCCACCCAAGCGCCCCTATTATTCATTATTTTAAACAGGTTCACACACAGTTCAACATTTAAATAAATTATTTATCTATTCAATAATTCTTTTCTAGGTATAATGACAATAACAATCTAGTTTATATCAATGCATTATTGTTAACTGCTTGTTTTGAAGTTGATTTGCTTCATTCCCTTATATTTATGGATTGTCTCAAGATCTTTTTATAGTTTATTATTATTCATCTGGTAGTGCACTGACCCCAAAACCTGAGGATCATCAGCAACTTAAAAATATCATCTCTGCAGTTCTTTTTCAGTGTCATGAGTATAGAGTTTTTTGTGTGAATGTGCATGTTTGCATTCAATTGTATAATCTTCCCTGGAGGGGTGGGAAACATCAATTTATGTTGAGGTAGTTTCTTTTGTTTCTTAAGTAAAAGAGGATCCTTTGCTTTATTATTATTATTATTACTATTATTATTATTATTCTCTAGCCTGTCTTCTGTTAATAATAATCCCCTCTCCATTCCCTACTTCACCCACCTCAACCTGGTGATTTGTTACTAAACTAGTTAACCTTGCTGTAGAAGACTTTTCCATTTATCTAGCCCTCTTGAGTCTAGTAGATTAGTTATTCAGTCCTATTTCCCTTTCCAGAAGCTAAGATTCCTTTCACAGATGTGCAGATCAGTACAGTAATGCAACATATAGGTGGCTTGTATAAAACAGTCTCTTTACATCATTTAATATACACAAATTCAGTGGACAGCTATCACACAAAGGCCTAATATGTATAAGAAGTTATGGAGGCTGCTGCTGAATCACAAAAAGGGGCACCAACAAATTGTTAGTGCATTTTGGCAGATTAAAATTCATAATTTATCCTACTAGGAGCATATAAAAAATTAAACTAGAAAGCACTATTAATGATGGATTTTGAAGGTTGACTATTTGGATGCAGAGTGCCTCAAATACCAGATAAAAGAGAATACCACAAACAAAGACTGAAGCAGACACGCAGAGTAGGGCTCTCAGGTATGAGGGAAATTCGTTTTGATTGTAGTGTAGAGTAGAACTGAATTTTCCATTGAAAACCAGGTAGAAGGTTAGTTTGGGGCGTATTGTAGAAAACCTTTTATGCAAGGCTGGCAAGATTTTAATTTTTATCTGGTCAATTGGAAGCCAATTCAAATTTTGAATCACATTAATAAAACATTGTACAATGATATATATTTTTGTAAGTTTATATTAAAACATGATTTCATGAAATTAGATAAAATATCAAGTATTTAATACATAATTACATGTATGAAGTCAAATCTAAATAAACATGAAGCAGTATTCTAAGACAAAACAAATATCAGAGACAATGGGTATGTATGTGCATGGCCAGGAATTAATAGTAAAAGAAAAAAATGTATTGTCATAAAATATTATTAAAAAAACAGGAACCAGCAACTGTTTGACCATTTTAAACATTGTGGTGAGGAACCACAGAGCACAGGGGAGAAATAGACAATTCTAAATATGTAAGAGATAAAAAGATAGAAAGATAGATGTCGGAGATTTCATGAAATGGATTTTGAAGTGTTAAACAATAGAGACTGTAGTTAGGTTTTTGAAGGTATAACAGGAGACTGAATTTCATTTCTTATTTTGACTTGCTCATTGGGTGAATTCAACTAGTTCTGACTTAGAATGAAGACTGCAAGTTGAAAACCTTCCAAGCTGTCTGTGGCTTCCTGGCTTTGGATTCACTTGGAAATAATGTGTACTATTTCATTGTGAGAGAAAATGAAAGGAGATAGAAAGATAGTACCAAGATAATAAGAGCTTCTTCATTATTCACTGAAGTTTGTAGTAATTATGCTTGAAGAGAGTTGCTTTTATACTACGAACTCACCTTTTTTGGCAAAGCCCTGTTCTTTTCTTGGATCTAAGGCACTTGAGGCTAACAGAGATGAATGTGTTCCCATTTTGAAACTTCACTGATGTGCATTCTGCTTAGAAATTTTATAGTCTGACAAATCTCACTTCTTACAATCTGATTTACTTTACCATATATCATTTTATTTTATCTCCGTTTGACAGAAATTTTTTTTACGTATTCATTCTTTAATTGGCATATGGCCCAAATAAGTTTTATGAAAAAATAATAGACAGGATCTTCAGAGTTTTTAATTAGGTCAAGTCAATTTTCTCTTCTTCTTAAGCCAAGGGCGTCATTATTAGAAAGTGCCTAATGTGATACAGGATTTCAAAAGCAGCACAATCGATGGCTTTTCCATTGTCAGGGAATAATAGGGCTGAAGCTTAATTACATTTCAAAAATGAACAGCAAAAAAAAGTCTCAAGGTACAGTAGCCTTTTATCTCAGGTTTTCTGAGGTCAAAATTTATAAAAGTAGAGATAAAAATCAGTCGATTTTCTCTGAATGTTTAGTGTATACTGTAGACTCATCAGTCCTTTGCAGTGAAGGGCTATCATGTTGTGATGGCTCAATGCTGGGAAGTCATTATGACTTCAAATAGGTAGATGTTATTTGATTTTAAATAACATTTTTTGTCCCTTTATACTCATAGAAAGCTTAATTCACCTAAAATGCTTTTGCCATAGTCATTTCAGCATTGCACTTTGTTACATTTCTTTTACTGAAGAAAATTTGAAACAATGTACTATAAAATCTCCTATGTACACTAAACTGGATTCAACCACCATTTAAAAAAAAAAAAGTTACACTTGGCCAAAATTCCGTCCATTTAAGATAATTTCCTAAATTAATGTAATTGAAAGCTATAGTGATAAGCTGCTATCTGTAGTATTACTATTAGTAAAATCCTATATAGAAATCCTCTAATTACTTAAATGTACTTTCATCAAAATACCTCATGTGCTGTATTAGAGATTTTAAAGGCAATGTAGTTACTCCTACTATATAGATATGGAAATTGAGACTAACAGTGTTAAATTCCTTGCCCAAGTTAATACAACAGGATTAGTAAACCTGTATCTTTGTGTGTGTGTGTGTGTGTGTGTGTGTGTGTAATAGACATGAGAGAAAGTCTGCCTTAAGACTTGGACTCCGTCCTGTGATATTTGCCTGTGAACATTGTAATCCAAATAGAAATCAATAGCACTTTGGGGGAAATGAGAAAACAAATCGAGAATCTGTCTCTGATATGAAGGGAGAGTCCTGGTTAGAATTTTCCATGAAGAACAAAGACAAGCCTATCTCCTAAGTAGCACTGGAGCTGGAACTGATTCTTCCAAACAACGGTAGCGTTTTTCAAAGGATACAGATAAACCAGGGGTTTTAATTTCTGCTTTATTGCAAAGATTTAATTTTAACTCCTTTATAAAAACAAAGCAAAACAAAACAAAATGGCACTTGAATAAGCATCAAACTTGCCTCAATCTGCCACCCCAACCTACTTCTCCCATTGCTTCCTTCTGACCCTTGTCAATTTCTCTAGCTTCTCTAGATACACAGGCAGCAGGCAGCCTCCTCATTGCTAGAATCAAAATTACCATCTCAAAGGTGGATTATACTTTGCAAAGGAAAGCTGTTACAATTAAAATAGTTTTCCTGGGGCACTTGGGTGGCTAGGTGATTAAGCCTCAGAGTCTTGATTTTGGCTCAAGTGATAATCTCAGGATTCATGAGATCAAGCCCCCTGTTGATATCTGTACTGGTGGTTCAGAGCCTACTTGGAATTCTGTCTCTCCCTCACTCCTCTCTCTCTGCGCCTCCCCCCATTCACGTGCACTCTCCCTATCAAAAAAATTTAAAAGGTTTTTTTTCTAAAGATTTAGATAAAATACATGAAAGAAACCATAAATGTTCATAATATCAGTAAATGTTAATGATTCAAGTTCAGAAAAATAGGTATATATAGACATTAGGCATACATATACAAGAATCCAAAATAAGATTAAATATTTAAAATTGCTTATTTATTTTTTATTTTTACTTTTTTTTAAGTTTATTTATTTATTTTGAGAAAGAGAGAGAGAGAGAGCACAAGCAGGGGAGGGGCTGAGGCAGGGAGAGAGAGAATCCAAAGCAGGCTCTGCACTGTCAACACAGAGCCCAATGTGGGGCTTGAACTCATGGACCATGAGATCATGACCTGAGCTGAAACCAAGGGTTGGATGCTTAACTGACTAAGCCATCTGGGTGCCCCTATTTTTTTAAACATGTCTTTAAAAAATTGTCCTACATGTATAATTATTTGAAAATCGGGTACAAAAAATTCAGAGAAATAAACAAAAATATCTCCATAAAAATTGTCATCCTTATCATATGTTTATGAAAAAGACTTGTTGAATGAACCAAGAATCATAAGATGCAACAATTGAAAATTGGAGTCTCATGTGACCCTTTAAAATGTTAAATTCTCAGGGTTTCCTTCATCTTAAATGATAACATGCGTGAGCCTCTTGATTGTTTTGTTCACTCTATCTAAGATAACATAAATTTCTATGGTCACTTTAAGAGGTAAAATTGTCCCAATTCAAGAAAAATGCCTGGCATCATGTAATAATCAAAATTTGAAACTAATTCCATGTTAAATTATCTTGTTTTTCCCTGATGAGGCTAAATATTTGCTAAAATCTCTCTGGCAGAATCTTCTTGATCAGAATCACTTTGCTTTTAAATGACCCCAGGCCAAAAGTCCCTCTATGATTTCAGTGTCTTGTCCCACAAGTCATACAGTCTTGTCACATTAGCATTGAGGTATGCAGCCATCTTCTAAATGAACCTCTCTTTTTATGCTGCCCTGATGTTTTTAGCCAGTGTATCCTGTCTTAGTTTCCTTAAATGTGTTCACATGTCAGAATATTGTGTCCACTAACTGCAGCAGACATATAGAAGTTTCCATAAAACCCCAGTAAGATAACTTCCTTCTACCCTCCAGAAAAATTCACAAGACTTTCCAAACAATTTTTCCTCAAAACCCAAAAGCTTTCCAGTCTCTCAAAAATCCTATCCTTATATTCTCTCCCTGTTAATGAGTTCTTCAGTAGGCTTATGACCACTTTGCATGACATCTGTCATTGTGGACTACGTTGCTACCCACTTTGTAATGTAGTAGCATGTATTGTCCCCATGACTCAACTGAAATTGGGGTGGAAGAATTCCAAGTTCAGTTGTTGTGTGCATGTATACAGCTAGAATTATAGGAAAACTTTATTTTATTTTATTTTTATTTTTATTTTTTTTTAATTTTTTTTTTCAACGTTTATTTATTTTTGGGACAGAGAGAGACAGAGCATGAATGGGGGAGGGACAGAGAGAGAGAGGGAGACACAGAATCGGAAACAGGCTCCGGGCTCTGAGCCATCAGCCCAGAGCCTGACGCGGGGCTCAAACTCATGGACCGTGAGATCGTGACCTGGCTGAAGTCGGACGCTTAACCGACTGCGCCACCCAGGTGCCCCAGGAAAACTTTATTTTAAATAGAGTGCAGCATCTATTGACATTTAAATAAAACATATTAAAGTGCCTCATTTAAATGTTGAAAAGGAAAGGAAATCTTACAGATTGACCTTGTATATTTCCTATATTTTCAAGAAATCCTTTATTTTAATTCTTATTTTTGTGGAATTTCTTCAAATTTCACTTTTTTTTACCTTAAGAAAGCATGCTTTATTGTTTTTTCAACTTTGTTTTTTTAACTTTTAAATTTTCCAAACATAGAAAATCTAACTGTATGCCTTTGCATGCATGTGTGCCTCCTCTAGAGTCAGATATTATTATTGTTTTATCTGTAATTTTTTATTCTCTTTATCTGTCTTTTTTTTCTGAACCATTTAAAAGTATGTTGCAGGTCTGTACCAGACCCAGGTTTCGGAACATTCCAGAACTTCTTATTCCCTCTTCTTAGGCATTGGCTCTTGCTATGTTTCCTGAACAAAACAGCCTTGGCAAAGGCTCATGCCATTCCCACAGTTGTAAAGTTGTGGACACTGATTCTACCATAGACCTAAGAGCCCCATGCCTCAGTGCCTGAGACCACAGCCTGTTCCCTGGCTAGACTGGCCACAAAGATTCTGGCCTAACCATATCCTGCCTGGTAGTCAGGTGGTACAACCTGAAAATGATTCAGAGTTAAGATTCATGTAATTTATTTTGATAATGAGACACAGGAACAAGGAGGAAGAAGCAACCAATAAATTTATTTTCTTTTCCCTCTTCTCCACTCACGGACTACTTCAAGATGCAGGAGATTTGTACAGTCTCTCCGGAGGTGGCCTATAGAGCCAAACAACCAAGTTGTGAAACTGGCCAGTTCAAGTATACAGCCCCTTGTCATCGCTGTCCCTCTTTCCTTGCCTCCCTTCCCCATTGTTCTCATGCTTGTTTCTCTGAAATCACACCTCCCCATTGATTGTTAGCACACACACATTTTTTTCAGGCTCTGTTTTCTAGGGAGTTGGTATAATTGGTGACAGGAATGGCACTAGTAACTGGAACTTTGGGGCTAGGTTTTGGAGTTGGGTTGTTTTCCATTCTGAAAGCAATAGAAACCATATTGCTGTTGGTAAAGGGATGATAACAATCCCTGATATTCGGTGACATCATGATGGCATAGGTGTCAAAAACACATAATGGGAGATCAGTGGCTGCTACGAGTGACTGACCAGTTTGATGCAATATTAGTGTAATTTGTGTCTGATAGCAGTGAAAGTCTGGAAAAGACTGACAGGTGAATGACAACCGATTGTCAACTTAAAGGCAGATAGTGAAAGCCAGAGGGCTTTTATGACAGCATTAAAGGAGACTCTCATCTTCCTGTAGTCTTAGACTATACACTTGGTGCACTGCTAGACCCTAACAGAGACTAAGCAACTGAACGTGAGGCATCAAGTGGCTTTGGGCAAGAGAACCCACTGATGATCTGATTGATATCAAATCAACTGAGTCACGTGTTTTGCAGTAGTAGAAGAAGAAAACTGTTGAAAAATAAAAATGGTAAATGAGGAGTCAGGTTCAAGTCTTTCCAGATGGCATAAAAAAATGAGATGGGTCAGTGTTATGAATTCCCCTGTCCCCTACTTCTCTTGCTCCCTGAACACACAATGACCCCTAGGACATTCTTAATGCTCAGCCTCAGGGGAGGAAAGGGATTAGGGCTGGTTTACAAATCAATAGAAGTGATAATATCAGTATTAGAGAGACTACGGCTACATCACAGCTCCACTCATGGATTGCTGTGAAGGGCAACATTGAGAGAAAATTGTTCAGGGTGCAGAGCTGTGAGTGGTACAATTGATTGGCCATTTATGAAAGAGAGATAGGTGGTCCAAGGTAGAAATAAGGACTGACTCCTCAGCTGTGATAAATGATTGGGAAACTGGTGAAGAGACTGGGAAAACAACCCCATAAGGTCAGAAAATGCCCTCTGGTATATATATGTATTTGGACAGACTTGTAATAGGAAATACGTGTATAGATATTTTTGTCTAACTTCAATGACCACCAGAGAACATTTACTTGAGGAGGACTTTACAACTAGATGGACAGGATGGCCTGTCCTATGGATGTCAAGCATCCTTCCCCACTCAAAGAAAAGAGCATGCATTGACACCAATATAGGCCTCTCTTACCAAGCTGGAGATATTGCTTCCACTGCTAAATATCTAAATTTCTAGCATCAGAAGCTGATTTTATGTACTTGATGATTTCTCAACAAAGCCAGCTAATCTTCTTGGGGCAGGACAGTTACTTTGAACCCCTTCCACTCTCAAGGGAGCAGCAATGCATCCTTATTGAAGTCACTATTATACTCCAAATTTGTCCTTTCCTTCTCTGACTTTGAAACCTTGAGCATAACCACTGTTCAAGGACTTACGGAATGACAGACATATCCATGTTTTATCGCTTCAGATCAAAGGACTTGTTCATGGAAAAAGAGAGATAACAATTGACTTATGATGTTGGAATTTGTTGATTTTACCATATTATTCCCAAACCCAGAAACTGCTTGTCTGAAAAAGTGGTGAAAAGCCTGTTGGTGGTAAAGCTAAGGTATCAATCTCTGGCAATACCTTTTGCATTTGGGCGTATAGTCTTACAAGCTATGATATATGATCTTGATCAATAAAAATGAAAAATGATGCATCCTTAAGATCAAGAGTACACTAGTTTAAGAATCAAGAAGTAAAAGTAGGAATGTTCCTTTTTTTTTTTTTATCACTCCCTTCATTTGATACTTCTGCTCCTTGAAAAGTAGGCTCTGCTGGGTTAGAAGTTGTGGTTCACAGGTGAGGAAGTGTGCTTCTTCCAAGAGACACAGTAAGAATTGCACTATTTGGAAACTTTTACCACTAACTAACCACTTATGAATTTTTCATCCTATTGAACTATCACACAATGACAAGAGTACAAATACTGCCTAGGAAAATCAACCTTGAGGAATTTCTGGGTGGCTTCAGTGGGTTAAGCATCCAACTCCTTATCTTGGCTCAGGTGATGGTCTCATGGTTTGTGAGTTCGAGCCCCTCCTTAGGCTCTGCACTGGCAGTACAGAGCCTGCTTGGAGTTCTCTCTCCCTCTGTCTGCCCTTCCCCCCCTTCTCTTTCTCTCTCCCTGTCCTTCTCTCTCTCACAATAAATAAATACACTTAAAAGAAAAGGAAAATCAAACTTGATTAGCTTAAAAACCTGGTTGTCACTGAAAAAGCCATCAGTAAGGAGCAAAGACCCAGTGGATTCACTTGGAAATATGGTCAATGATAGATGTAAATGGGATATCACAAAATCTGAGGATGAACCAAGATGAAGAAATTAAGGGTTTAGAATATTTGAGGGAGAAATTCCGGAACATTTTACAGGTAAACAATCCAGAATATCTAAATTTCTGATCAAGTATGATGAAAACCTAGAATGGGAAATGGAGATGGAAAATTAAAAAATAACAATTTCCAGAACCATCTGAAACATTAGAACAATAACTTGGTTTGCTAACATTCCTATCCAATCTAATTTTCAGAGATTGCAACAATTCCTCACTTTGAAAGTATGGGGATGTGTCTCGATTCTCAGAAGTGAGAAGGTTTTGATCTCATATGAGATATGGATGTGGTAAAATGATGTAAGAGGCCAGTGAACCATACAATGCCCAAATTTTGTAGCATTCCAGATCTCTCTGGGTTCTCCCACTACCCCCACCTCCAACCTGACTGCCTGCCTTGCTTCCTGGCCAGAGTAGAGCTTACACGTTTCAGAACTAGTTAAATGATATTAAAGTACTGGTCTATATTGCTGACATTACTTCTATCACAGACTAAAAAATCACATGTCTGTAACCTACTGACTGGAGAAACCCATGACCAGGCCCTGGTTGGACTGTACCTACAGAGAATGTTGCTTTATCAGAGGCTCTCTGGTGGAGCCAAGAGACATGACCTCATAGATCAAGACAGTTAACTTTCCATTGGGTGGATGTTGACCACTAAACCATAAGAGATGGGAAGAACTAATGGATTAGTAGCTTGCCATCTCAGGCCTATAGGTTCTGTAGCTTCATACAGTCTTTCTAAGAGATGCCCTATAAGACAGATCAACCAGCTTTAGTTTTCTGCAAAGCTATGTCTCAAATATTTAATACATTCCCTTGAATTTGATTGTCCTCCCTGAGTCACTCATTTCCTCTCATGCTTCCTATCCTGCCCTCAATAAAACATTACCCCATCTACCTTTGTCTCAGCCCCTAAGGAGCTGTTTCCTAGGTAACATGAGCTAAAATAAGACATCATGATTCCTTAGCAGGCACCTCTAAGAAATAAAGATATTCTGTATACCCACAATACCATTATCACAGCAAAGGAAATTAATACGTCTTTAAGTGCATATCTCCTAGAATATCTTTCCTAGCTATTCATTTTTAATATCTGTGTACAACTAATATTCACACACTAAATTTATTTATTATGCCTATTTTAGTTTCTCTTAATCTAAAATGCCCCTTCCCTTTTTATGGCATTTATTTTTGAAGTATTCCGGCTAGTATTTTTGAATGCTTCTTCATGGTGACATTTCTTTTGTGCCTCTCTTCTTGTGAATAAGGCAAGCTGAGTATACAATGGGCTTCAAAAATACCAAAATATGCAGACCTTCATTCTGCAATAACACCACCCACACTATCTTAGGTCATTTTCCACAAACCATTCAGTAAATTTGTTTAGAGAGGAACTCTTTCATTTTTGCTTCTTGTTATTAGGGTCACTTTTAGATATTTGACTGTTATTTATCAGGTCATTATTTCTCCGATATCCTGTCACATTTGTCTCTCCTGCCTTTTATAAAGATCTTCAAATTTGGAGAATTTCCTAGCCTTTGGGAAAAATTTACTGTCTTTTTCACAGTACTAAATTCAGGCTATGTTCTAGAGAGTAGCTTTTTAAATTGTGCTCTACTTATTGGTTAACATACTTTTTTCCTGTTTTTCATATTGCAGAATTTAACTGAAAACTTTTTTGTGTTGATGGAGAAATTTCTATTTTTTCTATTGTTGTGGGTTAATACTTTAGTTGTAATTAATTTACCGCCATCTAATGAGCTTTCAAAAAGGAAAGGTTAAAAATATCATTTATAAAAATGTGACCTGAAAGTTGTACTTATCACATCTGCTTGCATCATTCGGCACAAACTTAATCAATGGCCTTACATAGCTACAATGGAGCCTGAGAAGGGCATTCTCCAGCTGGATAACACTGTGCAAGAAAAGCCAGATTGTTCTATTGTAAGAAGGAAAAATGAATCATGGAATGATGAGCACTTTTAGTAGCACAGTTTCTCCTACATTTCCGAGAACTTTAGAGCATGTTTAAGGATCTGAAAGGGGGTTACATTTGTTTACCATCTTGGATTGTGCATTCCAATTTGCCCTCTTTATTATATTCTTTCTAATTATCTAAATCATACCATCTTTTGTTCCTGACTTCACATAGAATATTTTGAAGTTTTCTTTAATGTCAGTGCTATAAACAGAATGTGTGTGTTCCTCAAAAATTCATACACTAAATCCTAATGTCCAATGTGATAATATTAGGATGCGGGGCCTTTGGGATGTGATTAGGTCATCAAGATGCAACCCTCATGAATGGAATTAGTGCTCTTATAAAACAGACTCCAGTGAGCTCTCTTGTCCCTTCCACCATGTAAGGACATGGTGGGAAGATGTTTGTCTATGAACCAGATACCCTTATCAGACACCATTTGGCTGCCATGTTGATATTAGGCTTCCAGCTTCCAGAACTGTGACAAATAAGTTTCTGTTGTATACAAGACACCCAGTAGTTGTTATTCTGTTATAGAAACCCTACTGGACTAAGACTGTCAGTAACTAGATTTTCAGAAACAGAAACTCTGTAATTTGGTTTAATATATTTCTTAATCCTCTAATTTGTTCCTCTGGGATTTTATTATTTTTTTCTTAATCCAACCTCATCCTTTTATCTCATTCTTTTTTAATTTTATCATCTTACTTTGACTTTTGGCTTTAGTGAACTTATTTCTTATTGTTTCTCTTCAGTGTTTCATCTGTGGAAATTTACTTTTTTCTTTTTTTTTCCTCCATCATTGTGTACAGTAAAACCTTGGTTTGAGAGCATAATTCATTCGGGAAACATGATTGTAATCCAAAGCACTTGCATATCAAAGCGAATTTCTCCATAAGTAATAATGGAAACTCAGATTCACAGCCTAAATATTTCCACAACCTAAAAATATTCATATAAAAAAGTTATAATACTATAATACAAAATAATAAAGAAAATACAAAATATAAAGAAAAGTAAACAAATTAACCTGCACTTACCTTTGAAAACCTTCGTGGCTGGTATGAGGGAGACAAGAGAGAGGAAGGTTATTGTGTAGGATGACTTTCACTATCACTAACAGAATCACTGCTATCTATTTGCTCAATGGAATCGTCTGCCTTGGGGGCCATTGTATATGTTCGCATGGATGTTGACTACAGTACAGTATTAATAAACTCTTGTCATATACTGTATTTAAATACTGGCAATAAAGTAGTAGAGGGAAGGATCTCTACCTGCAGGCAGTCTGACCTAGAATGAAGCAAAGCATTCCTAAGCTTACTTTTATATGGAAAAGCAAAGGACTGTCTGTAGGTGCTTTGAAGTATACTGGTGCCAGGGGTGGACACCTTCCAGCATTCTTAAAAATCACTGATTTCTGCCAAACACCACGGCCTGATACCAAGCATCTGGGCATGGGAGATAATCACCCACAAGCCCACAGTGAGAGAGAGGGAGAGAGAGAGAGAAGAACCCTTGGCTCAGTTGTGATCATATGATGTTCGGCATCACATACTACCTGTATTGCAAGATATTGCTCATTTATCAAGTTAAAATTTATTAGAAATGTTTGCTTGTCTTGCAGAACACTTGCAGGACAAGTTACTCCCAATCCAAGGCTTTACCGTATTTTCTTTTGCACTTGATCTGTCTTCTAATTTTTAAAACAGAAATTATTTAATTTTAAAATTTTATTTTCCCTTTAAAAATATTAACTCTCATATTTCCATTATGCTACATATTTTCTTTTTAATATTTTCAAAATTAATATGGTAAGCTTTGTTCAGATATTCAAATTAGTCTGATGTAATATGTATATATCCCATGTGATACACTTCTCAGTATAATTGACAACTCCTTACTCTCTGAATAACAGTTTAGGTACTGGGTGCTGTATTATGTATATTCTTCCACTGTGAAGAAGCAAGACTAAAAAGAGGGAAAAAGATTGGCAGGTGTTGTGTGCAGCTCTTTCTTGCAGAACTGAATAATGCTGTAGTGGGCTGAATTTTCCCTTTCAAAACGTTCATGTTGAAGTCTGAACCCCATTGCTCAGAATGAGCAAGATGTGGAGGTAGGGTCTTTAAAGAGAGAATTAGGTAAAAATGAAGTCACAGGGGTGTGTGCCCTAACCCAAAATGACTATTGTCCTTATAAGAAGAGAAGATTATGACACAGGCACGCAGAGAGGAAAGACTATGTGAAGACAGGAAAGATGGCCATCTACAAGCCAAGGAGTGAGGTCTTGGAAGAAACCAACCCTGAGACACCTGGATTTCAGACTTCTAGCCTACAGAACTGTAAGAAAATTTTCCATTGTTGAAGCCACCAGTCTGCGGCACTTTGTTTTGCCAGCCCCAGCAAACAAATACAAATGGTTTCTGCATTCTCCTCTGTGGTTGTATATGTGAAATATCCTGTGCATTATTCAGTCAGCCACACTGGGTATATTATCTTCCTGTAAATGTGTATATTCTTGTGCTTTAGAAATCGATTCGATTCACTATGGACAAATTAAAAAGTGATTTTTTTCTTGCCTCTGATAAAAGGCTCATATCTTGTCATAGGAACATCTGATACAAACAATTTTTTGAATCTTTCTTGGTCTGCCAACTCTTCCATTCTGCATGCTTATCATTAAATTCCACAGTATTTGTTTTAATTTTCAGAATTTTGTGAATTACATTCTGTCTGATGTAGCTCTTTCCAGAATTAAATGTGTAGCCAAGCTGGAATTCTCTATTCTCTCTCACATACATATTCTCTCTCTCTTTTTCTTCTTAAATTTCAAATTTAAACCACATTTCATTATTCATTGATTGCTGCCTTTAAATCTCTCTTCAAGTTGCTATAACAAAATACTATACACTAGATAGCTCATAAACAACAAAAGTTTATTTCCCACAGCCTGGAGGCTGGGAAGTCTAAAATTGAGGAGCCAACGCGGTCATGTTTTGGTGAGCATTCTCTTCCTTGTTCATAGCTGGCACCTTCTTACTTTTGTACTCACATGGAGGAAGGGTCTAAGGAGCTCTGTGGAACTTCATTTTTTTTTTAATTTTTATTTTTTAGAGAGAGAGAGAGGGAGCAAGCACATGAAGGGGGCAGGGGTGGAAGGAGAGGGAGAGGGAGGGAGCAAGAGATATCTTTTTTGTTAATTTCATATTTTATGTTTTTAAACTTATATTCAAATTAGCATATAGTGAAACAATGATTTCAGGAGTATATTCCTTAATGCCCCTTACCCATTTAGCCCATCCCCTTTCCCACAACCCCTCCAGCAACCCTCAGTTTGTTCTCCATATTTATGAGTCTCTTCTGTTTTGTCCCCCTCCCTGTTTTTATATTATTTTTGTTTCCCTTCCCTTATGTTCATCTGTTTTGTCTCTTAAAGTCCTCATATGAGTGAAGTCATATGATTTTTGTCTTTCTCTGACTGAATAATTTCACTTAGGGTAATACCCTCCAGTTCCACTCACGTAGTTGCAAATGGCAAGATTTAATCCTTTTTGATTGCCGAGTAATACTCCATTGTATATATACACCACTTCTTTATCCATTCATCCATCGATGGACATTTGGGCTTTTTCCATACTTTGGCTATTGTTGATAGTACTGCTATAAACATGGGGATTCATGTGTCCCTTCGAAACAGCACACCTGTATCACATGGATAAATGCCTAGTAGTGCAATTGCTGGGTCATAGGGTAGTTCTATTTTTAGTTTTTTTGAGGAACCTCCATACTGTTTTCCAGGGTGGCTGCACCAGCTTGCATTCCCACCAACAATGTAAAAGAGATCCTCTTTCTCCACATCCTCGCCAACATCTGTTGTTGCCTACGTTGTTAATGTTAGCCATTCTGATAGGTGTAAGGTGGTATCTCATGGTGGTTTTGATTTGTATTTCCCTGATGATGAGTGATATTGAGCATTTTTTCATGTATCAATTGGCCATCTGGATGTCTTCCTTGGAGAAGTGTCTATTCATGTGTTTTTCCATTTCTTCACTGGATTATTTGTTTTTTGGGTATTGAGTTTGATAAGTTCTTTATAGATTTTGGATACTAACCCTTTATCTGATATGTCATTTGCAAATATCTTCTCCCATTCTGTCAGTTGCCTTTTAGTTTTGCTGATTGTTTCCTTCACTGTGCAGAGCTTTTTATTTTGATGAGGTCCCAGTAGTTCATTTTTGCTTTTGTTTCCCTTGCTTCTGGAGATGTGTTGAGTAAGAAGTTGCTGCAGGCAAGATCAAAGAGGTTTTTGCCTGCTTTCTCCTCGAGGATTTTGATAGCTTCCTGTCTTACATTGTGGTTGTTCATCCATTTTGAGTTTATTTCTGTGTGTGGTGTAAGAAAGTGGTCCAGGTTCATTCTTCTGCATGTCGCTGTCCACTTTTCCCAGCACCACTTGCTGAAGAGACTTCTTTATTCTATTGGATATTCTTTCCTGCTTTGTCAAAGATTAGTTGGCCATACATTTGTGGGTCAATTTCTGGGTTCTCTATTCTGTTCCATTGATCTGAGTGTCTGTTCTTGTGACAGTCCCATACTGTCTTGATGATTATAGCTTTGTAGTATAGCTTGAAGTCTGGGATTGTGATGCCTCCTGCTTTGGTTTTCTTTTTCAACATTGCTTTTTCTATTCAGGATATTTTCTGTTTCCATACAAATTTTAGGATTGTTTGTTCTAGCTCTGTGAAGAATTCTGAAGTTGTTTTGCTAGGTATTGAATTGAATATGTAGATTACTTTGGGTAGTATTGATATTTTAACATTATTTTTTCTTTCTATCCAGGAGCATGGAATCTTTTTCCTTTTTTTGTCTTCTTCAGTTTCTCTCATAAGTTTTCTATAGTTTTCAGTGTATAGATTTTTCAACTCTTTGGTTATGTTTATTCCTAGGTATTTTATGGTTTTGGTGCAATTGGAAATGGGATTGATTCCTTGATTTCTTTTTCTGCTGCTTCATTCTTGGTGTATAGAAATGCAACCAATTTCTGTGCATTGATTTTATATTCTGCAATTTGCTGAATTCATGGATCAGTTCTTGTAGTTTTTTGGTGGAATCTTTTGGGTTTTCCTTATAGAGTATCATGTCATCAGCAAACAGTAAAAGTTTGACCTCCTGGCCAAAATGGATGCCTTTTATTTCTTTGTGTTGTCTGATTTTGGAGGCTGATTTCCATTACTATGTTGAATAACATTGGCAGTGTGGACATGCCTGTCTTGTTCCTGACCTTAGGGAGAAATTTTT
Organism: Neofelis nebulosa; assembly: GCF_028018385.1. NCBI lineage: Eukaryota > Metazoa > Chordata > Mammalia > Carnivora > Felidae > Neofelis > Neofelis nebulosa. The sequence goes on from NC_080782.1 coordinate 74,063,470, forward strand.
CAGTCTTTCCCCATTGACAAGGCTATTAGCAGTGGATCTTTCATATATGGCTTTTATGATCTCAAGGTATGATCCTTCTATCCCTACTTTCTTGAGGGTACTTATCAAGAAAGGATGCTGTATTTTGTCAAATGCTTTCTCTGCATCTGTTGAGAGGATCATGTGGTTCTTGTCCTTTCTTTTATTGATGTGATGAAACACATTGATTATTTTGCAGTTATTGAACCGACCGTTAAGCCCAGTATAAATCCCACTTGGTCGTGGTGAATAATGTTTTTAATGTATTGTTGGAGCCAGTTGGCTAATATCTTGCTGAGGATTTTTGCATTCATGTTCATCAGGGTAATTGGTCTATAGTTCTCCTTTTTAGTGGGGTATAACTGAGCTGCAATCATGGATGGATGCAGTGGCGGCAAGGATGGATGAAGCAGAACAGAGAATCAGGGATATAGAAGACAAACTTATGGAGAATAATGAAGCAGAAAAAAAAGAGGGAGATTAAGGTAAAAGAGCATGATGTAAGAATTAGAGAAATCAGTAACTCATTAAAAAGGAAGAACATCAGAATCCAAGGGGTCCCAGAAGAGGAAGAGTGAAATAGGGGTAGAAAGGTTATGTGAGTAAATCATAGCAGGAAACTTTCATAACCCGGGGACAGACACAGACATCAAAATCCAGGAAGCACAGAGGACCTCCCATTAGATTCAACAAAAACCAACCAACAAGGCATATCCTAGTCAAATTCACAAAATACTCAGGCAAGGAGAGAATCATGAAAGCAGCAAGGGAAAAAAAGTCTCTAATCTACGAGAGAAGACAGATCAGGTTTGCAGCAGACCTATCCACAGAAACTTGGCAGGCCAGAAAGGAGTGGCAGTATATATTACATGTGCTGAATCAGAAAAATATGCAGCCAAGAATTCTTTATCCAGCAAGGCTGTCATTCAAAATAGAAGGAGAGATAAAAAGTTTTCCAGACAAACAAAACATAAAGGAGTTTGTGACCACTAAACCATCCCTGCAAGAAATTTTAAGGGGGACGCTCTGAGTAGAGAAAAGATGAAAATATATATACATAAATAAATAAATAAATACCAAAAACAAAAAAGATTAGAAAGGACAAGAGGACACCATCAGAAACTCCAACTCTACAAGCATCATAATGGCAATGAATTCTTATCTTTCAGTACTCAATATAAACGTCGATGGACTCAATGCTCCAATCAAAAGACATAGAGTAACAGAATGGATGAGAAAACAATATCCATCTATATGCTGTTTACAAGAGACCCACTTTAGACCTAAAGACACCTTCAGAATGAAAATAAATGGATGGGGAACCATCTATCATGCTAATGGTCAACAAAAGAAAGCCATAGTAGCCATACTTATGTCAGACAATCTAGACTTTAAAATAAAGACTGTATCAAGAGATGCAGAGGGGCATTATATCATAATCAAGGGGTCTGTCCACCAAGAAGACCTAACAATTGTAAACATTTATGTGCCAAATGTGGGAAAACCCAAATATATAAATCAATTAATCACAAAGAAACTCATTGATAGTAATACCACAATAGTAGGAGACTTCAACACCCTACTCAGAGCAATGGACAGATCATCTAATCAAAAACTCAAAAAGGAAGTAATGACTTTGAATGACACACTGGACCAGATGGACTTAACAGATACATTCAGAACATTTCATCCTAAAGCAGCAGAATATACATTCTTCTCCAGTGCACATGGAACATTCTTCAGAATAGACCATATACTGGGACACGAATCAGCTCTAAGTACAAAAAGATCGAGATGACACCATGCATATTTTCAGACCACAACTCGATGAAACTCACAATCAACCACAAGGAAAAATTTGGAAGTAACAAATACTTGGAGACTGAAGAACATCCTACTAAAGAATGAATGGGCTGACCAAGCAGTTAAAGAGGAAATTAAAAAGTGTATGGAAATCAATGAAAATGATAACACCACAACCCAAAACCTCTGGGATGCAGCAAAGGCGGTCATAAGAGGAAAGTATATAGCAATCCAGGCCTTTCTAAAGAAGGAAGAAAGACCTCAGATACACAACCCAACCTTACACCTTAAGGAGCTGGAAAAAGAACAGCAAATAAAACCCCAAACCAGCAGAAGACAGGAAATAGTAAAGATTAGAAAAGAAATTAATGCTATCAAAACCAAAAAAACAGTAGAACAGATCAATGAAACCAGAAGCTGGTTCTTTGAAAGAATTAACAAAATTGATAAACCACTAGCCAGTTTGATCAAGAAGAAAAAGGAAATGACCCAAAAAGAGAGAGAATATCTTAAGCAGGCTGCATGCTCAATGTGGAGTTGGATGTGGGGCTCAATCCCATGACCCTGGGATCATGACCTGAGCCAAAATCAAGAGTCAGGCACTCAACCTACTGAGTTACCCACATGCCCCTGGAACTTCTTTTATGGGGACTAAAACCAACCCATGAGGTCTCCACCCTAATGGCCTAAGGTTTACCAGAAGCTCCACCTCCTGATATCATCATTAGGGATTCTTAGGATTTCAACACATGAATTTGGAGTGGGAGGGGGGCACAGACATTCAGACCTCAGTAGTTATTATGCTTATATTTCAGATGGTAGAAGCAAGGATCATATTGTGGAATTCAACCAGAAATAAGTTACACATCACATTTAAAATATAACTTTATTGCATTAAAATATTTACATAAAATTAGTTACATTTGTTGCAGTTAATATCAAGTATTAGTTGACTTTAATCTTGCCCTCCCAGAAATTTGATATGAATGGGATATGATATGATGGAGTAGCTACTGTCTCTTGAGTGAACTGATATTTATTTTTTTCTTTCTTTCCAGAAAATAGACTGGTTCAAATTCATTTAGTAACTTTAGAATTACAATTAAACTTAAACTAGTGGATTTAATAAATATTTTTCTATTGTCACTACTGATGACAGTGTTTCTCCCTGGTGGAAGTCATTTTTTACAGTAAAGGCTGACCCAGTATCCTTTTTTCTTTATCACTTTCCACCTCCATAGCTTATTCAAAGTTATAGGCACTACTTCTTAGTTTCAGGCCAAAGCAGCTCCACCAAAATAGAGTATAGCCTGTTAAATTAGTCTTTCTCAGCCATTGCTTCTGCAGGCTTCCTGCTCTCCAAGTGTTTGCAATTTCACTGAAATGACTAGAAAACCCAGCCATGTGATCAGCATGGAATCTTTATAAAAGGAACTTCAAACACCTCTCACATGGTCATCTTAACCATTAACAGGCAATATCCTCACTACATATCTTGCCACAGGTGGTACTCAGATGTTGGTAAAACATCCTCTGAAAGAGAGTTCTGGAGTTGTGATGAAAGCAGGAAGTTTTGACCCTGTTTGTGTGAACAGGTAATTTTCTTTTTATTATTACTTAGAGGTAGAGTATTTGGAAGTATTTCAGTCAATAGAGCAAGTCTAGAATACTTGGGAGAAATTGTTCACACTTTTTCACAGATTGTGTAGGAAATAAATGCATGCACTCATACTTTACTCAGTTCACATGATTTTATACTGGTACTCGAAGCATAGAAACAGCTGTCATCAAAATTAATGACCACATTTTGTTGGCAACTTTGAACGTTGCAAAATTTGAAATGGGAATATTGGTAGAAACAATGATCATGATTCTCGACAGTAATTCTAATTGCTGAAATTTGAAATGGATGAGTATCTGAACAGTGAGAGATCTTCATTGTAAAATTTATAATAAAAATCTTCCTTCTTCATTGTAAAATTTATGATAAAAATTCTCCTTATTAAGTAAATACAGTAATAGTAATATGAAAAGAAAAATGGAAAAAGGGAAATGTTTTTACTATGTTGTTTACTATAGACACTATGTTTATAAGTGTCTACAAATTAAAAAATTAACTTAATTGACAAAATGTTTGTAAATAAACTAGAAATTCTGGTTAAAATACTTTTACCATTAATGGGAAGCAAAATGGCCTTAAAGTCAAACTGGAAAGATCAAAATATCCACTGCATTGAAGTAAAATATAAAAGTATCTTCTATCTTCAGCTTTGTATGTGTAAGTACAATTAGAAGTTAAAGAATAATTATCTGAATGAGGGTGCATGTGAATTGGCTTTTTTATGGTCAAAGAGAGAAACTGAAACTCCTGGTTCTTCTACCTGATTTGCTTTTAATTAATTAGTTGTGTAGTTTGTGGCAAATCGCATTACTATCTTGGTCACAGGTTACTAATCTTTAAAATGAAATTTTTTACCGTCTTTCAGTAAGCTTTATTTCAATTCTGTCATGAATTTCATTTACTGTTCTCTTTGGTTTACTTGTCCCCTGTCTTTAGCTGCATCATTCATGTATTCTGTACAATTAAAGGAACTTAGATAATACCTTTCCATGAGGAAGGATACTGCCTCGGGTAATGTAAAGAACTGGAGGATTTAAATCTCAGAGATGGAGGGAGGAAGAAAGTAGAAATAACTGAGCTTTGGGGATGCTCTTAGGACGTAAGTGCCTTTTAGTAGGGGCCATCCTAGGTAAAATTTTTATTCTATTGTAAAATAAAAAGCCTTTAAATTTTAGTTCCTTTTATTTATTTATTTTTGAGAGAGGGAGAGAGAGACAGAGTGTTAGTGGGGGAGGAGCAGAGAGGGGGAGACACAGAATCTGAGGCAAGCTCCAGGCTCTGAGCTGACTCAAACCCATGAACTGCGAGATCATGACCTGAGTGGAAGTTGCATGCTTAACTAACTGAGCTACACAGGCACCCCAATAAAAAGCCTTTTAAAATACCATCTTTGTGTTCCTGGTGAAAAACTAATACCTATCCATTATAAGTCATTAAGTGAGGAAAAACTGAATACATATACTTTTATGTCTACTGAAAAAATAACGCAGTTACCATTTTTAGTCCTTTCTATGTGCCAAGAAATATATTGAATGTTTTCATATAAATAATACAATTGAGGAAAGAACATTTTCCTTCTTTTGGCCATTTTTTTTCAAATTGATGACTTAGAAAATATTCAAAGAAAAATTTAAAATTGTAATTGTTGTAAAATACACCATAACATAAAATTTACCATCTTAATTATGTTAACTCTACAGTTCAGCAGTGCAAAGTATTCACATTGTAGTGCAACCAATCTCCAGAACTCTTTTCATCTTGTAAAAATAAAGCTTTATACCCATTAAACAACACTCTTCCCATTTCCCCCTAGCTACTGGAAATCAAAATTCATCTTTCTGTGTCTATACATTTGACTGCTCTAGGTAGCTACATCTAGGTATCAACGATACCTAGACTGAGATATCAAGGGGAATCATACAGTATTTTTTTGTGGGGCAAAGGGCTTATTTTCATTTAGCATAATGTCTTCAAGGTTCATCCCTGTTGTACCATGTGTCAGAAAACCTATGGAAAATTTGTTTTCTTTTCGAATCTGATTAACATTCAGTTGTGTGTATTTACCACATTTTGTTTATCCATTAATTCATAAATGGATACTTCAGTAGCTTCTACATTTTGGTGATTGTAAATAATACTGCTATGAGTATGGGTGCACAAATACCTCTTCAAGACCTGCTTTCAATTCTTTTGGGTGTCTGTCCAGAAATGGAATTCCGGGACCATATGGTAATTCTCTTTTAAGTTTTGGAGGGAAGCACCATACTGTTTTCCATAATAGCTGCACCATTTTTACATTCCCACCAACAGTGCATGGAGTTCTAATTTTCACACATCCTTATCAACCCTTGTGATTTTCTGGGTTTTGTTGTTTGTTTCTGATGTTTAGCATAGTAACTATCTTAATGGGATAAGGTAGCATCTCATTGTGGTTTTGATTTGCATTTTCCTAATAATTTCAGCATTTCCTAATGAACAGCTTTTTGTGTGCTTGTTAGCCATTTTTATCTTCTTTGCAGAAAGGTCTATTCAAGTCTTTTACCCACGTTCAGTCAGGTTTTTTGCTTTTGTTCTTGAATTGTAGGGGTTCTTTATATATTCTTTATAGTAACCTTATCTGATTTTTGATTTGCAAATATTTTCTCCCATTCCATAGATAGCTTTTTCACTCTGTTGACTGTGTCCTTTGATGGAGAGAAATTTTCAGTTTTAATATAGCTTAATTTTATCTATTTTTGCTAAGCTAAGTCACTTAGTTTGTTACTTATTTGAGTTGTGCTAGGAGCACTAGACTTAGTGTGTAGGATGCTTGGTAGCACTTTAAGAGCAAAGACTGATTCCATGAGAGGTTTTGTGTTGTAAATATAACAGCTAATTTAAACAAGATATATCTAACACAGAAGCTCAAAGAAAGCTGGGGCCATTCTTAGATACAAATCATGAGTTTGCTGAATAAATTATTGAATAGCAGAAGGGTAAGACTATAAATAGGCAAAGATTACTTTGCCTGTTTATCTGGTTCACTCCTATGATATTTACTTGTCACTTAATAGCTTGTAAGCTGGATTTGATTTTCCCAGCTGTGCACCAGGCAGCAGGAAATCAGATCATTCAAATTTTCTTTTTTAGAGTAAATCTAAGTTTATACATTTACTCATTGAATCATTTGACTATTAAGAAATTTTGCTAACTTTGATTAATAAAAATTTAGTTGCTAAAAAATGATTCACTAAATGCTAAATGATATAGTATCTTTTAAAATATCTTATTCACTACCTATTTAAATAAATTATAATTGTTTGAAGAACACCAATACCTTGTCTTTGTCAGAGTGGCTAGTCAACAGAGAGATCCTTGGGTTAAATGAAGACTAATATTCACATAAATGAAGTATAATTGGCAACAATTTTTCATCCTGCTAATTCCTTCCATAGCAATTTCAGATACCGAAATGTGACAATTTGGCTTTACAATGTTCAAGTTTTCTTTTAATATCTGTGACAATCACTAGTCTGACTTGTAATGACATCCTACAGACCTTTTAGTATGAGCTGTAAATCATTTTGTGAAGCTCATTTACTCAAATGACCTCCTTTATATAAGACTTTGATTTTGTTCTCTTCTAACTATAATAAAATGAAATTTTATACTAAATAATATTTTACTAGTCCAACAGCATTTTAATTCTTTTATAAATCCACCTAGGGGAAATGTGACAATGTTGGAGATTCAAAGCAAAATATCAACAAACTATTGTGATTTGCAGTTGAGGAGGGAGAAAATGATTGAAATGACAAGAGAACCATTAGTTAGATCTAGTGTTTTTTTCCCATTAGGCTAGTACTAACACTAAGTAAACTGCTGATGAAGTGTTATTGTTTAGAATATAATTAATAAAGAATAGTCCTGTTCTCTATATCAATAAATCATGTTAACTGGCATAGCTTTGGGAGATGGAAAACAAACAACTCTTAAAAACAAACATAGTTTTAATGAGCTGTGTTGAATAAGGGCAATCAAATTTTCTGTCACATCTAATCCAACTCTACCTGTGTGTAACGGATCTGAGCATAATTGATGAAAACTTGTAGTAAATCTTAAGACACAATTTCTTACAAATATGGAGATTTTTTTCACTTACATATGCTTTATGTATATTACCAAATAGCTGAAAAATATTAAATGTGTTGGTCTGGGCCTTCTGAGGCCCTAAGATGAGAATTAATGTTCAAGAAATTAATTAGGAAAAATTCTTCTGAGAGAAAATGGAAGAAGCCAGCTGAGGCTGAGAGAGTTGCCAGATGCCAAGTATGACCTAAGGTGGAAGGAAGAGAAGGATGGGAAGATTATGTGGAACCATTGGAGACCCTAGTGCAAAGCTGAGAAATACTCAGCAAGACTGTCAAAGAGAACTCAAGCCAAAACTGCACATCAGAGGATTCCTATGTCCTTCAGAAATGGTCCTGAATTAGTATTCTTGCCACCTTCAGTCACTGTTTTGGAGCAGTCCACAGGAAGCATAATCTTGATAGAAATAAAGCAATGGATTTCTGAGTGCAGCAGCTGGGTCCTTGAGTTAATTATGTTTCCTGCAGCAGGAGATCTGAGAGGCATCTTCATAGTAAACATTTAAAAATGGGGTATTGAGGGCCTCCTGTGGGTGGCTCAGTTGGTTAAGCATCCTGATTTTGGCTCAGGTCATGACCCTAGGGTCATGGGATTGAGCCCCTCATTGAGCTTCACATTGAGCATGGAGCCTGCTTAGGATTTTGTCTCTCTCTCCCTCTGCGGCTCTCCACCACTTGCATATACTCCCTCTCTTTCTAAAATAAAATTAAATTTAAAAATTTTTAAAAATTAAAAATAGGGTATTGATTATATATGATCAATATCCATATGATAGACCAATTAGTAATATAAAAACTGGGTGAGTCGACATGTATTATGGATAAAAAAAAAAAAAAAACAATGTTTTTATTGGTGAGAGGAACAGATTTGGGAACAAGTTTGGAATGTTACTTCCTTTGAATAAAAGGAACACTCCCTCAAAAATATCTGTGCTTACGCTTGTATATACATGAATGGTGTCTGCAGGAACAAGTATAAAGTCAAGTACATTAGTATTTCTAGGAGAATGGGGGTGAGAATTGGGACATTTACATACTTGTGAGAATGCATGTTTTTAGTCTAATCTGACTCCTTGCTGTCTTTAAAGAAGGCATACTGCTCTTAGGATTTACAACAACTAAATATAATTGAGTTTAATCTTGTGATGTTTCTTAGATTTATTACTTATATAATGCTATATCATCATTTCTTGTTGCTTACTTTTGTTAGTGTGAACAAATGTCATTTTAGGACCTTAATCCTAAACTTTCCTAAGGTCACTTATTTTATTTATGCATTTAGTTAATGATTTGTCTTCCTTTCTTCAGGACTCATGAGAAAAAAAATTATAAAAATGAGAAATATTTTATCTCAATTAAGTTGCTCTGGTCTACCTCTGTCTTTTATGTCTCTTAAATATGAGACATTTGGGTACTTAAAATCCTGGACAATTTTCTCTTCCACTATTAGCAAATGAAACGTTTGGAACTCTTTTCTTTTGCTTTTCCTTCATATATACATTTTCTTATGTTTTCTAATATAAATAAGTACTTTGCTTCCAACACATTATTAGAATTTTCCTTACATTATTACTTTCCTATTTCAAAAATATTTATGGGGGCGCCTGGGTGGCTCAGTCGGTTAAGCGTCCGACTTCGGCTCAGGTCATGATCTCACGGTCCGTGAGTTCGAGCCCCGTGTCAGGCTCTGTGCTGACAGCTCGGATCCTGGAGCCTGCTTCAGATTCTGTGCCTCCCTCTCTCTCTGACCCTCCCCCATTCATGCTCTGTCTCTCTCTGTCTCAAAAATAAATAAACATTAAAAAAAAAATTTTTAAAAATCTTTATGAACTACTTAATATTATACATCCCCATACTATCTCATTATTTAACAGTATGTAACACTTTATTGTATTATCAATTGTAAGACCCACCATTACTTTAAGTACTCATCATAAAATTACAACAAAATACTCCCATTCACTAGGTTTGTTTTAATTTTGTAAACACTGATAAAACATTTTATAACTATTTATATAAAGATATTTACCATCTATCACATATATATATATATCAATTTTTGTAAATGTAGTTTAAGGTATCACTATAAATTCTTCATTTTCTAAGTCAATTGCTGTGAATACTTTTTAAAATGTGTATTTATTTATTTTTAAGAGAGAAGGAGAGCAAGTGAGTAGGGAGGGGCAGCAGAGAGAGAGGGGGACAAAGGATCTGAAGCAGGCTCTGTGTTGACAGCAACAAATCCGAGGTGAGGTGGGGCTCAAACTCACAAACTGTGACATCATGACCTGAGCTGGAGTTGAATACTCAACTGACTGAGCCACCTAGCCACCCCTGCTGTGAATACTTTTACCACAGAGTCATGTACTGTTTAAGTTTTCCACACGCTGTCGTCATCCCATGTGGAACTAAGAGTTCTATTGATGCAGACATCTCAGAGAGGGGCCCATTGTACTTTGTTGGACAGCACTTGACTGTCAGAGCAAAAGTCTGTTTCGCTTCAGCCCCTTCATATTTTTCTAGTTGGAAATTTGGAAAGGATTCAGTCAATCTCTCTGATTATACTTCAGCTGAGGGTGTTCAGGAGCCTTCATGCATTGTTATTGCACCCTTCTTCCAGAGAGTTCATGAATCTCATTGGGCCAGATATGACCCAGGGTCCACCTTGTTCTGATTCTAAACACAGAATTGCCAAACGTGGGATCACAGACTCTCATGTAATGGAAGAAAAGAATACTGCATCAGCTTTCTTCTTCAGGTTTCCAGTAGAGTCTGAGTTTTCACTTATGTGTTAGACCTAGAAGCTGATTGGCTCTGAAAAGGTAACTCAGACTTTGGAAGTGAAAATGAACCAAATGTAATAAAGTTGTAATCCTCCTGGAATCCTTTTTTTTTTTTGGTATATTTACATATTTATATTTTATATTTTATTCAGTTTATACATTTTTAGTTTACTTATATACCTTCTTTTTGTTGGTTTTAATTCTTTATTTCCTTCTCTAGCTTTTATTCTTCTCATAAGCAAGATTATTTTCATAGTTTTATGGAATATAATAGATCATAATAAAATCCTTTTCATTTATTCAACTTCAGTATGCCTTATAAATACTATAGAGATTCCACTGACATTTACTGTCATCAGTGAGCTACTTTGTATCCTGATTTTGATGAACCCATCATTTTACTGAAGAGAGCAAGCAGAACTCTGAATGGAACTCACCCAAACTCCACCACTTTGATTGTTGTCTATGCTCTTGACAACACAAATTTAAAAATCCTTTAGAATAAATCTTTTAAAATGATACTTCACACTTCTGTGTGTCTTTACCACCTACAAATCACAATAACGAAACACATGCTACTTTCCATCTCTTCTTTCATTCCTTCCCCAATCAAAAAACTTCAAACATTCATCCATGCTTGTCTAGCACACAATTGATATCCAGTTTAGAAAAACACTTTTATTTTTGCAAGTAATAGAAGTTCTCTCGGCCTATTTGGCAAGGTAACAATTGAGTCTGTTTTCTAAACTATACCTGCTACATGACTAACTTCTTTGAAATAAGCCTCTTAGTTTCAACTCACTGATATTTTCCTTGCAGTGTATACATTTCTATGTAATTTGCTTCTCTCATTTCCAACTGTGCTATTATGCTCCTAGTTACCAATGTCAAAGTAACTTGAAAGACTGATTGGTTGATTGATTGATTGATTGATTTATAAATTCCTGACATTGGTTGTCAGGACATTTTTTCCTTTTGATTTTCTGTTTTCTTTATTTATCAAGAAGATATTTTTTAATCATTTCATACAGAGATTTTCATACTTTCACCTTTATTACTTTGGAACTTTAAACTATAAACACATTGTTATTTCAAACTTATTAACTCTAAATTTCTATGAAGAAAATCCCCTCTGCTTTTCTTTTTACCATGTGCTTTATAATCTCCTCATTTCTGTTTCATTATAATTTAAGTAAATTCAACCTCTGCCAAGTAAGAATATCTATTATATCCCCATCATAAAGTAAGATCTTGGAATGAGAAGTTCAGTAAGTTATTTTTTATGCCCCTAGGGTAATCCCATCTATTAAAAGGAGATACATAAAACATTATAAAACTATATGAAGTTCTTTAACTGGTACACTTACCAAATTTAGGGAGAACACCAAAGAAGATACAATAAATCTTTCAGGAGTGGATGGGGGAAACATCATAGGGAAGGAATTGAGAATACTGCAAACTTTGATATAGGCTAACAAAACAAAGGAACTATCTTCAAGTGTACAGCTGTTTTAGAGGCCTAATGACCCTTAAAGCCTTGAACTAAAAGGGAAGAGAAGGGAAAATGATAATAATAAAAAAGTCCAGAATGCCCATTCATGGGGTACTTGCATTTCCTAGTCTCAGAGGAAACATTAGAGTGATAAAAACATAATAAACATACTAAGTGTTTTCCTTTGAAGAAGTAGGACACTATTTACTTTGCCCATTTATGTTATCATATTTCAAAATGTTTTCTAAAAATTTTTGCAAAATTGTTATCAGAACTAATTTATGGACTCAAGGAGGAAACTGTTATCAGTACTTGGTCTTATCTTTACCTCAATAGGTATTGTTTAAGTTGATATATTTATTTACTAAAAACTGTTCCAAATAAAATATAGATATTTAAATAATTCATATCTAGAACAAAAAGATTTCTCTACTTAAAATAAGCCAAAATATTTTGAAAATTCTGAAGAAATTTTCCGAAGTGCAGTTTTAAAAAAATGGGTAGACAAAGATTATCTGGTTTAAAATCATGTCAGACTGGCAGGATCTTGCACACATTTTGAAAGATTTGCTGTTTCTGGGGCACCTGGGTGGCTCAGTCGGCTGAGCGTCCGACTTCGGCTCAGGTCATGATCTTGTAGTTGATGAGTTCAAGCCCCGCGTCGGGCTCTATGCTGACAGCTCAGAGCCTGGAGCCTGCTTCTGATTCTGTGTCTCCCTCTCTCTCTGCCTCTCCCTGGCTCATGCTCTGTCTCTCTCTGTCTCAAAAATAAAGATAAACATTTAAAAATAAATACAATAAAATAAAAAGATTTGCTGTTTCCTAATATTATATACCCCATAATCTAGCATCTCTTCTTATTATTTTACAGCTCCTTTGCCATCACAATAGAAATAGAATTTGATTAAAGAACTATTGATTGGGGTGCCTGGGTGGCTCTAACTCAGGTAAGCATCTGACTCGTGAATTCGGCTTAGAGTATGACTCCAGGGTCATGGGATCAAGCCCCTCATTTATTCTCTCTCTCTCTCTCTCTCCTCTCTCTCGCTCTTTCTGTCTCCCCCTCTGCTCCTCTTCTCCACTCATGTTCTCTCTCTCTCTCTCTCTCTCAAATAAAAAATAAATATAAAAAAAGAATTATTGATACATGTGGAATCTTCCCAAAGATCTATGGTACTTAAATTCTAGTAGATAGAAGAATCAGTAGGAGAGATTTTATGTTAATTTCTTAAATGTATCTCTGTGTACTCTTTGACTTGTAGCCATTTGAATATCCTTCTAATGTTATCCTAGAAATATGTTTTTATTTATAATAATAAATAACAATTTTGAGTGCTTTAAATTATAGAAACACACTAGAGGCGAGTCTTTGCATTTCATTGACATTGATTGCCCTATACAGGTAAAACATCAGTCTGTTAGTAGCTTACTACCTTAAGTTGTTTGGTTGAGGTAACAGCATATTCTAAATTACACTCTTTCCAAAAACATGCATTTTACTAATGATTCAGATTACTTAAAACCACACAAATTTAATTTTCTTTTATAATCCTAAGAAAATTAATATATTTACTGAAGGTAAAGTATCCTGTACATATGTACCGTGTCTTGAGTAGCTAGCAAAGATAGTGCTATTGTGTCTGTAATTTGAACAATTTGGCTCCTATATCTGCTGTAACTCTCTTCTAGGTATATGGTGATGTCAGGGTGTAAAAAAGTGAGTGCATCTTCATATCTCTTCATTTCTATATCCTCAACAAGCTACCTGCCACCCACACTCATGTCTGCCTTTGATCAGAAGAGGCTTTACCTTTCCCTCTTCTGGTTCCTGCCTTGACTATCATTTCCTACACATGAAGCATGCATGAAAACCTAAAAAAGAAGCTCTTTATATAAAGTTTTTGATAATTTTATCTACACCATATGGGAGAAGAAAAGTTGAAAGAAAGACACACTGACCTATTTATATACAGACTCACACAAAACCGCACACTCACACATCCAACAGACTTTATTTTTCCCAATTTAGCTAATTTAGTTCTTCAATGTCTTGTGAAAGTTTGAGACCTTTCCGGCCAAATTACCAAGGATTCCCATATGTTCTGTATATAAGATTGGTTCACACCAAGACCACTCCATCTGGCCCTGAATTACATGTCTTTATACTCTAAAGGGGAATCTAAATCTTTCCCTATTTTGGATTATATCCTTATCTTCTTCAATTAATTTGATATCCGATAATATTAGTGCTAATCACTCCTTTCCCTTTCCTAACCACATACTCCCTAGGGTGAATGGGCAGAGGGTAGAGATGAGTAATGTCAGGGGTTAGTCCTTCCCCAAGAGATTTGGGCATCTGTTTCTTCTTAAAATACCAGTATGCTCTTTACTCTTTAGTAATGTAACGTAACAATAATGAATTAAATAATTTTGCAACATATTATGGTTTTATTTTTTAATTCTACTCTTTCCCATATGGAAAAATGAAAATTATAAGGAAATGACCAGGTTTCTGACTGTTTTGTGTTGATTATTGTTTTTGCTTTCTGTTCAACAGTAACTTCAATAACTACACTTAAATATATTGCCTGATATTACAGTTCAGTTTTTCTTCTTGTCTGCACTTGATGTTTGCAAGCTCTGAGAACTGCTTTTATTAGTGTCTTACACTCTTTCTTTTTGGGCCTCATTATAAACTGGAATGTGACTGTTCACATTAAGGACCTTTGCTTAATTCTACCACAGCAGTGTTTTTGTTTGTTTTTAAGCTGTATCTCAACTTATTAATACATACTTTGATTAAGTAAAATTAACAGCATGATCAGTTGGTTTGCAATTCTCATACTGTCTTTATTCAATTTATTAAAACTAATACAAAAGAAAGCAAAACAAAAACATTTCACCAATTTGCCTAACCCCTACTGCCGGCCTCTGGTAACCACTAGTCCACCAGTCTGTTCTCTATGTTGATGAGCCTGGGATTTTTTTGCTTTTATTTTTGTTTTAGATTCCACATTTAAGGCAGATCATATCTGTGTTTCTGTGACTTATATCTCTTAGTATAATTCACTCAAGGTCCACCCAAATTGTCACAAATGACAAGTTTTTAGCTTTATTATGACCAAATAATATTCCAGCATGTGTGTGTGTGTGTGTGTGTGTGTGTGTGTGTGTGTGTGTATCTCCCGTTTCCTTTATTCATTCACCAATCAGCAGACACTTATGTGGTTTCCATATCTTGGCTATTATAAATAATACTGAAATTAACATGGGGTGCACATATCTTTTCAAATTAGTGTTTTTGTTTGCATCTGATAAATACTCAGTAGTTGAATTGCTGTATTTTATGGTAGTTCCATTTTTAAAGTTTTAAGAATATTCCACTGTTTTCCATAGTGGCTGCACTAATTTACACTCCCACTAAAATGTAAAAGGATTATCTTTTCTCCACATCCTTGTTAGTATGTCTTTGTCTTTTTGATAATAGTTATTCTAATAGGTGTGAGGTGATACTTCACTGTGGTTTTGATTCTAATAGGTGTGAGGTGATACCTCACTGTGGTTTTGATTTGTATTTCCCTGACACACAATTATTTTTGAGAGAGACAGAGAGAGACAGAGCATGAGCAGGAGAGGGGCAGAGAGGGAGACACAGAATCCAAAGCAGGTCCCAGGCTCTGAGCTGTCAGCACAGAGCCCATCGTGGGGCTCAAACCCATGAGCTGTGAGATCATGACCTGAACTGAAGTTGGACACTTAGCCAACTGAGCCACTCAGGTGCCCCTCATCTGCCCATTTTTAAAATCATATTGTTTGTTTTGTTTACCATTGAGTTGTATGAGTTCTTTGTATATATTTGATATATATTAGCCCCCAAGATAAATGATTTGAAATTATTTTCTCCCATTCAGTAAGCTGCCTTTTCATTTTGTTGATGGTTTCCTTTGCTGTACAGAAGCTTTTTATTTTAATTTATTTTAATTTTTTAAGTATGTTTATTTATTTTGAGATAAAGCACACAAGTGGGGGGAAGGGCATAGAGAAGGAGAGACAATCCCAAGCAGGCTCCATGCCATCACCATCAGCATAGAGCCTGACGTGAGGCTTGACCCCATGAACTGTGAGATCATGACCTGAGCTGAGACCAAAAGCCATTTGCTTAACCAATTAAACCACCCAAATGCCCCCAGAAGCTTTTTAGATTGATGTAGTACCATGTGGTTATTTTTGCTTTTGTTTCTTTTGCTTCTTGTGTCAGATTAAAAAAATCATTACCAAGACCAACATCAAGGAGATGACCACCTGTGTTTTCTTCTGGATGTTTTATGGCGAAGGTCTTAGGTTCAAATATTTAATCCATTTGAGTTAATTTTTACTTGTGATGTAAGATAGTGGACCAGTGTTTGTTTGTTTGTTTTTTTGTTTATTGCATGTGGCACTCCAGTTTTCCCAGTGCTATTTATTTAAAACACTGTCTTTCCCCCCATTGTATATTTATCATGCCTTTGTCATAAATTAATTCATCATATATGTGTGGATTTACTGCTGGACTGTCTATTCTGTTCCTTTGATCTATGTGTCTGTTTTTATGCCAATATCATAATGTTTTCACTACTAGAGTTTTAGAATATAGTTTGAAATTAGGGATTTTGATGCCTCCAGTTTTGCTCTTTCTCAAGATTGCTTTGACCATTGTGAGTCTTTGTATTTTGTGGATTCATACAAATTTTAAAATTGTTTGTTCTATTTCTGTGAAAAATATCATTGAAATTTTGATAGGGATTGCATTGAATCTTTATATTGGTTTGGATAGTATGGACATTTTCACCATACTAATTTTTCCAGTCCATGAGCATGCAGTATATTTTTATTTATTTCTGTCTTCAATGTCTCTTACTAATTTTTTTTTCTTTAGTTTTCAATATACAGATCTTTCATCTCCCTGGTTAAATTTATTGTTAGGTATTTTATTTTCATAGATGCAATTATAAATGGGTTTGTTTCCTTAATTTATTTTTCTGATATTTTGTTTTTACTGTAAAAATGCTACAGATTTTTATGTACTGATTTTGTGTCTTTCAACTTTACTGAAATTGTTTGTTGGTGCTAGAGGTGTTTTTTGATGGAATCTTTACAGGTTTCTGTATAATGTTATATTATCTGAAAATAAGGAAAGTTTTAGTTCATCCCATTTGGACAACTTGTAATTCATTTTCTTGCTAGTTTCTCTGGCTAGACTTCTAGTACCATGTTGAATAAAAGTGGTAAGAATGGATATTATTATCCTGTTCCTGATCTTAGAGGAAAAGCTTTACACTTTTCACCATTGAGTGTGATACCAGCTGTAGGCTTGTCATATATGGCCTTTGTTATGTTAAGTTTCCACTACACCTTCTTTGTTGAGAGTTTTGATAATAAATGGATGTTGAATTTTTCTCAAATTTCTCTGCATCTGTTCAAATGACCATATGATCTTTCCCCTTCATTTTGTTAATGTGGTGTGTCACATTAATTTGCAGCTGCTGCATCCCTGGAATAAACGCACTTGATCATGGTGTATGATCTTTGTAAAGTATTGTTGAATTTGGTTTGCTAATGCAGGACTTGTAAAATGTGCTTGAAAGAGTTTCTCTGTCTTCTCTTTTTTGGAATAATTGATATTAATTCTTGGAATGTTTGGTAGAATTCACCAGGGAAGCCAACAGATCCTGGACTTTTATTTGGATGGAACAAAATCTTTTTTAATCTTTATTTATTTTTGAGAGAGAGAGAGAAAGACAGAAAGAGAATGTGAGTGGGTTAGGGGCAGAGAGAGAGGGAGACACAGAATCTGAAACAGGCTCCAAGCTCCACACTGTCAGCACAGAGCCCAACACGGGGCTCAAACTCATGAGCTGTGACATCATGACCCGAGCCTAAGTCAGTCACTCAATGGAATGAGCCACCTAGGTGCCCCTGAATGGAAAATTTTTGATTACTGATTGAATCTTCTTGATACTAATCAATCTATTCAGATTTCATCATGATTTAGTCTTGATAGATTGTATATTTCTAGGAAGTTATCCATTTCTTCTAGTTGTCTAATTTATTGGCATATAATTGTTCATAGTAATATCTTACAATCCTTTTTATTTTTGTGGTATCATTTGTAACATTTCCTCTTCCATTTTTTTTGTTTATTTATTTTTGAGAGAGAGAGTCAGAGTGTGAGGGGAGGGGCAGAGAGAGTGGGAAACACAGAATTTGAAGCAGGCTTCAGGCTCTGAGCTGTCAGCACAGAGCCCAACATGGGTCTAGAGCTCACAACCTGTGAGATCATGACCTGAGCTGAAGTCGGAGGCTTAACCAACTAAGTTAAGTGCCCCCCTTAAGTGCCCCTGGTGCCCCACTCCTCTTCCATTTGTGATTCCATTTAGTTTTTTGTCCACAGTCTTTATTTTGGTGAAACTAGGTAAAGATTTGTCCATTTTGTTTGTCTTTTCAAAGAACCAGCTATTAGTTTATTGGTCTTTTCTCTCGTCTTTTTAATTTCTGCTTCATTTATTTCTGCTTTAATATTTATTTATTTATTTATTTATTTATTTATTTTTAATTTTTACTAACTTTGGGCGTTGTTTGCTCTTCTTTTTCTAGTTCCTTGAGGTATAAAGTTAGGTTGTTTACTTGAGATTTCTCTTCTTTTGATATAGGCATTTATCATGATAAACTTTTCTCTTAGAACTGCTTTTGCTGTATCCCACAAATTTTGGTATGTTACATTTCTGTTTTGCTTGTCTCAAGGTATTTTTTTATTTCTCTTTTGATTTCTATTTTGACCCACTGGTTATTCAGTATCATGTTATTTAATCTCCACATATTTTTTAATTATCCAGTTTTCTTTTTATAATTAATTTCTAGTTTCATTGTGCTTATAAAATATGCTTGATATAATTTCAGTCCTCTTAAATTTATAGAACTTGCTTTCTGGCCTGATATATGTTGGAAATGTTTCATGTTTCATGTAGCCTTGAGAAGAATGTGTATTATGTGCTTTTGGATGGAATATTCTATACATATTTGTTAAGCCCATATGTTGTAACATGTAATTTAAGGCTGATGTTTTCTTACTGAATTTCTGTCTGGATGATCTTATCCATTGATGTGATTAGGTATTATAATCCCCTACTGTTGTATTGCCGTCCCTTTCTTTAATAGGTCTGTTAATATTGGTTTTATTTATTTAGGTGCTTATACATTTGGTAAATAAATGTTTATAAATGTTATGTCCTCTTGTTGGATTGACCTTTTATTACTATATAATCCCCATGTTAGTCTCTTATTGCAGTTTTCTTTTAAAGCTTGTTTTGTCTGATATAGGTATAAGCTACTCCAGTTTTCATTTGGTTTCTGTTTGTGTGAAACATTTTTTTCCATCCCTTCACTTTTAGCCTGTGTATATTCTTGCATCTAAAGAGTGTGTTTTAAAGGAAGCATATAAATAAGTCTCATTTTTTTATCCATTCAACCATTCTATGTCTTTTCATCAGAGAACTTAGCCCATATACGTTTAAAGTGATTATTGATAGGTATGTGCTTATTGCCATTTTGCTAAGTGTTTGCTAGCTGTTTTTGTAATTCATCTATGTTCCTTTCTTCTTCTCTTATTCTTGTCCTTGGTGGTTTGATGACTTCCTTTAGTGTTAAGTTCATATTCCTTTCTTTTTATCTTTTGTATATTTACTATAGGTTTTGGTTTGTGGTTACCATGAGGCTCACATATAACAACTTACAACAGTCTATTTTAAGTTGATACCAGCTGTATAAGTAATAAATCCACTACCTTTACTATATATTTGCTTTTCTCGTGAGATTTATGCTTTTATACATGTTCTTGTTACTAATTAGCACCCTTTCATTCCAGCTTAAAGAAGTCCCTTTAATATTTCTTCTAAGGGCAGTTTCTTTAGCAGTGATGAACTCCTTTAGAATTTGTTTATCTAGAGAATTCTCTACATCTCCTTCTATCCTGAATGCTAAGTGTGCCAGGTAGATTCATGGTTGGAACTTCTTTCTTTCAGCCCTGCCTATACTGTGCCACTCCCTCTAGGCTACAAAATTTGTGCTGACAAACTTTACATAACAAGTTGGTTTTTATCTTGCTGCTTTTAATTTTTTCTCCTTGTCTTTAACTATTAACATTTTAATAATAATGTGTGTTGATGATGTCCGTCTCTTTGGACTCATCTTCCTTTGAACTTTCTTTAACTTATGGATCTAGATATCTGTTTCCTTCCCCAAGTTATGGAAGTCTTCAGCCATTATTTCTTCAAATAAGATTTATGTTCCTTTCTCTCTGTCTTCTTCTGGGAGTCCTATAATGTGAATGTTAGTCTGTTTGATGTCCTGAAAGCCCCTTAAGCTATCTTTATTATTTTTTCTTTTTACTGTCCTGATTGGATGAATTCTATTGTCTTGTCTTTCAGCTGACTGATCCTTTTTTTCTACTTTATTGAATCTGCTTTTGAACCCTTCTAGTGTTTTTTTTTCCAGTTCAGTTATTGCATTCTATTCAGTACATTCTTATATTTTACATTTCTTATTGAAGTCCTCACTGTGCACATCCATTCTTCTCCCTTCTTTAAAATTTTTTTATTGTTTATTTATTTTTTGAGAGACAGAGACAGAGTGTGAGTGGGGGGGAGGGGCAGAGAGAGAAAGGGAGACACAGAATCAGAAGCAGGCTCCAGGCTCTGAGCTGTCAGCACAGAGTGTGACATGGGGCTCGAACCCACAAGCTGTGAGATCATGATCTGAACCGAAGCCAGACACTTAACTGACTGAGCCACCCAGGCGCCCCTCTTCTCCCTACTTTAGTGAGAGTCTCTATAACAATTACTTAGAACTCTTTATCAGGTAAGTTACTTATCTCTGTTTCATTAAGGGTCTTTTCTTGAGGTTTTATCTTATTCTTTCATTTTCAACATGTTCCTCTGGTTTTACATTTTGCTTTACTCTCTGTGCTTGGTTTCTATTCTGAAGATAAATCAGCCACCACTCCCAGTCTCGAAGGAAATGAACCTTTTCATTCAGCCCTGCGCCAGCTCTTGGTTGTCTCTCAAACCTCTGGGCTTGTTCAGCAGCCTATTATATTTTCAGTGGCTTCCAGTATTTCAGGATGTGCCAAGATTTGTTAGTGTTCCAGAGGAAAGGATCTCAGCATCTCAATTTGGGCTGACTGGAAACCAGATATTCAGGCAACAATTTTTAAAAGTATGCTAATATATACAGTCCTGTCTGACCACCTACATAAACCCTATTGGCCACCAGAACCAGGTGATCTGAAGATGTTCCCTAGTTGGTAATTACAAAAATCATGGCTCCAGACAAGTGTATAAGCTCCTTTCTCAGAGATAATGGCAAACTGGAACGAGGCAGAGCAAATGAGCCAAGATGGTGTCCATTGCCTATGTTTTTGAGAGCAGTTCCATTCGACTAAATATGTGCCAACCCTGAAACCTCCCCATCAGCTCAATCTCTAGGACAATAAAGTGACCTTCTTCACTGAAAGACTAAGGGGATGTGCCTCAGTCTGCTATCTGTGCAGCACCCAGGAGGTAATAACCTACCAAGAACTGTCCCTCCTTTTCCTCTAGTCCTGTAGGACCCAGAAACACAAGCCCCTCTGATAACCAGAGCCAAGAAATCAAGGGACACCCTCTGGGTATCAGCTGCAAAAACCAGGTACCAGACACATGTAGGGCTTCCCTCAAGGAGCATGACAGAGGATAAGCACAAAGCTAGCACTCACTCTCTGAGGTCTCTAGAAATGATTCCACTCACTCCCTAGATGTGTGTTTAATGAGAAGTCTGTTCCTCAGGCCATAGCTATGATGGCCTAGCTAATAGGCTTCCTTCACAGAGAAACTGAGTTCCTGGAACTATTGTCCCTCAGAGCACCTTGAGGATGCTAGCTCTGTAACTTTCTTTTTACATTTGCCAGTTATTCTTCATGTTTTAGAAAGGCTGCTATAAAATAGTCTTTATAAATACAATTAATGTCTTTTGTATAACTCAATCCATTTTGCATATGAAATTCTTCCCATGGTCTGAGAGTAGTTTTATGCTTTCTATGATAAGCATAGTTTTGAAGGCCTTAAAATCCCTTTTGTCAGATTTCTTAAAGATTGTCCTTTGTTGTATGTTTGTTTGTTTTTTTAGTTAGCAAAATTGACCTATGCTTTCTTTTTCTGTAAATATGTTAAGTTCTCGAGATGACTTCACTTTTATCCTATTGATAACTGTTAGCAAATCTGTATTTTAGAGAAACTTTATATATTTCTCTGCTTCTCTTTATTTCATGGAGAGAAAATCCCAAATAATAAAAATATTTGATTTTATCAACTGTTAGTTTTCATCAATATTTTTCTTAGTAATTTCTTTCAACACGATTAGTATAATATACACATATTTTTAAAATCCCATATTAACTTAAAAAAGGATAAATCCTATACATTTTTCTTATAAATGTGTATATTAATTTGTAACATAAAAGTAGGACATTCCTAAGTAGTCTTCTTAAGATAATTAGCACCACTGCTTCTATTTAATACAAGAAAATGATACACATAACAGGTAAGATTTTGTAACCTACAAAGAAGTAAAACAATCTTTTTTCTTATTTTAAAATCATTTTATTTTTATTCATTTTTATTCATTTTATTTGAGAGAGAGAGAGAATGAGCAGGGGAAGGAGGCAGAAGTGGGGAGAGAGAAAGAATCTTAAGCAGGCTCCACTTTCTCAGCATGCAGCTGGACGTGGGGCTTGAGCCCGAGACCCTGGGATCATGACCTGAGTGGAAATCAAGAGTTGGATGCTCAACCAACTGTGTCACCCAGGCGCCCCTAAAATCATCTTAAGAAGAGTAAAAAAACCATCAAACATTGCAATAATAATTTGGGGTAAATCAGATACATTTACATTATTATGTAGAATTCACGGGGGATGTGATATGGTTTTGAGTAAAATGTTATAGGATTTTTTCTGCATGATGCCAATTAAATGCATTTGAAAATCATCAAAAAAAAAGGCTTTGTAAAACAGATTTGTACAAAAGAATGAAATACACTGAAAATATATACAGCAGAAAATTATTTTATTTCTAAAGAATGACATAGGATGATTACAGGACACATCAATTTTATTTATAAAGTTATAGTTAATGGATAATCAGTTATTAATTGTATAGTTTTTTGAAATTATATACTTGTTAAAAACTGAAATACACTAATAAATTTCTAGCATTTGATATGCTGTTATTATATTCTTTTCTTTGCATTTTTTAAATATCAAAAATAAATAAAAATAGCATAAATATAATATTTAGAAATGCATAATCCTTTTTGATGTACATAATCAATTGAAGTATTAATCTATGTGTAAACAAAAACAAAATTAAAGCTTATATTCATTTTAAATTAAAATTTGAGGATCCATTGAAATGAACTTTAAAAGAAAATATGTAGGTATATAAAGTTTAAATTTGAAAGTATAAATAATATAAATTGACATGAATTATCTTCTACATTGAATAACATAAGCCTATGCTGCATGTAAGAGAACAGTTGATAGGAAAGTATGAGATGAGGTTTTCTTTTTTTAAGGAAGCCATATCCTTAAAATACATTTTTAGAAACAAATGAACTCAAAAGAAATAAAAAGAATCAAACAAAAAGGCGAATTACTGCAAATGAAACATCTTAGTATATTCCTATGCAGTGTATGGGAGAAATGTTTATGCATATGTGTGTTTTATAATTCTGAAATTTAATCCTACTCTTTTTTTTAAATATGAAATTTATTGCCAAATTGGTTTCCATACAACACCCAGTGCTCATCCCAAAAGGTGCCCTCCTCAAGGCCCGCTTTCCCCTTCCTCCCATCCCCCTCCCCTCCCACCCTGTCAACCTTCAGTTTATTCTCAGTCTTTAAGAGTCTCTTATGGTTTGGCTCCCTCCCTCTCTAACTTTTTTTTTCCTTCCCCTCCCCCATGGTCTTCTGTTAAGTTTCTCAGGATCCACATAAGAGTGAAAACATACGGTATCTGTCTTTCTCTGTATGGCTTATTTCACTTAGCATCACACTCTCCAGTTTCATCCACCTTGCTACAAAAGGCCATATTTCATTCTTTCTCATTGCCACGTAGTACTCCATTGTGTATATAAAGCACAATTTCTTTATCCATTCATCAGTTGATGGACATTTAGGCTTTTTCCATAATTTGGCTATTGTTGAGAGTGCTGCTATAAACATTGGGGTACAAGTGCCCCTATGCATCAGTACTCCTGTATCCCGTGGGTAAATTCCTAGCAGTGCTATTGCTGGGTCATACGGTAGGTCTATTTTTAATTTTCTGAGGAACCTCCACACTGTTTTCCAGAGTGGCTATATCAGTTTGCATTCCCACCAACAGTGCAAGAGGGTTCCCATTTCTCCACATCCTCTCCAGCATCTATAGTCTCCTGATTTGTTCATTTTAGCCACTCTGACTGGCGTGAGGTGGTATCTCAGTGTGGTTTTGATTTGTATTTCCTTGATGAAGAGTGACGTTGAGCATCTTTTCATGTGCCTGTTGGCCATCCGGAGGTCTTTATAGAAGCGTCTATTCATGTTTTCTGCCCATTTCTTCACTGGGTTATTTGTTTTTCGGGTGTGGAGTTTGGTGAGCTCTTCATAGATTTTGGATACTAGCCCTTTGTCCGATATGTCATTTGCAAATATCTTTTCCCATTCCCTTGGTTGCCTTTTAGTTTTGTTGATTGTTCCCTTTGCAGTGCAGAAGCTTTTTATCTTCATGAAGTCCCAATAGTTCATTTTTGCTTTTAATTCCCTTGCCTTTGAGGATGTGTCAACTACGAAATTGCTGCAGCTGAGGTCAGAGAGGTTTTTCCGTGCTTTTTCCTCTAGGGTTTTGATGGTTTGCTGTCTCACATTCAGGTGCTTTATCCATTTTGAGTTTATTTTTGTGAATGGTGTGAGAAAGTGGTCTAGTTTCAACCTTCTGCATGTTGCTGTCCAGTTCTCCCAGTGCCATTTGTTAAAGAGACTGTCTTTTTTCCATTGGATATTCTTTTCTGCTTTGTCAAAGATTAGTTGGCCATACTTTTGGGGTCCAATTCTGGAGTCTTTATTCTATTCCATTGGTCTATGTGTCTGTTTTTGCACCAATACAAAGATAAGAGCATATGATCCTGTCAATCCTACTCTTACAAATTATCAATTTCCTTTTTTCATGTTGCTGCAAAATATTACTTAACTTTTATTAAAATACATGAAATTGTGAACAGCTATTTGGAAACTTATTTTTGTAGACAATTCTCCCTTTATATTTACTGGTATAATTGGGTTCTGGTTCCCCCATTGCATTTGTATATGGAAAATGATGAATTACTGCTGCCATATTATATTGAAGTCCACAAATATATATCTTCCTTTTGTAGAACCAGACAATAACAATGTTAGAGAAAAAAATCAGTGAAATTATCAACTTCCTTTATAGGTAGAAGACCATTAGTGGCTTTCAGCAGATGGTATTTCAACTTCATATTTTTACCATGCCTGTGTCAAAAGGCTTTTAAGGAAGGCCTCACAATGAATAGTAAAAAGCCAACCAAACAGTCCCAAGAGAAAAAGTGCTCATGCATTATATGTTTCTAATTCATCAGTGAAACTAAATCTGAAAATTTCATTTATTTTTTCAAATTTCTTAGAAAACTGAATAAAGGAAATAAATAATGCAGCATCTAGAATTTTTCATAATTGTAAATATCATGACACAGGGACAAACCTGAAGACCACTGAAATAAAATTATCAAAACGTACACAAAAAAACTTTTCTTAAAGAATTAAATGGGTATTCCACATCTTTGCCATTTTTCGTGATGAGGCTAATGGCAGAGTCTTCTAAGATATATAATTTGATTTAATTTTATATAAATCTTTATAAAATTGGAAATAATGAAATCTTTTTTTTTTGACAATAAAATACTTTTCTGCTAATTAAAGAAACTAATGATTCAGCTTTGCAAATGCCTAACTTGTCAAAATGAGGAATGATTTGTTTTTAGAGTCATAAGCAATGCTAACGTTACCTTAGTGCATCTATAAGGTAAATAAATATACACTAAAAACATTCAGGAAACATTTAAAGGACCCTACAGATATTAAAGCTATAAAGAAAACATAATATGTAAAGTACATAAATGTGTTTACCTTGATTTTCTTTCTAAACTCAATCTTAGCTTCTGCACCAGAAATTCTCCCCTTTAATATAACCTCAAGTAGGATTTAAGTTGTGTTCTTATATCCTACCTGAGGAAGGATGCCACTCTAGGGAGTTCACAAGACTGGTTAGCATTTACCATACGTCCTGTTACTTTGAAATATTTTTTTCTGTCTGGTTTCAGTTTAAAGAAAGAATTGGGATGAACTATATAATTATGGTGTTACCATTTACTTCTATAATCGAAAAATATGCATAACATGAGCAGAGTGTTTTAAACATATGTTTTATTATATTCAAATATAATCTCCAAGCTTCCCCATTTTACACATGGGAAAACAGAAACAGATTTCAGTAATTTGTCTAAGGTTGTGCAATAAATTGACAACGGTGTGCAAGTCAAAAATTATCCCTATGGTTGTGTAAAATGAGATACATTAGTAATGGAAGCAAAGGACACAGAAACAACTAAACGAGTATTTAACAGTGATAGTTGGGAGCTTGGAGGTTCTTATAAAGAAGAGGAATTTGAAACTTGTTTTAAATGTATTTAATGTGTAGTGTGAATGGCATCCCAGTATTAGAAACATTCGAGGAACTAATTAAAAAATAAGCATAGAGTTTTAGACCCTGACTAGAGAAATATTGTGATTGGCATGGACTTTCCTGTCAAAAAGGAGGTATAGAGAAAACACTCTGAAGGATTAAAATGAACACAAGATTGCAAAAATGTCTCAGAAAACATAGTCTAAAAGTCTTCTTTGGAACTTAATTTATCCTATTTGAAGATTTTTTTTTCAATATATGAAGTTTATTGTCAAATTGGTTTCCATACAACACCCAGTGCTCATCCCAAAGGGTGCCCTCCTCAATACCCATCACCCACCCACCTCTCCCTCCCACGCCCCTCAACCCTCAGTTTGTTCTCAGTTTTTAAAAATCTCTTATGCTTTGGCTCTCTCCCACTCTAACCTCTTTTTTTTTCCTTCCCCTCCCCCATTGGTTTCTGTTAAGTTTCTCAGGATCCACATAGGAGTGAAAACATATGGTATCTGTCTTTCTCTGTATGGCTTACTTCACTTAGCATCACACTCTCCAGTTCCATCCATGTTGCTACAAAGGGCCATATTTCATTCTTTCTCATTGCCACGTAGTACTCCATTGTCTATATAAACCACATTTTTTTTTTATCCATTCATCAGTTGATGGACATTTCGACTCTTTCCGTAATTTGGCTATTATTGAGAGTGCTGCTATAAACATTGGGGTACAAGTGCTGCTATGCATCAATACTCCTGTATCCCTTGGGTAAATTCCTAGCAGTGCTACTCCTGGGTCATAGGGTAGGTCTATTCTTAATTTTTTGAGGAACCTCCACACTGTTTTCCAGAGTGGCTGCACCAATTTGCATTCCCACCAACAGTGCAAGAGGGTTCCCGTTTCACCACATCCTCTCCAGCATCTATAGTCTCCTGATTTGTTCATTTTAGCCACTCTGACTGGTGTGAGGTGGTATCTGAGTGTGGTTTTGATTTGTATTTCCCTGATGGAGAGCGACCTTGAGCATCTTTTCATGTGCTTGTTGGCCATCTGGATGTCTTCTTAAGAGAAGTGTCTATTTATGTTTTCTGCCCATTTCTTCACTGGGTTATTTGTTTTTCGGGTGTGGAGTTTGGTGAGCTCTTTATAGATTTTGGATCCTAGCCCTTTGTCCAATATGTCATTTGCAAATATCTTTTCCCATTCCGTTGGTTGCCTCTTAGTTTTGTTGGTTGTTCCCTTTGCTGTGCCAAAGCTTTTTATCTTCATGAGGTCCCAGTAGTTCATTTTTGCTTTTAATTCCCTTGCCTTTGGGGATGTGTCAAGTAAGATGGCTGCGGCTGAGGTCAGAGAGGTCTTTTCCTGCTTTCTCCTCTAGGGTTTTGATGGTTTCCTGTCTCACATTCAACTCCTTTATCCATTTTGAGTTTGTTTTTGTAAATGGTGTGAGAAAGTGGTCTAGTTTCAACCTTCTGCGGGTTGCTGTCCAGTTCTCCCAGCACCATTGGTTAAAGAGACTGTCTTTTTTTCCATTGGATGTTTTTTCCTGCTTTGTCAAAGATTAGTTGGCCATACATTTGTGAGTCTAGTTCTGGGGTTTCTATTCTATTCCATTGGTCTATGTGTCTGTTTTTATGCCAATACCATGCTGTCTTGATGATGACAGCTTTGTAGTAGAGGCTAAAGTCTGGGATTGTGATGCCTCCTGCTTTGGTCTTCTTCTTCACAATTACTTTGGCTATTTGGGGCCTTTTGTGGTTCCATATGAATTTTAGGATTGCTTGTTCTAGTTTCGAGAAGAATGCTGGTACAATTTTGATTGGGATTGCATTGAATGTGTAGATAGCTTTGGGTAGTATTGACATTTTCACAGTATTTATTCTTCCAATCCATGAGCATGGAATGTTTTTCCATTCCTTTATATCTCCTTCAATTTCCTTCCTAAGCTTTCTATAGTTTTCAGCATACAGATCTTTTACATCTTTCGTTAGACTTATTCCTAGGTATTTTATGCTTCTTGGTGCAATTGTGAATGGGATCAGTTTCTTTGTCTTTCTGTTGCTTCATTATTAGTGTATAAGTGTGCAACTGATTTCTGTACATTGATTTTGTATCCTGCAACTTTGCTAAATTTATATATCAGTTCCAGCAGACTTCTGGTGGAGTCTATCGGATTTTCCATGTACAATATCATGTCAACTGCAAAAAATGAAAGCTTACCTTCATCTTTGCCAATTTTGATACCTTTGATTTCCTTTTGTTGTCTGATTGCTGATGCTAGCACTTCCAACACTATGTTAAACAACAGCAGTGAGAGTGGACATCCCTGTCGCATTCCTGATCTCAGGAAAAAGCTTTCAGTTTTTCCCCATTGAGGATGATGTTAGCTGTGGGCTTTTCATAAATGGCTTTTATGATTTTTAAAAAAGTTCCTTCTATCCTGACTTTCTCGAGGGTTTTTATTAAGAAAGCATGCTGAATTTTGTCAAATGCTTTTTCTGCATCGATTGACAGGATCATATGGTTCTTATCTTTTCTTTTATTAATGTGATGTATCGTGTTGATTGACTTGCGAATGTTGAACCAGCGCTGCATCCCAGGAATGAATCCCACTTGATCGTGGTGAATAATTCTTTTTATATGCTGTTGAATTCGATTT
The DNA here is from genome assembly GCF_028018385.1 of Neofelis nebulosa. Lineage (NCBI taxonomy): Eukaryota > Metazoa > Chordata > Mammalia > Carnivora > Felidae > Neofelis > Neofelis nebulosa. The sequence goes on from NC_080782.1 coordinate 74,092,771, forward strand.
GCTAGTACCTTATTGAGAATTTTTGCATCCATATTCATCAGGGATATTGGCCTGTAGTTCTCTTTTTTACTGGGTCTCTGTCTGGTTTAGGAATCAAAGTAATACTGGCTTCATGGAATGAGTCTGGAAGTTTTCCTTCCCTTTCTATTTTTTGGAATAGCTTGAGAAAGATAGGTATTATCTCTGCTTTAAACGTCTGGTAGAACTCCCCTGGGAAGCCATCTGGTCCTGGACACTTATTTGTTGGGAGGTTTTTGATGACTGATTCAAAATGTTCGCTGGTTATGGGTCTGTTCAAGCTTTCTATTTCCTTCTGATTGACTTTTGGAAGCATGTGGGTGTTTAGGAATTTGTCCATTTCTTCCAGGTTGTCCAATTTGTTGGCATATAATTTTTCATAGTATTCCCTGATAATTGTTTGTATCTCTGAGGGATTGGTTGTAATAATTCCATTTTCATTCATGATTTTATCTATTTGGGTCCTCTCCCTTTTCTTTTTGAGAAGCCTGGCTAGAAGTTTGTCAATTTTGTTTATTTTTTCAAAAAACCAACTCTTGGTTTCGTTGATCTGCTCTACGGTTTTTTTAGATTCTATATTGTTTATTTCTGCTCTCATCTTTATTATTTCTCTTCTTCTGCTGGGTTTAGTCAGTCTTTGCTGATCTGCTTCTATTTCCTTTAGGTGTGCTGTTAGATTTTGTATTTGGGATTTTTCTTGTTTCTTGAGATAGACCTGGATTGCAATGTATTTTCCTCTCAAGACTGCCTTCGCTGCATCCCAAAGCATTTGGATTGTTGTATTTTCATTTTCGTTTCTTTCCATATATTTTTTAATTTCTTCTCTAATTGCCTGGTTGACCCATTCATTCTTTAGTAGGGTGTTCTTTAACCTCCATGCTTTTGGAGGTTTTCCGGACTTTTTCCTGTGGTTGACTTCAAGCTTCATAGCGTTGTGTTCTGAAATTATGCATGGTATTATTTCAATTCTTGTATACTTATGAAGGGCTGTTTTGTGACCCAGTATGTGATCTATCTTGCAGAATGTTCCATGTGCACTTGAGAATAAAGTATATTCTGTTGCTTTGGGATGCAGAGTTCTAAATATATCTGTCAAGTCGATCTGATCCAATGTATCATTCAGGGCCCTTGTTTCTTTATTGACCATGTGTCTAGATGATCTATCCATTTCTATATGCGGAGTGTCAAAGTCCCCTGCAATTACCACATTCTTATCAATAAGGTTGCTTATATTTGTGAGTAATTGTTTTATATATTTGGGGACTCCTGTATTCGGCGCATAGACATTTATAATTGTTAGCTCTTCCTGATGGATAGACCCTGTGATTATTATATAATGCCCTTCTTCATCTCTTGTTACAGCCTTTAATTTAAAGTCTAGTTTGTCTGATATAAGTATGGCTACTCCAGCTTTCTTTTGACTTCCAGTGGCATGATAAATAGTTCTCCATCCCCTCACTCTCAATCTGAAGGTGTCCTCAGGTCTAAAATGAGTCTCTTGTAGACAGCAAATAGATGTGTCTTGTTTTTTTATCCATTGTGATACCCTATGTCTTTTGGTTGGCGCATTTAGTCCATTTACATTCAGTGTTATTATAGAAAGATATGGGTTTAGAGTCATTGGGATGTCTGTAGGTTTCATGCTTGTAGCGATGTCTCTGGTAGTTTGTCTCACAGGATCCCCCTTAGGATCTCTTGTAGGGCTGGTTTAGTGGTGACGAATTCTTTCAGTTTTTGTTTGTTTGGGAAGACCTTTATCTCTCCTTCTATTCTAAATGACAGACTTGCTGGATACAGGATTCTGGCTGCATATTTTTTTTTTCTGTTCATCACACTGAAGATCTCCTGCCATTCCTTTCTGGCCTGCCAAATTTCAGTAGAGAGATCAGTCATGAGTCTTATAGTTGTCCCTTTATATGTTAGATCACGTGTATCCCTAGCTGCTTTCAGAATTTTCTCTTTATCCTTGTATTTTGCCAGTTTCACTATGAGATGTCATGCAGATCGATTCAAGTTACGTCTGAAGGGAGTTCTTTGTGCCTCTTGGATTTCAATGCCTTTTTCCTTCCCCAGATCCGGGAAGTTATCAGCTATGATTTTTCAAGTACACCTTCAGCATCTTTCCCTCTTTCTTCCTCCTCTGGAATACCAATTATGCATAGATTATTTCTCTTTAGTGCATCACTTAGTTCTCTAATTTTCCCCTCATACTCCTGGATTTTTTTTTATCTCTCGTTTTCTCAGCTTCTTCTTCTTCCATAATTTTATCTTCTAGTTCACCTATTCTCTCCTCTGCCTCTTCATTCCGAGCCGTAGTTGTCTCCATTTTATTTTGCAACTCGTTGATAGCATTTTTTTTAGCTCCTCTTGGCTGTTCCTTAGTCCCTTGATCTCTGTAGCAAGAGATTCTCTGCTGTCCTTTATACTGTTTTCAAGCCCAGCAATTAATTTTATGACTATTATTCTAAATTCACTTTCTGTTACATTGTTTAAATAATTTTTGATCAGTTCATTAGCTGTTGTTATTTCCTGGACATTTTTCTGAGGGGAATTCTTCAGTTTCGTCATTTTGGATAGTCCCTGGAGTGGTGAGGGACTGCGGCGCACTTCCCCTGTGCTGTCTTGAATAACTTGTGTTGGTGGGCAGGGCCACAGTCCGACCTGATGTCTGCCCCCAGCCCACCGCTGGGGCCACAGTCACAATGGTGTGTGCCTTCTCTTCCCCTCTCCTAGGGGTGGGATTCACTGTGGGGTGGGGTGGCCCGTCTGGGCTACTTCCACACTCCCAGGTTTGTGGTGCTGGGATCTGGCGTATTACCTGGGGTGTATAGGCAAGGTGCACAGCGGCGGGAGGGGCAGGCTCAGCTTGCTTTTCCTTTGGAGATTGCTTCGGGAGGGGCCCTGAGGCACCAGGAGGGAGTCAGACCCGCTGGAGGGATGGATCTGCAGATGCACAGCTTTGGGTGTTTGCGTGGTGCAAGCAAGTTCCCTGGCAGGAACTAGTTCCCTTTGGGATTTTGGCTGGGGGATGGGCGAGGGACATGGCGCTGGCGAGTGCCTTTGTTCCCCACCAAGCTGAGCTCTGTTGTCCAGGGCTCAACAATTCTCCCTCCCGTTATCCTCAAGCCCTCTCGTTCTCCGAGCAGAGCTGTTAGCTTATAACCTTCCAGATGTCAAGGCCCGCTTGCTGTAGGAACACAATCCGTCCGGCCCCTCCGCTTTTGCAAGCCAGACTTGGGGGCTCTGCTTTGCTGGCGGGCCGCCCCTCCACCTAGCTCCCTCCTGCGAGTCCGTGGAGCACACACCGCCTCTCTGCCATTCCTACCCTCTTCCGTGGGTCTCTCATCTGTTCTTGGCTCCAGAGACTCCGTTCTGCTAGTCTTCTAGCTGTTTTCTGGGTTATTTAGGCAGGTGTAGGTGGAATCTAAGTGATCAGCAGGACGTGCAGTGAGCCCAGTGTCCTCCGACGCCGCCATCTTCCGAGGATTATTTTTTAGAGCATTAGCTCATGAATAAGATTTTTGTGTCTAACCCAATAGTCAATTCTGAAACTGGAAACTTCTTAGAATACTTAATAATATATATATTTTTTTCTATACTGTATTTTATTTCATAGTAAAATATTTATATGAAATAATACACAGCTCTTATATTAGTAATTATCAGGAGGTAAATAAAAATTGACAGAAAAGTGATTCATAGTTTGAAACACACATTTTTGTCCAAAGAAAACCAAAAGTTTATTTGTGAATCTTTAATATTTAAATATATGGCTGCTATGCCATTGAAAAAAATGCAACCACTTTGCTTAATGAGTCAACCATTCAGCTTTCCCTATTACCATTAGAAGGAGAAAAATATATCCTGACATACCAAATCTTATGTCCTTAAATATCTTTCTATACTTTCTTAAGAAGTATTCAGCAATAACTGTTTTTCCATAGAATGGCCATACTTCATTTGCAAGAATGAAAGACTAAAAGGGAATTTTATTCCAACGTAGGTACATGAATATGTGACACATTCGAAGTACATGCATTAGCATGTGGGCTTTATTAATTCCTAAGACAATTTGTTCCTTCTTAAATTATACATTTTTAGGAAATTATCAATTTTTTCATGCTGAAATACTGTTTCCTAAGACTAATACATATTACATTCTAGGTGGATTATGTGCATATTTTGAAAATATTATTTCCAAAATTAACTTTTGTGGACTAATATTTTACCCCAAAATGCACGCTCTGTTTTTGCTCATAATGTGGCAGAATTCTAATTGCCAAAACCAATGGTTAATCTGGTAAAAGCACAAACTGTTTAGAGATTAAGTCTTTTTAGTGTTGTATTAGCAATGAAAAATAACATGGACAACAAAAACGAATGAAGAAATAAGTAAATTGTGCTAACGATGCAAATAACTTCTCAGGGGAACTTATTTTTAGTGTTTTATTGTTTGTTTTTCTTTTGTTTAATTCTGAGGATACCTATTGGTAAATGCTTAAGTCTTCCATAGCACCTTTTTACTACTTTGACCCATTCATTATATTTTTTGCAGAAAATTTCCTTTTGCTATTAAATTTAAGCTCTCTGTATAGTTTCATATTGGAATGCAAAACACATGCCGTTAGTAGTTTGTGTAAGAGTTTTATGATTGGGTAATGGATATGCTGACAATAAATATATATGATCATAGAGAGTCTTACAGTGCTGAACCTTCAAATATGGGATATTTTGTCCTTAGATTTGGACAACTCTTTTGTGGCTTGACTCCTTCTTGGATTCCCTGAGGTCTCAGTTTAAATACTGTCTTCTTATTTAAGGACTTTCTCAACTCTTGAGAATAAATCCAGTTCACCTGTTCTGTTACCATTTTACTCAGCTGTTATTTTCCTTCTTAGAACTTACAACATATATACTAACTGCATGCTGAATAGCTCCTTTAGTACCATTCACAAGATTGTTTTATCATTGGACACCCAATGCCTACTACAATTCTCAATATATATTTTAATGAAAAAAATTGATACGTGAGCTTAAATTCTTCCTGACATTTATAGAAATACAATGCTGTGTTTGAAAGGGATTTGTGCCAAAATCTATCTAACCACCTATGTGATAGTTGACTCTGCTCTAATACATCTCTAACAAGTACGCAGTCACCTAATCTCTGTTTGAACATTGCCTGTGATTGGACATGTATTGACCCTGGCTTCAGCCCAGTCCATTATTACACAGATTTCATAGTGCAGTCTTCCCTATTTCAAGCTTAATCTGTCTCCATTTAATGTCCACACATTTGCCTCAACTTTGTGGTTTTAGCTATAAAGGAAAAAACATTCTGTGTTCCACATGAAAACTTTCAAATATTTGAAGACTTCTATCATATTTTCCCTGAGTATTATCATATCTAGGCATAAAATTTGCACTTCCTTCAACCATTTCTTTTCAGAATTTGGTCCATGATCTTCCATATCCAGAACACTTTTTAAAAATGAGTTCTACTTTGACTGAATTCCTATTTATGCTGTGGCCTCTTAAGATGACAATCACGTGTTGACTTAATAGTTGTAGAGTGTAGTGAGAAAAAAAGTGTTGTAGACACTAGTGATGTACCAGACATATCCCCTCAGCCCACTTAATTTAGTGGGCTCTGGTTGAAATTTAATTTGGAGCTCTGGTTGAAAATCTCTGGCATCCTTTTCAATATCCCACACTAAATTAATGTAGCAAAGTCTCTCTGCTCTGCTTTCTCAAAGGCTCAAGGCCACCGACCTGCATGCTAGTGCAACCCAGAAGTTCAGAGGAGACAACCAATGGGGAGTGTGAGTTGATGGATAAATGCCCCATTCTCCTCTTTCTCTGGTGGAAGAATTATAAAGGTCCTCTAGTTCTCCATTATTATAACAAGTTCATTTTCAGAATTTGGTTGGTGGGTTTCCTATATCTTGTTCTCAACGTCCCTATTTTCTTACCCCTGGCTTCTTGGGTGACCTGACAAATAAACAAGGGTGTTCAAATCTTTAATTCATTGTCTGCTTTCAAAAGTATCTGTACTTGTCAGATAACAATCTTACAGTTTGTGAGATCAACCCCCATATCTCTGTCTGACAGGGTAGAGCCTGCTTGGGATTCTCTCTCTCTCTCTCTCTCTCTCTCCCCCTCTCTCTCTCTCCCTCTCTCCCTCTCTCCCTCTCTCTCTCTTTCTGTCTCCACGCCCCCTCATATGCATGCTCTCACTCAAAATAAACATTTAAAAAAATGAAAAGTATTAACATTATTACCTGATCTTTTATTTAAAATCAATATCATGATATAAAATTGGAAATTTTGTTATAGATCTTCGTTATATTTAAACTTACTTAAATTTTGCTGTAATTATTTCATTTATTCCTTATCAAGCCATATGATACTTATCTTCATATTAGAGAGGATGAAAATGATTCTTTGATGGTCTAACCTAGTTAAGTATATATCCAAACCTATATACTAATCTACAGTAGAATGAAAATTGTTTCAAATCTTTCAAACCCCAAAACAATACTTTTATAATATACTTTTATCAGCATTATAATTATGCTCGGAATGATATTTTTATATTCAATTAATTTATTTTTTAGCATTCTATATTTGATTTTTCACTCTGATGATTTAGGGAAACTATGGATTACCTATTAAAACATACAGTTTAAAGGGGAAGGTATCACCAGGTAATAGCTTCCAACTTGGGGATTGTATAATCAAGATCCTCTCTGTAAAAAAATATATATATAATTTTGCAGCAACATACACAGAAAAAATGACTTTGGGAAACAAATTTTAAAAGGAACTATTGTTTAAAAATAAAATCCTTCCACTATTTGCTTAGGTCTAATTAAAAGGTCATTTATTCTATTCCATATTGTACCGATATAACAAGGGAAAAGAATGAATATATCTGCTAACCTCTTTTCTCAAATTATTCCTATCGCTGAGAGTTACACTAGGGACCCTTTAGTCCTCCAGCCTAATAGCATTATTTTAATGATATGTTATACATATAGTACAATTTTACCTTGAAATGTTTTAGAATTCTTAGGTAGCCCCTGGGATTTATTTAAAAATAGATTATCAGGGTTAACATTTTAAAAATATTACAGTGTATGTATGTAAGTGTGTGTGTGTGCTTGGCTTTTGGTTTACGGTTTATTATTGTTCTGTTGTTGCTGTTACTTGTTGGACTTCTGTTTCAAAACAGTTTGAAAAGAAAAAGCTTTCCTCAGTTCTTTATTACTATGTAATGATATATATAAACCACTGTGTGAGCTCAGTTTTTACCTTCTCCTTTATATATTCTATCCTAGAGATACTTGATATATTATCTAATAGGTAATTGGTCAATTTCCTAATGTATTATCTAATAGGTAATTATCTAGTAGGTCAAATCAACATCTCTCTTCAATTATAGACATAGAAAGAGACTGCTTTCTTAAAATGCTAAACGGTGGGATTTCTCCTCAACTACAGACGTTTCTGTTGATTTCCAACTCAAGCCCAGAGAAACTCCTACTGCCAGTTGGTGCATCCCATTACCACTCTTTTAAACAAACTATTTAGGTTTTGCTTCCTAATTTTTTTTTTAGAAAGAAACAGAGAGTGCGAGTGGGGGAGGGGCAGAAGAAGAGAAGGAGGGAGAATCCCAAGCAGGCCCAGCACTTTCAGCACAGAGCCCCATGCAGGGCATGATCCCATGAAGCATGAAATTATGACCTGAGCGGAAATCAAGAGTGGGATGCTTAACCCACTGAACCACCCAGGTGCCCCTCCATTCCCATACTTTTGAAAGCCTCTCTTCATACCTTAAGTTTTTGTGTTTCCACTTGTTTTTAAGAGTTTTGTGGAAGACAGGGTTTGTATGTTTCTCATTCCCTTTGTTTTCTATTGATTTCTACAAGGGAATTATGTTCTGCTGCTGCTATGTTCAAACTGGCAGGCATGCTCTAGTGACTCATGCATGTAGTAGATAATCTTATATTTAATTTTAGTGGTGTTTGAAAATAAATAATGGGATCTGCATTATCCTAATGATGTAAATCTATGTAAGAAACTTCAAATGAAACGTATCATATCAATCTTCTAATTTCAGTCTCCATATTTTCTAAAAATCTTTGATTTTTAAATCTAGTTTATTATTTTTCTATTTAAAAAAAGTTTAATGTTTATTTGTTTTTGAGAGACAGAGAGAGAGTGTGAGCCGGGGAAGGGCAGAGAGAGAGGGAGACACAAAATCTGAAGCAAGCTGCAGGCTCCACCCTGTCAGCACAGAGCTCAATGTGGGGCTCAAACTCATCAACTGTGAGATCATGACCTGAGCAGAAGGCAGACTCTCAACCAACTGAGCCACCCAGGCGCCGCTAGTTTACTATTTTTTTTTTAATGATTTATCAACTATCGTAAAAGTTTATGTTGACATTTCCCTTACGTTCTGCAGCCATACTGACAACAGCATCAGTTAGGTTCTATAGGATCTTTTGTTCCATATCACTGAAGTTAAAAAGCCACTGCATAGTAAAGCCAACATTGATATTTCTTTTTTCATAATATGTGAAAAGCCCTTTTTTTGAATATTGAAGATTTTGTTTATTTTGGGGGAATTTTCACTATTATTTAATCAGTGAATGTCATTGATAATCAGAAAAAAAGGAGAAACCTAATAGCAGTAATAAAAACAACTAATCAATATTAAAATCCATAATCTGACAGCTCACAAACAAAAATCTTTAAAATTAAAATTTTGTAAAGTGAAAAAAGGGTTTTAAGATAATCAAAGGGATAAATTACCCATTAATTTCCAAAAGAAACTGAAGTTTCTCATATCCGAATTACCATTTTGACAAAATCGTCTCTGCCTCCTCTCACTTTCAGCATTGCCTGACTTCTGCCTAACATGGTTTTTGCTAACAGAATTGGCATTGTGAACTTTTCCAGAGTCCTCTACTTATAAATGTGCTGTTCTTATTCTAATTTTGTTGTTGTTGTTGTTGCACTCTGTGTCAAATAATAAGATGTTGTTCTTTTCTACTCTTGGTTTTTGTTTTTAAGTGCTGTTGCATTATTCTTTAAAACCTAGCTTATACATCTCTTCTTAAGACTTCACTGATACCTGCCTTTATGCTATGCTTTTGTTATTTTCTTCCTCTCTTTGTGAAATCATCATACTGCAATATGATTTATTTTACTTGTGTATGATCTTAAAATGATGGCATGTTACATTTTTGCATTCACAGATCTGAGAACAGTTTAGAAAATAGAAGTCAATCAGTAAACATTTGGAAAATTGATCATGGGATGAAAATTCCACTAACTGCTTACTAATATGCTGTCTAAAACTGGCTTATCATCTATGATAAGCTATCTGCTGAGTATTCTTTAAGATGTTTCTAAAATAATTAATGTGCATCTTCTGATTTTTGGGACATACAACCATATAAATCAAACATTTATAGTTTATTTTTATCTCATCATTATTTCTCAATAACTGGAAATTTGAATATGATATATATTCTCCCCTCCCCAAATTTTGGCTGAAATAATGAAAACAGAATCTCCTTATGGTACCTTATACATATTATCATATTATACAAATATATTAAAAGTAAATTACAAGTCAAAGGGAATTAGTTGAGTACTTGAAGCACTGCCATACATGTATTTTATTTCACTTAATTCTGTCTTATCCTCATTTAATTTCTGTTATATTAAAATATTTAATCATAAAACCAACACATGATAATTCTAAAAGTATGAGACAGCTATGAAGTAGAAATGGAAAGTAAATACCACAATAAATAACACTGTCCATGAGCAGTTACTCTTTGTGATTGGTGACTTTCTACCAACTTTTCCTTGTTATATAAACAACAATTTAATATTTATAAAAGTAGGATCATATGATACTTAAAATGTTATAATAATTTTCCCTGTAATGTTACATAGGATATATTTTTCACGCATTATGGACTGAATGTTTAGGTACCCCCCCAAATTCATCTACTGAAGCTATAACCCCCAGTGTGGCTCTGCTTAGAGAAGAAATCTCTAAGTAATTTTGGTTAAATGAGATCATGAGGATGGGACTCTGATCCCATAGGGATAGTATCCTTAACAGAAAACATACCAGAGAGCTTTCTCTCTCTCTCTCTCTTTCTCTCTCTCTCCCTCTCTCTGTATGTATACATATATATATATAGAGAGAGAGAGATATCTATCTATCTATCTATCTATCTATATCTGTATCTATATACAAATGAACAAAGAAGGGGTCATGTGAGCACAAAACAAGATTGTGAGTACCTCTACAATTGAAGAGAGGAGGCCTCAGCCAACCTGTCTTTCCAGCACCAGGATTTTGTATTTCTCAGACTTCAGAACTGTGAGAAATAAATTTCTGTTGTGGAAGCCACCCAGCCTCTCGTATTTTGTTATGGCAGCCTGAAGCAGACTAAGAATCAGTTTATACAATATACTGTTAAACATAAGTTAGTTTTATGCTATTTCATTTCATAGTGTATTATATTTTAAATTATTATTACCTAGTACTAGATTTGTAGAATATTTTTGAATTTTCAGCATTTGAACATTTTTACACTTATGCCCTATATATAGCTGTTTCACCTCATCTTAAGATAGATTCCTAAAGCGGTAAATACTTGGTCAAAAAATATAAACATCTTAAAGAATTTGATACATACTGTGTTGGATGAAGATTCAAATCAAATATGGTTTCCAATATGACTTAATATTTTACTAGTTTAATACTCTGAGAAAACCACTGGCTGCTGTTGTAAACACTGTACAAAACAGTCTTCTCCAAAACAGTTTTACATACCTTTGAGTTGGCCCAGGCATGCATACAGCCATACTGTGGTTTGGGGTTGTGGTTTTTCACATTTAAACAGTGGTTGAGAATTTCTTCACTGTTCACTTTGGCTTTTAGCAATTTGCCAATTATTGTTTTCATCAAATACTTTCAGTGTAAAGATATCAAAAAAGAACCAAGAAAATGGTCAAGGAAATAATGCCCATGATTTTATCCAACTCTGTTAAATAATTATCTGTGCCTCAGTCTTTCTCTTGGTTTTCTCAATATCCTTCGAACACATTAAAACTGTTTAGATGTCTGAAAGAGGCATTTTTAGGTCGGATCATTTGCTTCTCTTGGAACCAAAATGTATTTGAATTAAATAACTTTATATGTGGTTATAGTTATGTGTAAATTATATATGTAATATATATATTCGTATATATGTTTATATGTAACTTATATATGTGACACATAAATGTAATGTATATATAAATTGTTACAGCTAACTATAATTATATATTTAGTTTCTAATTATATTTTTATTTTATTGTTCTCAGCCCAGACTTGTTGTATTAAGACACATAAAATATAAAATTTTGGTTAGTGACGTCTTGAGGGATATTTATTACTCAAGTTATTCTAAAAACTAACTTGTTTAGGCTTAGTTACATATCTAAAACCCTAAAATTCATATTTAAAATACATATAAGTATGCTTTACAAGTTTTAGATTAATTGCTATTGTGTACTAGTCATTTTGTAGATCTAACTGGTGCTAAAGAAAGGTATGCAGGTCAGTGATATTAGAATAATTAACTTTCTCCACAGCGGGTAGTCCCTTCTGTATGATGAGAATGTCATACTATTATCAGTTTTCCTGCTTACACAGAGGAAGAAGCTTTTTAAATAATATATATCACAGAAAAAAATTCTCATGTTTGATAGTCTGGCATAAAAAAATCAAGGTTTAAGATATTTTCTTAAATTTTTAAGTAAAATTGAGACCTAGAAAAAGCACTATATTTTCCCTATGCCTTCATTGTGCCTAAAATCTTAATGGTTCTTATCAGGGCAATGGGGATGGGGTGCTGTGGTTATGTATCTGAGTTGGAGAAGCAGAGCTGGATATAACACTGTCTCCTAGTTCACACTTGATTGAATATTTCCATTGTTATAATTTCTCACTAAATTGCAGTAACCATTGACATTGTTAGCTGGGCACTCTGCAATGTTTATAAATTACAACATTATTATGAATTAATTTTTTGTGGAAGTTTAATTTTATGTCACAAAAAATTTGGTTTAAATGAGACTTTTAACATGAAGTTATTTAAGTTTTATTTTATATTTTGTTTAAAGAAAGAGTAAAGTACTTTAATAATTATGTGGTTTTGAATTTATATTTAGAGTGTGGGGAGCTTACACACCCTGAAGCTAGGAAGGTTGGTACTACAGACCCAGAACATTTTTCCAGCACATATACATTGAAGGATGAGGGCATGTGTGGGATACATTTCATTCATTACCTCAGATCACATCTCTTGCCTGCTTTCTGAGACTGCCATCACAACAACTTACATGTGTTTCCATTGTGGTCATGAAGCCAGGTTACTACTGCTGGCTCTGCTACTGACACGGAGGTTACCTATGATGACAGTTCCTAGCCATTACCTCACTTGTAAGCTTATATTGATAGTGCCTTGTTTCAGTTCTGTGTTCAGGGCACTCCTCTTCTAATCTAAGGCTTCCTGTTTGCCATTATTTTCCTAAAACATATGAGATCTGCTCAGACCCCAAGTATGTACCACCAGGAAAGTGGAAGGATTTGAAGTTCTTGAGGCAAACTATGGCCAATGGAAAAGAAATTCTATCAATAAATAATTTTCCCTCTTGTCACTTCCTCTATGATTTTAGTATATTCCATAATAACTTCATAAACTCTCCATAAAAGTTTCCACTGACACCTTAAGAGTCAGCCTGCCATGATGCTCTAGCCAGCTTGGTAAAATATACTTCCTTATACTTGTTCTCCCTCCCTCCCCACTCACTTTTCTTTTCCTATACTCCACTTCCCTGGAAATTTACTTCCTAATAAACTGTTATGACATAAGCATTTCCTCAGGCACTGCTTTTTACTTTCTAAGAAACTTAAGCTAAGATAGGGAGATAAGAGACAGAATGAAAAAAAAAGTAGGTACGATTTCTGATCAAACATATTAAAGGACAAGTTGTAGACCCTAGAAGCTTTTATGCATAGAAAATATATGAGATATTGGTGAGCTTTATACAGATAAAATAATTCTGCCAATTTTAAGAATGTGTTTCTTATTTGTAGGTGTTGAGGGAAGGGAGAGTAAGTAATAGACTTTGCTACCAAAGCTACCAGATGTACCCTTTCCTATGAAATGTTACATGGATAGGTATTGAAAATTTACGTTAATAGGTTTGTAAAATTTTCCAGTCATTCACCTCCAATTATGAATTAGTTCATTCACTTAACAAATATTTAATGAGTACCTGAGGTGGGCCTCATATGTACTGTATGTATTCTAGCATGTATTCTAACTGTAACAAGAGAAGTAACTCTGTTTTCATTCAGTAAGTATCATAACAAAAGAATAAAACAAAACACGGAATCTGTAGATGGTGATAACTGACAAGAATAAAAATAAAGCAGGATAAGGGTGTTGAGAAGAAAAGAGAAAAGGTAGGCAGGGCCTTCGTAGTGAGATAATATTTGAGCAGAGAGACCTCAGGATGTCTCTGAGAGAATCTGACTGTTAGTAACCTAATAGGTCTGTCATTAGTGAAGACAATGATACAGGTGGGTAAAGAAGTTATATAATTATAATAAGTTATAATAAAAAGGAGAGGAAACTAGATAGAGGAGAGACTCTTCTCTACCTCTGACTATAATACTAATGTAGTTATTTGTAGTTAATATTATTCTTGATAACCTTGAATAAAGACAGAAAATGAAAATTTATTGAGTGCTTATAAAACATGCCAGGCCCTCTTCTAAGCATTTGACATGCTTGGTCATTTAATCTGCACTGGAGCACTGTGTGTGGTAGGTGCTGTTTTATCACCATTGTGCAAGTGAGAAAAATGAGGTTTTGAAACCTTAAGAAACTATTCTGAAACCATAGAGATAGCTGTTACAAAACAGAGCCAGAATTCCTGTTATGAAATAATTAAGTCACAGGGGCAAAAAATACAGCATAGTGACTAGAGTCAATGCTATTGTAATAATGTATGGTGACAGATGGTAACTACACTTATCCTGGTAAGCCTTGCATAATATATAGAATTGTCAATTCACTATGTTGTACATCTGAAACTAATATAACACTGTATAACAGCTATCCTTCAAAAGAAAAAAATTCTGAGCAGACACTCCCTGGGCACAGAGCCCAAAACCTAACCACTGTCTTCTGTTGTGTGTGTGTGTGTGTATATATATATATATATATATATACACACATACACGTACATGTACATACATATATATATGTATATATATATATATATATATATATATATACACACACACACACACAACATATATATATGTATTTATATATATATATATTTATACATATATATAAAACTCACAAAACCGGTGAGTTTTAAAAGTGTTGTGTTGGCTGCTTCAGATACTATGTCTCCCTCTCTCTTTGATTCTCTCTCTCTCTCTCTCTCTCTCTCTCTCAAAAATATGAATAAATATTAATTTTTTTTTAAAAAAAGGGGACACCTGGGTGGCTCAGTTGGTTAAGCATTCAACTTCAGCTAAAGTCATGATCTTGCAGTTTGTGAATTCCAGCCCCTTGTTGGGCTCTGTGCTGACAGCTCAGAGCCTGGAGCTTGCTTCAGATTCTGGGTCTCCTTCTCTCTCTGCCCCTCCCCCACTCAAGGTCTGTCTTTCTGTGTCTCTCTCTCTCAAATAATGGGTAAACATTAAAAAAATGTTAAATGTTGTGTTGGGTATTTAAATTTTAATTAGTGTATATAGTCCCTTTGCATTTCTGTTTTTGCATTAGCAGTCATCTTAAGGTGAGAGATATCTGGAAATGTTTTTCAGCCATCATTAAATAAAGCAAAATTTCATGAAACAAACATTATCCAAGAAGTTTGATTAATATTCATGTTTATTTTGTTTAATTACAGAATACAAATTTCACAGTTTAGAATAATACTAGTTTGACAGCTAATTGTTCTAAATAAAAAATTTACATGGTTTTTAAAACTTTATTTCTCAAAAACAAAAATTTTTATATTTCAAAACCTGCCAGAATTATATCTTGGTGAATATTAAGGACAACCTGTTTTTATGTTTACATGAAATTTTGTGAAGTGAGCACATTCTTAAATTTTCTGAAAACATAATTGATTTGAATACTTAAAAGAGAATACTTATATTTGCCGATTGTTAAACTGAATTGAGGCAGATATGCCTTGATTAACCTTCATGTGGCAGTTTCTTTTAGTTAGCTGGTCAACTACTTTTCTCATTAATGACATTTTAATTCAAATGAAATTTGAATTGAAAGCACTATTGAACATATATTTTGCATTAGGGAGAGAAAAAAAGAGTCCCTCTCTGATATTCTCTTAATAATATTTTCTCTAGGCAAAGGGAGAATTTTTTTAGTTACTATTCTCTCTCTCACTCTCTTCCTCCCTCACCTCCCACAATCATGCTTCCCAGAGTTGCCTGAGATTTCTTTAAATGAAATTGCAAAAATTGTATCTTATGATTAGGTAAGACAGTGCTGATTTTTTTAAAATTTGTTAAGTCCATAGGGTATAGAGAAAGGCAATAAGAACTAACTGGCAGTATTTCAGTGTTTCTGTTTTTGTTTTTTTTTTTTTCTAAAGACTTAAATATGTTACTCCCCAGAAATTAGAAGGAAGTTTATTTATTTGTTCTAAAAGTGAAGACTTTATCTAAATTGAAAGTCTTAATTCAAGTGAGCCTACAAATTATTGTAACTGAAAAATTTTTAAAAATCTCTCTATCCATCTGGTAAAGTAATATCCCCGTTATTCAAGGGGCAGATTCTCAGCAACTAAAATATTTTCAAATCTAATTTTTGTTCTATTTTAGGACAGTAGCCAGAAATACACAAAAACTCCTAGTGAAGCAAATTTATCTTCAGGTTTCCTTAGGAACCCTATGTAAAATGGGGCAGCCATTTTACAGACATTTGACATTCTTCACCCAGTGGTAAATAAGTCCACATCACTAAAGTGAACTTGGTGAAATGAAACACTGCCATTTATAATCCTAAACTGTAGTCAACCATAGAAATTTAAATTATGTGTAGAATACTAAATATTAATGTTTAGAAATGTTTACCAAAAAGTCATTTAAAATACAAATGTCCGTGGTCTTGAAAAATCAGTATTTTTTTCAGATGATATTAGAGAGGTAAATACGTCTACATATTAGAGGCTATATTCTAGATGGAATACTTACTAATGTTTGTGAGTTCATGTAATTTATATGGAATTTAGTGATATGAGTTGAGTTTTCAATGTTCCATGAGTTACATGAAAAACAACTCTAGTTGTTAGTTTTTAACCAAAGTCTTCTTAAGCTTGGTGAACATGCATTAATTTTTAGAATTTCCCCTTAGATATTAGGATATCTTATTTGGCTGACTAGAATATTGTATCTCAATTCAATCTGATAATATACCTGGCCTTATAATACTTTGTTTAATTAAAATATTACTCTGGGACTGTTGTGGTTTTGCCATAAATGAAATTATGGAAATGTAGTAATATGCAAGATCGTGTGTTTTAAAGTTTAGTCATTTGTGATGTAGAGACAAACAAGTTGTCAGTAAGTTTCATGTGTATTTTCCTTTCCCAGAATCATGTGTGATTTATAATTCATAAAAATTGTTTTAAGGGGGAATAAGAATGCCTACGATGTGATCTCCATGTCTCTCTGGGATAGTTATAGGAGTACTGTACATTTTATTTACTAGGGCTGTATAGTAAGAAGGTACTTAGAAATCTCATCTCTCCTTGAAGCTGAAGGAATAATGTATGTGCATAAAACAATATTTACTACAGTGCTAGGAGGTATATAAATATTACTGCTAGGGTGGCTGATTAGGTTGTCTCAGTGCACTTTCTCTGCTTCTATGTATTTGTGTTTGTTGCTATTTTTTACTTGCTTTATTTTGGCTTTCGATTCCATCTACTTCACAGGCTTTCCAAAATATGACCACTGTGCACTCAAGGTTAACTTAGTGATATGAAAGAGTTAAGCTGTTTGCTTCCATGTTTAAATTACTTCCAAAAAAATAACTTCAGCTTTGGAGAGACTAAACCCAAATTTGGAGACACCAGAACGCAGGGTTGAGTTTTGAAGTCTTAAAAAGTAATGGGCAATTGGATATGACCTTGATAAAAATGAACAAAGAAGATTTCCCATTTCCAGTTCCCCTCACAGTGTCCTATTACTCTAGTTTGAAATGATAACTATTATAGAACTCATTCGCCATGAATGGAAGAATTATCCCCTATTAAAATGTAAATGCCCCGGAAAAGACAGTGCAAGAATCAATCAATCATTTATACCTTAATGAGAAGTAGTCACTCAAACTCTCCCAACATTATAGTTATCTGAAATTGAACATTGATAGGATGGAGATGAGACATAAGCACTTTGGGAACCAAAAGTAGGAAGGAAATAAAATAAAAGGAAAAGGAGAGAGTGCCCAGAATAACAGCACTATTTACACTGTTATAAAAAGGTTGACTCACAGGTGACAAACAATTATTGGCGGTAGTGTGTTTAGCTCAAGAAAAGACTGCTATTGTAAAGCCTTCATGTGGCACACTGCCCATAAGGGGGAAAAAATAGTCTCTTTGCTCTCTTCCTTACCTAATGACTACCATTCATGCTGAAGTGTGCTGACACATCACCCCAGTATGGATAGGGATTTGTATCTATTCAGTCAGTTTGAGGGTACTTGATTTAAGAATACAAATATAAACACATGTGTCCTGTATTTATCAGAGATGCATGGGAAACAATTTATAAAAATGGTCTTCACTTTTTAAAATTGTCCTGTGTGTGATTTAAATAAAAATATTTTTTAGATCATGTAAAATGTCTGTGATTAACAACTATTTAGTTTAAATATAATTTTTTTTCAAAAGAATGTCTATTTAGCAAGGCAACATACCTTCCAATTCTTTTGTACTGATACTCTCGGTGCAAATTGAATACGGTAGTATGTTTTGCACAGCAATTAAATAGTTCATTAATCTATGATTGCCATCTTCATCACCAGCTTTGGGTGTGTGTGTGTGTGTGTGTGTGTGTGAGTGTGTGTGTGTGTGTGTGTGTGTATTCAGAATTAAACATGAGAGAGTCACACATGAGCAAACAAGTGGTTGGCTTCAAGGACAATTCTTGAAGGCCCTTTAAGAATAATTCTCTCTCCTCTTTCAAGATAATTTGTTGAAAGGCAGACAAAGATGTCTATATTTTGTTTATTAAGCAGATATATCATGCATATAATATACGATATATTGTATCATACAATATATTATACACTGTATGTATTATGTTATTATATGTGAACTTATATATGTTATACGAGAACACTTATATTATTGAATTGACACTAGCCATAACAAATTATAATAAAATGAGTATGTGTTATATTAGAATAGTTTAATCAGTTGAGAAATCTCTTTTAGGTCTGAGGGTTCAATAACATGAATTTGATGTTATAATAATAAAATTCATAATAAAATTCATCTAATTATTTAAGACAATTCAGTTTGTTTGCTTTTACCCAAAAATACTTTAAAAAGTTTATAACTAGTATGACACACTGTACCATGATGTATAATATTTGGCTTGTGTACGTGAACAATCAGGAATAAGATCTTATCTCTGTTATTAAGGTATTTTTTAAATTAAATTAAATTTTATATAATTTAATTTCATTTAATTTTAATTTTTTTAATTTATTTTTTTAATATGAAATTTATTGTCAAATTGGTTTCCATACAACACCCAGTGCTCATCCCAAAAGGTGCCCTCCTCAATACCCATCACCCACCCTGCCCTCCCTCCCACCCCCCATCAACCCTCAGTTTGTTCTCAGTTTTTAACAGTCTCTTATGCTTTGGCTCTCTCCCACTCTAATCTCTTTTCTTTTTTTTTTCCTTCCCCTCCTCCATGGGTTTCTGTTAAGTTTCTCAGGATCCACATAAGAGTGAAACCATATGGTATCTGTCTTTCTCTGTATGGCTTATTTCACTTAGCATCACACTCTCCAGTTCCATCCACATTGCACAAAGGGCCATATTTCATTCTTTCTCCTTGCCATGTAGTATTCCATTGTGTATATAAACCACAATTTCTTTATCCATTCATCAGTTGATGGACATTTAGGCTTTTTCCATAATTTGTCTATTATTGAGAGTGCTGCTATAAACATTGGGGTACAAGTGCCCCTATGCATCAGTACTCCTGTATCCCTTGGGTAAATTCCTAGCAGTGCTACTCCTGGGTCATAGGGTAGGTCTATTTTTAATTTTTTGAGAAACCTCCACACTGTTTTCCACAGTGACTGCACCAGTTTGCATTCCCACCAACAGTGCAAGAGGGTTCCCGTTTCTCCACATCCTCACCGGCATCTATAGTCTCCTGATTTGTTCCTTTTAGCCACTCTGACTGGCATGAGGTGATATCTGAGTGTGGTTTTGTATTGTATTTCCCTGATGAGGAGCAACATTGAGCATCTTTTCATGTGCCTGTTGGCCATCTGGATGTCGTCTTTAGAGAAATGTCTATTCATGTTTTCTGCCCATTTCTTCACTGGATTATTTGTTTTTGGGTGTGGAGTTTGGTGAGCTCTTTATAGATTTTGGATACTAGCCTTTTGTCCAATATGCCATTTGCAAATATATTTTCCCATTCCATTGGTTGCCTTTTAGTTTTGTTGATTGTTCCCTTTGCAGTGCAGTAGCTTTTTATCTTCATGAGGTCCCAATTGTTCATTTTTGCTTTTAATTCCCTTGCCTTTGGGGATGTGTCAAGTAAGAAATTGCTGCGGCTGAGGTCAGAAAGGTTTTTTCCTGCTTTCTGCTCTAGGGTTTTGATGGTTTCCTGTCTCACATTCAGGCCCTTTATCCATTTTGAGTTTGTTTTTGTGAATGGTGTGAGAAAAGTGGTCTAGTTTCATCCTTCTGCATGTTGCTGTCCAGTTCTCCCAGCACCATTTGTTAAAGAGACTGTCTTTTTTCCATTGGATGTTTTTTCCTGCTTTGTCAAAGATGAGTTGGCCATACATGTGTGAGTCTAGTTCTGGGGTTTCTATTCTATTCCATTGGTCTATGTGTCTGTTTTTGTGCCAATACCATGCTGTCTTGATGATTACAGCTTTGTAGTAGAGGCTAAAGTCTGGGTTGTGATGCCTCCCAATTTGGTCTTCTTCAAAATTACTTTGGCTATTCGGGGCCTTTTGTGGTTCCATATGAATTTTAGGGTTGCTTGTTCTAGCTTCGAGAAGAATGCTGGTGCAATTTTGATTGGGATTGCATTGAATGTGTAGATAGCTTTGGGTAGTATTGACATTTTCACAGTATTTATTCTTCCAATCCATGAGCATGGAGTGTTTTTCCATTCTTTATATCTTCTTCAATTTCCTTCATAAGCTTTCTATACTTTTCAGCATACAGATCTTTTACATCTTTTATTAGGTTTATTCCTAGGTATTTTATGCTTCTTGGTGCAATTGTGAATGGGATCAGTTTCTTTATTTGTCTTTCTGTTGCTTAATTTTAGTGTATAAGAATGCAACTGATTTCTGTACATTGATTTTGTATCCTGCAACTTTGCTAAATTCATGTATCAGTTCTAGCAGACTTCTGGTGGAGTCTATTGGGTTTTCCATGTATAATATCATGTCATCTGCAAAAAAATGAAAGCTTGACTTCATCTTTGCCAATTTGGATGCCTTTGATTTCCTTTTGTTGTCTGATTGCTGATGCTAGCACTTCCAACACTGTGTGAAACAACAGTGGTGAGAGTGGACATCCCTATCGTGTTCCAGATCTCAGGGGAAATGCTCTCAGTTTTTCTCCATTGAGGATGATACTAGCTGTGGGCTTTTCATAAATGGCTTTTATGATGTTTAAGTATGTTCCTTCTATCCCGACTTTCTCGACGGTTTTTATTAAGAAAGCATGCTGAATTTTGTCAAATGCTTTTTCTGCATCAATTGACAGGATCATATGGTTCTTATCTTTTCTTTTATTAATGTGATGTCTCACATTGATTGATTTGCGAATGTGGAACCAGCCCTGTAGCCCAGGAATGAATCCCACTTGATCATGGTAAATAATTCTTTTTATATGCTGTTGAATTCTATTTGCTAGTACCTTATTGAGAATTTTTGCGTCCATATTCATCAGGGATATTGGTCTGTAGTTCTCTTTTTTACTGGGTCTCTGTCTGGTTTAGGAATCAAAGTAATGCTGGCTTCATAGAATGAGTCTGGAAGTTTTCCTTCCCTTTCTATTTTTTGGAATAGCTTAAGAAGGATAGGTATTATCTCTGCTTTAAATGTCTGGTAGGATTCCCCAGGGAAGCCATCTGGTCCTGGACTCTTATTTGTTGGGAGATTTTTGATGACTGATTCAATTTCTTCGCTGGTGATGGGTCTGTTCAAGCTTTCTATTCCTTTCTGCTTGAGTTTTGGAAGCATGTGGGTGTTTAGGAATTTGTCCATTTCTTTCAGTTTGTCCAGTTTGTTGCCATATAATTTTTCATAGTATTCCCTGATAATTGCTTGTATCTCTGAGGGATTGGTTGTAATAACTCCATTTTCATTCATGACTTTATCTATTTGGGTCCTCTCCCTTTTCTTTTTGAGAAGCCTGGCTAGAGGTTTATCAATTTTGTTTATTTAAAAAAAAATCAAAACTCTGGGTTTCCTTGATCTGCTCTACAGTTTTTTTTAGAATCTATATTGTTTATTTCTTCTCTGATCTTTATTATTTCTTTTCTTCTGCTGGGTTTGGGGTGTCTTTGCCGTTCTGCTTCTATTTCCTTTATGTGTGCTGTTAGATTTTGTATTTGGGATTTTTCTTGTTTCTTGAGATAGGCCTGGATTCCAATATATTTTACTCTCAGGACTGCCTTCGCTGCATCCCAAAGAGTTTGGATTGTTGTATTTTCATTTTCATTTGTTTCCATATATTTTTTACTTTCTTCTGTAATTGCCTGGTTGACCCATTCATTCTTTAGTAGGGTGTTCTTTAACCTCCATGCTTTTGGAGGTTTTCCAGACTTTTTCCTGTGGTTGATTTCAAGCTTCATAGCATTGTGGTCTGAAAGTATGCATGGTATGATCTCCATTCTTGTATTCTTATGAAGGGCTGTTTTGTGACCCAGTATGTGATCTATCTTGGAGAATGTTCCATGTGCACTTGAGAAGAAAGTATATTCTGTTGCTTTGGGATGCAGAGTTGTAAATATATCTGTCAAGTCCATCTGATCCAATGTATCATTCAGGGCCCTTGTTTCTTTATTGACTGTGTGTCTAGATGATCTATCCATTTCTATATGTGGAGTGCCAAAGTCCCCTGCAATTACCACATTTTATCAATAAGGTTGCCTATGTTTGTAATTGTTTTATATATTTGGGGGCTCCCGTATTCAGTTCATAGACATTTATAATTGTTAGTTCTTCCTGATGGATGGACCCTGTAATTATTATATAATGCCCTTTTTCATCTCTTGTTACAGCCTTTAATTTAAAGTCTAGTTTGTCTGATATAAGTATGGCTATTCCAGCTTTCTTTTGACTTCCAGTAGCATGATAGATCGTTCTCCATCCCCTTACTTTCAATCTGACGGTGTCCTCAGGTCTAAAATGAGTCTCCTGTAGACAGCAAATAGATGGGTCTTGTTTTTTTTATCCATTCTTGTACCCTGTGTCTTTTTATTGGAGCATTTAGTCCATTTACATTCAGTGTTATTATTGAAAGATATGGGTTTAGAATCATTGTGATGTCTATAGGTTTTATGCTTGTAGTGATGTCTCTGGTACTTTGTCTCAAAGGATCCCCCTTAGGATCTCTTGTAGGGCCGGTTTAGTGGTGATGAGTTGCTTCAGTTTTTGTTTGGGAAGACCTTTATCTCTCCTTCCATTCTAAATGACAGACTTGCTGGATAAAGGATTCTCAGCTGCATCTTTTTTTCTGTTCATCACATTGAAGATTTCCTGCCAATCCTTTCTGGCCTGCCAAGTTTCGGTAGATAGGTCTGCTAACACCCTTATGCGTCTATCTTTGTATGTTAAGACCTGTTTATCCCTAGCTGCTTTCATAATTCTTTCTTTATCCTTGTATTTTGCCAGTTTCACTATGATATAGTGTGCAGAAGATCAATTCAAGTTACGTCTAAAGGGAGTTCTCTGTGCCTCTTGGATTTCAATGCCTGTTTCCTTCCCCAGATCAGGGAAGTTATCAACTGTGGTTTGTTCAAGTACACCTTCAGCCCCTTTTTCTCTCTCTCTCTTCCTCCTCTGGAATCCCTATTATACGGATATTATTGTGTTTCATCGCATCACTTAGTTCTCTAATTCTCCCCTCATACTCCTGGATTTTTTTATCTCTCTTTTTCTCAGCTTCCTCTTTTTCCATAATTTTATCTTCTAATTCACCTATTCTCTCCTCTGCCTCTTCAATCCGAGCTATGGTCGCCTCCATTTTATTTTGCACCTCATTTATCGCATTTTTTAGCTCCTCCTGACTGTTTCTTAGTCCCTTGATCTCTGTAGCAATAGATTCTCTGCTGTCCTCTATACTTTTTACAAGCCCAGAGATTAATTTTATGACTATTAATTTAAATACATTTTCTGTTATATTGTTAAATTGTTTTTGATCAATATGTTAGCTGTCACTATTTCCTGGAGTTTCTTTTGAGGAGAAATCTTCCATTTCATCATTTTGGGTAGTCCCTGAGGTGGCTCCAAACTGCAGGCACTTCCCCTGTGCTGTCTGGAGTAACTTATGTTGGTGGGTGGGGCTGCAGTCAGACCTGATGTCTCCCCCAAGCCCACTGCTGGGGCCACAGTCACACTGGTGTGTAGCTTCTCTTCCCCTCTCCCAGGGGCAGGACTCACTGTGGAGTGTTGTGGCCCCTGTCTGGGCTACTTGCACACTGCCAGGCTTGTGGTGCTGCTTGTATGGGATCTGGCATATTAGCTGGTGTGGATCCCCAAGGTGCACAGGGGCAGGAGGGGCAGGCTCAGCTAGCTATGCCTTGGGTGGTCCACTGTGGAAAGGGCCCTGTGGCTCTGGGAGGGAGGCAGACCCCTCGGAGTGATGATCCACAGAAGCACAGCGTTGGGTGTCTGTGTGGTGCAAGCAAGTTTCCTGACGGGAACTGGTTTCCTTTGGGATTTTGGCTGGGGGGTGGGCGCGGGAGATGGCGCTTCCCAGTGCCTTTGTTCCCCGCCAAGCTTAGTTCTGTCCTCTGGGGCTCAACATCTCTCCCTCCTGTTTTCCTCTAGCCCTCCCGCTCTCTGAGCATAGCTGTTGACTTATAATATTCCAGATGTTAAGTCCTGCAGGCTGTCAGAACACACTCTGTCTGGACCCTCTGCTTTTGCAAGCCAGACTCGGGGGCTCTGCCTTGCTGGGCAGGCTGTCTCTCCACCACCCTGGCTCCCTCCCGCCAGTCCGTGTAGCTCGCACCACCTCTCTACCCTTCCTACCATCTTCTGTGGACCTCTCATCTATGCTTGGCTCTGGAGAGTCCGTTCTGCTAGTCTTCTGGCGTTTTTCTGGGTTATTTAGGCCGATGTGGGCGGAATCTAAGTGATCAGCAGGACGTGGTGAGCCCAGCGTCCTCCTATGCCACCATCTTCCCCGCTCCACCTATTAAGGTATTTTCAAATACATTTTTTGATTAGATATACTCATTTAACTCTACTAAGCAATATTCTTAAAGATATTTTTATGTTATGATTTTCTGACTAGCTGTTTGTTTACACTTTACATTACATTTACATTACATTACATTACTTTTTGTTTTTGACTTTTTAATTTATTTTTATTTAGCTCTTTCTTGGGGTAAATTATAAGAAAAAAATATAAAATAAAAAAAGTATAATAGGACTTGTGGGTAAGTTAATTTATTTATCTCTTGGTGAAAAATCTCTTATTATCCTCATGTTATATTTTGAATAAGCAAGACACTTAAAAAAATTATTGGTTAGTTCTATAATGTCAGACGCAGTTTAAACTGAGAACATAGGAAAAGTAATATGCTAATTGTAAGTTCATATTTTCCATTTCTATTTTAATATGCCATCTGTTGTTTTACTCGTTTACTCAAGAACACATAAACAATATCATGCATTTATACTTATTAAAGATGATATTGTATTTAGCTGTATATCTGAAGGATTTCACTCTAAGAAGTTCTTACTGATATAGTTTGGAGCTTTAATCTTCAGTAAAAATTGTCATTTTTTTCATTACTAAAAAGAAAAATCAAAAGAAAACCTAAAGACAAATCACAACTGTCTAAATTTTATAGTATTTTTCTCTTTTCAACAGTCAGCATCAAAATTGTGAAGTAAATTGCTTTTGAATACTTCTGTACCAGATGTCAGCCATCTTGCTTATCACTGAACAAGCCACATTTGAACTAAACAGCTCAGTATCGCATTGAGGGATGTGGTTGCTGATTGAACACAGGTGTAATGGTTGATATACTGTCACACAGTCTGACGTTAACCTAAGATCTCTGTTGAAATAGTTATTACTGATGGCACGAAATGTAATTGCTAATTTTCTGCCTGAGTGGTTACATATTTTCTCTAAATCTTAAGAGTTATTCATCCTTTTCCCACTGCCCATTCCTCAGAGTTTAAGGCAGATGTGTCAGTGGTCCATGGACTAGTAATTGAACCTGTCACTTGCAATCTACTGATTTCATTCTTCAGAAATGTGACTACTGCTTTATTCACTCTCCTGCTTATTTTTCTCTAGGTATCAAATGTCTACTTGAACCTAAGCTAACCAATATTCATTGTTTACCTTTAAGAGCCTCTTTGGTCGCTGAGCAAAGGAATTGTGGGTGACTCAAATCTGATTACTTTTTAGTATTTCTGGTTTTAGATTCTTGGCTTTCAAATGAATTGGTTCTTTATAAACCTAATTATAATAAATCAATCAACTGTACTGTGAGCATAAAAAGTGTAGAGGTATAGTGGAGAAAGGAGTGGGAGACTGGGATAGATTAGCTAATCCTATCTGAATGGATAGCTTCTTAGAATGACTTAGCATAACTCAAGCTGCTGTGGGCTAGAATTTTCCAGAACTTTACTAAATGCTAATGCTTAGTGCCTGATGATCAGCCAGTGCTTAGTGGTTTTAACAATAAATATTCTGTCATAAATTCAGTTCCAATAAATTTTCTACTTTCATTTTGGTTTCTACTAAAACAATTCAGTTACATCATGGTCCATAGTAAAAGGAGAGACAGTATGTGTTGAATTTGTGCTTAGAGAATTTTCCATAAAGATTATTTGATGCCACAACTAAAGGAGAAATGGCATATTTTAAGTTATATTCCATTTTAGCTTTTCAAAGTTGCATATTTATAAGATTTCTAAGTCAAAAACCATAATTAATTTGTGTGACTTAAGTTTTCTTTATATGTGACTTATGAGGCATTTTAACCTGGCCTCCAAATATCCATTTTCAGGTTATAGAAACAAAGCATGTACAATGAATGGGTAAACTTTGAAAAAGGATGGGCAGTATGAAATTGAGTCTGAGGAATGGAATTTGGTTAAAATGGAAATTAAGAAGTAGAAGTCATGAAGAGCTGGAAAAGATAAGTCACAGAGCAAGCAGGGATGAAATATAGTTTGGGGGGAAATGTTGTCTTGACCCGGTTTTTTTACCCTGGCTAGAGGCTAGCCATTCCCATTCTTGAGTAAGTAAGTCCTCACCCCAGCCCCTTTCCTTATCAGACACATACTCCAGGACCACTGTGTTAACCATAATTGCCCTTAAGACCAAGTATCAGACAAAGAGGTAAAGCGCCTTCTTAAACCCCAGACATTTAAACTAGCCATTCCACAGGAAACCTCCCCAAACCCATTAATCCCACCTGATTTGCCCCCAACAGCTCTAGCTTCCTTTTACTCTGTCCTCAAGTACAACCCTCTGTGTGATCCTGCCTGGCACCATCTCTGTTTTGGAGTTTTACCTTTCATCTATCTGAATGTCATTGTGTTGTGCCCTGTCATCAAAAGAATCTTTAAATCTTATAAACTAAGGGATGTCTAGGAATAATATGAGAGATAATAGATATTAAAGGTCAAGATGTCAAGAATCCGTCAGTTAGAAAAAGAGCAAAGGAAAATAGTTTCCAAAGTTTGATTTCAAGTGGAAGGTTATGGTCTTACTTAGGTAGGCCATGCCGCAAGATGTTATTTCTATGCCTACTAAAGTACCTTGTGATTCTCATTGCCAAACATTTTTCTATCTCATTTTAGAAACTGCCAACATAATCTACTCATTTGCTGAAGGCCAAATATAGGTATTGTTTCTTTTTCTTAAGAGCATACTTAATATACAATAAAGTCGGCATGTACAAAGTGTATAATTTGACTAGTTTTCACATTTGAATATATCTTTAAAAGCATCACCACAAGCAAGATAATAAACACATACATCACTCAAAAGACTCCTCACTGCCCTTCATAATCTCTCTTTCTCATCCCTTCCCAACCACCTCTCCCAGCTTTCATCCCTATCTCAAGGCAACTGATCTGCATCTGTCACTACAAACTGCTTTGCATTTTCTAGAATTTTATGTAAATGGAATCATACAGTATAAGCTCCTTTATGTTAGACTTCTCTCACACAACATTATTATTTCATAATTCACCCACATTGCATACATCAATGATTTGTATATTGCTTTAATGAGTCTTATCACACTATGTGAACATAGCACAATTTGTTTATCCATTCATCTGTTGGTGAATATTTGAGTTATTTAACGTTTTGGATTATTACAAAAAAAAAGCTGCTGTGAAGACCTGTGTATCCATCTTTGTATGAACATAAATTTTCATTTTTTCATTTTCTTGGGTAAATAGCTGAGAGTGAGAAAGTTAGATCATATGGAAGCTGCATGTTTTTCAATGTTTATTTATTTTTGAGAGACAGAGAGACAGAACATGGCGGGGAGCGGAGGAAGGGGCAGAGAAAAAGGGAGACACAGAATCTGAAGCAGGCTCCAGGCTTTGAGCTGTCAGCACAGAGCCCGACGTGGGGCTCAAACTCATGAGTGGTGAAACTATGACCTGAGATGAAGTCAGACACTTAACCGACTGAGCTGCCCAGGCACCCCTGAAAGCATCCCTGAATTTTTTTGTATTTTTAAGAAGCTATCAAACTGTTTTCCAGAGTGGCTCTAATATTTTGCATTCCTACCATGAGTCTTATGAAAGGTCCTGTTCCTCCACATCCTTGCAAGCACTTGATATGGTCAGGCTTTTTAATATAAGCCAATTTTATAGGTGATTGGTGGTATCTCATCATAGTTTTATTCTGCATTTTTCTAATGGCTAATGATGTTTAGATTTTTCATGTCCAGATTTGTGATCCATACATATTCTTTGAAGTTATTAAATTATTTAACAACTGAATTAAATTATGCCCAATTTTGGTTGTTGAGTTGTTTGTTTTGTTATTATTGAATTTTGATTGTGTTGTATTTCAATATAAGTTCCTTATGAAGTATATCATTTTCAAGTAGTTTGTCCTTTCATTCTCTCAATAATGTCTACTGAAGAGCAGTAATTTTAAATTATTAATAAAGTCTATGGCAATGTTCTTGATTCACCTAATATTTCTACTTGCAAGTTTATCTCAAAAATATTTACTTTTTACATTGGATAACCACTATCCCTCTCCTAGAAGCTCTCATCTCTTTTCTTTACAATCACAATACTCTCTTAAATCTTTGCTTTCAAGTTTTACCCACCACCCTATCCACAGTACTTTATCCGGCACCTTTAAAAATATAGTACAGATATTGACACTTTACCTGATTAAAACTTTTCTGTAGTTTCCCACTGGGTTTGTTAAAGCAACAAGTCTTTTACATAGTCTGTAATGAATGTCCTTCATGGTCTGGCCCCTGTGTGATTCTCATACTTCACATTATATACAACATTCTCTCCTGATCATTATATTTCATCAATATCATCTTCTTTTCTATTCATCTAACAGGTCATTTTCTACATTAGGGCCTTTGCCCATGCATTTTTTCTCTGCCTGGGTTGTTTGTTGGACTATTTGACTTGTCTGCTATCCCTGACTATAGAATGGAACCTTCCAGGTGGCTTATGTTAAAATCCTATGCCTTG
The DNA here is from genome assembly GCF_028018385.1 of Neofelis nebulosa. Lineage (NCBI taxonomy): Eukaryota > Metazoa > Chordata > Mammalia > Carnivora > Felidae > Neofelis > Neofelis nebulosa. The sequence goes on from NC_080782.1 coordinate 74,122,077, forward strand.
TTATTCCTCCCTTCCTAATTTCAGGAATAGGATAAAGTAAACATACCTAAACAGTTGGTGAATAAATATATAAATGAGTAAATACATTTTAATAATTCTATACATTCATTAATCCTGACCTGAATTTAATATAATTTAATTTTCTGTTTATTATCAGTAATCACCTAGGATGAGGTTATCATTACCACCAATAATGGGTACTTATGGAATAGATGAGACAGTGAGAATTATCACAGTTTAAACTAGCAAAGATTGATGTAGAATATAGATGTCTAGACACATAAAGACTAGCGATAATGCAACTAAAATATGAATCAGATTCTGATCCAAATTCTGTCTTCACTCTAGGCTATTTAGAGATTTCCTAGGACTTAACACTGATTTAACCAAAAGGTGAGTAGCCTAGTCAGTGTTCCTAGAGCAAACAGAAACGCAAAAGCATCAAAAGAAAACTCTAAAATGGTTGTTGAAGGAATGCCCTAACATGTAGTTTATGCCTGAATGCTGTAATGTGGTTAGATACATGTGCAGCAGCTTGTAGCCTTGTGTCTAAATTTTCTGATAAGTATTTGTCAATTCTTACCCTTGATTATCGAATTGAAAATTTCTACGATAAGCTATGGAAAAACCAAGTTTTAAGATCTGAAAGACTCCTTTATACCCTTTTACTATGCTTTGTTCATTCTTTAGTTTTAATGAGATATGCCACTAGCTGAAGACAAAGAAACACCCTGTTTCTATGTAATAGAGGTTCTCAATATATTGTTTTCCTGCTAAATCATTTTTTTCAGAATGTTAATTAAGCTACAGGGTAAATTTTCCTCTAAAAGTGTATTTTTGCTAACTTTGCAACACACACTCTTATATTCATTAGTGTGATTATCCAGCATCCTCAGGGGTCCAGGTGATGCTATTCTAGGACAAAGCATGGAGCTGATTAGGCATCAAGAGATCCTTTTCTTCCCCCTACTCTCCTAAAATATCTCAATGATAGTAATGATCTGCTTACATTATTTTGGAATCCTGCTTTGAATTTACTACTCTGACTAAAGTAACAGTAAATATTCTAATGATATTAAAATTGTCTTATTAAAATTGATAGGAGTTGCTAGGATATTTAGAGGCTCCTTCTATTCTACAAGGTACCTTGTTTCTTATGAGCAACGCTGAATATTTCTTGTTGTAGCAAGAATCCATATTTTATATGGATTTCAAAGCTTATATGAAAGGAAAAAGACAAGTATCAGTAATTGTTTATTTTATTTTGTCATTGTAAATTATTATTTTCCTGTTCACAGTGATGATGGGAAATGAACAACTATCCTTGGATATCACTTTCTATCCTATACTTTGTCCAAATATTAATAGGTCTTAAATGTACATGTGTGCATGCATAAAAGCATAAATTTCTCAGTTAATTCAAAATTCATCCTTAATCGTAGTTGCTTCAACCAATATTGTGGTCTTTTTCATTGTAATTTAACAAACACACTATCAGATATTTCAAAATGCTTGGGTGCTTTTCTTGAATTATCATTATATTAGTTTTAATTTATATGATAATTTTTGTATGTTAAAAACTTATACAATAATATATGCTGTTTACAACAATTCCAAACAGTGCAATGTGTATGAAGGAAAATATTCTTCACTCCTTCATTAATTTTTCCAGCCATAGTGTTTAAATAATGCTATAAAGAATATGATTTTTCATTCTTTTCCTAATGTTGTATAAATGTACAACCAGTTAATTTAGCTTTCTATCTTCCTCTCTTTTAATTTTTAATAAAAATCGAGATTACTTGCTACTTATTTTTCAATACTTCATCTTGGATAATTTTTAAGCCAGTACATATAAATCTCACTTTTCTTTATTTCACATAGTTTAGGAATCATGATTTAGTGAATCATTTCTTCACTTGTGGACTTTCAGGATGTTGTTAGTATTTTAATTTTGCAAATAATGCTGCAATAAACTGACGTGTGAAAGAAATTACCTAGTTAAAATGTTACAAAAATGTATTATGTTCTTCTGAATTACACTTTTGCTATTGTCCTGAGACAAATAGGTTTTCTGAAGTCTAATGTAAAAACAAAAGCAACTCTAGCACTGATTAGTCTTTCAAAATAAATCATAATTACACATAACTAAACTAACTTCATCAGGAATACATACCACTTTTTAGACAGTCATCTTTTTTTGCATGGCTTTTGTTGAGAGAAAATGAAAGCCAGGGAAAAAAAGTTTTTAAGACACAGATATTAGAAATATAAAATATCCCATCAATTAGTTGGCAGTTCTCTTCTATAATAGAAATAAATCCTGCAGAAGTAAGTTGGTTTTATCCACAACAACTTTAAATATCTCTGAAAAATTAAATTCCTGTAGAAAATTGTTTTATAGTTGCATTGTTCATTTTATTATTTCTCATGTATCAGTCATCAGAGCTTATTTTGGATTAGTTTTGATTTAAGACTTTAGTTAATTTAGTAATAATTCTATACAGAAACAATCTTTATTAACTAGGTAGTAGAGATGGCAAGTTCTCATTTTACCAGATGAGGGAAATTGAGGCTGTACATGATGAAATGAGTGTGCACGTATCAAGATTAGTTAGTCATAGAGCTCTGCCTTTAAAACAGGATTTTGGATTCCTTGCTCTTCTTTCCACTAAGTCATTTGGCTTTCAATGTTCTTTATCATAAGAAATGGTTCCTTAAATAACATTTTCTTTCATATGTGACATGCACATGAAAAACAAATCATCTAACCAACTAATGCCATCTTCCAATAAATACAGAAGCTATCCAAATGAGAGAGGTCAATATATTGTTTGAAACCAGGAGTTCATACAAGCTTATTCCTACCAAAAAACATACACCAAGGTTACCTATTTAACCATCCACCATACTGAGTTCAGATTTTGGGGCCTTCACACTTCTGCATAATATTGACTCACTAAATAAATTAGGCAGTTCAGTGAAATGGATTATGCAACATATTCTCCATTTGTACTTCCCAGTCTCCAATCCCCATTCTTGACAATATTATGTTCTCTCAACTTGCATTAATTGGATTTCCTTGATCTTGGGCATTAAGGTTTCCAGGAAAATAGGAATTGGAAAGAAAGTTGTTTGGATTCTTGTTTGCCCCTTTAGCTCCATCTCTCCCATGTTTCCTCCCCAAATGCCTCACGCCTAAAATTAGTAAAGGTTTGCTATTCCTAGTTCCATACCTTATTGGTTTCTCTTAATCCTGACTAGAACTCTAAATAGTCCCTTCATTAAACTCTCTCAAATTCTGCTTTTGAATGTATCATCTATTTTCTTTCAAACCTTGGCTGACATAAGATTATTAAGTTACTAGAAATACAGTGATTCTTCATTTTAGTTCCATGTATGTAAAAGGCTAATTTTTAGACCACTCAATCAATACAAATCAGGGATTGAAAGAGCTATGCTAAATATTTCCATAGTTTTTAAAAGCATCCTTATATTGCTTTTACCACTTTTGCTTTATATATTATTCCAAATATATGACAGGAATTATAGACTACAAGGAAATAGTGAAACACATTTCACTAGTTACCTACTTTAGAAGGTGGGTCTGTATGTATGCTGTTTAAACTAAACTCATGATTTATACAAGCTTAAATTACTCAGAATACTACTGAAGTTTCTGTGTGCTCATTAGGAGTTATTGCTGACATAATGATGACTGAAGAAGACATAAAAGTATCCTACTAACTATCTAGGACATATTTTTATCCAAGATGAGAAAACTAAAATCGAAACGAAGGTGAAGAAAAAGATTATAGAATCTGTGAAAATTTTCTAACCTGGCATATCTAAGCTTTCATGTCTACCACTTCATATATCTTTAGAACATCCTTTTCATAATAACTCAGAAAGAATAAAGGTAACACATCCAAATGGAACAATCTATATTAAAAGATGATTAATAGGCAAAAGTGATCCAAACAAGACGCACAGAGATTATAAATCCCCTTCCATACACAAACACACAGAAAATAACAAAGTATGGGGAAGGATCAGAAGAAAATACATAATATATACAACCATGACCAAAGATATTTCAAAATATATCTGTGTTCTAAACACATTAGACACAAATGGACTCTAAAAAAGTCAATAGTTCACAAGAAATCAAGAATTGAAGAACAGTAAGGTAAAGAGTTTAAAAGTTAAATTGAATATTATAATAAGCCCTTTTGTTTGGAAGCACGGGTATGTAAAATAAATCCTATTGAAAATGAAATTAGTGACAAGCAGGCAGCTTGAGAAAAAAAATCAAGCAAATCAAGTATGAAGAAGCAAAGACAAGTAATTCTTTTTTTTTAATCTTTATTTATTTATTTATTTATTTATTTATTTTTAAATTTTTTTTTTTAACGTTTATTTAATTTTGAGACAGAGAGAGACAGAGCATGAACGGGGGAGGGGCAGAGAGAGGGGGAGACACAGAATCGGAAGCAGGCTCCAGGCTCTGAGCCATCAGCCCAGAGCCCGACATGGGGCTCGAACTCGCGGACTGCGAGATCGTGACCTGAGCTGAAGTCGGAGGCTTAACCGACTGAGCTACCCAGGCACCCCTCTTTATTTATTTTTTAGGGAGAAAGAGAGAGAGAGAGAGACAGAGTGTGAGCAGGGGAGGGACAGAGAGAGAGGGAGACAGAGAATCTGAAGCAGCCTCCAGGCTCTGAGCTGTCAGCACAGAGCCTGACACAGGACTCGAACTCACAAAGGGTGATATCATACTTTTTAACTGTATAAAACTCTGAGTGGTTTAAATATTTTAAAATAATTATATGTAACTGTCATTAATTTGAAAATTGGGTCTCTGCCTGTGACCATGTTAAAGCAAATGATATCATATTTGTCCTCCCAATGGAAACAACTGTAAAAAAATGGACAGAATATATAAGGGACCTTTATCTTTGGCATCATTCAAGTCCTCTGTCACCTGTAACAAAAAGCATCTTTCCTCCAGTTTTAATCACATTGTTCGTCATCTGCCTTAGATCTCACCAGCAACACTTTTAATATTTATATTTCTAGCAATCTTATATTCATTATGATGTATCTGTTAGAAGCGTCTTCTTTTTTTCTTTCTGAGACTTCACTATTAACATCTTATTAACATCCATATTTCTATAAACAGTCTTTTCAAGGCAATGTAGGCCTTTTCTATAATGCACCTCAAAACTCTTCCAGTCACCACCATTACCTAAATCCAATACCACTTCCCATTTTTAGGTATTTGTTGTAGTACCCTACTTCCCACTACCAAAACCTGTATTACTTTCTTAGGGATGCCATAACAAAGTACCATAAACAGAGTGGCCTAATAAAACAGGAGTATATTCTCTAACCCAATTCTAGAAACTGGAAGATATCAAGGAATTGTCAGGGCCATGCTCTCTTGAAGTCTCTAGGAAAAAATATGTTACATATCTTTCTCATAGCTTCTGCTGTTGCCAGAAATCCTTGACCTTTCTTGGCTTGTAACTGCCTAACTTCAGTCTGTGCCTCTGTTGTCACATGGCATTCTCTCTCTATGACTTCACATTGTCTGCTATAAAGGCCATCAATGATATTGGGCTAAGGGTCCACCCTACTCCAGTATAACCTTATTTTAACTGAATACATGTGCAATGACCCTATTTCAAATAAAGCCACTTCCTGATATACTAGACATGAAGATTTCAACATATCTTGTTTGAGAATACAATGAAACCCTTAAAAAGTACTGATACATGTGACAACATGGATGAATTCCAAAACATGATATTAAGTGAAGAAAACCAGAATAAAAGTCATACATATTGTATATTATGTTAAATATCCAAAACAGATAAGTCTGTAGAGATAGCAGTTTGGTGATTGGCACAGACTGGGAATAGCAAGTAATGGCTTAATGGGTATCAGTGCTTTTTTTAGGGTGTTGTAAATATATTGGAACTTGTATTAGTCTGCTCAGGATGCTGTAAAAAATGCCATAAACTGGGTGACTTAAACAACAGGACTGTATTTCTCACAATTCTGGAGGCTACACATCCAAGATCAATTTGTCCACAGAGTTGGTCTAGTAAGAACATTCTCTTTGGCTTGCAGATGATGGCCTTATAGGTGTGCCCTCATATGACCTTTCTTTCTTTCTGTGCATGCACACACCTGGTGTCTCTTCCTTTTCTTATAAGGACACCAGTCCTACTGGATTACTAAGCTATACCCTTATGACCACATTTAACCTTGATTACTTCCTTAAGCACTCTATCTCCAAATATAGTTACAATTATATTAGAGCTCCAACATTTGAATTTGGGGAGCAATTCATTCCATAACAAAACTAGATAGAGGTGGTGGTTGCACACGTTGTGAATATATTATATGCCATTTTGTTGTTCACTGTAACATGCTCCATTTTAAAAATTAAAAAGCACATTTAAGACATGTCCTCTTCCATGAAGAGTGAATATCTATAACTGTATTCACAAATGATGTTCCAAGTATAACAAGGATTTTCTTGTATACCTTCAATTTCATTAAAGTTAAATATAATGAATTTTATTCCTTAAAGTATTTAATAATAGCATGTAAATTGAATTTTATGTATCATATGAAGTTTCATTTTATTTTTTTAAGTATTTTTAAAGTTAATTTGTTGTATGAGAGAGAGAGAATCAGTGGGGAGGGAGAGAGAGAATCCCAAGTAGGCTGTGCACTGTCAGCACAGAGACCAATGTGCAGCTTGAACTCATGAACGGGGAGAAAATGACCTGAGGCAAAACCAAAAGTTGGACTTAACTGAGACACCAGGCGCCTCAGTGAAATTTTGTTTTAGAGACAATAAGAAAGCTCAACCTCAAATTAAAATATTGATATATAATTGCTAAATCTAATGTTTTCTTGTTTCAAAAACCATTTTAATTATTTGAATGTAATTAGATCCTAATTATATAGGTAGCAAACTACCATTACCACCTTGATTTCATCAATTATTTGTATTTAAATATGCATCAATTGTTTATGTTACAGTAGGGTAAATTATAAAATTTCACACAACCCAAGTTGCTAGTTGTCTCTTAATATTTGGTGAAGTTTATGATCACTATTGGAAAATGAATCCAATTTTAAATAGCAATCATTTTTTACTCAGCCTTTAACTATTATTAAGTAGGGAGTGACAAATATAATTGATATCATGTAGGTAATTAATCATCTCTATCATTCAGGTGTGTTCCCTCTACCCTCTCTTATTTTCTATAAGAGTGGATCATGCATAGTTATTGTTCATAACTATTCTTATATTTGAATATTTATAGAACTCAAATACCATATAACTCAAAGGTAAAATAGGGCTAATATTCTTTCTGTTTAAATGAATTTTTTTCCTAAATTTATAGTCTAATGGTGATGAACATAATAACCTCTTTCCAAAATTGACAATCAAGCAAAATTGTTGAATTTATTAACAGCACTACTTAAAAAAACTATTATTGTTCCATTCCTAGAAATATTGAGGGCATGGCAAATTTCAGCCTCCTTTCTTTGCCCAGAACATTAATTCAAACTTATGAGAAGATATGTAATTAACTGATTAACATTATAGAAAGCATCAAGTTTCTGGGTCATTGATGGGCACTGGACATTCCCATGGGAATTTTCAGTCTTCAAAAACAATTCTGGTTCGTTCATAACAGCCAAAGATAAAATCAAGAGACACAGTCCCTGGATTCTAACCAGAGGCCTTTCTGTATGTGCTAAATCCCAGATGAGATGTGCAGCAGTTGGTCTGCCTTGAATGTGCCATTTCTAATACTTCCTTAAATGCCTGCAAGGTACAATCTCACTGTCAGTGCCCCAAACCAGTTCTGTCATACAGGAAACATCTAGTCTTAACGTGTGTAAAGGAATAAAAGACAGGAAAGAAGGAGGGGAAAGAAGGAGGGAAACAAGGGGGAAGCAAAAAGGGAAGAAGGAGGGAGAGGACAAGAAAAACAAAGGCAGGAATGGTGACAACTGTCAGACCAGTCTGTTAGATTTACTCCTGGAGTTTCTGACTGGTCCTTTATTATCTTTTAGTCTGTTTTCTCCCATACCTCAGCTGCTGAACTATGAAAACTGTTTCCATAATTAGGGTAGTACTTGCAGCAACAGAGAACAAATTAATCCTGCAACACTTATCTGATGTTTAAGGAAGTTTAGTTGGGGTAAGAAAAGAGGATAGTAACCAAATCACTTTGACTCACATCACTACATATTTTGATTTAAAAAGTGATAATTATCTGTTCAGTTCTTTTGCATGCATACACTCATTTTTTTTCTCACATTTCTTTATAATCTTAGCTAGGACATTTGTTTTAGTTTGTACTTTTGAGATTCTCAAAGTCCCACATGACTGGATCACAAACAAGATGAAGATCCAACCTCCATATGTGAGACCTCTAGACTCAACCTTAAGTAATACACACGGGTCTGGGTACCTGAGTCCATTTTCATAATTTCCCACTGAAGCAAAGAGCAAAGTACTTATCTGAAACAAGCAGAACTTCCTCAACGAAAAAGGCAGAGCAGTGTTGGGCGGCTACTCTGGGATTCACCCTGGATAGCATGTTTTATCTTGGCCTCCCTCCTTAATTTCATCCTTTTTGAATTTTCTAATAAAAAATATTTCACTGTACTTACAAAGAGAAGATCTGTAGTCACAGATCTTCCGTGCTTTAAGAAATCATGGGGATTATCTGTTGCATAGTTTCACAAATCAAGTACTATGAAATTATATTATTTGATATTGTTAAATTCTATGAATCACAAACACAACTGCCAGACAATATCATAAGTGAGTATGTCTGGAGAAATACCATATAATCAAGATTACTGAGAAGTCTGGGGGACATGAAAGTTTATTCTCCTTATTCTCTGTATTCTCTTTCTAAAACAAGTGGCTAGTATTCAACCCTATGTGATTGTTGTCATGATGGATTTGTACTGAATATTGCCAGTCAACATTTTTTTAAGAAAAAATGAATATTTTAAAAGTTTGTGGAATTTCATAATTCTCAAATATTAGCAAATCATTAGAAAGCACATCTCTGAGGCAGATCCCACCAATTGATTATCACGTTGTGAGCTCTATTTATTAAATGCCCAAACAAAAAATGATCCCACGATTAAATATACTCTGGAAATTTTAGCATAGACAATATAAAAATGATTTCTTTGTTCTAAGACTTCTGAGTCTATAATATTTAAATGGAATTGTGAATGCTATAGGAGAATAAGATATGTGGAAGAATTCAGGAGGCTAACATTTGTGAGCTTTTTTTAGAACCACCAAGTTTTGTTCAACATTGATTGTTTGGCTACTATATTAAAACCATTCATATTTTTCAATTTGACAGATATATTTTTAAAAGTTCCTGAGGAGCCTGCATTCAAATAGAGGGAACATATTGTCTAACGGGAGACTTTTAATATAATGTAACAAATGTTACAAAAGAGGTATGTACCTTTCTAGGAAAATAGCGTATTATTTTTTTGAGTTTATTTTTTTATTTTGAGAGAGAGAGAGAGAGGGAGAGAGAAAATCCTAAACAGGCTCTGCACCATGAGTGCATAGCCTGACATGGGGCTTGATCTCATGAACTGTAAATTAATGACTTGAGCAGAAATCAAGAGGGGGATGCTTAACCAGCTGAGCCACTCAGGCAATCCATAAAATAAGGTATTATTTTCTGTAGCTGGCTACCTTCTTGTAAGTATTAATCTATAAGTACCTAATGGCCTAATCCTATTGAACATTCAACTTATATAAAGAATTCTCCATATTTTGTTTTCAAGCTCATCAAGTATTATTTTCATGAAGTTTCTTTTCCAAGAGAGATAACCAGATTAACCAGTTTACTTAGCAGTTATAAATTATAAATTAGTAAGTGGCTAAACTGGTTTTAAACATTAGTTTTTTGTGACTGTGGTAGCATATGTTAGCATAGCTAATTCTAATCAAATCAGTAATAATGAGAAAATTAAACTTATTGGGAAATTCTGGGAACCAAAGCCTAAATTTAACACTAATAATTGATCACAGTAAATACCACTTTATAGGAAGCTACCTGTCTACCTTGACACTCAGCAATACCCAGATTTTTATGAGCTACTTGTATTAGTCACTTTTGAAATACACTTTACAAAAATGTACTAGGAAAAAGTACAAATAGGAATTTAGGATATTCTGAATGCATAATAGTTATTTATCATCAGCATATATGAAAATGTATAAATTCTTGTAAGATTTGTAGTGATACCACATGTTGAAACTTACAAATACTAAATTGAAAATGATTGGAAAGTGAAAAAAACACATAACACATTTTGTTTTATTTTTAAAGTTTATTTATTTTAAAAGAGAGAGAGAACGAGAGAGAGCAAGGGAGAGGCAGAGAGAAGGAGATAGATATCCAAAGCAGGCTACACATTATCAACCTCAGCAGAACCTCAGCAGGGCTCAAAATCACAACCCATGAGATCATGACCTATGCTGATATCAAGAGTTGGATTTTTTTAATTTTATTTATTTATTTTTATTTAATTTTATTTATTTATTTTTCAATATATGAAATTTATTGTCAAATTGGTTTCCATACAACACCCAGTGCTCATCCCAAAAGGTGCCCTCCTCAATACCCATTACCACCCTCCCTTCCCTCCCACCCCCCATCAAACCTCAGGTTGTTCTCAGTTTTTAAGAGTCTCTTATGCTTTGGCTCTCTCCCACTCGAACCTCTTTTTTTTCCTTCCCCTCCCCCATGGGTTTCTGTTAAGTTTCTCAGGATCCACATAAGAGTGAAACCATATGGTATCTGTCTTTCTCTGTATGGCTTATTTCACTTAGCATCACACTCTCCAGTTCCATCCATGTTGCTACAAAGAGCCATATTTCATTCTTTCTCATTGCCACGTAGTACTCCATTGTGTATATAAACCACAATTTCTTTATCCATTCATCAGTTGATGGACATTTAGGCTCTTTCCATAATTTGGCTATTATTGAGAGTGCTGCTATAAACATTGGGGTACAAGTGCCCCTATGCATCAGTACTCCTGTATCCCTTGGGTAAATTCTTAGCAGTGCTATTGCTGGGTCATAGGGTAGGTCTATTTTTAATTTTTTGAGGAACCTCCACACTGTTTTCCAGAGTGGCTGCAACAATTTGCATTCCCACCAACAGTGCAAGAGGGTTCCCGTTTCTCCACATCCTCACCGGCATCTATAGTCTCCTGATTTGTTCATTTTGGCCACTCTGACTGGCGTGAGGTGATATCTGAGTGTGGGTTTGATTTGTATTTCCCTGATGAGGAGCGACGTTCAGCATCTTTTCATGTGCCTGTTGGCCATCCAGATGTCTTCTTTAGAGAAGTGTCTATTCATGTTTTCTGCCCATTTCTTCACTGGGTTATTTGTTTTTCGGGTGTGGAGTTTGGTGAGCTCTTTATAGATTTTGGATACTAGCCCTTTGTCCGATATGTCATTTGCAAATATCTTTTCCTATTCTGTTGGTTGCCTTTTAGTTTTGTTGGTTGTTTCCTTTGCTGTGCAGAAGGTTTTTATCTTCATGAGGTCCCAGTAGTTCATTTTTACTTTTAATTCCCTTGCCTTTGAGGATGTGTCAAGTAAGAAATTGCTACGGCTGAGGTCAGAGAGGTCTTTTCCTGCTTTCTGTTCTAGGGTTTTGATGGTTTCCTGTCTCACATTCAGGTCCTTTATCCATTTTGAGTTTCTTTTGTGAATGGTGTGAGAAAGTGGTCTAGTTTCAACCTTCTGCATGTTGCTGTCCAGTTCTCCCAGCACCATTTGTTAAAGAGATTGTCTTTTTTCCATTGGATGTTCTTTCCTGCTTTGTCAAAGATTAGTTGGCCATATGTTTGTGGGTCTAGTTTTGGGGTTTCTATTCTATTCCATTGGTCTATTTGTCAGTTTGTGTGCCAGTACCATGCTGTCTTGATGATGACAGCTTCGTAGTAGTGGCTAAAGTCTGGGATTGTGATGCCTCCTGCTTTGGTCTTCTTCAAAATTACTTTGGCTATTCGGGGCCTTTTGTGGTTCCATAGGAATTTGAGAATTACTTGTTCTACCTTCGAGAAGAATGCTGGTTCTTGGGATTGCATTGAATGTGTAGATAGCTTTGGGTAGTATTGACATTTTGACAATATTTATTCTTCCAATCCATGAGCAGGGAATGTCTTTCCATTTCTTTATATCTTCTTCAATTACCTTGATAAGCTTTCTATAGTTTTCAGCGTACAGATCTTTTACATCTTTGGTTAGATTTATCCCTAGGTATTTTATGCTTCCTGGTGCAATTGTGAATGGCATCAGTTTCTTTATTTGTCTTTCTGTTGCTTCATTTTTAGTGTATAAGAATGCAACTGATTTCTGTGCATTGATTTTGTATCCTGCAGCTTTGCTGAATTCATGTATCAGTTCTAGCAGACTTTTGGTGGGATTTTCATGTACATGGGATTTTCCATGTATAATATCATGTCATCTGCAAAAAGTGAAAGCTTGACTTCATCTTTGCCACTTTTGATGCCTTTGATTTCCTTTTGTTGTCTGATTGCTGATGCTAGAACTTCCAGCACTATGTTAAACAACAGTGGTGAGAGTAGACATCCCTGTCATGTTACTGATCTTAGGGGGATAGCTCTCAGTTTTTCCCCATTGAGTATGATGTTAGCTGTGGGCTTTTCATAAATGGCTTTTATGATGTTTAAGTATGTTCCTTCTATCCCGACTTTCTTGAGGGCTTTTATTAAGAAAGGATGCTGAATTTTGTCAAATGCTTTTTCTGCATCGATTGACAGGATCATATGGTTCTTGTGTTTTCTTTTATTAATGTGATATATCACATTGATTGATTTGCGAATGTTGAACCAGCCCTCCATCCCAGGAATGAATCCCACTTGATCATGGTGAATAATTCTTTTTATATGCTGTTGAATTCGATTTGCTAATATCTTATTGAGAATTTTTGTATCCATATTCATCAGGGATATTGGTCTGTAAGTCTCTTTTTTGGCTGGGCCTCTGTCTGGTTTAGGAATCAAAGTAATGCTGGCTTCATGGAATGAGTCTGGAAGTTTTCCTTCCCTTTCTATTTTTGGGAACAGCTTGAGAAGGATAGGTATTATCTCTGCTTTAAATGTCTGGTAGGATTCCCCAGGGAAGCCATCTGGTCCTGGACTCTTATTTGTTGAGAGATTTTTGATATCTGATTTTAATTTCTTTGCTGGTTAATGGTCTGTTCAAGCTTTCTATTTCTTCCTGTTTGACTTTTGGAAGCGTGTGTGTGCTTAGGAATTTGTCCATTTCTTCCAGGTTGTCCAGTTTGTTGGCATATAATTTTTCATAGTATTCCCTGATAATTGCTTGTATTTCTGAGGGATTGGTTGTAATAATTCCATTTTCACTCATGATTTTATCTATTTGGGTCCTCTCCCTTTTCTTTTTGAGAAGCCTGGCTAGAGGTTTATCAATTTTGTTTATTTTTTCAAAAAACCAACTCTTGGTTTCATTGATCTGCTCTACAGTTGTTTTAGATTCTATATTGTTTATTTCTGCTCTGATCTTTATTATTTCTCTTCTTCTCCTGGGTTTAGGCTGCCTTTGCTGATTGCTTCTATTTCCTTTATGTGTGCTGTTAGATTTTGTATTTGGGATTTTTCTTGTTTCTTGAGATAGGCCTGGATTGCGATGTATTTTCCTCTCAGGACTGCCTTCACTGCATCCCAAAGTTTTTGGATTGTCATATTTTCATTTTCATTTGTTTCGATATATTTTTTAATTTCTTCTCTAATTTCCTGGTTGACCCACTCATTCTTTAGTAGGGTGTTCTTTAACGTCCATGCTTTTGGAGGTTTTTCGGACTTTTCCTGTGGTTGATTTCAAGCTTCATAGCATTGTGGTCTGAAAGTATGCATGGTATGATCTCAATTCTTGTATACTTATGAAGGGCTGTTTTGTGACCCAGTATGTGATCTATCTTGGAGAATGTTCCATGTGCACTTGAGAAGAAAGTATATTCTGTTGCTTTGGGATGCAGAGTTGTAAATATGTCTGTCAAGTCCATCTGGTCCAATGTATCATTCAGGGCTCTTGTTTCTTTTTGACCATGTGTCTAGATGATCTATCCACTTCTGTAAGTGGAGTGTTAAAGTCCCCTGCAATTACCACATTCTTATCAATAGGGTTGCTTATGTTTGTGACTAATTGTTTTATATATTTGGGGGCTCCTGTGTTCGGCACATAGACATTTATAATTGTTAGCTCTTCCTGGTGGATAGATCCTGTGATTATTATATAATGCCCTTCTTCATCTCTTGTTACAGACTTTAATTTAAAGTCTGGTTTGTCTGATATAATTATGGCTTCTCCAGCTTTCTTTTGACTTCCAGTAGCATGATAAATAGTTTTCCATCCCCTCACTCTCAATCTGAAGGTGTCCTCAGGTCTAAAATGAGTCTCTTGTAGACAGCAAATAGATGTGTCTTGTTTTTTTATCCATTGTGATACCCTATGTCTTTTGGTTGGTGTATTTAGTCCATTTACATTCAGTGTTATTATAGAAAGATATGGGTTTAGAGACATTGTGATGTCCATAGGTTTCATGCTTGTAGTGATGTCTCTGGTACTTTGTCTCACAGGATCCCCCTTAGGATCTCTTGTAGGACTGGTTTAGTGATGACGAATTCCTTCAGTTTTTGTTTGGGAAGACCTTTATCTCTCCTTCCATTCTAAATGACAGACTTGATTGATAAAGGATTCTCGGCTGCATATTTTTTTTCTGTTCATCACATTGAAGATCTCCTGCCATTCCTTTTTTTCCTGCCAAGTTTCAGTAGAGAGATTAGTCAATAATCTTATCGGTCTCCCTTTATATATTATAGCACGTTTATCTCTAGCTGCTTTCAGAATTTTCTCTTTATCCTTGTATTTTGCCATTTTCACTATGAGATGTCGTGTAGAAGATCAATTCAATTTACATCTGACGGGAGTTCTCTGTGCCTCTTGGATTTCAATGCCTTTTTCCTTCCCCAGATCAGGGAAGTTATCAGCTATGATTTCTTCAAGTACACCTTCAGCACCTTTCCCTCTCTCTTCCTCCTCTGGAATACCAATTATGCGTATATTATTTCCCTTTAGTGCATCACTTAGTTCTCTAATTTTCCCCTCATACTCCTGGAATTTTTTTATCTCTCTTTTCTCAGCCTCTTCTTTTTCCATAATTTTATCTTCTACTTCACCTATTCTCTCCTCTGCCTCTTCAATCTGAGCTGTGGTTGTCTCCATTTTTTTTTTTGCAGCTCATTGATGGCAATTTTTAGCTCCTCCTGGCTGTTCCTTAGTCCCTTGATCTCTGTAGCAATAGATTCTCTGCTGTTCTGTATACTGTTTTCAAGCCCAGCAATTAATTTTATGACTATTTTTCTAAATCCACTTTCTGTTATATTGTTTAAATCGTTTTTTGATCAGTTCGTTAGTTGTCATTATTTCTGGACGTTTTTTTGAGGGAAATTCTTCCGTTTTCGTCATTTTGGATAGTCCCTGGTGTGGTGCGGGACTGCGGGGCACTTCCCCTGTGCTGTCTTGAATAACTTGTGTTGGTGGGCAGGGCCGCAGTCAGACCTGATGTCTGCCCCCAGCCCATCGCTGGGGCCACAGTCAGACTGATGTGTACCTTCTCTTCCCCTCTCCTAGGGGCAGGATTCACTGTGGGGTGGTGTGGCCCCTCTGGGCTACTTCCACACTGCCAGGCTTGTGGTGCTGGGGATCTGGCATATTACCTGGGGTGGATCGGCAAGATGCACAGGGTCCGGAAGGGCAGGCTCAGCTCGCTTTTCCTTCAGACATCAGCTTCCAGAGGGGCCCTGCAGCACCAAGAAGTGTCAGACCCCCCCAGAGGGATGGATCTGCAGAAGCACAGTGTTCGGTGTTTGCACAGTGCAAGCCTGTTCCCTGGCAGGAACAGGTTCCCTTTGGGATTTTGTCTGGGGGATGGGTGAGGGAGATGGCGCTGGTGAGCGCGTTTGTTCCCCGCCAAGCTGTGCTCTGTCGTCTGGGGCTCAACAAATCTCCCTGGTGTTGTCCTCCAGCCCTCCTGCTCTCGGAGCAGAGCTGTTAATTCATAACCTTCCAGATGTTAAGTCCCGCTTGCTGTCTGAACACACTCCATCTGGCCCCTCCGCTTTTGCTAGCCAGACCTGGGGGCTCTGCTTTGCTGCAGGCCACCACTCCACCCTGGCTCCCTCCCCCACAGCCTATGTAGGGGGCACTGCCTCTCAGCCCTTCCTACCCTCTTCCATGGGCCTCTCATCTGTGCTTGGCTCCAGAGAATCCACTCTGCTAGTCTTCTGGCGATTTTCTCAAGAGTTGGATTTTTAACCAACTAAGCACCGAGGTGCCCCTCCCCATTTTTTTAAGTTTATTTAACGCATTTTATTTTATTGATCATTTAAGTAACTGTTTTTACACAAGACTAAGATGTTCTCAACAGAAATAAAAAAGAAAAATGTTTAACAGAAAATGCTATATTGGCTTTCCAGTTTGGCTGTATGAAAGTGGAAATAATTTTATTTAAATATAAATATATTATATTACATAAATATATTACAAATTATATATATAATATACATATAAGTTATATATAATTTATATATTAAATGTATAATATAGGTATATATATGCCAAATTTCTTTTAACTATATTTTCCTAGGAAAAATTTCAGAAGTATTTAAGATGGGGGTGCCTGAGTGGATCAGTCAGTTAAGTTTCCAACTGTTGATTTCAGCTCAGTTCAAGATCACGGTTTGTTGGTTTGAGCCCCACATCAGGGGGGCTGACAGTGCAGAGCCTGCTTGGGATTCTGTCTCTTCCTCTCTCTGCCCCTCCTCCATGGGCTTGCTCTCTCTCTCTCTTTCTCTCTTTCTCTCCACCTCAAAAATAAATAAATAAAGCTTTAAAAAAGAAATATTGCAAATGGTTATAAATATTATGACTGAATTAACATGACTTTAAATGTTATGACTGAACATATTTTTGCATAAAGAGGTGTAGTGTGATTGATATAGAGAAATGAAAAATTTCTCCTGCAAGTCCACCTTTCAGTGTCATCTTTAATGAATTGCAAGTATTGCAGCTTAATCTTAATGTGTTTTGTGTGAGGTTATTAGATTTTATGGACTTCTAAATTTTCATTAATTTGATCAAATATATAACTAAAATATATTCATTTGCAAATAACTTGTTAAAATGGGTATTAAATGGTAAGGTGGATATTAGAAATTAAGAAAGGAAAATAAAAAAATAAATTTAAGAATAACAAATAAAGAAAAAATAATAAAAATTAAAAAAAATAAAACTGATGCTTCTTCAATGAAGACACACAGAAATTCGATGAATAGTCTGTGGACCAGAAATTTTTCCACTATTATTCTAGAGTATATTAAAATATAAAAGTGGCAACAGGTTAGGTCTAAGGGAAGCAGTGACTCCTAGTTAAGGATCTTGTGAGCCATGTTCAATGTTTGAGCAAATTGGGAGCTCTGGAAGTCTTTTAAGCAGGAAGAACTAAGAAGATCCCTACTTTCAGTACATTGAATGAAATTGAAGATGCCAACTTGAGCCACATTGATCCTATATTCAGTTAGTTCACTAATTCAGTTCTGAAGCTCAGGAATTTTGTGAAGTGCAATGTTATATTGCACTGGTTTGCAAACTACTACCTGTAAGGAAAATTTGGTCTGGCAATTGTTTTGTAAATAAACTTCTATTTGAACACAGCTCAGCCATTTGTTTATGTATTGTCCATGGCTGCTTTCATACTACAAGAGTAGAGCTGAGTAAGTGAGACGGAGACCAGATGGCTCACAAATGTAAAATATTTACTGTCTGGCTCTTTATATAAGATGTTTGTTGACTCTTGCTATGGTTGATAACTACAGCCATATATATAATTGATGAGGTTAATAGGGAGAATGTGTGAGATCTAAAAGCACTTAGAATTGGTCTACAAAATGTTTCTAATTTAGTAGCAAAGAAAAAGGAAACTAGAAGATAGAATGAAAAAGGGGTCAGATATCTAGTAAGAAAATTAGGAGTATGTGGTATTATAGAAGGCAAGGTTCTATAGTGACTTATGGAAGAAGATTGGTCAATGATGCCAAACTCTGACAGAATTCAAATAAGGTGTAAACTGAGAACTAGTATAAAGTGCCTGGTGTCTTGGATAAGAGTAAGTTCTATGGACTAAGAACCTAAGAAGAGAGTGGTGTATGAAGAATAAAAGAAGGGTTGGAAAACAAAAGATAAAGCCTGTAAAAATATCTTTGAGGACTATGTAGGATGAGAGAAAGTTTTTGTAGAATTTCTTTTTATGCCAGAAACTAATGACAAAGAAATACTATGAAAGAGAAGAGAGAGAGGAATTGAAGATTTAATAAAGTTTGATAAAGCCTTTCAAATATGTGAAGGAATACTATCCAGACAAAGTAAAGAAACACTACTTCTATTATAACAGAAAGGAAAGAAATATTGGATGGAAATGTAGGCTATGGTTTGTGCAAGGCATTTGATAGTATCTTCTCTGACACTTTTTTTTCTCAGTATTAGAAGGAAGTGTTAAGAAGGAAATTTATCATTAAGATTGAGGAATGAGGTGGAAGGATTGAAATCTACAAGTGTGAGAAAATGTTTTCATATACTGATGCATAGAATGTGAACAAGAACAAACCATGAAAATAAAGACAAATTAATTAGCAGCCCTGAATACTCATTTAGAGTTGAAGATCCTGGATTCATAAAGACTTTGGTATACTTGCTTCTACAATTCCTTCATTAGTTTTCCACAACCTGGTTATAGGCATGGTTATGGCAGAGTTGGATTAATCTATTGTCATTTAGCCATGACTCAGATCAAATCTCCAATGTCACATGGTCTGGTTTGAAATAGATATAATTGGGGAAAATCTCAAACTTTTAAGTTAAAAGTCAAAAAGAAAGAAACAAGGCATATTTCTCCTCATCATCCCATCAACCCAAATGTTCTGGGACTAGTAACCAGACAGACTGAGCAGGAGTCACTACCAAGTTTTCTCTCGTAATGATCTTACCACAAGCAGTCCTGACTATAACATTTGTTGGGGCTTGACCAAGAGTACTAACGGAGGCCTATATATATGTCAGATATTTAAAACTTTTAAGTCAATCTAATAATTTTTTAGTGAAATACATGCTATTCTATTACTGTGGCAAAATACTCTTTTAATAGCAAATTGAAAATTATGTGCAAAACATTGTACGTATGACTCAAGTCCCCAGGATGTCAAAGCTGTCTGATAAAGTCAATGAATATGAAAAAATATATTTTTTCTGATAAAATCCACAACTCAAGAGGGTCAAGATAAACCCTGTTTTCATCAGTAATTTTTCCTGATCTTAAATGATTTTTAAACATATTAACAAATTTTATTAGGGAAATCTTTCAAAGATACTTGAGATTATTTCCAGTTTTTAAAAATGAAATCATACTATATCCATGAAGAGTTATCTCTATTTTCTTCAGTTTTTATCTAGAATTCCATGTCTGCATATTTAATTTCTATTTATTTCTATATTCCATTTCTATATATTTATTTCTGTCATTTCAATGTGTAATTGTTTTCACTTATCATAGGGATTAGAAAATAAAATGTAACCAAATTAAATGTGCACAACCTTTGACTATATTTTTGATAATGCAAATTATGTAAATGTAAAAATAAAAAAAATAAAATTACTTTCACATATTTTCATGTAGTTCTTTTTTTCTAAATTATTCAAAATTATTTTGCTAAAAAGTAAGGCAGTTTTTTTAACAAATATAAAGAAAATTCAAATAAAGATGATTAGATGTAGTTGAACTATTTAATTTTTGAAAATTGAATTACATTTTATTTCATATTTTTATTAAAATATAGCTGTTCACAATATACAATTTCTTATTCTTCTAGTTGATAATATAAAGAATCAGTATCATGCTTCATACATGTTTGACTAGACCTACACATAAACAAATCTTAGAAAAATATGAATTGCTTAACATTGCAAAATATTTATCACCTGTCATGTACAAGTGTTGCATATACTATCCAATTCATAAGTAACTGGAATCAAGAGAAGCAATCAAATGAATATTCAACTCTACTGTAAAATAGTATTTCACTATACAAGAATCTATTGTTCTCAGGCTATCTGAAAGGAGGATTTGACAATGTAATTGACATATCTTTTATCTCAACTAAGCAATCCTGCTTCTCAAATATTCTCTATACTCTGGAAGAATACCCTGAATCAGCCTTCAACATTAGCATCACAATCACATTTAGACACTGCTTCCTTTTGTTCTGAAGATATAAAAAAAGAAATGAGAGAGATGTTTCCCTGGGCCTTGATGGTGAAAGAAGGTGTGATTTCTGTTCTGGGCTAAACACTGGAACCAGGATCCAAAGTGGAAGAGACACAAGTATGTTCTTTAATAAGCTCAGTGTGTGTGCACCTGTGTGCCGTGCTTATAAGCAGAAGAAAGAGAGGAGGCAGACAATTGAAGGCTATGCTTAAACCATGAGGGTAACCTTGGGTTTATGGGCCAGGCAGTAGATGACAGAAAATTAGCTGCTCAGCACTTAGGATCTTGAGCCCAGTGAGAAGTTCTAGTTACTTCCTCTTGATGGCACAGCAGAAGGCAGCAGTTATGCTGTGGCCAACAGAGCAAACTGGCTTGCTCTCAGCGAATAAGTGCTGCAGGATGTGAGCCAGGTGAGCCAGGGTTCAGGACAACTAGAAATCAAGAGGGCACGGAACCCACACTGTTGATAGACTGGAGCTTGGCGGGTCTGGCATAGATCTTAAGGCGCAAGTCCTATGCCCAGCACTGATTGCTCTTGCCCACATGCACAAAGTCCAGGCCTTCCACCTCCCCAGGGGTGAAAGAGGAGCTGGAAGTCTTGGGAGCCACTCCGACACCATTATATTTTGCCTTCAGTTGATGAGAAAATCAGTGAAGAAATGAAAATGATGATGAGAAAAGCAGAGACAGAAACTGTGGACTTTGACCTTCATGTCGGGAGAAGGAGAATCCCCAGCAAAAGCCATCTCCTTGTCCAAGTATTAAAAAGCAAGTTTCCTGGTCACTTTCAGACAGTCTTGCTCTTCCCACAACAGCCAAGTAGGACTTTATCCTGTAAGGGGCACAAGAAGAAACAAGAAGAGAACACATGTTAAAAGGCAAAGGAGACAAGAAGTTGAGTGTGATGGTGAGAGATTCAAAGAACTGTGGAGGGAGCTGATGGTAGGGTGAGTGGAGGCAGACCTGAAGCTTCAATAAAGTAGGTGGAGAAATGCATTTGGGGTTCCTGTGAGAGAGTTGAAGGACTAATGAACATGCAGGGTGAGAAATCTTGAGTATGTCAGTCGAAGAGCATGCTCTTTGTTTCTGTCAGCCCCTTTCTATCTTGAGTTCTTTCTTGACTCAAGTTATAGATAAGGCTAAGAGTTGGAGAGAGAAATGGATCAGGAGGCTGAAGATGTAGAGCAGTAACTTGTAACCGAATGGAAATGAATCTAGAGTAGGAGAGTGAGGCTGGAGGGTCTACATCCTGGGTAGTGACCAAGGATAGCAAGCTTATGATCTATGCTGACTTTAACTGACTACAAGTCTTTGGTAATTTATGCTCAGTAGAACTTACATCTCAAAGACCAAAGGCAGAGGACTCAGGGCAAGGAAATATAGACTGGGGGATACACAAGTTACATTGGAACCATCAATTCATTAATTAAAAATGCTCTTTGTAGGCCTCATTTGCAACATTGAGACCAGAAAATGCAAATTAAAAAAAAAATCTCTATGGACACTACACCCTTGATAGCAAAGTACTCTCTTATACATTGAGATTTGAAATTTTTTTCCTCTAGATTCTCTGTGCTTTAGGCCAAGATATTCCAACCAGACTTGAGACACAAATTAGAGAAAATTACCAGGAGACACTGACTTATTTACATTTAGTTTCCTAGACAAATGCATTTTAATTCTACAACACTCAGATGTAACCAGGATTTATTCTGTTCTGTGTGCTTCTGGTGCTTTGAGGCAAAATGAAGCATTAAAAAAATAAAGTTTGCTAAAAAAATTTTTTTTTTTCTGGTTAAGGGCATTAGATCATTGCCGTGATTACTGAAGGATAGTAAAATTGAAGCTATGTTGTTTTGAGCCACATTATTTTAGTATACATTTTGTATGCAACCTACTTATAGGCTTTAGATATATAGAATCTTTAAGAAAATTATATCTCTATGGTATTAATTTCAGCCTGATTTGCTCTCTCAAATGATGTTTTTAATGAAAATGAATCAAAGGGTCAGGTTGCCTAGAGTTTTTCTCAATCAGTGGCCATAGGGTCAGTAGTTACTTTTGTAATTGGTCATCAGCAACGAAATAAAATTCTATGAATATATTTAAACAGCAAAAGAAAAGAGTAGTAAAACATGCTAACAGGAGAATGGTTTATTATAATGCAAACCATTTATTTTAGATTCAAACATATAGCTGTGTTCTTCCCAGTTTTGACCTGGGTGGGTAACTGCAATTTATGTTTATTTTAAGGTCATTTTTTCTATGAAATTCTGATATTAATTGTATTATATATTTGCTGATGTATCTATATAATATTAACTCTTGTATTATTCATCATACTGGTGCCATATTAAGAAACAATGAGCTAATTGACAGCGCAGAACCAAGATTAAAAAATATTAGTAGAACTAATTTTTTATGATCCTGTTCTATTATCCTATATTACACATCACTCTCTAGATTCTCTGTGGATCAACAGACACTATGTCCAATCACTTGAAATCATTCCATTTTGCAGGTCAGAGATGCAGAAGTACCCACAGACATCTTATCACTCATCTGAATAACACAAGCACTGAAGAACAAGCAATCAAATAAAGTTTTAAAACATTCTGATTTTTAAAAACTTGATATTATGACACAAAATGAATATTTAAAAATATGTGTTTTAAAAATAATTGTATGTTTGTATTTTAGACTATATCTGTAATCCAGTGGTAAAATCCAGAAAAACTGTGAGTGGAAACATATTTTTTTCAAATGAACATAGACCTTCAGTCAAGAGGGCACCTGGATGGCTCAGTCTATTAAGTGTTTGACTTCAGCTCAGGTCCTTATCTCACAGTTTGTGGGTTTTTTTTTTTAACACAATATCTGGCGTTTAATTAGAACTCAATAATTGAGTACTGTTTCTGTATTGAGCTAGTTCATCTTCCTTGCTGGGTTTGAAACCACCCTTGATTATTTCCATGCGTACATGCAATTTTTCTCTAGTCTAGCTCCTGGTTTGCATTTTTTTTCTCTGTCTGAACTGGTGACTGCTTCTGGCTTATCCTAGCCTGTCTCCTTTTTTTTTTATTATTTTTTTTTATTTTTACTTTTTTCCAATATATGAAATTTATTGTCAAATTGGTTTCCATACAATACCCAGTGCTCATCCCAAAAGGTGCCCTCCTCAATACCCATCACCCCCCCTCCCCTCCCTCCCACCCCCCATCCACCCTCAGTTTGTTCTCAGTTCTTAAGAGTCTCTTATGCTTTGGCTCTCTCCCACTCTAATCTCTTTTCTTTTTTTTTTTCCTTCCCCTCCTCCATGGGTTTCTGTTAAGTTTCTCAGGATCCACATAAGAGTGAAAACATATGGTATCTGTCTTTCTCTGTATGGCTCATTTCACTTAGCATCACACTCTCCAGTTCCATCCACGTTGCTACAAAGGGCCATATTTCATTCCTTCTCATTGCCACGTAGTACTCCATTGTGTATATAAACCACAATTTCTTTATCCATTCATCAGTTGATGGACATTTAGGCTCTTTCCATAATTTGGCTATTGTTGAGAGTGCTGCTATAAACATTGGGGTACAAGTGCCCCTATGCATCAGCACTCCTGTATTCCCTGGGTAAATTCCTAGCAGTGCTATTGCTGGGTCATAGGGTAGGTCTATTTTTAATTTTCTGAGGAGCCTCCACACTGTTTTCCAGAATGGCTATAGCAGTTTGCATTCCCACCAACAGTGCAAGAGGGTTCCCGTTTCTCCACATCCTCTCCAGCATCTATAGTCTCCTGATTTGTTCATTTTGGCCACTCTGACTGGCGTGAGGTGATATCTGAGTGTGGGTTTGATTTGTATTTCCCTGATGAGGAGCGACGTTCAGCATCTTTTCATGTGCCTGTTGGCCATCCAGATGTCTTCTTTAGAGAAGGGTTATTTGTTTTTCGGGTGTGGAGTTTGGTGAGCTCTTTATAGATTTTGGATACTAGCCCTTTGTCCGATATGTCATTTGCAAATATCTTTTCCTATTCTGTTGGTTGCCTTTTAGTTTTGTTGGTTGTTTCCTTTGCTGTGCAGAAGGTTTTTATCTTCATGAGGTCCCAGTAGTTAATTTTTGCTTTTAATTCCCTTGCCTTTGAGGATGTGTCAAGTAAGAAATTGCTACGGCTGAGGTCAGAGAGGTCTTTTCCTGCTTTCTGCTCTAGGGTTTTGATGGTTTCCTGTCTCACATTCAGGTCCTTTATCCATTTTGAGTTTCTTTTGTGAATGGTGTGAGAAAGTGGTCTAGTTTCAACCTTCTGCATGTTGCTGTCCAGTTCTCCCAGCACCATTTGTTAAAGAGACTGTCTTTTTTCCATTGGATGTTCTTTCCTGCTTTGTCAAAGATTAGTTGGCCTTACGTTTGTGGGTCTAGTTCTGGGGTTTCTATTCTATTCCATTGGTCTATGTGTCTGTTTTTGTGCCAATACCATGCTGTCTTGATGATGACAGCTTTGTAGTAGAGGCTAAAGTCTGGGATTGTGATGCCTCCTGCTTTGGTCTTCTTCTTCAAAATTACTTTGGCTATTTGGGGCCTTTTGTGGTTCCATATGAATTTTAGGATTGCTTGTTCTAGTTTCGAGAAGAATGCTGGTGCAATTTTGATTGGGATTGCATTGAATGTGTAGATAGCCTTGGGTAGTATTGACATTTTGACAATATTTATTCTTCCAATCCATGAGCAGGGAATGTCTTTCCATTTCTTTATATCTTCTTCAATTACCTTGATAAGCTTTCTATAGTTTTCAGCGTACAGATCTTTTACATCTTTGGTTAGATTTATCCCTAGGTATTTTATGCTTCTTGGTGCAATTGTGAATGGGATCAGTTTCTTTATTTGTCTTTCTGTTGCTTCATTGTTAGTGTATAAGAATTCTGTACGTTGATTTTGTATCCTGCAGCTTTGCTGAATTCATGTATCAGTTCTAGCAGACTTCTGGTGGAGTCTATCAGATTTTCCATGTATAATATCATGTCATCTGCAAAAAGCGAAAGCTTGACTTCATCTTTGCCAATTTTGATGTCTTTGATTTCCTTTTGTTGTCTGATTGCTGATGCTAGAACTTCCAACATTATGTTAAACAACAGCGGTGAGAGTGGGCATCCCTGTCGTGTTCCTGATCTCAGGGAAAAAGCTCTCAGTTTTTCCCCATTGAGGATGATGTTAGCTATGGGCTTTTCATAAATGGCTTTTATGATGTTTAAGTATGTTCCTTCTATCCCAACTTTCTCAAGGGGTTTATTAAGAAAGGGTGCTGGATTTTGTCAAAGGCCTCTTCTGCATCAATTGACAGGATCATATGGTTCTTGTCTTTTTTTTTATTAATGTGATGTATTACGTTGATTGATTTGCAAATGTTGAACCAGCCCTGCATCCCAGGAATGAATCCCACTTGATCATGGTGAATAATTCTTTTTATATGCTGTTGAATTCGATTTGCTAGTATCTTATTGAGAATTTTTGCATCCATATTCATCAGGGATATTGGCCTGTAGTTCTCTTTTTTTACTGGGTCTCTGTCTGGTTTAGGAATCAAAGTAATACTGGCTTCATAGAATGAGTCTGGAAGTTTTCCTTCCCTTTCTATTTCTTGGAATAGCTTGAGAAGGATAGGTATTATCTCTGCTTTAAACGTCTGGTAGAACTCCCCTGGGAAGCCATCTGGTCCTGGACTCTTATTTGTTGGGAGATTTTTGAAAACCGATTCAATTTCTTCGCGGGTTATGGGTCTGTTCAAGCTTTCTATTTCCTCCTGATTGAGTTTTGGAAGAGTGTGGGTGTTTAGGAATTTGTCCATTTCTTCCAGGTTGTCCAATTTGTTGGCATATAATTTTTCATAGTATTCCCTGATAATTGTTTGTATCTCTGAGGGATTGGTTGTAATCGTTCCATTTTCATTCATGATTTTATCTATTTGGGTCATCTCCCTTTTCTTTTTGAGAAGCCTGGCTAGAGGTTTGTCAATTTTGTTTATTTTTTCAAAAAACCAACTCTTGGTTTCGTTGATCTGCTCTACAGTTTTTTTAGATTCTATATTGTTTATTTCTGCTCTGATCTTTATTATTTCTCTTCTTCTGCTGGGTTTAGGCTGCCTTTGCTGTTCTGCTTCTATTTCCTTTAGGTGTGCTGTTAGATTTTGTATTTGGGATTTTTCTTGTTTCTTGAGATAGGCCTGGATTGCGATGTATTTTCCTCTCAGGACTGCCTGCACTGCATCCCAAAGCATTTGGATTGTTGTATTTTCATTTTCGTTTGTTTCCATATATTTTTTAATTTCTTCGCTAATTGCCTGGTTGACCCATTCATTCTTTAGTAGGGTGTTCTTTAACGTCCATGCTTTTGGAGGTTTTCCGGACTTTTTCCTGTGGTTGATTTCAAGCTTCATACCATTGTGGTCTGAAAGTATGCATGGTATAATTTCACTCCTTGTATACTTATGAAGGGCTGTTTTGTGACCCAGTATATGATCTATCTTGGAGAATGTTCCATGTGCACTCGAGAAGAAAGTATATTCTGTTGTTTTGGGATGCAGAGTTCTAAATATATCTGTCAAGTCCATCTGATCCAATGTATCATTCAGGGCCCTTGTTTCTTTATTGACCGTGTGTCTAGATGATCTATCCACTTCTGTAAGTGGGGTGTTAAAGTCCCCTGCAATGACCACATTCTTATCAATAGGGTTGCTTATGTTTGTGACTAATTGTTTTATATATTTGGGGGCTCCGGTATTCGGCGCATAGACATTTATAATTGTTAGCTCTTCCTGGTGGATAGACCCTGTAATTATTATACATGCCCTTCTTCATCTCTTGTTACAGCCTTTAATTTAAAGTCTAGTTTGTCTAATATAAGTATGGCTACTCCAGCTTTCTTTTGGCTTCCAGTAGCATGATAAATAGCTCTCCATCCCCTCACTCTCAATCTAAAGGTGTCCTCAGATCTAAAATGAGTCTCTTGTAGACAGCAAATAGATGTGTCTTGTTTTTTTTTATCCATTCTGATACCCTATGTCTTTTGGTTGGTGCATTTAATCCATTTACATTCAGTGTTATTATAGAAAGATACAGGTTTAGAGTCATTGTGATGTCTGTATGTTTTATGCTTGTGGTGATGTCTCTGGTACTTTGTCTCACAGGATCCCCCTTAGGATCTCTTGTAGGGCTGGTTTAGTGGTGACAAATTCCTTCAGTTTTTGTTTGTTTGGGAAGACCTTTATCTCTCCTTCTATTCTAAATGACAGACTTGCTGGATAAAGGATTCTCGGCTGCATATTTTTTCTGTTCAGCACATTAAAGATCTTGTGCCAATCCTTTCTGGCCTGCCAAGTTTCAAAAGAGTGATCAGTCACGAGTCTTATTGGTCTCCCTTTATATGTTAGGGCATGTTTACCCCTTGCTGCTTTCAGAATTTTCTCTTTATCCTTGTATTTTGCCAGTTTCACTATGATATTTCGTGCAGAAGATCGATTCAAGTTACGTCTGGAGGGAGTTCTCTGTGCTTCTTGGATTTCAATGCCTTTTTCCTTCCCCAGTTCAGGGAAGTTCTCAGCTATAATTTCTTCAAGTACCCCTTCAGCACCTTTCCCTCTCTCTTCCTCCTCTGGGATACCAATTATGCGTATGTTATTTCTTTTTAGTGTATCACTTAGTTCTCTAATTTTCCTCTCATACTCCTGGATTTTTTTATCTCTCTTTCTCTCAGCTTCCTCTTTTTCCATAATTTTATCTTCTAGTTCACCTATTCTCTCCTCTGCCTCTTCAATCCGAGCTGTCGTCGTTTCCATTTTGTTTTGCATTTCATGTAAAGGGTTTTTCAGCTCCTCCTGACTGTTCCTTAGTCCCTTGATCTCTGTAGCAAGAGATTTTCTGCTGTCCTCTATACTGTTTTCAAGCCCAGCGATTAATTTTATGACTATTATTCTAAATTCACTTTCTGTTATATTATTTAAATCCTTTTTGATCAGTTCATTGGCTGTTGTTATTTCCTGGAGATTCTTTTGAGGGGAATTCTTCTGTTTGGTCATTTTAGATAGTCCCTGGAGTGGTGCGGACCTGCCGGGCACTTCCCCTGTGCTGTGGTGTATAACTGGAGTTGGTGGGCGGGGCCGCAGTCCTACCTGATGTCTGCCCCCAGCCCACCGCTGGGGTCATAGTCAGACTGGTGTGTGCCTTCTCTTCCCCTCTCCTAGGGGCAGGATTCACTGTGGGGAGGCGGGCCGTCTGGGCTACTTGCACACTGCCAGGCTTGCGGTGCTGGGGATCTGGCATATTAGCTGGGGTGGGTATGCAAGGTGCACGGGGGGCAGGAGGGGCAGGCTTATTTCATTTCTTTTGGTGATCCACTTCAGGAGGGGCCCTGTGGCAGCGGGAAGGAGTCAGACCCACTGCCGGAGGGTTGTCCCCGCAGAAGCACAGCTTTGGGTGTTTGCGTGGAGCAAGCAAGCTCCCTGGCAGAGACTGGTTCCCTTTGGGATTTTGGCTGGGGGATGGGCGAGGGAGATGGCACTGGAGAGCGCCTTTGTTCCCTGGGAAACAGCTCTGTCGTCCTGGGGCTCAGCAACTCTCCCTCCCTTTGTCCTCCAGCCTTCCCGCTTTCCGAGCAGAGCTGTTCACTTATGACCTCCCAGATGCTAACTTGTACTTGCTGTTGGAACACACTCCCTCCGGCCCCTCCGCTTTTGCAAGCCAGACTCAGGGGCTCTGCTTGGCAGGCCGGCAGGCTTCCCCTCTGCCCCGCATCCCTCCCGCCAGTCCGTGGCACGGGCACCGCCTCTCCGCCCTTCCTACCCTCTTCCGTGGGCCTCTTGTATGCGCTTGGCTCCGGAGACTCCGTTCTGCTAGTCTTCTGGTGGTTTTTCTGGGTTAGTTAGGCAGGTGTAGGTGGAATCTAAGTGATCAGCGGGACGCGTGTGAGCCCAGCGTCCTCCTACGCCCCCATCTTCCTCGCGACCTCTAGTTTGTGGGTTTAAGCCCCGTGTCAGTGTCTGTACTGACAGCTCAGAGCCTGGAGCCTGCTTTGGGTTCTGTGTTTCCCTCTCTTTCTGCCCTTCCCCCACTCATGCTGTGTCTTTCTCTCTCTCTCAAAAATAAACATTAGAAAGACAGGAAGTTATTATAAATGATACCTAAGCTAAAGTTTAAAAAAAACTTTTTGTAAAACAAATGTGTAACACAGTAGGATAATATGATTCTTAAACACACACACACACACACACACATACACAACTAACTGATATGGTTTTGCTCTTTACTGCAATCGTTGGTTGTAGTTTTCAGACTCATTCAGAGGAATTGAGTTTCTTAGTCCAAGATAGCTGGATGGACAGAATTGATCTTCAAGAAATACCATGGCTAGTGGGTATTGCATTCTGGAAGTATTTCCATGAGTATTGTTAATAGTCACTACTCCAAATGCCCTGCGTGTCTCTCCCTTGCCGAGTTTTCCCAAGACTCACTGGAACTCCCCATATTCCATCAAATA
The DNA here is from genome assembly GCF_028018385.1 of Neofelis nebulosa. Lineage (NCBI taxonomy): Eukaryota > Metazoa > Chordata > Mammalia > Carnivora > Felidae > Neofelis > Neofelis nebulosa. Next base: position 74,152,056 of record NC_080782.1, read on the forward strand.
GAGGAGTCTTACAGAGCTCTGGCACGGTGGACTACACAGGTTATGTGTCATATTGTGGTCTGCATTCCTCTGGTCAGTCTCAATTTCCTATTGTTATAAACATCCCTACTGTGAGATTGGGGACTGAATGGTAAGTGGTATGGTGTGTGTTGAAAAGGGATAAAGTGAATCTCTGGTTGGGAAATAATAGTCTAACTTTTCTGAGACTAAGTTGAGAAGTTTGGATTTGGGAAATTTGAACCTTATTCTCGTGGTACAACTGTGTTTTGTTTAAGAAGTCTGGATATATGGCAAAATACTTCCCAGTCCAAACTTAGTTTGAGGGAATGGAGCTATGTTTCTTCAAAAGGGACCATGGAATCTTAGACAAGGAATCACAGTAGTTAACAAGAAAAACTATATACCAGAACGACATTCCCTATATATTTTTTAGTCTTGACAAGTCTTTGGAATTCAAATATTAACTGATATTGAACATATTTCCACTGTGTGAGTGAGAAACCAGGATATATTTAATTTTATATGGGAAATACTATCCATTTTTTACATCAAGTGCTATTGGACAAATTTATATTTATTGGATTGTTCTGATTTAAAAAGTAGCATGTTTTTCACTAAAAATTTGTAAAACACCATAATTATGACTAGAACAACAACAACAAATAGGCTGCTGTGTTACTTTCTTGCAAGGAATAAAGTGTTATTATTAACCCTTATTAGAATTCCCAGTTGTGCCCCCAATAAGACATGTGATTAGTTATTTAGTACACACCCACATCTGCCATTTAATTTTTCTAAATCTTCATTTTGATTCTTGGAGTGATCACATTTTTCTTTTCTTTGATATTTTACTTATAAGTAGAAGAGGATACTGACTCATGTGTAATCAGTTGGCATTTCAATGTGAAGTGAATGTATACATGTGTGTATGTATATATTGTATATATATATATACATATATATGTATATATATATGTGCATATATATAATGTATATACCTATATTGTATGAATTGATACATTCAAATTTCTGATACCTTGTTTTATGATTTCTCCTGTTCATATTTCCATTTTTTTCTCTATTTTTCTGTCTCATTCTCTCATATGTTTCCTCTCAACATTTTTAGGGATTAGGAAGTATAAATCCTGTGGATTTTTTTGTGTGAAATAATGCCTTAGCATATCTTTAGTTGTCAATGTCGACAATAAAAGTATGTCCAAACTACATGTATGCAAAGCCACCTTTATATTTTATTCCCTACCAATCTTATCTAATCAGTTTCTCAGTTTTATTTATATCATTAAATAAAATAAATTATATGTTATCACTAAAATTATTTAAATACATTCCCTTTGTAATTGTATTTATAAAACATATTTTTTGTGTTTTGTACTTTATTAAAATTAACAGACTTTAATATTCATGATTATTTCACTGTTTCCATAACTGTTATATATCATTAATTTTGTTAACTTTTCTACACTAACTTTTATATACTAAACTATATAAATACTTGTCCTTGTAAATTCAATAAATATAAAAACAAAATTTTCTATAAATTAAAATCACTCACAATGTTTTCACTGGAAAAGCAATGCTATTTTTTTGAGGGCTTACTAAATGTCAGGCACTGTTTTATTTACTTTTATTAACATTCATTACCATACATAGTTGCAGATTTTTTCTTATGATGAGAACTTTCCAGATCTACTCTCTTAGCTACTTTCATATATACAATACAGTGTTATTAACTATAACCACTATGCTGCACAATATAGTCACATGACTTATTTATTTTATAATTGGAAGTTTGTACTTTTTGATCCCTTTCATCCATTGACCCAATCCCCACACTCTGCCTCTGGCAGTCACCAATCTTCTGTTTGAAGTTTTATTTATTTTTATTTTATTTTTTAAAATTTATTGGTTTATTTTGAAAGAGAGAGCATGAGCAAGGAGGGGCAGAGAGAGAGGGAAAGAGAGGATCCCAAGCAGTCTCTGTGCTGTCAGCATAGAGCCTGATACAGGGCTGATCATAAGATCATGGCCTGGGCCAAAACCAAGAATCAGATGCTAAACCGACTGAGCCACCCAGGAGCCCTCTTCTTTTTTCTTAAAGTTTTGTATTTCTTTTCTGTTTGTATCTATGAGTTTGTTTTGTTTTTAAGATTCCACATGTAAGTGAGATTATATGGCATTTGTCTTTCTTTGTCTGAGTTATTTCACTTACTATAAGGCCCTCAAGGTCCATCCATGTTGTCACAGATGACAAGACATTATTTTTCTCTATGGCTGAATAATATTCCATTATACACACATGCAAACATAAACATACACATATTCTTTATCCATCCATCCATCAATGGAAACTTAGGCTGTTTCCATATCTTGGCAATTATAAGTAATGCTGCAGTAAAAAAAGGGCATTATTTTCAAAATAACATATTTTTTCTTCAGATAAATACTCTGAAGTGCAAACTGCTGGATCACATGATAATCTTATTTTTAATTTTTTGAGGAAACTTTATACTGTTTTTCTTAGTGGTTACACCAATTTACATTCCCACCAACAATGCACAAGGGTCCCTTTTCTCCACATCTTCTCCTATACTTGTTCTTTCTTGTCTTTTTGACAATAGCCATTCTAACAGGTGATCTCTCATTGTGGTTTTGCATTTCCCTGGAAGTTAGTGATATTCAGCATTTTTTCTTATATCTGTTGGCCATCTGTATGTCTTCTTTTGGAAAATGTCTGTTCAGATCTATTTGTAATCAGATTGTTTTTGTTTGTTTGTTAGTTTGTTTTGCTATCCAGTTGTATGAATTCTTTATATATTTTTGATACATATTAACGCCTTATCAGATATATGATTTGCAAATATTTTCTTCCATTCAGTAGGTTGCCTTCTCATTTTGTTGATGGTTTAACTTTTTGGCTTGATGTAGCCTCACTTGTTTAACTTTGCTTTTGCTGCCTTGGCTTTTGGTGTCAGATTGAAAAAATCACCACCAAAACTGATGTCAAGGAGATTATCCCCTAAGGTTTGTTTTGTTTGTTTGCTTGTGTGTTTTTCTTAGGAGTTTATGCTTTCAGGTCTTACATTCAAGTCTTGAATCCATTTTGAGTTCATTGTTGTGTATGGCATAAGACAGTGGTCCAGTTTCCTTATTTTACAAGTAGCTGTCCAGTTTTCCCAACATATTTTATTGAAGAGAGTGTCTTTCCCTATTCTTGGCTCCATACATAATGTGGCCGTATATGTGTAGGTTTACTTCTGGGCTTTCTCTTCTGTTTTGTTGATCTATGTGTCTGTTTTACTGCCAATACCATACTTTTTTTGAGCAATGCTATCATTCTTGTGCTTAAATATTTTATTCAAAGGTTTGCATTTTAAAGAATTTAGTATCCCAACTGAAATACTGTTGTCTCTCTTCCTCCTCTTGTCCACACTGGAAGTTATTGAACCAAGAAAAGTATACCTAGATCAAGATTCTTGATATACCATTTCTGATTGCTTTTTAGAAGCTTATAATAGGTTAGAATCCTAGCATCCACATATAAGAGTATGTGTTTCATCATGCCTTCTCTCACAAAGAGTACTTTCCTAAGAACAACAGCAGAGCATCCCTAAAAATATTTATATTCATATTGTTTTATTGCTAAATGATTCTTATACTACCAGGTTAAATATTTCATGTTTGTTAGCAATTTACATTTCTGTTCAGATTATCATCTAACCATGATCTTTGCCTGTTTTTCTATGTCAAAATCTTTTATTATTTTTAGTTTAAAAATACTAGTTAATGGGGCGCCTGGGTGGCTCAGTCGGTTAAGCATCCGACTTTGGCTCAGGTCATGATCTCACAGTTCGTGGGTTCGAGATCCACGTTGGGCTCTGTTCTGACAGCTTAGAGCCTGGAGCCTGCTTTGAATTCTGTGTCTCCCTCTCTCTCTGTTTCTCTCCCGCTCATGCTGTCTCTCTCATATTCAAAAATAAATAAAAACATTAAAAAAATACTAGTTAAGAATACACTTTGTTCTATTAAAAAAAAATTTTAAGTGTTTATTATTCTTGAGAGAGTGTGTGAACGGGGGAGGGTCAGAGAGAGAGAGCCAGAGACACAGAATCTGAAGCAGGCTGATCTCAGCTGTAGTCAAAGTCGGGCACTTAATGACTGAACCAACCAGGCCCCCTATTTTTTTAAGTTTATTTATTTTGAGAAAGAGAGAGAGAGCAAGAGAGAGTATATGCATGAGTGGAGAAGGGGCAGAGAGAGAGGGAGAAAGAGAGAGAAAGAATCCCCAGCAAATTCCACACTATCAGTGCAAAGCTGTATGTGGGGCTTGACGTGGGGCTCGAACCCAGGAACTACATACAGACTATGACCCAACACGGGGTTTGATGTGGGGCTCAAACCAGCAAACTGTGAGATTATGACCCCAGGCAAAATCAAGAGTGGGTTTCTCAACCAACTGAGCATTCCAGGAAACTCTAAAACACTTTGTTCTATTTAAGACAAGTGCATATGACTTTTAAAATTCAATCTCTTGCACATTATGGGAGATGATGCACTTTCTTACATTCTATGAAGAATTTAAAATATAGATGGAAACAAAAATCCTTCTTTCTCCTTCTCCCTCCTTTCTTTAGAAGGTAGAAAGTCCACAAAAAATCAGGAAGGTATGTATTGAAATTCAGGGCTTTCAAAGGTATCTGAATTTCCATCACTTTATGTCCTGTAATAAGCATCTCAATAGGAAGTGAAAGAATCTATAACACACAATCTTACTTAAAATTTGATTTACTTAAACATGTGGGAAAGATATGTGAAAGGGAAACTCTGAACTATATTAGAGATTAAATATGATATCAAATGATGGAAAACTAAAAAAAAATTTAATGTATTTTCATCATTTAATTATTTTTCTGATGATTCAAACTGGATATATTTTAAAAACTTAAATCTTAATTACTAAGAAGTTTAATTAAAATATGAAGCTATACTTGTGAATTATTATTTTAAATAAAATGACTATAACAAAATACATTTAACTGCTCTTATTTCTGTAAAGCCAAAATTATTCAGTTCCACAAGTTACATATATCTGTACATTGATACACTTTAAAATAATCAGTTAAATTAAATTAATTTACTGGGTTTATAATTTTGTAATTTAACTTGTAATAATACATTTATAACAAATATAAAGTTTTTCCCAAAACCATAAGTTTTTTTTGAATTTTGTGAAGATACTACTTTGTGTTAAAATATGATGCTATCACATTTATTTTTAATTCACATTTTATGAATCTTAATATGTTTCCAAATTTCTCCATATATTGCATATAGCACTACTGAGAGGCAGTGATACACAGTGACTTCATTCATTTAATAAATATTTATTAGAAAGCTTTTATTGTATGTGATAGTATCTTTTTTTCAATTCTATGTATTGAAATAATGGTGGATCTTAGAATTCAAAAATGTCAAATTTAAAATTTATGGTGTTAATGTACAATATCTATACGCATACATGTATACTAATTTCAATTATTATGAAAATCAGTCTATGGAATTATGTTCATATTATAAGTAGCTAAGATCCACTGAGGAAAATAGAACATTTATTATTTAAAACTCAGGAGACCCATCTCCAGACTTCCCACTCAGTTACTGTGAGCCCAGTTTCTTACTTATCATATAGACACTGTAGTTACTTCATCTTTGAAGCTACATTTTTTTCTCATTTAAAATATGGAAGTTCATGGGTGACTCAGTCAGTTAAGCATCCAACTCTTGGTTTCAGCTCAGGTCATGATCTCACAGTTCATGGGATTGAGCCCTACAACAGGCTCGATCAACATAATATCCCTCCCCCTCTCTCTGCCCTCCTCTGTTCTCTCTCTCTCTCTCTCCCTCTCTCTCTCTCTCTCTCTCTCTGTCTCTCTCAAAATAAAGAAGTAAATGTTTTAAAAAAATAGAATATGGAAGTTCAGATTAAGTGATCTCCATATTATCTGAACTTGATAGTTTCTGTCTGCATGAATCATTTGGAGTCAGAGCCAGCAGAGCCACTGAAGGAGGAGAAAGAGAGACAGTAGGAAGCTGGTGAATATCTTATTCTTTTTTAGTGTATTTGATCATATAAAGGGTACATTTTTTAGTTTTAGTTTGAGATGAAAATCAATGTCTTCCACCTCTGCAGATGTTTACAGACACAAAAATCACAGAGCATAGATAAAATATGATTCTCTACCTGCCTTCTGAAGTAGGAAAGAGCAAAAAGGAGAAAAACAGGGATTCTTGGAGAAGGAAAAGCAAAGGCTATGTTACCATTTCAAGCAGGACTATTTCTTCAGTGATTCAGAGAAATTCACCAGGAATGTCTAAAAAAATGGACCTTCTGACTTTTCATTAGTAATAGTCCACTTCTGCAGTTCACCACAGCTACTCATAATATACACACAATTTTACATGCTACATTTTAAAATGATTACTCAAGCTTTCTTCCTTTTATGTTAGACTGAGGTCTTTAAGGCAATGAATTAGTTGCAAAAGTTTACACTCTTGTTTTTCCCTGTGAAGCTAGCACATCATCTGAGGGCTTTGGCTGGGTTGATGCTTTTAAGCATTAAAAAGATGAGACAGAAAAAGTAAAGTGACTTGGACAATATTGCAGAAATAATATCAGAACTTTATTCAAACCTAGGCCTTTCTAACCAAAGAACCTATATTCTTAACACTGTATTCACCTGGGTTCAGTGACAGGTATCCATCATAACAGCAATTAATTTTATCATTATTTTCATGATCATGATGATTATTAGATATGCCAGAAATGCCTAAGGTTGCATGAATCCCTGAGTCGTAGTCGTCTCTAACTCCTAGACCCCATTCCCCACCTATCTCTATGCATTTATCTCTTACTTTACACTAGGATTTTCATTAATTGAATTACAGAAGAAAATATTCTTTTCATCTTTTGACTTATTCCTGGAATTTCTATTTTTATTACTTTTTATTCTTAACATGGTAAATGTATTGTTGCCTAACTAGTAACTTATCAAACGCTTTACCCTTAGTACTTCCATTAAGACATAGCCATAGGTTTATTTCTTGCTTTTTTGAGAAGTGAAATTTTATGTGTTTTCAGTCTTGTTAGTTTTTCTACTTAACGGAGCACTTATTGAGTAACAATTTGGTTTTTCTTTTAGATACATCACATTCTTACATGATTAAAACATGACCGTTTGTTAAGTTCTCATACTATTTTCTGGATCATATATATGTTATTATTTTAAAAAATTTGTTTTTACATTTATTTATTTTTGAGAGACAGAGAGTGCATGCGAAGGGCAGAGAGAGAAGGAGACACAGAATATGAAGCAGGCCCCAGGCTCTGAGCTGTCAGCACAGAGCCTGACACAGGGCTCTAACTCACAAACTGTGAGATCATGACCTGAGCCGAAGTCAGACGCTTAACCGACTGAGCCACCCAGGCACCCCATTATATATATGTTATTCTGAATAATTTAATTGACAGGTAAAATCACCTCCACCATGAACTCAAATTGTCTCAATTTGAATTTTTACTCTGGTTACGTATCAGGAAACTTACATCATCTGCTAACCATGTTTAAGGCCCTAGTTACCTCATCTATAAAATGGTGATAATAACAGGGTGCCTGGGTGGCTCCATCAGTTAAGCGTCTGACTTCTGCTGAGGTCATGATCTCGCGGTTTGTGAGTTCTAGCCCTGTGTTGGCTGCCCTGGAGCCTGCTTCAGATTGTGTGTCTCCCTCTTTTTCTCTGTGTCCCTCTCCTGCTCGCCTCTGTCTCTCTCTTTCAAAAATAAACATATAAATAAATAAATAAATAAATAAATAAAATGATAATATTGATAATAGTGATACCTCTCTTAACAGTGGCCTAAAGATAAACATGATAATGTCAAAAATGAATTTGGGGTCATTTTTGGCAGACGCATAATGTTTGGTAAATTTTGGCTTTTTATTAATAAATGATTAAAAAAATGGAGACATTTTATAATTAAATGAATGTTTATTTAAGCTGTCATATGTGACGGCAATTTCATAAAGTATTATTTAGTAGTGGGAAAATAAAGAATCTCCTTTAGCTTTTATATGTGCCATGATGGCAGTGAGATATCTTTATAAGTGACTTTTTTCTTTGCAGCAGTTTGGGTGAAGCTTTTCTTGACTCTAATTTGCTGTGAAAGATTCATGTGGTTTTTTAAAGTTCCTGTGAGCAACTTTGCAACTGAAATTGAAAATTCGACTGACCATATGTCATTTCAGATTTAGTTCCAGAGGACGATAAGATAATCAGGATGAATAAGGGGTTGGCTACTGAAATGACAATAAGCAAATGTGAAAATGTAACAAAAGTAAAGAGCTGCATTAAAGTGCATGATTAGACTTTGCATCAAAATTTGAGCCTCTCCTGAAAAGAACACTAATTTCATTAGTTCACTTAGTTAACCTAAAGATATTTTTAGAGATAAAAATTTCAGGCTCCAAATTGACCTAAACATTTGTGGCAAAAAAGAGAACTCTGGCTCAAGGCAAGATTGTACCTTTAACCTCACCAGCTTTTTTGTATAGGGTACCATTGGTCTCTAACTATACATTGAAAAAAATACTGATACAGTTTTTACTGCATCTAACACATTCTGCCTTGTATTATCAGTTATTTTTGTATGTGCATTATTTTCCAGTTACCTAACATAGTATTTTAACTATATTAATTTTTATGTTGTAAATATTTTATATTTTCCTGATGTGTATAAAATTGTGAAAATAGGAGTGAAATAATAAATAAGCTCTACTTTTGGAGGAAAAAGAATATTACTCAAAATAAATGTTATCATTGTTTGACAGAATATCTCTATATGCAAATTCCTATCTAAAACATTGGACTATTTAACCTATTTATATTTGTGTTTACATTGATCATCTCATAATACATTTTTCATTTAACATACATGTCCCAAAATTATGTTCTTTTTCCCTTTCTTTGGAATCACTCAATTAGTTTCTGTTTCTGTTTCCCTCTATGTTTTTCAATTTGTTTTAGCAGTTAACTTAGAGATTATATATGCATACTTGCAATATGACAGTAATACAAATTTTGAGAGTAATAAAAATGTATTAATCTGTGTTTTTATCTGCTGAAGAAAGTACTTTATATTTTCTTTCAACACTTTAAAAATACCAAGCCACTGCAGTCTCTTCAGCAAGTGATGCTGGGAAAACTGGACAGCGACATGCAGAAGAATGAACCTGGACCACTTTCTTACACCATACACAAAAATAAACTCAAAATGGATGAAAGACCTCAATGTAAGACAGGAAGCCATAAAAATCCTCGAGTAGAAAGCAGGCAAAAACCTCTTTGATCCTGGCCTCAGCAACTGCTTTCTCAACACATCTCTAGAGGCAAGGGAAACAAAAGCAAAAATGAACTACTGGGACCTCATCAAAATAAAAATCTTCACAGCAAAGGAAACAATCAGCAAAACTAAAAGGCAACTGACAGAATGGGAGAAGGTATTTGAAAACAACATATCAGATAAAGGGTTAGTTTCCAAAATCTATGAAGAACTTATCAAACTCAACACCCAAAAAAAACAAATAATCCAGTGAAGAAATGGGGCAAAAGACATGAATAGACACTTCTCCAAAGAAGACATCCAGATGGCCAACCGACACATGAAAAATGCTCAACATCACTCATCATCAGGGAAATACAAATCAAAACCACAATGAGATACCACCTTATACCTGTCAGAATGCTAACGTTAACAAGTCAGGCAACAACAGATGTTGGCAAGGATGTGGAGAAAGAGCATTTCTTTTGCATTGTTGGTGGGAATGAAAGCTGGTGCAGCCACTCTGGAAAACAGTATGGAGGTTCCTCAGAAAATTAAAACTAGAACTATCCTATGACCCAGCAATTGCACTACTAGGTATTTATCCAACGGATGCAGGTATGCTGTTTCAAAGGGGCACATGCAGTCCAATGTTTATAGCAGCACTATCAACAATAGCCAAAGTATGGAAAGAGCCCAAATGTCCATTGATGGATGATTGGATAAAGAAGATGTGGTATATATATACAATAGAGTATTACTCGTCAATCAAAAAGAATGAAATCTTGCCATTTGCAACTATGGGGATGGAACTGGAGGACATGATGCTAAGTGAAATTAGAGAAAGACAAGTATCATATGACTTCACTCATATGAGGACTTTAAGAGACTAAACAGATGAACATAAAGGAAGGGAAACAAAAATAATATAAAAACATGGAGGGGGACAAAACATAAGAGACTCTTAAATTTTATGTAGAACAAACTGAGGGTTACTGGAGGGGTTGTGGGAGGGGGGATGGGCTAAATGGGTAAGGGGCATTAAAAATATACTCCTGAAGTCATTGTTGCACTATATGCTAACTAACTTGGATGTAAATTAAAAAAATAATAAAATTAGAGACCTTGTCTTAAAAAAAAATACCAAGCCACTGGTTTTTAGTTTCTTCCACAGTGCTTCTCCAATGAAGCCCTTTTCTGACTGCTTTAAAGACTTTCTGTTTGTCTTTGGTTTTTGGCAATTATTCAAAAGTGACAATGCATGATGTTACAAAGATGAATACATCCATTCCAAGTGAAAGTTGAAAAAAAAACAAAATTCAAGTTGAGTCCATGAATTTGAATATAAAGGAATACAAAATGTTTGGTGATATTCTTTCATATCCCATATTATGACTATCTTTATAAAACTACCTGCATGTCAATCCTTTTGTGTCTACCAACAAAAAATACCCCCAGTTATCTACAAGGATTATCCTTATCCAATTCTCCTCCAATTCTGATTACATAATGTTTGGAGCCAAAGTTTTCTATACTTCTATACTACTAACAAAACAATATATTATAACAGATTGATTTTAGAAGTAGATATAATAATCCACCTATCTTCTAGTAAATCAAGTATGAAAGAAATTTATAAAAATGTGAAGCAATTAATTATAGCATGAATTATATTTCATTTTGGAAAAGATAATTATTTTTTGTAAATATATGTATGTTATACTAACAAAATGGATATATTATTGGTATTTTAAATATGAATTAAATGCATATTGAGAATATTTTTGTCTTATTTTCTAATACATTAAACACAAAGAAAGCATTTTGATGACTTCAGTATTTTAATAATGTAAAACATTCTTGTAAAAAAATATGCTTTGGATGTGCCTACATGTGGTTGTCTTTATTTATTTTTTTTTTCTAATTTTTTTTTTCAACGTGTTTTATTTATTTTTGGGACAGAGAGAGACAGAGCATGAACGGGGGAGGGGCAGAGAGAGAGGGAGACACAGAATCGGAAACAGGCTCCAGGCTCTGAGCCATCAGCCCAGAGCCTGACGCGGGGCTCGAACTCACTGACCGCGAGATCGTGACCTGGCTGAAGTCGGACGCTTAACCGACTGCGCCACCCAGGCGCCCCTATGTGGTTGTCTTTATATTTATCTTGTTTGGGATCTAGAATTTCTTGAATATTGGATCCACACAGCTTCTTGGTATTGGGAAACTCCTCATACATTAACTCTTTTGGTATTGTGCTGAATTCCCTTTCATCTTTTTCTGTGATTCCAGTTAAACAAATGTTAGACCTTTAACTCTTTTCTACACATCTCCTGTTTCTTTTCTATATATTTTACTCCTTTCTGTCTCCGCGCTTCAGCTTGTATTTGTCTATTGACTTTCCTTCCATTTCAGTAATCCTATTATTGGTGGTCTGTTCAATTTTTATATCACTCTATTGAGTTCTTAGTCGTAGGCATTGCACTGTTCGCTTTTTGAACTTCCATTTGAACTATTTTATATGCAGACTTTCCTCATTTTAGACAGTATTGGTAACTAGAAACTCTTGCGTAATGGAACTGTGTCTTTGCTTTGCACGGCTCTCTGGTTGCTGGAACCATGCAAAGCAAGAACACGGTCTCAGTGTGCACATGTTTTAGCATCTACGGTGCCATGCCAAGTGAGGACTTCAAGTATTCAAATTATCTACTAATACTTCTTTACACTTCTTTATTTTCTTGAAGTATTAATTATGTTTATTTAGAATTCCTTCCTTATTAACTCTACTAATTACAAGAGAAATACTCATTATGCTAGCATGTGATTAGATAAGGAGTTGTTTCATAATGTAAATTTACTACATCCCTCCTTAATTCAATTGATTTTATAAACATCATTTATATCTTTATAAATGTATTTATATTATTCTAGGTGTCTAAAGAAGGAAAAAATACAGAATCAATACCTATAATTTCCTCTGGGATAATTTTTAATAGAATAATTTAAATAATGTTAATTATGGAAAGGCTAAAGAGAACCTTCACTTTTAATTCAATGTACTTCTTTTTTTAAATTACAGAATACAGTTTGTCTCAGCAAAAATTATGTTCCTGAAAGGGGAAGATGTATGAAAACATTAAAAAAAACCCTTAAGTATAATACAAAGCTTGAGAAATGAGTATATATATATTATGAGGGTGAAGGGAAAAAAAATATGGATTCCAACAGGTGTGATTCAAACATATAGTAATCATTAGAGTAGGCCTTGAAGATATTGGATTCTGTATCACCCCTTCACTTTTCATATCCTCCTTTCTATCCCCTTTCTATTTCAATCTTGTACCACTTCATATGATCATCAAAGCCCTGTTCTGAGTGAAGGTGGAAAGAAAATAGGAACGCTCAGACCACACAATGTTAGAACAACTGACATCTCAATCTCTGATTGAGATCATACTCAAATAAGCCAATGTTACTTCTTCCAGTGAACGAATTATTCTATCTCCTACAGAACATAGAATTCAGCTACAAATCCTATTTTTCCTGAAAATAATAAAGCTTTTAATGGTCTCTTTTCTGAAAATGGTGTTATTTGGCATCCTCATCCTAGCAAATTTATAGTCTAAGTTTGGTTTGTCATTCTGACTACTTTAAAATATTTTTTAATGTTGATTTATTTTTGAGGGAGAGAGAGACAGAGAGACAGAGCATGAGCAGGGGAGGAGCAGAGACAGGGAGACACAGAAGCAGGCTCCTGGCTCTTAGCACCCCTTTCAATCTGACTACTTTAGATGCAACATGCTAAAAATATATAAACATACACTGATGTTCAAGTACTTAATTCTCAAACTATTTTCTTTATCATAGAAGCAGAACAATAATGAACAGAAAGAGAGCAAATTTTGTGTTACTTTCATTTCTTTTCTGACATTTTTAATTTGAGTCAATTATAACTTCATATGAAGTTTCCAGGAACTGTATTCCCTGGCTGAAAATCAGTACTCCAAAGAAACTCTTTCTTTTTAAAAAATTCTTACCATTAAAGAGCAATTGTGTATGATTGGTACCAACATGGGTTTTTTTTTCCACATCTACAAAGCAACTACTGTCAACCTTTCAACATTTACTGAAAATAACCCTTCATCAGAGCTCCTAGATTCATACACAATACTATTTCACCATTAAGTTTGAAGACTTGATTCATGTGCCTGTGAAACTCTGAAATTTCCTACTATTTTCCAACCTTTTAGTGATTTAGGAGAAAGTGAAGAAAGTAGACTAGCAACTAAAAAAGTCACACTCAAAATGAGCACTTTTCTCTCTTTTTCTTTTAAGAGGTGAGGAGAATTCCACATTTAAAAAAAAAGTGAGAAGCCTTTCTCCTTAGCTTCATAAAGGTAGCAGACAACCCATAGATTCTCCAATAAAAGCATTTTATAGGATTTCCAGGAAAAAGGATATTGCTGGGATGATTTTAAAATGATTTTAAGAAAATGAAACTGTACAAGTATGTGTAGTTTTTCCTTCCCAGCTCTGTCTAGAATATTGCTGTTTAAGATATATTAAAGTGTGTTTGAAGATAGACTCATCTTTACCTTATGGTACATGCTTTTTGCATTTGCCCAACAAAGTTTAAACTCAGGCTTGATAAACCCTATTAAAATAGGTTGCATATATGTTCAACTGTGTGGAAAATAATATTGGGAAGAAGAGAGAAAAGTATATACAGCAAACAAGTCTCAACATTTAAGTCTTTAAAATTAAAAGACCTTTTTTTTTTTAATGTGTATTTATTTTTGAGACAGAGAGAGACAGAGCATGAGCAGGGGAGGGGCAGAGACAGAGGAAGACATAGAATCTGAAACAGGCTCCAGGCTCTGAGCTGTCAGCATGGAGCCCTGTGTGGGGCTTGAACTCATGAACCTGCGAGACCGTGGCCTGAGCTGAAATCAGACGCATAACCTACTGAGCCACCCAGGCGCCCCAAAAGATCTTTAAATGTAAAGGTCTACAAAGAAAAAAATCTTAATTCAAGTCTAACATCATTATTCACTAGCCTCTCTTAGTAAATTAAATTAAGATACTCTAAACTTATTTTCTAGAAATGGGAATTAATATAATACATTTATTCTAGGGATCTTTAATTAAATGGATCTACTTAGTGATAAAACCATATGAGAAATCACAGGTTTATATTTGAATTTGGCAAGTTAAAATCATATTCTTTGTTTCTGAGGAATTAATTTCTTAGATTGCAAAGACAAGAGTATAGAATTCTCAAGTAATACGCCTGTTATATTATCAGTTGTAAGAGGTAAAATACCCATGATAGCTTTGGAGGAAACCCATGTTTTGCCCTGATCCCTCTACTGTCTCTATTCTAAGTTTGAAGAGAATGATTTCTTCTTGGTGACCTAATGTGATCTTTATTTTGTTCTATTTCTACTGCTCTGATGTAGTTAACTGCTGTTGTGATATACAATGAATTATACTGATGTGAATACTTTTTTAAAAGATATAAGACAATGGATATTATGCAAACATTAGTAAGTTAAATGTAAATTATGTTGTTAGAACCTACAGCCCTTCCTGAAGTCAAGGCTGCTCCCTTCCTGAGAAGCGAGGTTTCTTTACCAAGTTTTATTTTTTATTGGTCTCTGTTGTTCTTGATGAAGCAAAGCATTTGACTCCCTTGGAAAAATTCATTATGTTTGCAAGTAAGCAAAATGTCAAGTAAACATTTACCATACCAAGTATCTGACTTTCTCTAAATCTTGTGATTTTCTCATAGAAATGTTTATAAATTTTCCTCAGGACTCCCCATACATTTTTCTCGTGTCATTATACTCACCTTAATTTTTAGTTTAAAATTGGTTTAAATTTCTTCTCCCTTGGGGCGCCTGGGTGACTCGGCCGGTTGAGTGACCAACTTCAGCTCAGGTCATGATCTCACGGTTTGTGAGTTCAAGCCCCACCTTAGGCTCTGTGCTGATGGCTCAGAGCCTGGAGCCTGCTTCTGATTCTGTGTCTCCCTCTCTTTCTGCCCCTCCCCCACTCATGCTCCATCTCTCTGTGTCTCAGAAACAAATAAACATTAAAAAAATCTTCTCCCTCATAAAGTGTCTGAGACAAAGACTTCCATTTGTTTAATAGGTGTCTCACAATATTTCTTAGGTTTGATCACGTGTGCATGTGTACAAGATCTTTGGATATATATAGAATAACATTTTGGCAAGACAGAATGTGGAAAATACAATTTCCATTTTGTCACAAGATGTGGTTTCACCACATGGTATTACATTAAAAAACATAAAACATAATCTTTTCGATCTCAAAATGTATATATTTCAAATTGATAAACAAATTCAGTTCCTTTTTCATGTTCAGAAATGGTTTACAGGAAAGACACTTATTTTGTTAATACTGTATATTTCATGACCAAAATTTTATTCTATACATTTAAGACATACACCCAGAGCTTTATACTCCCAACAAATCTGCACCAGAAAATAGAAACACTTGATGCTAATTAACTATGTAAAGAGGATTAAAGTGCTAAGAAATAACCTTTGCCTTAATCAGTGGTAAATTTATTTAAAATGTTAAGAAAATGGAAGGAAGATGATAAAATCATTTTTGCTAAAAGGAGTATTAAGAAAAATGTTTTTGATTCTCTAAATTCTATAGGCAATACTCTCACTGGTGGTCATTTAATTATTGGGGAGGAAGCTGTGAAAATGGCCCCCAGCAGGAGTGCAGATTTATCATTATGCATATAGAGTAGAAAACTGAGCTTAGGCTTTTAAGATATACTCCTGCATGGAAAAAAAAAAAAAAAAAAAAAACCCTGATAAGCTGTGTGAGTGTGGTTTAGATTGCTCTGGTACATGGTCAAAAGCTAAGCAGAAACATTACTTATTGCCAGCACTAGAAACATGTGTTGTCCAGAGGAGAAGGAGGCAAACAGCTATAGATACTGCCACGTGAAAGGAAATTTCTTGAGTATTTTTTTAAGTGATAAAAATCGCATTGGATAATTCCCCATATTTATTGTTGAGAAGTCCAAAAGATTCATCGGTAAACACTCTTCATTTCTACAGGAACCTTACGTTGCCACAGGGCATGTCACACTGACATATTGTTTCTGTGGAAGCCAGCCGCATAGACTGAGCTGACTACAGAAACAGCAAGCATTCGAGTATAACCTTAGTCCATCTGGACTTAAGAGATAGTTTTAAGTTTCATTCCGCTGTTATTAGTATGATGACAACCATCCCAGTCTATTTTCAGAAGCTTGTCTTTCCAGTTTCTCATGAATTTTATCAGGGAAAAGGTGCTGATAGTGTTCAAAATTACCAAAGGATATTATTATGGAGAAGATTGTGGATACCAAAGGTGACAACTTTTACCATGCCTGTTGAGCTAAACTTTATTATCTTCTACCAGTGGAATGCAGTGTGCTCCACCATGCACTGCAGCTCATTTACACATATTTATATATTTTTCAAAAATATTCGTATTGCTCTTAGGATACTGCCACCTCCCCAAACCTCACAATGATTTAGTTTCCTGTACTTTCCCTATAATCTATCATGATTTTGACCACGAGTTTGATTAACACCAAAATCCTTGCACCTGAGAATATCTCATGATCTAAGCATCACAAAAAATATCTCTGCACAGCAAAAAGAAAGAGTGGTTTTGTCTTAATCACTAAGCAATAGTTTAGAATTTATTCTTTGACATAGATTCAATAACTGAGTTTGAATTTTGAAAAACTAACTGAATATTAACGACCTAGTTTTTTTCACATGTAAAATCAGAAATCTTTCTGTGTCAGTTAAAAGACTTTAACTGGTAGGACACCTGGGAGGCTCAGTCAATGGAGCATCCAACTCTTGACTTCGGCTCAGGTCATGATCGCACAGTTCGTGAGTTCAAGCCCCTCACTAGGCTCTGTGCTGACAGATGGGAGCCTGTTTAGTATTCTCTGTATGCCTCTATCTCTGCCCCTCCCTGCTTGGGTTTCTCTCTCTCTCTCTCTCCACTCCCCTATCTCAAAATAAATAAATAAATAAATAAACAAATAAATAAACAAACATTTAAAAAAGACTTTAACTGATGTTGAACTGGATGAAACTAAAGGAAACTTTCCTGGTAAGAGGATAAATAACTTGTTTCCAGAGAGAAATTGTCATGACCATGTAAATTAATAGCATCACTTTCTGACAATATTGCTCTACTTCACTTATTAACAATACAACCAACATTGATGCTCTGTTTTAACATATTTTGAAATAATTTAACAAAATTTTCTAAGGTTTAATACTTAGTCCTTAGAATGTCAAGATGTAATAAATGCACATTTAAAATTTTTACAGTTTGAAAATCATGCAGAAGTATCAAGCCACTTCTAGAATAGGGAAAAAATTCACTTTAGTATGATAAGTGCAATACTGTGATTTGAGGCTAAACTTGGATTATATGGATAGGAAACATAATTACCTTAGTAATATTACTGTCTAAACTGTAAAACAAAACAAACACTGCAATGTTATAACATTCTACCAGCATTATATAAAATTTTGGTACTCATTTGTGATATTTTAGTAGACATTCTAATGTTCTGTTATTGAATTGCTTTAATAGCATCACAGTCTGTGTCCTATTACTGACTTCCACGAACAGCATGAAACAATTGGGTTTTCGTAATACAGTTGTGGAAGAAAGTGGTTTATCATATAAATTGGTATCCATAGGAGTAAATAATTCTGATGAGATTTGCCTCATTTATTTTAAGAAATAAAAAAGTATCACTAGATTTCACAAAGCATAATTAAAATCCTAATTGAAAATTCTTTGTGCTACATGTGTACTGTCATCTCCCTTTTTTGAGTTCTGCCAGTATTTTAAATACATCTTGAAAGCACACAATAAGAGTAAGACAATGTCTTTGTGATTTATACCTAGTGTTATAGATTAAATGTTTGGAAAATTTCCCTCTTTGTATTATAAAAATGATTGATTGCCAGTGAAATTAGAGTTGGTTTATTATGAAAATTGATAAAGACATTAGCAAAAAAATTGACAGAGATATTAGAGTACATAATTAAGCTTTTCTACATGGTTTTATAGGTAGAATTAACTCTACCTATTAACTCTTTCTGGAACTATTCATCTTGTTAATCTTACAATACACACACTAGTTTCTGATTGTCTGAATTAATGCAACTTCATATGAACCAAAGATTAGCTTAAACAATGAAATAATCATGCTTGTTAAAGTTTTTGTTTTTAAACTTTAGGGTTCTGTCAGAAAAAATAAAGAAAATAAATCTAAGCTATAATGGTTTTAGGCAAAGAAACTGAAACCAGTCAAAAGTGGTAAACTCTTTTAAAGTATATAAAATTACTCAGCACTTAATAAAAAAACATAATACTGCTAGTCCCTTTTTATAACCATATTCAATAATGTGACTTTAGACTCTACTTATTATAATGCTAGAGCAGAGCATTGCAATTTAATATTAGAATTATAAATCAAATGGAAATGTTTTGCCTATAGCCCAAAAAGAAAAACGGATTTGTTTGGCTTGTAAAAGAATCTCTTCAATTTGCTATCTACCAAATATGTGATATTTTATTACAAATGCCATCACAATACAGGGAACAGAAAGTTATCAGTCCAATAACTAAGGAGATATTTTATCCTTATTTAAAATAATTACATTAATCAGGACATACTTTACAAAATGTGTATTCATCTTTCAGGTTAACAATAAGGAATAGAAAAAAAAAACTCAGAATATGAACTACGTAAGTACTCACAAGGATCATCTTTACTGTTTTTCACCATATTTTATTTGTTTTATCTTGTTTTCATAACAAGATATGAAATGGTCATACATTTGTATTCTCTAAGCTGATGCTAAATCATATTTTTACCTTGAAAAACTTCATCACAAAACAATGGTTTTTGTTAGACCAGTGTGGACTTGAAATTTTGAGAAAACCTAGATCAATTTTTATGTGTGTATGTATATATGTACATATATACAAATCTTTTGTAATTTATAAATGACCCTTTGTATGTATCAAGTAGGGACCTAACATAAACCATATTACCAGTTGTTAGTATTTTAACATTCTGATATATTACTAAAATGGCAAAAATACAGACAGAAATCTTAATGTTTTATCTTCAAAATGTTTCACTTTACCGTTTGAATTCATTCTAAGATGGCTTATTTGAAAGCAAATATTAAAGCTCACTGGAGTATGGCTATTATCTTCAGCTGCTCTTCATTCCTTCCCTGCGTCCCCTGAAAGTAGGGATGTAGGAAATGAGCTGAATCTGATATAGTCCAGCTGAACCTGAATTTTCCTTTTCCAAGTCTTATAGAGAACAGCAGAGAGGTTTTTTTTTTCTTTAAACTTAAGGACTTAAGACAACTTTGAAAAGCTAATAAATGATTAGGTAAAATGGGTTATTTTGAATAAACATGAAAGAAAGTACATCAAGACGACTCATCATAATTGATAGTTGAATAAATAACATATTCAAGACATTGTTTTTATTTATTTTTTTAAATTTTTTTTACCGTTCTTATTTATTTTTGAGACAAAGAAACAGAGCATGAGCAGGGGAGGGGCGGAGAAAGAGGGAGACACAGAATCGGAAGCAGGCTCCAGGCTCTGAGCTGTCAGCACAGAGCCTGATGTGGGGCTCAGACTCACAGAGTGTGAGATCATGACCTGAGCTGAAGTCGGACACTCAACCGACTGAGCCACCCAGGTGCCCCACAAGACATTGTTTTTAAGTGTTTATTTATTTTTCAAAGGGAGGGACGGATGGAAAGAGGAAGGAGGAGTGAGAGAGAGAGAGAAAGAGAGAGAGAGAGAGACAGACAGACAGTGAGAGAGAATCCCAAGCAGGCTCCTGTCAGCACAGAGCCTGACGTGGGGCTCAAACTCATGATCTCAGACGGTGAGATCGTGACCTGAACAGAAACCAAGGGTCAGATGCTCAACTGACTGAGCCCCCCAGGTGCCCCTCAAGACATTTTTGTTAAAATCTTTTGTCAAATATCTCATTTTAAGATCTGATGAAAGATACTTCCAAACCTCTTGAAGGTTTAATTTTTACTTTTTTAGTGAATAATCTTATACCTCTCCCTTTATAACATTCAAAATAAAATGCATTAAGTATACAGGGCACTATTTTTTACTTTATTTATCATAATATTTCTTTGAAATGTGATGATTGGTCTTATTCAAAGAAGAGAAATGGAGCTCTTTTTTGTGGTGCCTTGGAGGTGGGTCGAGTGCTTCAAGGATAAAGCTTAATAACTTTTTTCCAGATACTTGCTGCCAGAAACTCATTGAAGTGTATAAGTGCAGACTTTGTGCCTTTTATGAGAAGTGTGTGGCCATGGAAGTTGCTGATGATACTCTAGAAGAATGGACAGGTTATATGGTCGGAATCAGCAGTCCGAATGACAGACAAGCCTTCCCCATGAAGTAGGGTGTCTTCATCCATAGTTGTGTGCCTGGTGTTAGACAGGGAAATTCCTGTTACAGACCAAGGACCAGAGAACAAAACTCAATAGTGTTTGGGTTTGCATTTTGGAAGCTGTATGAAAGTTCTGATGTGAAAAAAGGGGAGAAGGATATGATACTGATACTCCTGTTGATTCCTCTCCTGTGGCCCAAAAGAGCTAGCAAAATCCACAAGATTTTAAATCTTGTAAAGATTATGTTCACCAGTATGTTATGAAAAAGCCTATAAGCAAAGAAGGTAAGAAACCTATGACCAAAGTGCTTGTTAGTCCATGTGTCTTTCAATAAATATGGACATGTTACTCTGAAGAAATAGCATACTAAGGAAAATAAGAAAAAAGCTGTAGAATATGATAAACTTGTGGCCAGGAAAATGAAAGGGTCACAGAAAAATGCCAAGAATAGATTGCTGAAAGACAGAGGCTGCCTTCTCTGGGAGTTTTTACCTTTAAGACTGAATCTAATCAAAAATGAGATTTTCTAAGAGTAACAAATAAGATGAAATAGCAAAAAATAAAGTAAGGTAAAATAAGGTAAATGGCAATTAAAGCTATTCTATATATGGTAAACAGAATAATATCCCTTATCCCAAAGATCTCTCCAGGACCTGTGAATATATTTAGTTTTATGACAAAAGGGAATTAAGATTGCAGATAGAATTAAAGTTGCTACTCAGCTGACCTTAATATAGGTAGATTACCCAGGGTAATCCAATGACTCTAATTGAATTGCAAGAGTACCCATAAGTAGGAGCGGGAGGGAGACGAGGGAGACAAAGGAAGACGTGATTACTTTAGAGGAGCATAGAGAGGTGTGACATTGCTGTTACTGAAGATGGGGGGAAGGTGGCTGTGAATGTAGGCATCATCTAGAAGCTAGAAAGGGCAAGGTAACAGATGATGGATGTCCTGGAGAGCCCAGAGACAAGTGTACCACTGCTGACATCTCTACTTTCTTTTGGTTGAGTGAGACCCCAGTTGGACTTCTGAACTACAGACTGTAAGTTCAATACTTTTTTGTTGTTTTAAACTACTAAGTTTGGGGAAATTTGTTAAAGCATCAATAGGTAAGTAGTGAAACATATCCTACTTTTTTGTATCCTAGAAAAAAATGGACAAAACACTGTGAAACTATATATATATATATATATATATATATATATATATATATAAAATTATATATAATGTGAATTGACAAAAACCTTAGTTGAGTCAATGTGACAATACTGTTGACAATTTAAATATGCCCTTTGTGGCCCTCATTCAGTTTCTGAGGGTTTATCCCAAAGTTACATTTACACATACAGAAAATGATATATATACAAAAATACTAATTTGAGAATTTTTTAACTGAAAATATTTGAAAGAAGTAAATATAAATCAAGAGAAAATAGCTTTATGTGCCCTGGTGTTTGTGAACATAGTGCTTTTATAGACTCTCCAATAGTTACAGTTTCGAAGAAAGTATCTTGGCACTTGAATATAGGTGAGGGTTAATTATTTTGAAAAGCATACATTTTTGAAAACTTGTGTATTGTAACATGTGTATTAACTTATTAGAAAAGCGTTTTTAAAAATAATAGTGTAAATTTCAGCGCTAATGGATGGTGATTGTTTTTCAAGGGATACAGAAGTATGGGTGACAGTCAAAAACTTCATAGCTGGCCTTCCAACTGTGGCCTATGTTTTGTTGAAGATAAAGTTAGGTTTTGCCTACATGCTCTTAAATTTTACTTAAATCATAAGAGATGAAATTGTAACAACAGCTTTCTTTGTCACCAGATTAGTGGGAAGACAAACAAACATGATAAATGGAGTAAATAACAAATAGATTTTGCAGAACAGCTGAGATGATCTTGTTTGAAGCATAAGAAACCACTGGCACTCTGCCCTTCCAATGGGCAAGTCTACAGGTGTATCAGGATAAACAATAATTAGAACAGAAGTCCTATCCTAGAAAGGGCTTGTACTGAAAGTGAATTTGAATTTTTCACTTGGGAATTCCAAAGTCACTAGATTAGTGGGGTGGGGCATGAGAAGTTTAGCAAATAGCAAATGGACTTTGCAGAACAGCTGATGATGATCTTGTTTGAAACATACAGAAACCACTGGTACTCTGCCCTTAAAATGGACAAGTCCCAGGTGTATCAGGATAAGTGATGATTAGAACAGAAGTCCCATCCTAGAAAGGGCTTGTTCTGAATGTAAATTTCAGTAAATTTGCATTTTTCACTTGGGAGTTCCAAAGGAAATGACTATATGGGTATATCTCTTTGACTTGTGCTGTAAGTATGGTGAGAAAAATCCTCTATTTTGGGAATGGAATCTCTCCCAAAAAAATAGTTATGATGTTAACAGAGCTACATTAGACTACTCTGACACTTAGTCCAATGAAGAAAGTTGTAACAAAGAACCTCAAGTAATGCCTAAGTCAGCAATCATTTAACTCAGCTATTTATCAGGGTGAAAACTTCAAACAGCCAAGTTAATCTTGGTTCCAAATTGCCCACAAAAATATTGTGGTGGGTAGCTGTATGGGCCTCCTAAAAGAAGAAATCTAAGGGTCCTATACCTGTGTCTACACACAAGGTAGACAGGGACCGGTGGGTCTAGACAAATTGATAATATACAGTGGCTGGGCACTTGGTAGGGTAGACCTTGGAGGAACAGCTTTATTTTCTCTAAAATGAAAATGAGTCTAAGTTTGAGAGGCCCAGGAAATAGAAAATAAATCACAGTAGTGAGTAGGGTGCGAGACGGTGAATCATCTCCTAAAGTTCACAAATATGTTCTTAATTATACTTGGAAATTCTATGTAATTTTATATGAAATTTTATTTAATACTAATGAACATACCCAATAAGTTAATAAAATGAAGATACTCACCTGTTATAAGATTCTGTGAATTATGAAATGTGTCGGTTTAAATGTAGCTTATTTTTTTAAAGGTGTAATATACAATAAAGTGCTTCAAAATGTTTAGAAAATGCATAAACATCTCTTTACACTCCAATTAGGAAGGATTGAGACTCATGAATATAAATAAATCTATGTTAAAATAGTTTTAAAGCCTTTAAAATTCGTGCCATATGATTACAAATGCTGTGATTAAATACTGTTCTGAAAAAAATACAACAATCTATATAAAATTTTATGTATTATATATGAACTTATCTATAAGCTTCTAGTAAAATTTAGCTCTTAAAAATTAAAGGGGAAATTTGTTAAAGCACTAAAATTTCCGCATAAAGAGTTAGAGTTATGAGAGCTGACCCCCTTCAGCCTCTATGCTTTCAGAGAAAGCAATTTTAAGTGTGTCACAAGGTCAACTGTGGACTATGAAGTAGTAAATCCACATTTTTTCCAGTTTAGTTTCATTGCAGAATTACAGGCTTTCATTGGAGAAAAGGAGATGAAAAGGAGAAATAGCATCTGCTCAGCTTTAGGCCCTGATAAAGGGAAATTAGTTCCACCAATATATGTAAATGCCAGTTTCCTACCCCTAGACCTAAATCTTTGAGCAAGAAGGAGGTATAAATATCAACTGGGACAAACTTGTTTTTGCATTATAGGTTTTGCATCATTCTTAATGGTTTACTCACAACCAACCAACTACAGACAAAACTGGAACTTGAATACATGGTTGGTTTTTTTTTTTTTAATTTCCTAATAGACTAAGCATCTCTTTTTTGCATCTTAGCATCAAATTTGCTTGAATATGTTGGTATTCTATTACACGTTTCTGATTGTCTACCAATTTCAGAACCTCAGATACAAAGAATGGACGTCTAACCTAAGTCCTCACTGGAGAAATTATCTTTGGCAAAATTTTACCTCTGTGTTGACTTAGTGAATTAGTAGTCTATTTGAACTTAATCACGTTAACAGTATCTTGAAGGAACTTCTCATGAGTACAGGTACTGAAATTGCTATACTTTCTTACTAGTAATGATGTAACTAACCAAGTTTATTTTGCCTGAGGTCCCAAAAACATGAGGCCTCTGAGAATGTAATTTTGGGGAGTAAGGAATAGTTCTTAGGAATCACTTAAAAGGAAAATCATAAAATTAATAGGTAGGGTGGTGGTTGGGGGCAGTACTATGATAGATGAGCAGTGAGTGGATAAACAGATGGGAATTGAGTGAATGAAAAGACTGACAGAATGTTGTTGGCACTTACCTCAACTTGAACCACAAATTATTAATAAAATATGAGGAATTTTATTTTATCATGGATTAAATATTATTTTATCATAATAAATGATACACTCCAAAGATTGACTCTACAAACCACAACCATTTTCAATATTTGAGATGACCTTAAAATTTTGATCAGGACAGACAATAATTGGAATGCCTTATGGAACCTTCTAAAAGAGACCTTATTTTATCTGCTCGAAGGTCTGTCTTTGCTAGAGGAAAAGCAATAATCTTCTTGTAAGAATGTACTCTTCCTCTGCGGATGTTAAAGGCAAGGCAAAATGCAGAATCAGGAGAATGCTAACATAAGGAATTACAGGAATTTGATTTTTATCAAATATAAGGGAATATGTGTATATATGCTCTTAAGGTTGCTCACAGAAAACTAACATATCTTTAGTTCTAGCTGGTGGTTTTGTTGTTTTGTTTTTGAGGTTCTTGTACTGATTTCTTGATTAAACTTGGAAGCACAGTATCAGATGTTATCCTGGTATTTTGTTGGGTTGGCAAGAACAAAGGTAGTCTAGAATTGGTCCATTTAATAAAAAACGAATTGATGTCAAGCATTTTGCTCAATGTGGAATGTGGAAGTCAGTGTTTGGGGAACAGAAATTACTATAGCCTTTGAAATGGCCCGGAAGAAATTCTCCTCAACTTTGCTGTAAGAAATAGATGAGTGTGATAAAGGCCTAAATAATGTAATGTAAATATAACAACTGAAGTTGAAATACACAGTATTCAAGTCAATACAACATAGATGATTGTAGAGTCTCAATTTAGTATGTTTAATATTGTACATATATAATAGTCTGGTTATCTTGTACACAAATCAATTTCTCCACCCTTTTCTATGTTAAGGAAATGTCTGTATCATTCATATGGTTATCATTTATATATTTTTTATAATTTCTATTTTTCTGACCGAACTATATATACCTCAATACTACAGGATAGTTTGTGTGTAAGCTTTGAATAAGTGGAATTGCACAGCATGTATTATTTTGCATCTAAATTCTTTAACTCAAATTTAGATTATTGATACCTGTTTTTTAACATGTAGCTTGAAAACTTCCCTTAGTGCATGATATTCCATTATAAGAGTAGATACAATATTACTGTTGACTATTCGGGTTGTTTCAATGTTTGGGTTAATATAAATGATGTGACTACAGCGATAATTTAGACAGTTCCTCTATTCCTCGCCAGCACTGAGTATCCTCAGACTTTGGAATTTTAGCGTTCTTAATAGATGTGAAGCTGTATTTCACTTGTAAATGAACTAGCATTTCCCCATTTACTGAGGGATAGGTTTATTTGGACATGTTATTACAACGTTAACTGACTTTGTTATTGCAGTAAGTGTTATGGATACCAGCATGGTATCACATCTGTTGCTTGCAAATATCTTCCCCTACTCCAAGGTGAATATTATTAGTCAATTAGTCTGACTTGGTGGTGAATGGAATTTCTTAATTTGAATAATGTCACATTTCTTCTCTTTTTCCCTAACCTGATAGGAATTGTGATATGAAGTGTGATAGCCTGTTTAACAATCTCTTTCTATTCCAAGTTCATGAACAGAATCTCATCTAACTTCTAGAAGTTTGATAGATAAGTTTATCTTACAAATTTAGTTCTATGTTCTATTTGGGATTGGACTTTTGTGCATGGTGTAGGTAGTAGGTGATATATAGTATATAGGTAGTACACTTTTCTCCCCCCATATGAACCTCTGAATGGTTAGCATTTATTTAAATGACAATGGAGAAGGCCACTTTGACCACCCCCCCACCCCCACCCCCCAGTGAAGGCCAGTATATGCAGAAGTGTACTTTGGTGATTTTAGTTTGTTCCATTGGTCTATGTGTCAGTGTCCATATCTATGTTAATATCCTGCTTCCTTGACTTAATTTCTGTAGATATAATGATCTGTACTGTTGGGTTTAAAAAAATACACCCATGTTTCTATTCAAGAGTGTTTTGGCTATTGTTTGGTTCTTTGTTAATTTATATAATTGGAAAGGATGAGCTTGTCAGTGTACATGCAAATACACAGGTACAAAACAATGAATTTGGATTTTCAGTAAATTGTATCGGATCTATATTAAATGTATAATGCTTCCCATCTCTTTATTCCTGACTTTCCTAATACAGGAAAATGTTGAGCCTCTTAAGTTAGTTGTGTCTTTCTCAGTTTACCGCAGTAGTGTTAGATGTTGTTAAAAGCAATATAAAGTTTTTGTATATTTATTCCTAAGTATTGGGCATTTATATACAGGTTTTTGTAAGTTATATTCAGTGACTATATATTTCCAGTGTACATTTGGTGTTTTTTAGATTATGACCATTTTATTTTAAGATTTATATGGAAACTTAAGCACATGTAATGAAATGACGTATTACACACATTGAGTTGTCCTGAAAGACTCATGATAAATCTTTCCATTGATTTAGGTATTTAAAAATATTCTTAGCAATGTCTTAGAGATTTTAGGGACTAGGTTACCCATATTGTCTAACAAATTTATTGTGTACTATATCATATTTACCGATGCCATTTTAAATCCTTTTTTAATTTTCAGCTTTTAACTTTTGAACATGTAAAATGGAATTAGCCTTTCTTTAATTTTTTTAAATGTTTACTTATTTGTGAGAGAGAGAGAGCACATGAGCAGGGGAGGGGCAGAGAGAGAGGGAGACACAGAAACTGGAGCAAGCTCCAGGCTCTGAGCTGTCAGCACAGAGCCCAACACTGGGCTTGAACTCAAAAACCGCCAGACCATGAGCTGAGCTGAAGTCAGACACTTAACCAACTGAGCCACACAGGTGCCCCTGGAATTAGCATTTCTACATTGATTTTTATCCTGCAATATTGTTGAATCAACTCTTTTAAAATTTGGTAGGTTCTTGAGAATTATCTATGTAGGTAATTATGTTTTCCGATAAAAAAAAGACAGTGTTACTTCTTCTTTTGTAATTTGTACTTATTTTTCTCCCCAAATTGCACTATTTGAGACCTCTGGTTGATATGGTGAGTAGAAGAAATGAAGGTGGATGCTTTTGCATTTTTCAAGGTCTCTGGGTGAAAGCAGTGATTTATCATTAAGTTTGATATCAGGTACTATAGATTTTTGCAAAGCCTAGTATGTTTACTGTCAGACCCCTTTACAGAAAGAAGTTTGAGTCCTAGTTTATATGATAATCTATAGATTTCATAAGTAATATGGACAAGTTATATATATATTGCCACACGTATTGTTTTACTAGAAAATACCATTTGTTTGCTAAGAGGTCAATATTCTTACAAGGAGATTTGAGTAGGTTACCTTCTTTTTTTCTTTTAATTAATTTTGAGTGAGAGAGCACTAAAAGGGGGGGGGCAGAGAGAAAGGCAAAGAGAGAATCCCAAGAACCTCTGCATTGTTAGTGTGGAGACGGAGGTAGGGTTCGAACTCTTCAACTGTGAGATCATGATCTGAGCTGAAACCGATTCGGAAGCTAAACTGATTGAGATAGCCAGGCACCACCCAGAGGCAATGGATAGATTACAAACTTGTGTAGTAACTACATCTTTTCTGTAAACGTGACTATACTAATTTATTAATTAGAATAATTTATTTATGGATTATATTAACTTAAGCATACAAATGATGAGTATTTCTAATTCTTGTATTTTGTTTCCATTTCTCACCTTATTGTACTGCTTAGGACCTCCAGTAGAGTATTGAATAGAAGTGTAGTAAAAGAAAAATTTTATTCGCTAAAAAACGGCCCAAAGAGTTCATTAATTTTTAGTCAAAGAAACAAATTTTTGTGTTGTCTCATAAATCTAGAAAATCGGACTGGAAATGTCTTATATTTATCATATTTGGTTTAATTTGTTATTCTGCATTTAAAATACTAGGAGGGAAAATTAGGACATGCTTTTCAGCTTTTCTCTTTTTAATGAGTTATTACTGAGTTATGCATAATATTATAGTCAAGAAAGTCAACTTAAATACTGTTAGCATTTTATAAAATTCATTAGGATTCTATTTAAATGATTGTTCTCTGGAAATAAAAATGGTCTGACATGAGGCACCTGGGTGACTCAGTCGGTTAAGCATCTGACTTCAGCTCAGGTCATGATTTCACAGCTGGTGAGTTCGAGCCCTGTGTCGGTCTCTGTGGTGACAGCTCAGTGCCTGGAGCCTGCTTTGGATTCTGTGTCTCCCTTTCTCTCGCCCCTCCCCTGCTCACATTCTGTCTCTCTTTCTTTCAAAAATAAACATTTAAAAATGGTCTGATTTTATAGATTACAAAATTTATACTTTTCGACCTTTTCTTTTTTCTCCATTCCTCTTTCTTTTTGGCTTTATTGCATTCCTTAGAATCATCAGAAAAATACTAGATAGAAGTGATAGGTGTTGAAACCTTTGTTCCCAATTTCAGTGGTATGGAAATGTAGTTACAATTTTAATATTAAGATTGGGTTTTAGTCCTTTATGAATATTGGTAATTTCTGCTGCATTGATTTTTCTTACCCTTGGCTTTTTTTCCACATTCTTTTACTCTGTACATATTCATGACTTTATAGTTGAGGGTTGATAATATTGTACACTGGGTATCACTTTATATTCATATTTTGGCACTATGTCTTTAACTGAAATGTTTATACCTCTTAATTTTCATGCAGTTTATAAAAGTTATGTTTATATCACTCTTTTCTATTTGTCTCATTGAGTTATGAAATACACCTTTGTGTATATGTGTATACATGTGGTTGCTCTAGGGTTCTCATGATACATCTTCAAATTTTAATAATCTACCTTAAAATATTGTTCCACCTCATATATACATTAGTAAATTTCAACTAAATCATTACTTCATTTCTTCATGTATTGGTGCAGATGCCATATTTTCACTTCATATTTGCATACTTAGAAATCCCACCTTTCAAGTAGATTGTATAAAAACCAGCTTGATAATTTCAGTTTATTTTAATGCTCTTTTTGTGTGGTTCTATGCTTACCTTTATTCTAGAGCTAATTGAATTATAATTCTAAAACAGAATATTTAGTTTTCCACTCATTATATTGTTCATTCATCACTTGGGCAGGTAAAAACTAATAATTCCCAGACCTATTTTAACTCTTGTAATTATTAAACCTAAAATTACCAGGTAATGACTTTGTTTTCTCAACTTTGTCTTATCTACCCTTGGTTGGTTTCACCCTATGTTGCAGATTCGTATTCAGATAAAGACTGTCTATTTCTTTATGTAGTTCCCTCAACCTGGTTATTTTGCCATGAGTTCTACCCATTTTGACTTTTTTCCCTGAAATCCATTTTCTGTATTTTCTTTCAAGACAGGTCTGTGATCTGTTGTGGATTTCCTTCTATTGGGCACTGAGAATTGTTTCATGTTTAAAAAGTCCATATAATGCTGGGACTCAACAAATTGGTCTCTTTTCTCAGGCATCAGTTGTATGTTACCTATTGTCTAAGTAAAAAATTATTTTGTGTTCTATATTTTCTCCATATTTCTATTGGTTTATGGTGGGAGGGTAATAGCTGATCATTCCATTTCTTCATTGCTAGAAATGTAAATCTCATGCACTGCTGAAAAATGTGTTACATAGGTTCCAAGATGTCTCCGTCTCCTCAGGCTGCCATAACAAAACACCACAGAATAGGTAGATTAAAAAAAATTGACGATTTCCAGGGAAGATGATGGAGTGGGAGGATCCTAAACTCACCTCATCTGACAGATACAGCTAGATAACACTCATATTAGTGTAAATAACCCTGAAAACGACTAGAAGACAAGCACAACAGACTTTCCACAGCTAAATGTAGGGAAAGGGCCACATAGAAAACGGTAAGGAGGGCAGAGATGCAATAAGGAGCAAAGCTGACCTGTGAGGCTCCCCGTGTGGGAGGGAGGGCCACTGTAGGCATAGAGAAGGAAAGCAGCAAACCCCCCACCACATCAGGAATGGGAAACCTGTCCTGGGAAGAGGAATCTCCAAAACATACGGTTTTTAAAAACAGAGGGGCTTAACTTGTCCAGTTCTTAAATCAGTGGGGCTTAACACGTGGAACTTTAAAAAGCAGAAGCTAGGCTCTGGCATAGCTATAGGGCAAGAGGAAACTGAGTCCTTACCCTTATAGAGATAGTGCAACTAACAGCCCCACTGACATAGAGCTTAGAAGCAACAATTTGAAAAATACTGGGGTATACAGGAGGGAGAGAGATCTGTTTACTGACTTATAATCTGTGCCTGAAAGGCAGAGACCTTTGGGAGACTTCACCAACAATGAAAGAGCTGTGGCACCATTTCCCTCCTCTGCTTACCAGCTTAGATACACAGACACCTGTAGGAACTAGTGCAGCAAACTCTCTCCTCCTAACTTGGTAACAGCACACTCCATCCCTGTGCTGTTCTGCGGACTTGACCTTTCCAACCTGGCCTTGGCAGGAGTCCATCCAAACCAGCACTGCAAGTATGGCATCATGCAAGCAGCCCTAACAGGGGCCAGCACCACTCCAAAGTGATTCTGGTCTGGAAAGCGAGGAAATTAACCACACATACCAGACTGTGGCCCTGTTGGTGGTCTGTGGGCAGATAGCCTGTCTGACTGTAGGCTTCACCCACTAACAAAAGCCTCCAGGACATAACCCAGGGAGATAGGCCTGGTTCTGTGTGACCTCAGCTCTGGCAAATGCTTGGTCTGACCCAACTCCAGTCCAAGGCAGCCCCAGACCAGCCCATTAACAACACAAGGACCAAAACCTGCCCACAACAGGCAGAGAGAGTCCTTGTAGACAACTGGAGTGAAGACAAAGGTGTCTGAGCAACAAAAGTAGAGCATAGGCAACACACCTAGGAGATAGCCCTGAAGTGCCAGGAGAACAGGGGACATTAAAGTATGGGAGACAACAGGATTTCTTCTCGATAAGTCACCTATTTGTAAGGGCAGGAGATGTAACTGGCTTTCCTAACACATAGAAACAGACACCGAAAATTAGACAAAATAAGGCACAGGAATATGCCCCAAATGAACTGGGCAAAATAACAGAAGAGTTCTAAACAAAACAGACAATAAGCCTGATAGAGAATTTAAAGTAATGGTCGTAAAGATACTCACTGGACTTGGGAGTCTCATTGAGCAACTCTACTCTTTTCTCAACAAAAAGCTAGGACACCTAAAGAACAGATCAGAGAGGAAGAAGATAACTGAAATTAAAAATATACTAGAGGGAATAAATAGAAGAAGCAGAAGAATGGATCAGCAACCCAGAGTACAGAATAATGGTAAGCTATCAAGCTGAACAGGAAAAAGAAAAATTAACAATGGAGATTTATATTCTCACAATTTTGTGTGGAAGTCCAATATCAAGGTGCCAGTGGGCTTAGCTTTGGTGAGGGCTGCCTCCTCAATGTCCTCACATGGCTTTTTCTCAATGTACCTCCAAGCACTCTTTCTCTTAGGAGGCCCCCACTCTTCTGAGTTCAATTAACTTTAATGACCTCTTTGAGAGCCCTATCTTAGTATGGTCAGATTTGGGTATTAGAACTTCAACATAAGACTTTGGCGTGGACACAATTCAGGCCATAACACAAACATAGAAGAATATTGTAATTACATTTTCCATGTAGTTAAATAGTAATTTATATAATTATGATAGCAAACTTTGAACTTTTTAAGGAATTTTCTCCTACCTCAGTGTATGGTCCTTTTCTCATCTCTTCTGACTGGGCACAAAAAAATTTATTCAGCAGTTAAGTTTAATTTTTTAACTTCATGAGAGTCAGGAGAGGCTAAAGTTACCAAAGCACAAATAGCCCAGAAGATGAGTCAAGTATCCAAAATTTCTATCTTCCTCCTGATCTTTGTGTGGTAGTTCTTCACTAATGTTGTTAGGTTTCTGATTCCTTACAATGTAAGTCTCCTACCTTTTCTAATTGTCCTCAGTGGAACAATTGGTCCAAATGACCTGGTGATCCTTTATAAAAGCATTAAAAAATCTTAATAAGGCTTTTTTTCTTGATTGTGGAGCCTTATGAAATGAAATTGAAATGGAGTCTCATCTTAATTCCTATAAAGGAAGCAGAAATGCATAATATCCTCTATGATTTGCCCTGAAATATGTGTCTAATTATTTGAGTAACTCTGCATTAAGGAATGAAGAATGTTCAAAATATTCAAGGGCTTTAGTCTCTATGAAGTAACATTGACTTCTAAAAAAAAAAAATGCATAATACTCCATTTTAATTCATCAGTTTGAAGACCTAAGAGATAGGTACTTTAATGAATCTTGCCTTCTGTTTGCCCCTAGTTTTCTGTTGTAACCTTGAATTTATCTTTTTTCCCCTCTTCTTCATGCTTACATCATTTCTATTCCATAAACTGTTTCACAAAAAAATTATGGTGCTATAAAACACCATATATAAAACATTTTATTATACTCATGGATTTTTTAAAGCTCTGCATTTACATACAGCATGAAGGATGGCTTTTCTACATTGTTTGGCAATTCAACTGGCAATAATCAATAGCCAGCATTTTGTACTCATATCAGGCTACTAAAAATGTTCTTGTATGAAAATTGGGCTCTCATTTATCCCAGAGAAGGTGGGGCAAGTATGTATTAACAAATTATAGCCATGAAAAGTTATGGCCTTTGTGATCATGCAGTGATATTCAGAAGGCTAATCTAGTGATGTGTTTACTCAAACCCTTTCCTTTAAATTCTATTTAACTCTTATGTTTTCAAGTTTTATTTCACAGATTTGTTGTATTTTCTTTTAAGGGAAAGAGGTACATTATCCTATAAACCCTATCGCACTGTATTGTGAAAAAGGAATATCACTGATGGTCCACTGGTTCTGTTATTTCACTATTGCCAGGAAGACATTCAACTGACTATTTTGAAACTAATTTGAACATTCTTAATGTAGTTTTGAAAACTGAATGCTAAATATCTTAAACTCCTAGAGTAACTTAATTGCTATGCAAAGAAGGATTTTGTTATTACAGAACATTTGATAGTTTACCAGGAGTTTATATTACTCTGTTATAATTTATCTGAATGCATTAAGATTTGTTGGTGTGTTTTTGTTTTAATGATAAGTGTATGCATCAGTCAATCTAAATTTTTCTGAGAAAAATTATTTGCCATATTCAGTGACAAATATGTGTGTTTCTTTTTTGCATTTTGAAACACAAAACAATTTTTTTTTATAAACCTGTTTCTGCTCATGGATACTGTATTCTATATTTTGCACAAGCAAGCTTTTGCTAGATTTTTAAACTTTCATAGGCAAATTTCATTTTTCTGTTTGAAATTAAATGATTAAAATAGATTAAAATTATTAAAAAGAAAAAATAAAGGATTACAATGTTAATCTACCTATAATATAAATCTAGGTACTTTTCACAGAATAGGACTTCATATTTTCTATGTTACACTTCTCAAAATGTCAAGTTCCTGAGCAAGATAACTCTTCAAAGATACTGGAGGAACCATAAGGTTTCCATTAGAAATTGATTCACAGTACAACTGAGAAAAACCATATCCTTGATGAGCATTCTTCTGATATGACCGAGTAGATAGAAGAAATTTGATGAAGATCTGTAGGTTTGATTACCTGCAATGAGAGAGTATTTCACTTTGTATCTGTTAACACACATACAAGTTTGCCATTGTTGAAAACTTTAATTATGTTTTCAGTTTCCGATGTTATATTCACCTTATAAACTTCTATACACTTAATAATTTGTCTACA
This sequence comes from Neofelis nebulosa, assembly GCF_028018385.1. Classification (NCBI taxonomy): domain Eukaryota; kingdom Metazoa; phylum Chordata; class Mammalia; order Carnivora; family Felidae; genus Neofelis; species Neofelis nebulosa. The sequence goes on from NC_080782.1 coordinate 74,186,977, forward strand.
ATTTGATATAGGTAGTAATATAGAGTAATTCTAATTAGTTAACATATTTAAAGCCTTATTGGCACCCATTTTATGTTTCCAGAAGCTACCACGGGATTACCCAAATCCTTGTCTTAAGGTTTCCAAAACTGTAGTAAAAGTACCCAGAAAGTGGCCAGTTCAAGATTTAGGCACATCTTTCCTACTATTCAATTCATCTCCTTTTTCACAAGAGATCTCTTTTGGATCATTCATAGCCTGAACTAGTAAAGTGGCCTAGGAAAGGCCAACTTTCTTAGCTCTCAGTTATTCTCTTACTAGTTGCTTTCATGTCAGAGGAAATATGAAATGAAACAAAACCCAAAAAGGAATTCTGGGTTGGGTGTTAAACATAAGGAATAATGCAATATGAATGTCTTACTAGGGACTTTAATTAGTGAAAATAGGGGGTTTTACATATCTACCCGCATTCAGTGGAGAGGTCAACTTGTTGGCAGTGAGGTCACAGCAAAGTTCCACAATTTTATTTTGGTTTTATGTGTTAATCCTTGTGAATACTTAACATTCCTTAAAACCTAGAGTCCGTGCATGGCGGATATCCTTAGATGCAAAACTTCGGCATTCATGGTTCCCTAAATATGTCAATTGTTTATTTCATTTATGTGTTAAACTGTTAACTGTTTACATTTATCTGTTAAACATACACCTGACATGTACGTCTAGACTGAATAGATTCTCTCAACCTCAATTTTTTTTTTGACAGACTAGATGAACTGAAGTTACATCTACATTAGTATTATTATAAATCCAGTGGGGAAAGAGTATTCTGAAACATAAAGTGTTAGAGGAAAGGTAAAAGAGAACCAATTAGCCATTCCCTGAATCCAAAATAACAGGTTTAATAGAAAGGTTTATAAGGAACAAATCCAAATGATTATCAGTTGTTAACTTTTACAAAGAAACTGAACTGAAGGATTGACAATCAAGGGTTTGTGGCAGTATTTGGTTTTGATTTTCATCTTTGTTCTCTGAATACTTTTATACTGAAAATGTTTATGTATTCCTCCCAAGTTTAAAAAAAATTAAAACATAGCATATAAATATCTAGGAAGATAACAGCAATCATAACCCTGAAAAGGATGGTGATAATGGCATTGCACATTCTCATAGATACTTTAGTGTTTAATTTTCTAGAATCTAGTGTTTAATTCAGCTAGAATGTGTTCATGTTTGCAGCACTTAATTTTTAATACTTACAATTTGGCACCTTAAGTTTTTTTCTTCTCTTCTTGTGTTTTTTTGTTTTTGTTTTTTTTTCTGATGGAATTACTCAATTCTATATCAGACAGGTCTTCCACTATTAACCTATTTGACAAATTAGTGATGCTAATTGATTTGAAGATGGGAACCATATTTTTAGAGTATGGGAGAAAATAATTCAGTAAGCTATTAACCTGTAAAACTGTGGTCAATACATCCACCTTATGTGTACAACATCCATGTCATTACTTAATCCATTCATATATTGCCTCATATTCTTCCTGAAATCTACCAATAAATTAGAGTTTTATTCATCAGACTTATTTTTTAAAGATTTATTTATTTATATTTGAGAGAGAGAGAGGACGTGAGCAGGGAAGGGCAGACATGCAGAAGGAGACAGAGAAATCCAAGCAGGTTCTGTGCTGACATCACAGGTCTTGAATCCATGAACTGAGAGATCATGACCTGAGCTGAGATTAAGAGTCAAATGCTTAACCTACTGAACCACCCAGGCACCCCTAGACTTATGTTTTAATGAGGAAATGTTGGTAGCTGTCAGGATATTTAGTATCAAAAGTTTGTTTATAGACATTATATAGGCCTCAAAATATCTTTTGCTAAGATAATACATTTTTAGCATTTAGGGCACAAGATTAGCAGATAAACATAGCTTAATGTACATTTATACATCAGGAGATGATAGCTGTGTGCAACTTTCCACCTTTCTCAGGTACAGTTAGGAATTCTCACACCTAAAGTATATCTCAGGAACTAATATAAAGAAGAGTTCATCTTTCTTAATTATAGTTAAAATTTAACAATGTATTTTTGTATTTGCCTTCTGAAAACACATTTTGAGTGTAAACATAGTCATAATTTTTAAGAATTTTGTACTTGCTAGTTCTGCTCAAAAAATATCTCTGCACATATGATTTCATTGATAAGCCATTCTTCTTTTACAGATCTCAGCTAAATTATCAACTCTTGAAAGAATTCTTCTCTTGAAAAACTACATGAAACATCCCTGTCTTAAAAGTCTCACCACTGTTGTGTTGTCTCCTTGCTATCTTTGTTTGCCTGAATATTGTTAATCTTTTAAAATAGCATACAGGCACCATAGTAAAAGAATAAGCAGTTTTTTTCCACCTCCAGTATCTAAAACTATAATATCAAGTAGCTATCCTATAAATATTTTTGAGTAAATGTATATAATTTTTAAAAATTTTTTAAATGTTTATTTATTTTTGAGAGAGAGAACGAACGAACGAGCTGGGGAAGGGGCAGAGAAAGGGAGACATAAAATCCGAAGCAGGATCCAGGTTCTGAGCTGTCAGCACAGAGCCCGAAGCTGGGCTCGAACTCACAAGCTGGGAGATCATGACCTGAGCCAAAGTCGACACTTAACCCACTGAGCCACCCACATGCCCTAATATATATTTTAATTATTGAATAAATAATGGAAAATAGGTAGCAAATGTAATCACTTTATTGGTGTATTCTACCCTCATCTCGTCTTGACAGTACTTGATCCGTAAGCATTTTTGTAATGCCAACAGAGATGATCCATACTATGACCATCACTGAAAGTTTTCTCAGTTGTATCGTTGACAAATGCTTGCTTTCACAGTCTTTGAAGTGTTGCTGGTCTGTGTTTTAGTGAAATTATGCTAATCTAACTCCTGTCCTGGTCTATTACCCTTCTGGGAGGAAATTTTCTGTATCCACTTCCTCCACACTGATTAAACATTGAAAACAGGTAAGAAAATTTCAACATCTCAAACATCCACCATTTGTTTTAAGCAATGAAACTTTAAGCTTATCAACTCTAGATTCTCAACAGTTGTTCGGTTCTGAACACAATTATTTATGACATGTTTCTTGATACTCCACACTGAGCAAAGATTTGGTGCCAGCACATTTTGTAAACATTTATTTTCATGAGGTACTTCCCATCAAGATTGCAAAACAAATAAACACCATGAAGCACTTACTCTTATTAAAATAAATTTAGGTAAATAGATATGGGTACATATGCAGATATAGATGCCGAAAAAGATATAGACAGGATACTGATTTCTAATAAATATGAAATAGCTGGTCTGAAAAACAATACTTCTATACAAAGGAACAGAATTAAAATACAAATGGTGAAAACATGGATTCCTGTGTTCTACATGTGAAAGTAGCAGCTGAACATTTACTTCCTTACAAATAAAGGAAACTAGAAATACTGCACATGAGATAGGAAGCTAAAGCAAGTATTGATGCTTAAACTCTGTGCATTAGTCTGTATCAATACATGGAAAACTACTATTGATTTTTCCCTTTTAAAAATTTAAGATGATTATAGATTCACATACAGTTGTAAGAAATAAAACAGACATCCCATGCATTCTTTGTTCCACTGATAAAATTTAGCAAATCCATCATACGGGTGTTAATATAGTTAGAATTCCAAATATTTCCATCACTCTTCCAGAGATCCCACATGTTGCTCTTTGACAGTTGCATCAGGCAACCACTGATTCATTCTCCATCTCTACAATTTGGTCATTTTAGCAGTGTTAGAAAAATGAAATCTTATGCTTATAACCTTCCAAGATAGTCTATAATTCAATAATTCTCTGTGGATTGAGTCCCCAATGTGTTACACATATCAACCCATTCCTTTTTATTGCTCTGAAATATTTCCTGATATGGATGTACCAGTTGCTTAGCCATTCATTTATCTTTTGAAAGGTGTCTGTGTTTCCAGCTTTTGGACATTATAAATCTGCTAAAAACATTTGGGTACAGGTTTTAGTGCTAATATAATCTTCATTTTGGGGGGGATAAATACCCAAGAGTGTAATTACTAGCTTATGGTTATTATATATTTAGATTTCAGAAACAAACTCTTTTCCAGAGCTGATCTACTATTTTACCTTTCTAACAGCAGTGTAAGAGTTTTGTTCTTTTCAACACCCTTGCCAGTATCTGGTGTTGACACTTAAAAACAATTTTTTTTTTTAATTTGAGACATTTAGATAGGTGTGTACTGATACCTCACTGCAGCATTAATTTGCATCTCTTTAATGACTATAATGTTGGACATCTTTACATGTTTTTGCCATCTGTGTATACTCTGAAAAGTTTATGTATTTTGCCCATTTACTAATTGGATGTTTTGTTCTTTTATTATTGAGGTTGGCAATATATTACTGATCTAGTCTAGATACTACTCTTTGTCAAATAGGCAGTTTGAAATGTTTTCTCGCACTTGGTAGCTCCATTTTTTTTTTCTCCTCCATCTTCTTAACGATTTTTCACAGAGCAAAAGTTTTTAATTCTTTAAATCCATGATTTCAGTCTTCTTTTATATATTGTACTTTGGTGCCAAGTCTAAGAAATCCTGCCCATTCCTAAATTTAAAATATTTTTCTTCTTTGTTTTTCCTAAAAATTGTGTAGTCTTATGTTTGAGATTTTACTTTATGATCAATTTGGAATAATACTTTTAAGGTGTAAAACTTAAGTCAAAGTTCATTTCTATTTAACTTATGGTGGTCCAGTTGCACACCTTTCTTTTTTTTTTTTTTTTTTTTTAAGCATTATTCTTCTGTTGACTTACTTTTGTATTGTTGGGCATTTTTGTTTCAGTTTATTTTCAGGCTCTTTGTTCAATTAATCTGCATGCCTGTGCCTCCACCATTACCATACAGGATTGATTTTTGTGGCCACTAAACTCTTGAATTTGTATAGACTTCTATGAGCTATTCTAGTTCTATTTGCTATTCCATATAAATTTAGAATAAATTTATCTATATCTATAAATTGTGATTTAGAGAATAATTAGGTTAAAATGTTTTGGAGAAAATTGACATTTTTAGGGTTTTTTTTCATGTTTTTATTTTATTTTTGAGAGAGAGAGAGACAGATTGTGAGCCGGGGGAAGGGCAGAGAGAGAGGGAGACACAGAATCTGATTAAGTCGGCACCAGGCTCTGAGCTGTCAGCAAGAACCAAATGTGGGGCTCAGACTCAGAGACTGTGAGATCATGACCTCTGCTGAAGCGGTGGCTCAACCCGCTGAGCCACCCAAGGGCCCCGAAAATTGACATTTTAATTGAATTTTCCTATCCATGAGGATAGTGTGCCTCTTTATGTAAATCTTTGAAGTTCATCAGTGTTGTGATTTTTTAGCACACAAGTTCTATACATGTTTTGTTAGATTTACACCAGTGCATTTCACTTTCTTAAGCAGCTGAAAATGGCATTATGTATTTAATTTTGGTGTACTTGTGGTAATTGCTAATACATCAAATTGCAGTTATTTTGTTTGTCATGTCTCTTTGACCTAAATGAACTTGCCAATTAATTGTGTGAGCATTAAATTCCTTGAGATACCCTAAACAATTATGTAATCTGTAAATAGGGATTTTTTTTCTAATCCATATGCCTAGTGTTTTCTTTATTTTTCCCTTTTATACTGACTAGAAATTCTAGCACAATGTTGAATAAGAGTGCTAACAGTGGAATTCTTAAAATATTAATATATCAGGTTACAGTGATTTTTCTTTTTCTTTCACTGATTTTTCAAATATTTCACTAGTCTTAGATTTATAGAATAAGCCTCACTTGGTCATGTTGTATAATACTTTTTATATTTTTGCTGAATTTTATTTAAAAATATCTTTCAGGATTTTTGTGCCTGTATTCATGATGGATATTGACCTTAGTACCTTTTTATTGTCTTCGGTTTGGAATCAGAAAAATGAAAGGTTCTTAAAATACTGGAAGTGTTCTTCCTCTTCTCTTTTTTGGAAGATACTATATAGAATTGGTGTTAATTTTTTTTTTTCACTTTTATTTTATTTATTTATTTATTTATTTATTTATTTATTTATTTTTTAATATATGAAATTTACTGTCAAATTGGTTTCCATACAACACCCAGTGCTCATCCCAAAAGGTGCCCTCCTCAATACCCATCACCCACCCTGCCCTCCCTCCCACCCCCCATCAACCCTCAGTTTGTTCTCAGTTTTTAACAGTCTCTTATGCTTTGGCTCTCTCCCACTCTAACCTCTTTTTTTTTTTTTTCCCTTCCCCTCCCCCATGGGTTTCTGTTACGTTTCTCAGGATCCACATAAGAGTGAAACCATATGGTATCTGTCTTTCTCTGTATGGCTTATTTCACTTAGCATCACACTCTCCAGTTCCATCCACGTTGCTACAAAAGGCCATATTTCATTCTTTCTCATTGCCACGTAGTATTCCATTGTGTATATAAACCACAATTTCTTTATCCATTCATCAGTTGATGGACATTTAGGCTCTTTCCATAATTTGGCGATTGTTGAGAGTGCTGCTATAAACATTGGGGTACAAGTGCCCCTATGCATCAGTACTCCTGTATCCCTTGGATAAATTCCTAGCAGTGCTATTGCTGGGTCATAGGGTAGGTCTATTTTTAATTTTCTGAGGAACCTCCACACTGCTTTCCAGAGCGGCTGCACCAATTTGCATTCCCACCAACAGTGCAAGAGGGTTCCCGTCTCTCCACATCCTCTCCAGCATCTATAGTCTCCTGATTTCTTCATTTTGGCCACTCTGACTGGCGTGAGGTGGTATCTGAGTGTGGTTTTGATTTGTATTTCCCTGATGAGGAGCGACGTTGAACATCTTTTCATGTGCCTGCTGGCCATCCGGATGTCTTCTTTAGAGAAGTGTCTATTCATGTTTTCTGCCCATTTCTTCACTGGGTTATTTGTTTTTTCGGGTGTGGAGTTTGATGAGCTCTTTATAGATTTTGGATACTAGCCCTTTGTCCGATGTGTCATTTGCAAATATCTTTTCCCATTCCGTTGGTTGCCTTTTAGTTTTGTTGGTTGTTTCCTTTGCTGTGCAGAAGCTTTTTATCTTCATAAGCTCCCAGTAATTCACTTTTGCTTTTAATTCCCTTGCCTTTGGGGATGTGCCGAGTAAGAGATTGCTACGGCTGAGGTCAGAGAGGTCTTTTCCTGCTTTCTCCTCTAAGGTTTTGATGGTTTCCTGTTTCACATTCAGGTCCTTTATCCATTTTGAGTTTATTTTTGTGAATGGTATGAGAAAGTGGTCTAGTTTCAACCTTCTGCATGTTGCTGTCCAGTTCTCCCAGCACCATTTGTTAAAGAGACTGTCTTTTTTCCATTGGATGTTCTTTCCTGCTTTGTCAAAAATGAGTTGGCCATACGTTTGTGGGTCTAGTTCTGGGGTTTCTATTCGATTCCATTGGTCTATGTGTCTGTTTTTATGCCAATACCATGCTGTCTTGATGATGACAGCTTTGTAGTAGAGGCTAAAGTCTGGGATTGTGATGCCTCCTGCTTTGGTCTTCTTCTTCAAAATTACTTTGGCTATTCGGGGCCTTTTGTGGTTCCATATGAATTTTAGGATTGCTTGTTCTAGTTTCGAGAAGAATGCTGGTGCAATTTTGATTGGGATTGCATTGAATGTGTAGATAGCTTTGGGTAGTATTGACATTTTGACAATATTTATTCTTCCAATCCATGAGCAGGGAATGTCTTTCCATTTCTTTATATCTTCTTCAATTACCTGCATAAGCTTTCTATAGTTTTCAGCATACAGATCTTTTACATCTTTGGTTAGATTTATTCCTAGGTATTTTATGCTTCTTGGTGCAATTGTGAATGGGATCAGTTTCTTTATTTGTCTTTCTGTTGCTTCATTGTTAGTGTATACGAATGCAGCTGATTTCTGTACATTGATTTTGTATCCTGCAACTTTGCTGAATTCATGTATCAGTTCTAGCAGACTTTTGGTGGAGTCTATCGGATTTTCCATGTATAATATCATGTCATCTGCAAAAAGCGAAAGCTTGACTTCATCTTTGCCAATTTGGGTGCCTTTGATTTCCTTTTGTTGTCTGATTGCTGATGCTAGAACTTCCAGCACTATATTAAACAGCAGCGGTGAGAGTGGGCATCCCTGTCGTGTTCCTGATCTCAGGGAAAAAGCTCTCAGTTTTTCCCCATTGAGGATGATGTTAGCTGTGGGCTTTTCATAAATGGCTTTTATGATGTTTAAGTATGTTCCTTCTATCCCGACTTTCTCAAGGGTTTTTATTAAGAAAGGGTGCTGGATTTTGTCAAAGGCCTTTTCTGCATCGACTGACAGGATCATATGGTTCTTCTCTTTTTTTTTGTTAATGTGATGTATCACGTTGATCGATTTGCGAATGTTGAACCAGCCCTGCATCCCAGGAATGAATCCCACTTGATCATGGTGAATAATTCTTTTTATATGCTGTTGAATTCGATTTGCTAGTATCTTATTGAGAATTTTTGCATCCATATTCATCAGGGATATTGGCCTGTAGTTCTCTTTTTTTACTGGGTCTCTGTCTGGTTTAGGAATCAAAGTAATACTGGCTTCATAGAATGAGTCTGGAAGTTTTCCTTCCCTTTCTATTTCTTGGAATAGCTTGAGAAGGATAGGTATTATCTCTGCTTTAAACGTCTGGTAGAACTCCCCTGGGAAGCCATCTGGTCCTGGACTCTTATTTGTTGGGAGATTTTTGATAACCGATTCAATTTCTTCGCTGGTTATGGGTCTGTTCAAGCTTTCTATTTCCTCCTGATTGAGTTTTGGAAGAGTGTGGGTGTTTAGGAATTTGTCCATTTCTTCCAGGTTGTCCAATTTGTTGGCATATAATTTTTCATAGTATTCCCTGATAATTGTTTGTATCTCTGAGGGATTGGTTGTAATAATTCCATTTTCATTCATGATTTTATCTATTTGGGTCATCTCCCTTTTCTTTTTGAGAAGCCTGGCTAGAGGTTTGTCAATTTTGTTTATTTTTTCAAAAAACCAACTCTTGGTTTCGTTGATCTGCTCTACAGTTTTTTTAGATTCTATATTGTTTATTTCTGCTCTGATCTTTATGATTTCTCTTCTTCTGCTGGGTTTAGGCTGCCTTTGCTGTTCTGCTTCTATTTCCTTTAGGTGTGCTGTTAGATTTTGTATTTGGGATTTTTCTTGTTTCTTGAGATAGGCCTGGATTGCAATGTATTTTCCTCTCAGGACTGCCTTCGCTGCGTCCCAAAGCGTTTGGATTGTTGTATTTTCATTTTCGTTTGTTTCCATATATTTTTTAATTTCTTCTCTAATTGCCTGTTTGACCCACTCATTCGTTAGTAGGGTGTTCTTTAACCTCCATGCTTTTGGAGGTTTTCCAGACTTTTTCCTGTGGTTGATTTCAAGCTTCATAGCATTGTGGTCTGAAAGTATGCATGGTATAATTTCAATTCTTGTAAACTTATGAAGGGCTGTTTTGTGACCCAGTATATGATCTATCTTGGAGAATGTTCCATGTGCACTCGAGAAGAAAGTATATTCTGTTGCTTTGGGATGCAGAGTTCTAAATATATCTGTCAAGTCCATCTGATCCAATGTATCATTCAGGGCCCTTGTTTCTTTATTGACTGTGTGTCTAGATGATCTATCCATTTCTGTAAGTGGTGTGTTAAAGTCCCCTGCAATGACCACATTCTTATCAATAAGGTTGCTTATGTTTATGAGTAACTGTTTTATATATCTGGGGGCTCCAGTATTTGGCGCATAGACATTTATAATTGTTAGCTCTTCCTGATGGATAGACCCTGTAATTATTATATAATGCCCTTCTTCATCTCTTGTTACAGCCTTTAATTTAAAGTCTAGTTTGTCTGATATAAGTATGGCTACTCCAGCTTTCTTTTGGCTTCCAGTAGCATGATAAATAGTTCTCCATCCCCTCACTCTCAATCTAAAGGTGTCCTCAGATCTGAAATGAGTCTCTTGTAGACAGCAAATAGATGGGTCTTGTTTTTTTATCCATTCTGATACCCTATGTCTTTTGGTTGGCGCATTTAATCCATTTACATTCAGTGTTATTATAGAAAGATACGGGTTTAGAGTCATTGTGATGTCTGTATGTTTTATGCTTGTAGTGATGTCTCTGGTACTTTGTCTCACAGGATCCCCCTTAGGATCTCTTGTAGGGCTGGTTTCGTGGTGACAAATTCCTTCAGTTTTTGTTTGTTTGGGAAGACCTTTATCTCTCCTTCTATTCTAAATGACAGACTTGCTGGATAAAGGATTCTCGGCTGCATATTTTTTCTGTTTAGCACACTGAAGATGTCGTGCCAAGCCTTTCTGGCCTGCCAAGTTTCAAAGGAGAGATCAGTCACGAGTCTTATAGGTCTCCCTTTATATGTGAGGGCACGTTTATCCCTTGCTGCTTTCAGAATTTTCTCTTTATCCTTGTATTTTGCCAGTTTCACTATGATATGTCGTGCAGAAGATCGATTCAAGTTACGTCTGAAGGGAGTTCTCTGTGCCTCTTGGATTTCAATGCCTTTTTCCTTCCCCAGTTCAGGGAAGTTCTCAGCTATAATTTCTTCAAGTACCCCTTCAGCACCTTTCCCTCTCTCTTCCTCCTCTGGGATACCAATTAGGCGTATATTATTTCTTTTTAGTGTATCACTTAGTTCTCTAATTTTCCCCTCATACTCCTGGATTTTTTTATCTCTCTTTCTTTCAGCTTCCTCTTTCTCCATAACTTTATCTTCTAGTTCACCTATTCTCTCCTCTGCCTCTTCAATCCGAGCCGTCGTGGTTTCCATTTTGTTTTGCATTTCGTTTAAAGCGTTTTTCAGCTCCTTGTGACTGTTCCTTAGTCCCTTGATCTCTGTAGCAAGAGATTCTCTGCTGTCCTGTATACTGTTTTCAAGCCCAGCGATTAATTTTATGACTATTATTCTAAATTCACTTTCTGTTATATTATTTAAATCCTTTTTGATCAGTTCATTAGCTGTTGTTATTTCCTGGAGATTCTTCTGAGGGGAATTCTTCCGTTTGGTCATTTTGGACAGTCCCTGGAGTGGTGAGGACCCGCAGGGCACTTCCCCTGTGCTGTGGTGTATAACTGGAGTTGGTGGGCGGGGCCGCAGTCCGACCTGATGTCTGCCCCCAGCCCACCGCTGGGGCCACAGTCAGACTGGTGTGTGCCTTCTCTTCCCCTCTTCTAGGGGCGGGATTCACTGTGGGGTGGTGTGGCCCGTCTGGTCTACTTGCACACTGCCAGGCTTGTGGTGCTGGGGAGCTGGCGTATTAGCTGGGGTGGGTAGGCAAGGTGCACGGGGGCGGGAGGGGCAGGTTTAGCTCGCTTCTCCTTAGGTGATCCACTTCAGGAGGGGCCCTGTGGCAGCGGGAGGGAGTCAGATCCGCTGCCGGAGGTTTGGCTCTGCAGAAGCACAGAGTTGGGTGTTTGCGCGGAGCGAGCAAGTTCCCTGGCAGGAACTGGTTCTCTTTGGGATTTTGGCTGGGGGATGGGCGGGGGAGATGGCGCTGGCGAGCGCCTTTGTTCCCCGCCAAGCTGAGCTCTGCCGTCCGTCCGGGGGCTCAGCAGCTCTCCCTCCCTTTGTCCTCCAGCCTTCCCGCTTTCTGAGCAGAGCTGTTCACTTATGACCTCCCAGACGCTAAGTCGTGCTTGCTGTCGGAACACAGTCCGTCCGGCCCCTCCGCTTTTGCCAGCCCGACTCGGGGGCTCTGCTTGGCCGGCGAGCCGCCCCTCCGCCCCGGCTCCCTCCCGCCAGTCCGTGGAGCGCGCACCGCCTCACCGCCCTTCCTACCCTCTTCCGTGGGCCTCTCGTCTGCGCTTGGCTCCGGAGACTCCGTTCTGCTAATCCTCTGGCGGTTTTCTGGGTTCTTTAGGCAGGTGTAGGTGGAATCTAAGTGATCAGCAGGACGCGCGGTGAGCCCAGCGTCCTCCTACGCCGCCATCTTCCGGAACCTCGGTGTTAATTTTTTAAAGATTTGAAAAAATTCTTTAGTGAAATGATACATGAGAATTTGGGGGAGCTTTTAAATTATGAATTCAAATGCATAAAATTATAGGCTAATCACATTAATTTATATTAGATATTTTGTGGAAGTTTTCCATTTTTAAGGAACTGGAACATTTAATCTACATTGTCAAATTTAGGTAGAGTTGTTCATCATATTCCCTTATTATACTTTTGATGTCTGTACAGTGTATATATCTGCTCTCAGACGTGATGTTGGTAGTTTGTATCTTTGTCACACTTGCTCAAAGTTTATCAATTGTATTGTTCTTTCAAACAAACAAATTTTTGATTCACTGGTAATCTAAATTTTCTCTTTTAAGTTCAACTTACTTCTGTTATCTTTATTCTTTCCTTCTTGCTCTTTGCCTATTTTGCTCTTGTTATTCTAGATTCTTGGTGTGGAACCTGAGACTAATACTCTGAGTTTTCTTCTAGCTGAATGTTTACTTTTATATATGATCAAAAGATGGAATAAAATAGAAGGAAGAATGGGAACCAATTCATGTGAGGAAAATAAGTAGTTTATAGTAGATAAAACTCACATGCACATTTTCTATCTGAAACTTGAAAAAAATATTGGTAAAATAGGCTGTTTGCAAGAGACACACCTTAAAACTAAGGATATTTAACTTTGAAAGTAAAAGAATAGAAAACAGATAACATGCAAAATTAAAGTTGGTATATATATATATATATATGTATATATATGTATACATATATGTACATATATATGTATACATATATATATAATGTGGACAGTATATATCCTTGATAAGATATGGAGAGAATGGCATTTTACATGAGTGGTCTACCGACCAGAAGATAAAATCTCATTCATGAGGAAAGCATCATATAAATTTAAATGGAGGAACACCTAAAAAATAATAACACAGTATACCTCAAAACTATCAGGGTCATCAGAAACCGTGAAAGCCTGAGAAACTGTCACAGCCATGAGGGACCTAAGAAGATATAAAGGCTAAATGTAACTTGGTTCCTAAATGGGATCATGAAAGAAGAAAAAGGACACAAGGTATAACTAAGAAAATGTGAATAAAGTATGGATATTAGTGAGCCAGTACTGATATCTTATTATTAATTATACCCAAACTACCATACTAGTACCAGATGGTAATAATAGGTGGAATTTTCTGTAGTGTTCATGGGACTTCTGTATGTTATTTTTGCAACTTTACTGTAAATATGAAACTAACGTTAGAAGTTTATTTTTAAACTGAAGTTCAGCATATATTTCTAAAGTAAGACTCTAAGCAAACTCATTATCATATGTTTATATGAATCGTCCTACTTGGTGCATAACTTTAAGGTTTAAGAGATAAAGAGAAAGAATGAAAGAATACAAAAGAGAAGGAAGCATGCTTATAATCAGTAATACAGGATAATCAGAACAATAAAAATTATTATGACAATAAATATGCATACAATGGTCCACAAGTGTATATGGAATGTATTTGCCAACAAATTCAGGATATTTAATTTCTTACAAATAAAAGCTCTAAAGTTTTGGTGGAGAAAACATTTAAATTTGAAGATAAAATTTTCTTTTGTATTATCAGTATCATAATGTTATACTTCCTTGTCAGAGATATTTGGGAATTTCACCTTTACCCATTTCAGTTGTAGAAAATCATATTTGTTTTAATATAAAAATAATACTAAAGTATCTTGGAATTTTAATTTGGTCATGTTATTCAATAACCACAACATCACTTAATTCAGGCCTACATAGTTCAATAACTTGTGTGAGTGACTTACATATTATGCAGCATTTCAAGACTATGAATGGCGACAATCTGTGGAGGCAGAGTTAGCATATGATCTGGATCTAATGTTGAAGACACTTTATTTGTTTTCCACTGTTTGGCCAATTTTACAGAATGTAATCATTGTATACATTATGCAGATAATTCTGTTTGCTTTGCTATAGAGGTATACACTAACGTTAACATATTGCTTATCAAATAATTGATATATTGCTTATCAAAGTGGTAAGATAACATGGTGCTTTCTTATCAAAGTGATAACTGATCAACTAGTAAAGCACGTTTTTCCCCAACACTATTCTCTATGAATTAAATATGTATATGTAAAGAAGTGTTTATTTAAAAAGTGGGTGAACTAATGTCTAGTCACTAGAGATGATGATCACCCAATCCTGGATGGGTCACTTAAATTGTGGTCCAAATAAAGAAGTTCAAGCAAAAAAGCCTCAAAGAGAATTTCCTTCAACTTACTCAGGAAAATTCTGCAAGTTACACATCCATTATCTGTTTTTTTAAATGACATTTTTAAATACAAAAATATAATAAATCATGTGTTTTTTATTCCTGCTTTGATGGCAAAAATATGTACACGTTTCTTTTTAGAATTAAGGCAGTTTTAAGGTTAGCTACTCAAGTTTGTCTTTATTACACTCTTACGAGTGCAGCATGCATTAGTGCTTACAGAGTTAATGATCTCAAAGTCATTTTCAGGAATGTTAAAACCCAGAATGAAGTCCATTATTAGAGCTCAGTAGCTGTTCATTTTACACAACAATATAAGTACAGATGTTCCTAAGTGCACAGACTATACAACATAGAATAGATGCATTTCATCAAACCAGAAGGAACAAATTCATAATTACACTACCTTATTTTATTTTTTCATTCAACCTGGATTTAGAGTTTCTGTATTCCCTTTAAGGTGTATGAGTGTGACTGAATTATTAGAAATACACAAAATAATACATAGGCTTACTTTTTCCTTTGGTTTTTACAGTTATTAGCTAAATCGTGGTTAGAAATACCTTCGAGAATAGTCTATTAAATGAAATGAGTGATTGATTTTTATATTAGAGATTCTGTGATGGCTAATGACATTTTGCTTTTTAAACATCGCCACAATGGAGACATTTTCATTTGGGGCATGTTTGATAACCGATGAAGAATTAACTGTACCACTCATTTTTTTTTTCCCCTAAAGTGCCAGTTTGCTTGTTATGCACTGAATCAATAACTTGACATCAACATGTTTCACTTCTTCCTTCAAAGAGGAACTATTTTTATATTGTTTAAAATAAGTAGACCAGTGGAGGAGTTATTTTGTTTTCCTTGTATATTTGGTTAAAATCTTTTTTTTTTTAAATTCTGCATATTGGGGGAACACATGCCTTGACAATTCTAAGCCTCAAAATAACAAAAAAAATCCTCAATCTGCTGCTAATTTAAAGCATTCAAGTTTAACTTACCATATATTTTAAATTCTTTCAGACCTTTGATATCATTCATCTGGGTTATGCTTTCTGAAATTGATTTAAAATCTTTTGTTTGCAATGTTACGTCTAGAACCTGGAAAATGTAATACAAGGACCCATGCAGATAAGCACTAAATCATCAGTATAATTTTTTTATACATCTTCTTCTAAAGAGTAAAACATCAAGCACTTGATGAAATTACTTGTTTCTTTAGATTTTCTGAGAATTATATCCCTTGGTTCAGTGTCACCAAAGGACGTTCACATTCAGGTTTTGCGGAAGAGTTGGTGGTGCCAGGGATACTGCATCTGCCCAATGATGAAATCATTTCTGGTGCTCGATGAGAACGTAATGTCCCTTCACATCTGAATTGTACTTTGATTCATCAAAGTCTCTACCTTAATAGACCACCAACTACAGCTTGATCAAATCCTTTTTTAGCTAACTGACTTTCTTAAAGATGAAAAGTACATCTCTGACAATGATGATGCATATAGCATCAAATGCTGTGTTTTACCAAAATTGTTAGCTTAAGATGTTTAAGAAGTTTATAGCTTATTATAAGTACATGACAAATAAATCAGTTTTAGAATAAGTTATAAGGCAGAATTACCAAATGACTATTATAGTTTTAACCCATACACTAATTATGGATGAGGGGAGAAAGAACCCATATTTTATAGGAGAATTACATTTTTTCTATTAATTTTCAGAACTCTAGGGGAGAAGGGAAGTATATAATGGAATTTACATATATGTGAACTTCTCATTATGCATGGTAACATTAATATTATAATGTTTATATTTCTTCTTGATTTCTATGATATTTAAATCAATCTTTTCATTTTTAAATGTATTTTTAAAGCAAAATGCTGTGGAATATTAATAACCAGCTATAGTCTCTGCAGTAATAGTTTTCTAATTTAAAACAAACTGAGTAAATATTTCTATCAGGAATTTGGGATCTACACACATGAATGTGAATAATATATCTGCATCATTACTAATGTAGGCATATTTGGTTTTTTTTTTTTTTACTTTTAAATATTTTTAGCATTTATTTATTGAGAGACAGAGACAAAGCATGAACATGGGAGGGGCATAGAGAGGAGGAGACAAAGAATCTGAAGTAGGCTTCAGCCTCTGAGCTGTTAGCACAGCGCCCAACACAGGGCTTAAACCCACAAGTAGAAGATCATGGCCTGAGCTGAAGTCTGACGCTTAACCAACTGAGCCACCCAAGCACCCCTAATGTAGGCATATTTGATTGGAGTCAAGAATATGGTACTCTAATGATCAGTAGTCATTTACCTTTGTTAGCTGTATTTCATTAAATCTAAAGATTCATGTGTTGTAAAATGCATCATTATGTTCTCCCAAGGGGGAAAAAAAAAGAGCAAATCTGATCAAACTACAATATGATGATTTCTTGCCATAACAATGGTTTTTCCTTACAGGTATTTAACAGGCACCTTATATGTAGTATAAGAGAAAAATGCACACTTTCCCTACTTTGTAGCTCATTCATTCTTCCGAGCTGGAGATAATGGAGTGATGTTCAATTCCATCTTCTTCCTAACGACTTAAATTCATTTGTAGTGGATTTTATTTAATAACTTAAAAAAATCTATCCCTTATTCATCTATCCTTTGTTCATCATAGAGCTTGTTTTTGCTATGCCAAATTTCAGTTATCTTCTGCATTTTACATCTTTTTTTCCTCTTGCTATATGTTTGCAAGAATTTCTTCTGAAATATTCTGTCATGAAACTTAATCTGCTCTGCCTCTTCTGATCTTAAACTCACTCATTTTTATTTCAACATTTTTTAGTGTTTTATATGTTTTCTTTCCAGAATTACTAGGAATGAGTGTGTCTCTGGTGTTTTTGCAGGCTCTTGCTTTTTGAGTCTAGTTTCCTCCTATATTTTGTTTATAGCCATTGGCTGAACATAATATTTGAAAAATAATATATTTATATAGATACTTTGAAGAATACAGTAAAGTTACTTTGAGGAATAGAAACCCTCTTTGAGTGGAAATAACTATTTGCTTCTGTGAGGCATCTGGTGGCTTTACCAATTAAAAATCACATTAAGGCAATTTCAAGACTAAATATTTTGTATTAGGGAATCAGATATAAATTCTTGTTACGTTAACTATTAGGACTTAACATTTTGATGCTTTTGTTATTAAACCACACACACCAAAAAAAACAAAAACAAAAAACCTTCCCGTCTGTTATCACATAGTTATTCAGGAAGATTAATGCAAGTAAACTAGCCTACCAGAAACAAGAAACTGCTCATAGTGGACTCTGTTATGATATTGATTTGTTTTCTAGAATGTGACTTGTTTTGAGAGCAATTACTTTGTGTTTGTCCTGCTTGCTTATCTCATTGTATCCACATTAATGCTGCTAATAAAGGAATAGCTTGTTAACTATTTGAGTGAATATTTCCTTCAGATAATCATGATCAGTGTCCCTAGATCGTAGATAAAATATCCGATCTATGTTATCTAGCAGCACAAGTCATGATTATATAAAGGAAGTATTAATTTTCAAGTTTAGTCAATGAGCTCTGGAGATGGTACTTGGGGATCAAATACCAGTTGACCATTAGATTTGCTATGATAAATACTATGTGCACATTGGACATAATATTTAACCTAAGTGTCAGGTTATTCATCTATAAAATGGTATAACAGTCACAACTTGTAATAAAATGAGACCATACAAGTCGTTAGTATTAATAGGCTGAAAAATGGACCTAACATTCATTGAGGACTTGGAATATGTCAGAGATTATGCTGAATGCTTTACCTGCATTATAAAATTTAATGATACATATAACTTAAGATGGGTATAATTATGTCATTTTAGACATAAAATTTTAGACAAAAGGAAATTGAGTCTTAATATAAATAATTTAAATGCCCAAAGTGCCACAACTAGTCATTGGGAGTTCACTGGAACAATAACTCAGGTATGCCTCATTCCATAAACAATACTTAGTAATCAATTCAGTATGTAATACATATCTTATTTAAATATGTATGCATGTATTATTAAGATTTCAGAGGCTCCTAGGTGGCTCAGTTAAGCATCCAAGTTTGGCTCAGGTTATGATCTCATGGTTCATGAGTTCAAGCCCTGCATTGGGCTCTGTGCTGACAGCTCAGAGCCTGGAGCCTGCTTTTGATTCTGTCTCTCTCTCTCTCTCTGAAAAAGAAATAAACATTAAAATATTTTTAAAGATTTAATAGTTATTTATATCTTATTACTAAATATTGTTTTATGGATCAGCTATCCTTCAAAAACTAATTCACAACATCTTATATTAAGCTCTTAGTCCAAAACACTTAAAATTTTTTTATGGAAGTACAATTAACATAGTGTTAGTTTCAATACAATATAATGATTCAACAGTTCTGTGCTTTATTGAGTTCTTTTCACAATAAGTATACTCTTATTGTCCTTATCTCATCAATCCCCTCCACTACCCACTTCTCCCCTGACACCACCAGCTCCATCCATGTTGTTGCAAATAACCAGATAACATTGGTTTTTTGTTTGTTTTGTTTTGTTTTGTTTTATCACCATCTAATACTCTGTTGTATATATACCACTTCTTTTTAATACATTCATTTATGGATGGATACTTTGGGTTGCTTCCATATCTTGGCTATTGTAAATCATGCTACAATAAACATAGGGGTGCATACATATTTTTCATTTAGTGTTTTAATTTTTTGTTGTTAAATATCCAGTAGTGGAATTACTGGATCTTAGGGTAACTCTATTTTTTTAATTTTTTGGGCAACCCACCTACTGTTTTCCACAGTGGCTGTACCAATTTGCATTTTAACCAATAGCGTACAAGGGTACCTTACCTACCTCCCACCCAGTATTCTTACCAACATGTGTTACTCATGTTTTTGATCCTAGCCATTCTAACAGGTATAAGATGATATGTCATTGTAGTTTAGATTTGCATTTCCCTGATGGTCAGTGATGGTGAACATCTTTGCATGTGTCTGTTGGCCATCTATATGTCTTTGGGTAAAATGTCTATTCAGGTCCTCTGTCCATTTTTTAATTGGATTATTTGGGAGGGGGGTTGGTGTTGTTTACATTCTGGATTTTTTTTTTAATATTAACCCCTTAACAGATAAATTATTTGGAAATATCTTCTCCCGTTCAATAGGTTGCCTTGTTTTGTTGATGGTTTCTTTCTCTGTGCAAAGCCTTTTTATTTTGGTGTAGTCTCATAGTTGATTTTTTCCCTTGCCTAAAGAGACATATCTAGAAAAATAATTTTACAGATGATGTCAAATAGATACCTGCCTGTGTTCTCTTGTATGAGTTTTATGATTTCAGGCCTCACTTTTAGGTCTTTAATCTATTTTGAGTTTACTCGTCTTCATAGCTTAAGAAAGTAATTCAGTTTCATTCTTTTGCATATACCTGTCCAGTTTACCCAAAACCATTTGTTGAAGAAACAATCTTTTCCCCATTATATATTCTTCCCTCCTTTGTCCTAGATTAATTAACCTTACAAGCACAAGTTTTTTTTTTCTGCACACTCTTTTCAAAGTCGTTGATCTAAGTGTCACTTTTACATTTCTTTATGAAGAAAATCAGGGAACATGAACATGACTAGATTTATTCACTATTCTCATTTCCTGACTACATTTACTTTGTATAATATATATGCCCTCATTCTCTGGATATAACAATGTCTGACACTGTCTTGTCTCTGTGTAATCATTCCTTTGGTGATCTCATTTACTAAGTGTTTTCCTTAGCAGTATTCATACTCCTAAAATTATAAAGAAATTACAATGATTATTTCAGATATATTTGTATATCAATCATAGCAATTGTCCATTTACTTTTTAAGATTTCCCTTAAATCAACTTTCTTCATTACAGAATAACCACCAGATAATGAACAGCATTAAAATAAATAAGGATCCATTTGTGTGAATGACTAATGAGAGAAATTATATACAAGAACACCTCATCTTTGTTCACTGTAAGAAGAAAAAACTCAATTACCTAAGAATATCATCGATCTATAAGAAAAAACTGAATCTAGATCAGTATATAATAAAACAAATTTGTACTTCTGGAGCTATTTAAAAATAATATTTTTGCTAACTGATAGCTAATTCATATTATTTTTTCAAAATCGCTTCTATGTAGAAACAAAGAAACTAAAATATGTAACTGAATGTAAATGGGATTAACATAGATTATTTTCCCTTGCCAAATCTATTGAAATTACATTATTAAATGTATTTAAGGATATTTGAGGATATTTCCAGAAAAGCAGTGAGAGAAGTGAGATGTATCATCATTAATAACAGAAATAATAAAAAACTAGTTACATCTCACATTACAAGAAAGAAAAATGTACACTAAGAAGCATTGCAGAATTCTAGAAATCCTCAGTTGTTAAGAGCAGAAATGAGGAAAAAGATTAAAATTCAGATGACAGATTAAAATACTATCAGCCAAACCATAGCTCAGATTTGCATACTTCCTCTCCTTCTGCCCATCATATTTATAGCTGAGGTCTTTACCACCAATTTGAAGCTGTAGAACTAGTCTTAAAGGAAAAAAAAAGACCACACTTGGCTAGTTGTTTCTGGGGCTTCCTGAGCAAGGACTTGGGCAATAGAGTAGAGCATTCTTATATTGGCATTGCTAATGATAGTTGAGAGTGGTGTTGGCCTAACTTCCTGATTGTTAAACACACAAAAGAGAAAACTTGCAGGAGATAGATTCATCCCTAAAAAGACATAGACATTTCTGTGGCTTTATATATTAGAAGAAAATTACATTATTACATTAATAATTTGTTTTTGATTTAGAGCAATAAGCCAACAGTCAAGGATCTCATGGCAAATGAGGAAAACCATCAGCACTAAAAAGAGGTGCATGAATGATGACAGAAGTCAACATAGAGGAAACACATAGTTCAGAGAATGGAAGAGAACTCAGATGACCTATTTAGTGTGCCATGACATTTGAGAAGATAGGGTATCCACAAAAGAAGATGTAGCCACTGTAAGGTACTGTTAGTGTAAGGCCTTATCAGTTCAACTCCATCCCATCTGCCATTTACTTGAAATTTGCTTGAGGTAATGAAGTTCACTTAAAAATTTCTATATAGCAAGGCTGTCTGGCTGGCTCAGTCAGAAGAGTTAGCGACTCTTGATCTCAGGATCATGAGTTGAAGCCCCATGTTGGGTATGAAACCTACTTAAAACAAACAAACAAACAAAAAAACACAACTCAGGGGCACTTGGGTGGTTCAGGCAGTTAAACTTCTGACTTAGGTTTGGGTCATGATCTCACGGTTCCCGAGTTCAAGCCCAAGTCCTGTATTGGGCTGTCCGCTGTCAACACACAGCCTGCTTGGGATCTTCTGCCCCCCTCTTTTTCTGCCTTCCCCTACTCATGGGCTCTCTCTCCCTCTCAAAAAGAAGTAAACATT
Source organism: Neofelis nebulosa (assembly GCF_028018385.1). Lineage (NCBI taxonomy): Eukaryota > Metazoa > Chordata > Mammalia > Carnivora > Felidae > Neofelis > Neofelis nebulosa. The sequence goes on from NC_080782.1 coordinate 74,208,847, forward strand.
AAAAAAAAAAAACTTTAAAAATTTCCGTATAGCTTTACTTTACCAACTTGGTTCATCTACAAGTCTTTTTATCTATTTTTCAATTGAGATAAAATTTATGTAACAGAATTAGCTATTTCACAGTGAAAAACTCACTGGCATGTAGTGCAAGTACAATGTTGGGCAGCCACCAGCTGTATCTAATTCCAAGACATTGTCTTCACCCCAAAGATGTCCAGACGATGCTCTTAATTACCATGGAGTACAATCTTACAAGCAAGAAAGGAAGGTTACTCAAGATGTCCACTGAATTCAATTTGAAGTTTACACAATCCAAAGAAAACTTGTCAAAGAATTTAGATTTTCAAGCAATAAACGATTGCAACATTTACTGCCTTACTTCCATAATTCTTTATCATAGTTGAGACCATAACACACTGGACCAATGAGCTAAATATATAGACCCATTTTTCTCTAATGTATTTTAAAACCACTTATTAATTAAAATCTGTACATGGAAATATACTTAACATAGTGTTTTGATAAAACTTTTATCAATTATCTTTGCCCATAACACATACACAATTTCAAATATTACGTTTCTAAATTTAAAGAATAAATGCACTGCTTAAAGTTTTCCAAGTGTTTTACAGTGAAATGAAGCTGTTCAAAAGACTGAACATCACTATACTGAGTCTGACCACTGTGTACAGAGAGCCCTGTCTTCTGTCCTGGACACAAACGCCTACCAGCAAGTTTACAGTGCCTTACACTGTAAGGCAGTAAGAAAATAATAAAATATCTCAGAACAGGAAAGAAAATAAATAATTGAGAGGGATGGGGTTAAGGGCTATGGAGAAGATAAGACTTGATAAAAATCCTGTACATGCTATGTCAATCCACATAGACAAAAGTGTGTTTTATAATACTAGAAAGGAAAACTAGGGGAAACAAAACCAACTAAGGAAATGATATATCCCAAGGGAAAAAAATGAAATATTACTGATGTGGGAAATAATTAAGCATATAACTCTAATATTTAGACAATTTCTGTGAGATTTCTGGATGCCAAAGTTAAATAGAAGCTTCTAAAAATTCCTGTGTAGAATAAGTTTGTTAATAATAATAAAATGTGATTCCAATTAAGAGCAGTATTATCAGTATCACTGGTACTGGAAGACAATAGAGAAAAGCCTTTAAATTTGAAGGACAAATGCTTTTTAAACTGAGAATATGTAATCATAGTCAATAAGGGTTTTTCCCAGCAAATCATTCAGTCAAATACTTGAGAATGTCAGAAAAAAGGCATGGTATTCAAGACAAATGACAGTGTAGTAAAATGCATCATAAAATGATAGCTTTGTAGGAAAAAAGTTAAATATGAACTACAATATTTAACAGTGAGCTATCATATAAATATTCTTACTGTCATCAAGAAAAAGGAAAGGCAATTAAAAATACATTTACAAAAAGATCTTAAGAGAAGTATTATCTTCCAATTATGAAAACAACTTCTACGTGGCATGAACCCTTGGTGGAAGGCAAACAAAAAAATGTTCAACTGTGTACTCTATATTTGATGAACATTTATAAGATAGTTCTTTTATAATTTTAAGTTATAAAGTTAATAATTTATAATGATATATAAACACAAGTAGTTTATTAGATAAAATAAAGTACACCTATTCTGTATTACGAAGCTTGCCCCAGGGACAGAAAATTTACCAAGTATTCTTAAAAACTGATATAAACTTTTTAATAAGCTTTAGACTGATATTCAACCGGAACACGATGGCAAGACAAACGTTCTTTGTGAGTGTTCAGTGCCTGTGACCTATGCATTAAATATGACAAGTATTACCCATGGATACAAACATAGTATTTAGAGCTTGGATGGTAAGCACCAGGAGGAAAAGTTAAAGGAATGGTCCAAAATTGATACACGAGGAATTGTCTTTGGGAATAGGTCAGAATAAGAGATAGCTCAGTAAATTTTTTCCTGATGGCCTGATGGTTCCATGTCTAGGAATCGTATCCACTTGACATATCCATTTGCTGTTTTGTATCAATAAGACAATTACTCTGAAAACAAGCAGAAGGTACCACATTGAATTTGAGGAAACAAATGCAGAGTCTTTGAAAAAGCCTATATATGTCTTGGAATCCAAGGTATTTGACCATTTCTGTGCTTGATCTCAGTTCTGGATTGAGTAAGAACAGCTAAGTATGCTGGACTGTAGGTAATTTTGTTTTAGTGCCTGTTAATGATTGTACTGGCAAAATCCATCACACACAAAAACCGAACACAGGCTTGTTGTACATTTTTCATGGAGAAGAAAAACACAGTCAACAGGTTTCTGGTAAGTCCATTCAATATAAATTAATGATTCAATATGAACTACCATCATCATCAAAATTAGCAAAGATTAGACATTGGCTTATGTTTTTTAATTATACAAATTACTCTTCAGGTGGGATGAATTTCTCATTGCTCTTGGTATTGTGTTCAGCCCTTGAATCACTTAAGCTAATTTGTCTACCAACGTTTATTTATTAACTACATGACCAAATTGTGGGCCCCAAATATATTGATTAAGAATTTTGTGAAGGTCTCTGCAGTCTATGAGTAATTCTCCTATATATTGTGGCAAAATGAATTATCAAAAGTGCTTTTCTTTGGGATCAGAAGTGGGGAAAGGACTATGTATAAATGCAAAATTTCAATAAATTGTTAGGTGGTGTACATTAAACATAGGGCACTAACAAAATGATTTTGTGGGGAAGGTTCACTGTGATTTGATTATGCCAAGTCAAATTTTGTGGCCCTGTAAACCATTTTCTGATTGTTTTCTTTTTCTTTTCTTTCTGTTTTTTAATAAGAGTATCTGCAAAATCTCCAAAGTGCTGTAATATACTATGTGTAATATTATGTGGTGGGGAGTAGGGAAGATAAGATAAAAAGATCCTTATTAAATCCATTCTTATGATTTCTATATTTCTTAGACACTTAGTGCAAAACACAAAAACAATTACACTGTAGCTTTATAAGTTTTGATATGAGGAAGTGTAAGTTCTCCAATTTTTCTTCTTTATCAAGATTGATTTGATTTTTAGGGCCTCTTGAAATTCCACATGAATTTTAGATGGGCTTTCTGTCTGAAAAAAAAATCATTGGGATTTCGATAGGGCTAACATTGAATCCATAGTATTTGGGTAGTACTGACACTGTAACATAGTAGGTTTTCCAATCCATGGCTATGGGATGTGTTTCCATTTATTTATATGTTAATTTCTTTCAGCAATGTTTTATGGTTTTCATGGTACAAATATTTTATTCCCCTGGCTAATCCTCAACTATTGTTCTTTTTGATACTATTATAAATGAAATTGTTTCATTAATTTTATTTTCAGATTGTTCATAATATATACACATGCAACAGATTTTGAATGTCAAATTTGTATTCTGCAACTTTGTCGAATTCATCTATTTCTGACTTTTGTGAAATCTGTAGGATTTTCTACATGTAAGATCATATAATCTGTGACCAGATTTAATTTAACTTATTTGCAATTTGGATACCTTTTATTTCTTTCCATTGCCTAATTGCTCTGGCTAGAATACCCAGTGCTATTTTCAACAGAAGTGGCAAAAGCAACTACTCTTGCCTTATTCTTGATCTTAGAGGAAACATTTTTAGTCTTTCACCACTGAGTATGATGTAATCAAAGCATTGTGGTACTGTCATAAAGACAGACATATAGATAAATGGAATAGAGCCTAGAAAGAAATGCTCACATTTTTGGTCAAGTGGCTTTTGGCAGGGGTGCCAAAATTGTTAAAAGATGGTGTTGTCAGTAAATGGTGCTGGAGAAATTGGATACCCACTTGTGAAAGAAGGAAGTTAAGCCCTTACTTAACACCAAATACAAAAGTTAACTGAAAATGGATTAAAGACCTATATGAATAGCTAATACTATAAGACTCTTAAGAGAAAACAGAGGTAAATCTTCATGATGGAAATTCAGAACAACTCTAGTTAATCTGGAATCATCTATAATTTAATTACATTTCACATGTTGGCATCAATCAAATTCATCAGAGTAAAGTATTAATTTGTGGGGGGACGATGAAGAATAGCATGATAAGAATAATTTGGTCAAGCTATTTCCCCTAAGAGGATGCCAGAAGATACTTTCCCAATGTTTTAGTTTGTACTTGGAAAATGCAGGAAATGTTTGCTTGTAAATATGCTACAGAAACTCTTTGACCTTAGAATACATTGGAACCATCAAACTATTTTATACTTATTTTTTAAAATAAGGAATTAAATTTAGTTTTTACTTTGTATTTTTTTCAACACCTTTCTTTATTTACTAATAAACCAAGACTTTGTCATTTTGTCTGGTCTACCACACTCCTCTGCCCTTTATTTTCCACTCCACTGTCCTTAGGCAGACTTTCCTGTTCCACTGTGGTGAACACGTCTCATATACACTCTTTCTCACAATGCATAATCCGGAGAGTGTCATGTCAGAGATAGAAAAATGCTTTAACCACATTTAACACTTGATTCCCTACTGACATTTAATGAAACTTTCTTTGATTGTTTTCTTTGTATTTTTAAACTCTTCCTTTGATAGATTCATTAAACTGTTTTATAATTTAATAGAATAAAATGTTCAGATATAAAAAAAGAATTTAGAGATATATTCTAAACATAGATGACATGTACATTTTTCAAACTATTTACTTCACTTAATGCATTCTGTGATGAATATTATCATAAACACAACTACATTTTAGACAAGTTGTAAATTCACTATTTATGAAACATAGGCTTGGAAATATTTTGAAGATCTAGGGGCACCTGGGTGGTTCAGTCAGTTAGGAGTCTGACTTCACCTCAGGTCATGATCTCACAGTCTGTGAGTTTGAGCCCCATGTCCAACTCTGTGCTGACAACTCAGAGCCTGGAGCCTCTGATTCTGTGTCTCCCTCTCTCTCTGCCCCTCCCCTGCTCATGCTCTGTCTCTCTGTGTCTCAAAAAGAAATAAAAACATTAAGAAATAAGAAAAAAATATTTTTGAGGATAGATAAAACCAACTTGCTCATTTTATAGAAGGAGAAACAAAGTTCTAGGTATACCAAAAAGCAGGTCTAGAATGAGGTGTGTCCCCTAATGACTGTCTCCACCTCTTCCACCAGTTGACCAAGTGAGGTACAATACAATATAAATTCTAAAGATGGTTTATTTCAGTATCAAATGTCTCTAATTGACCTGGGTATTTGTATTTTGAATATGTTTTCTGATAAATGCAAATACATTTTATTTAATTATAAAAGTATACAGCAGGTCCATATGATGTTGTTAGTCAATGTTTCTTTAAATAGCTGTCTGAGGATGCTCAAAATGTGTGCTAAATTCCTGCTTCAGGAAGGTACCTTAGAGTAACTGTTAAAATTATGAAGTTTCAAAGGATTTTTTATATATATGGAGAATTATTTGAATTAGAGCATATTTATTTGCCTTCTCTGTATCTCAGAATAAATAAAAAGAGAGTGTAAGAGCAGAACTGAGTGAGGGAGGAGAGAGAAACTGAACTTACTGCTGGTACCAAAGTATTTTCTTCGATTTTTTTTTGTTTGGCATGTGTTGATTGCCCCAGTTAAAGTACCACATGCCTAATCACAGAGACTTTTCTGTATCACAAAAGATTTCGGGCTTACCCTAAACATTTACATAACTACATTGGTTCCATTCTAAAACTAGTTGTATGGCCAGTTTGTAGTGTGCTCATGAGCGTGTAATATTGATGTATGTGTGTTTTCTTAAGAGGAAAAAACGAGATTTTTCTTATTTCTTTCCAATTTCATTCAACTTGTAGGAATTTTTTAAAGTATGGGGTCGGAATGGATTCTGCAACTGCCATCAGCTCAAAGCATCATGATCGATTAATGATGTCTGGTTGGCTGTTTGAAGTGAGTGAGATGACCTGCATATCATGCTTTGTTATGATTCCAACTATTTATTTTTGAGAGCGAGAGAGCGAGTGAGCGCCCTCTTCGGGGAGGGGCAGAGAGACAGGGAGACAGAATCCTAAGCAGGCTCCAGGCTCTGAACTGTCAGCACAGAGCCTCCAATTTCTCATTTACTTCAATTCTCATTTATTTGTAAACATAAAACATTCATTAAAAGCAAAAATGTAATTAGCTTCAGTTGCATTTTGGGAGCACCTCTGTACTAATGGACTGAGTTCTTCTTTTTTTTTTTCTCCCCACTCCTTCAGTAAACATGTTTCAATTTCTGGGGTTTGCTATTTCTACTCCTACTGTTATTCTTTTTGCAAATCTATCATGATTCTCCCAATTTAAAGTGTATAAAACACTCAAAATCCTAACCATATTTTTAAACTGTAAATTTCTTGACCCTTTATTCAGACACGAAGCAGAATTCCTTTCTGCCAGCTTAATTGCCATAGAGAGCAAAAATGAGAACTCCTAAAACAGAAGTGTAAGTAATGGAAAACTCCTGACATCATTTTGTGCCCAAATATTTTAAGTGTAATTTAAAAGAAATTGTGCCCCTAACAGGTTGTTTATTCCTTCTTAAGGACTCTGAGTTTGATAACATCCCTTTCATCTTTTTGTCTCCTTCCAAGTTTTTTACCTCAATTTAAAATACTTAAAAATTGCCTTGTCTTGAAATCCACTTTGTGCTCTTGAGAGGTTTTAAAAAGCTTAGTGGTTTCCTATTGTTCTTAATTGCTTAAAATGTAGGGAAATGAGTAAAAGAAATGTCTATTTCCCTTTGAGATGATTCCATTTCCATTTAGAGATCTTTGCAGAATTTATGGCAACTTCTACCTATCTATATAATTGTGTTTATTGTCATCTAACATTCAAGTGACCACTTAGACAATGCTAAACTAGCAAACTACAATCCAAGAATAAAACTACCCAGTTTGCTTCAGGACAAAACACATATGGATATGTATATATGTACACATAAACACGTTATTAAATACATACATCCTATAAAATATGTCTAAACACATTTGTGCATAGTATCAAAATCAGAATTATAGGTGTATTTCTCATAGATTCTTTTCACAATACAATGGGCTTTGCATTATTCTTTCCTATAGACAGCACAATCAGGACTCCTGGCATAGACTCAACCCTAGAAACCTTTGCAAAAATTTCTCTATTACTTTGAAGGAATGGACAGCTATTGGATTACAATTAAATTTAGGTAGAAAATGAAAGATGATATTTCAAGTTTGCAATATCAAACTCTAGAGCCTAAATATGATAATCAAACCCTGAATTAGATTATGTGTTAGATGGGTAGATAGATTAGAAAGTAGAAAATCGGGTTGACATTTTATCAGTAGCTGCTCCTCTCATCAGAACTCCTTTACTCTACATTGCTCACATTCATCTTGCTCTCCTACCAAGGGAGATCACACTATAGAAAACGAATATTTATGTTACAATTGGCAACATATTTATGGTAAAGAAAAATGCATCCTGAAGGTTAGCAAAATTTGCCCGGTGAAAGAATATTCCAAGTAATACCTTAAGTTATCAGCGAAAGATCACATGAATGTATATTAAATTATTTGGAACACATTGATACTAATATTCTCCTTTACAAAAATTTCTTATTTATTTTTGACACTTCAATATTCTTTCCATTACAGTATGAATCTCTCCAGTCTTCATTTGATCAGGAAATATTTCTATTTAGTCAATATACCAAACTATCTGTGACAATGTGTGAATTATACTTTTATCTTGATGATTTATAGATAAAAATCAGGATTCTGCAAGCGTAACTCAAAAATTGGCGTGTCACTAATTTGAATTCAGGCAGCACCGTATGTCAGTAAATGAAGCCACAATTATTTTTTGGATATTTATATTAGGTTTATTATATTCTCCTCTCTGCACCCTTATCATATGTCTCCTGTTATTGATTTAATCAAAACTTTTTTTCTGCTTTCAGATCATAGGGGGATAGATGCATATTTCAGTAACCTCCCTAGGATGTTTTCTTCACTTGATTTCTAGAATGCTCTACTCTTGGATAGACCTTAGTGTTGAATATCTCATCTACTTAGTTATTTAAAAAATGGATGTAGCCATCATGGCTGACATTATCATCAAGGCTGAGTTTTAGTTGGCACTCTGCTATCAAAGACTTTTCATTGATTTTGTTTGTTTGTTTGTTTTTATAGGTTGCTGGGGACAAACAGGTGCTTATTACTATACTGCTAGTTTCTTAATTTCTGGACCTTAGATAGTCTCCAGTTGTTTCATGAAATCAATTATTTTTCTTTCCCTTCTCTTTCCCCTTCCCTTTCCCTCCCTCCTTCCACCTTCCCCTCTGCTTCTTTTCTCTTGCTTTTCTCTTTCTCTTCCGTTTTTTTTCCCAATCCTTTACCAAACACAGATGGATGTAACTAATCCATGCTATTGATAATCTCCTTTCCAGCCTTTTTTCTTTTTTTTCACCTAGGGCTGCATGATTATTAAGCTTATGGCCTGTTTTCATTGTTATCACAGCTAACGTTTCACTGGAAATTGTCATTCTATAATGTAGATCACCTTTTTAATTTATTTTTTCAATGCTCCAATGTCTGTTTCTCCAGAGCTTGTCTACTATCCCTAAGCCAATGTCATTTATTTTAATTTTGGGTTGTGGAAACTCTCCAGTTTTAGCAATTTCAGTCAAGGAAGACTAAACTCTGCTGCAATAACAAATAATTGTACTTCTCAGTGGCATAGCCCAACAGTGTTTTATTTCTCATTCTTGCTACTTACCTGGCAGGGGACAGCACAGGACCTCTGCTCATGGAAGTGATTAGAGAATAAGACTAAAGCTAAGTTTTTTCTTAATACATGCTTCCACAAGCACCACAACAAAGTCAAGTGTAATCAATTGCACACTGGTTCTAAACCTTCTGCCTGAAAATGACACTCCCCACTTCATCTAAATATTTAATTGACCAAAGTAAGAGACTGCTTTAAAAATTCAGGAAAGCATAATCCTTTTTAATGGTTCTAATTACTGTGTTCATTTTCATACTATGAACACTTGTTCTAATTTACATTTTTCTAATACAAAAATGCTATGTTTAGAACAACATATCAAATAATTTAAACCTAACATTTTATTGTTACCACCAAAGAAACTTTTGGAAAACCCTAAATATAATTGATAGATACAAATATATGTGGATAAAATCAACAAGGTTTACCAATATTAACTCATCACTTATATGGGAAAAGTCCTGTCCTGGTACTTCAAACAATTCAGGAATAGAAGTATGTTACAACATATTTAAAAAAAAAAAAAGTATTTTTAGTTATTTGTATCATTTCCATTAGTTAATAGCCACTTTCATGTCCATGTAATTTGACTACAAGTTGTAAAGAGTTGCCTACTTACTAGATGTTTGCTAAAGTAATTCAGAAAGATGATTCATTGACATCAATACTTAAATGAAATACTATGTTTATAATCCAAATTCAGAGCCAGCCATTAGTCTTGTTTCTTTTTCCTAATCTTTGAAATACATAATTAGTAACTATAAATTAACGGCATAGGAAACTTGATATTTAGAACAATACTTCCATCATTATGAGACACTACACTATAATCTGGTAGTGTGTATCTTTTTTAAACAGGTATCTATAAGTAGAGTACATGTCAAGCGCTGAAAACGTTGAGAATATTGTTTTTCAATATTACTAAAAAGGAGTATTTTCACTGTTACCCACATTTTACAAAATACCAGCTGCCTTCAATTCTGTGCTCCAGATGACCTGTTCTGAATGTGTCATAGTTTACAAAAATATCCATAAACAGCATAGTACATATATGTAGTATATATGCACATATATATGCATACATTGTATGTATGTGAAAGAGAGTGTTCTAGAATCTCAGTATTGTTTTAATTATATTTCGAAGGTATACATTGAAATTTCAATCACAAGTTATATTGGGGTGCCTGGGTGGCCTAGTGGGTTAAGCGACTGTGTTCAGCTCCTCACAGTTCATGAGTTTGAGCCCCATATTGGACTCCACTCTAGCACTACAAAGTATGCTTGGCATTCTCTCTCTCCTCCTCTGCTCACGCTTTCTCTCTCTCTCTCTAATACATAAATAAAATTAAAATATGTATATATTAAAATAACAAGTTATAGAAAATGCTTGTCTTTATAGTTTACTCAATAATAACTGAAGGATTCTTAGAGAACTTAATTTTCTGAATTCTAAGTACTATGCAGAACATCAAACTGTTACCTTCCCATGGTGGTGAAAAAAATACTCATAAGTATCTGTGTAAAATTAATTTGTGATATTTGTCCTTAAGGCCAGGTTCTAGATACACAAATGTGCAGATAGCGGTTTGCTATGAAATATTAAAGCATCATATCAGAGGTAACGAAAAAATTCTGTTAAGGATAGGAGTAATGTAGAAGTAAGTCCCACTAAAGAGAAGATGATATAATTCAAACAAAAAATCTTATTAAAACTTTTTTTCTTTCCTATAAATCTGTGATGCTTGATTTGCTTTTAGTTTCAGTAGTGGAGTAATTGGTACATTTACATGGTAATTGGATCTTGCTTTATGATCAACCTGATCTCTTAAATATACATTGACCATGAAACATATATAAGACATAGTATTAATGCTTTTCTATCTAGCTCTGAAACTAGACCTTCAGTGTTAGTCTGGGACTTATGGTAATAACAGGAAATACATGCACATTTGTGAACTGAACCTCTTCCATAGCAATGCATGATACTGTGATAATTGCCTTTCACAAAACTGTTCACTGGGGTTTCATCTAATACAGAGAATCTGGAAGATTGTACAAAGAAATAAAAACTAAATTTGTTAGTAAGTGCAGAAGAGCAAGAACAGCCCACTGGCTGGAAAATTTCCCTAAAATGTTTCTTAATAATCATAATGTACATGAAAAAATTTTAAAAAGGGAATAAATTAAATTATGTGTTGATAACTAACTATAAAATTTATAAATTTTCTTATCTGTTAAGATCAATTGTGTCCTTTAAAAAATTCTAATGGGAAAGTAGTGTTAAAGGATTTTTATAATACTAGGTAGAATATTAGTTGTAGAGATTGTACAAACTTTTTAAAGACGTTAACAAAATTTATATTTGTAGGTATATATTTCTCACTTATATGCAAAGAAGTGTGTCATTCATTTTGGAATAGTCAGTATTGACTGTAGTCCTCAAAGAAGCTTATTTTTTTAGCTTTTTTAAATTTTTATTTTGAGAGAGAGAGAGCGATTGAGCAAAGACAAGGAGGGTCAGGGAGGGAGAAGCAGGCTCCTTGCTGAAATCAAGAGTTAGGTGCTTAAGTGACTGAGCCACCCAGGTGCCCCAGAAGAAGTTATTTTTTAAAAAAAAGTATTTTATATTTGCATATATTTCCTTATTCCTGAATAAGTTAGATAACTAAAATGTGTAATGTTGTTATTTTTATTATATGTTTATATAGGATAGTAAATTATTAAAGGTAATATTTTAGGTGATACAAAAAAACACAGTAACATATTTTGTGGTTTTTTCAAGTTTAGGAAAATACAAATCAGGGTTTATTGGTTTATAACATTTACTTTTTAGTTCCTGTCATTTTAACTCTGGGGCCCCATTTCTATTACCAAGGAATACTGAATTTATTTTTTTTTAATGCAGCAATAGACTTAAATGAGTTAAGAGTGTCATTGATGATGGGTGTTTTATAATCATCCTTTACTATTAAGCTGCCATTAGGGCTCCAGATAATATGGATAAGTGTTATCACAATCAGCTTGATGAAGACCACAGTGAAATTAAGGAATATAGTTAAAACATTATATAAAAAAGCAAAATGTGTATGATAAAAGTACATGTAGCAAAGTGATGAAAATAACTGTAACTGTATAATGGCATCAGAATACAAGTATTCTGAGTATGAGATATCGTTAAAAGATTACATTGGGAAACTATTCTAGTATTCATATGGATGGAGATTGTGTACCTTATGAAATTTTTTAATGTGTGCTAAATTATCAAGTAAAGACAAGAAAAGTTCATTTATCAAAGCTATCCTATAATTCATATTTGGAAAATGAAATGGCATTAATAGAATGTCAAATTCTATACTAACTTCATTGACACCTGTACTAGTCTAGTTTCAAGTTTAAACTTGTAATAACAAGAAGGTTCTGAAGCAGTTCATTGTATTTAACATTAAATCAATATATGTGATCATTAAGTGTGAGACAAAGAAGATCAGTAGTCAATTTGCATATCTATCCAAGCTCTACACTTGTCTTATCTTTGACAAAGATACATAGTGACAAGTTACCCAATTGCTAAGAGATTAATTAAATTGGTAAAATGCATTATGCGTAAAAAACATTACAACCAGATGTTGAAGTTCAGCTGAAGTCAGTATCCATGGGTTCAATTCTCAGCTCTGTTACTTAGCAGCTTTGTGACCATGGGATAGGTAGCTAACCTCTCTCTGCCAGAGTTTACTAACTTGTAAATGGAAATAAGAGACTTGCCTAGCTTCTAAGTGGTTAAGTAGACTGAGTTCATTGTTGTAAATCTCTTAAACAGTAGTTGATACACTATGTGTTATATAACTGTTAAATCAAAATAAAACAAAACCAATCTTAGATAAAAGGGAATGAACAACATAATCTATAATAGAAGTATGATCAAATTTTGAATAGAAGGAAATCCAAATCCAAAATTTGTTTAACACAGCATGTAAAGTAGACTAGAAGTTGTAGAGTTCCTGGGTATTGTCCCTTGACCTGCCAGTGAGGAGCTGAAGCACTTTTTAATGAGTTGATACATCTTATGATGAGTGAAAATGCTCTTTTGCCTTTCTTTTGCATAAACATGGTCAAAAAGGTTTGTAGGTTTTGCTTGCTAATTTGCTTAGGGCACCTTCTTTGGAAAAATTAAGAACCAACTGACATCCATCACCAGAGGGAACTAAGACTTTGAGACCACCTGCTACTTACTTTGACACATCAATGCCAACCTTTTGGAAAATGTGTAAGCCACAGGGGGTAATGACCAGGTGTGCTGGCATATTTTGCCACTTCATTTCTGTGTTCAATCTGATTAAAGTGCAAGCAGACTATTTTAGAACTTTTTAGTTTTTGCTGAACACTTTTCTGATATGTTAGACTGGTTATTCTTTGCAGAAAAGTTTGAAAATGGATTCATTGTAGAACAATTCTCAGAAATCCCTGCTTTGTTTTCATTTTAAAACTTTGAATTTAAATAGTAACTCATTATTTCCTCAGTATTTCCTTAACAATTTTCTCTATTAATCTATTTACCACATAATATTTTAACCATTTGTATCTATGATTTTAAAGTCAACTCCTTAAAGGTAAGGGCACTATTTTTTTTATAACTGCTTTGGAATAGCCCCATAAATGTAACAGAGATAAAATATAATCCCACAAACCTGATAAAGGAATGGATAATTAACTATCCCACCTATTAGAAAAAAATGTGTCTATTGAGGATTGTTATTATGTTAACAAAAGTTTGTTCCTACAGTGATCTAATAATAATGATGCCTAATATCCAAATAGAATGCCCTTAGACTGACAAGCAAGAATACTCTATAATGTTCCCTTATATCCAAATTAAGCATTAGGTGTTATGTTTTTAAGAGAATACTACAAAGGCATTGTGATTTGCAGCATAGAAATCATAGGCAGTTTTCTCTGAAAATCAGGTTTTTAATGAAATACTTGTTTTTCATGGGTGTTTGAGATTAAGTACAAATGAAATAAAAAAGATTTCTGCCTTCCAAAAGGAGCAAAGTTGTTTGGTTGAACATCAATCCTAGTAACTAGGCCTGATAATCTCTATTACTTCTATTTGTGAACTAAATTTATTTTTTTTAAAAAAAGGAACATGCAATTATAACTTTATCTTCTCCATGCTCCACTGTACTTAATATGGGCTGTTTCATATAATATCAAAACTCCAAATATCATTAAAATTCCTCTCCCCAAGTCTAGAGTGCTTTGAACATGAAAACCTGAGCAAGAGAGGAAAGGCCCATGTTCACTATGTTCCTTTTAGTTCCACCTCATTTGTTGTGACTTCTCTTGAAAGAATAATTTAGAAGGTATGGTGGGGGGTAGGAAAGGAGCAGAAGGGTTTTATTTGATTGGCATCTCTTAGCTGCAGCTGGTAAGAAGCTTTTTCTGTTTTCATGGGGAATATTATTCCTAGTCAGTAATAAATAAATCAGCCCCTCATATTTGGGAACTGGTTTAACAGTCACAGCTAAGTTTTAATCTTCTTACAAGCTTGTATAACACAAGGTTAAAGCCTCAGTGTTATTTCACATTGGCCTGACACTTACAGTTAGGCCGTGTTATTCCCCTATAGACTTGAATTTTCTCCCAGAACATCAACATTCGACACAGTCACCCTAAAAACATGATAAAGTGAGACAAAATTAAGATTACTTAACAACCACAAAATAGCAAATATACCATCTCTGCTAAATATAGTAACTTTCTGCTAATGTACTACTTATAGCTTTGTCTTTTATTTGGTGTACTCATTCCATAGGTAGGACTTATTGAGGTATCCATTCATGAAATTGTTCCACTCTTTGTTAACACCCAGTGTAGAGTGAATCTCTGCTTTCTTACGGTCTCTCCAAAATTACCCAACCAAAGAACAAACCGAATAATGTCTTTCTAACACCCTCTTGGTAAGATACTCCATGGTTCTCCATAGTTAAGTGGCCTGTCTCTGTGAAAAGAATAATAAACTCAACTTAGTTAACTACAAACGTGTGTTTGATAGTCTGTGGCTAAACTTTGATGATAGGTTTTCCAGAAATCCCTCATAAATTGGGACCTTCCATGTGCAGTTCTCTTAACATATATAGAATTTTCTTGTTGGCCTTGTATTCAATTGTCTGTAGACTCATATGCTGGTCTTCTTGGTATCACCACTAGAATGTCTAATAGGCATTTTAAACTAAACATGGAAAGTATTGAACAGCCACAGGTACCTAGTGACTACCACATTGACAAGCCAGTTGTAGACACATCAGTCTCTCTATACTAATAGAAGTTGACATGAGGGAACCTAGACAATTGATGGTGGGCATCCAGGAAAACTTGGGCATGACAATGAGTTTGAACCAAGACTTAATAATCTAGTTTCTCAAAGAGTTAGTATGATTCATACACGATTTTGTTTATGCTTTGACGACAAATGTTTTGTCATTTATGCTTTGAGGCAACAAATGTTGCCTCAGTGATAACTTCTATTCATTTTAAATCTCTTAAAGGTGCAGTCAGTTGTTTCCCAACCTATTGTAATTACTGATGTTTTAATGCCTTTAGTCAACATAAGAAAAAACACTAACAAATTTCTTCTCAAAAGACAATGTAATTTCTTTGGTTTATAATCAGTAGTAGAAAATAATGCTCATTGATAAAGTATTACAATTTTAATAACTATAAATTTTCAAATTCCTATTAAAATTAGTCTAAAAATTATTGCTTTACCTTAACTGTTCTTTAGCTGTACTTTCACTTAAGCATTCATATTCATAAAGTCACAAATTAAGTAACTTTGAGTGTTACAGTGTTTCCTGAAAACTACTCTCCTACCTTCTTAAGTGAAACCATGTATAATTCCTGAAAATCTTGTTAGTTGGTAAACATGATTATAATACTTAACCTGTCGAGAGTTGTGAGTAGTTTTGATGAATCTTCAATGCAAATATGTCAATTTAACATTGCTTTCATTTTCAAACATAACCAGGTTCCTGCTCAGTAAAGAGCTGTAGATAGAATTTTTTTCCTGTCAGCAACTGTTAAATGTTTATCTAAATTGTATGCATATTACATATAATTTTTTTAGTGTTCAAAGAGATTTTAAACTTTGTTTGAAAATGTAGCAGATTAAAATAAAGTGGTAATGTTATAAGAGAAGCTAAATAGTTTGGAGGAATTTCAAAAAAGTACTTTTATAAATTTATGGATCTGTAGTTATTGCAGTTAATCTCTTCTTTCCCAGAACTTCTGATTTAACCTGACTTGAAAACAAGAACTTAGTAAAAGTTTACAAGTCATAGTGAATAGGTTATTAGAGTATTTAATCTCAGGTGTTATCTATGAGGACACAGACTTGACCAACGCTATAAATCAACTAAATCAAACAGGTATGTGTGAATCTTACACCCAGCAACAGCAGAATACGCTTACTTCTCAGGAGCTCTTGGAACATTTCTCCAAGATAGCCCATAATGTTAGGCCATGAAATAAGTCTCAATAAATAAAAGATTGAAATTATCCAATATGTTATTAGTTACAAAAGAGTAATAGGAAGTCTATGTTTTCAAAAAGAACAGTTGGGAAGGGTGCCTGGGTGGCTCAGTCGGTTAAGTGTCCAACTGTTGTTTTTGGCTCAGATTATGATCTCACAGGTTTGTGATTTTGAGCTCTGCATTGGACTCCATGCTGACAGTGTGCAGCCTCCTTGGGATTCTCTCTCTCCCTCTTTCTCTGCCTCTCCCTTGCTAATGCTGTGTCTGTCTCTCTCAAAAATAAATAAAAATTTAAAAGAAAAAAAAACAGTTGGTAAATTAAACAGCCTCCTAAATAACCAGTGAGTGAAAAAAGAAAATTGCAAGAGAAAATAGAAAATACTTAAGATTGAATAGACATCAAAATCAAACTTAGCAAATCTTGTGGGATTCAGATAATGCAGTGCTTACAGGGAAATTTATAGCTGCAAATACCTATATTAAAGATGAATGGTCTCAAATTTATTATTCAACCTCCTACCTAAGAAAGTTAAGGAAGAAAAACAGCCATAAAAAAGAATGAATCTTGTCATTTGCAATGACAGAGTTGGAGCTAGACAGTTTATCCTTTACATAGTAATTGAAAAACATAATAACTATAAAAATAACGTGCATGATAAGCAAAGAAAATGCAAACCCATTCACATATCTCTCAGATCAAGATCTCACAGTTAGTAGGCTTTAGCCTGCATTGGGCTCTATGCTGACAGCTCAGAGTATGGAGCATGCTTTAGATTCTTTGTCTCCCTTTCTCTCTGTCCCTCCCCTGCTTGTGCTCATGCTCTCCCTCCCTCTCTCCCTCTCTTTCTCTCTCTCTCTCTCTCTCTCTCTCTCTCTCTCTCTCTCTCTCTCTCTCTCAGATATAAATAAACATGAAAAAAACGTTTAAGTCTTTATTTGAAAGACCTCTCCCAGTGTCTGGAACAATTGTTAGCCTTAAGATAGATGTATAGAATGGATTTTTTCTTTTTAAAAAAAGGAGTAAATTTTTAAGTAACTAGTTAACAAATGAGTTGTGTAAGTCCTTAATTCAAACTGAACACCTAAAAGTCAGTATTCACAGTGTGTACCTACTTCTTTCTTTATCCATTATCCTTCTTTTCCTTTGTCATAAAAAATCAATATATATCAGTACAACTTTACAGAGGCCAGTTAAAGTGTACATAGGGTTTCTTTTTAGTCAGCAGCTAGTGTTGGGGCTATTGCAATTGAAAAATACTATTTCACTTTTTCTAATAACCACTATAATGACTGTACATGAAGATTTTTAGAGTATATTGTCTTTTGAGTGTTCTATGCTTTTTTTCAAAAATACAAATTGTCAATACAAATGTTTGCACGTCTGAAGTTTTAAACTTTCTATGTTTAAAGAAACATGTTTTATCGAAACACATTGCATTTAAAGTAGTAGAAAATTATTTTTATGGCTCCCAAATAAATGTTCTTTAACAAACACTTTGTGATTAAAAAATTCATCAAATAGCTCAATTAAAATAACTAGTTGACTTAATCAATGGATTGACAAACTAAGCAAATTTCTTAGCAATACTAGCATCTAGTAAAATGCATTTATTTGAATATTTGATTAGTGTTTAACACACTTAATTATGTGCTTTAGCAATATTGCCATAATGTGCTTGATAGTCCTAGAGTGGAGCCTTAGGGCGTAGTATACTATATTAAAAATCTTGGTGGCCTTCTTAGAGATGAACTTAGGGTATTGTGACTCCACTTCAAATTGGAAGCTTACAGAAAATTAATGAGGGACTTAGAGATATTAAGAGGAGAATAAATAAGTAGTCACTCTGTAAATAAAAATCTATCCCCAGAGTGAATGCTGGGTTAATTTCAGGTCTTTGCTGTACCCATTGTATAATTAAAACATCTTTGTAGAATATCGAAATGTATTGACACATGTATTCAATCTTATTCAAAGCACTTTAAAATTAATCTGTGAAAATATTTCTTTGAATAATTTAGTAATAACAATTTTGTTTTCATAGAGATAATATCAAGTTAAAGATCCATGTAACTCATCTACTTTTCACGTGGTTACTTTGGTGATTCTAATTATCCCGATTGGGCATTTCCCAATGAAATGTAACTATTTCATTACCATTTCATCATGTCCTTGGTGCATAGAATAGGCTAGGTTGTACATGTATATAAACACATACATATGAAAAACTGTATTTTAAGTAAATATTTTTAAAACAGATCTAAGATTTATCAGGCTAGAATGATGTAGCTAGGTGAAAAATAATGTTTAAGTGTGATAATTTATCAATAATAGGGGGTATGGAGACAATGGATATTCTAGTATCAGATCATAATCCTCTTCATTATTTCTGTGAATCTCAAGAGACAACTCTTTTTACTTACAGGTGATCATCATCCTCATTGTAGGGGAAAACAAACAAAAAGAATAAAACAGTAACAAAAAAAGAAAACCCAATAGAGATCCAAAGAATGTTTCCTCAGAACCCAGAGCTACTGAGCATTATCAGTCAGTGATTATGAGTTTAACTTTAAAGGTCAAAATACCATTGGCAATTGGTTTGATTGCAAATTCAAGATGTATTAAAGATGTAAGGATAGTGTAATAGATGTAAAAATATGCAAAAAGAACACTAATAGGTAAAGAGAAGCCACCAACTGAAAGTAGTTTTCAATTACAGCCTCTGTAAGACTTTTATTTAGGTATTTCTCTTACTAAATCCGGTAACTTGACGCTTTGCTGCAAGTACTTATACTAAACATGTCCTTATTTTCTCTGATTTTTCTTTTTAAGAAAATTAACACACTCATTGTTTAAATGTTAAATAATACAGAACATTTTATTTTGTTTTTTTAAATTTTTTATCTTCCAAACTTTTATTTAAATTCAAGTTCATTAACATATAGTGTAGTATTGGTTTCAGAGGTAGAAATTAGTGATTCATCACTTACATATAATAGAACAATTTAATTTTTAAAAGAATCTGATGTTGTTTACTCTTTTCCACATTTTTTCTTAACTCATTCTCAGAAACACCATTTTTGGTATTTTAGTTTTTTTCTATTGGATTTACACTTCTACATATTGTCATATAACATGAACCTCTACTGCTATCTTCTGTTCATTAATTTTACACTTTTTGTGTTGACTTCCAATTATGACATGACAGAACATGAAACTGATAGCTCAGTCATTATTAAGTATAATAGTTTGCAAATACATGCGAGTATTACAATGTATCATGGTTAAGTATTCTTTACTATATTTAAAAATATCATGTTTTGTAATAATCATAGATTCACAGGAAGTTACAAAGATAGTACAGAGATTCCCTGTACTCTTGACCCAGTTTCTGCAGTGGGTACATCCTACATATACAATACTGGAACCAGAAAAATGAAATGGATAGAATGTATGTGGTTTTATGTGTCTTTCATCACAATGTGTAGCTTCCTGTAACCACCATTGCAATAAAAATACACAGCTCTTCCTTGGTCAGAGATCTACCAGTAGTGTCCCACCAACCCCCTTATCACATACCTGACTCATGGCAACCACTAATTTGTCTTTCATCTGTGTATTGTTCTCAGAATATTCTATAAATGGAAGCAGATAGTATATAAACTTTTGAGACGAGCTTTTTTGTTGTTTTTTTACTCAGGAAAATGCCCTCGAATTCCATTGTTACATTCAATCTGTTAAAACTGTCCATATCCTTTTTTTTGTTGATTAGTGTTCCATGGTATGGATGCACAACTGTTTGTTAACAGCCTATTTAGGAATATTTTAGTTGCTTCCAGTTTAGATCTATGACAAATCAAACTGCCATTAACAATTAGGTAAATTTTTTCTGTAGACCTAAACCTTCACTTCTCTAATTCAGGAATGCAATATCTGGCATTTATGGTGTTCTTTCAGTTTTAAAATTTCTTTTTAACGTTTATTTATTTTTGAGACAGAGAGAGACAGAGCATGAACGGGGGAGGGTTGGAGAGAGGGAGACACAGAATCTGAAAGAGGCTCCAGGCTCTGAGCTGTCAGCACAGAGCCCGACGCGGGGCTTGAACCCATGGACCGTGAAAATCATGACCTGAGCTGAAGTCGGCCGCTTAACTGACTGAGCCACGCAGGCACCCCTTCTTTCAGTTTTTAAAGAAAATGCTGAACTATTTTCTAATGTGGCTGTACCATTTTTCATTATTACCAAATAAATGAGTGATTATTTCCCTACATTTTTGACAATGTTATGTATTGTATTTTTTATTTCAGCTCTTCTAATGGGTATGCAATGATATCTCACTATGGTCTTAATTTATATTTCTCTAAGACTAGTAATGCTGAGCCTATTTTCATGTGTTTATTTTCTAATCTATCATCCTCAGGGAAATGTCATTTTGTCTTTTACCCATTTTTTATTTTTTAATGTTCATTTTTATATATTTTCATATATATTTTCATATATATTTATATATAAATTTATATACATTTACATATAAATATATATATGTTCATTTTATATATATACACACACATGTATGTAGACACACACACATATGTATATAACGTAAAATATACCACATATGTATAATTTACACTAGTCCTTTGTCAGACATTTAGGTTGCAGATATTTTCTCCTGGTGTGTAGTTTGTCTCTTTATGATATATTTCAGAGAGCAAAATGTTTTTTCATTGTGATGAAGTCTAGTTTAGTAATTTGTTCATTTATGTATTGTGCTTTTGGTGTTGGATCTAAGAATTACTCACCCTGGCTTAGTTCCAGAAGATTTTTTACCTGTATTATCTTGTAAAAATCTTATAGTTCATATATAAATGTTTCCACTTTCATATAATTTTTTCATAGACTCTAAGGTTTACATTGGGGTTTATTTTTTTGCCTATGGATATCCAGTTGCTTCACCATTTATTAAAAATTCTGTCCTTCCACTGATTCTTATTTATGCTTTGGTTAAAAAAAAAAAAAAAAAAAAAAAAAGGTCATACCTGTGTGGGTTTAATTGTGGGTCCTCTGTTCTTTTCTCTTGTTCTTTGTGTCTATTTCTTCACCAATACCACACAGTCTTGATTAATGCACCCATATCTTACATCTTGAAATAAAGTAGAGTAATCCTTCTTATTTTATTCTTCTCAACTCTTAGCTACTCTAGAGCTTCTGTCTTTCCATATAAATTTTACAGGGGTGAAACCAGATTAAGAAGGCATAAGGGAGAGGCCCAAGGAAAACATTAAAACTCAATGGACAATGAAGCCATATATGTTTTAGAATAATCTTGTCCAGTTATAAAGAAAATCTTTCTGAGATTTTGATAAGAATTGCCTTAATTCCCAATGTCAATGTTGAAAAAATGTCTTTCCTATGTTAAATCTTCTGATAAATTTATTTAGTACTTTGATTTCTTGAGCCAGTTTTATAGGTTTCAGCTTACTAGTGCTATACGTGTTCTGTTAGATTTGCACCTATTTCGTTTTTTTAATAATTGTAAATTTTATTTTAGATTTTGATGTCTTTGTGCTCATTTTTAGTATATAGAAATGCAGTTGGTAATTGCATACTGTAGCAATGGTGAGAGCAGATACCTTTGCCATGGATCCAATCTCAAAGCATTCAATCTTTCACCATTAATTATGATAATAGTAGTATATATTTCATAGATGATATTTATCAAATTGAGAATTTTTTCTACTTTTAATATTGTGACAATTTTTACCATATATTGGTGTTAGATTTATCAAATAATGTTTATCAATTGATAGAATCATGTGATTTCTATTTTTTGACTTCTGATATGAAATATATTGATATTTAATTATTAAACCAGCTTCTAATCCCTGGAATGTACCTGAGTTGGTCAAGGTATAATTCTTTATAGATATTTCTAGAGTCTCTCTGCTATTGTTTTTCTAAGGTATTTGTGTCCATATTCATGAGAGATACTGATCTGTAGTTTTCTATCTTTGTACTGTTTTTGCCTGGTTTAGGCAACAGGGTAATAGGAACACTGGATTCATAAAATAAATGGAAAAGTATTTTCTCCTTCATTTTCTGGAGAGAAAGAGTAAAATTGGTAGTAATCATCCCTCAATGTTTGCTAGAATTCACCCTGGAAAGTATCTTGGCTAAAAGATTCTTTAAAATTCCTTTTAATGAGCGAACTAGTACCATAGTCCACCTACGTTTCAGATTTCTATAATGCTTCCTAAATTTTTTTATTCAGACATTCCTATAATTTCACCAAGTGAAAGTTCAGAATGAACTACCACAATAACAACAAAAAGGAGACAAAAGTATGAAACTTCTTATTTGGGTACGATTTCTCATCCATAGGTGAGATAATCATCAGTTATCAACGTATAATACAGTATCCTTATCCAACCTCTATTTTCCATTATAAATACTGCTCCTCATGGGAATAACTTTCTGTAACAAATAGGTTATATTTTTGGAGCAGTTTTAAGTTTACAGAGCAACTGGGCAAGAAGAACAGACAGTTCCCATATTACTCCCCACCCAACACACACACAGCTTGCTCTATTAATGGATTGAAGTAACGTAGAGCATTTGTTACAATTAGTGAACCAGTTTGGTCCATTATTATTAACTACTGTTCATAGTTTACTTTAGGGTTTGCTGTTTGTGTTGTACACTATTGAGATGTTTGACAAGTAAAAAATGTTACTTATCTCTCATAGTACTACATAAAATAGTTTCACTATTCTAAATATCCCCTGTGTTGCCTGTATTTACTTCTCCCTGTCTGCCTCTGAATCCCTACTAACCACTAATCTTGCACTAATTGTTGTAGTGATTTAATCCTTATCAAACTTGTGAAGTTGGTATTATTGATAGTATTACAACCATTATCTCCATTTAATAGATGAGGACTCTTGATGAAGGTTATGCTGCTAATAAGTAGTAGAGTCAAGAGTTAAAAGCAGGAAAACTGAACAGACCTCAGATTCTTCATCATCATGTCATACTACATCATTAACTATATGAATTAGTGTCCTAATTCACAAAAGATTTTTTAACTTCACTAAAATCATTGTCTCTTCTTGCTCAAAAAAAAAAAATGGAATATGGAATGGAATAGGTAGAAGAGGAATAAAAGGATTTAAAATCCTTGTCAATTTTACTATACACAGGTTTTATAGCTCAGGGTCATAGACTCACTAAAAGATGAAGGCTTAATCACAGGGATTATAGAATGTTTTCCTCCCTGACCCCACGCCTTTCTATCACTCATATTCATAGCTATAGGTGTCAGAGGCTAAAATTTCCTATCATGTCCTTGTTTTTCTCCTCTACTGTCTTTGGATTTCTCTAAAGATTGTTTGTGTAAATAGGTTATGAGCCTTACAGTTATTTTAGTTGTAATCTACTAATAATGTATTCCTCCTATCTGGTTGATATATTGGGGAGGTGCAATTAATACAGTGGGTCATTTTTAAGCACTCCAAAAAACTGTTATTATGAAAGATAATTTTTGGAGGGAAATCATGTCCTTAGAGAAACTACAGTATATATTTGAAAAATATACCAGAGACATTTACCATGAATAAAAAGAGAATTGAGTCATTACTGCATGCTATGTATCTATCCAACCCCACTTGTTCAAAATTTTCAGTACAGAAAGTGATTTTAAACCTACTTTTGGGATAATGAAGGCAATAAATTATTCTCTGATTCTTCATACTACTAACTACTAACTTCTTAGATTCTTCATACTAACTTACAGACAAACTTATTCAAGGAAAAAGAATTGCATTTGTTTTTCCTTTCAAATTTTTATTTAAATTCTAGTCAGTTAACCTAAAGTGCAATATTGATTTCAGGAGTAGAATTCACTGATAACTTACATACAGTACTCAGTTCTCATCACTAGTGCCCTTCTTAATAACTATCCCCCATCTAGTCCACCCCCCATCTACCTCCCTCCATCAACCCTCAGTTTGTTCTCCACTTTAGGAGTTTCATATGGTTTGTTTCTAAAAAAGAGTTGCATTTTAATGGATAAAAATTGTCACTCTAGATCTTGTTTCACACAAAGAGGCTCTATACATAGTGCTGACAATACAGTAATGTAAATGCTTTACTGTGGGTCTGAGAGCTTGATAACCATCTTGTTCTAAGTGTGAGTCCCTGTGTGTCTGAATATTTTTTAACATAATTGAAATGTTCGAATCATTGATGTCACATGGGTTAATATTTTGGCTAAGTGAAATCATCTAAGATTTAATGTTATAGAAAACAATCCGGCATTTATTAGAGCACATTTAGATTACATTATTTTTTAATCAGAATCTTTTTTTTCTGAGATAGCTCAAATCAGTTTCTATAGTACAAGTTCAAAGTTGCTCTGTGTCATCTCAAATTTAAGGAAATGCCTTTATTATAGTTTTGTTGCCTATTTCCATACAACACTGGAATACTTTTTTTTGTTTTGTTTTGTTTACTGCTATGTCCATTTTCACTCCTGGGCTCTTTGGAAATATCAATATACATATGTATTTTTATACATATATATAATTCACTTTATATAATAACTAGAGCCTATCTTTTCTTTATATTCACCTTACATAATCTTTTGAACTTGATTTCAGAGCAATGTTATAATATTGGAAACACTAAGCTATTCCAAACTTACTGGTAAGTAAAGTATTCATAACTCAAAAAAACATATGATGTAGTTCATAAAAAAATGCCAAAATATACCTGATAGTAAATTCCACTGGTTGTTAGCTCTTAGATTTTTTTAAGATCTGACAGGGAGACAAGTAAAGACAACACACAATCTTATACACAATATACATATCCACAAAAATTCCAGAACAGTTAAGGAACTTATTTTTTAAAAATTTGTTTACTGACATGGAAATAAGACTTTTACTTGTGTGCTCCAATTTTAACTGTAGTTTCTTTTGGATTTAGTACATACAATATGGGCCTGCTGCATAGATCCTACCTTGAACTCTACAAATAAAATTGCAAAAATCACCAGTCCATAATACAACCAATAAATGTAAGATAATAGTGGCATCAACAGCACAGAATATGAAGCATTATGAGTGTAGTAAAAATCTATGTATATTTTATATAGGGTATAATTGAAATATATTAGTTTTAGGCATACAACATGATTCAATATTATATATTTGGCAAAATGATAATTGCAAAAAGTCTAACAAATGTCACCATACATAGTTACAAATTTTTTCTGGAGATAGGAACTTTTAAGATCTACTTGCTCAGCAAATTTCCAATATGCAGTACAGAATTAATGGTAGTCACCACACAGTACCTCAAATCCCCAGGACTGATGGTCTTTGAATGCACGTATGTATGTATATATGTTATATATTTTCATTGGTGTATAGTTGACATACAAAATATTAATATCAGAAGTAGCTTCATGATGTATTTATTTTATAACTGGGGGTTTGTATCTTCTGACCTCTCTTACCAATGGTATGAGCCACTAACTCTTGCCTCTGGCAGCCACCAATCTTCATCTGTATCTATGAGTATTTTTAAAAATTTTTAAGATTCTACAGTTAAGTGAGATTATATAGGATTTGTCTTTCTCTAAATTTATTTTACTTACATAATGCCCTCAGCATCAATATTTGTCACAAATGGCAAGATTTTTTTACCTTTTTATGGCTGAAACATTTTACGACATTTTGTGTGTGTGTGGGTGTGTGCACACGCGCACACATTTTAGTGATCCATTTATCCATCAGTGGACACTTAGGTTGTTTCCATGTCTTGGTGATAGTACATAGTGCTGCAGTGAATATGGGAATGCATACATCTTTTCATGTTATTGTTTTTTGCTTTCTTCAGCTAAATACTCAGAACTGGAATTACTGGATCATATGGTAGTTCTATTTTTAATTTTTTGAAGAATCTCCATACATTTTTCCATGGAGATTGCACCAATTTACATTTCCATACACTTTAAATAAACAACAAGGGTTCTTTATTTCCAAATTCTCACCAGTACTGTTTATCATTTTTTTGTTTTTAGCAGGGGAGGGAGAGAGCACAGGTGGAGGAGGGGCAGAGAGAATCTTAAGCAGGCTCATGCCCAGTGTGGAGCCCAATGTGGGGCTCAGTCTCACAACCATGAGATCATGACCTGAGCCAAAATCAAGAGTTGGATGCTAAACTGACTGAGCCACCCTTGTGCCCTCTCTTTTAATAATAGCCACTTGAACAGGTGTGACAAGATCTCTTTTTTTGGTTTTGATTTGCATTTCCCTGATAGTGATGTTAAGCATCTTTTCATGTACCTGTTGGCCATCTGTATGTCTTCTTTGGAAAAAAGCTTATTCAGGTCCTCTGCCCATTTTTAAATCAGATTGTTTCTGTGCTGTTGAGTTGAATGAGTTCTTGATACATTTTGGGCATTAACCCTTTATCAGATACATGATTTGCAAATAGTTTCTCATTCAGTAGATTGCCTTTCCATTTGTTGATGGTTTCCATTGTTGTACGAAGCTTTTTAGTTTTTTGTAGTCTAATCTGTTTGTTTTTGTTTTTGTTGTCAGATCCAACAAAATTCATTGTCAAGATTGATGTGAGGGAGCTTACTAACCTATTTTCTTCTAGGAACTTTATGGTTAATAATTCTTGTAATGCTGGTTTAGAGATAAGCGATTTCTTTAGCTTTTGCTTCTCTGGAAAACTCTATCTGTCTTTGACTTCGTGTTTGTGTGTGTGTGTGTGTGTGTGTGTGTGTGTGTGTGTGTTATTTTGCATAATAACTTTGCCCAGTAGAATATTCTTCGATTAAGTTATCTTTTTTCTTTCAACCATTCAAATATATTGTGCTTTTCCATTCTGGCCTTCAAATTTCTGTTGACAAATCTATTCATAGTCTTATGGGAGTTCCCATGTATATTCCCTTTGTTTCTACTGCTGCTTTCAAGATTTTCTCTATCTTGTGAGAATCATTTTAGGTTCATCTTATGTGGAACTCATTGGTGAGAATCGTTTTAGGTTCATCTTATGTGGAACTCATTGGTGAGAATCGTTTTAGGTTCATCTTATGTGGAACTCATTGGGATTCCTGGATTTAGATATCAGAGCTTTTGTTTTTTCCTTAGGCTAGGGAAGTTTTCACCATTATTTCTTCAAATAAGTTTTTTGCCCTTCTCTCTTCTCCCTCTGATACTTAAAATGTAAATGTTATTCTGCTTAATGTTGATCATTGAGTACCTTAAGCGATCTTCACTTTTTTCCATACTTTCTTCTCTGGTTGAGTGAGTTTCCCTGCAATGTTTTCAAGTTTAGTGATCCCTTCTGCTTCATCTGATCTGTTATTGGACCCTTGTAGAATATTTTTTTAGTTTGGTTATTGTATTCTTCAGTTTGGTGCCTTTCATTTTGGTACTTTATTATATTTCTCTTTGTTGAAGTTCTCACTGTGTCTGTCCATTCTTTTCCCAAATTTCATGAGCATCATTACGATCATTATTTTGAAACCTTTATCAGGTAAATTATTTATTCAGTCCATATCACATATGAATTAGGTACTCATATTAATCACATTCACATGGAGAAATTTAGGTCAAGAAAAGTAATTTAAATTGCAAAAGGACAATCTACAAGGACATCTCACTCCAAGCTCACCGTGTAACTACTCTACCCAAGGTCACAGGCTGGTCGCCTGACTTATAGTACTAATTCATATGAGCAAAGTACACATTTTCAAACTGAAAGTCCATGTCCTAATTGGAGTGAAGCATGTACTCCCTAGCCTTCACAGTGAGACCTGTACCTAATGTTCTTAAACAGAATCCAATTAACTTCTTTGTCATGAATGCAGTCCCAATATGAAGTTGAATTAGTGACCTAAAGCAAGTATTTTGTTGCCTTTTTGCTGGTGTCTACAAATACAAACTAGAAGCAATAAAATGTTGAGATCAATTTATGTTGTACAGACATGTATCACATTTGTCTCCCCCCATTTAGGAAAGAAAAATTCCTATGCTTCTCTACAAATATCCAACCTCATTGCTTTCTGGATTAGATGAGCTGATCAGCAGAGTCAGTGGGTAATGAAGGCATGGGGACAGGAGAGGTGAGAACGTTAGAACGTTTTCATTAGAAATGGGAAGAAATCAAAGAAATGTACAGGAAACTATAATCAGGAGTTTGGGGAGATATGAGGATTAGTGTTTTGGGAATCTAATTCAAGGATAATTATTTAGAGAAAAGTTACCTTTATGAGCATAAGGTATTCCTTGTGACAACTATTTCACTGAAAGATTGAACAGGTATCATTTTCAACAAGAAAGGAATTATAAAAGTAACCATACAGAAGAATCCTCCAGTCTATCTTAACAGAAGCTAGCCCTTGGTTTTGAGCTCATCTGCCAGGAGAATTTCTCATTTAGCACAATCAGCTCCACTGAGGTTTTCTGTTATAGTAACTTCAGTTCCTGTTGGAAGAGGCCATGTTCATTAAGTATCATAGATGTGAATTATTCATTTGTTTATAGTGTGCTTACAATAATTTAATAACCATACTAAAAATAGAAGCAGTTAACTAAAATCTGCATTTTAATAGTGGTAACATAGGTATCAAAAAGGTTAATCCTAAAGTATTGCATAATAGGGGCAGAAAGCCAAACCTATAGCAATGTTTGCAATAAAGGTGTTTTTATTCATTTCTTCTCTGTTAAAAATGCCCCTCTCAGTCTTGATAGAATTACTCTAGACTGTAGTTAACTTCAATGAGATAATTATTTCACACATTTTTGAATGTTAGATATGCTATGTAGGATATGATTTTGATTTGTTTTCTCAAGAACTTATTAAAGAATTAAATATAACTGATTTCTTGGGCACTTGTGTGGCTCAGTTGATTGTTTGACTCTTGATTTCAGCTCAGGTCATGATCTCACAGTTTGTGGGTTGAGGCCCAGCATTAGGCTCTGCACTGATAGAACAGAGCCTGCTTGGGAATCTGTCTCTCCCTCTCTCTCTCTGTCCCTTCCCCACTTACTCTCTATCCCTCTCTCAAATAAAAAGTAAATAAATAAGCTTTAAACATAACAGGTTTCTTTGTTAAAATCTATACATTAAGTATATTGGGTGGACATAACTACAGA
Source organism: Neofelis nebulosa (assembly GCF_028018385.1). Taxonomy (NCBI): domain Eukaryota; kingdom Metazoa; phylum Chordata; class Mammalia; order Carnivora; family Felidae; genus Neofelis; species Neofelis nebulosa. The sequence continues at coordinate 74,238,365 of NC_080782.1, forward strand.
AAACTTAACAATGTCCTCAAATATTGAGCAACACTATTGTTGAAAACTACAGCGCTTCCCAATTTGTTTCATATTAAAAAAAAAATCATCTTAATAGTGTCATGTATAATTTGAGCAGACTTAAATATCCAAGTGGATTACGTGATACACCTAATCCACTTCACATTCCCAAATGCTTTTCTTAATCTGGAGAGTGAAAATGTTTTCTCTCAAAAATGATAAATGTTGTCAGTCATGCAACATATTGTAAACATCTAATATGTGAAAGGCACATAGATGCGTATTACAACTATAAGGTAATAGGGCCCTTACTTCTACTACAGATGGCCAAAAAAAAGCAAAAACAAACACTATGACTAAAAATTAAAATTAACACCTATCTTGAAAGTAAAATACATTGCTTATTTAAATCCAGAATTACTCTTCTCTGGAGTTTCACATATTTTACTGAAAATGACAAATAATTGGATGTTGAAGATATGCTACTTCTGAACAATATTCACCAGATATTTGTGTTTGTGTGTATCTGTTACGTTATACACAAAGCCGCTAACACATATTACTTTTCCATGTCTTCTGTAGTATGTTGTAATTAGTAAATATAAGTGTTTGGAGAGTTTTTGGAGGGAGCATATGCAGCTAGAAAAATCACTTCTATTTTACTCTCTAAGGTGGAAATGCCAATCTTAAAACTGGCTCATTACTGCTAGGGGAATGAAACTAAAATAGGGTTCAGTCAAAGCAATCAAAAAAACCATTCCTAACATTTAATTCATACAAGGCATGTAATTTTTATGGAAAATGGGGCCACAATTTCTAATTTCTGGGTATAGGACCACTTTTATGAACTTTTTGTAATGTACTTAGAAACTTTTTTTTTTTTTTTTTTGAGAGGAAGAAAGAGAAGGAGAGTGCAAGTTGGGGAGGGGCACAGAGAAGTGGAGAGAGAATCACAAGTGGGCTCTGAACTGTGTGTGGAGTCTGATGTGGGGCTTGAAGTCATGAACCGAGAGATTATGATATGAGCTGAAGTCAGACACTTAACTGACTGAGCTACCCCGTTGCCCCAAAAACTTTTAGAAAAATACAGACAGCAGCGTTTCTATTAAGTTGTAATGATAATGACTTAACTGTATTTAAATTTATTTTTGTTTATTTTAAACATTGAGGAGTATCCTATTTTTCTTTTTTCAAAAGCATTTTAAATAGGACATTGATTTTAATATTAAGATATTATAAAAACTATCTCTGAACAAGCATAGTTTTATACTTATATATTTAAAAAATTTCAGATTTAGACTTTGTAGGAAGTATTTAAATGCTAGCAATAAGATTTTTCTGTTCATACTTTGGATTATTTACTTCAGACACAGATATCTATTTTTAAGAATGAAAATTTCTTACTAATAATTTTAGTTTATTAAGAGAAAAATGTGGCTAATGAATCTTCTATACACAAAAATATGGATAAGACTAACAAATATAATGATGTCCTGTCCATTAGACTCTGGATATGTATTCTCTGATTCACTTAATATACAAAGTGCCAAAGCAGGCAAAACTAGTTTGTGTCATTAGAAGCCAGTCTTTTAAAAAAAAAAAATGTCAGTTTATTTATTTTGAGAGAGAGCATGCGTGGGAAGGGCAGAGGGAGAGAGAGAATCCCAAGCAGGCTTTGCACTGTCAGCACAGACCTGATGCCGGGCTTGAACTCACGAAACATGAGATCATGACCCGAGCCGAAATCAAGAATTGGACACTTAAACAAAAAAGCCACCCAGGTGCCCTAAGAAGCCAATCTTAAAATTTGATTGTGACTGGAAAAGAATTTGAGGCTTCTCTTTTCCAGGTAATATCTCTTTCTTATTTTGGTGTTGGTTATGAAAGTGTATTCAGCTTATGAAATATACCAAACTATACACTTAAGATATGTGCATTTTTCTGCTTGTATATCACAATATAAAATTTGAAACATATATGCATATATATGAAAGCCTGAGACCTATGCTTGTTATCATAAAGGGGTACTAAATATTGATGACATCTGTTCTGTTCAGATAATGAGATAAAAAATTTTCAAGTATACTTGATTATTCATTAACTACTCATCTAGACTTTTTAATGACACAAAATGGAATTTATGGTTTTATGTCTCTCTGAATTTCTATTAACATTCTTATATTTATATGTTCAAGTGCATTAAAATATTTTTTCTGAACTTTGAAGCCAGTCTCACAGTAAAAAATGTTGACCAAAATATCTACAATGACCATCTGCTTGTCAATAACTTCTGAATATTTATCATATTATTAGGAATTAACACGAAGTATTTATATTATGGTCTTTCTATTGACTTAAATTTTTAAGCAAATAGCAAGCATGCTTCAAAAAATCTGAATACGTTAAAACACTAAGTTTTTCTGTTATCTTTTCTTCGCATTAGAATTCAGACTTATCATTTTTATTGTTCAGCAAATTTATTTTCTAAAATCACATTTCAGTAAGCTAGAGCTTTGAATGACATGCCCAATTCAAATCATTTTTTCAAACTTGATTAGAGTTTTACCAGTTTGTTGGCATTCTGTTCTCACAATGATGGTCTGCTGTTTCCTTTTCTAAAATAATACAATAAGATGCAGAAAGTGTCATGCTATCAAATGTGAAGTAGATGTATACCCCCTGAGGAGAAACTTTCCACAACAGGTCAAACAGATGTCTGAAAAACATTTAAATTTATGAACTTTTCATATATTTACATGACAATGAGTCACAATATAAATTCATGCATCCTTGTTATGTAAATTCAGAATAAGCAGCAAAATATAACTGAAATTATGTCTCAAAAATGACATTTAAAACCTAAGATTTTTTTCTTCTTGTTCCTGTTATTCTTCATATAAAATAATAACTTAAAAAGATGAGGACATGAGCACTGGATTCAAAAGGGAAACTAAATGCACACAGAAACAGAATAGTACTCTGTGTAGCATCATATCTAATCGATTTCCTCAGTAATTAACCTATAAATTCTAAGTATATGAATAGCATGATGTGGGAAGAAGGAAATGGGTTGGCAGTTCTTAGAAACCAAATTTTATGCAATCTGAGAACTTAAAACATCCTTTGATTCATCTTTTCTTATGGTAAAGGAATCAAATTATATCATCTGTTAGGTCCCTTGAAAACATTGTTATCCTCAGTTTTGGCTGCATATCAGAAAAACTTTCAGAGATGTAAAAAATACAGATTCTTAGGTTTCCAGAAAATTAGAAACTCTAGTGATGGGATATGGGCACATCTCTAATTATTAAATTACTTGTATGTATGTATTATATACATCAGATAAGTCAATATGTATCTGCTCTAAAGGAGTTATTTAAGCAATTTGTACATTCATAATTGTCAGGTTATTTTTATTTAAAAAAAACCTTTAGAGGCACTAGTGAGTTATTTCCTTGCTACCAGGAATTTGCCTTTATCAAATATGTCTAATGTGAATCTGCCACATAATCAAACATTTATTGGTAAATAGTAACAAGAACAGTTTATATAGTCAATCACATACCACCTATCTGCCAGTTAAGCACTCTACAAGAAAGGCTCATTGAAATAGGAAGCAATAGCATAACTAATAAAATTTGTAGTTTGAGAATGCTATAAAATCTTTCATTTTGTGTTCTGTGGGAGAACATAAGAATGAAGAGGACTGGGCATAGAATGGTACTCAAAAATATTAATCTGCTGATCTACCAGCCACTAGAAAATATTACATACAAAGATATTATACCCACAAAATACACATATTATGAATACCAGTTATTCAAATGAAATAATATTAGTCCTTATGCTAATATTCTGGATAGCATTGCTCTTGTGGAATTTAGATCTACTATTTGGCTCAGCATTAGAGTCTGTTTAATACTAATAACCACCACCATTGTGTATGTTAATGAGTTGTATATATCAGTTACTTATTTTAAGGTGTAAATTAGCACTAATGTACACAGACTTCCACTACTGGCCATTGAAAAGGCAACAAAAATGAATTAACCCTTGCAATGTACACTACTATAAAGTGAGGGGTAAAAAGAAACAATGGTTTTCAAACAAGAGTCAAAGAAAGCCGAAGAAAACTGATCACTGTGAGAAGCGAAACAAACAAGTTGACCCTGACAATAGCCCTGTAATTGTGCACAGAGGTAAGTTTGTGATTATGATTAGAGGGACTAAAAGCAATAAAAACCCCAAAAATCTTGAATTCCCAATGAAAGGATAGATTAAGCCTTGTAGGGACCAATTTAACTTCTTGCTGGAACAAAGTCTAACGATTTTTAATAGAGGAGAGCAAATTAGAGACATTAAACAACATAATATTTACAATGCCTAGTATCACATTGTCTAGCATACAATAAAAATTTTTCACACTTTGTGAGAAGCAGGAATATGTTATATATAAACAGGCAAAAAGTCAGTCAATACAAGCTAATCCAGAAGTGACAGAGGTTATAGAATTATGAGACCACGACTTTATAATAGGAATTATAAAACATTCATTTATTTGCAGGAAAGCCTAAATATATTGATGACAGAAGATTAAGATATAAAATAGAACCGCATGAAATTTATATGTCACCAGATGGAATTAGCAGATTATGCATTATAGTAGCAATTATTATTAAAATCAATATATAGCAATACACTTTTTTCCAAAGTAAACATTGAGAGAACAGACTCACTGCCTACAAAACAATTTCATGCTATCTACTATAATGTGCAATTGGAGTCCCCAAGGGAAGGACGTCAAGAAAATAGTTGAATAAAAGAGTAACAAATATTTTTTAAGTTCTTTAAATATGGTTGACACGTTAGTGTTATATTAGTTTATCATGTACAACTTAGTGATTTGACAAGTTTATACATAATGCTATGTTCACAAGTATAGCTACCATCTGTCCCATTGCATTGCTTTTACAATATCATTGACTGTATTCCTTGTGCTCAGCATTTTCCTCTCATGACTTACTTCATAACTGGAGGCCTGCATCTCGCTCTTCCCTTTACCCATTTTGCCCCAAACCTCCAATGCCCTCCACTCTCGCAACCATCATTTTATTCACTGTATTTAAAGTTCTGATTCTCCTTTTTAGTTTGTTCATTTTTTTAAAAGATAACATTTATGGGTGAAATCAAATGGTATTTGTGTTTCTTAGTCTGACTTATTTCACTTACCATCATACCCTCTAGGTCCACCCATGTTGTCTCAAATGGCACAATGCTATTCTTGTTAATGGCTATGTAATATCCCATAGTATATGTGTGTGTGCCATTTTCCTTTTCCATTTGTCTATTGATAGACACTTACATTGCTTCTGTGTCTTGGCTATTGTAAATAATGCTTTAATAAACATAAGAGTGCTTATATATTTTCAAGTTGCTTTTATTTTCCCTGGGTAAATACCCAATAGCAGAATTATTGGATCATATATTATTTATATTTTTAACTTTTGAGGAGCCTCCATACTGTTTTGCACAGTGGCCATACCAATTTACATTTCCACAAAGAGTGCACAAGACTTCCTTTTCGTCCTTACCATCGCCAACACTTGTCTTACTGATTTTAACGATTCTAATAAGTGTGAGGTGATAGCTCCTTGGGGTTTTGACATGGATTTCCCTGATGATGAGTGACATTGAGCATCTATTCATGTGTCTTTTGGCCATCTGTACATCTTCTTTATTCAGGTCTTTGCCATTTTTTAATTGTGTTGTTTTGGATGTTGAGTTTCATGGGTTGTTTCTTTGGGATATTAATCCCTTATATATCACTTGCAAATATCTTCTCCTATTCATAAGTTGTCTTTTTGTTTTGTGAATGGTTTCCTTTGCTGTGCAAAAGCTTTTCTATTTTGCAGTAGTCACAATGATTTATTTTTACTTTGTTTCCCTTGACTGAGAACACATATCTACCAATATGTTGCTGTGGCTAATGTCAGACAATTTACTGCTTGTGTTTTCTTCTCGAATCTTTATGGTTTCAAGTCTCACATTTATGTATTTAATCCATTTTGAGTTTATTTTTGTGTATGGTGTTAGAAAGTAGTCTGGTTTTATGCTTTTACATGTAGCTGTCAGTTTTCCCAGTACTATTTATTGAAAAAACTGTCTTTATTGTATGTTCTTGCGTCCTTTGTCATAGATTAATTGACCATATAAATGTGAGTTTGTTTCTGGGTCTCTATTCTGTTACATTGATCTATGTGTTTATTTTTGCACCAGTTTCATACTGTTTTGATTACTACAGTTTTGTAATGTATCTTAAAACCTGGAATCGTGACTATCTCCAGCTTTGTTTCTCAGGATTTCTTTGGCGATTCAGGGTCTGTTGTGGTTCTGTACAAATTTTGGTATTATTTGTTCTAGTTTTGTGAAAAAGGCTATTCATATTTTGTTAGAGGTTGAATTAAATCTGTAGATTGCTTTAAGTAATACAGATATTTTGACAATATTCTTCAAATCCAGGAGCATGGAACATCTTCACATTTGTTTATGTCCTCTCCAATTTCTTTCATCACTGTTTTCAGTTTTCAATTACAACTCTTTCACCACCTTGGTTAAGTTTTTTCCTGCGTATATTATTCCTTTTGATCCATTTGTAAATGGTGTTACTTTTAAAATTTCTTTCTGTGACTTTGATACTCCATAGAAATGCTACCTATTTCCAGGTATTAATTTTGGATTCTTCCACTTTACTCAATTTGTTTATTCTACTAGATTTTTTAAGGATTTTCCATGTATAGTATCATGTTGTCTCCAAATAGAAATTGGAGATAATAGTTTAACTTCTTACCTACCAATATGGATGTCTCTTATTTCTTTTTCTAGTCTGATTGCTGTAGCTAGGACTTCAAGTAATATGTTGAATAAAAATGACGAGGGTAGACATCCTTGTCTTGTTCCTGATGTTAAAGGAAAAGTTCTGTTTTTCACCTTTGAGGATAATGTTACCTGTGGGTTGTTAGTATAGAGTCTTTATTATGTTGAGTTATGCTCCCTGTAACTCCATTTTGTTGAGAGATATTATTATGGATGTTCAATCTTGTCAAAATTTTTTTTGCATCTATTGAGATGATCACATGATTTTTATCCTTCATTCTGTTGATATAATGCATGACATTGATTTGTGAATATTTAACTGTCTACATCACAGGACTAAATCCCATTAGGGAGGAATGATCTTTCTAATGTATTGTTGTATGCAGCTGGCTAATATTTTAGGATATTTGAATCTATGTTCATCAAGGATATTGGCCTATAGTTTTCTCTCTTTTTGTGGTATCTTTGTCTGGTTTTAGTATCAGGATAATGTTGGCCTCATGGCCAACATTGAGAGTTTTCCCTCCTCTTGTATTTTTTGGAACAGTTTGTGAATAGGTATTAACTCCTCTTTAAATGTCTGGTAGAATTCACTGGTAAATCTATCTGGCCCTAGACTTTAATTTTTTGGTAGGTTTTTTTGATTACTAATTCATTTTTGTTACTTGTAATCAGTGTTCAAGTTTTTTATTTCTTCCTGGTTCAGTTTTAGAAGATTGTATATTTAAAGGAGTTGGGCCATTTTTTCAGATTGACCAATTTGTTGGCATATAATTTTTATAATATTCTCTTAAGATCCTTTGAATTTCTGTGGTATCAGTTGTTACTTCTCTTTCATTTCTGATTTTATTTCTTTGGATTTTTTTCTCTTTTTTTCTTGGTGAGTCTGGCTAAGAGTTTGTCAATTTTGTGTATCACTGCAAACAAGCTGCTCTTCATTTCATTTGTTTCCGCCCCCCCCCCTTTTTTTTTTTGGCTTTAATCATTTATTTCTATGTTAATTTGTATTAGCTCTTTTCTTCTACTCACCTTGGGCTTTGTTACTTGTTTTTTTGTAGTTCCTTTAGGGGTAGTGTTAGATTGTTTATTTGTTTTGTTTCGTTTTGTTTCCTTGTTGTTCCTTGAGGTAGGCCTGTCTTGGTTTTTATATCGGTTTATACATCTCTCTTAGAACTGATTTCACTTTGGAGTGTTGTGCTTTCATTTCATTTGTCTCTATGCATTTTTTTATTCCTTCTTTGATTTCTTCATTGACCCATTTGTTGTTTAGTATCCTGTTGCTTAGTCTCCTTATGTTTGTGTTTTTTCCAGTATTTTTTTCTTGTGACTTCTAGTTTCATACCATTGTGGTCAGAAAAGATGTGTGATATAATTTCAATCGTTTTAAGTTTATGGAGGCTTGTTTTGTAGCCTCATATGTTACCTATTCTGAAAACTGTTCTATGTGTACTTGAAAAGCATGTATACTCTCTTGTATACACTGTTTTATCCATCTGGTCCAAAGTATAATTCAAAGACATTGGTCACTTACTGATTTTCTGGCTGGAAGATCTATCCATTGATATCAATGGAGTGTTAAAGTCCTCTACTATTATTGTATTGGCATCAATTTCTTATTTTATGTCCATTAATATTTGTTTTATGTGCTTAGGTGCTCCAGTATTGGGTAGACATTTACAATTGTTATATCCTTTTTTTGGGTAGTTCCTTTTATCTTTATGTAAATACCGTCTTTGTCTCTTATTATGATATTTGTTTTAAAGCTTATTTTGTCTGATATAAGTACTGCTACCCTGGCTTTTTTTTTTTTTTTCCTGTATGGTGAATGTTTTTTCATTCTTTCAGTATCAGTCTGTATGCTTCTTTAGGTCTGAGGTGAGTCTCTTGAAGGCAGCATATAGGTGGATCTTGTTTTATTATTTTTTAAAAAAAGCATTCTGCCACTGGCTTTTAATTGGAGATTTTAGGCCATTTAGATTTAAAGTAATTATTGATAGGTGTGTACTTAATGCTATTTTAATAATTCTGTTTCCTTGTTGTTTATTTAGTTTTTTGCTTTTTTTTTCTTCTTTGTGATCCATGAGTATTTATAGTGTTTTGTTTGGCTTTCTTTCTTTTTTTTATCTATTTTTTTTGCGTCTATTAAGGGTTTTAGGTTTGTAGTTACCATGAGCTTCATATTATAACATCCTGTGTAAAGAGCAGTCCATATTAACTTAATAATCATTTAAGTTCATACACATTCTTTAAAAAAATAACCAAAAAAAATCATTTTCTTCCTATCCTCCCTCTTTAGTCTTATCCACATTTTAGGTATATGTTGTCATATTTTACATTTTTTATTTATATTTTTTATTATGTCTAGTAGAGTCATTTCTTTTCCACTTAAAAAGTTCCCTTGACATCTCTTGTAAAGCTGGTTTACTGGTAATAAACTCCTTTATCTTTTTTTGGGAAACTCTCTCTCGCCTTCAAATCTGAGCATTAACCTTGCTAGATAGAGTATTCTGGGTTGTATTTTTGTTTTGTTTTGTTTTGTTTTTCTTGGAGCACTTTGAATATATGATGACACTAGCTATGACTTGCAAAGTTTCTGATTAAAAATCATCTCATAGTCTTATAGATTTTTCCCTTTAGGTAACTTCTTGTTTCTCTTATGCTTCCTTTAAGAGTCTTTTTATCTTTAAACTTAAGCATTTAAATTATTATATGCCACGGTGTAGACATTATTATATGCCACGGTGTAGACATTATTATATGCCTGTTGATTTATCTTGTTTGGAACTCTCTGTGCTTCTTGGACTTGGATGTCTGTTTCCCTCTGTAGGTGAGGGAAGTTTGCAGTCATTTCTTAAATAAGTTTTGTCCACCTTTCTCTCTTTTTTTCTTCTGGGACCCTTGTATTGAGAGTGTTTGTTTGCTTGATGTTGTCAAAGAAATCTCTTAATCTACGCTCATTTTTAAAAACACTTTTCTCTTCTTACTGTTAAACTTTTCATTACTGTTTCTTCCAGATCACTGGTATTCTTCTGTATCTTCTAATCTATGGTGACGCCCTCTAATATGTTTTTTTTTGTTTGTTTTAATTTCAGTTATTGTATTCTTCGACTCTGGTTCCTTTTAATTTCCTTTTTTAAAGTTATTTAATGTTTATTTTTGAGAAAGACAGTGCAAGTGAGGGAGGGGCAGAGAAAGGAAGACACAATCTGAACCAGGCTTCAGGCTCTGAGCTATCAGCACAGAGCCCAATGTGGGGCTCGAACCCATGGACAAAGAGATCATGAACTGAGCCAAAGTCAGATGCTTAACTGACTAAGCCACCCAAGCACCCCAATATTTTATTTTTATTGAAAGTATCCCCAAATTCGTACATTATTTTCCCCACCCTATTGAGTACCTTTACAATCATTAATTTAAATTATTTATCACCATATTGCTTATCTTGGTGTCATTTAGTTCTTTTTCTGAGGTTTTTTCCTTGTTATTTCTTTTGGAGCATATTCCTCTGTCTCCCGATTTTGCTTGACTTTCTGTTTGTTCCTATGTATTAGGTGAAACAGCTATTTCTAAATTTGAAGTAGTGGTTTTGTAAATGGGGTCCTCTATGCACTGTGTGTGTTTGGTGACTTTTGCTGGCTGGCTGGAACTATGTCTGTATATGCTAATTACTTTTTTAAACCATGGATTTTTACAGCAAGAATAAAAAGTAATAATAATAAAAGAAAAAAATAAAAGAAAAAAATTTAAAAAGAAGAAAACGAGAAAAAAAAACATGAAAGAAAAGAAAAAAAAAACAGAAGAAAATAAAAATAAGGCAAATCTTAAAAAGTTAAAAACACATACACTCACCCCCAACCACGGCTTCTTTTCTGTGTTTCTGTACCATGGGGTGACTGGTTTGGACTTATGGCCCCTGTCTTTGCTCAGGTCAGCTCACAATGAGCCAAACTGTGATCCAGGTTGGGCTTTCAAGGTGGAGCGAGAAATGAAGTTCCCACAGTTTTGTGGTTTTTTTTTTTTTTTTTTTTTTTTTTTTGGCCCTTTTAAACTGAGACTTCTTCTGTTCCTGTAATCATGGCATCTGAACCTGTCCTTATGGTGTCCACACCCTGCTCAGGTCTGGGGTTTTAAGGTGGAAAGGAAGAGAGTGTTCTTGCATCTCCTTGGCCCCTATAAACTGCAGCTTTTTTTTTCGTTCGTTCTTTCTTTCTCTTTTTATTTCTTTACCCTTTTCTTTCTTTTCTTTTCTTTTCTTTTCTTTGCTTTGCTTTGCTTTGCTTTGCTTTGCTTTGCTTCTTTTCTTCTGCTTCTGTGTCCCAGTGCAAAAGGGCTGGTGTGGGCTTGTGGACCTGAGACTCAAAAGTTGCAAGTTCACGGAGAGGACCAGACCCACTTATTACGGGGTCCAGACCCTGAACCAGTCTAGATTTTTAAGGTGGCATGGAAACTTAAGCTGTGTCATTTTGTAATCCCTCTGACCTAGATAGCTTTCTCATAGCATCTCTGCAGCATGGCAGAATTCTAGTGTTGTATTTTTTGTTTGTTACTTGCTTTCTTAAACCACAGCTTTTTTTTCTTTGTTCAAGGATAGAGGTATCTGTTTTTGGTCCGTTAGTACTAACCCTTCCCACTGCCATTGAAAGTGTCGGGAATGAAGGTTCCTTTTGTTATGGTGTCTCTGTCTCTCTTACAATTCTCTTGCCATTCTCTTTATCTTTGGTTGTTCTGTACCTGTTCAGTCACCCCTCAGTTCTTCCTCAAGGGGAATTGTTCTATTAATTGATGTAAACTGGTGTGTTGCATGGAGGAGATGAGTTCAGAGTCTACCTACCTCACGTTGCCATCTTGAACTGGAATTCTATTATCTAAGTTTGACTAAAATTTAAAACACTATGACTAAACACAAATTCAAGAATATCATAGAACCTAAAAAAGGAAAAAAGAACACCAAACTAAGATCCACCATACTAAAACCAGTGCAAACATGTGACAAAGATAAAATCTTAATAGTGCAAAAATGAGTAACATAGATGTGCAAAATAGCAGATTTGTCAAACTATGCAAACATGAAGACAATAACATTTTAAAAATGTTAAAGTCCTGTGGGTAGAAGAAAGGTCCATTAAGTTAAAATTCTCTACCAGAAAAAAAACGTTCAAAGTGAATGTGAAATGAAGATACCTAGCAGAACTGCAAATAGAAATTGGGATAAATGAAGTCTGATAGGGATCATTACTGTGAAGTAAATGTCAATTATATTTTTCTATTTAATTTCATTAAAAGTTAGTTGCTGCTAAAAGCAAAAATATGTCAATATATTTCTAATGTGTAGCAGTGAAAGTGAATCATGGCAGTATTACAAATGGAGGTAAATACGATGATACTATTGGAAGTTCTGATATGTACGAAGTAATAGAATTTCATAATTATAAGTTAAAATGCACTTTAAAACTATGAAAAATGTTTGACAATAATTAATTTACTCAAAAGGAGGAAGAGAGAACAAAGAACAAGTAGAGAGAATACAGCAATGTAATAGGGTTCAATCCTATCAAATCCAAAATTCTATTAATTGCAAATGATCCAAATAACCATTAACACATCAAGTAGAAAATTTAAATTGTCATATTGTGTAAAAAGAAAGCCAGGACTATTGGTTGTCTTCATAAACAAAAATAAAATTAAAAAATAAAAATACATAGATAAAGTTTAAAAGAATATAAATGCATGTACCCTGAAAATATTCTGCATAAGAAAGAGTGACTATAATATCCTACAAATTGGGCTTCGGAACAAGGAATGTTACAAGAAAAAGTTGATGACAATGGATTTGACTCATTCAGAAAACCTAACTAATTTAAGTATTTGAATCCACTACAAAGCTTTACGTGCATGACAAAATTAGACCATAATACAATACTCCTCTCTTAGACATTGAATAATAGAAGATCAGTATGGTTATAGAAGAATTCAACTTTAATAAATAAATTAACCTATTTGACATTTGTAGATCAATGCCACCACCACCAATAAAGCAGGATACACATCTTTCCAAGGGCTTAGAATTCAAAATATTTTATTTCTATGATAATTTCTATTTGTTCATAGACCATTTAGGTTTGGTATGCAATATACAAATTTTTGTGCGTTTTTCATATCTCTGTGTTATTCAATATGGTCCTAAATATACTCTGTATAATTGAGATTTGTATTATGGCACAGTTATTATCTATGTGGTGACTGGAACTTGCAATGGGAAGGGATTTAATAGGGAGGGTCACAAGGGAGCTTTGTTAGGATGAGTAAAATGCTCTATATCTTGAGTATATTTGTGGTTACACAAAGGTATACTGATAAGGTCAGCAAAGTGTGATAATGATACACGTTACTATATAAATTATACATCAGTAATTCAATTAAAACAGCATGCATACATTTTCTGTCAATATAAAATATTTTAAAGTAGTTTGGAGACCGTGTAATATCTGAGCCCTAATAAGACTCCTAAATTTGTCTCTAACCATAAGGTGATACTGGATGCATTGAAGCATGTGGAAAGAAATATACTTTCATAGGAAATTAGGGAAATGAAAATAAAGACTATAGTAAATGATTACTTTATACTAACTAAAATTATAAAAATAAATAAAAATTTTTATTCCAAGTGTTGAGGAATTAGAGCAATAGGCAAATTGCTGTATGAAGTTAGACTGCAGCAACTTCTTTGAAAATACAATCTGGCATTATCTTCTGTGGTTGAACATCAACTGGATGGCTCAGTAATCAAACCTTCAGATATGTGTATACCAGGGACATGTACAGACATATGCATAGAAACATCACTTGTAATAGCAAAATACTAGAACTGTAACTGGTCATAAAATCTTTTCAGTAGAGAATAGATAATTATGCTGTGGTAAATTATAATTCAAGAATGAAAATAAATTACAACTGAATTAATGAATGAAATTTAGAGGCAAAATGTGGACTAACAAATGTTACAAAATAGTGAATACAATGTAATACTATTTCTTTAAATCTTAATATGAGAGATCTCTGTTTTTAAAAGCCAAGATCTTGTAAAGATTAAAGATTAGCATATAGCCAGGACTGAAAATTATTGTCTAAAATGAACAGATAATGTTAAAAAAATCTATAATTCTTTACCGTTGTATTTTCCTTGGAAAATTTAATTTTAAATTAAAAAAAATGTTTCATCTGGCAGTTCAGAAAGTGATTGGTAGTAGTATAAAATAAGGAATCTGTGCAACATGTATGTTTAAGAACAAGGAAATAGAGTAACAATCAGTTTTACCTTTGCAGAACAGAAAAGCAATTTTCCGTTCTTAAGAAACTAGAAATAGATGAATCTTTCCCAAAGATAAAAATATGGTATTCAAAAACATGATCCATCAAAATCTCTTCATATACAAAGGCACTCCCCATCATACTCTCTTCAGGTAACTGAATTTTCTGTGTCCTGATCCCAAGTGGCCCTAAAATGTGGCAGAAAAAAAAAAGTAGTCCAGGAAAGGTATACCCCCTGATGTTCAGGACATAGTTGAAATTGAATTCTGCTCTACACACTTGAAAGCAAATTTGCTAAACCTTAAAGATTTATAAATAATTGTGTACTTTTTAGTAAAATAAAAATCTAAAGAATGTCTGACTCATAAATAATTGACCATGAAAGATTGTTCACATGCCCTTTTGCTACTGATTGTTCACATTGTGGTGCCTGATAGCACTTTAAATTGCGTTGTGTGCTCCTGAAAGAGTTAATGAACTCTCCTTTGTCTAGTTTACTAACATATTTAGCTAAATCATATTTGGTTAAGAAATCATACTATAGTAGATTGTGCATTTAGTTCCATAAAAATAACTGTATGACAAGATGAGTGAGGAACATTATTTCACTCCTATAATATGCCTTATTTCAGAATTCCTACCTTCTAAGAAGCCTAGAATATAGCTTTAAGCTTTGCTAAAACAATTTTTTTAAATCCTCAATAACTAATGACACTAAATATACATTTGTGTCATACACAGGAAAACTCATTTTATTTCCTTGTAAAATACTGTATTAGCAATACTGAATTATGATAATTATCCCGGACAGTCTTAAGATTTTCTCATAACTGCACATGCAAACAAAGTGAGGATGACATACTTTATCCACTTGCAAATAGGTTTTTTTTTCTGATATATAAAACATTTTTAACTCAATATAATCCCTCTAGAATGAAGCAATTATTACTGCTATTACCATCAGAAGTACTATTGAAACTCCTTATGAAGAAACTAAATATACCAACTTGAGAGTACTTATCCACATGATTCCTCAGATTGACTATTAATAGGGCAATTGCTAAGGAAGGAGTGTAAAGCCAAATGGTAAATTTCAATCCTAAATTAAAAGCAGGAGACACCCTATTATTCAATAATCTACAGGATACTGTGACTGTATTGTTGTTTCACAGAGACCCTTACATGTTCTGACAGATCATTCCTCATTTCCTCATTAATTCTTTAATCCTTATCGAATAAAATACTTGACCAGTATAGCCAATGGCATAAAATAGTTTAAACTATGTTTAGCATATTTTCCTTGATGTGAAAGAAAAATCTGGGGGGAAGGAATCTTTTCAGGAAAGGTTGTAGCAAATATTATCAACTAAAGGCAAAGAAAAAAAAATCCAGAAGCCTAAGTACTATTTTAAGAAAGACCATACACACGATATTTGCTTATGAGTTCAAATGCATATTGTAATATTTTGTTTGATATACAATGATCCTTGACCAACTATCATAATTTCTCTTATGTATGTTTTCTTTTTAAGTTTCTTTACCCATTTTGAGAGAGAGAGAGAGAGTGAGTGAGTGACTGCAGGGCTGGACTCAGGAACCACAAGATCATGAACTGAAAGGAAACCAAGAGTTGGTGGCTTAACCGATTGAGCCACCCACCCACACCTGCACTGACAGTGCAGAGCCTGCTTAGGACTTTCTCTCTCTCTCTCTTTCCCTTTCTCTCTACCCCTCCCCTACTTTTTTGCTCTCTCTCTCTCAAAATAAACAAGTAGACTTAAATAAAAGATAATAATGATTCCTTTGTAATTTATAACTATGTCAAGAGTTAATTAGCAATAATTTAGAATCAGCTATGTAACAGAAAATATAGGAATACTTCTTAGCTTTCTAAGACATCATCATATTTTCTATTCTATAAATTTAAGGGATCTCATCAAAATTTCTTTGCCAATGTGCCCATCTTTTTGGTCCAAATAGCAGGCATACACAGTAAGTACTCTTTTTCTGTATATAATTTATTCTAAGCAAAGGAGCTTTTGTAGCTGCCATCTGTTTTGGCTACTATTTTTTTGGCATTGAACAATGGTTTAGTGAATAAGTGAGTCATGTAATTATTAATACTCTAGATAGTGCCATAAAAATTCATTGTCACAATGAAAATACGTGCTAATTATATTTCAGCAACATTCTTTGAGGACCACAGTTGAAATAAACTTTATCTTTTTCCTGTACTTGACACATCTTTTTTATTATTTCTGAGCAGATGAACTCAAGTTTTAATAGTAAATTTTCTCTAAGAAGCTGCCAGACATTTAAGCCTTTTAGAACAAAGGAAAGAAGGGAGCAAAGAAAAGAAGGGAGGAAAAATGTAACTCCTTTTCAAAAGAGTTTATAAGGGATTATAAGGTATGATTGTATTAATTTTTAAAATGCCACTAGAAATTGGATTACTTTGACTAACTAAATTCTAAATAAATTTATTTAACTTTTAGGAAATTAATTTTTAGTTTCACTAATAAAAAATTAAACCTACTATATTAGTTTCTTATAGCTAATGTAATAAATTATCAAAAACTGAATGGCTTAAAACAACACAAATGTATTTTCTCATAGTTGTTATGGCCAGAAGTCAGAAATCCAAGTGTCATCAAAGCCACACTACTAGAAGTTCAAGGGAAGATTCCATTCCTTGGTATTTTCAGCTTTCTTTTAAATTTTAAGTTTATTGGTTTATTTTGAGAGGAAGAACGTGAGAGAAAGTGCACACAAGCATAAGTGGAGGAGAGGCAAAGAGAGAGAATCCCAAGAAGTCTCTGCACTGTCAATGCAGAGCCCAATGTGGGGCTTGAACTCAGGAGCCATGAGATATCATGACCTGAGTCAAAATCAAGACCTGGCTGCTTAAACTACTGAGCCCCCAAAGTACCCCCATTTCAGCTTTTAATGACTGTCATATTCACTGGTTTGTGGCTGTATCAATCCAGTCTCTACCTCTGTCTTCACATGACCTTATCCTCTTCTGTGTCTTTTTCTTTTCTGTCTCAATTTTCTCTTGAGTCTCAAAGATTAATTTAATGGGACTTAAGCCCAATAACTCTCCCACAAAGGATATGATCAAGCGTGCCCCTTAAGGCTCTGCCAACTGGAGGGATTTCTCCCTAACACGGAGTTTTGTAGAGTTACACTTGAGTAGAACTGTAGTTCCAAAGCTGCCCATTTTCAGCTTATACCAGTACATCAAGTTCATTTACCCATGAACCAAGCTTGACGTTCTCTATTCTATTTATTGATCATAGGAAAACTACCATGAGGCTGTAACTATAGTTGAGGTAGAAATGTGTGTTGATCCCTTGCTTAAGGTCACATAAGAGGAATAAAAGTAGTTAAAAAATGTTGCCAAGTTGTTGCATAATTATGAAGACATTTGTGTTGGAGTATGTGGAGAAACTGTCAGTTTTTTTTCTTTTTCTTTTATTTAACTCCAACTTAGTTAATGTATAGTGTAATAATGGTTTCAGTATAACAGAGATTTCCAATTAAGTGCTCATCCTAACAAGTGCCCCCCTTAATGCCCATCACCTTTTTTTTTAATATATGAAATTTATTGTCAAATTAGTTTCCGTACAACACCTAGTGCTCATCCCAAAAGATGCCCTCTTCAATACCTATCACCCACCCTCACCTCCCTCCCACCCCCCATCAACCCTCAGCTTGTTCTCAGTTTTTAAGAGTCTCTTATGCTTTGGCTCTCTCCCTCTCTAACCTCTTGTTTTTCCCTTCCCCTCCCCCATGGGTTTCTGTTAAGTTTCTCAGGATCCACATAAGAGTGAAACCATATGGTATCTGTCTTTCTCTGTATGGCTTATTTCACTTAGCCTCACACTCTCCAGTTCCATTCACGTTGCTACAAAGGGCCATATTTCATTCTTTCTCATTGCCACGTAGTACTCCATTGTGTATATAAATCACAATTTCTTTATCCATTCATCAGTTGATGGACATTTAGGCTCTTTCCATAATTTGGCTATTGTTGAGAGTGCTGCTATGAACATTGGGGTACAAGTGCCCCTATGCATCAGTACTCCTGTATCCCTTGGGTAAATTCCTAGCAGTGCTATTGCTGGGTCATAGGGTAGGTCTATTTTTAATTTTTTGAGGAACCTCCACACTGTTTTCCAGAGTGGCTACACCAGTTTGCATTCCCACCAATGGTGCAAGAGGGTTCCCGTTTCACCACATCCTCTCCAGCATCTACAGTCTCCTGATTTGTTCATTGTGGCCACTCTGACTGGCGTGAGGTGATATCTGAGTGTGGTTTTGATTTGTATTTCCCTGATGAGGAGCGACGTTGAGCATCTTTTCATGTGCCTGTTGGCCGTCCGGATGTCTTCTTTAGAGAAGTGTCTATTCATGTTTTCTGCCCATTTCTTCACCGGCTTATTTGTTTTTCTGGTGTGGAGTTTGGTGAGCTCTTTATAGATTTTGGATACTAGCCTGTTGTTCAATATGTCATTTGCAAATATCTTTTCCCATTCCCTTGGTTGGCTTTAGTTTTGTTGGTTGTTTCCTTTGCTGTGCAGAAGCTTTTTTATCTTCCTGAGGTCCCAATAATTCATTTTTGCTTTTACTTCCCTTGCCTTTGGAAATGTGTCAAGTAAGAAATTGCTACGGTTGAGGTCAGAGAGGTCTTTTCCTGCTTTCTCCTCTAGGATTTTGATGTCCTTTATCCATTTTGAGTTTATTTTTGTGAATGGTGTAAGAAAGTGGTCTAGTTTCAACCTTCTGCCTGTTGCTGTCCAGTTCTCCCAGCACCATTGGTTAAAGAGACTGTCTTTTTTCCATTGGATATTCTTTCCTGCTTTGTCAAAGATCAGTTGGCCATACTTGTGTGGGTCCAATTCTGGGGTCTCTATTCTATTCCATTGGTCTATGTGTCTGTTTTCGTGCCAATACCATGCTGTCTTGATGATGACAGCTTTGTA
The DNA here is from genome assembly GCF_028018385.1 of Neofelis nebulosa. Classification (NCBI taxonomy): domain Eukaryota; kingdom Metazoa; phylum Chordata; class Mammalia; order Carnivora; family Felidae; genus Neofelis; species Neofelis nebulosa. The sequence continues at coordinate 74,257,531 of NC_080782.1, forward strand.
GTAGAGGTTAAAGTCTGGGATTGTGATGCCTCCTGCTTTGGTATTCTTCTTCAAAATTACTTTGGCTATTTGGGGCCTTTTGTGGTTCCATATGAATTTTAGGGTTGCTTGTTCTAGCTTCGAGAAGAATGCTGGTGCAATTTTGTTTGTGATTGCATTGAATGTGTAGATAGCTTTGGGTAGTATTGACATTTTAACAATATTTATTCTTCCAATCCATGAGCACAGAATGTTTTTCCATTTCTTTATATCTTCTTCAATTTCCTTCCTAAGCTTTCTATAGTTTTCAGCATACAGATCTTTTACATCTTTGGTTAGATTTATTCCTAGATATTTCATGCTTCTTGGTGCAATTGTGAATGGGATCAGTTTCTTTATTTGTCTTTCTTTTGCTTCATTATTAGCATATAAGAATGCAACTGATTTCTGTACATTGATTTTGTATCCTGAAACTTTGCTGAATTCATCTATCAGTTCTAGCAGACTCCTGGTGGAGTCTATCAGATTTTCCATGTATAATATCATGTCATCTGAAAAAATGAAAGCTTGACTTCATCTTTGCCAATTTGGATGCCTTTGATTTCCTTTTGTTGTCTGATTGCTGATGCTAGAACTTCCAACACTATGTTGAAAAACAGCGGTGAGAGTGGACATCCCTGTCGTGTTCCTGATCTCAGGGAAAAAGCTCTCAGTTTTTTTCCCATTAGGATGATGTTAGCTGTGGGCTTTCATTAATGGCTTTTATGATGTTTAAATATGTTCCTTCTATCCCGACTTTCTCAAGGGTTTTTATTAAGAAAGCATGCTGAATTTCGTCAAATGCTTTTTCTGCATGGATTGACAGGATCATATGGTTCTTTTCTTTTATTAATGTGATGTATCGTGTTGATTGATTGGCGAATGTTGAACCAGCCCAGGAATGAATCCCACTTGATCATGGTGAATAATTCTTTTTATATGCTGTTGAATTCGATTTGCCAGTATCTTATTGAGAATTTTTGCATCCATATTCATCAGGGATATTGACCTGTAGTTCTCTTTTTTTACTGGGTTTCTGTATGGTTTAGGAATCAAAGTAATCCTGGCTTCATAGAATGAGTCTGGAAGTTTTCCTTCCCTTTCTATTTTTTGGAATAGCTTGAGAAGGATAGGTATTATCTCTGCTTTAAATGTCTGGTAGAACTCTCCTGAGAAACCATCTGGTCCTGAACTCTTATTTTTTGGGAGATTTTTGATAACTGATTCAATTTCTTTGCTGGTTATGGGTCTGTTCAAGCTTTCTATTTCCTCCTGATTGAGTTTTGGAAGAGTGTGGGTGTTTAGGAATTTGTCCATTTCTTCCAGGTTGTCCAGTTTGTTGCCATATAATTTTTCATAGTATTCCCTGATAATTGCTTGTATTTCTGAGGGATTGGTTGTGATCATTCCATTTTCATTGATGATTTTATATATTTGGGTCCTCTCTCTTTTCTTTTTGAGAAGCCTGGCTAGAGGTTTATCAATTTTTTTATTTTTTCAAAAAACCAACTTTTGGTTTCATTGATCTGCTCTACAGTTTTTCTTAGATTCTATATTGTTTATTTCTGCTCTGATCTTTATTGTTTCTCTTCTTCTGCTGGATTTATGCTGCCTTTGCTGTTCTGCTTCTGTTTCCTTTAGGTGTGCTGTTAGATTTTGTATTTGGGATTTTTCTTGTTTCTTGAGATAGGCCTGGATTGCGATGTATTTTCCTCTCAGGACTGCCTTTGCTACATCCCAAACGTTTGGATTGTTGTATTTTCATTTTCGTTTGTTTCCATATATTTTTTAATTTCTTCGCTAATTGCCTGGTTGACACATTCATTCTTTAGTAGGGTGTTCTTTAACCTCCATGCTTTTGGAGTTTTTCCAGACTTTTTCCTGTGGTTGATTTCAAGCTTCATAGCATTGTGGTCTGAAAGTATGCATGGTATGATCTCAATTCTATACTTATGAAGGGCTCTTTTGTGAACCAGTATGTGATCTATCTTGGAGAATGTTCCATGTGCACTCGAGAAGAAAATACATTCAGTTGCTTTGCGATAGATTTCTAAATATATCTGTCAAGTCTATCTGATCCAATGTATCATTCAGGGCCTTTGTTTCTTCATTGACCGTATGTCTAGATGATCTATCCATTGTTGTAAGTGGAGTATTAAAGTCCCCTGCAATTACCACATTCTTATCAATAAGGTTGCTTATGTTTGTGATTAATTGTTTTATATATTTGGGGGCTGCCGTATTTGGCACATAGACATTCATAATTGTTAGCTCTTCCTGATGAATAGACCCTGTAATTATTATATAATGCCCTTCTTCATCTCTTGTTACAGCCTTTAATTTAAAGTCTAGTTTGTCTGATATAAGTATGGCTACTCCAGCTTTCTTTTGACTTCCAGTAGCGTGATAAATAGTTCTCCATCCCCTCACATTCAATCTGAAGGTATCGTCAGGCTTAAAATGAGTCTCTTGTAGACAGAAAATAGATGGGTCTTGTTTTTTTATCCATTCTGATACCCTGTGTCTTTTGGTTGGCGCGTTTAGTCCATTTACATTCCATGTTATCATTGAAAGATATGGGTTTAGAGTCATTGTGATGTCTGTAGGTTTCATGCTTGTAGCGATGTCTCTGGTAGTTTGTCTCACAGGATCCCCCTTAGGATCTCTTGGTTTAATGGTGGTGAATTCCTTCAGTTTTTGTTTGGGAAGATCTTTATCTCTCCTTATATGCTGAATGACAGATTTGCTGGATAAAGGATTCTCGGCTGCATATTTTTTCTGTTCATCACATTGAAGATCTCCTGCCATTCCTTTCTGCCAAGTTTCAGGAGAGAGATTAGTCTCGAATCTTATCGGTCTCCCTTTATATGTTAGAGCATGTTTATCCCTAGCTGCTTTCAGAATTTTCTCTTTATCCTTGTATTTTGCCAGTTTCACTTTGAGATGTCGTGCAGAAGATCAATTCAAGTTACATCTGAAGAGAGTTCTCTGTGCCTCTTGGATTTCAATGCCTTTTTCCTTCCCCAGATCCGGGAAGTTCTCAGCTATGATTTCTTCAAGTATACCTTTAGCACCTTTACCTCTCTCTTCCTCCTCTGGAATACCAATTATGCGGAGATCATTTCTCTTTAGTGCATCACTTAGTGCTCTAATTTTCCCCCTCATACTCCTGGATTTTTTTTATCTCTCTTTTTCTCAGCTTCCTCTTTTTCCGTAATTTTATCTTCTAGTTCACCTATTCTCTCCTCTGCCTCTTCAGTCCAAGTTGTGGTCACCTCCATTTTATTTTGCAGCTCATTTATAGCATTTTTTAGCTCCTCCTGGCTGTTCCTTAGTCCCTTGATCTCTGTAGCAATAGATTCTCTGCTGTACTCTATACTGTTTTCAAGCCCAGAAATTAATTTTATGACTATTATTTTAAATTCACTTTCTTTTATATTGTTTAAATTGTTTTTGATCAGTTGGTTAGCCTTCACTGCTTCCTGGAGTTTCTTTTGAGGGGAATTCTTCAGTTTCATCATTTTGGATAATCCCTGGAGTGGTGCGGAACTGCAGGGCACTGCCCCTGTGCTGTCTTGAATAACTTTTATTGGTGGACGGGGCCGCAGTCAGACCTGATGTCTGCCTCCAGCCCACCGCTGGGGCCACAGTCAGACTGGCGTGTACCTTCTCCTCCCCTCTCCTTTGGGCGGGATTCACTGTGGGGTGGTGTGGCCCTTGTCTGGGCTACTTGAACACTGCCAGGCTTGTGGTGCTGGGGATCTGGCATATTAGCTTGGGTGGATCAGCAAGGTGCACAGGGGCGGGAGGGGCAGGCTCAGCTAGCTTTTCCTTGGGTTATCTGCTTCAGGAGGGGCCCTTTGGCACCGGGAGGGAGTCAGACCTGCCAGAGGGATGGATCTGCAGAAGCACAGCGTTGGGTGTTTGCATGGTGCAAGCAAGTTCCCTGACAGGAACTGGTTCCCTTCGGGATTTTGCCTGGGGGATGGGCAAGGGAGAAGGCACTGGCTAGTGCCTTTGTTCCCTGCCATGCTGAGCTCTGTTGTCCGGGGTTGAACAACTCTCCCTCCCATTGTCCTAGCCCTCTCATTGTTCTCTAGCCCTCCCGTTCACCGAGCAGAACTGTTAATTTATAACCTTCCAGATGTTAAGTTCTACTTGCTGTCAGAACACACTCCATCCGGCCCCTCTACTTTTGCAAGCCAGACTCGGTGGCTCTGCTTTGCTTTGCCAGTGGGCTGCCCCTCCGCCCCGGCTCCCTCCCACCTGTCCTTGTAGCACGCACAGCCTCTCAGCCCTTCCTATCCTTTTCCATGGGCCTCTTGTCTACACTTAGCTCTGCAGAATCCCTTCTGCTAGTCTTCTGGAGGTTTTCTGGTTATTTAGGCAGGTGTGGGTGGAATCTAACTGATCAGCAGGACATCGGTGAGCCCAGCGTCCTCCTACGCTTCCATCTTCCTCCTATTTCCCTTAATGCCTGTCACCTATTTAGACCATCCCCCCCACCCAACACACCTCCAGCAACCCTCAGTTTGTTATCCATACTTAAGAGTCTCTTACTGTTTGACTGCCTTTTTTAATTTTTTTCTTTTAAAAATTTTTTTTAATGTTTATTTTTGAGAGAGACAGAGCACGAGTGGAGGAGGGGCAGAGAGATGGGGAGACAGAATCCAAAGCAGGCTCCAGGCTATGTGCTAACAGACAGGCTCTGTGCTAACAGATGCCAGGCTTGAACACACAAACTGTGAGATTATGACCTGAGCCGAGTCGGACTTAACTGACTGAGTCACCCAGGTGCCCCTAAAAATCTTTTTCTTTAATTTTAATTTTTTGATAGAGATTCAGAGAGACAGAGAGCAGGGGAAGGGCAGAGAGAGAGAGGAAGAGCATCCTAAGCAGGCTACACATTGTCAGTGTAGAGCCAGATGCGGGGCTCAAAATGCCTGAACCGTAAGATCATGACCTGAGCCAAAAGCAAGAGTCTCATGCTTAACGGCCTGAGCCACCCAGGTACCCCAATCTTCCTCTTTCTTTTTATCTTATGTTTATTTTCCTTCCCCTATGTTCATCTATTTTGTTTCTTAAATTCCACATATGCATGAAATCATATGATAATTATTTTTCCATGACTGACTTATTTTGCTTAGCATACTACACTCTAATTCCATCCACATGGTTGCAAATGGCAAGATTTCATTTTTTTAAGTACCTTGTAATATTCCATTGTGTATATGTATACCACTCTTTATCCATTTGTCAGTCAGTGGACATTTGAGCCAAATCATAAGATATTTGTCTTCCTCTGACAAATTTGTCTTCCTTCCTTCCTTATTTCATTTAGCATAATACACTGTAGTTCCATCCATGTATTTGGAAAATGCAAAATTTCATTACTTTTTTTTTAACCAAGTAATATTTCATTGTACGTATATATACACCACATCTTCTTTATCATTGGTAGATGGACATTTGTGCTCTTTCCATACTTTGGTTATTGTTGATAGTGCTGCTATAAAAATGGGGTACATGTGCCCCTTTGAATAAGCATTTATGTATCTTTTGGATAAATACATAGTAGTGCAATTGCTGGGTCATGGATAAGTTCTATTTTTAATTTTTTGAACAACCACCATCCTATTCACAAGAGTCGCTACACCAGCTTGCATTCCTATCAACAATGCATAAGGGTTCCTCTTTCTCTGCATCCTTGCCAACATCTGTTGTTTCCTGAGTTGTTCATTTTAGTCATTTTAACAGGTGTGAAGTGCTATCTCATTGTGTTTTGATTTGTATTTCTCTGGTGATGAGTGATGTTGAGTATATTTTCATGTGTCTGTTAGTCATCTGGATGTCTTCTTTGGAAAAGTATCTGTTCATGTCTTTTGCCTATTTCTTCACTGGATTATTTGGTTTTTGGGTGTTGAATTTATTAAGTTCTTTATAGATTTGGATGCAAACCCTTTATCTCATATGTCATTTGCAATTATCTTTCTCCATTCCATTTGTTTCCTTTGGTTTTGCTGATTGTTTCCTTCTCTGGACAGAAGCTTTTTATCTTGATGAGGTCCCATGAATCCTACTTTTTTAAATTTTATTTTAAAATTTATTACCCCTGTACTTTTTGTCTTGTTGTCCCTTTTCTAGTCTTTTAACATAGAAACTTAATTCATCACCAGTCATTCCTTTCTCTAATGTACATTTAAAAGTATATATTTTTCTTTAAGCGGTTTTAGATACACCCCACACCCTATTAATGTCATTCAGTTTGAATCACTTTCTAATTTTATTATGATTTGAATCCAAGTCCTTTTTTAAGTGTAAACTAATCCTTAGTTTTAAGTTTAGACTAAACTAGTCTATGTAGGCAAGTTATCCTGAAAAATGAATACCATTATCACCTGATGTAGAATCAGTGTTATATATAAAAATTATGAATCAAAAAATTCTCTGTTGTATTTAATTTACATAAAATATAAAATGTGTTAATTTGAATTATCTTAAATAATTGAACTTGCCTAAGTATTTGTATGAATCGAAAGGCCATTCTTACTGAAATTTATTCATTATAAAGTATCATATCTCAATTAAGAGCCACTATCTTATATGAATTTTTAAAAATTTATTTATTCATTTTTGAGAGACAAGGTGGGGTGGCAGAAAGACAGGGAGACAGAGAATCCCAAGCAGGCTCTATGCTGTCAAAGCAGAGCCCAACGTGGGGCTTAAACTCATGAACGTGTGAGATCATAACCTGAGCTGAAATCAAGAGTGGGACACTTAACTGACTGAGCCACCCAGGTGCCCCAAGACTATTTTATATTTTAATTAAATATTAAAATAGATCATCATCACATTTTTAGTTTCCTTATTAATTAAATGAAGTCATCTACCAAGTGAAAATAGTTCAAACAAATAATTTCAGATATCATATCATATAAGGACTGTGTCCCTATAGGACTCTGTACCTATTAATTTTTATAGCATATGTCAAAATACATTTTTCTAATATTAAACACTACTATTTTAAAGCACGTCATTTTTCTCTACCCACCTCAAACTTGTAAATGGATTCTGAAAATAAAATTCCTCTGAATAAATTTTGCCATGTTCAACTTTAATCTTAATTGCATTTTGTCAAATTTTATTTTAAAATAGAAATGGTTGCTTTATTTTACACCCTTTGAATGGCAAACGCAAAGTTGGCTAATGATAGGGCAGTTATTCAATTGTTGTAATGGTTGAAATGTAAGAACATTGTTAAATACCTGTCAAAATATCCAGCTCCACTTGCACTGAAGAAACCACAGAACTTAGTGGTTAAGCATGGGCTTTGGTACTGAAAGTCTGCATTCCAATCTCAGTTTTGCCAGTTAATAACACTGTTATATTAAGCATTGTAAAAATTTCCTTGAGCTACAATTTTGCTTTACAGAAAAGGACAAATAGTAATCAAAGATATATCTTGAAATTGATCAAAAATTATCATGGTATCTGATATAAGAAGTAGTTTACTTATTAAAAATATATTTATTTACCCCCTGAATTTAAATTTCAAGTCTTGTACTGACCTGCTGCATGATTTGAAGATTTTGAATCACTTGACTTTTCTTTGGTCATCTATGAAATAGGGAATATACTGTCTTCTATCTTATAGCAAGGGTTTGGATGATTAAATAACAGTTTCTGGGAAGAGACAGAGAGATGGAGATTGGTTGATGGATGTTTTGTAAATTTTCTGTGATATTAGGCACAGAGTGTTAAACTTCTCCTATGTTGAATTTTTATTGAATTTCTTATTTAAACACAACAAAACAATATAAATATGCCATATAATTTTAGACATAATTATCAAAATTGAAAAGTTGAATTTTTATTTGAAATTTATGTCCTTATTTGGATTGGGCTTCTTTTTCAAATAGCCCATAAGTAAAAAAATAAATAAATAAATAACCAATAAGTAAAACAAAACTGTTTGACTTATCACTAGAATCGACCGTGTTTGTTTCTTTTTTTTTTTTTTAATTTTTTTTTTCAACGTTTTTTATTTTTATTTTTGGGACAGAGAGAGACAGAGCATGAACGGGGGAGGGGCAGAGAGAGAGGGAGACACAGAATCGGAAACAGGCTCCAGGCTCCGAGCCATCAGCCCAGAGCCCGACGCGGGGCTCGAACTCCCAGACCGTGAGATCGTGACCTGAGCTGAAGTCGGACGCTTAACCGACTGCGCCACCCAGGTGCCCCCCGTGTTTGTTTCAATATCAGTGTTATTTCTATTTTATTTACTCATAAACTTAAGAACTGAAAAAAAAATATTCACATAAGCAAAAGGAATAAATGATAATGTAAGAAAAATCTGCGTAAATTCTTTGATAATGGAATAGACCTTTCCATTTTGTCACAAGGGTTGATGCTACTGAATATCTTGTGACTGGTTTGTGACCATTGTCTGTTGTAAACCTCCGGATAACCCACTTCTCTTTGCTTCTCTCTCCTGCTTAGAATCTAATGATGCATAACTTTGTGTGTATTTCTATTCTTCCATTTCTGTTACTAAGGTTAAGTTATGAAAACATCCTTATTCCACTGAATTTGAAGGTAATATTTAAACATAATGTGACTTAAAATTCTCCTACACAGGTCATTATTTAGGCTCGTTCATTGTGAGACTAGGCAAAACCAATGTTCATTGAAGAAAATGAGTCTTTTCTGAGTAAGATTCTTATCAACATCAATGTTATTCATTAAGCTTAACACTGTATTATACGTGGCATTATAGTCTGTATGGATAGAAACAAAAACACACCTGTTTTATCAGAATATTAGAAGTATGGATATATTAAACTTTATCAGAAGTTACATCAATTATTATTAGATATGGTTTCTTTGTGTCAACACACTATTTCCTAAAGTCTTTAGAACTCTTCAGTAGTTTTCTTCTTCTGATTTCTGAAATTACAAACCACTATTCCAGTTTTTGTGTGTGTGTAAAGTTTTTTATCCACTTTTTCTAGGTTGCCCAGTTTGTTAGCATATAATTATTGGTAGTATTCTCTCATAGTGCTTTGTTTATGGGTGGTATCAATTGTTACTTCTCTCTTATTTCTGATTTTATTCACTGAGGTCTTTCTCGATTTTCTCGATGAGCCTGGCTAAAAGTTTGTTAATGTTGTTTATTTTTTCAAAGAACCAGCTCTTAGTTTCATGTTCTCCATTTTATTTTTCGATACTTTGTCATTTATTTCTGCTCTGATCTTTATTATCCCCTTTCTTCTATTCTCCTTGGGTTTCACTCTTCTTTTTCTAGTTCCTTTAAGCATAAGGTTAGATTGTTTGAGCTTTAAACTTGTGAAATCAATAAGCTGTACACCTGAAACTAATGTAACATTGTGAGTCAACTATACTAAAAACTTTTTAACTAAAAAAATATAAACTTTCTATATACTTTCTTCCAATTTTGTTGAGATCTATAGTTGACTTAGAGCAATATGTAAGTTTAAGGTGTACAGTGTAATTTTTTGCATACTTGTATATATTGCAAGATTATAACTACAATAAGGTAAGTTAACATATCCATCATGTAATTGTATGTTTTTGAATGTGGTCAGAAGATTTAATATCTATTCTAGCAAATTTCAAGTATATGATAACAGTATTTTTAATTATAGTCACCATGCTGTATATTAGATCTCTAGAAGTATTCGTCTTATAACTGGAAATTTATTCCCTTTGGTCAACATCTCTCCATTTTCCATCTCCAGATAAATCCCATTCCACTCTGTTCTAGTTTGGCTTTTCTTTTTTTAGATTATACATATATGTGAGAGCATATAGTCTTTGTCTTTCTATTCTTTCATAATTATTACAAAAATAATAAGCATTTGAAATTTAATTGAATGGAATATTACTCTCACTTTAAAATAAAATTTAACACTTGAATGGAACTTAGATTTAATCAAACCCAGCCATTTCAGATAAGGAAAGAAAAATGATCAAGTTGGATGACTTGATTAATAATAAATGATAAAAATCATTAAATTTTAATGGCAGCAGTAATTTTACAAAAGTTTTTGTTTATTTAGAAAAAAATACAAAACCATTTAAATTAAAGTGTATAATTAATGATAGGAGAGCTGGGCAAAGTTTAGACCATGAAGAACTTTGTGTGCCAAAGAGTTGTGGTTATAATAGCACAGTTGCTCAACTCCAACACTATTGAAATTTTGAGTAAAATAATTTTTTGTTACGGTGGCCTGCTTCTATATGTTGTGAAATATTTATCAACATCCTTGACTTCTACACACACACACACACACACACACACACACACACACACACTATTTGTGATAATCAGTAACGTCTCCAGATACTGCCAAATGTCATGTGAGGATAAAATCCCAATAAAGAACTTCTGATCTACAGACAATGGATGACCATTTATATTCTTAATAAACAGTATATGCTAAGATTTTTATCTTAGAAGTGTACTTAAGAAAACATTAAAGAAGATAGATTGTATGTGAGAAGATTATAGCTGTGGACACCCACTAGAAAGGGATTTTAAAGATAAAAATGAGAACCAATGAGAATATGGTAAGTCAACTTGGAAGGATGCTATGAAAGAAAACTAAATATTTATATAATGAATATGATGATAAACATCATTTGGTATATTTTCTAATTTTATTCCAAATGTAATAGTAGTTTCACAATTTTGCAAATGAGAAGAATTAGAAGTTGACTGCTCAGTAGCTTATGGGAATAGAGTTGGAGCTAGCATATTTAAATCAAGTTTTTACAGAAATAAAAGTCCCATGATTGTCTTGTGTTGCTGCACTGCTCTGTCAAATGTTTTGTAGACAGTTTTTTTTAATGTTTGTTTTTGAAACAGCACGTGTATGAGTGGGGGAGGGACAGAGAGAGGAGACAGAGGATCTGAAGTGGGCCCCGTGCTTACAGCAGAGACCCTGACATGGGGCTCCAACCCACGAACTGGGAGCTCATGACCTGAGCCGAAGTCGACACTTAACCGACTGAGCTACCTAGGCACCCCAACAGTCATATTTATATATCTGGAATAGGTGTCCAGAGTTTATCTACAATTTAACATTTGACACTTTGCTTTCGCTAACTGAAAGTTCACACCTTATTCTTTGTGTATCACACTAGACTTCATTTTTCCTTCTTTCCTTTTTATCTATTTTTCCCACACACTTGTTTTTATTTCATTCCTTAATTTCCAATCTCTGTCAGCCAAATTGCTTACATAAAAACTGTAAAAACAAAGCAATAAGAATATATTTTGAAAAAAAACATATATTTTGAAAACCATTCTCCTAAAACTTTTTTTTTTCTCTCAATGCTTGGGAGTTAATTTATCCCAAGCTTGTGGGTTTATTTGCTTAATTTGCTGGTCATTGACTCATGGGCTATCTTTAAAAAAAAAAAAAAAACCTATTGTTCCTAAATTAGTTTAAGCAAAATATATATTTTAATAATTATTTGGAAATTATCTGTATTGGTAAGCAGCTTTTGCTACACTGAGATTTTTGACCAGAAATGACTTAAATAAATAGGTGTATTCCCATATAACATAAGGGCTAGAGTTCATGTACAACCATTGTTGGTTTAGTGGTTCAAATCAACATCTCTTTGATTCTCTTGATTTTCTCTCTTGGCTGCAAGATGGCTGCTTAAGATCCAAGTCTTTGTTAACATTCCAAACAAGAAGGAAAAGGGGAGAGAGCATCAATTGCTTTTCATGATAAAAAGCAAAACTTTCACAGAAGCTTTTGAGAAACATCTACTTATTTTACTGTGTATCACATAATTAAACCTTCATCCAAGAGAATATTTAAAAGTAATCATTTACCTTTTCTAGCTTCTAAGGTGAAGACCTGTTTGGGAAAATAAGGAATGGGTGTTGGGTAAGCCAGGCTAGATTCAAAAGCTGCTGATATGATTATGCACTGAAGATCTTTGGTCCCAGGGGAGTGGATTTAAAAATGCTAGGAGCACATGGGTGACTTAGTCGGTTAGGCGTCCAACTTCAGTTCAGGTCCTGAACTCCTGGTTCGTGAGATTGAGCCCTGCATCAGGCTTTCTGAAGTCAGTGCAGAGCCCAGTTTGGATCCTCTCTCCCTTTCTCTGTGCCCCTCCCCCAGTCACCCTCTTGCTCACTCTCTCAAAATAAATAAACATTAAAAAAAAACACACTAAAGATTGTGATATTATGTTTGCCTATTTTATGGTAAAGAGTGGTAGTGAATGTACAGTCAGTATATATATGTGTACAAAGAACTCTGGTTAATATAATAGAACTACTTAAGTTAAATAATAGTACAGCTATATATGGCTAAGATATTTTTATAGATAGTAAACCAATAAAAATCTATTACACTCCTTGTTTTATGTAAGATTATTTGATACAATCAACCTAAGGTTATATTTCATAGATACCATGAAGCTCAACATCTGTTTTTATGACTTTGGGTTTAACCTAGGAGGGCTCCCAGCTGTCACATAGTGAAAGGAAACTTTTTTTCTTTTCTAAGTTTGTGAACTATAAATCAGGTATTAAATTTGGTATCTATAAGCATATCTTCACTGATGCCTACTGGGGGACTAGTTATTTGCCACACTTTCAAGCCATTGTTCTTTAAATATTTCTTTAGTGAGAACAATATTGGCACTTATAATAGATAACTTTCTTGTTTAAATTTAGAGATGCTGTCAAGGGTGGAAGTGAGAACATCTTGGATTTTTTGTGTGCTATGTAAGCACATAGATCCTTGAGCTCAAATAGCACCATAATTCTTGGGGAACCTGGGTGGCTCAGTCAGTTAAGTGTTAGACTCTGGATTTCAGCTCATGATCTCAATGTTGGTGGGATAGAGCCCTGTGTGGGACTGCACACGAGCCTGCTAGGGATTTTCTCTATCCCTTTCTCTCTGCCCCTCCCCTGCTCATGTTTCCTTCCTTCCTTCCTTCCTTCCTTCCTTCCTTCCTTCCTTCCTTCCTTCCTTCCTTCCTTCCTTCCTTCCTTCTTCTCTTTCTCAAAATAAACAAATTTCAAAAATAGCACTATTATTTCTGTTTCATTCTGGCATGGTGTTCGGTGCCTTTTAAACATCGACATCATAGGGACTGCTGAGCTAGACAGCTTCTTAATCCAATTTCACCTGCACAGTGATGAATAGCATTGGTGGAGGATTTCATTCTTCAGTTTAGATAGTACCACTGATTCTGGTGAGACACCTCAGAAGTAAATCCTATTAGATGTAAAACTTCAGAATGTATTTGACACTGGTAGAACACTTTCTTTGTTCATTAATTATGATCTTTGAGTTAGTAAATTCATCATCATAACATTCAAAAGACACTACCCATTCTTTTCCTGTCTGCAAACATCTTATTTCTGTCTTTTTAGTTGTCCCATTGTATAGAGTGCTTTAGAAATGTTCTTAATAAGCTGTTCAGTTTTCAATGCTAGGAAAAGGAAACTAGTTTTATATCCAGAATGCTTTGGATTTTCAAGAGAAAGTTTATTTTAGCAAAACATTTCTACATTTTGTAAAAGCTAATTCACAGAGAAAATATGTGTATAATTTGTGTATTAGTATGTGTGAAATGTATTTTCTTATTAATATACGTAAGCCTAAAAAATTAGGTCTCATCCTCTTTTATTTCTCACATACAGAATGCAAATTTCATGAAGGAAAGAGGTTTTTTATTTTTTAAATTTTTTTTAGCTTTTCTACCTCTAGTGTCTAGAATATTGCCTGTCATATAGTAGGTGCTCAATAAATACCTGTTAAAAGAAGTACATAAAAGAAATAATTTTCTAAAAATATACTGTATCTGTACAAATGCATTTGCAAATCTATAAGCACACTTAATATAGCACTCTTGTAGTAATTTTAAACCTGAAATTTTAACAGTATATTGATAATTTTCAAATATGATTTTATTTCAGACACACTGTATCTGGAGGCATAATCAAATAGAATTGATGAGAATATCAAAATAAAAAATATTCTGTGTTCCCAGAAATCTGTGTAACATTATTGTATAAGAACTATAAAGCAATTCAAAAAAATAACATCCAGAAAAGGCTTTAGACAGTAACTCTCATATATATATATTATATATATAACATGTATATATATTGAACATATACAATATATATATTGTATATATAATATATATATTATATATTTATATATCAGTTGAAGTGTCATTAACATGCAATGTTAGTTTCACACTTACAACATACTGACTTAACAATTCTATACATTGCTCAGTGCTCACCATCTGTAACCAAACAATGTTATTATAATATTATTGACTATATTCCCTATGTTGTATTTCTCATGTCTGGGACTTATTTATTTTATAACTATAAGCTTGTACTTGTTAATCCTTGTTATCTATTTCAGTCATCCCTATACCCACCGCTTCTCTGGCAGCCATCAGTTCTCTTTATTTAAGGGTCTGGTTTTTTGTTTGTTTTGTTTTTTAGATTCCACATATAAGTGAAGTCATATGGTACTTGTCTTTGTCTCAGTTATTTTACCTACCCTAATACCCTCTAGATCCATCCATGTTGTCAAAAATGGCAAGATCTTTTTTTTTTATGGCTGAGTAATACTCCATTGTGTATACATACCATTTCTTGTTTTATCCACTCATCTGTTGATATTACTTGGATCCTTTCATATCTTGGCTCTTGTAAATAATGCTGTAGTAAACACACACACACACACACACACATATATATATATATGTAATATATATGTATATATATGTATATATGTATATATATATATAAATATATATATATAAATATATATATATATATATATATATATATATATATATATATATATATATAGTGTTTAAAGTATTAAAGTATAATAGTGTTTAAAATAGTGTTTTCACTTTCTTTGGGTAAATACCCAATAGTGGAATTAGTGGATCATAGGATAGTGCTATTTTTAATTTTTTGAGGAAGCTCCATACTGTTTTCCACAATAGCCGTGCCAAATTACATTCCCACTAACAGTGGATAGCGTTCCTTTGTGGTGTTTTGTTTTGTTTTGTTTTGTTTTGTTGGTGCTTCTACTTATTCGGACAGGTATATGGTGATCTCTCATTGTGGTTTTGATTTGCCTTTCCCTGATGATGAGTGATGTTGATCATCTTTTCATTCTCTTTTGTCTATCTATTGCATGTCTTTTTTGTAAAAATGTCTATTCAGGTCCTCTGTTCATTTTTAAATCAGATTATTTGTTTTTAGGATATGTGTTGTATAAATTATATATTTTGGATATTAAGCCCTTCATGGATATATCATTTGTAAATATCTTCTCCCATTCAGTAGGTTGCCTCTTTGTTTTGTTGATGGCTTCACTCACTGTGTAAAGCTTTATATTCTGATGTAGCCCAGATAGTTTATTTCTGCTTTTGTTTCCCTTGCCTAAGGATAAATAACTAGAAAACTGTTACTAACACTGATGTAAAAGAAATTATTCCTTATGTTTTCTTCTAGGAGTCTTATGGTTTCAGGTCTCACATTCAGGTCTTTAATTCATTTTGAGTTTATTTTTGTCTGTGGTGTAAGAGAGTAGTCCAGTTTCAGTCTTTTGCATGTAGCTGTCCAGTTTTCCCAGCACCATTTGTTGAAGAAACTGTCTTTTCCCCATTGTATATTCTTGCCTCATTTGTCATAAATTAATTCACCATATGAGTGTGGCTTTATTTCTCGATCTGTATTCTGTTCTATTGATCTCTCTGTGGCTTTCATTCCAGTATAATACTGTTTTGATTACTACTGCTTTATAGTGTATCTTGAAATCTGGAATTGTGATATGCCAATTTGTTCTTTCTCAAGATTGCTTTGGTTACTCAGGGTCTTTTACAGTTCCACACAAATTTTAGAATTATTATTTTTTTTTTAACTTCAGTGAAAAATGCTGTTGGTATTTTAATAGAGATTGTATTGAATATGCAGATTGCTTTGGGTAGTATGGACCTGTTAATAATATTAATTGTTCCAATCCACTACCATGGTATGTCTTTCTGTTTGTTCGTGTTATCTTCAATTTCTTTCATCAATGTTTTATAATTTTCATAATACAGGTCTTCTACCTCCTTATTCTTAGGCATTTAATTTGTTTTGGTGCAGTTATGAATAGGATTGCTTTCTTAATTTCTGTTCTGTATTTCATTATTAGTGTGTAGAAATCCAGTAACTTTCTGTATATTAATTTCGTATCCTGCAACTTTACTGAATTCATTTGTCAGTTCTAAAAGATTTTGGTAATGCCTTTAGGATTTTCTATGTATTGTATTATGTCATCTGCACATGGTGACAGTTTTACTTCTTCCTTACCAATTTGTATGACTTTTATTTCTTTTTCTTCCCTGATTGCTGCAGTTAGGACTTCCAATATTGCATTGAATAACAGTAGTGACAGTGGACAATTTGTCTTGCTCCTGATATTAGGGAAAAGCTCTCCATTTTTTTTCACCATCGACTATGATTTTGGCTATGGGTTTTTTAAGTATAGCCTTTACTTTGTTGAGGTATATTTCCTCTCACCTCACTTTGTTGAGAGTTTTAATCATGAGTGGATACTGGCTTTTTTCAAATTATTTTCCTGCATCCCTTGAGAAAATTGTATGATTTTTATCCTTTCTCTTGTTAAGGTGATGTATTAAATTGATTTGTAAATTTTGAACCACACTTTCATCCCTGGAGTAAATCCTACTTAATTATGGTGAATGATGTTTTTTTATGTATTGTTAAATTCAGTTTCTAATATTTTGTGGAGGATTTTCTGCATTTATGTTAATCAAAGATAATGGCCTGAAGGATTTGTTTTTGTTTTATAGTGTCTTTGTGTGGTATTGATATCAGGCTTTTTCTGGCCTCATAGAATGAATTGGAAACTTTGCTTTCTATTTTTTGGAATACTTTGAGAAGAATAGGTATTCGCTTTTCTATAAATACTTGATAGAATTTACATGTGAAGTCATCTGGTCCTGGGCTTTTTGTTGTTGACAGTTTTTGATTACTGATTCAGTTTTGTTACTACTAATCATTCTGTTCAAATTTTCTGTTTCTTCTTGATTTAGTTTCGGAAGATTATCGATTTCTAGGAATGTATAAAAATCTTTTATAATCCTTATATTTCTGTGGTGTCAGTTGTTACTTCTCCTCTGTTTCTAATTTTATTTATTTGGGTAGTTTCTGCATTTTTCTTGATGGGTGTGGCTAAAGGTTTATTAATTTTGTTAATCTTTTCAAAAACTAGTTCTGGTTTCATTTATTTTTTCTAATTTTTGTAGTCTCTTTTTTATTTATTTTTGCTTTAATCTTTGTTATTCCATCCTTCTGCTAACTTGGGGCTCTATCTAGTTTTTTAGGTATAAAGTTGGATTGTTTATTTAAGATTTCTCTTGTTTCTTGATGTTAGCATGTTTTGCTATAAACTTCTCTCTTAGAACTGCTTCTGGTATATCCCAAATACTTGGAACATTATATTTTCATTTTCATTTGTCTGTGTATTTTCTTATTTCCTTTTTGATTTCTTGGCTGGCCCATTCATTGTTTAGTAGCGTTATACTTAGCCTCCATGTCTTTGTGTTCTTTCCAGGTTTTTTTCTTATAATTGATTTCTGGTTTAATACTTTTGTGATTGGAAAATCTCCTGAATTTACTGAAACTTGTTTTGTGTCCTAACATGTGAACTATACTGGAGAGTATTCCACCTGCACTTGAAAAGAATTGTATTCTGGTTTTGGATGGCATGTTCTGTACATAGCTGTCAGATGCATCTGTCTTAAAGTGTCTTTCAAAGTCACTGTTTCCCTGTTGATTTTCTGTCTGAAGGATATATTTTATTGATTTAAGTAGGGTGTTAATGCCCCCTACTATTGTATTACTATCGATTTCTCCATTTTTACTTAAATAATTGCTCTATTTATGTAGATTCTCTTGTGTTGGGTGAATGGATATTTAAAATTATTATATCTTCTTGTTGGATTGTTCCCTTTATCATTATGTAGTGCCTTTTTTTTTGCCTCTTGTTAAAGTCTGTTTTGTTTGATGGAAGTATTACTTCTATGGCTTTTTTTTTTTTTCTACTTACATGGTGTTTGTTTTTCTAGTCCTTAACTTTCCGATTGCATGTATCTCCAGGTCTGAAGTGATTCTCTTGTAGACAGCATTGAGGTGGGGCCTTTTTAAATTTGTTATCCAGTCCTTCATCCTATGTCTCTTAACTGGAACATTTAGTCCATATATATTTAATGTAATTATTGATAGGTACATATGTATTGCCACTTTTTTTTTTTTTACTTTCTTTCTAGTTGGTTTATAGTTATTTCTATTCCTTCGTCCTCTTGCCATATTCCTTTGTGGATTGATGGATTTCTTTAGTGTTATGCTTGAATTCTTTTCTCTTTATGTTTTGTGTATTTATTATAGGTTTTTGATTTGTAGTTATCATTAGGTTCATGTATAACATCTATTTGTAGAGCAGTCTACATTAAGTTGATGGTTGCTTAAGTTCAAACACATTCCAACAGCAGTAAATTTTATTCCCCCCTCCACATTTTATTTCCATGTCATAGCTTACATCTTTTTATTTGTGTATCCCTTGACTTATTTTTATAGATAGAATTGATTTTACACTTCTATGTTTTAAATTACATACTGACTTTCTAAGTGATTTAGTGACTACCTTTATTATCTGTTTGCATTTACTTGTGAATTTATTTATTTATTTTGCTTTGTAATTTTTTTTTTTTTTTTTTTTTTTTTTTTTTACTTCTGGCTATGGCCTTTTATTTGACTCACAGAATTCTTTTTAACATTTCTTATAAGGCTGGTTTAGCAATGATTAACTCCTTTAACTTTGTGTGAAAAACTCTGTCTCCTTCTATTCTGAATGATAACCTTGCCAGATAAGATATTCTTGGTTGTAGGACTTTTTCCTTTCAGCAATTTGAATGTATCATGCCACTCCCTTCTGACATTCAAAGTTGCCAATGACAAATAAGCTATGATAGTCTTAGGGAGTTTCCCTTGTATATAACTGTTTGCTTTGTTCTTACTACTTTTAAAATTCTTTATGCTTTATTACTTTTTGCCTTTTTAGTTATTATTGTCTTGATGTAGCTTCCTTGGCTTAATTTTGTTAGGGGCTCTCTGCGATTCCTGCGCCTGGTTGTCTGTTTCCTTCCCTGGATTAGGGAAGTGTTCAGCTCTTATTTCTTCTGGTAAGTTTTTTATCCCCTTCTCTGTCTCTTGTCCTTCTGGGTTCCCCATAATATAAATGTTCTCATACTTGATGATGTCACTGAACTCTCTTAATCTATTCTCATTTTTCATTATTCTTTTTTTCCCCTTTTTTTGCTGGTCATCTTGGTTGCTTTCCATTACCCTGTCTTCCCTATCACTGATTTTGTTCTTCCACATAATCTAATCTGCTATTGGTTTGATCTAGTGTATTTTTTATTTCAGTTACTGAATTCTTCATGTCTTATTGGTTTTTCAAGTATTTTCTTTCTCGTTGTTGAAGTCCTCACTGAGTTCATTCACTCTTTTCTGAAGTCCAATGAGTACCTTTATGATCATTACTTTGGATTCCTTATCAGGCATATTACTTGTTTCCATTTTATTTCACTCTTTTGCTGTGATTTGTCCATTTCCTTCATTTGGGATGTATTCCTCTGTCTCCTCATTTTGCCTAACTCTCTGTGTTTGTTTCTGCATATTACAAAAATCAGCTACATCTCCTGGTCTTAAAAGTAGTGGCTTTGTGTAAAAAAGCTCCTGTGGTCCTCTAGAGTACAATGCCCTTTATTCACTAGACTAAGTGCTCCAGGTTGGTCTCCTATGTGGGCTCCATGCATCCTGCTGTTTTTGCTGAGCCATGTTTGCCTATAGCCCATTCATCTGCTATGACTTGTTCTACCTGTTGTGGGTACACTGGGCAGCGTTAGCTGTGCTGCTGAAGGGCTTGCCTGAGTCCATGACAGGCAAGGTGAATGGGGTCAGTAGCCAGACTAGATGTCTGCACTTACCCCCATCATTTGGTGCATCCACAGCTGTGGAAGAGACCATTTCCTGTACAGCCAGCTAATATGTTTACCTGCTAGAACTGTAGGCATGCTTATGTGGGGGATTATCACCCCCTCTCCCCAGGGCAGGAGTCACTTTGGAGTGGCATTGGTCCCTTTCTGGGCTGCTAGCATGTGGTGGTGGGGAATGAGCCACTTTGGGGGTATGTCTACTGAGGCTGCAGGTTTGGATGGAGCTGGTCCACAGGAGCACGTGAGGGTGGGGCAAGTACTTGCTAGCAAATTAGGTCAAGAGTGTTAGCGCTGGTTCCTGTAAGTGTCTGGCTACCTAGGCTGGAGAGGGGATGAGAAATGGACCCCCAGAATTTTTGTGCAGAGAGAAATCTCTAAGCTGCCTCTATAGCATATGTTCTGAGATTAGTAAAAAAAATAAAAATAAAAATAAAAAACTTCAGGTATACTACAGGTGCTTTTCAAATGGCTGCTTCTATGCTGTGTCTCAGGCCAAATTATCTATTATGCTAGCTCATTACGGACTGAGACTCAGTTTCCTATCTCCATCTGGCTCTTCTGGAGTTAGATCTGCTGACTTTTAAATTATATACAGAAAACACCAATGATTTTAAAAAGCTCCAAAAGTTAAGTCCCACTGGTTTTCGAAGCCAGATGTTATGGGGACTCAGCTTCTCAGTGTTTAGAGTGTCTGGTGTAGAATCTGATTTTCTTGCTTCTCCATGCTCTGGTGTCCCTCTCATTTGTGATTAATCTTGTCAACCATGTCTCTGCCCCGCCTACCCTTTTTGTTGTGGTCTCTTCTACAATTAACTCTAGATGGTCTGTTTTGGCAGTCTTCTGGTCATTTTCAGAGTTAGTTGTACATATGTAGCTGTTATCTTGGAGTGTCTGGGATGAGATAAGCTCAGGATCCTCCTCCTCTGCCATCTTCCTCCAACTACCTTTCATTTTTTAGTTAAGAATATGGAGTCTGAGGGAGGTGAAGTAATTTAAATTTAACTTAAAAAAGCTTTAATTTCTACATCTAGTCATACTTAAGTGAAAGTTGATAGTTATTATAAGCAGACAGTTGGTATAAATTAGAAATTGATATATAAACTAAAAAGGCAATTGTGAAAGAACTAACATCAAGTATAATTTTCTTCAAACTTGTTTATATTGGATACCAAACCTGCAAGGGAAGTAAAAGATAATATTGAGGTCACTAGTGAGTAAGTTGTGAAGGAAAGATTCAAATACATAGCATGGAGCAGAAATACCACTGAGAGCAGAAAAAGATAAGAAATGTGGACACTAGGATAACTGGATGTGAAGGGAATGGTAGTTTGTGATTATGACAATTGTCACTGAATTATGAAACAGTCATTCTAAGCTAGGAATAGATCAGGAAGGGATTAGAGGCCCTACAAAGAGATGTGTATGAGGCAACTATTGGGAAAACTGAGCCTTAGTGTAGAAAATGAGTAACTAGTAGAAATTTTAAACAACGGTCAGTGAATGCTTGCATTGTACCTGGATTGTTACAGGTTCATGGGGCCGGGGGGAAGCTTTCTTTTTTAAAATATGCATGGAGGACTACAGTCAAAAATGTAACTTAGGACTGTTTTGCTTACAAGTTATGTAAACTCAAACCCAAACAAATAAGTAAAGCCATCTCTGGCTCTAATAAAAGAACATTTTAGTAGCATAGCTGTTTCCAAGCATAAATGATTTAATGCATGCAAAGATTACATGACACATCTGTCACTCAGTGACTGATTTCCTCCATGTTGACTTTTCTTTTAAGAAACCTACTTCACGCACAGAAATGATGACTTAGGTACAGGCACACCTAGCTGAGACAGAGTGCTTCATTCACTATAGTTTCAACCCAAATATTTGAATGTAGTGTCTCTTGTTTAGTTTGAATCACAACATGAACTTTAAACTTTTCGCTGTGGCCAGGAACTTCCTGAGGTATGAACTCCTATCTACAATTATGAAAACTGAGAATGGGAATAACTACTTCTTCCAAGGAAACTCGAAAACGATTGATGTTAAAAGAATGGATGTATACTACAAGGTATGCTGGTTTAAGGTAACTTGTCTATAAAATGTGAAAATTAAAAAAAATCTCCATAGTTTTAGGTTTTCAGAATTGCATAAGTAAAAGAAGAGTTTTTGTTTTTTGTTTGAAATTTGCTTCAGTGGAAACTTAGAGAAGATACCCAGGGATAATAGTAGAGGAAAGAAATCTAGACGAGAAAACCCAATGAGATCTAGTAAGAGATAATAGGGGAGGGTATAGATGCTGAAGGTGTAATTTCACAGAAAGAGCAAATTTATGTTGAGAGAGAAAAAAGAAACAGAGATAGAAGTTAAGGTAGTATGTTCAGAGGGAATGAACATTTTTGAGATGCCAGTGTGACTAGTACAGTGCTTGTTACCAGGCAAATAAATATAGTTGAATCTACTCAGATAAGATAGAACATTATAAAATCCAAGGATAATTGTGTTGGCAATTAGATGCTTTGAAAAGACAATGGATGGTAGCATATCTAAACAATAACAGATCATGGTTTTATAGTATTTGACAGATGGAGAAAGGCGCTTTACCTATAATTATGGCTGATGCTGGAATTGAATTGAAAAAGGTAAAGAAGATGGGTATGAAACCCTTAGCAAGATTTCTTTCTTTCAGAATGGGTCAAGGTTACATTGTAGAAATGGATTTTATGGAAAAATGGAAATTAGTAATTTCTCTTAATACTCTCATAGAAAAAAAATCCCATTTTATTTGAGTAATCATCAGCAATAAAACATACCTTCCTTCGTCCCCCATTTATTAATGAATTAGAATGTGAAAAACCTTAATAATAATTGATATAAAAGGTTCATAAGCATCATTGACATCTTTCTTACCAGGCAGTCATTTTAATCTTAAACAACCAGCATTCCTTTTAAAATGATATTTCATTAAAATAAGTTTTACTATACTATTTGAAAAGGAGGTGTGATGACAGTTTTTAAGAAGATAAGCATGGATGGTACAGAATGCAGTTTAGGATTTGGCCTCCACCTATTGGGATTTTTTTTTTTTTTTTTTAGAATAAAGCGGTAAAATTAGATTAAATATTTTTGGTTTAAAAAAAAATTTATAGCTTTCAAGCTATATATATATAATTTCCAAGGATTGTTATTCCTGAATGTTGAGTAGCTAGAATCATTAGAAAAAGAGCATGAATCAAAATCTAAATTGAAGGTTAGGCTTTAAAACATTGGAGAAAGTGCTGAATTTGGCAAATATGCAAATAACGCTCCTGGTAATAATAACATATAAGTTTATCATCTACTGTTTGATCCTCCAGTGGATAATTAAGCAAGTGCCCTCTCCAAACAGTTTATCCTAAGCATACATTATAATAATGCTAATTAAAATGTTCCATTAATATCTTCATTTCGTTTCATAGCTCAGTTATTTTTCTAGGCAGGTGAACCACTATATGCCTATTATCAGCTTACATTTTGAATCCTATCCAATAGTAGTTTATAATCATTCTATGCCATTTCCAGCTTTGAACTGAGTCCATATGCTGAAGATTTAAAAATACTCTCCCACACTTTGCTTTTTTTATGTTACAAATTTTGTAACCTTGCCAAATACAGTCTTAGATGCTTAGATCTTATCGGACATCTTTTATTTATGAATAGTTAGATTAGAAAGATCTTCCATTCCAAGTGTCTTCAGTTCATGTATATTATGAAACTAATTTACAGGCACTTTACCCAATCATTTGAATTTATTGTGAGGTTAGTTTAACCCACTAATAGCTATGATTGAAAACCAAATCATTGGCAAGACTGTAGGGTATTGGGACCCCAGAATCTCATCTGTGAGGTAGGAACAGCAGGATGAAGATGAACACTGAGGGGCACCTGGGTGGCTCAGTCGGTTAGGTGTCCGACTTCGGCTCAGGTCATGATCTCACGGTCTGTGAGTTCGAGCCCTGCATCGGGCTCTGTGCTGACAGCTCAGAGCCTGGATCCCGTTTCAGATTCTGTGTCTCCCTCTCTCTCTGCCTCTCCCCTGTTCATGCTCTGTCTCTCTCTGTCTCAAAAATAAATGAACGTTAAAAAATTAAAAAAAAAAAGATGAATACTGACAAGTAACAAAGAAGGCCTAAGGCAAACTGCAGTGAGGTTTCTCTTGCCCTTGACATGTCCCACACTGATAGATTTAAGCCTTAATGCATGCCAATATGTTACTAATTTTATATTTTTATGATAGCTTTTTTTAAATTAAAATTTTTAATATCTTAAGAGACGCTAGCATAATTTTTTTGAAATATCCTGCCTTGTACACGATTCAGGAGATAGTCATAACCTCCATGTAGGGACTGATTTCCCTGGACTTGAATAGTGGTGAAACCAAGATGAGGGAGGCATGTGATGCCCTTTCCTTGTGCCAAGGTGTTTTGTATCACTTAATTCATTTCGGATTTACAAGACAAGTTGCATCAGCTTGACAAAGCCACTGAGTTTCCTTGAGGTTCAGTTTATTCATTTTTTTAAGATGAGTGATGATTTTGGAATAGAAGATCTAGTCTCCTTTTTTCCCATTTGTAGCCCAAATACTAATGGAATATTGACAACCACTAACTTAAGGTGTGGAACTGATGGGTATAATGCAATCCCGTCTCTATTTGACATTGACTCCTGAAGGAACTTTGGCCTGGTCATTAAGCACAGGACATCTCTTGGAACACACACCAGTTCAGATGGCAGGGAATAAATTTTTGCTAATAAGACTGGAAAAGAAGTTTGCCAAATCTCTCCGGGAAATAAGGTTTTTACTCTTCTCTAGACCCATAAAATGGCTATAGTGAATGTTTTTATTTATTTTTTTAATTTATTCCCTAACATAGTATCTTGTTACTTACTAGAGAATCAGATTATTCTAAAATAAAGTAGAAGTGAAAAATAAAAGTTACAAGCCTCAATATTAGCTCTGAAGTTAAAATTCTTCTACATATTGTAATCTTTTGCTTGCTGAATAAACTGCAATCATACATACACTGCCCCCTTCCCCTTGAATCTGTGGATGTGTCATCTTTAGTAATTAGTGAAATAGTTTCAACCAAAAATAGAATTTTAGGGTCTATATGAATAGTGAGTAACTTTTGGAACTTCGCTGCATATTTCAATTATGAAATTGAAATGCATAGCTAGGACTCTTAGTTGTTTTAGCTGAATGAATCCATGCCACATGTCCCATTCAGATAAAATCTCTTTTTCCTCTAGAAATTGTCCCCATGAAACTACCGAAACAGTGGGATGTTGTGTTTTTGTTTTTGCCTGTTTGTTTTGTTTTTTTGGTTGTTTCTTTGTTATGTTTTCTTTTTCAGATTGAAAGAAACCTAAGGTTTTACATACAAAGCAACCTGACAGTTTTATTCTGGGTACATAATCAATGAATTTTAAAATAAGTGTAGCTCAGTATTAACTTTCTCCATCAAGAACAACTCAGGCGTGTCTTTAAGTATAAGGTTATGTAAAGATAAAAGTTCATAGAAATAATTTAAATGGGTTAACAGTAGTCTGAATGAGCCAGCTAATGATTGTCTTAGCTCAGCTGATCTGATGTTTGGTATTGTTAAGAGTATAAAATTGATCTCCTAAAATCAAAATACATTTTAGTTAAAAGTCATTGGACACATCAGATAGCGAATGTGTCAGTTTGATCTGGCACTGTCTCGTACCTTTTCACTTGGGTTTATAGAGGAAATTACAGACCTGTGATAGAAGCATATCAGGTATGATGGCCATGTACTTGAAATACCCTCTAAGATAGAAAACTGACTACTTTTAAACACTTTTGTAATTGATAACTGCTCAATAGGGCTGTCTTCTCCAACGTGTACATGTCATCCCAACAGTCAGTGGGCGATGCTGTGCTTTTTAATCATTCCTGAAAGTGTCTGAAGACTTATGGGAATGATAGTGCTGTGTCATCCCAACTGATTGAAACTGCGACATGTTCCTGGAAGTGACTTCATGGTACACTACTATACAAGAAATGAAGGAAAATTACTGCAGGAGAGGGGGTAGAAAAGCTCACTCTACTCATTTAATCTATTTCAGCCTCAGCGAACCTCCCTTCTCTGTACAAATACCATTAAGGTATATCAGCTACAATGAATAAAGGGTTAGCTTCTAAGAAATGGATCTTTGAGACAGTGTCAATAAATATGAATAACCATGTCTTAAGCTTTAGTTAGCATCATTATGCCTACATACCATGCACGTTAATGCACATGGGTGTGTGCATACATACAAGCACATGTACACACATATTCACAAGAGGAATGAATTTATAACTTGTTGAAAAATCGCTTTACTAAATATTCTGTTCTAAATAGGAAAAACTGCTTGGATTATTTTAGTTAGGCTTTAAGCACCTATCTAACATGGGTCTTCTCTAACTGCTTTTGGTATGGGGCATGTTTTAGAAGTTGTCTGTAACTGGTACCTGGGTGGCTCAGTCAGTTAAGTGTCTTACTCTTGATTTCACTTCAGGTCATGATCCCAGGGTCTTGAGATCAAGCCCCACATCAGGCT
The DNA here is from genome assembly GCF_028018385.1 of Neofelis nebulosa. NCBI lineage: Eukaryota > Metazoa > Chordata > Mammalia > Carnivora > Felidae > Neofelis > Neofelis nebulosa. The sequence goes on from NC_080782.1 coordinate 74,284,249, forward strand.
CTGTCCTGAGCATGGAGCCTGCTTGGGCTTCTTTCTCTTCTTCTCTCACTACTCCTCTCCCTCTCATCCTCACCCTGTCAAAATAAATAGCAAGGAAGGAAAGAAGGAAGAAATAGAAGGATATTGCCTGTAAGTTGTTTTTTAAAAAGAGAAGAAAATATTAAAATGAATTTTTCTAAGTCATGTTGCAAGATGACTTCATTATATGCCACATTTCAAATGCTTCAGAGCTAATCTAACAGAAACGCATAAAATGAAGCAGTTTTTAGATAGAGTATATGCAATATTTGTCCTAAAAGTTACATAGCTTTTTAATGTTTTCACTTCCTTATGTTTTTATTGTGTGAATTTATTCATCCTATCATATTTTTCTAAAAGGGGTAATTTGTGAAGAAAAAATTATAACCTTTCCTAGATTGAAATTTACCAGTGTCTATATTCTAAGTCTGTTTCAGATCCCCTTTGCTTTTGCAGTTTCCTGATGATAGTAGGAGTTTCCTAGCATTTTTAACAAATAAACTGAATAATTGTTCATGTGCATGGTTAATTTCCAAGAGAGATTTGAGGCATAATCCTTATAGCATCAAGACTTTGCTCTTTCTTAAAACAAAAACTAAAAACAAAAAACTTTGCTTTTCCTTCCCAAACATCTTTACCACATCATCTCCAAATTCTGAGGACACAAGTTCCAACAAGAACTGATTATCTGCTTTGTGTAGGGCCAACTGGATTTTTAAAAAAAAATTTTAACGTTTATTTATTTTTGAGACAGAGAGAGACAGAGCATGAACGGCGGAGGGTCAGAGAGAGGGAGACACAGAATCTGAAACAGGCTCCAGGCTCTGAGCTGTCAGCACAGAGCCCTATGCGGGGCTTGAACTCACGGACCGCAAGATCATGACCTGAGCCACAGTCGGCCGCTTAACCGACTGAGCCACCCAGCGCCCCCCAACTGGATTTGTTGAATCATGATTGATATCCCTAGCATCAGCAGAAATCTAATCCTGTTTTTTCTTTCTCTAATAACTACATCCAGTCCCTACAATATTCTGTTTAGCCCCAAATCTGACTTATATTCCATTTCATTCCCAATCCACAAATCTTTCCTTTGTGGCCTTGAAACTCCTGGGCTCTCATCATGGAATGTCACATCCTTTCACTACTGCTTTGCAGACAGCAGGTCTTCCCCTTTAAAGTAGGTGATGTTTTTTACTCTTTATAGTCTTTCTGATCAATTATCCTTTTTTTTCAGAGATAATTTTAATATCTGCCTTATTGACAACTACTCTTTCACTGACTGGTCATCATTTTTCAAAATTGCGTTAAAATTTGAATAATCCATCCAGCATCCTGTCCATTTGATTAATTTCTTTACTTTCATTGACTTTTCCTCTGTGTTACATTCCTAAGTTTATTATACTCTTAAATTTGTCAAGAAATGCAGTACATCCCAAATCTCAATTTCAAATACCCTCCACTTAGAGCACTCCCTATAATATTTAAAATTTATTCTTTCTATAACTGACGTTAATTAATAATCCTGTTCTCCTAAGTGACTATTTCACAAGTTATTTTGTAAAATCTCCTCACACTTCCAAAATCTACCTTCTGTATGGCCAATAACCTTCCTATGTGAGTTCTCTGCAGACAACAATCACTAGCGGTATAGTGTTTTTATAATTTGCAAGGTAATTTAAATTTTGTATTTCCTTAAAAAAGATTATGAGGTGATCTTTGTGTTTATGTTTTAGTTTAACTTCATTACAGTCCCAGAATGATATTTTCTTCTTCCCACCAAATATGCTTTAATAGTTTAGAATAATTATTAATGACTGTACCTATGAAAATAATACATTTACTCTGAAAAACTGGCATTAGAAAAAGTTGACAATATGACTTCCAGGAATGGCATTGCCTTGGTGTCATCATCAGTTTAAAATTTGGCAAATTTTGAGCTAGCACCCACAGATCTTTACTAATATCAATTTTAAATGCCCATGTAATGTAAATTTTGATTATTTTCAAGGAATTCAGCCTTTGACATTAATTGACCTTACTGCATAGATACATGCACAGCTCTAAGTTCTGAGGTTAGAGTTCCACAGCCAAGACCACCCAGTACTATATATTGAAGGGAATGACGGTGACATATTACTTTGGAGTAATAATTGATTTTCTTTTGAACTGCTCACCTGATCCCACACCCAATGCTAATTATCTTGATTTATGTTCTCAGAAATATACCTAAAGACTCAATTCCTTTTAACTTCACTGACTTTTTTCTTCTTTTTTTAATGTATAATTTACAAGCAATGAAAACCACTCATGTTAAGTGTAATGTGTGATGAATTTTGATAATTGAATACAGCTGTGTAACTTCCACACCATCAAGACAGAGAAAATTCCATCACCAGGGTTACCTTTTCTCATGTTAGCTTGTAATATTGCTTATGTTTAATAACAGAAATTCTTGACATAACCATGAGGGCCAGGGCAAACTTTAACAATGCTGAGCCCTTCTGTTAGTGTCAGCTGGTTCTGGATATCAGGGTATTCTTTTCTCTTTCACTCAGTTTCTCGCTTAACTGAGAAGAAAATATTAATCATATTGTCACTTCTACATCTTCCTAGTACCACCTACACATATCTAACTTTGGAATAAATATGCTTTCAGCTAGTTTCTGCTGAAATAGGTAAATAAAATGTCACTATTCCTATACAAGGCAAAGGCAAACCCTTTTCCCTGTGTAATAGATGTCACCCCATATTACAAAATCAAGGACTTTACTTCTACAATTTTCTTCACTCCCTCTAAAATATTAGTTTTTCTTGTATACTGTGTCATCTTCATCAGCACACAGTCTGTTATTTCATACCTTAAAAAAAAAAAACAAGTTTCACTTGATTATCCTTTTCCAGCTTTTATGGCACTTCTGTCATTTCAAATAAAATTACTTAACTATTGCACATATTCAGAGTTACTTCATTCCTAGTCTCCTTATATCTCATTTCATTGTTCCTGGCATCTCACAGTAGCAGCTACCATCAGGGTCACTAGTGACCTCTATATTGTCCAAGCCATGGTTTAGTTCTCAGCCCTCGTTTTATTTGACTGATTAGCAACATGATCTGATTGCTCCCACAGTTTTGAAACCCTGCTTTCATCAAATTTTGCAATAACAAGATCTCCTAATTTTCATCTCAATCCTTTTTAACCTCCATTGATCTTTTTCTTTTTGCTGATGTGCATTTCAAACGGTAACCTAGGATTGTGTGTTAACACAAATCATCCTCTCTGTTAACAGTCATTCTCTGGGTGATTGTGTCCAAGTGATTATGCCACCTATAGAAAAATAATTCCAGAATTATGTCTCCATTCCAGACCTTCCCCATGGATTTTAGACATTTGTATTGACCAGTGTCTCAAATTTGGCATAGGTTACTATTCTTTTTACTGTCCTATTCTTAGGATAGTGTGTGATATCGGTTAGTATCCTAGGAATCCATCTAAACTAGTCACCATTCCCACCTGGGATGATACAAACTATATTTCACAGAGTATCTTGCCAGATGGCTTCTGGGTTATAAAATATTTTTATGGCTTCTGAGTGTCTCTGGCAATGGGTGTCCCAGAATTGCTGGTAGAGATGGCAGTGTTGAGGATATCTTGCGATGGGGTTGTGTGGAAGAAACAGTGGAGGCAGGGTCAAGGCTGTGGTAACAGCACTTATGGCACCAGTAGCAGCTGCACAAAGAATGAATAAATGTTGACAAGCCCCTGGCTTCCTGCTTAGCCAGTTCGAACACAGCAGCAGAAGCCTCACTTGGGCAATCCCAGGCTTGAAATAACACCATTTCCCCCATTGCTTCTCTAGCCGTAAGAGGAATAGTGACTTCTTGCAGTTATTTGTTGTTTGGTAATCTCACCTATCCTTTTTTTGCTCCTACAGTTCTTCAATCATGCTTTTGAAAAAGAAATTCTCTAAATTATCTCTATTTAAATTCCTTGAGTAGCTTCTGCTTGCATGATTGAAGACTGATAAACTACTCAGCCAGAAGGTCTCCGAGGAAACAGAACTTTTGGGATTAGTTATCTAGCAAAATTTGGCTTGAAAAAAGTGATGACATCCTTATCAGTGGAAAATAAATGAGAAGAAAAATTGATGTTACTCAGAGACAGATGCAGTGACTGATGACTTTGGTCTTCCTTTTTTGAAAGAGTGAAAAAGTCTTCGTTTGGTCAAAGGAGAGTTGCATCCTTTTAGGAAGAAGCATGGTTATTGTCTTTTGCTGAGCAGCCAAATAGCGAACAGTGCCAAATGGTGTCTTATCTCTCAGCTCTACACCAAGCCATTCCACACCTCATTTTTACCTTCAAGTTAGAAAACATATATTACATTTCCCAATCTTCTTTGCCAGCTGGCTTCTTCATTGCATCCTTCCAGTGGAAGGCATGGGCAAAGGATTTGAATGCAGGAAGAAAGGAAAAACCATGCCATTTTCCAACTTACTAAGGCAACTTATATTTGGGTAGTTATAAATTATTGGTGGGGAAGTGATAGCTTAAATGGCTCAAAAAAAAAACTCAAAAATCATCCTGGCTAATTTATTACTCCAACAATGTGTCCAACACTGGATAATCTGGGGATTCTGTTCCATGTCAGCAGGACTCAAATATGCAAGATTACAGACTATCCACCATCTGGAACATTGCTAGCTGTTGTGGCAGGGTTAAAAAAAAGCTCCTGGAACTATTTTTCATTAGCAAAAAAAAAGTCACTTGCCTATACATAACTCAAAAATCATCAGGAAGCTGGAGATACTTGGGGAACAGCATTAAAAACACTCTAGTTACCTTCCAGCATACGAACTTGTGCTTCTAACACCTTTATAAACAATCTTCAGAAATAAAATCCCTATACAAAAGAGAGACAGACAGAGATAAAGGAGGGAAAGAAAAACAAATCCTAAGATATTTTCAGAATTGTACTAATATTTAATGGAAGCACCATTTTAAATCAGAATTTTCCCCAGTGTTCCTCATTGCAATCAATTGGTACTCCATGAACTCAGTTTTTTAAGCACAAAAGTCTTAGATTCCTTTGTCTTATATCACATATCTAATACATGAGAAATTCTGGCCACTTCCATCTCTGAAATGTTTGCTAGCCCTAAAAAAATTTCTAGCACTTCTCTTAGTTACCACATTGGTCCAAGCGACAATCACTTCTCACAACAGCTATTATAAAAACTTCCCAACTGACTTCTCTGTTTCTACTCTTTTCAGCATGAGTCCTGATAAACCCTCTCAATATGTCAGTCATAGTTTGTTCCCTTCATTAGATTCCTCTAATGGCATTTCATCTATTGCAAAGTAAAGTTGCAGAGCCATGCTCTATGGTGCTCTATACAGTCTGATCCTGAACCTACCTGATGGCATCTTCTTTTTCACACTTCTTCTTCCTCATTTTCCTTTCACTGTTCGTTCCTCAGGCTTGGCCTTTATCCTCTCCTTTGTCTGGAATATACTTAAACAGATAGATGATAACACACACTCCCATTTAATTAGGTTCTCTGCTCAAATATCAAGTCTTACTCTTTGTTTGCTATATCTGAAATAGAACATTCATAATATTCTAGGTGCATGCCTTGGTTTATTTGAGTTCATGGCAATTAAAAAAAACTATTTGTTTTCCTACTCTAGGAAATAGATTTTATGAAGACATTAAGCTTTCCTTGTGTGTGTGTGTGTGTGTGTGTGTGTGTGTGTGTGTGGTGTGAGATTTGCTTGCAAATGATTAGAAGAACAACTTGTTTAGGCAAATTAAGCAATATTTCATGGAGTTGTCGGTACATTCTGGTATCTTTACACAAAAGTACTTCGTATACAATTTTTTCCCTTCCCTACCTGGTGTCACTGTATGCTACAGACCTATCTATTAAATAATGGTAGCTACACACTTGGGACAGAGTGAATTGTTCTAGTGTAGGTAAGTAGAAAGATGTACACATACATACATAAAATGGAAATGGTAATATTAATCAATGTCTTTGTTATATACATAAGCACTGAGTGTTTAGAGATGTTTAAGGGTGATTCAAAGAAAGATATATGACAGTGTTAAATCATTTGGCATCACTCCACCATTTGGTTTACTGCTCTTATTAGTCCTTGAACATTCCAAAGAGTGTGAAAAACAATTTCTTTCACCACTCATTTTTAGGTTTGCACTTATGAGTAAGTGATAAAAAGGTTAAATGAGATGTGATAGAAGTGGAATGGGGTTGAGACCCATGGAAGGGTAATAATGAATTTGACTTCGGGTTCTATAGGGATACTGTTAGTTTTACATCGATATGTCAATAACATACCTTAGTGAATAAGGATACTTAAAGTCTCAAAGTGAAATTTGTAAATGCAAATACTTAAAAAGATTATATCTTCTTGACATATGAATATTACAAAGTGTTTATGACCCCTCTGATAAATGTGCTGTTATTAAGATCTTGGGACTCAAATTCATTGTTTGAAGGTGTTTTCCCTTAAGATTTGTTAAAAAAGGTTTTTATGGGGCGCCTGGGTGGCGCAGTCGGTTAAGCGTCCGACTTCAGCCAGGTCACGATCTCGCGGTCCGTGAGTTCGAGCCCCGCGTCAGGCTCTGGGCTGATGGCTCGGAGCCTGGAGCCTGTTTCCGATTCTGTGTCTCCCTCTCTCTCTGCCCCTCCCCCGTTCATGCTCTGTCTCTCTAGTTTGCCAAATCACAAAAAAAAAAAAAAAAAAAAAAAAAAAAAAGGTTTTTATGCTTTCATCCCTACAAACTGTTCCTGTCTACATTTTATGCAACAATTTTCTAAACTGCCATCAATATCCCAACAAGCAATAGAACTATTTATGAAAATTTGTTATTAAAGGAATTATTATGCAATTAGACTATAGCAAAATTATTTATTGTGTTTGTTTAAATTTTTTTCATCTACCACAATTTTGGTTTTCACAAGCTATTTATAAAATCAGAAAGAAAAAGTTGTGAAGCCTACCATAAATGATGCTACACAATAGAAAAAAAAAAAGAAAATTTAGAAATAATTAAAATAACGTGTAACATCACTTTTGCTTACTTTCATCAGGGATTTTACCAGGATCAGGGATGTATGTGAGGTAAAAATTTAGAAATTCTATGCTTGGGAAAATCTGTGAGGAAGGATAGCTAGTGAGAATATAAGGGAAGGATCTGGAGAATCAGAGGGTAACAATGACTACCACAGACCTGGGGAGTCAGAGGGTAAAAAATGACTACCACATCAGTGAACAACACAGTAACGTGTATGTAAATGTAAATCTACTCGCTTCTGTTGATACCTCATGTGTGAAGACTAGTTAGAAATACAAATCTCAGGCCCCATCTCATACGTATTACCCAGAATCCGCATTTTGAAAGGCTCTTTGTGTGTTCCTTAGATTTTGAGAAGCCCTGGCCTAGTAAGCTACTGTGAATTAGTTGGGATTGAGTAGTGTCTACCATACTGGAAATCCTGGACTCGGATCTTACTTTCTATCACAACTTCCATCTATAACAGCTTCTAGCTGCTCCATTGGACACAAGATACAAGGCTATTGAGGAACAAACTTGATACTTCTCTAAGTACTAAGACTTGGATTTCTATGGTAATGGAGAAGAGCAACAAAAGAGAAGTTAACTACAAGTTTACCCCAAGGTATACTATGTTTTGGTGAACAAAGCAATAGATTCCTTAGGTCTTATATACTTAAAGGGTACCAACGTATTTTATGGACTGTCACTGCTTGTTTACCCAGTGCTTCTCAGGTAGTCTGATGCTGTTCTGAGGGATTAAAAAATTAGCAATTTTTGCCATATATTTTTGAAATTTTAGATGAAAGATTATATTGGTCAAAACAAGTTTTGCTTATTAATAAATTATTAGACTTTGTACATGAGATACATAAACTACTTGCGTTATTTCTTCTTTTCCACCCTGAGTTGTTCATTTTGTTTAATAACATAGTTTATGTCTATAGACAATTTATTTAAGTTTGCATTTTGTTGTTTCACTTAAGTTATTGTCCAATTAGCAAAATAGATCAAAGGCTAAAATGCTGAGAAATGTTTACTGTAATGCAAGTGTTGTTAAAACAAAAATTTACATATTATTACAAAATTTATCAAGTGGCACTATTGAATTCTATGTAGTATTAATATCATGAAATATGGAATGCACAAATACTCTCTGATGATTTTCTTTTTAATAGGATGAAAACATTCTTTGTGGAGTATAAATCCATTCTTGGCATATGTAACATTCATAAATGAAAGAATCAATCTATGATTTTTATGTTGAGCTCATTGCTGAAAACCACACAAAAAAGAATTCTTTCCTCTATTGATGATTATTATGAATAATGATATAAAATAGAATGAGACCAGAAATGATGAAAATCAAATAAATAAACCCTCAAAATGGATTTTTTATACTTCTGCATTCAAGGAAAACAGTTGGCTTTTAAAAAATGCCTTCTGATTTGAGAATTGTTAAGAAAAAACAATGAAAAATACAACCATGAACTAGTCAGAGAAACAACCTCCAGGTTTCGGTGTGCAGTGCTAAGATAATGTGCAAAGATGTGTGCAATAAATACAAGACATTTTTCACACCATGTAGTAGCTATAAAAGGAAATATGGTCCTATTTTTGAAGTGGGAGGAGATTTTTAAAAATTAATACGATTTTCTATGATTTCAAGGGATGTGTTCAGTATCTTGAATAGCCTGAACTTAACATGCTTTGCTGCAGAATCATCACAATATTTAATGCTTAGATAAGATCTCAGCTTTTTAAAACCAAACTGTGTGGAAAAACACTGGGCTATCTAGAGTTTGGCGTTTTTACTGCACCTAATGATTTCTTCTGTTACAATGGAAAATAACTAATGGTCATATTTTATAACCACATTCAACTATAACAAAAATGAACTCTGAGGAAAGAGCTTCTATACCTTAATTTGATCAAAGGGTAGAGTTGAGATTGATTTGCCCCTGTTTTAAGCTGAAATACTCAGTCTTCCATCTTTTGAGTATAATGTCCTGTCAGCTTTGTATCTGACAGTATCCTTACGGTATTTTCTAGTGAGAAATATTATCTTCATTTCCGGGTCTTTGTTCTATCTGCATATTCTGAGACATCTGACATAGCTACCAAATGATATCAACAGTTCTCAATGACATTAATACTGAGTAATCTATATGGAGTATAAGTTAAAAAAAAAAACAATAAACAGGCAAAACAGACTCTAATACTTCTTGTAATCTATTTATCATCAAGCCAGATGCAAGTATCTCACTATTTCTCTAGCTTAAGTAAACAATAATCTTATCAATTAAATATTTACATTAAAATGTGATTTAACTCTTTAAGTTATTTAAAGATGGGGACGTATGTAGTTCCATAAATGCCAAATAAACCATCCTGGGGATTGTTAATGCAAAATTTTTCACACAGGTAGAAATGCGTCTCTTCTTTATCTCCCCATCTGCAACTACAATCACTATAAACAATGATCTAAAAAGCAGTAAAGATACAGATGTAGACGAACTGCTAAAAGTTAATAATTTTAATTAATCAGGTGTTTTCCTTATTCCTCCATACACACTGTATTTTTCTAAGTATCATCTTAGTTGTATTTGTATTATCAATAATTACCCAGATTCCATATTTTTTCTCTACCTTATTGATTAAATATTCTCTACCATATCTATTAAATATTTCCTCATAATATTAAATTTATACCCCCCACACTTTCAGGAACTCATTATTTCACACCTATATTGAACACTAAATAAAATTTCATGTTATTGTAAAATTTTTGTAATCTCTTTTGTGTTCCATCAATATTTAGTACATATTTGGACACTATGTTATTAGGTACATACACAGGATTATCATACCTTCTTGACTGATTCATCATTTTACTATTATATATGTCTCTCTTCTCTAAAAAAACTTTTTTCTCATTCTTCGTATTTTTTAACACTTTATTTTCATTTGAAATATAGTTGACATAAAACAATAGTTTCATTTGTATAACATAGTGGTTTCACAATTACAAACATTAGGAAATGCTCACCATGATAAGTGTAGTTACCATTTGTCAGCATACAGTGTTAGTATAATATCATTGACTGTATTCCCTGTGCTCCACTTCTCATCCTTCTGAATTAGTTATTTTATAACTGGAAGTTTGTACCTCTCATTTCGGTTCACCTGTTACACTTATCTCTGCACTCTCCTCCCCTCTGGCAAACCCTAGTTCTCTTTATTATTCTGTATCCATTTTTTTTTTCCATTTCCTTTTTTAGATTACACATGCTAGTGAAATCATGTAATATTTATCTTTCTCTGTCTGACTTATTTCACTTAGTCTCCTCATATGCTAGAAGACCATCCATATTGTCACTCATGGGAAGATTTCCTTCTATTTTATTGCTGAATAATATTCCATCTTTTTTATCCTTTTATCTATCAATGGTTGCTTAAATGGCTTCCATATCTTGGTTATTGATTAATAATGCTGCAGTAAATACAGGAGTGCATATATCTTTTTGAATTAGTGTTTTCATGTTCTTCCCATAAATATCAGAAATGGGAATTGAATACTAGATCGTCTGGTATTTCCTTTTTTAAGTTTTTGAGGAAACTCCATACTGTTTTCCATAGTGGCTGTATCTGTTTACATTCTGACAAGCAGTGCTTGAGGGTTCCTTTTTTTCCACATCCTCAACAACAGCTGCTATTTCTTGTCTTTTTCATACTAGCCATTCTGCCTAGTCTGAGATGGTATCTCATTATGATTTTGATTTTCATTTCCCTCATGATTAGTAATGTTGAGTATCTTTTCATATTTCTGTTGGCCATCTGTATGTTGTCTTTGGAAAAATGTCTATTCAGATCTTTGTATTTTTTACCAAATTATTTTTGGGCTTTTTTTTTTTTTTTTTTTTTTTGATGTAAGAGTTCTTGATATATTTTGGTTATGGTCCATTGCCAGATACATTCCAAATATCTTCTCCCATTCTATAGGTTGCCTTTTCATTTTGTGGATGGTTTCCTTTGTTATGCAAAAGCTTTTTGGGTTAATTAGTCCCATTTGTTTATTTTTGCTTTTGTTTCCCTTACTTGGGAAGGTGGATTCAGAAAAACTTTGCTAAAGGCAATGTCCAAAAGATGACTGCCTGTGTCTTCCTTAAAAGGAGGGTATCTTTTGTCTGTTGTGTATTCTTGCCTCCTGTGACACAGTTTAATGGGGTGTATAAGTAGTGGGTTTATTTCTGGACTCTCTGTTCCATTCCAAAGGTGTTTGTACCTGTTTTTGTGCCAGTACCCTACTATTTTGATTACTATAGCTTTTTAGTATACTTTGAAATCTGGGATTTTAACATCTCTAGTTTTGCTCATCTTTTACAAGATTGCTTTGACTCTTTAAGGGATTTTCTGGTTCTTTAAAATTTTATAATTGTTCTAGTTTGTGAAAAATACCATTGGGATTTTGACAGGTATTGCACTAAATCTGTACATTTCTTTGGGTAGTATGAATATTTTAACAATACTAATTCTTTCAAACAATGTGCATAGTATATCTTTGTGTTTGTATACTCTTCAATTTCTTTTGTCAATGTTTTATAGTTTTCAGAGTCTAGGTCTTTCACTAACCTGGTTAAATTTATTCCTAGGTATTGTATTCTTTTTAATACAGTTATAAATATATTTTTTCAATTTTATTATTAGTTTCTTTATTATTTCTTTATTTTTATTTATTATTAGCAATGGAATACATTTATATTAATTATATCCTGAAAATGTACTGAATTTATTTAGTTTAGTATTTTTTGGTGGAGGTTTATTTTTTCTATATTTAGTACCCATATCATCTGCAAATAGTGACAGTTTTACTTCTTTCTTGCCAATATGGATAGCTTTCATTTTATTTCTTGTCTGCTTTCTGTGGCTAGGACTTGGAGTACTGTATTGAAAGTGGTGAGAGTAGACATCCATTTTTTGTTCCTGATCCTAGAGAAAAAGTTTGAATATGATGTTACCTGTAATATTTGATTTTTGTGATATATATCCTATGTAGCCTTAATTGAGGTATTTTCCCTCCATACACATTTTGTTGATAGTTTTTGTCATGAATGCATGTTGAATTTTACAAAGGGTTTTTCTGCATCTATTGAGGTTATCATATGATTTTTATATTTAATTTTGTTAATAAGGTATATGATACTGATTGAATTGAACTATGCTTGCATCCTTGGAACAATCTCTCTTGATTGTATTCAATGATCCTTCTAATGTGTTGTTGTATTTGGTTTGCTTATATTTTGTTGAGGACCTTTCATCTCTGTTCATCAGTGATATTTGATTGGTCTGTAATTTCTTTTTTTGTAGTGTCTTTGTGTGGTTTTGTTATCAGGGTAAACCTGGTCTTGTTTAATGAGTTTGGGATCATCCATTTCTCTTCTATGTTTTGGAATCGTTTGAGAAGGATAGGTTTTAATTCTTTGTTCAATTTTTGCTGGAATTCACCTGTGAAGCCATCCAATTCTATACTTTTGTTTCCTATGAGTCTCTTGAAACTCATGCTAGCTTTATAAGGGATTAATCTGTTACCTTTACTATATGTTTGTCTTTACCTATGAAAATTGTTCCTTTTATAACTTCTTTTACTTTTGGTCTTTTCCATTTTATGTAAAGATTATTGAATAGTGATGAATTCCTTTAACTTCTGTTTTCTTGGAAACTCTCTATGTCTCCTTTAATTCTAAATGATAACCTTCACAGGTAGAGTACTGATTGTAGAATTTCCTTTCAGCATTTTGAATATATTGTGCCATTCCCTTCTGGCCTTCGAATTTTCTACTGAAAAATAAGCTGGTAGTTTACCTTGTATATAATCTTGCTTTTCTCTTGTTGCTTTTAAGATTCTTTCTTTAATCTTGGCCATTTTAATTTTCATTGTCTTGATGTGGACCTCCTTGGCTTAATCTTGTTAGGGACTCTTTGTGCTTCCTGGGTCTGGGTATCTACTTCCTTTCCTAGATTAAGTTCTTAAAGATAGTAGCCTTATGTAAAGGGTATCCTGTGGGGCCTAGTAGCACAATCCTTCCTAGTCACCACAACCAGGTACTCCAGGGGTGTTCCCTGTGTGGACTGCACCAACTCACCTATTGTAACTGAACCACAACTGCTGTGGGCACCCTGTTGGACAGGGCTGTGCCACATTGTGCCTGACAGAGAGGGCGAGCTGTAGCTGCTATGGAAGTGCTGGTAGACAGGGCTGGCCCCCAGCCCAGGTGGATGTATGTAATAAATGGCTGCAAGCACTGCTGCCACACAGGTGGGCAGGTCTGGCCTTCAGAATGGCTAGCTGGGAGGCCCAGCTGTAGTTCTGTTGGCTTGCTGATGGGAGGAGTTAGTTCTTCATACAGCTGGCTGAGAGTGTCTGCTATGGCTGTTGTGGGTATGCTAGTGAGCAGGGCTGATCCCCAACCAGGACAAGAGTTGCTTTGGGTCGGGAGGCTCTGGCTCTACCTGGAGCTGACTTCTGAGTGTGGTGGGGTGGTAGTCATTTACAGGAATGCCACTCCTGACCAAGGCTGTTCATCAGGTGTGGCTGAGCAGGAACCACTTAGTAGGGGTGCCTGGTGTACTGAGCAGGTTGAGTGGGGCTGCCTGCAGGGGAACCCTGGGGCAGGGAAAGCATTGCTGTAAAGGTAGATGGAGAATGTCAGAACTAGCCTCCACAAGCTTTGGGCCAGCTAGGCTGAAAGAGGTCAAGGAAAATTGCACCACTAGCACTTGTGTTTTTTGGAGAAAGCTCCTTTGGATACCTGCTTCTCTGGTACACATCCCAAAATTACTCAATATATCTCCTTAACAAATAACCCAGGTGCTTTTGAAACTTCTGCTTCTGTGCTGTTCTCTCAGTGACACAGCATGCTGGCCCCTTTAAGAGTGGAGTCTCAATTTTCCCAATGTTAAGCACCACTGATTTTTTTTTAATTTTTTAACATTTATTTAGTTTTGAGAGAGAGAGAGAGAGAGAGAGAGAGAGAGCAAGCGAATGGAGGAGGGGGAGAGAGAGAGGGAGTCACTGAATCTGAAGCAGGCTCCAGGCTCTAGGCTGTCAGCACACGGGGCTTGAACTCATGAACTGTGAGATCATGACCTGAGCCAAACTTGGATGCATAACCAACTGAGCCACCCAGGTGCCCCAGCACCACTGAGTTTTAAAGCTACATGTTATGGAGGCTTGTCTTCCCAGTGTAATATTTTAATGGTTGCTAAAATATGCATGTTAGTTTTTCTTTCTTTTTTTTTTTTTACTACTTCCATTCAAATGATAAAAATATCTTACAGTGTAATAACTTTACAAGAGTATCATAAGGTTCACTTTTTGTTTTGTGAATTTGTCTTACATTTTATTCTTAAACTGAAACTGGATGGCCATTTTTTCTTCTGCAAAAGTGCTATCAAGTTTTTAAAACACTTATACAAGTACTTCATCTTGCTGGTACTTTTCATCCTTTCTTGCAGCTTTATGGTTTATATGACATCATTTTACATCAGTCTAAGTAACTTCCATTAGCTTTTATTTTAGTTTAGTATTCCTGATGACACATTGTTTCAGTTTATGTCTGTCTGAAAATACCTTTATCTCTATTTTGCTAAGAAATTGTAGTTGAATATAGAACTTTAAATACAGTTTTCATCTTTCAGAACTTTCGAAATATTCTATTTTCTGACTTCTATTTATTCAAAATTAGCATTCATTTTGTTGTTTATTTTATGTATTGTTTCTTTTTTTCTCTAGCTGCATATAAAAATATGCACTTTATGTTTTGATTTGGTTTTTACATTTTCAGCAATTCAGGTATAATATACTTAGATGTGATTCTTAAATGATCCATTTATGCTTGTATTTCATTGAATTTTATGACTCTTGATGTCTGTATCTACAAATCTGAAATCTTTGTGGCCAGTAAATCTATAAATATATTTTCTGGTTTATTTTCTTTCTCTTTTCCTTCTGAGACTTAAATTGCACTTCTCATTTCATTCCAATTTTCACTTCACCTTTTCATTCCAATTATAATATATGTGCTGCTGAAGTGAGCATACTTGGACTACCTTTTTAAACACCTCCTGTAGCATTTTTTTTAATCATAGTTGCAACAGTTATTTTACAATCCCATCCGAAAAAATAAAGCCCCATCTGATTAAACCATCTGCTCAATCTGTGGGTCTATTTGTATTGACCGTTCCCTTTTCTGGAGATGAGATAAATTTTCTAGCTTTTTCATTTATAATTTTTTTTTCTAAATTTTACACCGTATATTTTACATAAAAGTCTACTAGATAACAAAGTAAATAATATATATCCTTAGAAAACAGTGCATAACTTTTTTTTTATTTTATTGCTGCAGTGGGATACTGAATCTATCTTACACACAGTTGAACTTGTTTGGGGTTTGTTTTGATTCAGTTTACCACTGACTTAAAATGTTCAGTTGCTTGTTTTGGACTTTTTCTTAAGCGGGGCTTGCCATCTTTGAACTGTCAAGGTTTGAAGAATTCCTTTAACCTTTACATGGAATGCATCAGCTCTCTGCACAATGAGAGATCTCTGTCTGCTTTGGATTCTGGCTATCAGTTTTATGGGTTGTTGGCAAATTTTCTCTGCTTTCTATTCTCATATGTCTTTGTGTCTTTTGGGAAGTCTTTCTCTGCTTTGTTGTCTGCCCCCTGCCTTACATTTTGTAAGGACCTGGAATGGTTAGAGCGTATTTTCTCAGCAGCCCCCGCTCATTTTCAGACTTCAGTAGCTAAAAGCCTAATGGACCTTAAGGAATTTTTCTTTCAAATATCCTGATTTGACCCCAGTCTTCTATACATGGAAGTTCACAACACTTAAGTGGGTTTATTCCACCTCCCTCTTCTGCTCCATCTTTTAGTAGGTAAGAACTATTTTTAAAAGAGTTAAATAATCACCTGCTTTTGCCTTTTATCGTCTAAGGCAGATTTCTGTTCATCTGGACCCTCCACTACAGATAAGAGGAGTTGTGCTTTTTTCTCTTTTAAGAAGGGCTTGCCCTTTTATGGAATTTATTTATAGGTTTGTCTGTAGCCACAGTTCTATGGTGAAGTTAACATCTGTGAGTTTTAGCCTTTCCATTTTGATTTAAGTGAGAATGACATTTTCTTTTGATTTTTCTCACACTAATCAGAAATGGAAGTCATCTGTGCATTATAGTTTACAAGTGTGTTTCCGACATTTTTATTTACCTCTTTCAGTGAAAATGACTGATCAGCATGCCTCTAATCGCAAAACCAACATTTGAAGTCCATGTTTATTCTGGAAATTAAGTCCTGTTCTGCAATTTTCTATTGGGCAGATCTATCTTTTTATCTATCATCTATCTGTTCTACCTATCTACCTATCAATCTATAGGGAACTCTTACAGTTCCAAACCTGAATAAAAATCCCATCCTCCTGGTAGACTTATCCTTCTCAAAGTATCATTATCCACCCAAGTTATTCAATTCAGAAATTCCTTCATTTTTCACTTTGTCCTCTACCTCAACTTAAGCATGCAAACAACTTATGTCTCTACTTTCTGTGATACCATTCAGTCTTCCTCCTTCTCTCCAACTCCACTGCCACCATTATAGAATAGACCATTATCATCTCTTCTCTGAATAACTGACACATACATTTAACCAAGTTTCTCTGACTTGTCCCCTTAAAATATTCCTTAAATGCTAATCTGTGTGTGTGGATTATTATAATTGTCTTCCATTATCCACGTGATAAAATTACTTCAATTTCTCCCGTCATGATCTTATTCTTGTTTATTTCAACATCTTTTCCACCCTTCTCTTATAAATCACTGCAAATTGTATGATTTTAGTTTAGTTCATTGAACATCTCTTGTTTTTTCTAACCTCTAAGAATGTATACAGGCTATTAAAGCTGTCTGTTTACTCTTCTTTCTCTCTAGACTTTTAATTTATCTTCATAAATGTAAAGAAACAATAAAACAAATTGAAAAACCCTTAATAAATGTTACTCATCCATTAAACTTCGACGACAGATATTATTGATCACTTAAATTCAATGTTACATACTTAGGGTTTGTCTTTGTAAATCATCCTCTGTTTGTCCTTCTATACTGATGTGTAAGTTCTTCTTTTATGATCCCTAACCAGATAGTGAGACCTTAATTTTTTTATGCCTAGTATTGAGTACCTGGTGCACCACAGGAACTATCATGTTAAGTAAATTGAAGGAAAGTACGATTCTTCTTTTGGAATTAGGAACCAAAGGAAGGACAGGAATTTGTAGCTTCACCTTCTGACTTTTAAATTCTTTTCCTCTGCTTTTTCTAAACTAGTAGGGGCTTGAAGGGGAAAGAATCTCAAGACTTAAAGATAAAAGGGAAGGAAGGGTAGACTTTTGGTTAAATTATTATTTGAGGACCCACATATTGTCCATGAATATACAAATTAGAAGCAACCAATGATTTAGAAACTGAAGTTAAAAATTATGAATAATCAGCAGTGCTTGGGTGGCTCAGTCAGTTAAGCATCCAATTGTTGATTTTAGCTCAGACAATCATCTCTCTGTTTGTGAGTTCAAGCCCTGCATCAGGCTCTGCGCTAACAACATGGAGCCTGCTTGGGATTTGGTCTCCTTCTCTCCCTATCCCTCCCTCACTTGCTCTTGGTATTTCTCAAAGTAAATAAAAATGAGCTTAAAAAAATTACAATTAATCATACTATAGCCATAGTTTTTTTAGGCTATATGCAAACTTACTATATTTTCGAATTCAAGTATTTATTCTTTCATCATATTTTTGAACAGTCACAATTAATTTCATAAATAAGGAGTTAACATTAATTTTATGGAGCTAACATGCTTTGCAATTTTAAATTTTTCTTTTTTTAATTATACAATTTTAATTAAATATATATTATTGCTACTTTCAATAAGAGTTTTGAAATTCAGACTTGAATTCACCTGCAGCAAAAATACAGGGCAGCATGCACGAATCAACTGGAAGAGCCATGTATGCGGTTTAAAACCCTCAAATAATGACAGTTTTGGACAAATATTTACTTTTTATCATTTTTTTTTCTGTGAGGAAAAATGGTAGTATTGGCATCTATATTATAAGAATGCTTTGATAATTAAATGGAGTAATACATGGAAATTGTGTAGTCTAATATCTGGAACATAATAGGGTTTTTACATTTATGTATTTCACGTTATAAATTAGTAATAATAGATTCTTAGAGTTAGAGACATGATCACATATATTAAACTTAAGTATAAAGAGAATAAGCGATTGCCCATAGTCACAGAATTACTATGGCTCAGAGTCTCGGTCTTTAAATCCAGGATTGGTGTATTTCCACCATGGTGTACTGTTTCAAAAAAAATGAAAATACTGCATTTTTCTCTGTCCTATTAAGTAGTGTTTGTCAGTTTAACCTATATGTATTCAAAAATTAAAATATTTTTATGTTTCAACTAAATAGAATAAAAGATGATAGATTCAATACCACCTTTATATAATTCAAGTTGACACAGTTTAATTAAAAGTAAGTTTTTTAAAAGACCGTGCAGATACTATATAGATAGATAGATGATAGACAGATAGATACATAAATCTAATCTATCTCTAGCAGAACTACTATCATTTTCAGACAAGTTTCAAATTTTATGTGTTCTTGTGTGAACTCTTGCTTACATTTGATGGAATTATATTATTTTCTATTATTACTAGTGAGGTGACTTTCAGTTGTGGAGATTGAACATTATTATTGACTTCAACATGCATTTCTTGCATGACTTGTAGTTTCAAGACAGGACGTTATAAATTGTTACATGCTATCAAAGTGAATAACTTAATGCTGAAATAGAGGAGTGCTCAGGACTATTGTCCCTTTGTGTAATTAAAATACTTGGTCATCTTTACATAACATATACCACTTTCTGGATAACATT
Source organism: Neofelis nebulosa (assembly GCF_028018385.1). Classification (NCBI taxonomy): domain Eukaryota; kingdom Metazoa; phylum Chordata; class Mammalia; order Carnivora; family Felidae; genus Neofelis; species Neofelis nebulosa. The sequence goes on from NC_080782.1 coordinate 74,303,329, forward strand.
AAAACTTGTTAGACAGGGACAGATTTACGATGAGGTCAGTGAAATTTAAGACACTCAGTTGTTTATTTTCCTTTGAAGAACCTGAAAGAGGCTCTCATGTATTTACCTAGTCATATGCATTTTAGTAAAATTTGTCTGAGTAACCTATTTAAACATTTAATTGCTAAAGCTGTTTACATTCCACCCCTTACTGTCTGACAGAGGTCACGTTTCATTTCATTTTGGGTGGCTTTGCAGTGACCATTTTTGGCATTTGGGGGTTATGGTTAGAATAAGCTTGATTTGGGGATACATTCAGTTACAGTTTATTGGGATTAAGGATAGCTCTGGATTTGGAGGGTGTATTTCATGATATTTGAGGAGATTTTTTTTAAGTTAATTTATTTTGAAAGAGGGAAAGAATGCACATTGCAAGTGCCCATAAGAGGGGAGGGTCAGAGAGAGAGGGAGGGAGAGAATCACAAGCAGGCTTCATACTACTGTCAGCGTGGAACCCATGCAGGGCTTGAACTCATGAACCATAAGATCAAGACCTGAGCCAAAACCACGAGTCAAACGCTTAACTGAATGAGCCTTCTAGCCACCTCATTGAGGGGATGTTCTTAAACAGTATTCTTAAAAGGAAAAGAACACAAAATCTTTGTGTGAAATTCCCTGGGCTTCTCACAGAGCTTTGTGCAAGTGAGAAGTCCTAGAAATGTAAGCTTTACTAGCTTCATGTTAAATCCACTTCCCTTGAGATACAATTAAGTAGTCTGCAATCACATTGCTATTCAGTTAAGCTTTTGCTAGCAAGGTTTTTTAAGCTAGTAAGCAATAAATCTTACTAAGGCTAATCATCTTAAAATTACACTACAGTGTAACATGTGCCTTTGTACTCAATCTTTTACCAGGACTTTTCTTATCCAAAATCACAGCATTTTGTCTTTAGCCAATGTTGAGAACTGGACACCATTTACCACTTCTGTTTTTAAGTCCTGCACTTCTTATGGTGACCAAACCTTGATACATGTACTTCTGCTCTGAAATGGCCTTTCCTAATTATATCTATACAGGTTTTTATTAAGTTTTAGCAAATTTAACATAAAGTATTAAATCAACAAAGATAAACTCAGAATAATGCCACTCTAAGGAGGATATTGATGGTAAATTTTACAGTCAATTCCAAGATGAAGATTACTGCTACACAAGATAAATTGAAATATCCTGGAATTTTACAACCATGTATAAAGATATTTGATGGCCTCTTCTTCTCAAATTGGAAAAAAATTCTGAAATTTTGTGATAATATGAATAATAACTTAGGAATCCAAAAAATATATTGTAAACCATTATTTTTTTAAGCCATTAACTAAGCTAGAGAAAGAGTGAAAATTCCCATCATCTCTGTAGACAATGTCACTACCAAATTTTCGTACATAAAAGACAATCAAAAGTATGCATCCAAAAACTGTTATGAAAAAAAAGTTTTATTCTGCTTTTGTTTTAGAACATTTGGCAAATTTTTAAAATTTACAATGTTTTGTGACTCCACTTATTCTGAATATTCCCCTTTATAAATAATGTTATATTTGTATATTGTTTTAAAAAGGAATGACAAAATTATATATGCTTCAAAATGTACAAAACATGGACCTGTCCATTCTCTGTGGGGTGATATTCTACACCCTGAATATTTGATATTTGAATATATCAAATTCCTCTGGAAGAGTTTGCTTATTATTGTTTCCACATCCTGTGTCTATGTAGCCTGAGTTACGTGACCTTTCACCCTGTCCTCAGAGGAGAATTTGTTCATAATAATTACTCTTTTCTCATTTTTGTGTGTTCTCTCTTTCTTGAATGTAAGACCTATGTATCATACCAGTAGATTGTTTGGTACTTAGAATCTATTTACTGAGGATTTGCTATCTACCAGAAGCCATTGATAAGCATTGTATTTATTAAGTTACTTAATTCTCTGAACAAAAATATGAAGTATTATTATCTATGTATTGTATATAAGGAAACTGGGACTTAAGTAAGTTGATGAAGGTTACACAGTAGGTAAAAATTGGAGTTAGAATTCCAATTCTAATGTGGAATGGTAGGTACGTACGTGTTTTTGCTCATCTGCTTGGTGATGTTTAAGTTAACTGCTTCATAATTGATGTACATTATAGAGAATAAAATAAATATAAATATCCCTAACAAATGCCATTGTTTCTCCAGTGGTACTCAGTATCAAAAATAGTGTGTAGGGGCGCCTGGGTGGCGCAGTCGGTTAAGCGTCCGACTTCAACCAGGTCACGATCTCGCGGTCCGTGAGTTCGAGCCCCGCGTCAGGCTCTGGGTTGATGGCTCGGAGCCTGGAGCCTGTTTCCGATTCTGTGTCTCCCTCTCTCTCTGCCCCTTCCCCGTTCATGCTCTGTCTCTCTCTGTCCCAAAAATAAATAAAAAAAAAAAAAAAAAAAAAATAGTGTGTATCCTTCTAGTGCACGTTTTTAAAAATTGACTACATATGTAATAGTCTTCCTTCTCATTCTTAAAATTGTTTTCTTATTCAGCCCCTATATTTGCTCAGCCTTCCTAAAAATGTCTATTTTATTGGTATCTTTCCCCAAAGAAACATATGTTTATAGGTTTCCTCTTTTCCTGTCTTTTTGTCGTCTCTATCAGTAATTTCTGCTCCTAATGGTGTTTTTTCTTGTACTTTTATGAGGTTAGTTGACTTGCTTTTTCTGTAGATTCTTCTGTAGATGAATGATTAACTGCTTTTCTACCCAGAAGAATCTCACAGTCATGGGATCCATGACTGAAACTTCTGTGATACTTCTCAAGTTTGTAGTCTTAGAAGCCTAGGAAGACTAGTACCTCTATGCTCTACTTTAGAGGGTGATGTTGCCCATCTTTCTATTTCCTTTTTTTAAAGAATTTAATCTTCTATATCTATTTCACCCAATCCCCCCAATACACACACACCTTCCCTCTGGCAACAACCAGTTTCTTCTTGTATTTCAGTCTATTTTTTTGTTGCTGTTGTTGTTTTCCTTTTCTTTCATTCTTTGTTAATTTGTTGAGATTCCTAAATTCCACAAAGGAGTGGAATCATACAGTGTATGTTTTTTTCTGACTTCATACACCTTCTAGGTCCATCCATGTTGTTAAAAATAGCATGATCTCATTCTTTTTTATGGCTAATATTCCATTGTATGTATATATCACTTCTTCTTTATATAGCTATGGATGGATGCATCGTTTCTTTCTGTATCTTGTCTCTTGAAAATAATACTTGAAACACATATTTGCACATATATCTTTTTGAATCAGTATTTTTGTTTTCTTTGGATAAATATCCACTAGTGGAATTACTGCAACATATGGCAATTCTCTTTTTAACTTTGTGAGAAACCTCCATAGCATTTTCCACAGTGGCTCTACCAATTTGCATTCACACCAACAGTGCACAAGAGTCCTTTTACCACACATCCTTGCCAATACTTATATTTTCTTATGTTTTTGATTCTAAACATTCTTACAGGTATGAGGTAATATCTCATTGTAATTTTTATTTGCATTTCTCTGATGTTTAGTGATGGTGAGTATCTTTTCATGTATCTGTTGGCCATTTGCATGTCTTACATAAGTATGTATGTATGTATTATTTGGTGTTTTTTGTTTGGGGCTTTTTGATATCGAGTTGTATATGTTCTTAATATATTTTGGGTTTTAACCCCTTATCAGATATATTAGTAAATATCTTCTCCCAATCAGTATGTTGCCTTATTTTGTTGATGGTTTCCTTTGCTGTGCAAAAGCTTTTTATTTTCCTGTAGTCCTGATAGTTTAATTTTGCTTTTATTCCCTTGTTTGAGGAGACATATCTAGAAAAGTGTTTCTACAATTGATGTCAGATAAATTACTGCCTCCGTTTTTTTTCTAAGAGTTCTATGGTGTCACATCTCACATTTAGGTCTTTAATTTATTTTGAGTTTATTTTTGTATATGATGTAAGAAAGTGGTACATAGCTGTCCATTTTCTCAGTATCATTTATTGAAGAGACTGTCTTTTCCCCATTGTATATTCTTGCCTTTTTTGTTGAGATTAATTGACCACTTAAATGTGGGTTTATTTCTGGGCTCTCTCCTGTTCCATTGATCCATGTGTCTTTGTTTGTGCCAGTACCACACTCTTGATTACTACAGCTTTGTAATATCTCTTGAAATTTGGAATTGTGATACCTTCAGCTTTGTTCTTCCTTAAGATTGCTTTGGCTATCCTGGTATTTTTGGTTCCATCAAATTTTAGTATTATTCAATTTCTGTGAAAAATATGCTTGGTATTTTAATAGGGATTGAATTGAATCTTGTACATTGTTTTAAGTACTATAGACATTTTAACAATATTAGTTCTTGGAATCCATGAGCATGCTGTATCTTTCCATATGTTTGTATCATCTCTAATTTCTTCCATCGGTGTTTTATAGTACAGGTCTTTGACTATGGATAAGTTTATTCCTAGGTATTTATTTTTGATGCAATTGTAAATGGGATTTTTTTCTATCTTTCTCATTTTAAACGTTTTTGTGGGTGATAATTAGTATTTTCCTAAAGATTAATAAAATTGCTCCTCTTTCATACTTTATGGCCATTTGAATGTCTTTTGTGAAGAATCTTACAAAGTCTTTTACACATTTTTCAATTTTGTTTATATTTTATTGAGTAAGAAAATTTGTGTATTCTGCATACCAGTTTTTTTTTAATTATCCACACACACATAAATGTATGTGTATTTATATGTACACACACACAGACACACATATATATATTGTTCTTCCTAGTGGATTATTTTCATTGGTCTCATGATTACTTTAGTTAGCAAGTGTTTTTAGATAGTAGTGTTTTACCATAGAGGAATCCAGTTGGTTAATATTTTCTTTATGTTATTGTGTTTTTAATGTATGTGGTTTCTTCCAGTAAACTTTGCTCACCTCAACTCCTTTACTGTTTTCTTTTACTAGTTGCATCATGTTACTATACACATTTAGCTCATCTATCTGGAATTGAGTTTTGCATAAAATCTTAGAAAAACATTGAGGTTCTTTTTCTTCTCTACATGGAAACCCAATAGATTCATAAGATAAAAAAAAGTTTATCTCCCAGGGCACCTGGGATTTTGGCTTGAGTTTGTGAAATTGAGGCCCTCGTCAGGCACTGTATGGACAGTATGGAATCTTCTTGGGCCTCTCTCTCTCCCCTTTTTTCTCTACCCCTCCCCAACAAGCACTATTTCACATTATCTCAAAATAAATAAGCATTAAAAAAAAAGTGTATGCCCCTATGGGCATTGTGATGGCACTCTTTTTCTAAATAAGAACTTTTTTTTAAATCTCTTTCATGACTCCTTTTCGTATTCTTTACATTTTTGTCTCTAATTGCACCAATTCCATATTCTTTTATTTAATGTAGTTTTACACTAAGATTTCATATCTGATTTAAAATTTTCTCTAAAATTCTTCTTCATCAGGATTCTTTTGATTATTTTTGGATCTGTGAATTTTCATTTATGTTGTAAAATCAAGTTATATATTTCATGGAAAAAAGTGCTTTGATGGATAGGAAAAAGTTGAAAATACAATTGAAGAAATTTTCATCTTTAAAATACATTCAAGCTATGAACATGGCATATCACACCCATTTTAGTATATATTTTGTTAGATTTATTCCTACTTTTTGTGTTTGAATCAATTTTAAATGACATTTTTAATAATTTCCAACCGTTCTTTTTTTTTTAATTGAAATATAGTTGACACACAATTTTATGTTAGTTTGGGTTGCACAACATATTGTTTGGGCAGGTCTATATGCTATGCTATGCTCACCACAAGTGTAGCTGCCATCTGTCATTATTCAGTGACACTAAAATGCCATTGCCCATATTCCCTATGATGTACCTTTCATCCCCATGACTTGTTCCAAAACTGGAAGATTCTATTTCCCACTCCCCTTCACCTGTTTTTCCCATACTTGTACCCACCCTCTTAACTTTAGCAAACCATCAGTTCTCTGTATTTATGGGTCAGTTTCTGCTTTTTTGTTTGTTTATTCATTTTTTTACTACACATAAAAGTGAAATTATATAGTATTTGTCCTTCTCTGACTTATTTTACTTAGCAAAGTACCCTCTAGGTCCATCCATGTTGTCACAAATGACAAGATCACATTCTTTGTTATGGTGGAGTACTATTATTTATTAAATATAAATATAAATATGAAATTACTTATTTATCCATTCATCTCTAAATGGATACTTAGCTTTCTTCATATCTTGGCTATTATAGATCATGCTACAATAAATATAGGTGTGTGTGTGTGTGTGTGTGTGTGTGTGTGTGTGTGTGTGTATTATCAAATCAGTGTTTCCAGTTTCTTGGGGAAAATATCCAGATGTGGAATTGCTAAATCTTATGGTATTTCTGGGTTTTATTTTTTGATGAACCACCATATTCTTTGTCCCCCCAAAAATGGGCTGTATCATCAACAGAGCACAAGAGTTACTTTTTCTTCACATTCTCAGCAACACTTTTTTTTTTTTTTTGTCTTTTTGGTTCTAGCCATTCTGACAGGTATAAGGTGATACCTGTTGTGGTTTTGATTTGCATTTCACTGATGATGAGTGATATTGAGCATCTTTTCATGTGTCTTTTTGATATTTTTATGTCTTTTTTGGGAAAATGACTATTCAGGTCCCCTTCTCATTTCTTAATTGGATTTTTTTTTTTTTTGGTGTTACATTTTCTAAGTTCTTTATATATTTTGGATATTAATCCATTTTTGGTTATATCATTAGTGAATATCTTCTCTCTTTCAGTATCCAACTATTTACTTTTAATATGTAAAAATTCAACTTATTTTTGTATATTGAAATTCAGCATCTTTGCTGAATTCATTTATTAGAAGAACCTCCCTAGGTAATTATGTCATAAACAAATTATGGTCCTTTCATTACCTTTGAGTTATGTTGCACTCTCTAAACTCCAGCAGAATGCTGAATAGAAACAGAAATAACAAATTACATCATTATGTCTTACTTTTCAGAATATTTATCGCTAAATGATGATTAAAGATTCTGGGAATAAGGCAGCAGTCACTCGTGGGGAAAGTTCTCAATCATGTTCATTTATTTCCAGGTATAAAAAGCTATTTCTTCCAGATTTATTTATATTACAGGATAATAAAGATAGAAAAGGTCTCACTTAAAGACATTACAGGATAATAAAGATAAAGGTCTATCCCTTACTTCCTTGTAAAAAATTTGCTTACATGTTAGTGTAAGAAAGATAATGTCTTTCCTCAGAGACAATGATGATCAGGTTTACAGTAGTCCTTTAAAAAATAGGGAAGGGAGGGGCACCTGGGTGGCTCAGTGGGTTGAGTGCCTGACTTGATTTTGGCTCAGGTCATGATCTCAGGGTCGTGGGATTGAGCCCCCTGCTCGGCTCTGCACTGAGCATGGAGCCTGCTTAAGATTCTCTATCTTCCTCCCTCTCTCCCTGTGCATGCCCTCTTTCTAAAAAAAAAACAAAAACAAAAAAAAAAAGGGGGGGGGGAAGGGAGGAAGGAAGGTGTCCTAAGTAGAGTATTTTTTTAGCTATGACATTAAAGCACTGTGTATATACCGCCCACCTGCTCTGCCTTTGCATCACCCTGATGGAAAATAGGAGCAAGGGAGTCAGATATAAAAACAGAAGCTATGGCTACTACAATATCTGTAAGTAATAAGATGTTTAATTTCATTTGGGTTCATTGTTTCCTTACTGGCTGCCTATGTGAAACTATGGCAGGACAGACAACCTAGCAATACCCACTACCAGAAATGCTTTAACACTTGATAGCCATATAACCCAAAACACGATTTATTTTCCTGCTCTCCCTCTTACAATGCTAATGGCAAAAAAAAAAAGCAATCCTAGAAGCTATTCTGCTATTTCTAATTTCTAATGAAGAGTAATATACTGCTATTTCCTAAATTTTAAATGTTTGTTTATACTTTAGTATATTAGCTGAAGATTATATTTCATACTATTACCTAATACAGTTCACTGATTCATCAAAATAGTATACTACAATTACATTGTCTTTTATTTACAACTTTCTTTCCACCACTGGGATTAATAATGTACTCACTGTTTTGTTAGTTTAATCCTCCACCTCCTCCTCATTGCCTTCTACTTCTTTCTTCTTTATAATTTTACTTGGTTTCTCCATACCTTAACATAACATACATTGTTTTCTTGGAGTCAAATCAAACATCATTAATAGATATTTTCCCCTTGAGATGTCTCTACTGGATTTCCCATGAGCCTTTTCCACTCTAGATTAATAATTATTTAGGCCTCCTCATTAACTCTGCAACTTTCCGTTACTTTTCTAATTGTCTTCACCTTTCTCCTGAGTTGGTTCTCTGTCATTGAAACATTTATATCTTGCTTTTTATTCCTTGTTATATCATTGTGTAAACTATTTGACCTTTAAAGAATATTTTTATAACATTATTTTACTTTGATAGTGTTTTTTCTTTTAATAGATATTTTTAATTCATTACTTTTATATGTAAGAATAAGTGGTAAGAATAAAAAGTAGACACTATTCTAAGGGTTTCAGTCTTCAAAAAACACATTTAATCATCACAAAAGAAAATTGAGGTATATTTTATTACTAATTTTATTTTATATATGAGGAAATTGAAGCATGGAGAGATTAAATAACTTATCCAAAACTATACATCTATGAAGAAACCAAATTAGATTTCAAATTTTGGCAGTTAGGCCCCAGAACTTAGGTTTTTAAACATCATAGTATACTGTTTTCAAAGCAAGTATGTTAAGTCTTTTTGCATACAGTTCTTTATTCTCAGACTTTATGCTTCCTGTTTATTTATTTGTGTTCTATTTCTTGTTCCATAACTGTGTTTTCTTATAGTAGTTTCCTTCAGTAATTTGGAAGGCACACAGGCTATGTTTTGATAAAATAATTGCTGCTTTAAAATTTTTCCTACAGTATACATGTAATCTATTTCTCTAATTAAAAAAAAAAATCACATAGCATCAGTCCTTAGCACGCTGTGTAAGATGAAAAAATTAGTATGGGTCCTCTTTCTAGGCCTTTCATTCTGTGTTTATTTTTAAATGACCTAGAAATCTTCACCTAATTTGATATTATTAATTTTTATAATATTTTTTCATAAGAAAAATGTCCATTTTTAATTTTACTTTCAAAATAAATAAATATAAAGGTTAACTATTTATTTTAAATGTAATGTTTGCTGAACATTTTTACATACATTGATATATTTTATATGTAAAACTTTTATATAAAGTCTTATATAGCGTTCATATAAATGATATAATTTTTCCCCTTGATCCTCATTTTACTTCCCAATATGCAATATATAAGAATAAACCCCTGCATAACAAACTGTAGTTTATACAAATCCGTATTTTGGATAATTATTTGTATTCAATTCTTAGCTGCTCTGAACAGAATGATTAGAAAATCCCAGCTGCATAGTGAGTCCAGTTCTTATTTTGGGGGAGGGGGTGTTTTTTATATTGTGAGATACATACTCCAACATTATAACCATAAGATAGCCCAAAATATAGATATGTATTCTCTTTAAGATATTCTCTAAGGTTTCGTTTGCACCAAATAAGTGTTTTATGTGCCTCATCAAACATCATTATCATCATCATCATCTTTGTATCAGACTCCCAGTAAAGATGTTGAAAATATTATTAAATTTATCATATCAAGTCTTAAGTGGGATTTACATAATTTTAGCCAAATAAATTAGAGATAAACCCTTTATCTTCATCTTCAGAGAATTGTTGTGTAGCAAATCTAGATGTAGATTGTTACTAAGCAGATAAATGTGAGAAATAAACTGTGTTTCTACCAAGGATCTCCAAGGCATCAGCTTTCTTTCAGTCTCAAATGCGTCATATGAATTTGCCTCACAATATTTAAAAATCAATCCCAGGAAATGTTTTAAAATAACTTTCACTTATATGAAAGATTAATGGTCATATTAAACTAGATATTATCTTAAAGTGGCATTATCAGTAAGCAAAATGTGAACAAGAAAAGGGAAATGAGTATTGTTGGGTTCCTAATATATGCTAGACAAAATATATTATCCATTTTATTCTTACAGTAACACTTTCAGTTGGTATTTATATCACTATTTCATATGTACAGTAATGGAGACTTAGGCTGATTTTTAAAATTCACCTAAATTCATGTGGCTATGAATAAGTTTAGTATTTTTAGTAATCTCCTTTATCAAGCAGTAGAGAAGATGTGTGTGAAAACAAAAGTGTTGATTATAAACACTAATTCATGGATATCCTTTGGAGTATTGTAGTTACCATGGTCAGTTCATTAGTAAAATTAAAAAATAGCTATTTATTAAAATGTTTTAAATTTTAAACCGAATTTGAAGACCTTTAGTGATTAACTAATTTTATTATTTTTCTAGAGTTTAATTTATTGGCTGCTTCAATGTCTATTTTTAAAACCAAAAAGGAATTCTCATTTGCTCATAATATACTTAGATATAAAAATCAAAATGCATTTTTATATATTGCAATATTTTTTCTCTTGTTTTTCTGTTCTCTACATTTATTTTTTTCTCTCTCTTACTTTATAGACTTCTCTCGTCTTCCACTTCTCCATAGCACTCAAGCCTAAGTAAGAAACACTGCTTTATATACATAATGTGTAATAGGTATAATCTAATCTTTCTTGCTCTCATTTTTTTCTCTTCTTTTCTCTGACTTTATTCTTATATACAAAAACTTGATTTTTCAGATCAACAGGCATTTGACTCATATATGGCTCCCAGTCTACCATGATTGACTGATAAAAGCTCCATAAACTGACTATAATTTTGGTGCCTCATTTCCAAATTCTCTGGATAATCTGATTGTTCCATTTAAGCTTCTGCATTTCTTTCTTTCATCAGTTCCATCCCATTTCTAATTACATGAGGCCCGAGTAGAAAATTGGTAACGTGTTGCTTTATATTTCTGTCTGCCTATCACAATTTATTTGTTACGCTTCACCTCTACCGACAAATACCTGACTACAGGGAACTTATCATAACAAGTGACTCTAAGACTCAGGCAATCATTGCCTTTTTGTCATTGTTCTTCCTCCATCCTCCATTACTCTCACTCTGTATGAGCAGTTGAATGGAGTGGAACAGGGCTGTGTTGTTTTTTTTTAACAGCATATGACATTTATTAAGTCATCAGCATATGTTTTGGTTAAATAACCTAAGGAAGCATTATTTTTCATATACAGTAGGCATAAAGTGTTCTTCAATTAGTAAAGCAAAACTTTCAACTGTGGTAGTTTTCCATTATTTAGTAGCTGATGAAAAGAATGAAAGTTGTGGAAAAATTTTTGCATTAGCAATTTCCACAGTGGTCAAAAGTTTAAGTTAGAAATGACACAAGGACCATTTCAATGTCAAAATATTGTGATACTTAACTTGGAATTACTATATATGACTAATACATAGTATTGTTTTACATTTACATTCAACAGTGAAATCTCAGTTTATTATAATAGTGTAACAGTTTCAAAGAGCTACATAATAACATCTGAACACTGTACTCTTTTTTAAAAATATATTAGGCAAGTTGCAACAGGTATTAGAAGACAACATTACAAAATATCATATATAGTGGTGTTATTAAATCATTGCCTATCCATTAAAAAATAAAACTTTTACAGAAAGCTTATAAGATAATGGTCATATAATTTAAAAGAGAACTGTGTTTACTGTGGCCTTTCAGCCTTTTTTTAAACAATGGATGAAGTACATATTTCCCCATATATACTCTGTTATGATTATGCATTCATATCCTAAATCATATCAAGACCTTTGTTACTGTAAGAGATCTCCTTGTTATGAAAAGTAACTTTATATTTTCAGTCATTCTATCATTACTAAACAATCCTATTGTGAGAAAGTTAGTTTTTTTTTTCTTTTTATAAGGTCATAGATTGCAAACTTATTGCTAATATATGCATTTATTATATATTAAGTTATATCCTTGCTTATAGGTATTAAACATATGTCTTAAAATTAATATGTGTAGGAATTTATTTCAAATTTGTACTTAGAATTTAGTTATATTTCAGCTTATTTAAGTGTATGTTTTTGTTAGATATATGTAAAAATTAAAGATGTAATTCTTTGATTCCTCAGGGTTCAACTGACTACTTAAAAAAAAAAAAAAAAAAGCATTTCCAGCTTTGTTACTAATATGCAGAAAACATGAGTTACCTTAAATTACTAACCAAAACAAGTAAACCACTACCTCATACTTTCTTTCTAAGTACCCAATAACTATACAGACTTTGGTATATGGTTGCACATTTTTCTTTGGTGCTTCAGTTCACAAGTTCAAGTCCCAAATTAAGACTTGACAAATGCTGACACAGCAACTAAGAAAAATGACTTCCTGTTAAAGTTGCTATATTCTACAATGGAGGTAAAAACAAGGTTTTATTGTGTGGCCCTTGGACAATATCCAGATAAAACTCTCTTGGCATTTTTCAAAAAACAATGGGAATAATTCCACTTTACATGAACCATGGTAATTTTTCTTAGTCCAGCAGTTTAAAAATACTGCCATTTGTATGAACCACATATAACTATATATTAGCTATACTCTTAGCCCAAGAAATTAAAATTACTCATTTTCCAAAATATAACATAGCCTCATTGCTCTTACAGTATGTATTTAATATTTTTTTCTTAATTCTTGTGGTTGAAAAATCTTTCTAAAATGTACTACTTACTCTCCTACTTTGGAACCAAAGAATTCTACATTTATGTAGTGTTCTTTTAATAGTTAGAGCATCTAGAATGTTGAGTGATAGCATTTCCAGGGCCAGAAACAATCTTATAAATATAGATGATGTAGAGAATTGGTTTAAATGTATATCATGGAAGTTTTATTTTTAACTAAATTCCTTATTGTATGTATGTATGTGTGTGTGTGTGTGTGTGTGTGTGTGTGTGTATGGATGGATGTGAAAGTGTCATTTGATTTTTCCTTATTAAAGGAGATTTTAATAAATTTTATTAATCAGATCACACAATTAGATAGGTCTTGGTCAATTGATGGTTTATTCTTTTGAGAAACATACCCTTTACTTTTACAGAAAAAGCAAAAGTAGTTCATGAAATAAATTCTGGCTGAAAACCAAAATGTACCATCCTGTTTTCCAGGAAATAACCAGAAATGATCCATATAATCAATATTTCAAGATAAAAAAGAGTGTCCATGTTTTATTCCAGTTTCACAACAGAAATTCCAAAGGTAATTAGCATTTTCATAAGCAAAAGCTAGATATTAGTATGGAAAGAGCATGGGCTTTGGAATCTATGAGCCCTGGATTTGAGTTCTGGTTGCTCAAATGACAAGCACCTTGGCCTTGCCAGGTTTACTTAATTTCTGAAACTAGGTTATCTTGTCTGCTCAACAGAGATTATAACATTAAGTTTAGGATTGCTGCAAAAATTAAATTAGATAAACTTCTTAAACTACCAGGCAAGTTCCAGGAACACAGTGCGCATTCAACAAAGTTCCCTAGCCTCACCCATATATAGTAATCAATACGTGTTTTCCCATCACTGGGTCAATGGCTAAAATTGTCCAGATAAAAGTAATATGTGTAATATGTGAAATAATACTAGATATGTTGAAAACCATTCTCTCCAAAAGAGATATTAAACTTTAGTACAGATCTTTGTTAAAAATTTAAGTCTCATACTCATATCCCAGTCCTAGAGGTTATAGATTCAGTTACTGTGGTTGAGGACCACAAAACTGACACTTTTGATCTTAGGAAATTCTGATGCTCATTGTCTGGGAAATGAGAGTTTGAAAACCACTGCTCAGAGCTGACCTATTCACAATACGAAACACCCATATATTTATGACCACAAAAATAAAATGAAGAATGAACACATTTTCCATCATTAGTCAGTAGTAGTATTATACCAATCAATAAAAATTTATTTAATAAATTTTGCATATAATAGTCTTGAGTGAAGAAAGCCAGATAAACAATATAAAATTCATGTCTAAATAAGGGGAAAAGAAACATAAATTCTCCTGGTGTGGACCTAGGAAGACTTATTAAGGAAGTGACAGAGGGATTCATGTTATGAGAAACTTTCCCTGCACATAAACCTATCACAGACCTCAGATTCTAGGGTACTGAATGTCCTTTCCTCCTTGAGCAAATGACATGACACTGAGAATTAAATAGAGTGGAAATAATCTCTTTTACTTCTTGCCTAACACAGAAAACACCCTCCAATATTGATATTAGTACTAAGGTTTATTATTACCATATACTTATACTGTTGACATACTTTATTGAGGATTTCTATTTAAGTGCATTTCTGCTCTTTTTCTTCTGAGAATGACTTCTTTTCCTAATTCCACTCAATTATCTTCTCTTCCTGAAGGAGAATATGGTTTATTTTAATGGCATTGGACAACAAACTAGGCTAAGTCATGAGTGAATGAGGGATTTTTTTTTTTTTTTTTAAGTTTGGAGAAGCAACAATTGAGATAAAACAGTGTAGCTTTGCACACATATGACATTGTTCACTTTCTAAAGGTAATCTGCTGTTTGTAATAGTACAGCCATATGCTTTATCATTTTTCTAATGCTATTTTGTGAAATGAATAATGAAAACAAAATGCAGTGTGAATAGAATTGTCTTTCTGTTAGCCTTTTATATTATAATGCAAAATAAAATGAAAATAACCAATATCTAGTAGCCAATGTTCCAAACAGCATGCATAAGCATTTAAAAATTATTTGGAAATCACCTTATAAGTAACAAACACAAAATTTATTAAAGCTTTTTAAATTAAAAACTAGGGTGTCAATTGCTACTCACACTAAACATAAATTTAGAAGTTTTTTCTACACTACACAATTGTGATTATAATCAGCTCACTTTTATTCCTTACATTCTTAATATGTACTTGAATATTGGTCAAAAGATCATTTGTTCATAACCACGAATTGTATATAAGTAAGAAATTTCATTACAATCACATCTTCTCATAAATAATGTAAATTAATGTCTGAGAATCATATGCTAAAAATATACTTCAAAATTAGTTTATAACAAAGTATTTCTGATAAAGAAAAATTGGTGTAAAGAATTTGAGTCTTTGAATCCTAAATATGCAAAAAACTGTTTTCATGCATAAAAAATAAAATGTATGCTCACATATTTAAAATATACTTACCAGTGGTCTTCATTTATATTTTACACTTCTTCACTAGAAGAAATACAAAATCCTATAGACCAGACAAATGCTAAAATCTCAAAAAATTGATAGGATTTTTAAATAAATCCAAAAAATATATCTTGGGTTATATAATAACCACAAGGAGTTCTGTTTTTAAATAAATAAGGTGATTTTGCCTTTAGAAGTTAAGTATGGACATTAGGGAATTAACAACAACGTATTCAACTTGCAAACTGTTCTTTTTTTTTTCTTTAATGTTTATTTATTTTTGAGAGAGGGAAAGAGAGAGAGAGTGAGAGAGCACAAGTGGGAAAGAGACAGAGAAAGGGAGACACAGAATATGACATAGGGTCCAGGATCTGAGCTGTCAGCACAGAGCCTGACCAGGGACTCAAACCTGCAAACCTTGAGATTATGACCTGAGCCTAGGTCAGACACTTAACCAACTGAGCCACCCAGGCTTCCCAGCTTGCAAACTGTTCTACTCAGCAATTTTTTATATATTTGCCATTATTGTACACTGACTCACTGCCCACAAAATTTTAGCCTCAAGCTTAATATATAATAAATATTTAGATGAATAATGGCATTAAATGAAGAGGGTATATATAATTGATAAAACTATGTAATTTGAAAGCCTGTTAACTCACAATGAACTGTATTTGTGAGTTTCTAAAGGGATAATGATAGAAGTTTTTTAACATATTATTGATAATTATTTCATAAACTTGGTTCATGTTTTATCTTTGTATAAAAATGGTTGTACAATCATATTTCTTTTTTACAGCTCTATTTACAAATGGGATTTTGGCGAGTCTACTAATCTTTAAAATAAACACCATCAGGAATGATGATAATTATAGCAATGATAATAATTATAATAACCTTTATTAAATGCTAATTAAAAGGCTATATATTAAATGGTTTATAGATAGATTCACTTACTCCTCATATTTATGATATTTATAAGTTATTTTGTAGACAAGGGAATCAAATCTCAAAGAGGCTAATTTAACTTGCTCAGATTCACCCGTAGATCTCAGTATTTTAATCCACATTTGTTGACTTTAAAATTATTTCATCACTACACACTATTGGCTTCCATGTGCTGATATTTTTTTTTAATTCAGGCATATCATTAAAAAATATTAATAGCGCCGTTTTTCAGTTGATTAAAAAGCTATTGTTGCTTTTCACCTGATAGTGTTGTTTTTTAAAAGGAAACTGACTTTGCACTTTTGACTCTAATATCTGTATGTTGTAGCCTACCTCCAATATATGCAATTTAAACTTGGAGGGTGCATTTAGCTGGAATCCAGGTGGTAGGATTAGATGTGTCCTTGAGTGAACAATATTATATAGGATAGTATTTATAAATGTAAACTGGCCCACTGGAGAAGGTTCTTTCCATGTGAATTGACCCAGGTCTTGTTTTTCAGTAGCTATTTGGAGATAGTTGCTTAGAAAATCAAATCAAATTCACAGATAATGAAACGTAGACTCACGTGACTGGTTTTATCTGGGATTATCCAGCTCTTTGCTTCCAGTGGAAACAGCAAGTTTTCAATATATTGTTATTTTGGACAGCTCCATGGAGGTATACTTTACATACAATAAATTGCAAGTGTTTACAATTATATAATTTGATAAGTTTTATCATAGATCTGTGAAACCATCACCACAATCAAGATAATTAACATATCTATAATCCCCAAAAGTTTACTCATGACCTTGGTAATCCCTCTCTCCCTGCTACTTATACCCCAACCCGGCACATTCCCACGCATCTGCCCTGCCTGACCCTCCACCCCCACCCTCATTTCCACAGCACCCCTGCCCTCTTTTCCACCAGAGCAGTGCATGAGAGGGTGGTCCCAGAACAGATCTCCTCTCCTGCACAGACATGTTGCCAACACCTTGACCACTTTGCCTTAGATAAGGCACTTACAACTGTGGTGTACCCATGCATAATTTTTCCTGTGGACCAGGGGCCTAGTTTGCCACTTAGGATGAATGCCCCCCCGACCCCCTGCCCCCCCCGCAGCCTTCAGTTCCCCAAATCCTGCTGATTTTGTAGTGTTTTATATAAGTGGAAAATTACAGTGTATATTCTTTTATTTTTTTTCTTGGTCTGATTTATTTAATACAGCAGAATGACTTTAATATTGATCCATGTTGCCGTGTATATTGTTATTGCCTAGTCTTCCACTGTGTGGATATACCACAATTTGGCACCCATACGTTCACCTAGGGTTGTTTCCAGTTTGAGGCTATTATTAATAAAGCTGTTATAAAGATTTGTGTACTTATCTTTGTAAGGATGTATTCTTTCTTTTCTTCTGGCAAATACCTAAAAGTAGAATGTCTGATCATATGGTAGGTGTGTGTTTAACGTTTTAGAGAAACTGCTCATCTTTTTAATATTGTTCCATTTTACGTTCCCAGTGGCAATAATATGGTCAGGTTTGTAAATTTTAGCCATGTTAATCATTGTGCAGTAGTCTTTCATTTGGTTTTAATTTCCATATCCCGTATATCTAATGAAGTTGAGCATGATTTTCTGTGCTTGCATGCCATTCATGTATCGGTTTGGGTGAAGTAAGTATTAGCTCAAAACTTTTGCCAACTTTAATTGTGTTGCTTGTTTAATTATTCAATTTTTAGTTATTTATGTATTCTAGATACAACTCCTTTATGAGATATATGCATTGTATATATTTTCCCCCACTATGTAACTTGTCTTTTTATTCTCCAATAGTGTGTTTGAGAGAGTAAAAGTTTCTAATTTTTATGACATCCCAATTTTTTAAAATGGATTGTGCTTTGGGGATCATAGTTTCCCTAACTCAGGGTCAAAATATATATCCTATCTTCTCAGAATTTTATAGTTTAGGTTTAGATCTATGGCACATTTTGAGATATATATATATATATACATATATATATATATATATATATATATATATGTATATATATATATATATATTATTGTGAGGTACAGATCAAAATTCATTTTTTTCTATATGGATTTCCAATTGTTTTATTGCTATTTATTGAAAAGACTATCCTTTTTCCATTAAATTACCTTTGTATCTATCAAAAATCAATTGCTCACATATATGTATTTCTATTTCTGTACTATATTCTAGATCTCTTTTTACCTAATTGATAGCCATAACACACTATCTTGAATAATGTATTATATAATTTTTTTTAAACTTTTTAAATGTTTATTTATTTTTGAGACAGAGAGAGACAGAGCATGAATGGGGGAGGGGCAGAGAGAGAGGGAGACACAGAAGGGAAGCAGGCTCCAGGCTCTGAGCCATCAGCCCAAGAGCCTGACCGCAGGGCTCGAACTCACGAACCATGAGATCGTGACCTGAGCTGAAGTCGGACGCTCAACCGACTGAGCCACCCAGGCGCCCCTATATATTTTTTTTTTATTCAGGTAATGTTAGCACTTAAATTTGTTCTTTTTCAAAGATGTTGTGGGTATTATATTATCTTTGCATTTACATATTAATTTTAGACATGACAATTTCTGTAGAAACATTAGGCTATTTTTTATTGTATTTGCATTAATTTTATAGACAAATTTGAGGAAAATTATCAAAATTATCACTTATTGAGGCTTCCAACCTTTTAAGGTATTTGAATCCATTTATTTACATCACTTCTAATTTATCTGAGCACAGTTGTTTGGGTTTAGTATATAAGTTTTATACATTTATACATTTTCTCTCAAAATGACCCCTAATTGTTTCACATTTTTAATGTTACAAATTGTGTATTTAGTTAAATTTTGTAATTGTTCATTGCTAGTACATGGAAATATAATTGATACTTGTATATTTATGTTATCTTGCAATGTTGCTAAACTCAATTATTGGCAGCTTTTTTGTAGATTTCACCGGCTTTTCTACAAAGATGATGTTATCTGTAAATAAAGGCAGTTCTACTTTTTTCCTTGCAATCTGCTGTCTTTATTTATTTATTTTTTTATCTTATGAACTCGCTAGAATTTCCTGTATGGTGTTTAATAGAAATGGTAAGAGGGAACATCCATTTGTATTCGGTAGTGGTGTTCCTCAACTTAGCGCTAAACTATTCCATTTTTCTCATTAAATAAGATGTTAGGTATAGCTTTTTTATAGATGTACCTTTTTAGGTTGAAAATCATCCCTAATATTACTACCTTTACTGAGAGTTTTGTTTGTTCATTTGTTTAGAAATAGATGTAAGCGGGGTCCGGGTGGCTCACTTGGTTAAACATCTGGCTCTTGGTTTCTGCTCAGGTCATGATCTCACGGTTTGTGGGATGGAGCCCCACATCAGGCTGTTTGCTGGCAGTGTGGAGCCTGCTTGGGATTTTCTCTCTCTCCCACTCCTCCTCTGCCCCTCCCCAGCTTGTGCTCTTTCTCTCTCTCTCTCTCTCTCTCTAAATTAATTAATTTATTAAAAAAAGAAAGAAATAGATGTAAGATTTTTTCACTTACTCTATTGAGATCATCATATGGTTTTTATTTTTTCATGTGTTCGTATGACAGATTTAACTGATTTTTCTGATATTAATCTCACCTTTATTACTGGGGTAAACCCCATTTTCTATCTTTTTGATTTTTGTTTCATGTTTGTTGGATACTAACATTTTTCTCTTTTTCGGTTTCTGGATGAATTTTAAGATGTAATAGTTCTTTTTACATGTTTTTTATAATTCACAAGTGAAGTAATCTAAGCCTAAAATTCTCTTCGTAGGAAAGTTTATAATTAAAAAATGCATTTTTTAAAAATAAAAAGCTATTAAGTTTAGCTATTTCTTCTTACCTAATCTTTGGTAACTTGTGCCTTTCAGGAAATCAATCCTTTTTTTTATATATATATATAATTTGTCAAATTTTGTGGCATAACACTCTTCTTGATATTACCCTCTAGGTACTTGATGATATCATCCTTTCCATTCCTGTAGTTAACAGGTTTTCTCTTACCCATTTCTCCTCATCAATGTGTCTAGAAGTATATGCAATTTTACTGATTCCCTTAACCAGATGTTGACTTTGTTTATTTTCTGTTTTCCTTTTCTATTTCAACGAGTTCAGCTCTGAATTTTATTTCCTTCCACTAATTTGGGCTTAATTTTCTCTTTTCTAGTTTGTAAGATGGAAATAAAGGTTGTTAATTTGAAATCTTTCTTCTTTACTAGCATAGATTTTTAATGCAATACATTTTCTCTTAAGTATTGCTTTAATTGCATCCCCAAAATTGTTGGTATGTTGTTTACATTTTCATTTAGTTCAAAAAAACATTGTAATATCCTTTGGTACCTGTTTTAATCTATAGCTTATTAAAAAGTGTGTTACATAGTTTTGAAATGTCTGGTGACTTCTATATAGCTGTCTGTTGTTTCTACTCTAATTCCACTCAAGGCAAAGAAAATCTTTGAATATTTTGAGTCATTTGAAATTATTGAGCATTTTCATGTAGATAATATGTTCTACCCTGGAAAATGTTTTGTGTGAACATAGAAGGAAAATGTCCTCAGTCATTGTTAGTGGAGTATTCTAAACTATCAATTATATTTTTTTTTTTAATTTTTTTTTTTAACATTTATTTATTTTTGAGACAGAGAGATAGAGCATGAACAGGGGTTTTTTTCTACATCCTTGCCAACAGCTGTTGTTGGTTATGTTGTTAATTTTGGTCATTCTGACAGGTATGAGCTGATAACACATTATAGTTTCGATTTGCATTTCACTGATAATGAGTGTTGTTGAGCATCTTTTCATGTGTCTGTTGGTACTCTGGATGTCTTCTTTGGAGAAATATTTGTTCATATCTGCTCAGTTTTTAACCGGGTTATTTGATTTTGAGGTGCTGAGTTGTATTAGTTCTTGATGTATTTTGGATACTAACCCTTTATCAGGTATGCCGTTTGCAAATATCTTCTCCCATTCAGTAGGTTGTCTTTTAGTCTTATTATTTCCTTCACTGTGCAGAAGTTTTTATTTTGATGTATTTCAAATAGCTCATTTTTGCTTTTATCTCCCTTGCCTCAGGAAACATAGCTAGAAAAATGTTTCTGTGTCCAATGTCAAAGAGATTACTGCCTTCCTCTCTTCCAGGAGTTTTATGGTTTCAGGTCTCACACTTAGGTCTGTAATGCATTTTTAATTTCTTTTTGCATATGGTGGAAGAAAGTGGCCCAGTTTTAGTCTTTAACATGTATCTTTCCAGTTTCCCAGTACCATTTGTTGAAGACACTGTCTTTTTCCCATTGGATTTTTTTTCCTGCTTTGTTGAAGATTAATTGACCATACAATTGTGAGTTTATTTCTGGGTTTTTAATTCTGTTCTATTGTTTCTGTGTCTATTTTTATGCTAGTGTCATAACTTGAAATCTGTGATTGTGATACATCTAATTTTGTTTTCCTTTTTCAAGATTGTTTTGGCTATTCAGGGTCTTCTGTGGTTCCGTATACATTTTAGGATTGTTTGTTCTAGTTCTGTAAAAAAAAACGCTGTTGGTATTTTGATAGAGATTGCATTAAACGTGTAGATTGCTTTGAGTAGTATAAACATTTTAACAATATTTGTTCTTCACCCATGAAGATAGAACATCTTTGCATTTCTTTCTGTTGTCTTTAATTTCTTTCATCAGTGTTTTACAGTTTTCAGAGTACAGGTCTTTCACCTCTTTGGTTAGATTTATTCATAGGTATCTTAGTAGTTTTGGTGCACTTGTAAATGGGATTGATTTCTTAATTTCTCTTTCTGCTCCTTCATTAATGGTGTATAGAAATGTAACATATTTCTATACATTAATTTTGTATCCTGCACTTTACTGAATCCATTTATCAGTTCTGGTAGTTTTTTTGGTGGAGTCCTTAGGGTTTTCTATACCTAGTATTATGTAAACTGCAAATAATGAGAGTTTTACTTCTTCCTTAACAATTTGGATACCTTTTATGTCTTTTTGTTGTCTGATTGCTGTGGCTAACAGTTGCAGTGGCTTGTTCCTGACCTTAGAGGAAAAGCTCTGTGTTTTACCATTGAGTAGGATGTTGGCTGTGGGTTATTCATACAAGACCTTTATTATGTCATGGTGTGTTCTTTCTAGACCTACTTAGCAGAGGCTTTTTATCATGAATGATGTTGTACATTGTCAAATGCTTTTTCTGCATCTATTGAAATGATCTCTTACTGATGTGATGTACCATGTTGATTCATTTGTGAATATGGAACCACCTTGCATTCTGGGAATAAACCCCACTTGATTATGGTGTATGATTTTTTTTTAATGTATTGTTGGAATCAGTTTGCTAGTATTGTGTTGACAATTTTTGCATCTGTGTTCACCAGAAATATTGGCCTGTATTTCTCCTTTTTTATGGTGTTTTTATCTGGTTTTGGTATTAGGGTGATAGTGGCTTCACAGAATGAATTTGGAAGTTTTCCTTCCTCTTCTGTTTCTTCTATTTAGAAGAATAGGTGTTAACTCTTCTTTAAATGTAGAAGTGGCCTGTGAGGGGCACCTGGGTAGTCCAGTCAGTTAAGAGTCTGACTTCTTTGTGGTCATGATCTCACAGCTGTGGGTTCAAGCTCATTCATCTTTGGGCTCTGCTGACAGCTCAAAGTCTGGCACCTGCTTCACATTCTGTCTCCCTCTCTCTCTGCCCCTCCCCTGCTCACTCTCTGTCTTTCTTTCTATCAAAAATAAACATTAAATGATAAGTTAAAAAAGAAAAGAATTTGCCTGTGAAATCATCTGGTCCTGGACTTTTATTTGTTGGGAGCTTTTTTGTTTGTTTGTTTTGTTTTGTTTGTTTACTGATTTAATTTCATTGATGGTAATCAGTCTGTTCAAATTTTGTATTTCTTCCTGTTCGAATTTTGGTAGGTTATCTGTTTCTAGGAATTTACTCATTTCTTCTAGGTTGTCCAATTTGTTGTTAATTTTTCATAATCTCTTTTAATTGTATTTCTGTGACGGTTGTTATTTCTCTTGTTGGTGATTTTGTTTATTTGGGTCCTCTCTCTCCTTTTTTTTGATGAGTCTGACTAGAGGTTGATCAGTTTTGTGTACCTTTTCCACAAACCAGCTCCTGATTTCATTGATCTGTTGATTTAGGTTTTTTGGTTTTGTAGTTTCTATTATCATTTATATCTGCTCTAATCTTTATTATTTCCTTCCTTCTGCTAGTTTTATGTTTTGTCTGTTGCTTATTTTCTAGCTTTTTAAGGTGTGAAGTTAGGTTGTTTATCTGAGATAAAATGTATTTCTCTCCTCATTTTTTTTCTAATTCTGTTGAAACTTCTGCTGTTGAGTCCTGGCCTCTTTTTCCTTCAGTCCAGTTGTCTGTTAGAGTCTGTCTTTGCCTGTTGTGGGCAATGTTTGTTCCCCAGCAGGAGTGGGACACCTTTTAACAAGGTGTATTCTGGTCTGCTTGTGAAATGAGACCTGCCACTGCTGCCACTGCCACCACTTGAACTAAGCTCCCAGAAGATATGTGGGCTGGAAGATGATGCATTGATGGGGTTTGTGCTGGTCTTCTGGCCAAGGGGCCCACAGCACCAAGACTGGGGCAAACATGACTGTAAAGGGCAGACCCACAGGTGCACAGTGCGCTGGAACTTGGTGTAAACAAGTTAGGTCACATATACGGGTACTATGCTGGTTTCCACAGGTGGTCATGTGTTTATCCTGGGGAATGGAGGAGAGAAATGGTGAGTACCAGTTCCTTTGTTCCTGTTGCGGTCACACCATGATCCCTGCCTCTCAGGGCCATGCTCTGAGATGAGTATATCACTCACTTCTGTCTGCCCTGGGCATTCTTCAAACTGCTACTTCATTGCTGTATCTGCATGGGTTGTTTGTTCTGTTGCCTCATTAAAGGTAGGGACTAGGTCTACTATGCCCTTCTGACTCTGCCACAGCCATGCCTGCCAATTTTTATATTCCAAACTTTGAGTCTCACTGGTTGTAAGAACTCAAAAAATTAGGCCATCTCACCTTCAAACCCAAAGTTATGGGGGTTTGTCTTCCATGTCTGGGCTCCCTGATTTGAAAGTATCTTTGTTCTTCTCCATGACACCAGCTCCCTCCCTGCTGCAGACAGCCAGGGTCTGTTTTTCTCCTGAGCCACCTCTTCACCCCTCCTACCTTCTTCAGTGTGGCCTCTTTGCTACCTTCAGTTATAGAGTTGGTTCTGCAAGTCTTTGGATCATTTTCTGGGTTATTTACACTGATGTGAGCGTTATCTAGCTCTATCCCTGTGATGAGGCTGGCCTAGGGTCCTCCTAGTCTGCTTTCTTCCCAGCTTCCTTCTCTCAACTCTTTTGTTCTTGGTGATTTTCTATCTATACGTTCTAGCATGTTGATAGAGGAATATTGACATCATTAACAAAATTGTATTTTTGTCTTTTAGTTAAATCAATTTTTGCTTCATGTATTTTGAATCTGTTATTCAAGCACATCAATTTTAAGATTTATATATCCTCTTAAAGAATTGACTTATCATTATGAAATAAAATTGTTATCCGTGGAAATAATTTTTGCTCTGTAATCAATTTTATCTGATTTTAATATAGCTATTTCAGCTTCCTATTGACTATTGTTAGCATCATATCTTTTCCCAACATTTTACTTTTAACCTATTGGTTTCTTTATATTGAAGTATATTTCTTAATAGAAGCATATAAACAGGTCTTAGTTTTTAATCTTTACTGACAATATTTGACATTTAATCGATGTATTTAACCCTTTTTAGTTAATGGGATCATTGATATGGTTAAATTTAAGTTTTTCATATTTCTTTCTAAAAAAATATTTAAGCTACCTGTTGTTTTTTTCCTGTCATCTATTGTAATTTTACGATCAGTTTTGTCTCCTTTGTTGGCTTATTAGCTAAATTATTTGTTTTGTTATGTTAAAGTGGTTATTTTAGCATCTGTGATACATATTTTAACTTATAACAATCTATTTGCAAGTTGTATTATCCCATTTCACTTAAAGTATAAACATCTTACAGTATTAAAATTCCATTTCTCCCTTCCAACCATTGTGATAATTTTATCATGTATTTTATTTATTCATAAATTTCACAATAAATTATCTTTATAAAGGCAGTTATTTAAAAATAAATATTTAGATATTAAGAAATCATTTATTTACTTACAGATTTACTCTTTCTGGACCTCTACATTCTTTTGTGTTGCTCCCTATTTCCATTTGCTGTCACTTTCTTTTTGCCTGACAGACATTAACACTTCTTAAAGTGTGGGCTAAATGGTAATCAAATTTTCAGCGTATGTATGTCAGAAAAGGTTTTTATTTTATCTTCATTTATGGAAGATTTCAGTAGGCATAAAGATCATGAGTATTTGTTTTCTTTTTTCTTTTTTTCATTTCCTTAAAAATGTTGCGCTGCAACATTCTTCCTTGGACAGTTTCTAAAAAAGATTCTGCTGGAATCTTCATTTTTAATTTTTTGAACATAATTAGATGCTTTTGTAATGTTATGTTTGTCATATGATTTGGATGATTTGGTTACAATGCACATTGATATAATTTTCCTCATGTTGCTTGTGCTCTAAGTTTGTTGAACGTCCTGGATTTGTAGGTTGATAGTTTTCGTCAAATTGGGAAGAGTTTGCACTATATTTTCCTCAAATTTTTTTGTGTTCTCCTTTTTCTCTCCTTTGAGGTCTCCAACTACATGCATAGGCAACTGAATGTTTTCTTATGGCCCATTAGTGATATCTAATTTTTCAATTTTTTTCTGCCTTTTTCTAAATTTCTAATCCTATATCTTCAAGTTCACTATTTTTTCTTTAAAATCTCTAATATGCCATTAATATATCTAGTATGTTTTTCATCAAAGACAATATGGTATTAATGTGTGGATATTTAAGTTGGAGCTTTTAAAATATTTTTTTCATGTCACTGTAAATTTTTATGGGTATATGTGATTCAGCAACTTTTAATGTCATTGCTAATTTTAACAGCTGATTTAGTTCTGAGTCAGTATCACTTTGTTGATTTTCCTCATTATTGGTCAAATTTTCTTAATCTTTGCTTCACTGTCAATCTTTTATTAGATTCTATTTGTTGTACTTGGTGAATTTTACCCTTGCCCTTCCTGGAATTTGTTTTTGTGTTTGTTTTCCCCAATGGATCTTTATGACTTTTGTTCTGAGATATAGTTTAATTATCTAAAAACAGTCCATTGTTTTTGATTCTTGTTTTTAAGATTTGGCGGCAGGAACAGAGCTATGTTTATTCTAATGCTAATTATTCACTGTTGTTGAGACAAGACCCGTGTATGTACTTCATCCGCTGCTCCATGAATCATGAGGTTTCCAACTCTTTATTATAGTGTTTCGTATTTTTTTATTTTAGTTCCAGTATAATTAACATGCAGTGTTATATTAGTTCCAGGTGTACAATATAGTGATTTAACAATTTTTTTAGTTTATTTATTTATTTTGTGAGAGAGAGAGCACAAGTGGGGGAGGGACAGAGAGAGAGAGAGAGAGGGAGAGAGAGAATCCCAAGCAGGCTCCACAGTCCTCCCAGAGCTCAATGCAGGGCTGCATCTCATGACCATGAGATCATGACCTGAGCCAAAATTAAGACCAACTGAGCCACCTAGGCACCTCTGTAGTTATTGAACAATTCTCTACATCACTCAGTGCCCATTATGGTAAGTGTGCTCTTTAATCCCCATCCACCCCTCCCACCTCCCCTCTGGTAACCATCAGTTTGTTCTCTAGGGTTAAGAGTGTGTTTCTTGATTTGCCTGCCTCTCTCTCTCTCTCTCTCTCTCTCTCTCCTCCCCCTCTCCCTCTCTCCCTCCCTCCTCCCCTCCCTCTCCCTCTCTCCCTCCCTCTCTTTGCTCATGTGTTTCTTGTGTTCCACATATGAGTGAAATCATATGGTATTTGTCTTTCTCTGACTCACTTATTTGCTCAACATTATACTCTCTAACTCCATCCCTGTTGTTAAAAATGGAAAGATTTCATTTTTTTATGGTTGAATAATGTTTCATTGTATATATATATATATATATATATATATATATATATATATATACACACTATTTCTTCTTTATCCATTCATCTATTGATGTATACATGGGCTGCTTCCATATCTTGGCTATTGTAAATAATGCTGCAATAAACATAGGACTGCATGTATCCCTTTGAATTAGCATTTTTGTATTCTGTGGGTAGAAACCCAGGATAATAGGGTAGTTCTATTTCTAACTTTTTGAGGAATTTTCCTACTGTTTTCCACAGTGGCTGTACCATTTTGCATTCCCACCAACAATGAAAGACAGTTCCTCTTTGTTCACATTCTCACCAATGCCTGTTGTTTCTTTGTTGTTGACTTTAGCTGTTCTAACAGGTGTGAGGTGACATCTCATTGTAGTTTCCTAGACTTTCTAATAGGAACATGCCACCCTGCATAAGCACTGGACACTTGATGTCTATCTATTCCTCTCAGACATTTATTTATCTGCCCTTTGTTACCTTTCTCTGATGTATACAATAATCACTACTCTGCTAGATAGTCGATGTAAGCCCTTCATATTGATCTAAATTTCTCTATTTGCACAGTACTTTATTCTCCTGGATTTATCCTACAAATTTTCTTTGCCTTTCTCCAGAATCTCAACTTCATCTCTTTATATCAGAGATTCTTCACAGCTTTATATGAGTATCCTGTTCCTGTGCCTGGAAATACTCTCATGGCAGTAAGTTGGAGAGATCATAGTATAGTACTCACCTGATGGGGTACCTGGGTGGCTCAGTTGGTTAAGTGTCTGACTTCATCTCTGGTCATGATCTCACAGTTTGTAAATTTGAGTCATGCATCTGGCTATCTGCTGTTAGCACAGAGCCCACTTCAGATTCTCTGCCCCCCTCTCCCACTGCACACACATGTGTGAGCATGCTCTCTTTCTCTCATGCTCTCTCTCTCAAAAAAATAAATATAATGCCTTATTTCCTTTTCACCTCTCCATAATCATTGTCCCTTTATGTGTTCAATTTTTGGTTGTTTTCAGTGAAAACGTGTATCTTGTACCATTTACTATATCTTGGCTAGGCACAAAAGTCTTCAGTGTATTACTGAGACTCTAATTTTCTTATGAAAATGACAAAATTATTGAAGCAAAAGTTGACATTCCCCTTTCTAAAGATGTACAGAAATATTGACACATTGGTATTGATTTAGAATGTTTCAAAAAGCCCCCCAAAATATTGTGTTGTGGTCCTTAGTTTGCATTTACTCATAATCCTTTTTCTATAATGTTGCTGATATTCTGATTTGCTTCTTATTTGCTTCTGATTTGCTTTAAAACTTTTTAAAGAACTTGTAAGAGAAAACTTTGGGACTATAAACTTCAACCAGTTGTGACTATTTTTCCTATTGAGCCTAATATCACTCATTAGAAAAAAATAATATAGATTTTTGTACAAAATGGTTTATTACAAAAATTTCTAGGTAAGAACTGACAACAGTTGGATTATAAAAGGAAATTTTGGAATAAAATGGAGGTTTCTCGGATGAAATTATGATAGAGATTCATGTGGTTGAAAAACAGTGAGTAATATCATGACTGGGATATACTGAGAAAAGAGTAGACTGCAATAGTATAGTGTTTAAGGATTTAAGGAAGCAGGATGTAATAGGATTTATATTAACACTAAAGATTCACCTTGAAGCTCAGTGACTATCAATATATGAAAAGCATCTCAGTCTTAAAACACATAGAAAATATTCTAGCAATGAGAATAAAAAGAAGACAAATCTTGAAAAAGTTAGCTGCATATGAACAACTTTTGTTTTAAATTTAATTATTACCTTAAGACTAAAAACATTATATAATAATATACTTTTAAAAATTGTTTTCGTACGTTGTGGGTATGTCAGTATATGTGCAAGTTACCTGGGAACTAAGTTTCTACCTAAAGTATTCAATTTTAGAATTTTTGATATGTAAGGCAAAGAGAAGCACATTAATTCATATTCCTTTTACTTAAATTAAGTTTATGTTAGATATTTATTTCCTGATATTAAATCTTGACAGTTTATTTACATGAAAATGTGTATGTATAAATATGTAATATCATACATATACATAATGCAAAATGATATAATAATGTAATACATATAATTTGTAACTTGATAGGAAAGAGAATCAACTTTGAATTTTTAACAATTAAAATGGTCTTAATTCATCTTTTTTTTAACTGTAATGTTTGTTGATATTCTCTATCATTTTTCAGTCTTTCAAGTTACAAAAGGAATTTTTGACAGCTAATCACTGTTTTCTATTGTTGATTAGAGATGTAGAAAATAAGTAAAGACAAATTGATAAAATATATTTCAAAGGACTCTCCATTTTTTTTTTCTTGGTCTTTTATGAACTTGGTCATTTAAAAATCCTTCCGGGAATTCAGGTAATGTTCTTTCTTAAATATAGCAGTTACTAGAGAAGTTAAGAGATCAAAATCAGTTCCAGCCTAATTTTAATTCCTTCACTCTGCTCTTTGAGCTGGATATCTAAACTTCTAGAAAAGCATCATTGAGTTTAGGCTGTTATAGTTGGGAAGGCCAACCAGCAAAATTTTGGTCTCAGTTAGAAAGTTATGGAGTGATCAGGACCAAATTTTAATGATCTGTGTTCATGTTTCCTTCCCCTACAGTTAAAAAAAAAAAGCTAGCATTTCTTAATATTTTACAATTTAATACATTTTGAGGATTATTTCATTTGCCTTTATAGGAATTTTGCATGTTAAACTCAATATCAAACGTTTTAGAATGTATTTTGTTGTTTTGAATTGGAGATACTCCTATGATCACACACGTATTTTTTTAAGTATTTATATGGAACAGATGAGTATATATGATTAATTTATGCTCTACATGAGGTTCAAATTTGAGTTTAATTTTAAATGAGTTCAAGCTTCAGTTTAACTTCAAATGTGGAATTGACAGCAATTTTTTTTTTAAGTAAAACTACAATTTCTAATTTTTTTATTCAGTCCTAATGGTGTGTTATACAACTGAAAACTATGTCATTAAAACTTGGTGATGTAAAAATACAATATCTTGTTAAAGCCTATTTAATCTTGGGAAAAGTTAAAGATGGGGCAAAATTTGTCAGAGATATGCCAAAGTTGATAAAAATTGTTTTTTTCCCCATTTTGTAAATAAAGAAAAAAGACAACATAGTATGTATCAGTTTGTCTTCCTCTTTTAGTTAACTCAGTATATTTTTTTGGTTGGAAAACCATCAACTTTTTGTCTAAAAATCTATGTCCCAGGTTGGTAAAACAAGCTACGTGTAGATTATCTCCAACTATACTGGACCACTCAGAACATCCTATTGTGGCCGTACTGCATTTTCTAGCAATGTGCTTTGTTCTTCACAAGGAATACTGACATTTTAAGTGAGGAAGCAAAGAATGGGATGAGAGATATCAGAAACTCTTGAGGTTGGGAGTTGGATCTGATCTAAAGTTGTAAAACATAATTATTGTAGCCCAATTCGTTTTTCCTGCCTTTAAAGTACACCAAACTACAGAGATCACAGGTTAAAATTTAAATTGCACAAACCCTGATTCTGAGATACTTAATAAATAGCAGTGCTGTACCAGTAAAAGCAAAGTTTCAGTATCTTTTTCTCCAGGGTGCCTAGGGTCTCTGGAGAAGGTGAAGGTCACCACTTAGTTGGCATCTGAATTTATTTTCTTCTTTCTATTCCTTAGCACAATTTATTCGCTGAATTTAAATCTAGGCGATTCCATTGTCCTTGAAAGATAAACAAATACTGGAATTTTTTTTACATGCATACAAATAAGGTATTATGTGTAGTATATATTGGTTAAATAAATAAGTGGTATTTGAAATTCATATGGGGGCTTCTACTCAGAGGTTTGTTTAATAATTCAAAGTAAACCAGTGATAAAGAGAGCAATGCATTGGGTGAATTGCTTATTAATTGTGTTAATAGAATTTAATGAAGGGATTTGGTTGTATAATATATAACATGTTTCTTAATGAAAGTGGTTTTATCTGAGTAATTAAAGTTTGAGTTATCTATCACAATATGATGGAGTGTTTATCTTCAGATTGTGTACCAATTTATAAATGCCATTTCTATGCTTGAAGCAGCTAAATTAGAAATATGGTTTGTCTCTGGAGACCTAAAAATTAGAAATTGGTGCAAGTAGGAAAAAATGGTACAGATCCCAGTCTTCTCAATAACCCTGATAGCTTCATTAACAACATACTAAAAGAGATGCATCAAAATGTGTCTATCTCCCATCTCTACAGCCATCAGTTAAGATTTTTTTATATTAGAAATATTAAACTTGATAGTAATTTCCCCTACTTACTTTACAAATTATATATAGTTTTCCCATAGAAAATTGTTCAAGTATTAAAAACAAGTTATTATTAATAAGGAGATCCTCTAAAATCCAACATTTAAAATGTTTCCTAGAGAATATTTCAGTCATTGAAGGTAATGATATCTGTTTTCAGTTAGAATATATACCCATCAATTGTACTGCTGATGACCAGTGTTATTTATTTTCTTAATGAATAAAATAATGGATTCACATATGTGATAGGTTATTTATTCATGAAAGTAATCAAGTAATGAAGTGGTTAATATGTATAATACATTTATTGGAGATCAATCACTTCTGATCTGATCATATTTTCACCCATTTAGCTATTAGGCCTAGCTCTTATTTTCCGAAAGGAAGGAAGGAAGGAAGGAAGGAAGGAAGGAAGGAAGGAAGGAAGGAAAAGAAAAAGAGAAAGAGAGAAAGAGAAAAAGAAAAGTCCCAGTGCTTTCTTGTGCAATGGATCCAAGCTAACCTCAAGAGATCTTTTGCTGCCTTGATTCAGGGGACCACAAACTGCTGTAACTCAGAGCTTCTTGTTATGTGTTCCATAACCAATTTACATATATTATATTTTTTCATTTCCAATCTGTTGGGAACTGGAAGGAGATTTTTAATATAATTTAAGGAAAAACAAAATGTTCACTTAAATTGTATTCAAGAAGTATTCATTGTTGTTACACTTCATAGTCCATCTTCAATCCTTCATCAGTTACTAACCTCATAGTTAAATTTAAATTATCTGTGAAATAGTTGCAATAATTTATTGTTTTTTTCTATGTCTTTTTTTTTTTTTAACATTTGGCAAACTAACCTTAAAGCATCCTTCTACAACCTATGACTTTGATAGCATGCTAACTGGTCTATACTATAGCTGGTTCAATAAGACAAGCCCACTGATCCCATGCTAGGCTGTTGCACAGATGTAAATTGCTGTAAAAGGTTCTGAATACTTAATTTCCATTTCTGCACTTAAGTCATCATGGACTATGGGCACCTGAGTGGTTTAGTCTGTTAAGCATCTGACCTCAACTCAGTTCATGATCTCATGGTTGATGAGTTTGAGACCGCACTGGGTGAGCATGAGCCCAACCTCAGGTGAACATGAACCCTGCTTCAAGTGAACCCTACTTCTCTCTCTCTCTCTCTCTCTCTCTCTGCCCTTCCTGGGACTCTCTCTCTCTCTCTCTCTCTCTGCCCCTGTCTCACTTGTGCCCCCTGTCTCTCATAAACGGAAAAAAAAGTCATCATGGACCAAAACCAAACAGTTCATGATCACTAATAACAATCCTGAGTGATGTTTTGTGTAACATGCTTTTATATAAAAACTTTTTATATAATTTTTTTTTTAATTTAACTTCTATGGAGTAATACCTCTTAAAAGATTTAGACAAACTTTGGGGGAATCACACGTTTTAAAGTAGTATCACTCTTCTGTGATTAATAAAATTTCTTATGATCACAATACTTGAAGAAAATTTATACCTCCGTTATATGGCTATTTAAAAATTTTTAGCTTGTGGGCGCCTGGGTGGCTCAGTCGGTTAAGTATCCGACTTCAGCTCAGGTCACGATCTCACGGTCCGTGAGTTCAAGCCCCGCGTCGGGCTCTAGGCTGATGGCTCAGAGCCTGGAGCCTGCTTCCGATTCTGTGTCTCCCTCTCTCTCTGCCCCTCCCCCGTTCATGCTCTGTCTCTGTCTCAAAAATAAATAAACATTAAAAAAAATTTTTTTAAATAAAAAAAAAATTTTTAGCTTGTTAATTTATTCTAGGTTGAATTCATAACAGCACTTCTCTTATGAGATGCTATTTTCTACATATGTCCAAGTTTGTCAAAGTTTATTAACTCCATTTACTAAGGTAAAAAAAAATTAAATGAATTTGTGCCATTATTTGTCTCTTAGTCTTACCAATCCTTTTCAGGAAATAGGATGGATAGGAATTAAGGAAGAAATCATTAAAATTATCAACAGTTTATGTTAATTAAAAAGAATACATCAAAAGAGTAGGTATCAAAACACTGGGCTCTGAATTTACCATGTTCAAGTTCCCTTTTATGTGTTAAAGGCAGCAAGTAGGATAGTTAAGAAAATGAAATGAGGATTGATGACCACTTGTTTGTCACTGCTGGTTGTAGAACCCCAGGATGCTGACAGGCATTTGAAGCACACAAGATACTGCCAATTATGCAAGATAAGCACACGTCCTTAATTTTAATGCCCATCCCAATGTAATCTTATTCTTTAATCTCTAATGAAATATCTCCACCCCAATCCCTTTTCAAGTTGAAGCACTATTTGCCCCAATTACCTCCTTGCATGTGGTTTAGTTCATTCCATTAGCAAGAAAGGTTGAGACTTAGTCTGATTCCAAAACTGTCCTTGCCAACACTTTAATTTTAGGTTGCAAATATCTAAAATCTTCAAAATTTCCCTTAATTATATCTGTTTAAATGCACATTCTCAAACAATCTACTTATTATATTTTATTGTCCATAATGAAACATACATATTCATAATATAAAATATAAGTATATATTATATATACATAAACATGTATCTTTGTAACTATGCATACAAACACTCACACACACACATATATATATATACATAAAAACATTTGTAGAGACAAAATATATAGGTATAAATATAAATATTGATAAATATGAATAAATATATATATTTAACCTGATAAATTTCTGTACCTTCATATAATAAACTATCATTCTGATTAATAATGTGTTATCAAGATCATTTGGAAACTATGCCCATTTGGTGTAGAAATCATGTATGATGAATGAGAAAACACAAATTATTAAATTTTCAAATCAGATTCATACAAATCAGTGATCTTCCATATCAAGAACACAAGTAATTACAAGTCATTAGTGAAGCAGAAAGAAAGCAAGGACTACCAACCATAGCTATGCAGGTCCTTCTTTGGTACATCCAAATGTATGCTGGCCAAGATTTATATGTGTGTTTTCTAACTAATGCATGCATCTAAATTGCTTAAGAGGAAAGAGATATTTTGATCATGCAACATCTGCATTTTATAAACATATAGTTGCATAGCTTTTATGACATTTTCTGGAGAGCCATGTTCCATAAATCTATACATTACAGGCTACCATAAGCAATCATAGACTAGGTGCATCCCTCTAAAAGCATTTCATAAAAAAAATTTCTACTACTAGAAAATACCATTAATGTGTTTGCCAGTAGACCTATCATCTTGTACAGATTGGTGAATATGTTATGTCATCTTCTTTCTTTCCCAGAGGGAAATCCCCAGTATGGAAAAGAATAGCTTGTATGCCTCTTACATAACTATTTCTTTCTAATTGAAAAAGTAAGAAAAATTGGAACCAAATATATGAATTTTAAAGATATTCAGTGCAGGTATATTAAGTTTACTTAGAAGGAATATGGAAACAACTGAATTGAGTAAGTGAACAGCGTTCATTTCTGTTGCTGAAATTAAGACTTTATTCCTACACACACACACATACACACACACACACACACACACACTCACCACCACACCAGTTTTAAATCATTTAAGATAAACACATGAGAATCTCAAATAATGTAAAATCAATCCAATGAGGTTTTTCCAGGTTATATTTGAAGAAATTACATAGTAAATTCATTTTTAAAGGCGAATGTCTTGATTTTGACTGATAAAAGGTGAAATTTAACAATGTAATACTTAGTACCAAATAATCTCAGGATGAAAAGCCTAGGAGAGAATAAAAGTCATGTCTACATTTTCTTTCAAGTATGCTTAATTTGAAAGAAATTAAAAATATTTTCATCAAAGTATTTGTAACATTAATGAGCATAAGTACCACAGAGAATATTGACAAATAATATAAGACTATGACATTACATCTGTGCTATTTCTTATACTTGATGTAAATCCTTTAGAGAACTGATCAACTAATTTATCTTAAAATTATCTTAAAATTATTTCCTAGAACTGTTTTCCTTAGGAGCTGATTATGATGAGGTTTTGGGGTAATGGGGGTGTTCAGAGCTGACATCCAAGAAAGAATTCTTGAAGACATCTTTGGTGCAAAAAGGTGATTTTATTAAAGCACAGGGACAGGACCATGGGCAGAAGAAGCTGCACTGGGGTTATGAAGAGTGACTGGTTATATACTATGGAGTTGGGGAGGTAAAGTCAAGGGCAAGTTTCCAAAGACATTTTAATATGCTAAAGAAGACTCACAGGATACTGGAGGCCTAGTTATTGTCAA
This sequence comes from Neofelis nebulosa, assembly GCF_028018385.1. Taxonomy (NCBI): domain Eukaryota; kingdom Metazoa; phylum Chordata; class Mammalia; order Carnivora; family Felidae; genus Neofelis; species Neofelis nebulosa. The sequence continues at coordinate 74,339,348 of NC_080782.1, forward strand.
GCTAAGGTTGTTTTTCCCTCTAGCAAAACATTAACATTAAGACAGTAGGCAGTTCCTGGAGAAATGTTATACTCTGTATTTGCCTCAAGTATTTGTCAATAGGCTGCAGGTTAAAAGGAAATTTAATTTTACCTGCCATTTCCTTCTTGCCTTTGTTCCTAATATCACCATGGAGGAGTGATATTGGGGCTCCAGGAAACTGAGTCTATAGGTTTCTGGAGATCAGGCTATTGATAAGATTGCCTTTTTCTTGTAACTTACTAAGATATTTGTAAATTGATGGAGGCCCATGTCTTGTGTCCTATATGAGTGTGATCTCTATCAGTTAACCATTTGTTTTCTTTCCTTTGTTCTTGGGCAGCCAGGAGTGCCTGAGGAATATCACACCTATCCAATCTTGGGGGAGAGAGGTGTGCTAGTTTGTACTTTGCCCTCAGCTTGCTTTATGCTCCCTCATCAATTAGAATTTCTTTTGCTTCAGAATCACCTGGGGTCAAGTAAAAGATGCATACATTTAAGTTCCAGAGATAGGAGTTAAATCTTATTTGTTGCATTTAGAAACTTGTGTTTTAGCAAGCCTCAAATGTGATTTTATTTTTGCATTCCAAACTATGGGGATCAATACCACAGACTCTAATAATAAGTGGAAATGGTATCACGGCACTATTAGCTAATAATATAATACTCCAGTTCTGAGAAATTGAATGAGGTAATGCATGTAAATTGCTTATTGTGGCACCTGGCTATTACTGAGTACTCAGAAAAATGTGTTCATGTAGTATTCTCAACAGTATTAAATTTTTCTCAAAAATTTTAGAAATAAAAATAAGTACTTTAATTGAAGTATCAGACATAAATCATAGATTCTGTCCAAGTTAAATTAATAGAATAATCATGTAATTCTTTAATTGTGAAGCTGGGAAAGCTTACACCACAAACCCATTTGTTAAAAATGCCTCAAAATGTAGAGGTGAAAGATTATAACAGGGCATTAATGGAACGAGAGAAAATATACAAAAGAAACAAAAGTGATGCAGATACAGTTACAATTTTAAATGTCAAAATCTCATATCATTAAGATCACAAATCTAGGAGAGATAATTAAGTGAGCATATAATTTAAGATGTACTGATAAGGCAAAGACTGGTACCATCAGAAAATAACCAGAATACTGGAAAAGAGTGTAATTTATTAAAATGAAAACACAGTTTCAGAACAAATCAAACACACAAATCAAACACAAGGATAAATACATGGAATATACATTTCCTACATTGGTGTCAAAATATGAAATCCCTTGATGAATGTAGGTAAATTTCTGGTTTTCAGAAGGTGAGAAACAATTTAAAGATACTTACTATGTGCCTTTAAATTCTTAATTTGTCAGATCAGCATACCTTAGGGTAAAAAATAAGTTATGGTAAATAAAGAAGAAAGTGACTTAAAAGTGACAATGTTACCCTAAAAGAAAACTGTCAGTGAACTGGTGATAGCTCAGGTTTGGTACAATCAGTGTTGTCTTTTTGCTTTTTAAAAATATAAATATTCAAAATAAAAATTCTAAAAGCCCTATTTTCTTTAATAGGCATTTTCCACAGCTTGGTAATCATATAATAATTTTCCAGTCAATTGCTATATTTGCACATGATTAGTGGACAAAATGTTCTGGTATTAGCACTCCCCTAACTGGACTAAATTTTAGTTTTCTTCCTGACTCTAAGCCCCTGGCCTTCCTTTTATTACACCATTTACTTTAGAGAACTTGCAGTCGTAGATTCTTTCTGTCCCTTTGAGATGTAAATCTCGCAGTCCTTGCCAGTTTTACACACTAGAATGTCTTCCTTAAAGACCTTAAAGACCTTCCTTAAAGACCTTCCTTAAAGATCCCAGTCTCCAGCCCTTTGAAATAAGGTCATTGAGAAAGATATAGCCTCCATCTCCTGGTCTCTGTGGGAGGGTAAGACCCTAATTCAATAGAGGCCAGTTAGCAAATGCATATATCCTAGTCATATTGACCAGCCTTCTTACAATGGCCTACTTTCCACTAGCTCACCACAGCTTTGAAATTATCTCCCACCTTCAGCAGAGTTGAGTTCAATCTCTCTTGCCTATTGCATTAGGTATGTTACTATTTGCTTGTTTATTAAGCAGACCAAAAATAAGTTAACAACCTAGTGTTTTAAAGAAATGTCTATAATAAAATATGGTTCTTAAAGTAAAAATGAATATGGCCAGTACCATTTAAATGTTGCCATTGTTTACAAGAGTTTATATTAAACCATGTAATGTCATACGAGTGAAATCTTGTTTATTTTATTTTCGTTTAGTTTATTTTTTAAGTTTATTAATTTTAGAGAGAGAGTGAGCAGGGGAGGGGTAGAGAGAAGTAGACACAGAATATGAAGCAGGCTTCAGGCTCTGAGCTGTCAGCACAGAGTCCGATGCAGGGCTCTAACTCACGGACTGTGAGACCATGACCTGAGCGGAAGTCAGACACATAACTGACTGAGCCACCCACGTGTCCCTGAAATCTTGCTATTTCAAATGCACATCATTTAAAACACATAGTTAGGAGTGTGTTGATTTCATATGTTAGATGGAATAATCTAATATTATGGACTCAGTTACTTTTTTTGTCCTCTGTAATAAAGGTACATAATTTCAAATTCTATATAATTAATATCAGAGAACCCTTAACATTATTTTAGGCGTGGGAAAGTTAAGAAAAAAAAATTCAGCACTATACCTGATTTCTTACTTTTGGAAAAATTTGGAATGTTCTAAAAACTGTAGTGTAGCATATATCATTTTCTAATACCCAGAGCTATTAGATAAAATGATTAAATCCCCATCAATCACTCCATGTGGCAGCAATAACAATGCTAGTGGAACAGAGCATTGTTACAAGATTAGTGCCTCCTGCTTTGAGAGTAAACATCTCGGCTTTACCTCATTTATTTTTCATAACTTCCCTACCTTTGACTCAGCATTTAGAAAGCAGTAGGAGACTATTTTCTGATGACAGTCAATGTCATTTAAGTATTATGTTTAGAGGTCAAAAAAGTGCATAATAATTGTGAATCATATTTAAAATTCTAAAGTACTAAAGTATGTGAAGAGCTTAACAAATTAGAAGCAGTTAGGGAAATTATGAAAGGATTTTGATTAATCACTGTTATTTATGCATTTAAAGATTACTCTTAAATCCACAGAAGTCCTCTTAATCATTAAAGATGTTCAGATTTAGTTTACTCCCTGGTGTTAGCCCTTGGGGAATATCCAACAATCTCTGTGTCATCTTATCTGTTTTAACATAGAGCCATGGAACTATGGGCAATATACAAGGAAATAAGATACAAAGATCATTTAAGATCTCTGAAAGGTGTATCTGCTGGCAAATGTTATTGAACACTCTATATCAGTCTGGACTGCTTAGAAAACAAAAACAAAACCAAAAAATTCCAAGGAACTTTTAGCAGAAAATGATTGAATCTAGGGACTTGTGTTTGGAAGGAACAGAGGCCTACAAGTTGGCACTGCCATTAGGCCTTTGACTTTTAGATATCACCACCACCACTACTACCCAAAGGTCAGGGTTGAATGTGCCACACTCAAGAAGCTGGGCAGTATGATGTATAGGCCATTTCTGGCCATCACTCACTTCTCCCAGAGCATTTCTATCTTCCTATAGCATCTGAAAGATACTATCAGCCATGTCGCCATCTGATTTTCACACAAGTACAACTAATTGGCCAATCTTAATTTACATGTAGTATTCTAGCTACAAATTAACATTAATTCTCTTGTTACTGAATGGAAGGAGAATGGAATGAAACTGAGGAAGCCGATCTAAGTACTTTTCCCAAAGACCTACTGAAGTATGTAGAAAGCTTTACTGCCTGTAATAAGGATGCAAAAATGAAGAAAGTAAGCATTTCACTTCAGTGTTTTCTTACCTCAAGATGACTTCAGATGAACTCACCTTCTTAATGGACACTCCTTGTTCCATTTCCATTTAAAAAAAAATGTCTCCCCCAGAATGAAAAGCTCTGCAAATGAGGGCAATAGTATCAAAACAAATAGCCTACGACATTTGATTAAAAAACACAGGATTCCTTACTACGTGGCAATGAGAAAGAATGAAATATGGCCTTTTGTAGCAACGTGGATGGAACTGGAGAGTTTGATGCTAAGTGAAATAAGCCATACAGAGAAAGACAGATACCATATGGTTTCACTCTTATGTGGATCCTGAGAAACGTAACAGAAACCCATGGGGGAGGGGAAGGGAAAAAAAAAAAAAAAAGAGGTTAGAGTGGGAGAGAGCCAAAGCATAAGAGACTGTTAAAAACTGAGAGCAAACTGAGGGTTGATGGGGGGTGGGAGGGAGGGCAGGGTGGGTGATGGGTATTGAGGAGGGCACCTTTTGGGATGAGCACTGGGTGTTGTATGGAAACCAATTTGACAGTAAATTTCATATATTAAAAAATAAATAAATAAATAAATTAATTAAAAAAAAAAACAAAAAAAAACACAGGATTCCAAATTAGAAGACTTATGTTTCATCCTGGCTTTGCAGTAACTTGCTCTTTGACCTAGGCAGGTAACTAAATCTCTTGAGGCTGAAAATGTCTCATTGATTTAACTGATATTATTATCACCTACTGGGATCTACCAAGACCTGGAAGAATGTTGGAGAGGTTAATGCATCATGTAAGAGTCTCAACCCTTAAGAAATTATCACCAAGGGGGATGGGCTGGGATTTGGGGAAGGCTTTTAAAGTGGGGTTGCATTTTATAAAAGGTCACAAAGACATGTGAGAGAGAACTAATTACAAAGGTAAGAAGGCCAGAAAAAGTAACAGCACAAAAAATTCCTTCTCCCTTTGAACTGTTTCCTCTTAGTCCCTAAGCACTGAGTATGGAAAAATTTTACTCATTCTTTAATTCTCATGATAAGGAAATTTCTACAGTGAGATTTCCCCTAAAGCCTGAAACTAGTTTACAATCCCCTATTAAATTTTTTTAATCACAGTGTTTTTCCAGTTTTCAAAAACTTTCACGTTTACCTCTGTTCTAGCATATGACTTATTAGACCTTATGCTCTTTGAAGGCATGGATGGGGCTTACGTTTTCTCGATCCTCAGTCCCCAAACATCATGGTATGCTTCACACACCGTACTTAAGAAATACTTGGCAAAGTGGTGACTAGAATAGTAAGGTGGTAGCAGGAGATATAAAAGGAAAGGTTGGTTGCAAAAATGTTATAAATGTCTTGTGAAATAAGCTAAGGACTTGAAATTTTAGTAGGCAAAGGAGAACCTGCAAGATTGTTAAGCAGTAGGAAGTGATTCTATATGATATATGTATAACTAGGTGGCTGGTGAGAAATGTATTGATTTATTAACTTCTTTGTATGTTCAAATTGAGGGAAATGGCATTTATGAATTGTTGGCAGTTTCAGCGTCTAGAGGTAGAGAATAAATTACTTCTGGAAGAGAATTCCTAGGTTTTGGAAAAAATGACCATGGTGGGCCTTTTTTTAGACTAATTTAAAGCAAGTGCCTACCTATTATTCTTGGAGAAAAGTGAGATGTCACTATAAATCTGAATTCAGAAGCGGAAGACTGAGAGATATTAATGTGCTTTTTTGAGAAACATATTTTAAGTTTGTCTTTAGCCAGTCTGTGCCCTTGAAGAGTCAGAAATGCATTTTTCATCACTATGAATTAGGCCAGATATTATTTAAAATCTAATTGATGTAAATTATTTTATTTAAAATATTAAAAGTATAGACTTTGGGAAATGGCACTATCAATTACTCTGATTATTTTGTTCTGGTCTTTGGAAGTCAACGACTTAATGGGTATGAAGTATTTTCTCAGGAGAACAAGAGTTTCTTCCTGAGGAAACTTTGAGGTATCTCTGCTATAGAATGTAAACACTTATCTGCAAAAGAGAGGATGCTCTTGCTTTTGAGGTCCAAATAATTTGGAAGTTTGGTCTCTAAAAGTAATTACATAGAAATTTCTATTGGCCTTCTGTCATAGAGCTATCTAACTGGATTTAACAAGAAGCCCGGAGGTTCACTTATTAGAAATTCTTAATTCTAGGGGACCCTGAACACAGCATTAGCTGAAATTCATTAATGACTACAGTCTTGTCCTTTACTGGGCCTTCAGGAAATTAAGGAAGTGGCTTGTGTTCCACACTTGGACTAGATACAAAACCCAATGACTGGATGAGAGGGTGCAAAGTTTTATCAAAGACAGTAAAAAGGCACAGTGATCCGAAGTGACACTGCTTTAAATTTGTGTCTGCATGTACTAGAAGCATACCAGGAAGGAAATACCAGAAAACTAGCCATGAGAGAATGGGAACCTCAGCATAAATAGATGCATCTTCTGCTGATAGAGACACAAAAACACAGAATCTTTATGGTTTCATTATGTCTTCATTATTCTTACCTTCAGCCTCTTCTCACCTATTGCCTTGTATTTAGACCCTACTAAAAAATTCATATAGCTATGTTTCTAATAATCCATGTGGGTAATTGCACTTTTATTTGAAAGGGATAATGTATGTTCTGATCAGGCCCCTTGTCACTGATGGAATTCATTCTTCCACTCAATACATAAGCAGTGGAGATATAGCCATGAATAAAGGAGAGAACTGTATTATCTTCAACCAGCCTTCGTTCCAGTGGAAATGCAGAAAATAAATAAGAAAACACATGAATAAATAATACAGTTTCAAGTGGTAGTAAATTCCATTAAAGAGAATGAAACAAAAGTAAGGGACATAAAATGGAAAGAGGTCTTCAGACTGAAAATTCAGAAGCATTCTTCTCTGAGGAAGAACCATAATAATTTGGGCTACTTTTAAAATGTGATGAGAGAGTTTCAAATGGGTTTCAGAAGAGTAAAGTGATGTATATTAAAATTTAATTCAAGCTTTTTTGTGATGAGTAAATAGATTTTAGAATATATGTGGATATTGAGAATCTGTTTTGGCATTAGCTTAAGTAAGAATTGTTGATTCCTGCAGGGTGGTAACCATGCTGGTGGCAAAACATGGTAGAATTTGAGAATTATTTTGAAATTAGAGCCTATATTCACACACACACACACACACACACACACACACACACACACACACACACTTCAGCCAAAGCAGTTGAATTCATACATTATTTTCCTTCCTTCTTTTAACCACAGCATTTATATAGCAATCAATTAAATCATATGTTGCTATTAAATTCTTAGAATAACTTTAAGGAGGTGTTCTTTTTAGCTTTTAATATTTTTTCCTCTTTATCGCTTTTTTGCAAGCTATTCTTCTTTATTTATTAAATGACTGTGTTACTTATGGTTTTGTTTTCAGCCCACATCCTCTTCTGACTGGAAATACTCTTCCTAAGAAGCCTTATATCAATAAATTCAATAACCACCAAAGTACCTATGGCTTCTAAAATGTATGTGCTCTATTCAGTTTTCTTTTCTGCATTCCATGTACTCACATCCAAATACCTATTAGTGTTTTACATTTTGTGCTGGCAGTTGTCTCCTTGCCCCTACAAATCCAGGCCCAATTCTTTTCCACCTTACTCTGTGACCTAGGAAGCTTACCTCAATGAATTCAATATCACTCTGGGCTCCCTTGCCCCCTGACTCTCTGATGTGTTAGACCAATGGGAGCATTGTGAGAGACTGAAAAAAAAAAAAAGAGAGAGAGAGATCAAGGTATCATTTCTGCAACATGTGTCAGAGGATTTACTCTTCCCCGCTGTAAAGAGGTTTCCCAGTATCTGAGTTCATTAAGTTCATGGCTTCTGTGAAGTAGCCTCACTTCTGGACTGTATCTCCAACTGAGTGCCAATAAAGTCTCCTTCCTATTGCCCTTTAGGTCCATGAGATGATGATGACTTTCTCTACTTCATAATCCCCAAGTGCTTTACCTTTCCTGTTAGTCCTATTAATCTTGCCTATAACTTTGTTAATCCCTCAATTAAATATTTTAATTATTTTATAGAGAAGGTGTCAGCAAACTTTTTCTGGAAAGGGCCAGATAGTAAATATTTTAGGATTTTCAAGCCAAGAGTCAAAATTGAATATCTTATAGGTACTTTTATTAAAAAAATATTACATAATTTGATGGTTTTCAAAATACAGTTAACAATTGAGTATATTTTTATAGTAGTTGTCTACTAATTAGATTTGTGGTTTCGGGGGGTGTTTTTTTTAACTTTGTTTTTTCAGGGGTGGGAGGACAACATACTGTTAAACTGGATTTTACAATTAGTGTTTCCTATCACCAAATTAAATGGAAATGCTCATCTGTAAAAACCATTCTTAGCTCATGGTCCATACAAAATAGGCAACAGTCCTTATTCGGCATTAGGCCATAGTTTGACAACCATTTCTTTAGAGTGTGCCATAGGTGACTGTTCGGGGCATGAGTAATAATCAAGATAGCTAACAGACACCTCCACCTGTTCCTTCTTTTATAATCCTTCTTTTGGTAACAAATAACATCATTTACATGGTAATTGCAGCCAAAATGCTTTCTCAAATGTGTTCCATTCTTTACCCCATGATTCTATCTCAAATACAAATCTAATTATGCCCCTATTCTATTTAATTCCTTCATCAGCTGATCAAGGTCTTTAGAGAAAAAAAAAAAAAAAAAGAAAGATTCATTATTACCCAACCTCCCTCTCTCAAGCCTACACCTCACTCCTCTCCAACATCTACTCTGTGCTCTAGTTACAGTGATTCATTGGCAGTTCTTTGATATGACTGTTCCTTTATTTACCATACTTCTGAATTCTCTGTTGTTCCCCTTCCTTCTTCTTTGCCTGTCTAATGTTTCATGAAGGCTTTTGTGGTGACTTATTCCACAGCTAAATTAGATAATAGTTTTTGAAAATGTCATTATACCCGTGTATACCTACATCATAGTTTCCTAAGACTCTATTGTAGATAGTGACTTGTGTGTAATATCCTGTTAGATGGTAAACTCCCCAAAGACTAGGACACTTCCAGACACAAAGTGGAAACTTAATATATGCTCATAGATCTAACAAGTGAATGAATAGAATAAATACTTTGTTACGCTGGATCTCAATGATGTGCAAAGGTAATGCTATAATGTAAAATTTTTTTTTCACAAAAGGTTCATATTCTCTCTTAAAATTCAATCTACAGTATAATGTAGATTGACTGATTTCCCACTAACCCAGTAAAAAATACTGCATGCACAAAGAAAAATGATGGGGTAATACCTTAAGAGACTACCTCAAAGACCTCACCTTCTGTAGTTTAAAAGTGAAAAGGAGTCAATCAGACATGTAGGCTTAGAATTGCCCCTTCTATGTAAGCTATTTTGATCCTGAACAACTTTTGTTGCTCATTCAGCATACATAATGGTTCAGAGCCAGTCATCAGGAGTTAGAAGTGCCCTGGTTCCATCCCATCTGATCCTTATCTCTTCTGTGAACTTGGGCAAATTTCTCATTTTTCCATTGTCCTCTGTTCTTTTAACTACGGAATGGGAATATAACTTGTTTAACAGGATACGAAACCCTTAGCACTTAAACTGGCACAACATAAGCCCATAATATATTAGTTTTTAGTTGTAATTATTGTGTGTTATTGGTATTAATGTCCCTGAGCACCTATTGAGTGAGAGAAACCATGACAAGCTCTGTAGATCTAGAAATTACATGACCTTTGCCTCAGTGTGTTAGAAGAGAAATCTTAAATAAATAAGAGCATTTCAGAGTGAAAGCTATAATTTAAGCCAATAAAAAAAAAGAGCACAACACGTAAATTTTCAAGGTGCAGTAGAATTTTGAAATGGATCTTGAAGGAAGAATATGAGTTGAGACAGGAATGAATAATACTTCAGGAAATATCGTGATCTGTGAAAAGGCCATAGATTTTTTAAAGCCTGGTAAGGAAAAGAGAAAAAAAAAAGTTAAGTAATAAGTAGTCAAAGGTTAGAGTAGAAAAGTAAACTTTTACTTGAGGTTTTCTTTATTCAGGAAGGCTTCTCTTACTACAAGACTAGTTTAGACCCCCAAGTGCTACTTTCTATTTATTATTACTGTCAAGCCTTTCTACCATATTGCAATTACCAATGGACTCAAGATCAGGTGCTGGGTCAGTGCTGTATCCTCAAAACCCAACACAATAGATGATCCATACATATTTAAGTTGGTGCTAGGCAGCTCAAATGGAGAGCTGATGTCAAAGACCAAGTCAGGGTCTTGATATGGAACTCATTTTTTTTTTTTTAAAACAGAATCCAACAGCATTATTGTACTATGAAAGTTAGAATAAAAAAGAAGAACCAATAATTACTTTAATGCAGGGATTAAAGCAAATGACCACAAAAGGCCTGAGAGGTAATGGGCCTTGAAGCAAGATAATGATTTTTGTTTGTTTGTTTGTTTGTTTGTTTCTGTCAATTTGAACGTTTCCATAGGTGAATATATGCCAAGCAGTTAGTCTGAAGGTGGGAGAGTGGTCAATTTGGATGTTGTGTACTTAATTGGATAAACCATGCTAGAATGTATGATACTTCCCAGAAAGAGTGTCAATGAAAATTAAAGAAGAGTTTGAATCCTCTGTGAATACCAGTATTTAAATAATAGGGGGCAGAAAAATGAACGTAGAGAAGAGGCTAAATTTGTTGAAAATCATTATTTTATTGATTCTGGAACCGTTAGGTTATATCATCTGATTCTAACAACGTTCTAAATATTACAAAAATTATGACATGGCAAGTTAGAAAGGTTAAATAACTTACCCCAAGGGAAGGGCTGATCCCAGAGTCAAATTAAAGATTGTGACACCTGAAACTATATTCTTCATTCTGCCATGCTGTCCACAGGTTTCTGTATTGTATAATGAAGAAGTTGTATGTGTTCTTTGGAAAAATGTTTAAGTCCTCTGTTCCTTTTGAATTAGATTATTTTTGGGATTTTTGGTGTTGACTTCTATGAGCTATTCCTCTGTTTTGAATATTACCCCTTATCAGATACAACATTTGCAAAATTCTTCTTCCCTTTAATAGGTTGCTTGTTCATTTTGTTGTAGCGCCTTATGTTTGCATCAGTGCTGCTTCTGGGTTTTGTCTCCACCTTCTGGAATAATAGAGTAGAAAATTCCCTATAACAATAACATCAATTGTGTCTCACAAATTTTGACATATGATACTTTTGTTGCTTTGTCATCTCTAAATGTTATAATACATGGTTCTATAATACATGGTTCATTTAGGCTTATGTCTTTACTTATAAATATATAGAATATCTCCCTGTATAGTTTTATTTTTACTTTCTAATTTAATTCATTTCATTTAATCCATTCACATTTTAGTTATGTTTTGAGTTATTTCTAATACTGTTATGTATTATACTAATATTGTTATGTATAATACTGTATGTATCCTTGTTGCTCCCACTTTCTGCCTTCCTGATCCCATAACTTACTTGTATTTGTTTTCATTTGTATGTACATTTTTATTGGTTCCTTAACTGTGCCTTTTAAAATTTTAACAATTTATGGTGGAATGCAAGTAATGCATGTGATCATACATCATTTTAAAGAATATAAAATGAGTAGGTATATGATGGCTTTCGCATATAGCAAATAAAAAGTATGCAAAATATAACTAAATTTGGATAAGAATGTTTGATATCTCAGAAAACTAAAATTAACATAAAAACTGAGGGAGGGAATGTTTTCTTTGGAGATATATTCTGCAGTCTTTTGTGGTTTAACTTTGTGGTCTTATAAGTTTAACTATTTTCCATAAATATCATTGTAATTATTTTAAATAAGATCTATTGAAATAATAACAAATATGTTGCAAATTAAATAAAATTAGTTGAAAGCTTCATAACATAGTGTATTAAGGGAGAACAATACAAGAATTGTAATTAAGTTTGAGTGAAGTGTGTATTTTGATTTTTAATAATCATTTAAAATAGGTTCCCACTAAAGTGATTGTTTTATTTTTTAAAATTTCACTTTGGATAACTTTAAACATAATTTTTTTATCCTATTTGACCATAAAGAAATTATCAGGGATGCATTTGCTTGGTTGTTTTTTCTAGAGATTGCATTGAGAGACTTCATAAAGCTTTTGAAATGAGTTTTGGAAATTGAAGTTTCCTTAAATGTTCAATACTAATATTACAAATAACATAGAGCTGAAAATTTAACAATTTGTAAAGACAGACTATCAATATGCCATACTTTGACCTGCAGTCATAAGTGATAATAAAGAAAAATTATATTGGAGATCATAGTTTTTCAAAACCTGAAATTAAATAACATTAATTCACAAACCATTTTTCATCAGCAATATATTAAATGCAGTACAAAGCATGTAAAAATTTAGTCAATCCCCAAAGTAAAAATGCTACAGAGCATTTCATTGAAAAAGTAAAAAGCCAATAACCATTGATTATTTTCTACAAAGCACAGTTACTACTTCCCTGTGGAAATGTAACAATGAATAATAAAATTTCTGCCTATCAATAATACAAATCTAATGAAACAAGTGAAAAATCTAATGAACAAATTAAAAAAAACTTAACTATAAAAGTATCACAAATTTAAAATAAATATGTTATAGAACACGTATATGTTATGTAACGTGGTATTACATATAGCATATCTATATTATGTAAAATATATATGTTGTATAGTATATGTAGTCTATTTGAATTATACATACTATAACATACAGCATCATAAAAAATGAAATTTTGTAGAATTTTATAAATTATCTACAACAATTTTTTGATAATTTTATAGTTAAGTTTTTCTGCCTCATTAGATTGTAAATTATTGGAGTTAGTATGTGGGAAGCTTCAGATGTAATGATAATACTTAATTTCTTGATCTGCTTACTAGGTAGATGGATATGTTAAGTTGGTAAAAATTTATTAAGCTGTACATTCATGATTTATGTACTTTTGTAAGTGTATATTTTATTTAAAAAATAATTTACTTAATCTATTTATATCAACTGAATGTGATTCAAAAAGTCCAACCTGTTTGGAATGGTCCCAAACACTAGATGGACAAGGTTAACTATGTGAACTCGTTGTCTGGTATAATAGTTTATGATATTCATGGTCAAAGATGGGGGTCAGGAGGGAAACTTGTGCATTGTAGTCTCTTAACATGGAAGAAATACATTGACTTTTCACCTTGAACCCAGAAGTTACCATATACTGTTTTTGATTTTTATGGATTTGGGTGGGAGATGTAATTAAAAAGGTTTATTTTCTTCATGGATCAAAAGGTTTCATTGCATGCTCTCCAATTGTGTCACCATTATATTCCCTGCTTCACTTTCTCAATATTTTGTTATGGACCATTCAGAAAGAAAATTCAGACATAATATAGGCATAGACATTTTTTCATTAGGTTAAGTGATCATTTGCTACTATAAATCTGAATGAGAAAAGCTTGACTCAACCATTATAAAGGAAAATCACAGTGAAATATCTTTCATTACCTTTTTCGACATCTTTTTCTTTATTTCTTAAATTAGGATGTGACCTAATCTGTCTTTGAGGATAAATGAATCCTGGTAATAACAGAAATAATTTCTGCTCTCTCAATGTTTTCCCTCAGGATCTTTTGGCCATGAAACGTTCCCTTAGGATATGTGAATCAGCAAATATCAAATACATGGAGGGGAAAATAGGTCATGTAGAAATTCAAAAAAATGATATGTCATTGTAGACTCATCTACCAGGGATGGGTTTGGTCTTAAGATAGTTAGGATTTGAGGGGCGCCTGGGTGGCGCAGTCAGTTGAGCGTCTGACTTCAGCCAGGTCACGATCTCGCGGTCTGTGAGTTCGAGTCCCGCGTCAGGCTCTGGGCCGATGGCTCGGAGCCTGGAGCCTGTTTCCGATTCTGTGTCTCCCTCTCTCTCTGCCCCTCCCCCGTTCATGCTCTGTCTCTCTCTGTCCCAGAAATAAATAAAAAACGTTGAAAAAAAAAATTAAAAAAAAAAAAAAAAAGATAGTTAGGATTTGGATATGCAGAGAAAAATAGAAGTGAAAATACAGCTTTAAACAGAACTATAAACTTCAGCAGAGGCTTAAAATTTTAAGAGCGATCACCAGGATTGCAAATTTCACAAAATCTGGGAACTATCTTGGTCATCTCCAGTATCTGAGATTTTTGGAAAGCAACATGAATTTCTTCTATAATTTTGTTTCAGGCAGAGACAATATGGAGGGCCAGGTCCTTAGGTTATCAAAAAATGAAACTTCAACTACCTCTAAGCAGATTTAAGTTGGTTTTAAAATCACATCTTGAGGGGCGCCTGGGTGGCGCAGTCGGTTGAGCGTCCGACTTCAGCCAGGTCACGATCTCGCGGTCCGTGAGTTCGAGCCCCGCGTCAGGCTCTGGGCTGATGGCTCGGAGCCTGGAGCCTGTTTCCGATTCTGTGTCTCCCTCTCTCTCTACCCCTCCCCCGTTCATGCTATGTCTCTCTCTGTCCCAAAAATAAATTAAAAAAATAAAATAAAATAAAATCACATCTTGAAAATGGTTAAGAAAAACCTACCAGCATTTTAGAAATGGTGTGATTTATCATCAACATTTTTCAGTGAAATGTGGAAATAAGTATTTTCAGGAAAGGTAGAGAATTCCTATTCATTAGTTTCTATCAGAAATGATGCAATCTCATCCACAACCATATATTATGGTAAAAATTATGTGTTTTAGAAGATGAATTATTTATGTTTAATGTACCACACTACCCACTTATGCCACATATATTTATTGTATGAATAAACTAACTGAATCATTATGATCTCATCAATTCCCATCAGTTTTTATAGGGTAATAATAATAGTCTTTATCTCAGGATTTCCATTTTAATTTGATGTCAATCTAAACTGTTCTCTGTATTATGGTGCAGAAACAACATGTATTCTGAAGTGAAACACATTTGGATTAAAAGTGCTGCTGATAGCTATTTTTGTAATGCATAGAGTAAAATTGTGCAGGAACTTAGGTTAGAAGCTTTATGTTTAGTAACAAATGATTTTGTTGCTTTGGCATGGCTGAAAATATTACACAAGAAATTTCTTAAAAGAAGTGTCTAACATATAAAAAAAATGTATGTATAAATATAATCTTAAAACTTCTTCCATTTAGTTTGTTTGAAGAGCTAATCTGCTTGAAGAAGCAATTAAAATGCTTTCATTTTAAGTGTATATTAAATAAATCAAATATGATGATGTAAACATTCATTATAGATTTATTTTGGTATTTGTTCTGCATAAATTACAGATATATGCATAATTTTATCTTTAACGATCTAATAACATTTGATAATCAAGGCACACAACCATGTACTACTTACAAGTGATGATGTTTAGCTAATAAAATGACTGTTTCATTGCCTAATTTATAAATAAACCAAACAGATCTATCAGCAAAGCTATTCTTTAGCTTTTTGCCTGTGAACATCTTATCTTTCCTTACTGCATTATATTTAGTATTTATATTATTTATTTGTTAATATTTCCATCAGTGCCACAATTTAAAAATATTCTGGATTGCAAGAGAGGCCAACTTTATTATTCTTAATTCAAGAATGTTTATTCACACTGCCAAAAAGATATTATTCAGGATTTCCAGGTCAAATCCAGGAGTTACTTGGATACTCTATCCTAGTATATGATCTAATTTCAAAATAAGAAGGGTATGTGCACTATATCTTATTGGCACCTTTTAGCCAATGAAATAGATAGTAAATTCTGCTGAATTGGTGCCTTATAAAGAAAATACCTCACAATGAGGAAGATTTTAGATTCTGCCTCTTCTCTGTTGCTTTATGTGCTAGAATAAGGATGTGGTAATGGGCCCAAAGTGACTATATTTTACCCACCATGGGAAAAAAGGTGATAAAACAATTCTAAGTGTAATTGTAGTGACATAATGATATTGAGTTATTGAGAAAAACTCTGGAACTGCCTACTTCTAAGCTTTTGTTATAGAAAATACATACCCAGACATACCTCAGAGGTACTGTGGGTTCAGTTCCAGACCACTGCAATAAAGCAAAGATTGCTATGAATTGAATTACTTTGTTGGTTTCCCAGTGCATATAAAAGTTATGTTTATGCTATACTGTAGTCTATTAAGTGTACAGTAGGATTATGTCTTAAAAATGTCCATACTTTAATTAAAAAATAATTTATTGCTAAAAGTGCTAACCATCAACTGAGCTTTCAGTGAGTCATAATTTTTATGTTGGTAGAGTGTCTTGCCTCAGTGTTGATGGCTGCTAACTGAACAGGGTGGTGGTTGATGAGGGTTGGGGTGGCCGTGGCAGTTTCTTAAAACAACACAATGAAGTTAGTCTCATCCATTGCCTCTTCCTTTCATGGATGATATTTTGTAGCATGTGATGATGTTTGATAACATTTTACTCACAGGAAAAGTTGTTCCAAATTGGAGTCAGTCCCCTCAAACCCTGCTTTTGCTTATCAACTAAATTTACGTAATATTTTAAATCCTTTGTGATCATTTCAACAATCTTCCCAGCATCTTTACCAGGAGGATATTCCATTTCAGAAGGCCCCTTTTTTTGCTTATCCATAAGAAACAACTCCTCATGTGTTGAAGTTTTATTTCAAGACTGGAGCAATTAATTCGGTCACATTTCCAGGCTCCACTTTTAATTCTAGTTCTCTTACTTTAGCACATCTGCCGTTATTTCCTCCACTGAGGTTCTGAACTCCTCCAAGTCATCCATGGGGGTTGGAATCAACTTCTTCCAAACTTCTGTTTGTATAGATATTTTGACCTCTTCCCATCAATTATGAATGCTCTGAATGAACAGAGAAGAGGCAGAACCTAAAAATCCTTTCGGAAGATTTTCAGTTAATTTTGCCCATATCCATCAGAGAAATTCCTATCTATGGCAGGTTTAGCATTATAAAATGTATTTCTTCAATAGTAAGAAGTGAAAGTAGAAATCACTCCTTGATGCAGAATGGATGTATTAACAGGCATGAAAACAACATTAATTTCATTGTACCTTTCCATCAGAACCCTTGGATGACCAGGTGCTTTGTCAATGAGCAGTAATATTTTGAAAGGCATCTTTTGGTTTTTCGAGCATTAGATCTCAACAATGGCTTTTAAGTATTTAGTAAACCATTTTGTAAACAGATGTGCTGTCACCCAGACTTTGTTGCTCCATTTATAGAACACAAGCAAAGTAGATGTAGCATAATTATTAAGGGCCATAGGATTTATTTATTTTTTTTTTTTTTTGGGACAGAGAGAGACAGAGCATGAACGGGGGAGGGGCAGAGAGAGAGGGAGACACAGAATCGGAAACAGGCTCCAGGCTCCGAGCCGTCAGCCCAGAGCCTGACGCGGGGCTCGAACTCACGGACCGCGAGATCGTGACCTGGCTGAAGTCGGACGCTTAACCGACTGCGCCACCCAGGCGCCCCCGGGCCATAGGATTTTTACAATGGCAAATGAACACTGGCTTCAACTTAAAGTCACCAGCTGCATGAAGCCGTAACGAGAGTCACACTGTCCCTTGAAACTTTGAAGCCAGATATTGACTTCTTCTTTCCAGCTATGAAAGTCCTACATGGCATCATATTCCAATTAAGGCTGTTTTGTATATATTGAAAATCTGTTCAGTGTACCCACCTTCATGAGTTACCTTCGCTAGATTTTCTAGTTAACTTTGCTGCAGCTTCTATATCAGCACTTGCTGCTTCACCTTGCACTTTTATGTTATGGAGATGGCTTCTTTCCTTAAACCTTATGAGTCAACATCTGCAAGCTTAGAGCTTTCCTTCTACATACTCCTCACCTCTCTCAGGCTTCACAGAATTTAGGAGAGTGAGGGCCTTGCTTTGGATTAAGATTTGCTTTAAAGGGACATGTGGCTGAATTGATCTTCCATCCAGACCTCTCAAACTTCCTCCCTTTGAGCAATAAGGCTATTTTGCTTTCTTAATTTCCTTTAAGAACTTTTCATTTGCATTTACAACTTGGCTGTTTGGTATCAGAGGCCTAGATTTCAGCCTCTTTCAGCTTTGAACATGCCTTCTGCACTAAGGTTAATGATTTTTTTTTTAAAGATCCGTAACTATGTTTATTGATATCCTTTGTATTTATCCTCTATCAGCTCACTAAAATCTTTGTTTCAAATTTCTTTCATCAATTCCCTGAAAAGTCCAGATTGGCAAAAGTGTTTTTACATACATGGTTGATTTTTACATTACATAGCTAATATTTATAAATTTGATATTTCCTCTGCACCTGTCTATAGCTTTACTACTTTCAAGACAAAAATCACATACAGAAATACATACTCCTCAACACATAGAGGCTAACAGTTGTCTATAATGTGGTTTATAATACAGAGCTTACAGGCAACACACACTATACATAGTCCATGTCAGGAAACATAAAGTAGTAGATCATACTGACCTCTGGTGAGGGGTATCTCAGCCCAGGAAAACCCATTTATAATTCTTCTCTATGTGTGTAAGATAAATGCCAAACTGTTACAAATGTATCTATATATATTTTTAACCAAATTCTGGTTTAAACATCACTAAATGACAACATACAAGTACAAATGTTGGGAAAGTTTTAACATATATAGGGAGAAACGTGTTTTATGCATTGTGAAGAGTTTTTACAGTCTAGCATAAAGGCAAATGTGGTGTTGTGTCAAGTGAGAACTTTAGGGTGTCAACCTCTTAATTACTGGCACTGAACTCCACTGTATCTTTTAGGTTAGTCATTTCCAGCTTTGGTTTCAAGTGAGAGACCTGTAACTCTTCCCTTTACTTTAACACTCACAGGCCCTTCTAGAGTTATTAATTGGCTTAATTTCAATACTGTGATGTGTCCAGGAATAGAGAAGCCTGAGGGGAGGGAGAGAAATGGAGGACTGGCAGGTTGGTGGAAGAGTTAGAACATGTACGACTTTTATCAATTGAATTTGCCATCATATAAAATACATCCAATTTAATTAAATCGATTAACTTGTCTATGTGGATAGTTCATGGCACCCCATAACAAAATAGTTACATCAAAGATAACTGATTACAGATCACCATGAAAAATATAATGGTAGTGAAAAATGGAAATATTGTGAGAATAACCAAGATGGAGACAGAGGCACAAAGTGAACAAATACTGTTGGAAACATGATTCTGATAGACTTGCTTGACACAAGGTTGCCGCAAACCTTCAATTTATAAAATGCAGTATCTGTGAAGTACAATGAAGTAAAGCATAATGAAACGAGATATGCCTATATTTGGAATAGAGCCTGAAGAAGTCTATGCCTAATGATGTTTTCAAAAACAAAGAATATCTTGGGGGGCAATTAAGAGTAACTGGTATTAGCAGAGGTGCCTGGGTGGCTCAGTCATTGAGCGTCTGACTTCAGCTCGGGTCATGATCTCACAGTTCATGGGTTCGAGCCCTGTGTCGGGCTCTGTGCTGACAGCTCAGAACCTGGAGCCTGCTTCAGATTCTGTGTCCCCTCTCTCTGCCCCACCCCAGCTTTTCTCTGTCTCTCAAAACTGAATAAACATTAAAATGTTTTTTTAAAAAGTCACTGGTATCAACAATAGCAGTTATTAGCTGTTATTAATAACTGCTCTTGTTAATGATGTAACATCAAGCAAAATGGCAGAATTGCGAGAGAGAATGAGATGGGAGAGGAAGGCAGTAAGATACCTTTCTGGTATCACACTATTCCCTAGGATTCTGGCAGGTTGTATATATTAGCTATACCATACCCACTCAGGAGCAATCATATTTCCCACAATAGGAAGACTGTGAAGTATTTCTCATGCCACTCACAGTTGGAACAGCAAAGTGCAGAGGTTCAAGGGACTTAGATAACTTAGCAACCTCTTAACAAATACTGGCTAAACAATAGATGATTCTGACTCAGGACAAATCCTGAGAGTCCAGGATTAAAAATAAAATCACACAAATTCCTGGTAGTCTGGAAGAGTGTTCACATGCTCAAGACTGCACATTCTTGGAATATCTGGAGAGGTAATCCTTGAACGGCTAGTGTCTGAGTGAACATAAGAAAGAAATTGTAAACTCCATGAACTAACAGCACACATACATACAATTATATAAAGGGTAAAAATGCAATTGCCTATGGTGGCTTAAGCACAGCCTTTGATTAATAAGTAGTTTATGTAGACCCTGGGAAGCCAGACTAGAATAAAAATAAAGGAGTAAATTCTAAGCAGAGCCATTTTAAAGGCTGCACAGTGTGGAA
The DNA here is from genome assembly GCF_028018385.1 of Neofelis nebulosa. NCBI lineage: Eukaryota > Metazoa > Chordata > Mammalia > Carnivora > Felidae > Neofelis > Neofelis nebulosa. The sequence goes on from NC_080782.1 coordinate 74,359,686, forward strand.
GAAATAGACTTCAAAGAATTTGTCTAAACAAGTTAGTCAATACAGACCAAAGAAAAACAAGCTCCAAGAAAAGAGGAGTGTGATTTCAGGTCCAGAGATATTACATTATATATCTAAAATGTCAAAGTTTTTTTTAACACTTATTTATTTTTGGGAGACAGAGAGGGGGAGGGGCAGAGAGAGGCAGAAGCAGAATCCAAAGCAGGCTCCAGGATCTGAGCCTGTCAGCACAGAGCCTGACGCAGGACTCGAACCCACAAAGTGTGGGATCATGACCTGGGCCAAAGTCAGACACTCAACTGACTGAGCCACCCAGGTGACCCATTTTTTTTTCCTTTTTTTCTTTTCCTTTTTTAAATGTCAAATTTTTTACAAAAGTTATGAGACACACAAGCTGGAAAATTTGACATATACATAGAAAAAAAAGGCAATGGAGGGGCACCTGGGTGGCTCAGTCAGTTAAGTGTCCGACTTCATCTCAGGTCATGATCTCACAGCTGAGTTCAAGCACCATGTCGGGCTCTGTGCTGACGGCTCAGAGCCTGGACCCTGCTTCGGATTCTGTGTCTCCCTCTCTCTCTGCCCCTCCCTCACTCATGTTCTGTCTCTCTCTCTCTCAAGAATAAATAAACATTAAAAAAATTAATAAAAAAAATTAAAAAAAAGCAATGGAAATTAATTTGGGGGGTTAGTTTTCATCCTGATGCTAGACCTGGAAGACCAAAACTTCAAAACACCTAGTATAAATATGTTCAAAGAAATAAAATCACTTTTAAAAAAAAAATAAAGGAAGACATAAATATAATGGCTAATCAGTAGGGACTGCAAATAAAGACACAGAATTTTTCAAAGGCAATTCTGGAGGTGAAAACTATCATAACCAAATGAAAATTTCACTAAAAAGGGCTGAAAGGTGTATTTGAGTTGCAGAATAGATTTGACATGAAAGTATATCGGTCAAGATGGCATATTCTCTGCGAGAAAAAAGCATGAGGAAAGTAAACGGTCTTCCAAGAAATGTGGAATACCACTAAGAATATCAACATACATGTAATGGGATGTATCAAAAGGGAGTATCAGAAGAGAGGAGAAAAACGTCAAGAAATGTGGCTTAAAATGTACTAACCTTGATGAAAACCATTAGTTTACACATCTGAGAAGCTCATGAAAGTCAAGCATAAACACAAAATGACTCAAATCCAGATATATCACCAATAAAATATTGAAATACAAAAATAAAATTTTGAAGATAGCAGAGGAAAATGACTCAGCACATACGAGCGAACCGGAAAAAAAATGAAAAAAAGTACTTTTCATCTGAAACAATTGAGGCCAGAAGACAGTGGGGTGATATATCCAAGTGCTGGAAGAAATAACCAAGAATCCTATATTCAGCAAAGCTATGTTTTGAGAAAAAGCCATGTAAATATTCCTATATAAACCAAACTAAGAGATTCCTTTGGTGGGAGACCTGTCTTACAAGAAATACTAAAGAAATTATTCAAGCTGAAAGGCAGCGCCCGGACATTATTCAAATCCACGAGAAAAAACAAAGAGCTCCAGTAAAAGAAATTATGTAGGAAATTATATATAAAAAAAAAGTACCAGTACACGTTTCTTTATCCTTATTCTTTTAACTGATTTAAAAGTACTTGTTCTCTAAAATTACTATGTTCTGAAAATGTCAACATGTATTTCGTCCTCTCAAAGATGTGTTTGGTAGAGGAGAATAGAGTGATTGTGAAGAATAGGATAGATTGTGAAGACGTTTCTACTTGTACAGAATTATGGTAGGAGGAAGTATGAAGCAGTTCAGATCATGGAACGTGAGAAACATTGAGGCAGCACTCTTTCTTGGTACCATGATGACAGTTCTGAAAAGCATTTACTAGGCTTTGAGCTGAGTATAAATCCAAAGACATGTTCCTGGAAACACTGTGAAACATGGGAACTTCTTTGATTCATTTCCATTTGCCTAGTTGCTGGTAATTTGTAGTAAAAATTCTCCTGTTGGAATTTTAGCCAGACTTATTATGTCTAGTAATTTGAGTCTTAGAGATTTATAGAGCTAGAAGTTTGGTCTTGGAAAGTCATTTGTTGCCTTTATATAGGTTATGTGCAGTTCATTAGAATCAGAAGAGTGACTTTTGGGGGAGATGGGGTTCACTTAACACTGAGAAAAACATTCACTTGTGTAAAATTATAATTGGAAAACATAAAATATTTCTAGCAACAAGTAAATAAACTCAGAGTTCAGTTTAACTTATCAAAAATATTGTTTGATTCCATGATAGGCAATATGTTATGGATATTTCATACAAGTGCTTTAAGGTAAATGCTTTGTTGGGTAATCTTTTGGAGAAAATATCAGAAGTTCCAGTTATTGGTTGTTTTAAACTTTGCTCTGTTTGCATGGGAAAGTATATGTATAATAATCAATGGGTGAAACAAAATTTGACAAGTTGGGTAAGAGTTGTTTTAAATCTTGATTTTCATGTTTTCTCTAAAAATTGTTATGCACTTTCTTATATCCTCCTACTACAGTATTGATGTTAAAAAAGAGAAATTCAATCAAGAATACTTTTCCTATGTATTTCAAAGCCACAACAGAAATTATTTAACAAAGCCTCTTTGATGATGCTACAAATGAAAACACTTAAAACATACCTATAGAATTACCCTTATAAATCTGATCATAAATGATCATATTGTTTAATAGAGAGTGTGTTTTGTTTGCTCACTGGAATATTTAAAGTAAATTCATAGCTAAGTTAAAATTCATTTCCCAGATAAAACCAATACTTTCCATGCGTGTTGTAAAGGTGCTACAGTTCAGATGTGTGCACCATATTTGAATGTAGTGGCTTCCATTTGATAAACAGCCATGTTTATCAATCTGGAATAATTTATGTCTTCATTTCACTTTATTTATTTATTGCTTTGGTTTTTTTTTCCATCAAAACTTTTACTATACAATGCCAGGTGAACTCAATTGTCAGAGTCTTCATAAAATGAGAGTCAAGAACATGTGTATTTTGTTTGCTACAACTTTGTACCGAATTGTACTAATGTAGGACTACCTTTAGGATTTATTTTTAAATACAGTTATTTTTGTCTATGTGCCTATGTGTGAGGATCACTGTGAAATGCCTTAGGACAAACTTGAATGGGTACTATCAATAGGCCTTCTGCAACTAGATAACTGGAACAAAGACAGTGGCTAGTCTTTGGCCCGCTGTTTAGCTGCTAATGGACATACTTGCTCTAAACAAAAGGAAAGGGAATTATCTTCCAAAAACGCATGTGACACCAATATTTCAATAATGGAACAACTCTTTAATATGCTAGCATTACAGATTCAGCGTAGTCTTCCTGCCATCTTGCTTAGTAATGTCTTTTGCCAGGAGATCATGTCTTCACTGAGACAATTACTCTGAGTGGAGCTGTTTGGTTCAAAACTTTCACATCTCAGTATTTAAAACAGTTGAGGAATCCTCCAAATAATATTTCTTTTTCCTTCATGCTTTTGTTCTTACTGTTCTCTTTTTGTTTCATCCTTTGGCAGAATTGCAGCAATGTTTTCCTAATTAAGAGTGTATTTTTCAGAACATTTTTAAGGCAGTTTCATTATAAGACAAATGGAGAAGTTCTGAGTCAGTAGTGAAGACAAAATAACAAGTGGATAAGGTCAGCAGTATGAAGAAGCTCTCATTGTGCACAAGCCTTCAATAATATCCCAGGCAAGTTTCTCACTTTAGTTCCACGTAATACTCTAGGCACGCAGATGAAGAATCAGATCCCGAGGGTTTTTGCAGTGTATCATTACAGTTTAGTTTAGCTGCTAATAATTAACAGTGAAAACAAAAACAAAAAATATTCAATGGCAAAATTGTGCTGACTTGCTGCAACCCTCTTCTCTACTCCTTGGCTTTTAACCTAATTTATATACATCTGATTGTGCCCCATAAAATTTTAGAGTTTCCACTGTAGTAAATTGGAATTTGTTCTGTTTAATAAAACTATTGTCAGATAGCAACTGTCACTTAGAAAATTAGATTTAATTTCCCTTTATGAGTAATTAGCTGTTAGCATCTCAGCTCTTTATATGCATATAATTAACTTTTCTAATCAAATATAACGTCTTTGGTGTTGAAGATAGTACTATGAGCTTTGTCATCAAATATTACACTTCCTTTTCATGACAGACTTAGGTTAAATAAATTGTTTACTCCATTTTATTCATGGAAGTTTTACATGCAAGTGGGAAACAAACAGGAAAGAATGTAAAGAGTTTCTAATGGCAAAGTTTCTTTGTTTGGAAAGGCATTTCTGTTCTGAATTTCTATTTGAAATATGCTATTGAGACTCTGAAATTGCAATCAGGTATATGAAACTTTGGATATAAGCAGGTACTTGGCTGCTGAGTTCTACATTGTGCCTGGGGTCACCCTTAGCATCATTTACATCAAAATGATTCAGTGCAAGTCTGGCTTATTGCCTATTATTCTGGGTGAGAACTCACAGATATATCTACCTGATATAAACATAACAGTTTAAGAAGTGAAAAATCCAGCTAAATTACTTAATTTAGCAATATATAATTTTAAAAGGTAATTGAATATTTGATTGAACTTACAAACTTAATTTGTAGGGAGGCATGATCTTTTAAACAGAAATTTAATTAATGCTTATTTCTGAATTAACTATATAATCACTCTTAAATGGTAGTGGTTTGCTTTGCATTTTAGAAACCCCCACGTGGCCACAAAAAATATGTGAGAAATACTGTACAGCTGTTATATTTGATATTGGAAAAGCAGTAAATGTGGCAACATCTTTAAAAAAATGATTGCTCATTGAAAATATGCCAATCCTACTAACATTGTATAGATTTTGCTCAACTAAGAGAAATCCTTGCTGTCTAAAACAAAAGTGTGAGAAAGGAAAAGATTACTATAGTAAACCTAGGTGTTCTTCCCCTGACTCATTAAGTAATGGCATATATTATATGGTACTTTTACCAGGAGCACTACTGAATTATGGCTGTTCCCTATATATACTGGAAAAGTATAGTTTTAAGAGAATAATCTATCTCGGAGAATTTCTTTTTTTTTTTTTTTTTTTTTTTCAACGTTTTTTATTTATTTTTGGGACAGAGAGAGACAAAGCATGAACGGGGCAGGGGCAGAGAGAGAGGGAGACACAGAATCGGAAACAGGCTCCAGGCTCCGAGCCATCAGCCCAGAGCCTGACGCGGGGCTCGAACTCACGGACCGCGAGATCGTGACCTGGCTGAAGTCGGACGCTTAACCGACTGCGCCACCCAGGCGCCCCTATCTCGGAGAATTTCTAACTTTACCTGAAACAAATCGTGCCAATTTTTTTGCTTTCAGTACTGGGAGAAAAAAAGTTGACTCTTTCTTTAGAATGAGAATAAGGGAAAAATCTGGATTTCTCTGAAAAAATTACATAAGACCCTTAAATGAATATATGTTCATTTTTTCCTCAGAATTTCAAAATATTTTACCCAATATTAATTGGCCACCTATAGTAGTATCTTATTTATTGGTCAGTTTTACTGTAAAAGACAAGCTATCATTAAAGGCTTGTTACGTATGTATAGTCCATTCTAAAAGCAAAAAATAAGTTAACTATCATTAAGTTTTGTGTATTCGTTAAAGGTCTGAGCATACATTAATTTGTATGGACATGCATATCTAAATGTGAGGAAAAAATGCATTGCCACTAAACTTATTTTTTGCTTTCACAATCTGAATTCTTTATTCATACACACAATATGTACTGTGGATGTTTATCCAGGAAATATTCACTTATTTTAATAGGATTGTTAATATAATTAGTAAATGAAATCCCTGTTAAAGTTAGAGCATACTACAAAGCCAAACAAATTATTTTTAGATAACAAACATGGCTACCTTCTCTTAATGCAGAAAATTCAGAATCAATTCTGTGTGTGTGTGTGTGTGTGTGTGTGTGTGTGTAGAGCTCATTATTGATCAGTTATACTCAATCACCATTTTTTATCCTTTTAAATGGATGCGTAAAGTAACAAATAATTCAATATTAAATTTTCTTTAAAAAATAACATTTCTGGATATATGGCATAACAAATATCTGAGGTCACACAAAAGATACCTGATTTCATACTTGTAGTATCTGCATTAAAATATAATTAATATAATATAATATAATATAATATAATATATATACACATATATAGAGAGAGATGAAATTTGCTTCAACATTCTAAAAAATAAATTACTCTTCATGTATTTATAATATACAATAATGGGATAGACATGGCTTTTAGTACTGGTAAGCAAATAACTTGAATTGCCATGGGGTATTTAGTTCTCAAATCAAAAGGGCACACACACTTGAATACTATTATACTCACCTCATTTCTACAAATAAAGAAAAGCAATACAATGTTCAATGGTGATAGCCAATAAATGTTCTAGCCCTCTTAAAAATAATTGCCAGGATGCAGTATAGTCATTTAAATTGTATAACTCTCTTAATCCAGTTCTCTTAGTCATTTATTGACAGTGTTCATATTCTCCTAAAGCCAGTTATAGGAATGAGGTGTTGCAGAACTTTAAATTGTGATCTGTTTTTAGAAATCATGCCATGACATGTTCCCACATCCTCTCTAAACTGTATGAAGATTCAAAGAAAGGAGAGAGTCAAAACTATATTTCTCAGTTGCTTAATCCTCATAGACGAAATTATGTACTTGTGCTCAAAATAGTTTTGCTTAGAAATGGCCTTTAAATTTACTAAATAGCTATTGAATATTTATCAGATACCAGAAATGTTGGAAGTGTAAGTAATATAAAATAAAACTTTTGGCTTAGAGGAATCTATGGTCTTAACTGGGAATTTTTTACATTCACAAAAATATTAAATGGTAGAAAGTTCTGGACAGTATAGTTATAATTATGGGAATATTACATTACACAAACTATTTTTTAAATGAGATTAGAGCAGTCTTGAGGGATCAAGAAAGGAATGATGTAAAATTTGAGAGTTAAGTTGAATTTTTAGAAAGAACGAAAAGACCTCATAGAGGAAAAAGAACAGTGGCAAACATTTCAGAGACGGCATCATAGAAGCAAATCCAAAAAAATTAGGATTCAAGAGTATATGGGTTTCACAGGAAAAGCAGAGTCTTTCTGGGGAGTGGTGGCAGGTAAATTGTATGTAGATTAAGAAGAATGTGAACAGTCTTAAAAGTTGGATGTTTTCCTCTTAAGAAGAAGGATTCTTCATCATTCTAATCAGAGGGATGACAGTGATGGTCTGCCTTTGATGACTTTGTTTGGTGAAATGGATTTCTAGATCAGCAAGTGGACATACTCTAAAATAAGTTTTTGGGTGTTTACCAAAAAAAGGAAAAGAGATTCTCTTTGAGTAGCAATTCTATTTCCCTGTAATTTATTTGTTTCCCAAATTTTTATTTCTTTTTTCCCTCTCTCTCTCTCCCTTCCTCTGTCTCTTTGTCTCTGTCAATCTGTCTGTCTCTCTCTCTCATACACACACACACACACCCCCAGAGTGCACACAGAGGATCAGCTTTTATAACCTAAATTGTTTGAAGGGAGCCATGATTGAGTTCAAAATCCAAAAATAATTTTGTTTTGGCTTTGGAATTTTTAGTAAAATTTATCAATGCATATTCATTTTACCAATTACCTTTTATACACTGATATTAAAATAAGTTTTTATAATAGGTGTATCTTAGGTTTAGCTGCATCAGGCTTTTTGCTATTCCCTGAGCATGTCATCTCTTCAGCTGCTTCTGCATATTGGGCCTGGCCAGTCTCATGCTAGGAACGTTGACTTTAGCTCCTATGACATTCTTAGAATGTGCCAAGCACGATGCCAAATGCTTCTTACTGATCAGCTCATTTAATCCTTACAATAATCCTATGATCTTGATTTTACAAATGAGGTAATTGAGACCCAAAAAGACGAGTAACTAATTCCATCCCACACTAGGTCATTGAGGGCTGATTGTATGTATGTATTCTTCTTCTGTCAATGACTATCACAGTGATACTAAGTGTTGGCTGATTAAATACATAGTTGATGAGGAGAAAGACAAAAGCAATTACCCTAACCTGGAAAGATCCAGCATTATGTAAAATGACATCATACTTACATGGACAAGCCCTAAATGTTAGAAGTGGAATGTTCATGTAAAAGACAAGTGGAAATCTAATCAAGTTACAGTGCAATTATTGGAGAAGATCTGAAAGCACACTCACAAATCATTAACCCTAACACATAGCCACTTTCTGGATTTCATTACCACCTAGGTTAATTTATTTTTAACATTTTAAATGCTAGTACTACACTTTCTGATAAAAATCTTTAATATTTAGTTTATAATCCATCAAGATACGCTGTGCTTTTCTCAATAGTGTTCTCCAGGAAAACATGATCAGCTTAGTCTAATATCCAACTCAGACTGGTGACAAATTGGCCTACTATCTTATTAGTAGCCTCAAAATTATAGTTCTTATATCCTCTGCTGAATCTATCATCCAACCCACACAACTTATTATCTATTTTCCTGAACTAAAAAATGAAATGCTTTTGGAAAAAACACAAAAATATTTGGAATGGTAGATTGATACAACTCCAAAATTTATTGTTTTCAGTTCTAGTTGAGACATCTACAGTACATGCCAATCTTTTTAAAAAAATAAATTTGTACTCCATTTCCTTTGTGCTCCATGAAGTTCTTCTAATGACTTTAGAAATTTCTGTAGTCAAACCATTGCCCTCAGAAGCCACATGTCCTCTGACTACCCTCACAGGGCAGTGACCTACGTTTCGTAACTCAATGTCTCTTCAGCAATGACCATTAAGCCTTTATATTTAACCTTTTACTTACTCATTCCTAAATCCCTGGAGCCTAAAACACTCTGCGGAATATCACAACTAATCAATCAGTTGTGATTAAATGAAGAAAATTATTAGTTAATATAAGTGAGGTTCTGGTAGTCAGAAATGGGGGTTAGGTATTAAATCTGAAGACAGACTAGAGACGCAACAATAGTAGACACTGACAAATTGAATATGAATGCTTGAAATAAAGCAGAGGCCAAGCACAAGAAATCACCATATCTGAACAATAACTATGATTAGACAAGCCATTATTTTGTGTTTTATGGAGAAACAACACAACAATACCTTCTACTGGCTCCAGTTTTAAAGAAATAGAACTTAGCCCATAAGAGAGATGCAATAGCTATCTTGCAGAGAGGGATGGGTTATCCGAGTTTAATAAAAGGTGTCGCACAAGTCAGTTGGCTTTTATCCTAGCCTCTCTTTGTGTTAAAATCACTGGGTGCAGAAACCCTGAGATTTCTAAGAACTCCGTTCCTCTTAATGGAAAAGGATGACCTGGACAATAGCAGGTATGGGTTAGCAATGGATACCAATAGCTATTTGAAAAGTTGTTTCACTGTTTTTATAATGGAAGGAATAGTGGGGGAATTGTAAATACAGACACATCAATTGTGTAATAAATACTGATGTACATACTTTTCATACATGTCTTTTTATCTCCCCAACTTTCTATTAGATATTAGATATCTATTACGTATCTATTTTATCTATTAGATAAAAAGCATTACTATCATCATATTTTGAATAAGGAAATAAATCCTTAGATAATTTGCTTAAAGCCATTTATTACATGGTAGAATTGGATCTAAAACCACATTGGCTTTCCATCATCCTGTACTGATTAAGTAAAGAATCCACATGTTCTTTTAGTGACCTGGGGTGCAAAGCAGGGTTAGATAACTTAGCGAGAAAGTTTAGGAGATACTTAATTTATCATTGTTTAAAGCTAAGCCATTAAATCACATTTTCTTCTAAATGATGAAAGGAGGAAGAATGAGTCGCTAGTTAGAGTTTAAGGAGAACTCCAACTTTTAAAAGCCCCTATAGAATAGGGTGCAAGCAATTTTAGTTTCTATTTATCTATTTGAACTTCTTTAAGTCCTGGTCAAAATAAGACATTGTTTTAAGTTTGCAAACTGGGGTAATTAATATTTACTTAAGTATTTGTGACAAGACCTAATAACTTATTTTTAATTACTTAATCTGGTAGATATTGTATGGAAGATTCAGACCCTGGAAACAAATTCTGTGGGTCTGTCATTCATTCATTTTTAGAAAGGAGAAATATAGTAAATGACTATCATTGGTGACCTTGAAGGCAGAACATTCTGCAACCTTAAGGAAACATACCTAATTAATGTTTTTGTTTTATTTACCTTGAAGTTTATACTCTGTGCTATTGATAACATGTACCTAATTAATTTTTAAAAATAACTTTACTTATTCATACTAGCACTGCCTTTTCTATTTTTTTCCTTTGATGAACTTAAAAGCATAGATTTTAAGACTAATTTTGTATTTATCCAAGCTTTTGACTATTTCTCCCCATGACTTGCATTGTCCATAATCAGACCCACCATTACCAGATATGCATAGACTAGCAATACATAATGCTCATTCATGCCTAGGAGGAAATACCTGTTTTAAACATGAAATTATTAAATGGCTGTAAACACTAGACACTAATTTAATCATTCATTTTTCCTGCTCTCCAACTTTTAATTAATATTCAAACTATGTGAATTGTCTTAAATTAATAAAACTAATTAATTATATGAAGTTATTGAGCAGCTACTATGTGTGACAAGGAAAAAAATGGAAGTCAATGGTTTTTGTTTTTGTAACCACCTCTCTATTCTGCCTTCTAAAGAGTAACATGACTAATCTCTGAGGCTGTATTGAGGGAAGTAACGGGTCTAAAGGGGAAATGGAGAAGTCAAGAAGAGGCTGACTTGTGCCAAATAGAGCTAGATTAAAGCAAGCCCTAAGGAAAGTTACAAAAAGTGAGCAAAAGAGCAGTAAATTAGGAGTTGGAGAAAAGATGTAGAGAGAAATAAATGTAGGAGATTCTAAAAGGAGTGGAACTTTTTTCTTTTTAATGTTTGAGAGAGAGAAAGCATGTGTGAGTTGGGGGTATGGGGTGGAGAGAGTGGTGAGGGCAGTGGGGAGAGAATTCCAAGCAGGCCCTGGAGCTGTCAGTGCATAGGCTGATGTGGGGCTTGATCCCACATACTGTGAGATTGTCTCCTGAGCTGAAACCAAGAGCAAGGTGCTTAACCGAGTGAGTCACCCAGGTGCTCCAGGAATGGAACTTTTAAGAAAAGAGTAAAATATTGAAAGAGTATTCTTATAGCAGCACTGTCAACAATAGCCAAATTATGGAAAGAGCCTAAATTTCCATCAAATGATGAATGGGTAAAGAAATTGTGGTTTATATACACAATGGAATACTATGTGGCAATGAGAAAGAATGAAATATGGCCTTTTGTAGCAATGTGGATGGAACTGGAGAGTGTTATGTTAAGTGAAATAAGTCATACAGAGAAAGACAGATACCATATGTTTTCACTCTTAGGTGGATCCTGAGAAACTTAATAGAAGACCATGGGGGAGGGGAAGGAAGAAGAAGAAGAAAAAAAAAAAAGGTTAGAGAGGGAGGGAGCCAAAACATAAGAGACTTAAAAACAGAACAAACTGAGGGTTGATGGGGGGTGGGAGGGAGGGGAGAATGGGTGATGGGTATTGAGGAGGTCACCTGTTGGGATGAGCACTGGGTGTATGGAAACCAATTTGACAATACATTTCATATTTTAAAAAAAGCATTATTGTAATTAGTATGATATACTCTGTAGTCTGACATTATTAGTAAAACTTGACCCAATCTTTCAAGTATTTTGACAGAAGGGATTTGTGTGAGGGTGTGTCTACAGTTAGAATATTAGCCTCTAGAGAGGAATGCAAAGGGATAGCTAAGCAAGTAATATGTAATATCTGAGTTAATAATGATGACAACATAAGAAGAAGCTTTAATAGATATAAATTAATAGAAACCACTATAGGTACTTATAATTATGCCTACATTATTTAATACACCACATTCTAAAACCATACTTCTAAATGTCCAATTTCTCAAAATAAAAGTTTATACTCATTCTTTTAGACCTTTGGGCTCATTGAACAAAATTGATGTTATTGATTAGGTAATGATAAATTGATCTCTAAATTTTCAACCATAAGAGTTTTTAGCACACTTATTTTCCTGCAGGTTTATATTTTTCTCCTTTCTATCTTTATAGTAACTGGAAACAGCAAAGCTATTATACATAACTTCAAAAAATATTTGATTTTTTCATTTCTGTGCAAAATATTTTATGAACTCTTACAGGGTTTTTCTGATATTACTATGTATGTTATATAAAATATCTGTAGAGTTATTATTTAGTTAAGTATCTAAACATCTTTCTTTAACTCTGGCATAAACACACATTTAAATTTAATAAAATTGAAATGTTTAATTTTCAAGCTAAACACAAGGAATATACATATTTGGCTGCTCAGTTATCTAAATTAGATAAATGTAATTGTACAATTTCTACCATTCAGTGGATTCTATATTTTTTTTTAAATAAAAAAGTTTACAGTTAAATTCCTTAAAGACTTGAGTTATCCAGACTTGTAAAAGTACTCATTGCTTGGTTTTATATGATTCTGAAATCTATACTTAGGAATTTAGTTAACAAAAATACACATGGGGTACGTGGGTGGCTCAGTCTGTAAGCATCTGACTCAGTACTCAGGTCATGATCTCACGGTTTGTGATTTAGAGTTTCACATCGGGTGAGCACAGGCCCTGCTGTGGGTGAACATGAGCCCTGCTTTGGGTAAAATACAAGCCTGCCCCCCCCCCCCTCTGTCTCCCTCTCCTTCTATCCCTCTTGAGATTCTCTCTCTCTCTCTCTTTCTCAAAAACAAACAAACAAACAAACAAACAAACAAAAACACAAAGATAAACATGATTATTTTTCAAAGTGGCTCTTAGAGTAGCTGGTTGAAATTGAAAATGAATGAAAATCAGTAACTCTTGGTGATAGACCAACTTAGCACATGTTTTCCTTACCTGGCATACTCATCATTCATTTTCAGGCCAAGTGGTTTTTCCACCATTAACTCTTAGTATTTTTTGGCATATAATCTAATAGGATAAAATGTCAACTAAGTATTTTATATGAGCAGGTTTGTATTGCTTACATGGTTACACTGTGTGTTCTTTATTGAGATTGTGATCACTTTCAAATTTAAATCTAACAAGTATAGCAGTCTCTTGGTATTCAGGCATTTAGCATGAAATTTCAAATATTCATAATCAACCTTAGAGTTAAGTGACAAATAGTAATCAGTAATTTTACTGAAGTACTAATTTGAATCACTCTTGAATTGAGGTTTTTGTTGACAAAGATGTTGATGGTTTGCCTAGAAAACTCATCTCAGGGATGCTTTGTGGTTCTTCACTTGTCATATGCATATTTTATGCTTATTTTTGTCAGGTTTCAGTACAAGAAACAGAAATTACATGAAGCATTTTAAGCAGAAAGTGATTTAATAGAGTTAATTAAGAGCATATTGACACATTAGAAAGAACAGGAACAAACTTCATATTAAGCTCCAGGAGAGACCTTCAGAAGCCCTATAACTGTCCACCAAGGGACAGTCAGAAATTCTATCACAGTCAGAAAGGCAGGAAAGCAAGAAACCAATGCTAGAACAATTGAGTTCAAGAAAACCATACAATAGCTGATATCCAGAACATGCCCCCACATCGACAGCCATTGTCTTTCAACACCCATGATGCCCATGACTGGACCCTGGAAGTCAGTGGCAGAAAAACTTTATATGTCCACAATCATACTTCCTAGGAGATTGCCCACATCATCAATGAGATAGTATCTTCCTTATCTATTTGCTTTGATTCTTATGGATTACATCTAATTGTTGAAACTTAATTTGTATTCAGAGCCCTACCTGAAAGGAACTTCAGGAACATAGGTTTCCAACTTGTGTAGTAGAAAATCACACTAGAAAGATAAGGGAATGGATGATGGGAGTTAATGGACCATATTCTACCCAAATGCTGGAATTAGATTTGGAAATTTAAAATTTTGTAAAGATCTTGGGATAATTCCTCTTGAATGTCAAGGAGCTTATGCTGTACTTAATTATGTATTGTATCTAAATTCTGTTCAAGGAAAAAGTAAAGGCAGGGAGGAGATGCCTTTGTTAAATATGATGTACAACTACATCATTCATTAGTACATTGTATGCATCTGCTTAAAAATATATACTGATGACATTTACTCAAAAATATGGCAGCAGCAGTGATAATAGTGATGCATGATGAAAGTATTTGGAGACCACTAGCCTAAAATAATTTTATTTAGCCATATAGGTCATTGAGTGATTCTAATAACCTTTACGTGCCCTGTATATGTTCTAGAAAAAGTAAAATTTAAAACTTTTCAGAAGATTATTCTTGCCCTGTTTGATTGATTGAAGGACAGGCTTTATTTAGAATGGAGTGCTGAATTTCATTGCCTTTCCAGAGTCTGATAGTAATGTCCATTGACATAAAGCACCCTGTGTGTCCCATGCCTAAAAAATAGAGTAAAGAAAGGAAGAGGGAAATGATCTTCAGATCTTTTTATTTTTACACAAAAGTGACAAAAACATGGTATTCACTGCCTGATTTCTCAAGCACACTTTCCAGCTCTCAATTAAACAAACAGGAACTTAGAGGCCATTCAGAGCTCCCTATTCTTTGGCAGATGCACACTTGTCCCTTCCTGGCAGAGTTGCACATATTGTCTGTAATACACAACTGGATGTATAATAGCTTTTTGCAACCTTGGGTTGTTCTCTGGGCCTTGGCCACCTACACTGAGCAATAAGGGAACAAAATTGAAGAAGCTTTTTAGCTTTTATAGCTTATTGATTTTTATATTTTCTGATGTATTAGAGCAATTTTTCAAACGTATCCTCCTTACCTTGATATCTTGAGTGCAGAGAGAGGATTTCACATTTATTAGCTTTGCTTTGGTAAAAAAAAAAAAAAAAGTGTGTGTGTGTGTGTGTGTGTGTGTGTGTGCATGCGCACATATTCTCAATGTTATCTCAGAGGTATAAATGGTTTGGTATGAAAAGAATCAATTCTCAGAGTAAAATTCAAAGACTGTGTGCAAGTGTTACGTAAAAAGCAGACAACAAGAAACATACCCTTTCCAACCAGGTAACAAAGATGGTTTTGCAAAGTACAGTTTCTGGACTTCAGTTAAACTCACAGATGCTTGATACTTTTCAAATAGAAAAGTTCTATCATAATGGAGAGCATATAATGTGGTAAATACTTTTTATTATCTCTGATCATCCGTGACAGCATTAAACAAAGAAGTGCAGCAGAAATGTCTTCTACAGTGGGAGTAGTCTTTTCTCAGAACTCAGACACTGAGACAAGGTATGAAGCATTTCATGGTAAAGTCTCTTTGAAGTTTTGCATTTTAAAATAATAGGTGCAAAAGGAAATTACTTTGTGCATACGAGTTCACTGTTTCATACAAAAGAATTAATACTTTCTGACTATTTCAGAGGGAGTTTATTACCTTATAGTAATTAATATAAGTTGAATATTGTCTACTTTTAAAATGGTTTAAGATCAGGCTGAATGTTCCCCCTTCCAGTTTTTTGGAAAAAAAATTCTGTGATGTATCAATATATTTTAAAAAATTCAAAAACTGCACTCAGAATGTATTTGGATAAGAAGAAAAAAAAACCCTAAAAATATAAAGGGATTTTTAGAAACCTCAAGTCCTCCTTCCTCCAAAAATGTCTCCTATTATTTTGATATCATGAGCCAACTTCATTGAATTTTATTTTCCTTGAGTGCATTTTTTTCCAGAGGTAACTATTAAACAGAGGGAGAAAATTAAGTTAAACATATACTGATTGAAAAAAAATTACCATTTTAGATTCCTTATCTAAATAAACTAAAAGCAAGAGATATGATAAAGGTTTTTTTTGATAAAAGGTGTGGGAAAAATAACCTTAAATGATAGTGCCAAGTCAATTATAACACAACCTTTATAAGTTACTAAACCTGAGAATAGTTATTTCATCTAGCAGTTGGGCATAATGACACTTAAATACAGGGTTGTTTTGAGATCAAATAATAGAACTGACATGAAACACACAACACCCAATCAGAAATGTAGCTGGCACTAAAAAAATATGACAGTGCATTGTCTTCATTGTTCCTTTTCATTGCTTATTAATTTATTTGATTCAGAGGGTGCTGCATTTGGAAAATAGTTCTGGTGGTGATTACATGTGGTGTAAATGGTGGTAGTTAATGAGTCAAGGGCTGCAAATTCATCCCAGGCAAAAAGGTAGGTACTGTATGGAAGAAAGAAGAATAGATACTGGAAGGAAACATGGTAAAAAGGAGTAGATAAGTTCACCTGTGTGCTAATTTTGTCTAGGACTTATCCTGAGCTTTGCTTGTATATATGCACAGGATATTAGATAGAAGCTGTAATGTCTTGAGCTGCTATGACATTGGTTTATAAGCATTTCTTTCAACCACAGTGTGGCTCTTGCCATCCTCAGGTCTTCAGTATCAGTTGACTACTTAACATCATTTCTTTAGCTTCTCAAGTTACTGAAATTGTCGATTTTAATTTGCTCACTTACATCTTCTGGCAAAAAACAATATGCCAGTGTGCAATATGCCCCCTTTGGTTCCCTTCAGTGAATCAAGGTAGGGGTTGGGTATGGTGGTTGAAAAACTGTCACTTAATTCTAAGCAGCTGTGTGAATGCTCTGAATAAAGAATGAGCACCCCTAGGCTCTTTGTACAATGGCAGGAAATCTCCATATGGTCTCTACCTATTTTCCTATCCCATATCTTCTTTTCATCCCTGAAAAGAAACTGCAAAGCACTGCCATCAGTTCTGCTTTAGGAGCAGAGAACAAAGATGATCTGACAGCCCATTCTGTGATCATCACACAACAGATTTCTGGAGTCCAGCCCAGTCTTTGGAATTATCACTGAAGTTCTTAGCAGTGGTAAAATCCCCTTTGCCTGCCCCTGATGGTTTTGACTTCAATTTTCTTGACAAGCAAGTTTGTGTTGAACAAAGGATTGGGAGAAGAGGATTGAAGTTGAAGGGAAGTAGGCTTTCTAATACATTGATTGAGAGCAATGCAGCCTTGAGTAAACATTGACCCACCATGCTACTCTGATCACTACCTGAATGGATTATCTGCCAGATGTACACTGATTGTGTAAACTGGGGCTTTCCAAGTATTGTTAAGCCTGAACTATCTTAGACAGAATCTGTAAATGGTCTCCACTTTTTCCATAGCTTCCTTGTACTCTATGTTATTTGCTTTGCATAAATGTTCCATTTTCCATTTTCTTTGGCAAGTATTGCACTATTTAATATTAGTTTATTATTGAAGCCAGAATACACTTGAAAGTGAGAAGAGTGGGACAGATCATATACCAATAAGAACTCAGAGGCAACAGGACAAATAGGCATAAACTGGTATGTCCCAGGCAAATTCTGACGAATGGTCACCCTTACTTACTGCTCATTTTCATTTATTAGGAAAGCTGAAGGATTTTGGCAATATTGGACTTGGATTAAACATTTAGATATAATTTTATTTAAAGGATTATCTGTCATGGTGAGTTGGAGAAAGAAGAAGTTGAGGTCAAAGAAGTAGCTTTTGGTGTACTTCTAATATTGCCCTAATAAAAATTATGGGGGAAAGTATTTAATAATGCCTGCACTTAGCATTGTGAGAATTAAATGAGATAATGTATTTTAAAATGCTTTATAAACTGCACAGCATATCAAAATTTTAAAATGTTATCCAAGACCAAGATGTATTAAAATGAAGAATCATGGGTTGGTGACTACCTGAAAATGCAATCATATTAAGAATGTAAGTCTTTTTTTTAATTTTTTTTTAAAATTTTTTTTTCAACGTTTTTTATTTATTTTTGGGACAGAGAGAGACAGAGCATGAACGGGGGAGGGGCAGAGAGAGAGGGAGACACAGAATCGGAAACAGGCTCCAGGCTCCGAGCCATCAGCCCAGAGCCCGACGCGGGGCTCGAACTCACGGACCGCGAGATCGTGACCTGGCTGAAGTCGGACGCTTAACCGACTGCGCCACCCAGGCGCCCCTTAAATTTTTTTTTAACATTTATTCATTTTTGAGACAGAGAGAGACAGAGCATGAGCAGGGGAGGGGCAGAGAGAGAGGGAGACACAGAATCCCAAACAGGCTCCAGGCTCCAGGCTCTGAGCTCTCAGCCCAGAGCCCGATGCAGGGCTCGAACTCACGGACCGCGAGATCATGACCTGAGCCGAAGTCAGACGCCCAACCAACTGAGCCACCCAGGCGCCCCAAGAATGTAATTCTTAATACTTAACATAAACTTTGCTACTAAAGATCTAAAACTTATATTACTGGTAGTGAGATATTGGGGAAACTATTCTCTGCTTATTCTCTAGGTTCTATATTTTAAAAAGCAGAAATAACTTAAAGATCACCAATTCTTGAGGATCATAAGGATCTGGATACCTCAAAGAGTATCAAAAAGGCAAAGAAATAAATTGCCAGCACTAGAAAAAAATGTTAAGCTAGTTTATATGCCTTTAAAATACCTCACACAATAACTTACAATCATACATTTTTAAAGGACCCACATAGAGTTTATCCTTAATATTTAAAACTTAGGTGGCTGAGAAGTTGCTTATTGAAATTTCTAAATTCCCATGGGAGAGGAGAGGTAAAATCACTATGGTGGAATGACTTCAACATTTTAGTAAGGAAGAGTTTCATTTGTATTCCTGTCCCATGGAGGCCTAGCACTGAAATAACTGTAATTGAGGGACTCTGGCTCTGTGTCTCTACTCACTGTTATTCACAGAGGTCACATGAACACTGAGTTTTGTGAATTAAGTAATAGTAATAAGCCCTCACAGGTCTTACTAGACTTGAATGCACAAAAGGGAGGGGGTTATCTTAATAACAGATACCAGGTTCCTGCTGTAAAGTATTAGGATATTATGAGTCTCACCTGCAGTTCAGTTTCAAGCTTTTGTTTCTTTATAAACTATAAATGTACACCAGTTCTTTAAAAATGGGGGTAGGGTGTTCAGCAAACTTTTCTGCACATATGCCACTGGCTTTCAGATGTAAATTTAAAAACAATAAAGGGATGTATGTATGAGTGTGCTGAGAGAAAGAGGGAGAGAGGAAAAAAAGGAAGAAGGAAGAGGAATCAGTGGAAGGAGTCAACAAAGTGATGTCATACAATGGGCTGAGGTTGAATTGAGTCTGCTTAGAAAGGATGGTCAGTGAAGAGTACTGTTAGGAAATAGAACTTTAGTTTAACCTTAGAGGATTAAAATGAGCGTACCATATCAAAAGCAATGCAAAACTCTCATCTCATGGAACTTTGTTGTACTTAAAAGAAACTGGGACACAAAATCAGTGAGATTGACAGGGATTACTTCTCCTCTGCTCAATCGTTTGCAAAGAGGGTATGCAGTCCCTTTCTACTTTGGAGCCATTTGGAAATGTATGGGGTGAGGGTCTGCTGGCATTTCATGCTCATGGAGCAGTGATGGTAACCAACCCACAGTGCAAGGGACAATCCCTCATAAGGCAGAATTGTTTTACTCAAAATGGTGGTAGAACCACCATCGTCCCTTCCCTACTGAAAAATACCAAAAGGGTATTGATTCATAATAATGAGTTTCAGATTTTGTTTTAAAGCATTGAGAATAAGATTTTATTTAAGGAAGTGGTATAATCTGAATTAAATTTTAAAAGAGTCTGGTAGCTATATGGGAAATGGATGGTGGCCACTGTTCGTAGTATCATCTTAAGGATTTGGAGGAAAACCATTATATTTAAAACCAAGATAACATTCTTTGCCACCATTTCTTCCTATGAAAATGAACTACCACTTTTTTCTGTCCCCCAAGTTGAATATGCGCTTTAATTGAAAGGAGAAAGAATATGTTTAAATAGTGAAAGACTATTTTAGTTCCTATTTTTATCATCTTTAGGATTTTCTTATCAACATGACCCTGAACACAGATCAAATACTGAATTAGATAACCTCAACTCCTATCTCTTCACAAACTAAAAGGAAAGTGCCAGTAATTTTGCATAAATCTCAGATGCTAAATTATAGTTTTTATTAGCATTTAAAAGCTAACATCAACACTAAATTTTCTGTCTAGTAACACCTACCAGTTTAACCCTATGACTCATCAACATTCCTATCAGATACCAGGCTGGCTTGAGGCACACAGCTGAGTTGGTGAAGCCTCCATCACAGTAGACTGCCTCCTGCCATTGCTAAAGTATTCCCATTACCTTGGTTTCCACATTCAGGTATTGTCTGTGTTAAACGTTAGGCTCTCCTTCACCCTTTGGCCCCATTGGCAACTTAACCCCCAACTGGGCCTTTAATCCAGGACTTCATGTCAGAACACATTCATTATCAAAACCAATCGTCTCAATAAAATATATTCAAATCCTCTTAACACACTTCCATCCTTTTAAGGAAGTTCCCAAAAATTCCTACAGGTTTCAACCTGAGGAGACCTATGATTTGCAACAGTAGGAAGTCAATGTAGCATTCTGAAGAAAAGTTACAAATTCTTAACTGTTTTACAACAGGAAGGGACTGAAGAAATCATTAGTCTGTGTGTTGTGAATACAAATATATTCAGAGGCAAGAAAATATCAAAAGGGAGTAAAGTAGGCCCTGTGTTCCTAGGAGAATTGGGGGTGTGGTAGCTCAAGAGGGTGTCCCTCTGAAAGCAAACACTGTCATGCCTTGCAAGAATAGGAACATAGACTTTCCCCACCATCTGATATTTTTTCAGGAAAAGCTAGAAAGCCAGACTATTTTAGGAACAATATTCAATTTTGGACTAAACAAAAATATAGCTTGCCAGTTTAAAATCTCTGATAGTCTTACCTCCTGATTTCACTGAGCTGTTAAGCATGTTTCTAGAATTAACAGAGCAAATGAGGGGATTAGTGGGAAAACCAGAAATAGAATCAGAGATTGTCCTGGTTTTCAGTTCATTGCTTTTTTATGTGTGAATGAGTCTTCCTTTTTTTTTTTTTTTTCTCCATCATACTGTAGCCAACTCAGTCCCAGCATGCCTTCTAAGAATGTGTTTTGAGCTAACCAGGATAGGTGTGTGTAGTACATTCTGTGATGATGAAATGTGCATCACTTTTTTTTTATCTACCAGAAAGTTGAAAATTGTTGGGACAAGCAGAAATGTGGTTGATCTACACAGTAGGATCAAAATATGTATCTTCATTTCCAGGTGTTTTCCTACAGGCACATATTAGAAGCTAGAGAAAAATACTTTGGAAATAGGGCATTAAAAAATGGAGTCACAGGTATATATAAAAGATGAATCAGGTACAGATGTTGATTTATCATGTGTATGGAGCTTTGGAAATCATGGACAAAATAAAAGAGCAGTATTTACCAGTTTAGTCAGTTTTACATGTAAGACGAACATGGGAGTAGTTATTAAATACAAATATAGTAGAAGGTCATTTTTAGAGGTATTATGAGTAGCTGTGAATAGTCTTATAATAATCATACTAATAAAATCATAATTGTCTATAATATATAAATCAAAGAGGAATAAGTCTCCATTTATTGTTATACACCTAAATTTTATGTACACATATTTTTTTTTAAATTTCAGGAGTTGACATTTTTCTTAAAGATCCGGTAAAGTGGCATATATTGAAGAAAGGCTGATATAAACAGTATTATGCTATTATGCAATAATTAATATTGAAGAGGGCAGTTTACATGTAAGGAGGAAATATGCTTTGCTCAAAGACATTTACAAGGGAAGGAATCAAGTTATTTTGAAGAAAAATACGTGTGTGTGTGCGTGTGTGTGTGTGAGATCTCACTATAAAAATGTAAGAATTTGGGAAAAGTTGGAAACAGTTGAACAACTGTTTTATGCATCTAATAGTTCCGTGTGTGTAGAATGCATGCATATACTTTTAACTACTATAAAGCTAGGTAGCTAGGTGATAAAGTACCTGCAGAAGTGATAGAATTGGTGTCAAAGATCAACTTCTGTTTTTTTATGAATATAATTTATTGTCAAATTGGCTTACATACAACACCCAGTGCTCATCCCAACAAGTGCCCTCCTCAACGCCCATCACCCATTTTCCCCCTCCCCCACCCCCATCCACCCTTAGTTTGTTCTCTGTATTTAATAGTCTCTTGTGTTTGCCTCCCTTCCCTCTGTGTTTGTATCTATTATCCCCCCTTCCGTTCCCCCATGGTCTTCTGTTAAGTTTCTCAAGATCCACATATGAGTGAAAACATGATATCTGTCCTTCTCTGACTTATTTCACTCAGCATAATACCTTCCAGTTCTATCCATGTTGCTGCAAATGGCATGATTTCATTCTCTCATTGCCAGGTAGTATTCCATTGAATATATATATCACATCTTCTTTATCCATTCATCAGTTGATGGACATTTAGGCTCTTTCCGTAATTTAGCTATTATTGAAAGTGCTGCTATAAACGTTGGGGTACATGTGCCCCTATGCATCAGCATTCCTGTATCCCTTAGGCAAATCCTAGTAGTACTATTGCTGGGTCATATGGTAGCTCTATTTTTAATTCTTTGAGAACCCTCCACACTATTTTCCAGAGCGGCTGCACCAGTTTGCATTCCCACCAACAGTGCAAGAGGGTTCCCGTTTCTCCACAGCCTCACCGGCATCTGTAGTTTCCTGATTGGTTAATTTTAGCCAGTCTGACCAGTGTGAGGTGGTATCTCAGTGTGACTTTGACTTGTATTTCCCTGATGATGAGTGACATTGGGCATCTTTTCATGTGTCTGTTGGCCATCTGGATGTCTTTTTGGAAAAGTGTCTATTCATGTCTTCTGCCCATTTCTTGACTGGATTATTTGTTTTTTTGTGTGTGGAGTTTGGTAAGTTCTTTATAGATTTTGGATACTAGCCCTTTATCTGATATGTTATTTGCAAATAGCTTTTCTGACTCCATCGGTGGCTTTTTAGTTTTGTTGACTGTTTCCTTTGCAGTGCAGAAGCTTTTTATCTTGATGAGGTCACAATCGTTCATTTTTGCTTTTAATTCCCTTGCCTTTGGATATGTGTTGAGTAAGGAATCGCTGTGGCTTGCTTTCTCTGTTGTTGCTGCTTTCTCCTCCAGTGTTTTGATGGTTTCCTGTCTCACATTTAGGTCTTTCATCCATTTTGAGTTTATTTTTGAATTTTTTTTTTTCAACGTTTTTTATTTATTTTTGGGACAGAGAGAGACAGAGCATGAACGGGAGAGGGGCAGAGAGAGAGGGAGACACAGAATCCGAAACAGGCTCCAGGCTCTGAGCCATCAGCCCAGAGCCTGACGCGGGGCTCGAACTCACGGACCGCGAGATCGTGACCTGGCTGAAGTCGGACGCTTAACCGACTGCGCCACCCAGGCGCCCCTTGAGTTTATTTTTGTATATGATGTAAGAAGGTGGTCCAGTTTCATTCCTCTGCATGTTGTTGTCCAGTTCTCCCAGCACCATTTGCTAAAGAGACTTTTTTCCATTAAATGCTCTTTTCTGCTTTCTCAAAGATTAGTTGGCCATACATTTGTGGGTCCAATTCTGGGTTCTCTATTCTTTTTTTTAATTTTTTTTAATGTTTATTTTTGAGAGAGAGACAGAATGTGAGTGGGTTAGGGGAAGAGAGAGAGGGAGACACAGAAGCAGAAGCAGGCTCCAGGCTGTCAGCTGTCAGCACAGAGCCCGATGCGGGGCTCGAACTCACAAGCTGTGAGGTCATGACCTGAGCCAAAGTCGGACGCTCAACTGACTGAGCCACCCAGGCGCCCCTGGGTTCTCTATTCTGTTCCATTGACCTATGTGTCTGTTTTTGTGCCAATACCATACTGTCTTGATAATTACAGCTTTGTAGTAGAGGCTAAAGTCTGGGATTGTGATGCCTCCCACTTTGGTTTTCTTCTTCAATATTACTTTGGCTATTCGGGGTCTTTTGTGGTTCCATGCAAATTTTAGGATTGCTTGTTCTAGCTTCGAGAAGAATGCTGGTGCAATTTTGATTGGGATTGCATTGAATGTGTAGACAGCTTTGGGTAGTATTGACATTTTAACAGTATTCTTCTGATCCATGAGCATGGGATGTTTTTCCATTTTTTTGTGTCTTCTTCAATTTCCTTCATAAACTTTCTATAGTTTTCAGCATACAGGTCTTTTACATGTCTGGTTAGGTTTATTCCTAGGTATTTTATGGTTCTTGGTGGAATGGTAAATGGATCAGTTTATTTCTCTTTCTGTTGCTTCATTATCGGTGTAAAAAATGCAGTGGATTTCTGTACATTGATTTTGTACCTGGCAACTTTGCTGATTTCATGTATCAGTTCTAGGAGTCTTTTGGTGGAGTCTTTTGGGTTTTCCATCTAGTGTATCGTGTTATCTGTGAAAAGTGAAAGTTTGACTTGTTCTTTTCCAATTTTGATGCCTTTTTTTTTCATTTTGTTTGATTGCTAATGCTAGGTCTTCCAACACTATGTTAAACAGTGTGTTTAACACTATGCCAACAGTAGTGAGAGCAGACATGCCTGTGGTGTTCCTGATTTCAGGGGGAAGGCTCTCAATTTTTCCTCATTGAGGATGATATTAGCTGTGGGCTTTTCATATATAGCTTTTATGATGTTTAAGTATGTTCCTTCTATCCCAACATTCTTGAGAGTTTGAGAGTTTTTATTTAAAAAAAGATGTTGTATTTTGTCAAATGCTTTTTCTTATCAATTGGAAGGGCCATATGGTTCTTATCCTTTCTTTTAAAATGTGATGTATCACATTGGTTGATTTGTCAATATTGAACCAGCCCTGCAGCCCAGGAATGAATCCCACTTGATCATGGTGAATAATTCTTTCTATATGCTGTTGAGTTTGATTTGCTAGTATCTTGTTGAGAATTTTTGCATCCATGTTCCTCAGGGATATTGGCCTATAGTTCTTTTTTGTGGGGTCTCTGTCTGGTTTAGGAATCAAGGTAATGCTGGCTTCATAGAATGAGTCAGGAAGTTTTCCTTCCATTTCTATTTTTTGGAACAGCTTGAGAAGTATAGGTATTAACTCTGCTTTAAATGTCTGGTAGAATTCCTCAGGAAAGCCATCTGGTCCAGGACTCTCATTTGTTGGGAGATTGTTGATAACTGATTCAATATCTTCACTAGTTAGGGTCTGTTCAAATTTTCTATTTCTTCCCGTTTGAGTTTTGGTAGTGTGTGGGTGTCTAGGAATTTTTCCATTTCTTCCAGGTTGTCCATTTTGTTGGCATATAATTTTCCATAGTATTCTCTGATAACTTCTTGTATTTCTGAGAGATTGGTTGTAATAAATCCATTTTCATTCATGATTCTATCTCTTTGGGTCTTCTCTCTTTTCTTTTGAACAAGAGAGACTTCTTGAACAAGTCTGGCTAGGGGTTTATCTATTTTGTTTATTTTTTCAAAACACCAACTCTTAGTTTCATTGATCTGCTCTACTTTTTTTTATTCTATATTGTTTATTTCTGCTCTGATCTTTTATTATTTATCTTCTTCTGCTGAGTTTGGAGTTTCTTTGTTGTTCTGCTTCTAGTTCTTTTAGGTGTGTTAGATTTTGTATTTGGGATTTTTCTTGTTTGTTGAGATAGGCCTGGATTGCAATATATTTTCCTCTTAGGACTGCCTTTTCTACACTTGTAGAATTGTGGTGTTTTCATTTTAATTTGTGTATATATATATATATATATATATATATTTAATTTCTTCTTTAACTGCCTGGTTGCCCATTCGTTCCTTAGTAGGATGTTCTTTAACCTCCATGTATTTGAGGTTTTCCAAACTTTTTCCTGTGGTTGATTTCTAGTTTCATAGCATTGTGATCTGAAAGTGTGCATGGTATGATCCCCCTTATATTATATTTATTGAGTGATGTTTTCTGACCCAGAATGTGATCTATCTTGGAGAATGTTACATGTGCACTTGAGAAGAATGTATATTCTGCTTTTGGATGAAAAGTTCTAAATATATGTGTCAAGCCCATTTGGTCCAGTGTATCATTCAAGGACATTGTTTCTTTATTGATTTTCTGTCTAGATGATCTGTCCATTGCTGTAAGTGGGGGTATTAAAGTCCCTTGCAATTACCACATTCTTACCAATAAGATTGCTTAGGTTTCTGATTAATTGTTTTATATATTTGGGTGCCTCCAAATTCGGTGCATAGACATTTATAATTGTTAGCTCTTCTTGATGGATAGACTCCATAATTATTATATAATACCCTTCTTAATCTCTTTTACAGTCTTTAGTTTAAAATCTAGTTTGTCTGATGTAAGTATGGCTACTCCAGCTTTCTTTTGACTTCCAGTAGCATGACAGATGGTTCTCCATACCCGCACTTTCAATCTGAAGGTGTCTTTGGATCTAAAATGGGTCTCTTGTAGACAGCAAATAGATGAGTCTTATTTTTTTATCCATTCTGATACCCTATGTCTTTTGACTGGAGCATTTAGTCCATTTACATTCAGTGTTATTATTGAAAAATATGGTATTAGATTCACTGTGTTATCTGTAGGCTTCATGCTTGTAGTGATGTCTCTGGTCCTTTGTGGTCTTTGCAATACTCATAGAGTCCCCCTTAGGATCTCTTGTAGGGCTGGTTTAGTGGTGATGAATTCCTTCAGTTCTTGTTTGTTTGGGAAAACCTTTATCTCTCCTTCTATTTTGAACCACAGATTTGCTGGATAAAGTATTCTTGGCTACATATTTTTCCTGTTCAGCACATTGAAAATTTCCTGCCATACCTTTCAGGTTTTCCAAGTTTCAGTAGATAGGTCTGTTACTACCCTTATGTGTCTACACTTGTAGATTAAGGCCCTTTATCCCTAGCTGCTTTCAGAATTCTCTCTTTATCTTTGTATTTTGCCAGTTTCACTATGATATGTTGTGTAGAAGATTGATTCAAGTTAAGTCTGAAGGGAGTTCTCTGTGTCTCCTGGATTTCACTGTCTGTTTCCTTCCCCAGATTGGGGAAGTTCTCATCCATGAACAATTAAAGCACACCTTTGGCCCCTTTTTCTCCCTCTTCTTCTTCTGTAACTCCTGTATATGGATATTGTTCCATTTCATTGAGTCACTTAGTTCTCTAATTCTCCCTTCATGATCCAGAATTTTTTATCTCTCTTTTTCTCAGCTTCATATTTTTCCATAATTTTGTCACCTGTTTCACCTATTCTCCCCTCTGCCTCTTCAATTCTGGCTATCACTACCTCTAGTTTATTTTGCCCCTCATTTACAACATTTTTTTTCATTCATCGTGACTATTTTTTATTTCCTTGATCTCTGCAGCAATAGATTCTCTGCTGTCTTCTATGTTTTTTTTTCAAGTCCATCAATTAATCTTATGACTTTTATTCTAAATTCTTGTTCAGTTATATTTATATCTGTTTTGATCAATTCTTTAGGTGTCATTTCTTCCCAGAATTTCTTGTGAGCAAAATTCTTTGGTTTCGTCATTTTGGCTGGTTTTCTGTCCCCTATGTGTTTTTAAAAGCTTGTTATGTGTCCTGCACCTGTGATCACTTCTATATTAAGGGGGAGTCCTACACTGTCCAGGGCCTGGCCCTTCAGGAGGTGTTTTTTGGAGAGAGTTACTTGCTCTCTGTTGTTGTGAGTTTGGTTACTTTATCTCCCTAGTGGTAGTGATGTTTTGAACCCTCCACTAGGTGTGCTTTCATTTGTTCCTTGAAGTAGCCCTGGAAAGGAAAACAAACAGAAAACAAAAACACTCAAATGCACAAACAAAAAACCAAAAGCAAAACACCAGGAACAACAGCTACAAGTAAACAGGGTGGAGGTGGTGCTGATGAAAGAGGTCTTCTCCTATACAAAGAGAGAAATGACAGGTGTGGGGGAAAAAGAAAGAACAAAAATTGACCAGAGAATCTGTACAGCTTAATCCAGAGAGAGAGAGAGAAAGAGAAAGGAAAATCAAGGAGGTGGGGAAAAAGAAAAAGAAAAGAAAGTTATCCAGAGAAACTATATGGCTTAATCCAGAGAGAGAGAAAGGAGAATAAAGAAGGAGGTGTGAAACATGTATCAGGGAATGGATTAAATACATCTGCTTAAACAAACCAACAACCAGAGTAACCACACTAAAGGAGGGAAGAGATAAAAAGGAGAAAAGGAAAGAAGAATATATCTATATAATAAGAACTATCTGAGAATTAAATCAGGCAATTCAACAGGACTGGTGTGGAGGAGGGGCCTTCTGGTTCCTCAGCATCAATCCCAGTCCAGTAGATATGCAGTTACCAGGAATGGAAGGCCATGGTTTGGTGTAGGTGGGTATCTCCTCCACCCTGGGCCTGTTGTCTGTTCCCTGAAGTCCCCCCAACTTGTTGGTGATGGGAAGAAAAATGATGACACCCCAGTCTCTCTTCCATGGACCAGGTGTCCCAAACCACTCTGTTTGAGCTGTCCTCACTGTGCCATGGGCATAAACGAGGTGGTTTGTCCTGCTCTGCCAACTCATGTGCCCTTGTGGTTGGCTGGGAATCGAACTCCATGTGCCCCAGTACTGTGCCCCAATATATGGTCCAGGCTGGCGGGCACAGGCAGGCCCTGTCCTATCCCACAGCATTCCATGGAGGGGATCGCTTTCTCCTGCAGACTGTGCCCCTGACCTAGCCACCGAGTTTGGGGCTGGCTCTTCTCCTCCCCAGGTGCTCAATCTGGGCAGCTGGCCCGGGTCTGGAGAAAGCCCCTCAGTTAGAGATTGGCTCTTTCTCCATGCTGGTCCATGGCATATTTTTTTCTTGTCCCGATACAGTCCTATGCTTCCTGAGCCACTCTTTCTCTTCCCTTTGTCTCTCCACAAAAGGGGATCCCTCTCTTCCATTTGTTTTATCTTCCAGTTAGCAAACATGCACCTATGGCCTATCAGGTTGTCCCAGTGGGTCCCTGGAAGCAGCTGGCTCTTTTCCTCTTGGTTTCTCGGAGTTCACAGTCTTTTAGCTTCAACACTGCTTTGTTTGTGAGATGAAGGAACTTTGGATCCCCTACTTCTCTGCCATGTTGGTCCCTCCTCCTCTGTCATAACCAATTACGAATCTCATATTGTACTTAAAGATTAGTGCTTTGGAATTGTTCAATTTTATTGCTCATTGATTAGAATTAAAATAAGTATATAGAAACACTCATGATGGTATTGATAGAAACAGAATCTAATCTGGATAATTATAAAACTTGTTTATTCACATATCTTTATGCTAGTATTTATTAGCAATAGTTATGATAAGTTGTTTTTAAGCTTTATTTTTAAAGATTCCTTAAATAAACTTTATACCCCAAACATAGAATGAATGGGCCTGAAATCTGTCACCAAAATTCTAAAAGGTAGGAAACCCAATTTGGTTATCACTGCCACAACCTCTAGTTAGCCTTCTCTTATACCCAAGATTACTGAATTTACAATAGAATTAGAGAAGGGATTTTTTTTTCATTTTTATTACAAATAAGCAGTAAATACTTTCTATATGCTAGATACTTTCCTAGGAATTAGGAATATATGATTTAACATGGGGAAAAATCCTTTCACTAATAAAGCAAAGTTTTTTATAGTGTATAAAAGCAAATTAGGTTAATGTATATCACAGTAATACAGTAGAGGTGATAACTATTCTACTAAAAAAGGAACAGTAAAGGGGGATGTGCAGCGTGTTGCAGGTGGGAAAGTAGTTGTGATTTCACATAAAAGGCTACTGAATGTCTCTTTGAGAAATTGTATGTAACAAAATACCTATTGTTGGTGAAAGAGTAAACCATGCAGATAATTCGGGAAGAATAGTCTAGGAAAAGAGAGCAAATAAAAATGAGTTCAGAACTTGCTTGCACATTCACAGGATTTCAAAGAATGCCAAGAAGTCAGTGTTGACTGAAGAGCACTTGGGGAAGGGGAGTGCGTGAGAGCTTTTAGGATGACTGGACAGGTCATGGAAGAACTGATAGGCTCTTAGAAGACTCAGTTTGACTGTTAATATTCTATTGTTACATCACAAATGACCACAAACTTGGTGGTCCAGGTGTGAAGCACCCATTTATTCACAATTCTGTAGATCACAAGTTTAAGCTTTGGCATGACTGGGTTCTCTGCTCAGGGTACCCCAGACAAACAACATCCCAGGGTGTTGGCAAAGTTCTAGGGAAGCGTCTGTTTTCAAGCTCATTCAGGATGTTGGCAAATTTCAGTTCCTTGTGGTTGTAGGACTGAGGTTATCATATTGTTTTGGCTGTCATCTGGGGCTGCTTTCAGCTCATAGAGGTGGCCTGCATTCCTTGACATGTGGTCCCCTACATGTTCAAATCCACTTGTTGAAATATCTCTCCTAAAAAATCCTTTTCATGTTTAAAGTTTTACCAAGAAGAGCCTGGACCCTTTTAAGGGCTTACCCAATTAAGTCACCTTCACTCAAGATGCTCACCTTATCTAGTTGATTAGAGACCTTTATCACATTTGCAAAGTCCCTTTGGAGCACTCAGATTAGTGTTTGATAGAGTAAATGAGAGAAGAGATTATGAAAAATATCAGCCATTGAATATTAAAATTAAACAAAATGTGACTAGAGTATTTTGGAGACATTGCCAGTGAAGAAAGAACTCAAATCTTCAAGTAATGAAGTGGGGTACCTGGAGTGGGGAAATAAATGAAACATAATTACCTTCCCACCCCATTTCAAAGATGGGGTGGGAAAGTAATTATAAAAGTGGGTAAAATGGTCTGGATATAGGAGTAAAGAACAAAAAGGAAATGTACTCTATGTTAATCCCCAATGGTAATATGGATATGAGAGGAAATGTTATCTAGTTAGAAGGGCAGCAGGGGATGCAGTGTCCTCAAGAGAGAGCTAAGTTCCAGGTAGAGAAAGAAAAAGGAAGGGAAATTTAGAGACTTATTTGAAGATATAAGGAAATATTTTTGAAAGCATGTGAATTCTAAAGGATCACAGGAAGAGTTTCAGGAGTTGATAAATAGGCCACAAAAGTGAACACCTAGACCTTATAGAGCTATGTAGAAGACAGAGTCCACAGAATGGTAGGTGATTTAGGGTATCTGAGTCTCCTATTGTAGCCTAAATGGAGTCATTGGGCATCGAGATTAATCCTAACATTGCAAAGGCAACACCTGATTGGCAGGGCAAAGTGTTAGAACAATAAAAGGGATGGGAATGGTTGCAAGAGACTGTTAATGGTTATATATATTCAGTTGTTTTTATAGGAGGATTATACATTGGTGAATCTTTGATTTTAGGTTCAGCCATGTGACTCATGTCCCAGTCCACTACTCCTTGCAGGAAGATTTACATTTTTATCTTGCTTACTTCAGGAGTGGGTATGTGACTTTGGGAAATGAAATGTGGGCAAAAATGAAGTGTCACTTGTTAATAATCCTTTAAGTGTCACCCTTGGCTTACCAGGTCTTTTACTTCTGCTATTTCTCTGATAGATAACTAAATCAACCTGCTCCCCAAGTCAAGGTAATGCTGGACTGAATCATAGCCATCCATGATGGACATGTAGCATTAGCAAGATGTTAACCTTTGCTATAAGTCTAGAGTTGTGTTATTGCAGTTCAGTTGTCCTGAATGATTCACTGGTCTTATATTTTCCTGAAGGGTGCTCTGATGGGAATATGAAGGTTAGCAAGGATTGGTCTTATGGAAATGTGTGAGTGTTCATTTTATATATGTATATATACATATGTATATATGTATTATATATAATATATATATTTATATATATATAATGTATATATACATATGTATATATGTATTATATATAATATATATATTTATATATATATAATGTATATATACATATGTATATATGTATTATATATATAATATATATTTATATATATATATAATATATATATACTTATATATATTGTCTTTTAACCCATATATATAATCCCCATATATATATATATATCCATATATCCATATATATCCATATATCCATATATCCATATATATATATATATATATATATATATACACATACACACACACATATGATGTGGTCTCTCCCAACCAGTATTTTTCTTCAAACAAAAAAAAAATTAGTTTTAACTGGGCCCCTGGGTGGCTCAGTCGGTTAAGCATTTGACTTCATCTCAGGTCATGATCTCACAGTTCATAATTTTGAGCCCTGCATGTGGCTCTGTGTTGACAGTGCAGGAGCCTCCTTGGGATTCTCTATCACTCTCTCTCCCCCTCCCCCGCTCACAGGTACATGTATGCTTGCTCACTTTCTCTCAAAATAAACTTTAAAAAAATGTAGTTTTAACCTTTAAGAGTAACTTCTAATACTTGCAAATATTCACAACTCTGTGCTCATAACCCTGTTTCCACACATTTATCAAGCGACCCCTGTTAGAGTTAATTTCTATACACTTCTAGTATTACGGTGGTAGTTCCACTTACAACACTCTGTCAAGTCTTTTAATCCACAAGCATGTTACTTTATACAAATTAACTTTGTTATGAGTGGAGAACAATTTTAAGAGAGTAGATTAAGCACTATTAGTCAGTTATCAAAAGTATAAAAAAGGATTCTATTCACAAACACTGAAAATCATTTAGAATGCTATTAGTTTCAAGCAACAGAAGACTTAAGCAACAAGAGATTCTTTAGGCTCCCCCATTAGTATAAACCTGAAAACAGAGTTGGAGAGCTGGCTCCAAGTATGTTTAAAGTGGGTTCTTTATTCTGAAATTCTTTCTAATATTTATCCTTCTGGGAGATGGGCTTCTTACTTACCTTCCTCCAAAAGCTTCATCAAACTTTTTCTATGAGAGCTAACTGTGATATATAATTGCTATATCACTGTCTTTGATGTCTAATTGTGGCCAGAAGTATGCCATGAATTCATCAGTGCTGCACTCTCCTAAATAAAGTAATATGATGGGAAGGTTACCTTAAAAATAAGTCCAACCCTTTCTTGAATATCTGGATGGAATTAGCCTATCTGAAGGCACAGAGCTTGTGTCATAAAAAAAGGAAAGGAAATAAATGTCCACTACATATGCTATAATTTATCAGAACACTTAATTATCCTCTGTGGTATTTCTTATTGAAAATAATGCATAGTAATAAAAGTATCCTATACTAATTTTGAGATATGGCAATGGGTATATAATAAAACAATATTTAATAATCATTTAAAAATGAAGACCTACTCAAATAAAAACACTATAAAGAATAGATGTAACATCATCCAAAAACATCAGACCATACATTTTATTGTGAAAGAACAGTAAATATTTATGTTAATATATTTTTATGGTTATTGCTATAAACATTTCTGTGGTTTTTATTCAAAGGGCCTTTGGATGGACTGAGGATTCACTTAACTTACTGCCCAACTTGCAAACATGCTTCTTTACCCACTAACATGAGAATAAAATGATAGTCAATCTTATGGTATATTCAGATAATTAAATAAATAAAAGAGGACAAGAAAAGTTAATTTAAAGAATACTACTTTAAAATATCTCAATGCTTTGGTAGAGTTCAAAATGAGACAAAAATCACCAATATACTTCACTAACTTCATGATTATCATTAACATATATTGAGGTCTATTCTAGGTACTTAACTTTAGTTAATCCTGTTCATTGGTTTGATATCTATGGTTGGAAGAAGTCTCTAAATGTTATTTTTGACTCTTTTGACCCATTATGTACTCTTTCTGAGCTTAATACTGTTTTGGTGTTACCTAAGGAGGAATTAAAACATAATGCAAATATTCAGGAAATATAACTCATGAAAAGAGTAATTTATACATTTGTAGAATATTTTCACTATACTACTCAAGAGTACCATCTAATATTATTTGGTGGAACACAAGTTAATCTGTATTTTATGCCCTTTGGGTATGAGGAACAGCATGTTGCCCTTGGAAACACTGTCTGCTGGGTTGGCATTAGTTAAATCCACTTGGCCTGAATTAGGGATTTAGTCCAGCCCTGAAGATCTCAAATCATTCACGTTTCTAAGAGGAAATAAGACTACCATTGTCCCCAAACCTCATTTCATACATCATCATTCAAAATACCTTCAGGTTTTACAACCTATTTTAAATCATTTTTATCAACATTCTTAATATTAGATTCAGAGCATATTTCCTTGTTGTTGTTATTTGTTGTTGATTTGCTGTTTTAATTAGTATAATTTGTATGATAGTGCAATTAACATTTTTATTCGTTGTATTCAGTCAAGTTAGGGAAAGCTATGGTATAAGTTATTGGCAGGTACTTTTCCTCCTATTACACTGAAATTTTCTCATTTTGCATACAGATTGAATGGCCATCTGTCCCAATTTTTCCTCTCCAAATTTAAGTATTTGCAATATCATAATCTGGAAAAGGGAAGATCCTTACTAAGATGTAATAGGGCATGTAGTACATGAAAATAATGGCATGTAGTACATGAAAATAATCGCATATTAATAACATGTAAATTTGCTGCAAAGAGTTTAAATGATTCCTCTAACACCTACCTGATCAATTCCATTTATTAATTGACATTCTTCTCTAACTTACAGTCTGTGCTTTAATAGTTCTCTTGGCTAGTTGGTCTTTACCAAAGAACCTAAGTGTGAGCATGAATATATAATTTTTATGTACCAGAACCTTCCTCATCAATCACCAGAATGCCTCCCAGTAGGCAGAACAATTGAGCAAGATAACAACCCAACTCTGTACTCCAGTTACATTACTTATATATCTGTCAAACTGTGAAGTCAAGTTAAGTTATCAGTTTATGCTCATTCAGTGTTGTGTTGTGCAGTATCAGGGGCTCTGGATCACTAGAGGATGTCCATTTAAAGCACTGGCGTGGGGCACCTGGGTGGGTCAGTCAATTAAGTGTCCAACTTGGGCTCAGGTCACGATCTCTCAGTTCAGGTTTGACCCATGTGTCCAGCTCTGTGCTGACAGCTTGGAGCCTGGAGCCTGCTTCAGATTCTGTGTCTCCCTCTATCTCTCTGCCCTTCCCCCACTCACACTCTGACTCTCTCAAAAATAAACATTTAAAAAAATTAAAAAAAAAAATAAAGCACTGAGGAATTAGCCAATAGAAAAAAATGAGTGATGGGCCAATTCCCAAACACCTATGTTTCTGTTCTGTGAATATCCTTGGATTATCATAATTTAAATTGTAATAAAAATGCTACTAGAGTTTGTATCCCATTGTAGCCATTTCTTAGAAAAAACTAAAAAGAAAAAAATGAGGGAGATAACAGCTAAATAAAAGTTCTAAAGAAAGAATCTTGATTTTTTTTTCTAGAAATATAAATAGGACTGAATTCTGCCTAGGAAAAAAATCGTAAGTTTTTATTAATTCTCTAAATAGAAGAGAACAGATTTCTTTTATAAAGAGATGAATTTTATGATAGCTACTGGGCAGATATTGTTTTGAATGAAATACAGTAGTTAGGATAGACACATTTTCTTTTTTTCTTACAATTCTATACTCTAAATCATGAAAACTTGCTTCTTTATTAGAACTCCTGGAATAAAATGAGGCAGATGTTATATACCAAATAAATCTGCTTTATTACATACAAATCCTTTGACAAAATTAAATTCAAAATTTCCACTTTGATTATTCTAAATAGAAATTCAATGCTAAGTGTTAACAAGTCAATCATTTTTACTGAATTCATTAGTTAACTCATTCAACTATTTAACATTCAAATTTCTACAAGTATTTGAACATATTCTTCTCTTAAAGGACTACATAGTGATCCCTTTCCAATATTTCTCTAAATCAGTCTTATCTTAATTTTTCTGTTTATTGAAATGACATACTATTGCTTGGAATGAATAAATTCAATAAAAAGGATAAACTATTTTTGTACAATATGCACTGCCTAACAAATACTGCATAACCGTATGGTTTATTGGAATTGTTAACCATAAAACAAAGTAAAAACATCGTATTATACAGCTAAATTTAGTTCAGCTTGCTTTGGATTGGAAAGAACATAAACTTTTGTAATCACAATATGGCTTTATTTTATAAAAATTTCACAGTACATTTATAATTAAGGTTTATGAGCACACGTGGAGTAATACCATTTATATTGTCTTTACTAATAGTCATGAAGAAACAATATTTCATAATTATCTCAAATATCTAAAAAGTATCTAGAAAAAAGTTTCCATATAAATAAGGATGTATTTATAAATAAGAAAATTTTACAAATTGTTGTTCTGTGTATATGTACTCTAAGCATCCTCTATATAGTAAAAGTTCAATTGTATAACGGTGATAGGTTTCTCTCTTTTTTCATTTTGTTGTTGTTATTGTTGTTTTGTGAAAAATCCTTTCAGGCACGCCTATGGTCCTGAACTCCTAAATAGACATATGAATACACTGGTAAATTATACAGTGATATAATTTTTTTGTCAAAAGTAGTATTTTTAAAATTGATAAGTGGTATTAAATTATAATAAGGAAAACACTTTAAAATAATATTCCCTATACTGTCATCTTTTTGGAGCAGTTAATTTGAACTTTTTGAAGCGCTTGATGTTTCTTATCTTTTTTATTCTAGCAATTCTGACACATGTAAGGTCCTCATCTCAGGGTGGTTTGATTTGCATTTCTCTGATGACTAGTGATGTTGACCATCTTTTCTTGTGTCTGTTGGCCTTGGACTTTTCTTTGTTGGGAAACTTTTGACTAGTAATTCAGTATCCTTACTAGTAATTGGTCTTCAGATTGTCTTTTTCTTTATGATTCAGTGTTGGTCTTTTGTGTTTCTGGGAATTTATCCATGTTTTTTATGTTGTCCACTTTGTTGGCATATAATTATTAGTAATATTCTTTTATGACCCTTTGTATTTGTGTAGTATCAGTTGTAATGCCTTCATTTTCATTTATAATTTTATATGACACATCATATTTTTTCCTGGTTTGTCTAGCTAACATATTGTTGATTTTGTTTATCTTTTCAAAAAAAAAAAAAACCAGCTCATTTCACTGATCTTTTTCCTTTTGTGTCTGTTTCATTTATTTTTGCTCTAATCTTTGGCATTTAATTCATTCTGATAACTCTGGGCTCAACTTTCTTTTCTTTTTCCAGTGTTTGAGAAATAAAGTTAGGTTGTTTGAGATATTTCTTATTTCTTAAAATAGCATTTATCTCTATAAATGTCCTTCTTAGGACTGCTTTTGTTGCATTGCATAAGTTTTGGTATGTTGTGTTTCCATTCCCATCTGCCTCAAGATATTATTTGACCCCCCCCCTTTTTTTTTCCCTGATTCATTTGTTGTTCAGGGACAAGTTATTTAATCTCCACATATTTGTAAATTTTCAAGTTTTTTTCTTGTAATTAATTTCTACATTTACACCTTTGTGACTGAGATATGGACAATTTTGGTGGCTCTCTCTGGGCTGAGCCCTAGTGAGATAGCTGGTTAACAATCACTCTTTGTTTGCCACAGTCCTGGGGGACTCATGAATAGAAACCCCTTAAGCTCAGAATCAGACATTTGTGGACCCGTCCCTTGGCAGCAGTTGCAAAAGCTGGGGTGCAGATGTTTATGCAAGCTCCTTCCAGGGAGTTTTTGGTGACTTGGAGCAGGCTGGAGGGAGACGGTAGGAGCAGTGTCCACCAGCTCCCCTAGTCTCTGGGTAGAAGCACATCAAGTCTTGTAATTAATTTTGATGTGGGTATTTTCTAATTTTTGTGTGTGGGAGTCACTCAGCTATTTTTGGGGTCTCTTTCAGAGAGAATCTCTCCATGTATGTATACTTGATGCAGCCATGGGAAGAGGGAATCTTAGGAGCCTCCTATGTTGCCACCTTGGTCAACTCCTTTTCTATTATATTCTTAGGTATGGTTCTCACCAAGTGCTTGGTCTCTCTTTCTCTTTTCTTAATGTTTTATTTTATTTTTTTAGAGAGGGATGGAGACACAGAATCCAAAGCAGGCTCCAGGCTCTGAGCTGTCAGTACAGAACCTGATGTGGCACAGAGCAGCACAGAGACTGAACCCACGAACGAATGTGAGATCACGATCTGAGCCAAAAGTCAGATGCTCAACCTACTAAGCCACCCAGCTGCCCCAAGTGCTTGATCTCTTAAATATTCTAACTACTCATAGTCCAACAACATGCTCAAGAGATGATACGACTAGTCCATCAAGACCAAAAAGAAAGCAAAGGACAATCCAACTCTGGAAACTACAAACTTCATATTTACAACTCTTATCCATCTTGAATTATATTTAAACAGACTTTGCCCATATTAAACATAAAGATGACGACCAAGGTGAACACCAATTTACTTACTCACTGATGTGGCTTGGCCAGAATGTAGTCAGGCTTCCCCTCTCCCCATAGGCCTATGAACTTTAGCTTACTCTCCATTTGAAGGTAGTACTAAAGGGGTAGAACATAGTCTTTTTAAAGCTCATTTGAATGATCAGCTGGCAACAGAAGGAAACATTATCTGTTACACCACCTTTGCCCCTCTCAGTTCTTGCTGACCCTGCTTAACCCTGCTTACTACTCTGGATAAAAGTCTTTGCATTTGCTTTGTATGAGAAATACTTGCAGATATCAAGTTCTGGATGTTCTCCCTATTATAATAGTCTTTTCAGATAATCTTTCCTTGGCTGAGTTCAGATTTGTTTATATTTAAAAACATATTTAGAATATTATATAAAATAAAATAAAACCTCTATTATGATTGTACTGTTTTATGTCCACTGATTTTAGGCCCTACATATAGAAATTGTTATTTCATTTAAAATTCCTTGGGAATGGAGGCACTTGGGTGGCTCAGTAGGTTGAGTGTCCAATTTTGGCTCAGGTCATGATCTTACAGTTTGTGTGTTCGAGCCTGATGTCAGGTTCTGTGCTGACAGCTCCGAGCCTGGAGCCTGTTTCAGATTCTGTGTCTCCCTCTCTGTCAAAAATAAACATTAAAAAAAAATTAAAGAAAACTAAAATAAAATTCCTTGGGAATGATAACCACCTTTTTAAGAATGGTGGCTACATTGTGAAGGAAGGGGTAGGTAATTAATTGTGTTTATATGAATTATGTAAAGAGTCAAAACAGTTTGGTAACATTTCAATTTTTAAGCTATATTTGGGGTACATAAGTGTTAATATTCTTTATATTTTATCTCTAAAATGCTTCAATTTCTTGTTAAGGCTTTGATAATGTTAAAAAGAAACAACAGGCCCAAAATGTAATCACTTGTGCTTAACCCCACATCAGTAAACCAAGACTTAATACCTAATATAATTGCAGTTTCAAGCCTTTCCCAGGAGTGTAACCTTTACCTAATCAACCTGGAATTACTTGGCTAGCACTCATGAGGTAATCACTGATAAGACCCCTTCTGTCCCCTATCAGTAGGTTACCTAGCCTGAAACAATCCACCCTTTGCTAATAAGTTTTCTTTTCCCACCCTCTCTGTGCCTTTAAAAAACCTTCTCTTTTCTGTAGCTTTTTGGAGCTCCTTTCTATTTGTTAGAAAGAATGCTGCATGATTCATGAATCATTAAATAAAGCCAATATCATCTTTAAATTTACTCAATTGAATTTGTTTTTTTAACAATTAAGGGAACAAATTAACAGTAATAGAAACAGATAAGACAGGACTGTTTGGCATTTAATAGCTTTACATACTTCTTTCATTAGCAAGGGTTAAAAGTAAATTGAAAACTAAGATTCAAACTGTTTTCAATCAAAAACTTGGATACTAGAAGTTTTCTCTTGGCATAGTGTTCATAAGTGCAAGATTTGGTGTCAAACAGTTTCAGAATTAAATTTGTTGTTGACACCTTCTATTTCTGTCACCTTGAGAACTGACACAACCTTCTGAGCCTCTGATCCCTCATCTATGAGATGATGTGGCATAAGTGCTACCTCTTTGGGCTATTCTGAGGTGTTGAACAACAAAATTCAACTGAGTAAATTTGAAGATCTAAGTGGCTTTCTTAAACAATTCATGAATCAGGCAGCATCCAACCTAACAAACAGAAAGGAACTCCACTGAGCTGAAGAAAAGGAAAGACTTTTAAAGGTAGACAAGGAGTGGAGATAAAAAGGAAATTCTTAGCAAACGATACATTGTTTTAGGCAAGGATGGTCTCCTAAGGGAAACAGAAGGTGTCAACCAGTAAGTTCCCTAGTGATGACCAGGAAATTCCAGGTTAACTAGTTAAAGTTTACATTCCTTGGGGGGTTGAAACTACCTTTAGGCTAGGTATTAAGTCTTGGTTTTCTGACACGGGGCTTCTAACATAAGCGACTTCATTTGGAGACTGTGGTTTTCTTTTTAACAATTCTCCTCTTTTGATATGACTCTGAGCTTAACTGAAAGAAGTGATCAAAAATAAGGTATTAGCACCACTCTGAGCTACTGCTTTGTATTTCTTGAAGTTTTTGTTGTTTGTGTGCATGTGTGTGGTATTCACTGGTCATAACTTCAGGTTCACAATTTTTAAGTCAGCCATTTTCTTTGATCCTTGGGTAGATGGTTTCCTTGGTGGTTACCAGCTACAAACATGCATTTAAAACTTTTGAGAGAATACAGCACACTATGGGAACTCCTGTTTACAGTTATCATAATAATCTCCAATGTTTGGAATGCATTTCAGAGCTATGGTTCCCAAGACCACCAGTCAAATCAGATAAGTCAAAGAAAGACCCCACTGAAGGAGTCCCTTTTTTAAGCTGAGTGGCTTGCTTGGGTCCCTATGTAATTGAGTTTCAACTTGCCTAGAAATCCTAAGCCAGGTGCGGCAGGTGGTATTGGCCACAGCACAGACTCCTCCTTGCTCAGCTACAGTATAATCAGAGGTTCCTCTATTATCAAGAACAAGTTTGGCCAGAGAGTTTGAGGATCTTTGTTGGGCAGATATTGTCTTATCAATACATTTTGTAGTATCTTCAGGATTTAAGGATAGGTTCTGGATGATATTTACATTTACTCCTGAACACAGAAGTATTGCCCTGTGAAAGAAAGCAAATCCTGAGTCATATATGCCTCCTGATAAGTCATGGAGATTCTTTTGTTTGTTTTTTCCCCCTAACTCAATGATGTAAATCCAGAGGAGATGGCCAATAAGATGTCTTCGCTCACTTGTGAGAGGTACTGCCCAGCTGTCTGCAGGCTACCTAAGCAAGCATAGGCCCAAGGAAGATAATAAATGTCACAAAGACAAACCCTTTCAACCAAGGTTGCATTACTAAGGTGGCAGTTTTGTTTTGTTTATGACAAATCCAGTACTCTAACAGGCAAAGTTTACCCCATTAGCAATGGCCTGGGAAAATGGATGAAGGCCAGTGCCAGACCAAATGAAAGAAAGGGTTTCATGTCTAAAGTATAAAGTTGTAATCTAATGTCTTGGAAGGATGCATTTTTACCTCTGTGTCAGCTACTTCTCCTCCTCCTCAATGTGACTGCAAGGTCTCCAGAGTCTGTATGTCAGGTGGAGCGTTTTTCAATTGTGAGATGCATGTCCAAGGGTTAAGTCCCTGAGGTTTGGCTGCCACCTGTTAGTGAGGAACATTTGGTTTAGTCCCTTCCAAGGAGAATCAAGGGCAGTCTTTATTTACTGATTCCAAATCAGAAGGGTGAGAAACAACTGGAAATGTTAGTTTGGAGAGTCATTGATTTTTACAGAAACTAGAAGAACTTAGGATATAGTCCAATTTATATGTATACCAGAACCTCAAAGACATTTAATAGGATTAGAAACTAATATAAAGGTGTAAAAGTATTTTTTTCTCTTTACATTTACCCTCATTTTAAGATTTTTTTTTTTTACATTAAGCTTTGCCTGATTATTTGTGTAAATGCCCCAAGAACAGTGACTGACCACATAAGCTCTTGTTATGCAAGGTACCAGGTCAATTTTTTTTTTTTATTGAAGGGTCTTTATTGGCTCTGTAAAGTCAACCTTAGTTCTTTAAAACTGCCATAGCTGAGGCTGCCAATCTCTCTCCTATGGGATATTCCAGTCAAAGCTTTGATAATATAACCATTATTTCCAAATGTGTTCTACTATGGGGAGAACAGATTCTCATTGAACTTATGTAAATACCTATTTTGCCATGATAAAGAATACTCAAGAGTTTTTGAGTTTTGGAGGGATGAGATAGGAAGAAAAAGTAAATGTTTCATTTTTGTTGACAAAGGTATATCTTAGTAAATTTTTGATAGCTTAAGAAAGAAAAGAAAAAAGGTTTCCTGAGGTCTAAAAATGTAAAACATTAGATAAGCAGTAATGTTTAAAATAAGTCACAAAAATTATCATCTTTCTCATTTCAATTTTGACCTATCTCGTTAATTCTTGTTCTGCTTGAATCATTTTTCTACTAGTTCTGGAAATTCTTACCCATGATATGATATGAAAGTTATCAAAAATCTGTATTCTAAAGTCCTTGTCAGATTCCTTCCCATAAATTTCTCTGAAGATGAAACACATTTGTAGAAAGCTTTTGTAGAAGCATCTAAGTAAAACAATAACTTTCTGTAAATGACAAAAGATTTAAAAATGAAATCATTAAAGGTCTGATAGAACTCATAATTCAGTAGACAAAATAAATTGGTTATTTTTGTGGCATAAAACATCGTAAGAAAGTAAATAGAATTATGACTGATAACATTATATCAGGATACATCAGAATTTTAGAATTTTTTTTTACACTTTCTGTAACACATTTACCCATACAAGCTAAGAAGGTTTAGCATGACCTATCTGATGATTCTTCCCGTGTAATTTAGCATATCAAATAAGCCTCATTAGTTTAACATTTAACTTTCTATGAGAAAACAAATCTTTGAAATATTCCAGGTACACTCTGTAATATTTCAAAGTTAATTTGTGGTCAAAAGTCTTCACTTTATAATTTGGTTTTGGATACTTGACTAAATAGAATCATAGGTCACTGTGAAACCATACTTAGTTATCTATACAACCACAGTGACAGACTTCACAGGTAAAGGCAGGTTACAAAGTTCTTAGCAAAAAGACCTGATAAAGACAAAACACAGAATCTTTGATTTTCTAGGCAGATTACATTAAAAGTAAAGAAAAATCTTTGTTTACTATTTCTTGGTAAGAGCAGACCAATAATCTAAGAAAATTGTCCTTTTAACCAAGAAAAACAAAATTTAAATTTTGCATCAGTGTACTTATAATATTAAAAGTCTTATTTTAATTTTAGCCAGCTTGATTACATATTGAAATTACATTTTAGAGATTCCTTTTCCACAAATCTATAACTTTTGTTTTTTTACATTTGGATTTTACCGTATATTTTCCTGTCTTTCAATAACTAGCTTTGCTCTAGGATAAAATTACTTTCTTTTCCCTCAACAAAAATGCATTTCCATTCCTATCTTCTATTGTTTTGTTTCTTTGCATTCAGGCATGTTTCTCTTATTACTTCTAACAGTTTTATTCACATATATTAATTAGAATTCTTAAACCTTAGGAACCTTTAATTTCTAATATTAAGTAAACTAGGTAAAATTAAGAAAACTAAGTAGTAATCAATTATGAACCATTACACTAGCATTGTTTAGGTTGACAAATTTATGAATACATTTCATAATTTCCAGAAACATCCTTCTTCATGGTACAAAGTACAAAAAAATTTTACTAACAAACCCAAATTTATCTCATTTATCTTTAATTTCTCTGTAACAAGGAAGCCAAGACTAGATAAACCTATATTCAGTAATTTAAGTTTCATTATTTTATCATTCATTGAATTTCCATCATTTAACTTAAGTTTTAAGTTAAAGATTTTGGAAACTATTTTTAAGTAGACACGCCATAAAACAAAATTATTGTTAAAAAGTTAACCTAAAAACTCCTATTTCACATCTGTCTACATCACTTGCTCCAGACAATTGTGTTTAGAAAACCCACATGAGGCATTGGACCAAATCAGCCATCAAAGTTTCCAAGAGATAACATGAGCTCATTTGACTAATAAGCCCAAAATA
The DNA here is from genome assembly GCF_028018385.1 of Neofelis nebulosa. Lineage (NCBI taxonomy): Eukaryota > Metazoa > Chordata > Mammalia > Carnivora > Felidae > Neofelis > Neofelis nebulosa. The sequence continues at coordinate 74,403,845 of NC_080782.1, forward strand.
AAGTGTTATGTCTGCATTTTGTCCAATGTTGCTAACGCTAAGACATGTCTTTATTAATTAAACCACCAAATTAAACTAGTTTTTATTTAATGAAAATCATCTTAGATCATACAAACTTGAATAACTTTTAGGTTAGTTTCTATTATATTTCTGAGATAAATGCTTAATTTCCCAGTGCTCATTTTAAAGACAATTAGAGTTCTTACAGATCATTTTTGGCAATGATATTCACACATCTATAATAGACACATGTAAACATAGATCTTAGAATTATTGTTTTAAAATTTTTAGCAATGAGATAGATATGATAATGTAAAACTCACTAGTGTAGAGAATAACCATTGGATCCAAACTTTTTCTGGCAGATGTAGTAAGTTCGGGATACCTGCTCATATGGCTCAAATGTTTTCTACTAATGTTTTTAGAGAAGACATGATTTTTCCTTCATATAAATTTCAAAGGACCGCCCCCATTTTATTTTACCTCTCATAAAACTGCAAACCTCAGGGGGGTAATTCTTGTTTCATCTCAAAGACACAGGGAAAAAATGCAAGTTCTTCCAAGAAGTATGGTTTCTTATGGCCAATAAAAGGAATAAATGGGGAAGGTTTTAGGATTGGTAAACAGGGGTAGGTGGACTTTGGATTGCTTCTTGAGATGCATTTCCAGTTTTATCAATATAAAGACAGTTGCTTTTGATCCCTTAAAGAACTGAAGGGTAGCCTGGATGTTAAAGGAATGACAGCCATCTATCTGTGTAGGAATACATTTGTTTCTGTTTACTTTTGTTTTCTCTGGGCTTTTTTGGAAAATAAGATAGGAGTTTATCGGAAAACCCCTCAGAGTCTCATTAACTCTGGCAGAGATATATAGGGGATACTTCTTTGTAGACATGGAGGTGTTTTCAGACCCATTAATTTGGTGGACTTGTGTTTATCCAGTACTCAAGTAAAGGAGAGTAGAGGAAAGGAGCAATAACTGAGTCAGTCTTATATCTTTTGCATTAGGTACTTCTTGTGTCTTTTTCCTCAGCTTTCTGCAGTGAAACTTTCAATGTAGCCATTTTTGGAATTTTGAAGTCTGCTTGTACATGCACTTCTAAATGACCTTATCAAATTGGGTTGTTCTTCCTAATGGCCATTGGAACTCTAGCCTTTAAATACTCTGAGGGTTGGCAGCAGTTTGGTTGGGACGCAGCTGTAAATGGAGTGTAACCCGCATTTTTGCAGGGCCTTATTTTGATGCCCCCAAGGTTATAGTTACCAAGTCAAATTCTTCAGGGCACAAAACAAGCTTAGTAGGATTTTGCCCTTTGTGAAAATATTTATGGCTTCTGCAACCAAAGTTCTTAGACATAAAATAAGCGAGTGTGCCAGAATGTGTCATGCCTAACTCTGGATTTTTTTAAAGATCCCATTCAAAACAAATTTTATTCACCTGAGGCTTCCCACTGGACTCAGTCTGTTCTAAATGGGGCCCAGTTCAGTTCTGAAATTGAACTCATCCAGCTCCAATCAGACCCAGTCCAAGCCCAGACTCAATCCAGTCTTTAAAATTGGACCCGGTCCAACTTTGGCAGGTAAACTCTAATAATTCCCAGTATGGCAAGGGCTAGTATTTTCCACTAAAAAACCTGGGAATTATCTGCAAACTTAAGTTGCCCTGCACTGTAAGGGAAATCCAATTAGATTGGGAACTGGATGCAAAGAAAATGGAGCTCATAACCGAGATGGAACTTACCCATAGCCCTTGGAAACAGTGAGAAAGATTGTGAACTCAGAGGGTTAGTAGGATGTTTCTTACTGTCCCCAAAAGCCATCAGAAGTTTGCTTTGGATCCTGTTGCTGTCACCAAATCCATTAAACAACCAAATCCAGCTGAATAAATTTGAAGATCTAATTGGTTTTATTAAAATTTATTAAAATGATTCATTAGTCAGCATCCCATCTAGCACATAGAAAAGAGCTCCATCAAGCTGCAGAAAAGGAAGGTGTTTTATTTTTGTCTTTTTTTTTTTTTTTAAGGTAGAGAGGGAGTGGAGAAAAGGAAATTATTAGCAAAGAATACATTGTTTTAGGCAAGGTCACTCTCCTAAGGGGAAAAGGAAGGGTCTATCAGTAAATTTCCTAGTGATGACCAGGAAATTCCAGGTTAACTGATTAAAGGTTAGTTTCCTGGGAGGGGGTTGAAACTACAGTTAGGTTAGGTATGACGTCTTGGTTTGCTGACATGGTTCTCTTAATTACTATAACTGACTTCATTTGTGGACTCTGGTTTCTTTTCTCACAGAGGTAAAATGGAAATCACTAGGTGCTTAAAATGTTAAAAGGTAATTCTTTTAATAAAAGATTAATCTGTCTTCCACGTGATTTTTACAGCCAGCCTCAGGACCACAACAGAGCTTTATAGGTCAGATTTGAAGAAATTCCGTCTCCTGAATTTTAAAGGAAAAAAAAAAAGAATTTAAGAGATCTTTTTAGAAGTTAGGAGATTTGCATTATAGTGCCAGCCCTGACACTAGTAAGGGATGATATTTTGGCTTCTGTAACACTTTTGTTGAGAATATAATAGTAATATGCCACAGTAAGGTGATAAATGCTGAGTACAGGTGTTAAATATGATAAATGCATTTGTTTTAGGGGCTTACATTACATCATCTACAAAATGAGTGCCCTTAAAATTAAATATCTTTGTTTTACTCAAGCTCCAATAATTCTCAAATAACATATGCTTTGCCAGGGCTGATCTTGATTTTTTGATTAACGCTGAATTACTATAAAGAAAAAAAGAGTCAACTATATGCATCTAAGATGTAAGTTTTCATCTGGGCCTAAGGCAAGGTTCTGTGATTACCACATGTTGATTATCTAAAAGGAGGGAAGGGGGTCACCTGGGCAGCCCAGTCGGTTGAGCATCCCACTGTTGATTTTGGTTTAGGTCAGGATTCTAGGGTCTTGGGATCAGGTCCCATGAGCCTGCTTGGGAGTCTCTCTCATTCTCCCTCTGCCCCTGTCCCCCACTCACATACTCTGTCTCTTCCTAAAAAATAAAACAAATATCAAAAGGCAGGGAAATCCCCACAACCTTGCTGTATGGGGCGTACTGTGGAATTTCTAGGTATTAACTATATCTTTAAAAATACATGTTCCCCCCTGCACTCTGAAAATGCATAGCATGGTGGTTTTCCCTTTAAAGATTACATTTGGTGGGAGCCTGGTCCAAGATGGCAACGTAGAAGGGCCCTGAATTCACTTCCTCTATAGACATACCCAAGCTACATCTACTTATAGAGTAATTCCTTCTGAAAAAGAACTTAAAGCTGACTGGACAGCTGCTGCATCACAAAAGACAGACCACATAGAGAAAAGTAACAGAAAAAGAGACATAGTAACAAAGGGAACCAGAACCACAGTGCTGCAACCTGCAGTGGGGAGTGATAGTACTGAGATTGCGAGCCCATTCCAGCACAGTTAAGCTGCCATTTAAAAAAGCATCTAGAATATAAAAGATCCAGCCTTAGAACCTCACCAAATGGTAGGGGAACTACTGGAACTCTCTCCAGGTTATAGGGGCTGGTGAGTGTTGTGGCTTATTCTCCTCAACCACATTGATAGTGTAGATTGTAGCAGAATCTGGTACCATAACCAACTTGCTTCTTCAAGGAGCACAAGGTTCCCTAGGAGCAGGCAAACTACTCCCCCCACCCCCCCCAACACACATCAATAGCATGGAGTGAAGCAAGGCAGGTTCCAAGCACCAAAGCCAGCCAACTTCCTCAGTTACCATGCGCCCCTAGATCAGACCAGCCCCCATCATCCCACCAAGGCAGGCACAGCACACACCTGACCACCCCTGGTGATACTACAGCTGCAGCCATTATGCCAAGGTGACAAAGGTGCAAAGCCTCCCCGAACATCCCAGATTGTCCCCACTTCATCTCCAGATGGCTTGCTAAGGCAACCGCAGAACAGAGCACACTTGAACATCCTGGCTCATGCCTGCTTCAGCAACAGGGCGCCCCTTGCATTGAGCACCCTGAGAACCCTCTGCCTGACCCATGCCCAAGCCCCTCAGGAAAGTACCCACTTCAACTTCAGCTGTCTTGCCAGGGAACCCTCTGCACAGTGAGGCCTAAGATGACTCCAACCCACACCCACTTCAGTTCTGGCCATCCCACCTGGGCAGCTCCAGCATGTAATACCCAGAGACCCTCCACCCTTGCCAGACACTACTCCAGCCAGCCAACATCACTAGGCACACACAGTCTACACAGAAGACAACCATACACAAGACCATTTCTTCAAGTTTCCGAGAGATAACTGTTTTGCCATTTTTGAAGCAGAAAGTCAAGCAAATGGGGAGACAGAAAAATATGCTCCAAACAAAAGACTGAGACAAAGAACAAGACAAAAATGTGACATAGGTAGGCAATATGCTTGATAAAGTGTTTAAAGTAATAGTCCTAAAGATGCTCACCCAACTGGAGAGAGAAGTGGAAGAACTCTGTGAGAAGTTAAACAACAACAACAACAAAAAGAAAATATAAAAAAGAATCAGAATGGCAGAATGCAATTACTGAAATGAAAAATATGCTAGAGGGATTGAACAATGGATTAGCAGATGGAGAAGAACTAATCAGTGATATGGAAGATAGGGTAAGGGGAAGCAAAATAGCAAAAAGAAAATTCAAAAAATGAGGATAGGTTAAGGGATCTCTACATCAAGTGAACATTCATATTATAGAGGTCCTGGAAGGAGAATAGAAAGGGCAGAAAACTTATTGAAGAAATAATAACCTGAAATTTTCCAGCCTGGCAAAGGAACCAGACATCCAGGTTGAGGAGGCACTGAAAGTTCCAAAAAGACAAACACAAGGTAGTCCAGACCAAGACACATAATAATTAAAATCCCGAAGTTTAAAGATCCAGGGAAAATTAGAGAAGCAGCAAGAAAGAGCAAAGTGTTATGTACAAGGAAAACTTCATAAGACTCTCAGTTGATTTTTCAGCAGAGACTTTGCAGGCAAGAAGGGAGTGGCATGGTATATTCAAAGACCTGAAAGGAAAAACCTACCACCAAGAATACTGAACTTGGCAAGGTTGTTATTCAGAACTGAAGCAAAGATAAAGAATTTCCCAAACAAAAGTTAAAGAAATTCATCACCACCACACTGGGCTTACAAGAAATGTTGAAGGGACTTTTCTGCTTAAAAGAAACCCTAATTAGAAGAAAATGACAGATAAAAAAGATATAAAATATGAAAACATTTACATAAAATGTGGAGGAGGGAGTAAAAATGTTCTTTTAATCTATTCAAACTTAAAAGACTATCAACTTAAAATAGACTGCTATATTTTGGGGATCCTAGATATCAATCTCATGGTGCCACAAACTCAAACCCTCTGATACACAAAAAATAGAAAGCCAAGCATAACATTACAGAAAGTCACTAATCACAAGGGGAGAGAGCAAGAAAGAAACATAGAACGCCTATAAAACAACAAGAAAACAATGAATAAAATGACATTAAGTACCTACCTATTAATGATTTAAATGTAAATTGTCTAAATGATTCTAGTCAAAAGCCATAGGGTGGCAGACTAGATTTTTTATTTTTATTTTTTTTAAATGTTTTTCTTAAGTTTATTTTTTTTTAGAGAGAGAGAGAAGCCCAAGCAGGCTCTGCACTGTCAGCACAAAGCCGGATGGTGGGCTCAAACTCATGAACCATGAGATCATGACCTGAGCTGATATCAAGAGTTGGAAGCTTAAAGAACTGAGTCACCCAGATGCCCCAAATACAGATTTTTTTTAAAGACCTATTTATATGCTGCCTATAAGAGATTCACTGCAGACCTATAAATACACATACAGACTGAAAGTCAAAGGTTAGAAAAATGTATGCCACGCAAATAGAAGCAAAAAGGAAAATAAGCCAGTGCAGCAATGCTTATATCAGAAAAAAAACAAAACAAAAAAAAAAAAACAAACAAACTTTGAAACAAAGACTATACTAACAGCCAAAAAAAAAAAAAAAAAAAAAACAAAGGTGTTACCTTTAATGATAGAAAAGTCAATCCAACAAGAGGATATAGCAATTATAAACATCTATGCACCCAACATTGGGGCAGCTAAATATATAAAGCAAATATTAACAGAAATAAAGGGAGACAGAAATACAACAGTAGGTAGGGGACTTCCATATCTCACTTACATTAGTAGATATATCATCCAAGCAGAAAATCAATATGGAAACAGCATTTTTGAATGACACATTAGACTAGGTAGACTTGACAGATATATATAGAATATTCCATCTAAAAACAACAAAAAACAATCTTTCAAGTGTACATGGAACATTACTTGTTAGGCCAAAAAATAAGTCTCAATAAATTTAAGAAGATTGCATTCATATCATGCATCTTTTCCAACCACAATGGTATGAGACTAGAAATCAATCACAAACAGAAAACTAGAAAACACTTGAACATGTACAAGCTAAACAACATGCTACTAAATAGCCTATGGGTCAACAAAGAAATAAAAGAAGAAATAGAAAATACATGGAGACAAATGAAAACACCATAGTCCAAAATCTTTGGGATTCAATGAAACAGTTCTAAGAGAGAAACTTAAAGGAATCCAGCCTACCTCAAGACACAAAAGATATCTCAAACAATCTAACCTTACGTAAAGGAACTAGAAAAAGGAGAGCAAACAAAGTCCAAGGTTGGTAGAAGGAAGGAAATAATAAAGATCAGAGCAGATATAAATAAAAAAGAGACTAAAAAAAACCCAAACATCAATGAAACAAAGAGCTGGTTCTTTAAAAAGATAAATTAGGGAACTGTTAGCCAGACTTATAAGAAAAAGAGAGGACACAAATGAGTAAAATCAGAAATGAAAGAGAAGAAGTAAAAGCCAACACCAAAGAAATACAAAGGATTATAACAGACTACTGTGAAAAATTACATGCCACTTACCACTTTTTCCAACATGGTACTGAAATTCCTTGGCAGAGTAATTAGGCAAGAAAAAGAAAGAAAGTCATTCAATTGGAAAAAGAAGCAGCAAATGGTTTCTGTTTGCAGATAACATTGTCAACTACCCTAACAATTCACATTATATACACAAAAAAACTTAAGTATCCACCAAAAAACTGTTGGAACAAATCAACAATTTCAGTAAAGTCACAGTATATAAAATTAATATACAAAAATTAGTTGTTTTTTTACATACTAACAATAAACTAAAAAAAGAAATAAAACAATCCCTTTCACAATAGTATTAAAAATAATAAATAGGTATAATTTTAACCAAGGAGGGAGAGCATCTGTATGCTGAACACTATGAGTCAATGATGAAAGAAAGTGAAGAGGGCACAAATACAAAAGTATTTCATGCTCATGGATTAGAAGAATATTGTTAAAATGTCCATACTAACCAAAGCAATCTATAGATTTAATGTAATTCCTATAAAAATTTCAATGGCATTTTCAGAGAAATAGAAAAAATCTTATAATTTGTATGGATGGCAAACGATTCCAAAAAACCAAAGCAATCTTGGGAAGGCAGAACAAAGCTAGAGGCATCACATTTACTTATTTCAAACATTATTACAAAGCTATTACAAATTGAAACATTATGGCATTGGCATTAAAAAAAAGACACATAGATTAAATGAAGATAATGGGAGCATAGAAATGAACCCATGAATGTGGTCAATTAATTTTCAATAAAGAGGCCAAGAATATACAGTTAGAAATTGGTAGTCTCTTCCATAAATGGTGCTAGGAAAACTAGAAAGCCACAGGCAAGTGAATAAAATTGGACCCCTATCTTATCCTAGTCACAAAAATTAACTTGAAACGGATTAAGGACTTAAATGTAAAACCTGAAACCATAAAACACCTAGGAGAAAACTTAGGGGGTAGTCTCCTTAACACTGGTCTTGGAAATGATTTTTTGGATTTGACAAAAAAGCAAAGACAACAATAGCAAAAATAAACAAGCAGAACTACCTCATACTAAAAATAATCTGCACAGTAAAGGAAACCATCAACAAAATGAGAAGATAAATTATGGAATGGGAAATAATATTTGGAAACCACATAAGGGGGTGATATCCAAAGTATACAAGGAACTCCTACAATTCAATAGCTAAAAAACAAACAGAAAAACCTTAAGAAAAATGGGCTAAGGACCTAAATAGACATTTTTCCAATGAAAACATACAAATGATCAACAAGTACTTGAAAAGGTGTTTTACATAACTCATGATCAGGGAAATGCAAATGAAAACCACAATGAGATACCACCTCACCTGTTAGAATGTCTATTATCAAAAAGACAAGAAGGGTGCCTGGATGGCTCACTCAGTTAAGTGTCCAACTTCAGCTCAGGTCATGATCTCCTACTTTGTGGTTTCGAGACCCACACTGGACTCTGTGCTGACAGCTCACAGCCTGGAGGTTGCTTCAGATTCCATGTGTGTGTCTCTCTCTGTTCCTCTCTTTCTCTCTCAAAACTCAAAAATATTTTTAAAAATGTTAAAAAGACAAGAGATAACAAATGTTGTTAGGAATGTCAAGAACAGGGAACCCTTATACACTGCTGGGAATGTAAACTAGTACAGCCACTATAGAAAATACTAGAGGTTCATCAAGAAGTTAAAAATAGAACCATCATATGGCTCAGGAATTCTATTTCTGAGTATATTTCCAAAGGAAACAAAATCATTATGTCGAAGAAATATCTGTACTCTAATGTTCATAGGAGCCATAATATATAAATAATCCAATCTAGGTTTCCATCAACAGATGAATGGGTAGGATTATCAGTGTGTGTGTGTGTGTGTGTGTGTGTGTGTGTGTGTGTGTAGATACACTACAGAACAGTATTCAGTCTTTAAAGAAAAAAAAATTGCTGTCATGTGTGGCATGGTACAGGATAAAACTGGAGGGCACTATACTAGGCAAAATAAGCCAGACAGAGGAAGACAAATAGCTCATGGTATCACTTTTTGTGAAATTGGGGGAAAAAATTGAGCTCAGAGAAGCAAAATATAAAAGTAGTTCCTGAGCCATTACATTATACACTTCAAGTATCTTACATTTTTATTGCTCAATTACAGCTCAGTAAAGCTGGGGAGAAGCACATCATACACATGCACACAGAAAAGAATATACTAAAAATAATTAGTATTAAAGTTTGAGTAAGAGTTAAAAGACTGAGGTTTGCAGGGAGCTAGTCAAGAGTCTTCAGAATATTGGGCCCAAAGTGTCCTTAAATAGTAGAGTAAGGATGGTAGTGGTGAGGGCACAGACATCGGAGTGTTTTCGGAGAACTTATACAGAGCAGTCAGCAGAACTACTTCACAGTGTATCCTTAGGAAGCCAGAATCATGTCTAATATTGTATGATTATAGAGGACCATTCACTACAGTTCTTATAGGTCTATGGCAATGCTGTTGATTATTTGTGGTAAGATTGTCCAGAGTTCTGATAATTTCCCAGAGCAGGGTATACAAATTGCAGGATTTCCAGTGAACTTTCTGAGTGGCTCATGTAGAGCCTATAAGCACAAACTGGCCATAAATGATCTGCAATGATAGTCAAGTCTTTTAGGTTTACTCCCAATTTCTTAGGCTCTTACTCTGGCTTTTTAGGAACATGACAAGAAAGGAAGTTCATAGATTGCTTTTAGTATTGGAATTTTATACCTAAACTTGTAGTTGTAATACACTTTATAGACCTTTAGGATCACTAGTATCTGGAAAGATCAGAGGTCACAGACAGAGTAGTTAACGTGAAGAAAGAAAGTAGTCTCCTTGAAGATTTGATAAGGGATAACAAGATTAGCTAGAAAATAGGATCCAGTCCAATACATACCAATAGGCACAATTGCCATAATTTTTTTTTAATCTGTCTCAGGGGAGGCTATCCAGGGTTTATGGAAATAACTGTCCAATGGAATGTATTATAGAATTCATATTAGCTTTTGATGGAAATGTTCTCCCATCTCTCAATTTTATAGAAAATCCCTCCTAGATGGTGGGTCAAGGGAGTCCTTTATTGTTGCATATAAATCAGATACAGACCATGGCTTAGAATTAGCTGGGGAGAAGGCAGCTAAAGTCATTTAACTTCCCTTCCCTGGGTCTGAATCCTAGAGGAGCAGGACCAACATCTTGAGTAACTTTGGGAAATTGGGGAGGGGGAAAAATCTGAACAGGTTTGAGGAAGGGTGTGTAAAAACAATGAGGGTCAGAACATGATGGGGGAGGCAGAATGATAAAGAGAGGGAACATGGGGAAGTGAGAGTGTCTTTAAGGTTGGAATAAATATAGGAATAACAGTTGAGGACAGGTGAATGTTGACATATTGGATAGTTTCAGATAAAGTAGACAGATTGTTGGATGGCCTAATTAAGATTATACTGAGAAAACTGTTTTTCTTCTTTACAACAGGAGCAATTAACAAACCATATTTTAGAGGAGCTTTTGGATCACTGGTATTGAAGGGCCTTCTGGAGATGAACCAGTTTGGAGAGACCCCCCAAATCCTTGCTCTCATAAACAATGCTGCTTCATATGTATGTGTCAGAGTTTCTCAAAAAGATATATGTAGAGTAGGATTTTATAGTCATGAAAAACTGGGACCTTTACCTTTACTAGATATTGCAGATATATTTTGAATATGATTGTACTAGTTTTATTTTCACCATAAAAAGATTTACACTTGGTCCAGATCCTTACAACATTTAATACTGTGAAACTGTTATACTTACTCAAACAGAGGGTTTGGGCTATAAATCATTCTCCTATTGCTTGTGGTTTTAATTTTGTTTTCTAAATAACTTGAACATTTCCCCCCCTCAGATATCTTCCTAAATGTATTGACTATTTGTATTTTCTCCTGTTCTTCTATAGTTTATAATTTTCTTATGCTTTTCGTCAGAATTCTTTAAGTACTCTAGCTGTGAGCCCTTTGCTGGTCATAACTATTGGAAATGTCTTCTCTCAGCCTGCAAATTATCTCTTTACTTGTTCAAGTACTGAATTTTGAAGAATAAGGTAGGCACATGTTTTCATTTTTCACTTTATGATTTGTGCCTGTTTAATTCACCTTTGTCTACTACAAAGTCCTAGAGATATTTTTCTATATTTTCTTAAACTTAAAAGAAAGTGTTTTTCATGCTAAGATAGCTATGTCCCTTTGACTGATTTTAAAAGTAATAATATTTTTCTATAGGAATCCAAACCTCAGTCAGGAACATTAGATGAGGGCCTCAGAATTCATCCTCAGTTTTGACAAGATTTCTCCAACCTTTCCTTCTCTCTTGACACCTAGGAGATATACTCTGTCATTCTTTTTCCTGTAACAAGAAACACAGAATCAGAGGTCATACTTTACTCTCTGGACTGTAGTTGATTATCCCATACATATTCTTCTCTTTCCCATGTGCTCCATCTCTCCATTTCCTTATCTCCCACTGTGCTACCTTAAATTCAAGGTCAGTAATAAAAGCCTCCTTACTCTTTAAGCTCTTCTGTCAATATTTCCTTCATCTTCTTTCTCTAGTTTCAATCTCATGTCATAAGCATTCTGTCTCCTAGTACTACACCTTGTAATCATCTCTTCGTTCCTTGAATATTAATTTCCTGGATCACTATCCTCTCTCCAATAATACCCCCATTCTCTTGATAATTTCAATATCCGTGTAAATTGTACTACTTTCAGTTACATGATCAAATTTCCTCCAATGGTCTTGCCTTCCATCCTACTTCAGCCATTCCATTATCATACCAATGCTTTTCCAAATCCACTGACAGCAAATGTTTAATTCAAATGGAATTTTAAATCCAAGGACACAAACACTTTTTATTCACTTCTTATCATCCTCCCCATGAACTTTATTCCCTTTTTAGCTTTCTGCTGTTTTCAATCATTTTGAACTTTCTTCATATACTCTTGACTTCTAGACTTCCTTTTGCAGTGTTTATGCCATACAACCTACTTACATCTAATGGCTTACCCATTCATCTTTTAGTTGCACTGTCCCCCAAAATAATGCACAATACTACTACTAAGGTCATTTTATTATTTTTATTTTTTTTTACATTTATTTATTTTTGAGAGAGAGAGAGACAGAGTGTGAGTGGGGGAGGGGCAGAGAGAGAGGGAGACAGAATCACAAGCAGACTCCAGGCTCTGAGCTGCCAGCACAGAGCCCTATGCGGGGCTCAAACCCATGAACTGTGGGATCATGACCTGAGCTGAAATCAGACGCTTAACCGACTGAGCCACCCAGGCACCCCTACTAAGGTCACTTTAATAATTGATCCCCCAGAGAGGATTTTGATGGTTAGTCCCTCATCCTTTCTGTGAGATATGAAATAGGATTTCATATTTTCTGTTCATTTCTAAAAGCTACAATTTCCAACAATCTCCTCATCCTCATTATAAACTGACACTACGTTATTCTTTTTTCTTTCTTTTTTTTAAGTTTTGTTTATTTAAGTAATCTCTGCACCCAATGTGGAGCTTGAACTCAGGACCCTGAGATCAAGAGTCTCATGCTTTTCCAACTGAGCCAGCCAGGTGCACCAACACTACAAGAATTTCCATTCTCATTCACTGTTTGTATTATGATTTACCCAGCAATATCCATCTGGGCCCATTTACTAAGGTTCATCTCCTTTTACTGCCAAAGCACTACAGAGCTCCTCATTCTTCATCATGCGCCCAAAGACATCATCAGTATTTCCCTTCTTCCTGCATTATTCCTATCAGAAAACCAACATATCTTTATATCTCACAACAATCAAACCACGGTAAATATTTTGAACCCATTTTCTCCTATCACTCTGTTTTTCTCTTTCCCTTTATAGCTCAACTCCTTGAAAAAACACTTATACTATCTCCAATTTCTCTCCATTTTCTATTGAACCCATTTAAATAAAATACATTATTATGATATCTCGCCTCCGTTATCACAACATTTGACATAGCTGCTTATTTGTAGGAATTTTTTACCTGAAAGAAAAAAAAAACAAAACATTTCCTACTCTAGTTTCTATTACTACCACACTCAATACTCTGACACTAGCTATGTGGGATTTCCCACACTAAGCAATTCTCCAATTTTTGGTGGACATCAACCGGGTGTTTTACAATTTAACTCAATGTGGATACTAACTGCCAGAATTAGAGCAGACTGTAGAGGTAGAGACTGCTCCCTTATTTTTTTTCTTTCTTTTTTCTTTCTTTCTTTTTTTTCAGTAGTATATTTTTTATTTTATTTATTTTTTTTAAAAATGAAATTTATTGTCAAATTGGTTTCCATACAACCCCCAGTGCTCATCCCAACAGGTGCCTTCCTCAATACCCACCCTCCCCTCCCTCCCACCCCCCATCAACCCTCAGTTTGTTCTCAGTTTTGAAGAGTCTCTTATGCTTTGGCTCCCTCCCTCTCTAACCTCTTTTTTTTTTCCCTTCCCCCATGAACTTCTGTGAAGTTTCTCAGGATCCACATAAGAGTGAAAACATATGGTATCTTTCTCCGTATGACTTATTTCACTTAGCGTCACACTCTCCATTTCCATCCACGTTGCTACAAAAGGCCATATTTCATTCTTTCTCATTGCCACATAGTATTCCATTGTGTATATAAACCACATCCTCTTTATCCATTCATCAGTTGATGAACATTTAGGCTCTTTCCATAATTTTCTACTTTAGATGCCAATCACAAGTCTGGGTTGTCACCTGTACTTCTGACCAACTGGCTACTTAATGACTATTTAAATCCTAAATTCTCACCACCTTCACATAATTTCCTAGAAGTTTACTTACCAAATAAGCAGTTTATTATAAAAGGTTATATAACTCAGGAGCAGCCTAATGGCAGAGATACATAGGGCAAAGTATATGGGAAGGGGTCCAGAGGGGCTCCTAAATCTTTCCAGGAGTGCTGCTCACCCAATACCATACATGTTTAGCAATCCAGATATTATCTGAACCCCTTCAGTACGAGTTTCTTATGCAGGCTTTATTACATAGGCATGGTTGATTGAATTATGTCATTAGTAATGTGTTCAACTTCTAGCCCTTCTCCCCACCCTGGAGTTGGGGCTGAAAGATCCAACCCTATAATCACATAGTCCCTGGCAATAAGGCCTCATTCCTGGGGCTTTTCAAAAGTCATTTCATTAACATAAATTCAGATCTGGTTGAAAGGGCTTGTTAGGAATTAAAAAGACTGTCCTTTCACCTTTATTGCATGCATCACCTAGGAAATTCCAAGGCTTTTAGGAGCTATGTGCCAGGAACAGGGATGAAGACCAAACACTTATTTCCTATTGTAATACACTCCCTAAACCCATTCACTGATTTTCAGCATTGTTTTCTTCTCCTCTTAACACACTTTTCCCACTGGTAACTTCAGAATTTTGCCATTTCCTACCCGTGCCATAATTGCTCACAGTTCTTGGACTTTGTCAAGTTAATGAACAGAAAAGTCTTCCTCTCTCTTCTGACCTTTGATATCCTACCAAACCTTCAAGACAATCATTAAATACTATATTCTCTGTCAAGAGTTTCCTGTTTTCTCATAGGAAATTAATAATTTCAGTTTCAAATTAGCCTTATTTGTGTAATAATTAAATATACTTGTTTCCTTTAATAGTTTTCCTGAGGACAGAGCCATTATATTAATTTTGGTATCTTAATTACTTAGGCCAATATTTGGATCATTTATGATGTGGAGAACAAAGGCAAAAGAAAAAGAATTAAACTTCATTATAACTTGCAGCCCATTGACAAGTACTAGAGATAAGCAGAGTTACCTTCCTCAAGGAGCTTAGCTGCCTCAATGTTAATACTTTGCTGGAGGCAAAAGGCAACCTTAACTTGACATCAGCCCAACCTCCAGGATGCTGTAAAAATCTCCTTGGAAATTTCCTTTATCTCTACTCACACCACAAGATATATGTGAGCAATCATCCTCCAAACATATGGCCCACTGATATATACATCTGAATGGTCTCATGACTAAGGTTTTACTAGACAGTCTCAAATGATCTTTTCCTCTGGCTGACAACAGAGCCCCTCAAAGTCCTGGAAACCTTGGTTCCAAATTTCGTAGAGACTTATGCTATCTCTAACCCCCTTGCAACTTGAAACTAGAGTGCAGCTCTTTCTACCCATGGGTCCTGTCCACTATTTTAATAAAACCATAGATGTCTCAAGAATTTTTCTTGACCATTTGCTCCCGAACCCTATTTTCACATCAATTTGTGTGCAGAGCGTATGTCTTGGATTGCATTTAGAACTGAGTGAGATGGCGGATTTTCTAGTAGCATCTTTGTTTTGTATAATTTCTTAGGGAAGATATAGATCTATGAAACGTGATTATTAACTTCACTTCTAGACATGTATATAGGTCAAAATGCAGATCAAACAGGTGACTATAATACATTTTGCTAGACATGGTGACATACTATCACTTATTCAAATTTTTAGTCCACTCACTTAAAAGGAAATGTGCATGTGTTTGGGTAACTACTTCCTATCAATGATATAATCTCTTCCTCAAGTAGGCCTTGACTAAGTACTTATTTGTTAACAATATATGTAAAATCTTTTCAACTTAGAAAATAAAACCTTTTCAGTTTAAAAGCTCCTTTTTTTTATTGCTATCAAATATATATGTTGTGAGAAATAAGCTCACTGACCCAATCAAAAGAGGGACGCAGAGACCCCGAGCACACTGAAGTGAGGCTTTAAACAACATTCTTGCAAGAGTGGGTGTCTGATGGACAGGCACACTAGGCAATTACAGCAGGCAATTTATCTCCTAGGGTGCAAGTCCCTCCCTGGTTCTTCATTGGTTGAGTACTACAGAGGTTACAGCATTACCTGAAAGTTGCCTATGCCCATGTAAGGCAAAAAGTAGTCTGACTGGAACAAATGTACATTCCTTGAGGTGACACAGAGACTTCAGTTCTTTGGTGTATGCTCATTGCAAAGCCCGTGAAAAATAAGCCTGCAAAATGGAGTGGGGTATAAGAACCAGGAAGCGAAGTGTCTAAGGGTTTGGGACTCCAATGTGGGGAGACAGGGTGATGGTACACATTTCCAATAGGTTGTAAACCTATTGTTAACTAGGTAACACAGCTTTTATTTGGTATTTCTGAAAATGAATCATCTTACTTTTCACATATATGCTATACACACCCCCCTATAGGAGTATTATACTGACATATGAATATAGAAAGCATAAGTGTGGCTTATTAGAAATTCAAATTTTTACACAAAATTAATGAGCATATCCTCACAGCTCCCTCCATCAACTCACACATTTTATCAGCTAAGATTTCCTTTTTTATATTAACTGAAGGCCTTTCATTTTCCATAGCACTCAGTTTTCTCTGGTAGAGTGGCCAAAAAGAAAGCTTCTGACAAAAATCTAAATTCATATAATTTAATATTATAGAGTAAAAACAAAATTCTTGTATCTCAATACTGGCAGATGAAAAGAAACCAAGTGACCACCATTTCTCAATTATAAACTTTATGATTTCTATTATCACCAGAACTATTAGAGTTGTAGATAATTAAAACAAGTAGAGAATAGATCTGGATAATACTTCTGAATGTATTTGCTATAGTCTTGATATTTGTGTCCCCCCGCCACGTTGGTATGTTGAAAGTCTAACCCCCTAAGATGCTTTTGGAAAGTGCTAAGGTCATGAGCATAGAGCCCTCTTGAATGGGATTAGTGTTCTTTTTGGGACACTACAGAGATTCCTTGCCTTTTCTGCCTTAAGTGGTAGAAAATAAGAAGGCACTGGCTATGTATAAACCAGGAAGAGAGCTCACACAGAAAAAGTGACCACCAGATACATTAATCTGGGACTTGCTAGCCTCCAAAGCTTTGAGAATAAACTACTCATTCTGTGGTATTTTGTTATAGCAGCCCAAATAGACTGACAGTCTCTGTTTGTAACTTGCAAATTTATTCCTAGGAAAAAAACAAAACCTTAATATTATTAATACTTTGTGTAGTAATATGTATAATACACAACATTGTCTAGTAAAATATGTCATTTTATGACTCAATCAGATATTAAAGACAAGCTGATCATTCTGATATCGTTCCATATGGTCTACTCATAACCCATCAAATAGAGTAAGCTATGGATAAGACAATGCCTTTTTTTGTACAACCAGTGTGATTTTGATATTAGGCCTCATCCCTCTTTCTTTCGATATTTAAGATGTAACTCCCATACCTTCATTTCCACACATAAACTTTTGATCTCATCTTAGAACCTGGTACCTCCAGCACAAACCTTCTCAAAGCTTAATAACAATGGATATTATTAAAATGGAAAATTTGGTTAAATAGGTTTGGGGCAGGCCCTGAGATTCTTCATTTCTAACAAGTTACCAGGGACACTAACTCTGTTGGTTTGAAGACAACACTGAGTAGCAGGGTTCTAGTAGATTTTCTAAGATCCCTTAAGAAAAATTTCCTCACACCATTCTTTCAATCTTTATCTTATGCATCCTTGATTGCAAACTTCTTGAGGAGAATGAAATAGCCATTCATATTAGCATGTGTATATGTGTGTTTTCTTCTCTGTTCTCTAAATTCTTACCAATTCATTTTTCATAGTTCCTCACTAAATACCAATTGCAGATTCCATGAGTACTTTAGTGTACTGTGAATGACTGGGAAAGCCGAAATATAGGCAACCAACTACCTCATATTTGTAGGTTTTATGTGACTTTGTATGACTGGTAGAGAGTAGCAATTTATATTTGTGGGGAATGGAAGTTAATGAAATCTTAGTTTGAAAATAAGTATAGTGTGTCTATGAGAAAGCAACACAATGGAAGGAGAGGTGAATAAGCAGTGCATGAGGAGAGGCATATCCTTACAATCTGTCTTAGAGTATATGAAAACAAAATAAGCTAGTAAAAAAAAAAAACAAAAAAGAAACAAAATAGAGCAAACATTTTGGTTATGGTATTTCCAGACTTATGATACCTTTTACGAGTGTGACCAACTCTGATCAAGAAAGAGGACCAAGTAGCTTTTGCTCAGATACTCATTTCAAGGGAAAATGTTTTTAACATCTTAATGAAATAAACATCTATCTCCACAAACACAGTAATTTAAAACAAAATAGGCAGACATAGTGAATTAATGATGTAGAAATTAACTGAATGCAAGCATCTTAAGTATACAAAAGATCTTAATAGCCCTTAATCTGAAAAAAGGATGAAGTGAAATGACTTCTTACAAATATGAAAGACCTGCTAAGATAAGCCATTTATTTTTCATGGAATGTTGGTGCCAATACATAAATACTGAGATCATCTTGACCTGCACAGGGCCTTTGTACTCTATGCCTATGCATGAGTCCCTATCAGAGTACTGGGAATTTGCCAAACCTCATATAAAACTGCGGTGACTTTTAAGGCCACTGAGGCCATTCCATCTACTCAAAAATGAAATCAGGCTTTTTTTTTTTATAGGCTTGAAGTCACCTAAATTTGACCTCTATCTAGCACATCTTTATATCCATCAAAATTATCAATACTGTGAGTAAGGGGTAGAAAGTTTTGAGTCAGTTACCTGAACATATCATTTGTAAGGTCTTTATCAAGGTTTCTCAAATAGATTGGTTTTACAGATGCATTTAGAGAGAAATAATTAACTTTGAGGGTCAAAAAGAGAATATGTATGTAGGCAATACAAAATTTTCTTTTCCTGTCATCCGAGTATTTTCAGTTCCTTTCTGTTCACTTACTATATGTGAACAAAGTCTCTCTCATAAGAGAGGCAAAGAGAGATATTCTGTTAAAGTAATTAAAGTTATACTCTGAGAATTTATCAATATTAGTTAAGAAAATACAAATAATTGCCTGTAGGTGTTTTACTCTGAGAATTCTGAAGTCTTTACGTCTTATCCAGGAAGTCATTGAGACTTGAAGATGTAAGGCTATTTGTATTTTAGGCCATGGAAGAGGAACAAAAGAGTAGAAAAAGAAAGAGGGTTTCCTGGAGAACATGAGAGTCTAAAAGACCAGAAAGATAGGAAAATTAACGATGAAAATCCAAGGTAATTTCCATATGTACTTGATGGGAAAAGTAAAAATTGTTTTACACATGAAACTCCAGGTATCCTATGAGCAGCTAATAGGAATTATGTTATTGATATGTACTTGATGCCTCTTCCTAAACATTTTGGGCATAATTACAGGTTTGTGTCATATTAGAAATAATAGCCAACTTTTGTCTAATTCTCCAAATTGACCATTGTGAAGTGAGATACCATTAGTCTGTAGAAGGCCATCTTTCTAAACTTTGAAGGATTTTGGAGCAGCAACAGTGTTATAGTTTTGTATTATCATTTTCTTTTTTCTAATTAGAACGGTCCCAGAATGAAGCTGGACCACTGAGTGACCAGGTAGCAAACCCTAATGTACACCCTTCCTTAGAGTAATGCCTTGGCTCCCTTTACA
The DNA here is from genome assembly GCF_028018385.1 of Neofelis nebulosa. Classification (NCBI taxonomy): domain Eukaryota; kingdom Metazoa; phylum Chordata; class Mammalia; order Carnivora; family Felidae; genus Neofelis; species Neofelis nebulosa. The sequence goes on from NC_080782.1 coordinate 74,423,383, forward strand.
TGTCAGGGGAACTTAGCGAAATATCAGGACAGGTATCTCTCCAGACACTTCCCAGGCTTGCTGTGCCCCTATAGGGTTAGGGAAGTCATTCTCTACACAAACTGAGCATAAACTGAATTGAATTTGAATGAGCAATTTAGGAAATACAGATTTTTTAAAAAGATTTATTACTTTGTGGAGAAAACAATAAAATCTTGGTGATTCTACTATTACCTTCCAAAACTGCTAAATGTAACTGCATGGATAAATAACAAGGAATTAGGTTGGGTTCTCAATATGACATATTACATATACTGATTCAGTTGACTAAATATTTTCCAGTACACTTTGTTACATGCAGACACAGTATGCACTTTATGTGGCCCTTAGTGATACCCTGTGTTTTCAAAATGATTGCTTTTATGTGTTGCTAGTAATACTTTGCATGGAGAGATATCTATTCCAAGTCTCTTTTCCAGGACTCTGAAAGTATTTTGTTTTTCTAAAACTCTTTTTTGGTCCTTAGGCCCACTGCCACAGTCAAATTAATTGCCTGCCCTTCCACCGATAAAAACACAACTAAATACGGAATCATCCTGCATCTATAATACTAAATAAAACACTTATTTAAATCTCTCTTTTCAGGGTAGCAGCAGTGGCTCTAGCAACACAAACATCAATAACATGTCCTAGGATTGCAATAGATAGCAGCGGAACCCAGAATATACTGTGACTTTTTTTGTTACATTATCTACCAAAGAATTAGCAGGTATTTTAGTAGAGGGGAACCCTAAACACTGTTGGCTAGAGCCCAATTTTTCAGGGTGTCTTAACAGAGACAACAGGCTGTTAATGGTAATGGATGTAAGATTCTTTGCTTTATACTATGTACCAAGCACTATACTAAGTGTATTATGTAGATCATATTTACTTCTAATAAAAAAAAAAGGAGTTGGTTTTATACAAATTTTACATATGAAGAGACTGAGGCTTAAGGAAACCAAGTAACTAATATTAAATCTCACAGCTATTGAGTAAAATCAGGTGAAATAATATCTAACTTTGACTTCCTAATTTCCAGTTTGGCTTTATTACTATTATATTACTTCCTGTCCAGTCCACCCAGCATACATTCCAATATTTAAAATAACACTTGAGAGATATTTTAAAGAAATGTTATAATGAAAGATATATTTATTTATTTTTAAAGATTTCACTTTATTAAAGTTTATTTATTCTTAAGAGAGAGAGAGAGAGAAAGAGAGCCTGATGCAGGGCTTGAACTCATGAACTGAGATCTTGACCCAAGTCAAAACCAAGAGTTGGATGCTTAACCAACTGAGCCACTCAGGCACCCCAAGACTTCATTTTTAGGTAATCTCTACACCCAACGTGGCATTCAAACCTACCTGAGATCGAGTTTCATGCTCTATCCACTGAGCCAGCCAGGTGTCCCTGAAATATGTATTTTTTTTTAATGATGATTTTCCTCAAAAACTGGCCAAGATAATGGTCTTTTTCTGCCCTCCCTCCTCTATACCTATAAATTAAAATGTCCTTACCCTTCACAAGAAGCCTCATCCAGCTGTGAAACTGGATAGAATTACATGAATAACAGTTCAGTCTTCTCAGCAGAAAAGGGAATATACTTGGTAGGACAAGAAAAAAAAAAGTTGGTTTACCTGAAGGACATAGGAGAAAGAATAAGATATTATCCTAAGGGAAGAAGTTTCCTAAATATCCAAGACAGTGTTCATTGGATGCATAATTCTCAGTCCAGAATGACTATTGTCATGTTAATTAAGTAGATGAGTATACTCTGAGACATAGTTGCCTGTCCCAGTTGTCAGACCTCGTGAATTGTGGATGAGTTGGCAAAGATAAATACAATGCTGATATTTAATATGGAGACAGCATGTATGGCTGATGACCCAAAAGCACACAACACAGTAAATATTTTTGGTAAAAACTGTAGTACTTACTCTTGACTTCATGCAGATGTCGTTCATCTTAAACAGAGATTTCCACAGTCTGGTTTAAAGATAGAAAATCTCTTACTGGTTTAATTGAGACCGTTATTTCTATTCTACATATACATTTAAATTAAATTTAAATTATGAATCCTGATTTATTTACATGTGATACATTCTCCATTTGAGGTAATGTGAGGTAATAAATCTCCCAAAGTTAACTTTATCTTTCTTTCAAGGATTTTAAATGTTTTGAAATACTATTTCATTTAAAAAACCATCTGCTGGATATCTAACATATGTGTATCTGGGAAAATACTAGGTACTGGATAGTTTAATGAGAGAGAAAAATAAATATACTAACATTTAAGCATAATGATTGCTCAGATAGGATAAGCCCTGAATGTTATGAGTGTGCATATGAATGCACTTAATCTAGCTGTCAGAATCATGGAAGACTTCCAGGAGGAAGTTGAGTAACTGTAAGTACTCTGTCATGGCAGGAACAGGGATTTACAGATGGGGGGTGGAGTTTTAAGAGGGAGTTGAAGTGTTGAGATTTGAAGTTTGAAATTTAGGTGGGGGCCAGTCTATGAATGTCCCTACATGCAAAAGTAAGGAGTTTGGAATTTGTTCTAAGCGCTATTGGAGCCAATGAAAGATTTTTGGCAAGGAAAAGAAGTGTCTAAATGTATATTTTAGATAGATTTATACATCATGTTTTTGGAATGTTTTGGAAACTTGAGATTGGAAGGAGGCCGATTAGGAAATGATGTAGGTTTGATCAGTTCAAGACACATAAAACCAGTAGAATCAACACATTTGAATCAATGATTGAGAATAAGAGATCAAGAGTTCAGAGTTAAGGGTGACACTCATGTCCTTCATTTGGTTAGCTGGCAGATAATAGTGCTAATAACCAAGATATAAAATACAAAAGACAGTGCATTCAGGGGAAAGTTTTGAAAAGGTATATATTTGTTATTTTGACTGTTCATTATTCACTCTAGGTATATCTAACTTAGGTAAAATAGGATGTCTTGACTGGCCAGCCACTCTAATAGGGATACAAAGATGATGCTTTGGATCTCCAGGTGTTATTGTCTACTCATAACCAGGGTCTAATTGTTTTTATAATGTCTGAGTATCCACTCCCTTCTTTCTGTAGTATTCATTCATTTGAATAAATGGGTATAAGGTCATGAGAGAGAGAGAGAGAGAGAGAGAGAGAGAGAGAGAGAGAGAGAGAGAGAGAGAAAAGAAAAGAAAAGAAAAGAAAAGAAAAGAAAAGAAAAGAAAAGAAAAGAAAAGAAAAGAAAAGAAAAGAAAAGAAAAGAGAAAAAAAATAGGGGAGCCTGGGTGGCTCATTTCAGTTAAGAGTCTGACTTCAGCTCAGGCCATGATCTTATGGTTTGTGGGTTCAAGCCCCGAATTGGGCTCTGTACTGATAGCACAGAGCATCTCTCACTGTCTCAAAAATAAACAAACATTAAAAAAAAAGAAAGAAACTGAATTATTATGATTGATTCTTGGCACAGTCTTGTAGAGTCATTCCTTTTTGGGACATGAACATTGCCTTGGGTTTGGGAACTAAGAAGGAAATTATGATATTTTATTTATAATAACTGCCTTTAATCTCCTGTTTTTTTCACTATTATAATTTTCTGGCTGTCAATGTTTCAGGCTGCCTGTATATCTTAACCTTAGGGATATTATAGTTTATTAACCATCCTCATATTTCCCTATAGATCAAGCCCCAATGGCTACTCCTTCAATTTTGTAGTCAATATGAACCGAAGACTACTGGCTCTGACTGTTGACTACTTATTACTCCAGCCAGTATCAAAAAGACCAAGAAATGACAGAGAAAATGGAATATAAACAAATATTTTAAACATCTAGTATAAATATACTCCATATACTTATGAATATAGAAGAAAACGTGATTATGAAGAGATGAGGCATAGAAGGTACAAAAAAAGACCCCAAAATTTGGATTTAAAAATAAAATTTGTGAAATAAAAAGTATACTGAATTCACTAATGTATACTGAGAAAACACCACCACCACCATTCTATATAATCCATGGGTCATAGGAAAAATCCAAGAGAAATCAGAAAATGTTTTAGATGAGTGAGAATTAAAATACAACATATGAATATTTGTGAGATACAGCTCAAGAAGTACTTACCAAAAAAGTTTATACAATTGTATGCTTATATTACAGAACAAAGAAGGGTTCAAGTTAATGATCTAAGTTTCCATTTTAGGAAGCTAGAAAAAGAATGAATTCAATTCAAAGCAAGCAGAAAGAAGGAAACACTAAAAATAAAAACCAAAAAAATACAATCAATGGAACCAATTGTCAATTCTTTAGAAATATTAGTAATTATGATAAACACTAGTCAGACTAATCATGGAAAGAACACAGAAATCAGTTGGGAAATGATTCTCCGTGGGTAGCTTGTCAGAAAAAGCATTAAGAGGTTTTATTCTGAACTATTTTATAAAGATGTTTGTATAGCAAACAACTCTGAAAGACAGAGATGGTGTCTCCGCAGCAGAAGGCAATCTGTTTACAAAGATATTATCCTCCTCTGGGGTAAATGTTGGGCAAGTTTGCCAGTAGTCCTTTCTAAAAGAGTTTGAGTTCCTTGGGGTTCCTCAACTGCGATGCAAACTCAGGATATGTATAACATCCACTTTAGCCACTTCACATTGCCTCAGTGAAATTGGGGACAAGACAAATTGATGAGACAGTGAGCTGTGTTTCTGACATAGGAATTTTCTGTGTTCTGACAGTATTTATAAACCTGTGTCAAGCTAACCAGGAACAAGAATAAAACATGGACATCAGTACAGACCATACACATATCCAAGTATTATAGAAATATAAACACCTTTAGGCCAAAGACTCAAAAATTCAACATCAAATGTAACAATTTTTTGAAAGGCAGAAACTATCAAACCTCATTCAAGAAAGTCTATATATATAGAATTGTCCTGGTTATCTGAATTACACTATGTCTTTAACAAAAGAAACTGAATTTTGAAATAAACACTGCCATAATTAAAACTCTCCGCCAGCCTAAATGGCTTCACTGGCAAATTAACTAAACATGGAAGGAAAAAAATACAAATTTTACACAAACTCTTCCAGAAAGTAAAATAAAGCAAAGCACATCCCCATTCATTTTATGAGGCCAATACTAAAAGCAAAGACATTAAATAGGAAAACAAAACACCATGACCGAATCCCCTTGTGAAATACATGCAACAACTTTTAACAGTGTTTTACCAAATGAAATACAGTTATATTTAAAATTAATAAGACATAATGACCAAGTTTGTTTCATCCCAGAATGAAAAGTTGCTTGGACATTTGAAAAACTAGTCTGTTATGGTGAATAACATATTTAAGACAAAAAATCATAATATTATCAGGTGTAGAAAACTGACATGACAAAATTCGACATATTTTTATGATAAAAATTCTGAACTAATTAGGAATAGATACTAATTCCTTTGGCCTTCTGGAGAGAGCTATGAAAAACTCAAGACTCCTAACCTACTTAATTGTAAAAGGGTGAATGTGTTCCCCCTAACACTTTATAACACAATTATAAAGACAAAAATAATTTCTAATCACTTGTAGTCAACGTTGACCTCAAAGTCAAACAGAGTAAGTGCAAGAATACAGAGAAAAAAAGTAGGAATTTTTCTTCTAATTTTATGTTTAATCAGTTTTGTCAAATCCAACTTTTCCTCCATGAGTAAAAGTTACTCAGTGCCCCATTTGACTCATCCTGTCCATTCTTAACAGCATAAGAATCTGTAGTTGAGAAGTGATTTAGGAATTGTTTCAGTCACGATAGTGTAGATTATGCTCCACCAATAACCAAGCCCAAAATTTCATTGCCTGAGAATGACAGTGTTTTATTTCTTATTCAACCTATATGTCCATGATGAGACACTATCAAAGTCTCTGATGATGATATTTGTTCGACAAACCAAACTGATGGGGCAACTTACATTTCAAATATTATCCTTAATTATGCCAGAGAAAAATAAAGCACTCTTCAGTATATTTCACCTGCAATTAAACTGTAGGTCTGTAAGTAACAAATGCAACTCCTATCCACAATTCCTCGTCAAGAACTTGGGCCCTAATCGAACCTAAGAAGGTCAGGAAGGTAATCTCTGAAGATGGAGTATAAGAAGTATTTATTAAATACCCTAATACCTAATAATTATTAGGCTTTTCCAAATAACAAGCTAAATACATTCAGATTATCATCTAAAACAACTTTTTGTTCTGAAACTTATTTTCTCCAATTATATCATTCGGGTACTTTTAGTGTATACTAAAATTTGCAGCATATATAATGACCACTTTATAATAATTTTCTATTTATATCATGGATATAAATATATACTAATCAAAGCTTAGTTTATAAAAATATTCATTCTGATGTTGCTTAGCTACTCAATACCATTTTTGACTACCAAAGGGAGTAAATAATCTTCATGGCTAATTTAGTTTCAGTTAAATTTATATATAAAAAGTCTTGCTGAAGAAAAATACACTGACCATCTCTACCATGTCACACTGAATTTATTTTCTACTTTTTTGTGTGTAGCTCAGAGTACATATCTATAGATTAGTTTTTTTCAGGATTAGACTAATACTGTTATCCAATGTTTTCACTTAAGTCCCAAACCCTTTTGCTTACATGGAAACACTATTCACAGTCTCTCCTCTCTTTCCCTCCCACCCTCCCTCTCCCTTCTCTCTATAGATAGATAGATAGATAGATAGATAGATAGATATAATGCACATTTATGTGTGTCTGAGTGTATATATATAATAAAGCACATATGTATATAAAATAAAGTATATATATGCATGTATAAACATATATGTGTGTGTATATATATATATATATATATATATATATATGCATGCTTTACATTCCACTCTTGGAAATAAAAGAGAAATCAGTGTAAACTGGGTAATAGGAACAGTTTAAAGCAGTAATAGAAGAAGCAGTGAAAAGGAGAAAGTAAGATAGATTCATATTGTGTTCCCTCATCAAATGATTTGAAAAAAAAATTGTTTACAGAATTGAACATGAAATGGATAATACAATTAGGATTTATTTTGGTCTATGCAATATGAAATGTCTAAATGTTCATTTTTTGATAACATGCACATGATTTAAGTTTGTAAAATGATAATTCCTGCCTGATAATTTCCTAATCTATGGACACAAAGACCTACTTTTCAATTAAATGGTATTGGCACAAAGTATTTGTAGTATGCACTCTGAAACAAAATTGATCTTATATATAAAAATTAATATTTTTGAGATCATATAAACTGTTGGATAGAAATAGTTCTTCAACCACACATCACTTTCTTTGTGTCCTTACAGGAATGTCTATCTTTTATATAATTTTGCCTATTAACTTCACACATAGGTGATTATTATTACCAAAAGCAGGAGAACATACTTGATGTTACTTTTTAAGCCACAGAGCCATAAATTTCACTTGTTATGAAACAATAAAAATACAACCACTCAATTGTTTCAAAATTTTCATTTAACAGTGTGTAGTTGTATCTAAATCTGAAATGATAAAGTTTTTTAAGTTATTTATAAAAAATGCTCATTTTGGGGATCAGTGGATGGGCTTACATAATCTTTTAACAAGTTTATAAATAATTTCTTGATAGTTATATTTTAATATGAATATAGTCATCTTGGATCCAATTTTTTGCCAATGATATAAATCATGGAGTTTATAGAAACTGCAGAGATTATGAAAGCACAGTCTCTTCCTATGCAGTGTAAACCTCAGATCCAGGACTAAAAGATAACTCTTTTGTATTCCCTAAATTTTTCATCCTGTGGTATCTGCACTTATTGTGCCCCAGACACTGTGGTAAGATATAAACTTACAGAGCATGTCAAGTGAATTACCCACTGTGAATTTGAAGATGCTATACGCATATAGTACATTCCCTTTATCCCCTTCCGTCTTCTCCTAGTACTTAATTTTTTTTAGTTTTTCTACTGATTTTGTAATTTAAATAATTATGACTATATTTCAAATTCTTGTGTATGCTTGCCTCTGTATGCTAGTGTGTCTGTGTACATATAAAGGCATCTTAGCCTTTTGAAAACTGGAGACAGATCTCCAAGGTATTTTATATCATCAGATATTAGCAGATGATTGTAAAAATGAGCAATGTCAAATAGCCAAATATTGGATTAGAAAGAGAAGGAAGCTTTGAAAACTTGCTTTGACTAGAAGAAGTTGAATACCTGCAGTCTGCCCCAGGGTCCAGCATACGTGATGAGACCATAATCTATTTTCTTCTTTTCGAGAAAGTGAAAGCAGCTTTCCCATATACAAGGGCTTTAAAAAAAAAAAAAAAAAAAAAAAAGGACGGTGTCAAGAAGGTAGCTGAGCTTTTGCATGCTATTAAGCTGGTGAACAGGCAATTAAAGATTTTTACCCTAGAGATAATGTACACAGGAAGGCTATACCATCATGTTTCCCAGAAGCATTAGATGATGGTGATAGATTACCATATGCTAGGTGAGTAACTATTTGGGAAAAAAAAATAATCATTTTATCGAGTATAGAGCCATGATCAATAAAATTGTATTTTTCACAATTTGGGGTATGGATATTTCAAGAAGAATAAAAATAGGTTAAAAATTTATAATGTTGCTTTAGACTAAACTCAGAAAAATCTATGATATGAATCTGGAATAACCCACTTTCTACCCCCAGTGGCCAAGAATTAGATCAATGTTATATGGGTTATATACAGAAGAGATGCAGTTTATTGAGACATTCTTGCATCTTGTGGTATAAATATAACTTATACATGTTTTACATATGGCTGAAACATGTAGATATGGCTTCATTTTTCTTGATGGAAAATCTGTGAGAAAGTAGTAGCTTCATCAAATCAGTGAGTAAACAAGACCATTACATGAAAATAGATTTTGCTCATTTACTCTGACAAGTATAGCAATTTAAATTATTTATAGTTCCATTCTGAATGGGTTTAGTAGATGCCCTATAGTGCATTTTGTAAATTCAGTAGCATCTTAGCAACTTCTTTATTAATTACTTTTATAAATTACACTCCTTACAAAAGCCCTGGAGCATGTAATTGATACATTTATTTAAATATTTAGCAATTCAGAAGATACTGCATTTTATATATAGACATATTTAACTAAATATGTAGGTTCATCCTTTTGGTAAAAGAGTAATAATCTATTAGGAAAAAAATTTTGAAATAAAGAAATACCTTGGAAGTTAACCTAATTATGGTAGAAGTTAGCTATGCCTTCTAAGGCTTTCTTATCTTCCTACAAGGCAGATATGCTCATAGACACCACAAACACAATAATCAATACTTTGTCAACTTTTGAGAAGAATTATTTCAAATTATGGTAAGTCTGATAAATTATCTCACATTACTATATATCATTAGTGTAATAGCTAACATTTATTGAGATCTATGCAGCCATTTAAAAAATTTTTTCATGTTTATTTTATTTTTGAGAGAGAGAGTGTGAGTGGGGGACGATCAGAGAGATAGGGAGGCACAGAATCTAAAGCAGGCCCCAGGCTCTGAATTGTCATCACAGACCCTGACGTGGGGCTCAAACCCACCAACCATAAGATCATGAACTGAGCTGAAGTCAGATGCTTAACTGACTGAGCCACCCAGGTGCCCCTATGCAGCCATTTAGGAAGAAGATAGGAGAAACGCTAACAAAGGCTACCAAAAGGTAGGGGCCCTAACAGTGGATTAAAAACTCCCTAACACCTGGGCGGCTAAATTGGTTAGACACCTGACTTCAACTCAGGTCATGACCTCATGGTTAGAGACATGGAACCCCCATCAGGCTATCTGCTGTCAGCACAGAGCCCACTTCGGATTCTGTTCCCCTCTCTCTCCCTTTCAAAAATAAACATTTAAAAGAAAGACTCCCTAGTTTCCCTATCTGCCCATACCGAAGTTCACCTACACAAAGAGAAAAAATTATCTGGATAGGCAATGTTATTTGATTTTTTCCTCCACTCTTACCTCTTTCATGCAATACACAATCAAAAGATTCTAACTACCAGTAAGACAAAAAGACTTGAATTAGAAAGCAGTGGATAGTGAGGGATATACCATGTTGACATGTCAATTCTGCAGTAGATGGTGGAGAGCAAGGAGAATACCTGGATCAATGAACTCAAGAGTTGCTGGCTTCTCAGAAATCATTGCCAGATAAATAAAAATTGCAAACCATTTTTATCTTGGGAGAATAATTTTGTTGTTCATGCAATATTATACTATATAGAATTTAGTGTATATATATATGCACTATATATATAGTATGTATATATATGTGTATATAGAGAGTATATATATGTATGTATATATATATAGAATATATATGTATATATATACACACTATATATAGCATAGTGTGTGTACGTATATACATACATATATACACACACATATATATATACTGTATTTCTTTGTCACTGTCTTTGGTAAGATTTGAAGCTAAAGGAAAAACATGAGCTAATTAAAGGAGTAAGAGCTTTTAAAAAAACCGTGTTTACGAGTTTTCTCTGGTTCTCTTTCACATACTTGGTAGTCATGTTTTAGTAGGTCTGAAGACTGTTTAGTGATTTATTCAAGTTTTATTTATAATCTCTTAACTGTTTCAGGTAAGGAAATCAGAGAAATTATCCCTTTACCTGTCCCATACTTATAAAGAAGTTAAGTAGATCAATGCATGTAAAGCACTCAGAACTGACCCAATTTGGGGGTCGCATAATTATTTCATTACTAATTACAAAGAAATTAGCTACTTTTTAGATAATAACTGCTTTAACATTTAGGTATCATTGTTGACTATAGCATTAAAATGTAAAATTATTGATTTTTCTCTTTACTATATTCCTTCTTTCCAGAAATAAAGTGATATATCTCCATTTGACGTGTATCTAGGCTATATATGGAGAAAATGGTATGAATCTTTTATAATCTTTGGTATGTGTAGTGAGTAGACTCAGTTGCTTCTCTCCAAGAATGTTAATGTGACATGATGTATAAGTCAATATCTCTTTGCATCTTGCAATATTATAATTCTTTCCATTTGACAGTCATTGGATGAAAAATGGAAATAAAACTTTGTGAAATCAGGAATTTACCCACTATTTATCCTTAATGGGAAGGGAGGAATTTTGAAGAATAAATTATTCTTCTCTACTAGATTCTCAAGATCATAAACTCTTACCCCAAATCACCTCCTCTGGTGATAAAGCAGTGATTACATTTGCCCTTGCACATAGGCAGTGACAAGGGACACAGTGCAGGAGCGTAGGCAGAGTTACAGATATATTTAATGGAACAATGAGAGAGGAGACACCGACAGAGTGAAAATGTGTTCAGAGTGTGGAGCCAGAACAGGAAGAGAGTATGCTGTGGAAATTGAAGTAAAATAAATCTTAAGACCAGCAGCGAGGATGACACGTAGAGTGTGGCTTTCCTCAACACTCTTGAGCTGAGAAAGAAAACTAGAACTAAGACTATAAAAATAGAAATAGAAAGAATCTCTACTAAACTTGGAGTCGTTACCTTGAAAAGGAAAAATGATAACAACTCCTAGCATTTCCCCTGTACAGAGCCAAGTGGCAGTAGGGCTGTATGCCCATGTCAGAAAGAAATGGACTATTGATCCAGTTGTGTGAGCCCTTTAAACAATAGGATTAGATCACCACACAAGTGATTGTGAGGATGGCTCGCCCAGAGACCCAACCTGTAGCACAGATAGATGCTGGGTCCTGAAACAGTAAGATGAAGAAAATGATGACTGTGAACAGAGAATGAAAGGGAGGTAAAGAATTCATAATGTTCAGGATAGGCTATGAGTGTCTATCTTATGTGGAGCCAAAGGCCTGCTCTCTGTTAAACCAACTATAAAAAGCATGCACATTGGCAAATTTTCTGACTTCAAGGTACAAACTATTGCATCAGCTTCTTGTGCCTAGTTCATACATATGATTTAACACATAGCAGAAGATTAATTTCTGGGGACAATTCAGAATGAATTTCATTTCTTGGCAGAAAATGAACCCTCAGCCAGAAAGCACTAGAAACCTGATATTTGTGTCTGTTTATAGTCAGCTCATGGAATTGGTATTGCATAATGCACGTTTTCAGCTGAAGGCTTACTCATTTTCACCTCAGCTGTTTACCTCTCATTTGTGTTCCGGAACAACCACTCTTTGTTTAGGAAAATCTTCAAACTATGAGTCATCAGCTATTCTCATTCCTGCCAAGTATACATATAACCCTAAAGTAATCAAAAATAATACATCATAGATGACAAATTCAAATTCAAACTGGCTGCAGGAATTCCTACAATAGTTCAATTAATCTGTGGATATTTATATCAGGTATGTACCTCTGTTAGGTGAGGTATATGTACACTATACTGTTTGAGAAAAAGACTCATTTAAAACAGAATATATAGTGAGTTCTTAGACATTATTGATCTTTACAGTTGAAATACTATAATATTTTTCCATTAATTTTAAGTATTGTGGTCTTATCAAAGTTATTTTCAGTAAAAAGGGTATGATTATTTTAGTGAAGTCCTAATGAGACAGGTTTGTTTTCTTGAATTTAGAATTTTTCTATTAAGTTGGTAACTCTGCTATATACTCTGAAATTAACCGATTTTTGCCCCTTAGTATGTTTACCACATATGCAAGACCCTTACTGTTCAAAATCAGCTTCTGCTGGGCTCACAAAACTCTGTGAAACCTGGTTTTTATAACCCACACTTCACATGAAAATTAGTTTACAACAGAGAACTAATTAATTTTCACAAAAATATTATTGCTAAGCAGGTCAGAATACATGTTAGCTAGTCTAGTCACCACATTATCACCTTAGGTGGGGAAGATACTTAAAAATCACTTTTTAAAAAAGCACAACTATTTTTTTTAACTTGGTGAATATGTTAGAGTGGAATGGTTCTTCAATGCATTTCCTCAGTCATCCTTCTCTAATAAAAATATGCTCACCAGGAAACAGATTTGTGTTTATCAGTATGGTGAATCCTCTCTTCTAAAATGTGTTAGACACCAGAAGAGTGTATTTGTTTTTCCATTTATTCAAATTCAAGAGAAATGTATCACAGAGTACTCCATTTTGTGGCCCCCATCACCTTTCAGCATCTAACATTACTTTTCCTTTCGCAAAATTTCAATATACTTTTATAACATGCCATAATTCCCCATACTATATCATGTTTTAAATTGATTATATTTCAGGATGACTGCTTCTCAATAGAATTCTGAGGAAGAAACAGGGCAACTGACTTCATAAAGAACACCAAATGTGTTTTCATATACTTTTCAGTTGGGAAGTATATCTGCTCGTACAACACAATAATTATTGTAAACCATAAGCTGTGTCCTTTTACTGAACTTTGTCTCTTTTTCACTTTTTCGCACAGTTCTTTTCTCACATCTCTGCTTTAGCTCATTTTACTTCCTCTGTCCTGACTCTTATGCACTCATTTAAAAAAATGAACACAAAGTACAGCTTATTTATACAGCTTTACACAGTATGGAACCTGTATATTTTTGTTACCAAATATTCTGGACCCTAAAGTGTTCTTCATTCACTTTCTTTTTTCTTATGGAAGTAGGTATGAGTATATACACATTGATTATAGCTACAATCATAATGAATTCCCAATTTTTGATGCCAAGATAAAGAAACTTTACCAAGCAAGTTGTGCTATATTAACTGCCAGACCTTGTGCCAGAGAGAGAGAGAACACAAGTACTCAGTGTTAGGTTACTTTTCTGAGGGTATCAAAATCCTATTGCTTGGTGGGAAACATGAGGTAATCAAGACTGTATTCTCAATGACAAAGTTGGCATTTAGAACCTTATTAAAAAAACAGTCAAACAGAATTAACTTTTACAGAAGTAGCATAAAGTCCTAAAGATTTCAGTGAGTCATAATATCCCCCTTGCCATTCTATATATATATAGACAGATACTTAACCCAGTCATCCACCCAGGCTCCCCTTATATGTTTTTAATATTAATCCCTGTTCAGATACATGATTTGCAGATCTATGTATACACACACACACACACACACACACACACACACACACACTAGTAATGAATCATATTTAATGGACTTCAGAAGTCCTCTTTTCTTGTGTAAACTGCATGGTATATGGAGTTATCTAGAGGACTTAAAATTTTTTTTTGCTCTGATTAAATTCCCAACTTTGTAGAGGGGATTTTTATTTTTTTATTGAGGTTTAATTGATCTACAATATTATATTAATTTCAGGTATACAACATATTGATTCAATGTTCGTATACATTGTGAAATGATCCCCATGTTAAGTCTAGTTACTATATGTCGCCATACAAAGTTAATACAATATTACTGGCTATATTCCCAATGCTGCACATTACTTCTCCATGACTTAAATATGCTTCACACTCAGCACGGAGCCTATGCAGGGCTCGATCCCACAGCCCTGGGATCATGACCTGAGCCAAAATCAAGAGCCAGACACTCAACCAACTGAGCCACCCATGTTATTTACTTTGAGAGAGAGTGAGAACACAAGCAAGGGAGAGGCACAGAGAGAGGGAAAGAGAGAACCCCAAGCAGGCTCCACATACTGTGAGCACAGAGCCTGTGGCAGGGATTAAACTCATGAACCATGAGATCATGACCTGAGCCAAGATAAGATTTGGGTGCTTACCTGACTGAGCCACCAGGCACCGCTGACTGATTTTATACCTGAAGTTTCTACTTACTCCCCTTCACCCATTTTGTGACCCCTCACCCCCTCCTCTCTGGCAACCACCAATCTATTCTTTATAACTTTAAGACGGGGTTTTGTTTTGTTTCTTTGATTTCACATATAAGCAAAATCATGTGATACTTTCTCTGATTTTTTTTTTATTTAAAAAATTTTAATGTTTATTTATTTTTGAGAGACAGCACAAGCAGGGGAGGGACAGACAGAAAGGGAGACACAGAATCTGAAGCAGGCTTCAGGCTCTGCAGTGTCAGCACAGAGCCACAATGCTCTCATTGTGGTTTTGATTTGCATTTCTCTGGTGATGAGTGATTTTAAGCATCTTTTATGTGTCTGTTGGCTATTTGTCTGCTTTGGAAAAATGTCTATTCAGGTCCTCTGCCCTTTTTTTAATTGGATTATTTTTGGCATTGAGTTGTATGAGTTCTTCATATATATGTATGTGTGTGTACATATATGTATATATACACACATATATATATATATATATACATATATGTGTATATATGTATATATATATTTTTTAAGTTTATTTGAGAGAGACAGACGTAGTGTGCAAGCAGGAAAGGGGCAGAAAGAGGCAAAGAGAATCTCAAGAAGGCTCCACACTACCAGCGCAGAGCCCAATGCAGGACTTAGACCCATGAAACTGTGAGATCATGACCTGGCCTGAAACCAAGAATCAGATACTTAACCCAGTCATCCACCCAGGCTCCCCTTATATGTTTTTAATATTAATCCCTGTTCAGATACATGATTTGCAAATATCTTCTCCCAGTTAGTAGTTTGCCTTTTCGTTTTGTTGATTCTTTCCTTGGCTGTGCATACACGGTTTCGTTTGATGTAGTCTCAAGTGTTTTTGCTTTTGTTTCCTTTGCTTTCCCCAGTCCAAGACAAAATTGCTAAGACTAATGTCAAGAAGCTTATTGCCTATGATTTTTCTAGGAGTTTTATAGTTTCAGGTCTCATACTGAATTAAGACTTGAATGTAAGTTTAGTTTTGTGTTTGGTCTAAGAATGTGGTCAGGTTTATCCTTTTGCATGTAGCTGCCTAGTTTTTCCAGTACCATTTATTTAAAGCATCCATTTATTATAAAAGCTCTGAATAAAATGGGTATAGAGGGAATATACCAGAACATAATGAAGGCCACATATGACAAATCCATAGCTAATATACTCAACAGTGAAATACTGAAATCTTTCCCTCTAAGATCAGGAGCAAGACAAGGATGCTCATTGGAATTCCCAGCTGCAGCAATTAGGCAAGAAAAAGAAATAAAGGCATACAAATTAGAAAAGAAAAAGAAAATTGTCATTATTTGCAGATGACATCATATTATGTATAGAAAACCCTTAAGACTACACCAAAGCATTATTAGAACTAATAAATGAATTCAGTAAAGTTGCAAGATACAAAATTAATATACACAAACCTGTTGCATTTCTATGAATTAATAATTAGCAGAAAAAAATCAAGAAAAATCTATTTCCAATTACATCAAAAAGAATGAAATATCTAAATTTAAACAAGAGATAAAAGGCCTGTTAAAATGTCCCTACTACCCAAAGCAATCTACAGATTCAATTCAATCCCTATCAAAATTCCTATCAAAAGGTAATTTTTCACAAAACTAGAAGAGATACTTCTAAAATTTATATGTAACCACAAAAGATCCCAAATTGTCAAAACAAGCTTGAGAAAGAATAAGGTAGAAGTATCATACTCCCTGATTTCAAACTATACTACAAAACTACAGTAATCAACACAGTACCATATTGGCACAAAAACAGACACAGATCAGTGAAACAGAACAGAGTTCTCAGAAATAAACTCACTTATATAAGGTCAATTGACTTTCAACAAAGAAGGCATGATATACAGTGGGGCAAAAAAGAATCCCTTTGTCATTTTTGATTACTAGAATAAGCTCTCCTAGTGTGAATTTTTTCTCAGAAATCTTGTGAAGTTGATCCAATTTCCCAGTGATAGAAATTATATTGATTGAAAAGTTATGATATTACCATTGCTTTTCTCTTAAATGTATGTTTTAGAGTTGGTCTGAGTAGATGAGCAACCAATTTATAGTCAAGATCTTGAAAGCTCTCTCTGACCCGATTCAGAGTTTTCTTATTAGCAGCATCTTTTGTGTTAGGTTGACAGAACTTCCAAACAGTGGTTCTTATCTTTTGCTGGGTTAAATAATCTGATTAAAGCCAGCTTTCTTCAGAAGAAAAGGCACATATACACACATGCTTTGTTACAATTTGATTATTACCTGAAGACCATTTGGGACATCAGAACATGGACCTTGGAATAAGATTTCATGTTCTCATAGTGACAACTCAGACCTTTTGTGGGATCCCAACTCGTGGCTTTAAATCCAGGTAGATGCCATTTTCTTTGAAATTGAGCCTAAAATATTTAGTCTGAAGACGTTTGGTTTCTAACAATTTAGGACAGGTGCTCTTTTTCCATCTACCTTATAAATTCTATACATTCTGAAACTTATACACACAGATTTCAGACCCATGTCTATTTGTTTACTAATAGCCATTTGTTTAGTAATTATTTGTATCTGAGAGACCAAGGAGCAATTTAACTGGCGATAATCTCTTGGGACATAGCATCTATCTAAAGCCAGTCTGTGTTTCTGACTATATCACAGACATTATCAATTGTTTTGTTTGTTTGTTTGTTTGTTTGTTTGTTTTCCCTATATCACAGACATTATTAAGCTGTTTTTTGTTTGTTTTCAGTAAGTTTCTATATTTAATTTTGATTCTGCCAATGAGATGTTCTGGTTTGATGTCTGGAAGATAATAGATGAGGTGAAGGCTATCTTCCTTCTATTGTGTTTTCTGGCAATCCAGGTGAGACAAAAGTGAGTATATCACTGAACACCACTATTCTAACACTTAATGACAGGCTGCAAGGATGTGACAGACACAAGGTGGATGCTGGGAGTAGAGGCTGTGGTAGTTTCCTCATCTCTCAACCAGAACTACAGGATAATGATCTTGAAATAAACAGAACATGATCTACCATGATGTTAGGCATCTCTAGCCCTTTTGGTGACTTTGTAAGCATCTAATTCTGAATTAAATTCTTTTTATTTGAACCACCAGGAGTGGGTGATTTCCAGTTGAAACCTGACTTAGAAATGATTCTAAAGTGAATCTATGTACCTGACTATCTACTTCCTATTCAATGCTCCTCAATAGTCCCTGCTTCAGCAAATGACACTACCACCCGTGTATCTGCACAAGCTAGAAACCTAGGAATGAATATCTATTCTTTCCTTTTTATCGCCATTTCCTTCTCCAAATGAACCACATACTATTTAGTCCATACATAGTCTTCTCCAATCTTAATGGCAAAGTATTAAGCCACATCTTCTACTTCATTGGTCCAAGTTTTCATTACTTTTTGGGTTGTGGTCACTTAATTTTTGACATTTTGTTGTCGCCACAACATGGTTGTCAGGAATTCCTAAAGCTACAGAATTCTACCGTGAACTCCAGCAAGAAAGAGAGCAAACAAAACAAAACAAAACTCTTATTAAATAGAAAAATGCCCCAAATACAGTCTCCTTTATTTAATCACTTTAAATTGGATCACGTGCCAACTTATGAAGTAATACTGTGCAGCATGATGGGATCTAATAATTGGTTTAAACTAAACTGGTCAGCCCTTAAGGATGGGATAAATAGAAGCCAAATCATGGTATTCCAACGTAGGTTTATTTAGTCTCTTTAATGTTATCCCAGTGATATTTATAAAATACAAGTATAAATATGTCACTCCCCTTGTTTATCCTATCCAGACCTACACATTTCCCTAAGGATTATGCCCAAATATCCAAGCAAAGCTAGCCTTCACCTACTTGTATTTTACATATAATTGCCATTTATGTAATAACGGCTCTAAAATAGTTACCACATTATTGGGTTTTACTAGATGTGCCAGAGATTATGCTACATACTGTTATTTGTGTAATCACATTTATCTTCCCCTAAATATTTGTATTTATTGTTTGCAAATAAGGACACTGAGACTGAGACATATGAGACAGATTGAGCAAGGTCAAAGGGATAAAAGGCAAAGCCAGATCCTGGGTTTTCCATTCTACTCTTCTTCTCAACAATTGCTTATTTCTCCATAGCAGAGTATCAAGAAATGAAAGAACCCTAGAAACAATCTAGTCCATTCTTTATAATTTACATAAGGAAATACATTCAAAAATGTCATTTGGTTCCTGAAATAGCCTAATAAACTAGTGTAGACTGTTAACACAACAAGGAAAGCAATGCTAGCACTTAGCACCATGCCTCTCCCAGTAGGTAATTAATGAATTACTTTAAATAATTACTACAAGTGGGATGCCTGGGTAATGCAGTTGGTTAAGCATCTGACTCTTGATCTCAGCTCAGGTCATGATCTCACAGTTCTTGAGCATTGGGCGCTGTGCTGCTGGTGCAGAGCCTGCTTGGGATTCTGTCTCTCATTCTCTCTACCCCTTTGCCACTTGTGTTCTCTGTCTGTCTCAAAATAAACTTAAAAAATTGTTTAAATAAAATAAAAATAAGTATTACAAGTTAAGTCAAGCAAATGTAATTATGCATTACTATATTCACAAAGCCAAAATACTAATTCTATGCGTGAAGATTTTTTAATGATTATTTGTCTGATTACTTTTACTCAACACCTTCCTTGAACTGTCTATAACACACTTAAGAAAATATTTAAGTATCTACAGGAAGTCATTTTGGGATACATGAATTTGTGCAATGTGTTCTTGTTAGTACTGAAATCGTAACAAAGTGCCAGCCTTTTCCCAGGTAATTAGAAAAGAACATATTCTTTCCAAGTAATTTCTTTAATGTAGAACAGATAAAATTTTGAATTTAACTCAGAATGTTCTCTGATTATGTAATAATATGAAGATATGTGTTATCTTTTTTCTGGCTGTTTGAGTTATGCTTGAATGCTCCTTTCCTAGAAGCTGATATTTTTCTTTACTTTTCTAAATAAGATGAAAAGAACAGACGGGTCTTCTCCCAGAGGTGGTTATATTCATGATTTCCAATTTCAGAATTTTGGGTATTCCCAGACCAGAAGGTACTGTGACACTTGTCCAGATTTGATTATATCAAACTAAGTTCCCAAAATGACTCTGCTTATTTGTCAAACCATTAATCTCTTAAGGAGAACAAACTTCCCAGGCAATAAGCAAATATACATAACACATTTAATTCTATTTCTTCACTAACACTTTATTGTTAACAATAAATATTAACAATAACAATAACTAAATATTGTTAATAAACAAATTTTGTTTACAAATATTCTTTTTCCTTCCTTTTTTTGGCATACTAAATAGCTATTTGAATATACTTAGGAAAATGGCATAATAAAACTTCAACTTATTACAATTATTACAGTATTTTCTTTTAGAAATAATAATTCACCTTGTTATTAGCAAATTCAAAATCCAATCAAAAGCATTAACAATTACATATTTAAATCACTGAACTTACTGTAATATTAAAGAATTCTTACCAAAATGTAAAGAATTCTTACATATCTATAGATATGTATAAAATTACAAGATTCAGGAATTAAGGAATATATAGTAATTTGAATAAAATAGAATTAAACATGTCTTAAAAGAGAGTGATAGTCCAAAAGTGGTGCCCAAATCTGTCTCTTCTCTTAAAATACTTTATGTTCTTCCCATTACACAATATGATATAAAATAGAGCAAAAAAAAATAATTCTGTTATATAAATTATCCTAAACTATACTCAACGATATTTTCAAGGTTTTTTTTTAATAAGAAATATTCTTCAGAGAGAAGCAAATTCTCCCTCTAGAGCAAAGGGCAGAAGTGTCTACTGTTCATTATTAAAGCTTAGGTATATCTAAGTTCATTGTTCGTCTCCTATAATATTATCCACAGGATGTGCTGGGGCCCCTGGAAATCTTTGCATTACCCTTAAGAAGTGGGTTTTGGGAAAAACATACATGAAAATTCTATTATCTACCATTACTTCAGTCAATACTAAAGACCTTTTTCTCCAATCCAGGAGAGTCTTCCCAGTATTTATGAAATGTAGCAGGCTAACTGGTCAGCATGTAAGTGATATTCCAGACACATTACCATTTGTGCAATCCATGTTGATAATTTTATATACACACATAAAGTACAGTGAAATGGATCCATAGATCATGCTAATACTTTGGGGAGTGAAGAAGACAAGGAGAATAGGATCAAGGGGAATTATAAATGAGGCTCTTCAATGATATAATGTTTTATCACTTTAAAAATGATCTGAGGGGCGCCTGGGTGGCTCAGTCGGTTGAGCTTCCGACTTCGGCTCAGGTCATGATCTCACGGTTCGTGGGTTCGAGCCCCGCATCGGGCTCTGTGCTGACAGCTCAGAGCCTGGAGCTTGTTTCAGATTCTGTGTCTCCCTCTCTCTCTGACCCTCCCCCACTCATGCTCTGTCTCTCTCTGTCTCAAAAATAAATAAACATTAAAAAAAAATTTTAAAAAAAATAAAAAAAATAAAAATGATCTGAGTATAATGATGGAGCTTGGAAAAATGGGGGGCCAGTAGGATCCTGA
This sequence comes from Neofelis nebulosa, assembly GCF_028018385.1. Lineage (NCBI taxonomy): Eukaryota > Metazoa > Chordata > Mammalia > Carnivora > Felidae > Neofelis > Neofelis nebulosa. Next base: position 74,444,866 of record NC_080782.1, read on the forward strand.
GTTCACCTTCTCTCACAAACACATTGATGGTATCACTACAAATAATACACTCACTCTGAAAACAACCTGAAGACTAACAAAAGAGTTATTACACAAATAAAGATAAAAAGAAAAAGCCACATCAAGATCAGTAGGAGCAGCTGAGAAACTGTTGGTAACCCCTTCACACAGTAACTCACAAGTGGAAAGGTTTATCACAGGCACAGAGATTCACTCTGAGGAGTGAGGGGATCAAGCCCTACCATGGCACCCTGACCTTGAAGATCTGTACCAGGAAGATGAGGCCCAATGACATCTGTCTTTGGAAATTAGTGGGAATTAACTCCGTGCACTTTGAAAACCAATAGAGTTAACTTTGAGAGGGCTGGAAAGCTTAAGCAACTGAGACTCCACTCTGAAAGGGCCAGCAGACCATACAACTCACTCTAAGACCCAGCATAGAGGCAGCATTTGAAAAAGCGCCTGAGTTATATGTAAAGGTGATTTATTGACTAATTTTATTGACTAATAGGGCATATGCTGGAGGGACAAGAATCTACAAGAAATTTATCCAAGAAGAACACTAGAGGGTCCCATTTTTCCTGCCTTCCTTCAGCTTGGCTGTCAGGATGATGGTGAGATCCAGCTCTGACACTGTTCATTTTAATAAAGGGGAAGGAATCCAATTATAATACTAAAGAAAGTTCTCAAATCACAAAGCAAAATAAGAAGACCTGCAAAAACAATCAGAAAAGAGTTAACAAAATGGCAATAAGTACATACCTATCGATAATTACATTAAACATAAATGGAATAAATGCTCCCAACAAAAAACATAAGGTAATTGAATGGATAAAAAAAATAATGACCTATCAAGATGCTGCCTACAAGAGACTCACTTCAGACCTAAAGACACATACAGACTGAAAGTGAAGGGATGGGAAAAGATATTCCATGCAAATGGGAGCAAAAACAAACAAACAGAAAGCTGGGATAGCAATATTTATATTAAATAAAATAGATCTTAAAACAAAGACTGTAACAAGAGTCAAGGGAGAACATTATGTAATGATAAAGGGATCAATCCAAAAGGGGACTTAAAAACTGTAAATACTATGCACCGAACATAGGAGCATTTAAGTACATAAAGCAAATATTCACAGAAATAAAGGGAGAAACTGACAATAATGCAATAATAGGAAGGGACTTTATCATTTCACATCAATGGATAGATCACCCAGTTAGAATATCAGTAAGTAAACAATGGCTTTGAATAAAACGTTAGATCCGCTGGACTTAATAGATTTTTACAGAATATTCTACCCCAAAACAGTAGAATACACATTCTTCTCAAGTACACATGGAACATTCTCCAGGATGGATCACATGTTATGGCACAAAGCAAGTCTCAATAAATTTAAGAATGTTAAAAATCATATCAGGCATCTTTTCCAACCTCAATGGTATGAAAGTAGAAATCCACTCTAATAAAAAAAAAAATTTGGAGAAAAACACAAACACATGGAAGCTAAACAACATACTAGTAAACAAGCAGTGGATAAACAAAGAAATTGAAGGAAAATTTTTTAAAAGTACCTTGAGACAAATTAAAATAGAAACATAATAGTTCAAAATCTTTGGGATACAGCAAAAGCAGTTTTAGTTTCCTAAGAGGGAACTTTATAGCAATATAGACCTACTTCAACAAACAAATCTCAAACAATCTAACATTACACCTAAAGGAACTAGAAAAATAACAAAACCCAAAGTTACTAGAAGGAAGAAAATAGAGTGAAAATACATGAATTAGAGACAAAAATAGAAAAAATAAATGAAAATTGAGAGTTTGTTCCTTGAAAAAAAAATGAAAAAAAAAAAACTTTTAGCCAGACTCATCAAGAAAAAAGACGACTCAGAAATGAATATAAAATCAGAAATGAAAGAGGTTATAACAGGTACCACAAAAGACTATAAGAGACTACAATGAAAAATAATACCTGAACAAATTGGGCAACCTAGAAAAAATGGATAGATTCCTAGAAAAACACAATATTCAAAGACTGAATCAGGAAGAAGTAGAAAATCATAACAATTATTAATAACAGAATTGAATCAGCAATAAAAAAAACTCCCAAAAAACAACAATATAGGACAACATAGCTTTACAAATGAAATCTAACATTTTCAAACTACTCCAAAAAATAGAAGAGGGAGGAATGCTTCCAAATTTATTCTACAAGGCCAGAATTACCTTGATACTAAAACCAAGCAAAGATACTATAAAAGAAGAAAATACAGGCCAATATCCCTAATGAACATAGATGCAAAACTCTTCAACAACATATTAGCAAACTGAATTCATAATACAAATTGCATTAAAAGGGTAGATCACCATGTTAAAGTGGGATTGATTTCAGGAATGTAGGATGGTTCACTATGTGCAAATCAATCAACATGATACATATGCCATATTAACAAAATGAAGGATAAAAATCATGCACTCTCCATACAGAAAAGATATTTAACAAAATCCAGCATCCAAACATGATAAAAATCCTCAACAAAGTGTGTTTAAAGGTAGTATATGTTAATATAATAAAGGCCGTATATAACCAACAACTAACACTGTACCAGTAATGAAAAGCTGAATTTTCCTCTAAGATCAGAAAAAAGACAAGATATCCACTCTCACCACTTTTAGTCGACATAGTACTAGAAGTCCTAACTATAGCAATCAGACAAAAAATAAAAGGCATCCAAATTGGTAAGGAAGTAATAAGGTAGATAACATTATATTAAATATAGAAAATCCTAAAGATGCCACAAAAAAAGATCAGGCCTAAAAAATATATTCAGTAAATTTGCAGTATACAAAATCAGCATACAGAAATCTAACGTGTTTCTATACACTAATAACAAACTAGCAAAAAGATGTTAAAAAATCCCATTTATAATTGCAGCAAAAAGAATAAAATTCCTAGGAATAAATTTAACAAAGAAGATGAAAGAACTGTACTCTGAAAACTATAAGACACTGATAAATAATATTTAATACAAATAAATGGAGAGACACACCATGCTTATGGAATATGGAGAATTAATACTGTTCAAATATCCACACTACCCAAAATAATCTACAGTTTGATGCAATCCCTATCAAAATACCAATAGTATTTTTACAGAAGTAAAACAAATAATGTTAATATTTATATGGGTACACAAAAGACTCTGAATAGCCAAAGCAATCTTGAGAAAAAACAAAGATGGAGGTAGCAGAATCAGTGATTCCAAACTACACTACAAAGCTATAGCAATCAAAATGGTATGGTACTGGCACAAGATAGACACATAGCTCACTGGAAAAGAACATAGAGCCCAGAAATAAACCCACACTTGTATGTTCAATTAATCTATGAGAAAAGAGTCAAGAATAAATAGTGGAATAAAGAAAATCTCTTTAATAAATGGCCCTGGGTAAAATGGACAGCTACATGCAAAAGAATGAAACTGAGCAACTTTTTTGCACCATATACAACAGTAAACTAAAAATGGATTAAAGACTTAAATGTAAGACAAGAAATCATAAAATTACTAAAAGGAAACATATTCAGTAAACTCTTGGACCTCATTCTTAGCAATATTTTTCAAGATCTATGTTCAGGCAAGGGAAACAAAAGCAAAAGTAATCAAGACTATATCAAACTAAAGACCTTTTGCAAAGAGAAGAAAACCAGTGAGAAAACAAAAATGTAACCTACAAAATGGGAGAAGATATTTGTAAATATTATGTACAAAAAGGCATTAATTAATATCCATTATATTTAACGAACTTACACAGCTCAACATCAACAATCTAAATTTTTAATGGTTAGAGGATCCCACTAGACAGTTTTCAAAAAAAAAAAAAACATACAGATGGCAAACAGACACATGAAAAGAAGCTCAAAATTACTAATCATCAGTGAAATGCAAGTCAAAACTAAAATGAGGTGTTACCTTAATCTAGTCAGAATGGCTAGTATCAAAAAGACAAGAAATAACCAGTTTTGGTGAGGATGTGGAGAAAAGGGAACCCTCATGCACTGTTGGTAGAAAGGTAAATTGGTGTAGCCACTGTGGAAAAAAGTATGGAGGTTCCTCAAAAAATAAAAAGAGAAATACCATACAATTTAGTAATTCCACTTCTGGGTATTTACCCAAAGAAAATGAAAACACAAATTAAAGAAGATAAATGCACCCTTTCGTTTATTGCAGAATTATTTAAAAAAACCAAGATGTGGAAACAACTTAAGCGTCCATCAGTATATGAATGGATAAAGAAGATGTGGTATATATACACAATGGAATATTACTCAGCCATACAAAAGAATGACATCTTGCCACTTGTGTCAGCATGGGTGGCCTTAGAGGGTATTATGCTAAGTGCAGGAAGTCAAAGAAACACAAGTACCATATGATTTCACTTATATATGGAATGTAAAAAAAACAAAACAAAGGAACAAACTCCTAAAAACAGGTACAGACTTACAAATACAAGGGGCAAACTTATGGTTGACAGAAGTGAAGAAAGGATGGGCAAAATATGTAAAGGGGATTAAGAGGTACCAACTTCTAGTTATAAATAAGTCATGGAGATGATAAGTATATCATAGAAATTACAGCCCAATAATATTTTTTAAAGGTTTATTTACTTCTGAGAGAGAGTGCATGAGCAGGAAAGGGACAGAGAAAGAGGGACAGAGAATCTGAAGCAGGTTCTATACTGACATGCAGGGCTCAAACCCATGAATGGCGAGATCATAAACTGAGCGGAAGTCCGATGTTCAACTGACTGAGCCAACCAGCCACCCCTACCCAATAATATTTTAATAACTGCATGGTGATAGATGGTAACTACACTTATTGTGGTGAGCATTTCCTAATGTCCAATCACTATCTTGTACACCTGAAACTAATAAAATATTGTGTGTCAACTATACTTCAATTTAAAAAGTTTAAAAAAGATTAGCATTCCTTAATAACTACATATATATCTATACGGATTTTCTCCTATTGTGAACAGCAAATAAGGCTGGGTTAAAATTGACACTATCATCTATGATACTGAATTCAAATGTTTATATATTAGCAGAGCCCATTTCAGTTCTAAAATTGTGGAGAACTTTATAAAACATCTCATTTTATTTCCTACCTTAAAAAAAATAATGTCTCAAAAAATGATCTGAATAAAATGGTAAATTATTAACTTGGGTGTTGTGTAAATGTTTATTTTATTATTTCTATCCTTTGCATATATTTTAAATATTTCATAATTAAAACCAGGAGATATGAAATTTCATATGATTATTGAATAGAAAGTTCAATTATTTCATATTATATGAATTTAATATGGTTGAGCAGAAAGTTCCAGTCGTCTAGTTTTACATTTATTCAATATTATTTTTTTAGGATAACTCTTCCAAGGGGTGATCTAATTTATAATTAAACAACTACAATTTTCAAAACCTTTTTTGTTTCACGGCACCTGGGTGGCTCAGTCAGTTAAGTGACTTCAGCCCAGGTCATGATCTTGCAGCTCTAGTTCAAGCCCACATCGGGCTCTGTGCTGACAGCTCAGAGCCTGGAACCTGCTTCAGATTCTGTGTCTTCCTCTCTCTTTGACCCTCCCCCACTTATGCTCTGTTCGCTCTCCAAGATAAATTAACATTAAAAATTTTTTTTTAAAAAACCCTTTTTTTTTTTTGTTTCTAGGAATGCCCATTTTATTTTTTAGGAAATACTCAACAGTGCTAGAAAAATTCTTGTTTTTGCCTCCAGTCTCCCTCTCCCATCTATCATATTTCACTTTATTCCTGGATTCACATAGTCAACATCTTACACATTTTTTTTATAAAGTTGTGTGTGGTATTACATGCACACATAGAGAACAGTTGTCAGAAAATCTCTGCTCCAATGCAGAATTTTCCACTTTGTTAAATGTGTCGTACTGTACTTGTACTCTTAACCTTTAGGTGCTTCAATTATAATACTCGGATAACAATACCTATCCTTTATAACTCCTTGGGTTTTGAGGATTGAGTTCATTTATCTGAAGATAATTTGTGTTATAAAATATGATGTTTTAAATATGATGTTTAAAATATGATGTTTTAAAGACATCAGTCATGCTCTCTTGGTTTTATCCTCTACCCATTTGTGTATTACTCCAGACAAATTCTGTTTCACCCACCATTCAGCATAAACACTGCTTACTACCGTCTCACCATCCTGATCTTTCTCCCCTGGATATGCTGAGCAAAGGACTGCCTCCCCCCCCCAATACTACTTAAAATACAAACTTAAAACAATTCAAGGACAGGAAAAAAAAGTAACAGTATGAATAACTAAATTTAAAACTATGATAATCAATCATAAAAAGACAAATGCATTTTACAGCTACTTTTCCAATTACAAAGAATAAAATGTTATTTTAAAACATATCAAAGTGGTTTCATTCTTGAGATCAAGCCAAAAAAATCAAAGACTACAGTCAAGGAGCCTCAAAGATTTATGAAATTTTATTTTTAGAATAAATATAAGATGTAAAGCATGAATATAAATGTAAATCAGGAAAGTAGAGTAGAGCTGAGATTCATGGCTTTGGACTCAGACTGGGTTTAAATTCTGACTCTGCTTACAGCTGGTCTATACTTGGGTTTTTTCATCTATTAGGTTATTATAGAATATTGTAATAGTTACATGAGATATTTCAGTCTGTTAAAGCCCCTTAACTTCCAAGTAAGCAATCAATGATATTATTATAAATTAATTCACAAACTATGCCCTCACATAGGCATATTTCTTTTTTCTTAATTTTTAAAAAATGTTTATTTTTGAAGGAGAGAGAGACAGTGTGAGCGGGGAGGGGCAGAGAGAGAGGGAGACACAGACTCCAAAGCAGGCTCCAGACTCTGAGCACAGATCCCAAGGTGGGGCTCGAACTCAAGAAATCATGACCTGAGCTGAAGTTGGATGCTCAACCAACTGAGCCACCCAGGAACCCCCACACAGACATATTTCAAACTTGTACAATCTGTGTATATTCTTATATCAATGTTGATTACTTAATCCTTTAATATTTAAAAAATTGTGGAGAATTTTAAAATTTATTTACCATTCCAAAAAATTAGTTTTTCACAGCACTTTCTCATTTCCCCTTAATTTTATTTTAAACAGTTATACAACTATGTTCCCAAATTACTAGGATTGAAAAGGTAGGGGCGCCTGGGTGGCTTGGTCGATTAAGCGTCCGACTTCGGCTCAGGTCATGATCTCATGGTCGGTGAGTTCGAGCCCCGCATTGGGTCTGTGCTGACAGCTCAGAGCCTGGAGCCTGTTTCGGATTCTGTGTCTCCCTCTCTCTCTGCTCCTCCCCTGTTCATGCTCTGTCTCTCTCTGTCTCAAAAATAAATAAACGTTAAAAAAAATTAAAAAAAAAAAAGGTGTAGTCCTTTCTTTCTAAAAAAAAATATTTTCCTTTCATAATACCAAATCATCAGTTATCAGATTGACCCTCAGTTTTTAGACTATAATTTAGCAGGCAATTTCATGCTGAATTGGAATAAATGTGAGCAAAAATTTCAGGCTTCAGTTTTGATAATGTATTTGTGATCATTCAGCTAGTGGAGTTTGGGAAACATACCATTTCTCTAAATAGTTGCCATAAAGAGAAAACTTCTTTGTTTTAATATGTTGAAGTGTATTTCTTGTGCTCTATAGAGCAAGTTTCAAATATAATAGTCCCATCAATGAAAATCAGTTTTACAGTGCATAATGTTTATCAATACCACATTTTTGCATCACATCTTAGGTTAAAAGTAACCCAGGTTTAAGAATTCTTAAATTCAGCTGTTTTTAAAATTTTATTTTGGTAGACATTTTTCCCTTCTTTCTTTTGAAATCAGGTCAAATATTATCCAGTATTTTTGTGGAAGGTAGGCGCATGAGTACTATATAATGATAATTATATATATTTTATATAGCTATTATATTATTTTATATATATATGGTTTTATATATATTGTTCTCTATAATAATTTTATATATAGATATTGTTATACATATTATATATATTGTTATATATATGTTATATATACATTGTTTTATATATATTTTATATATATATATGTAGTCATATATATATGTAGTCATATATATATATATATATATATATATATATATATATATATATATTATTCTCTATAATAAAAGCCAGTATGATATTGATGCACATCAGTAAGGCAGGCTCCAAGCTTTGAGCTGTCAGCACAGAGCCCAATGTGGGGATCAAACTCATGAATTGTGAGATCATGACCTGAGCCAAAGTTGGATGCTTAACAGACTGAGCTACCCAGGCACCCCCATCAGATTTTTAAAGTAATTAGGCCTGGATCCTAATCCTGGGTAAGCTACTTCTTTCAAAGACTCAAATTTCTCTTATGTAAAATAAAAATGTTGGGCTATATCAGTATTTCCCAAACTTATTCCTGTGCTGCCCTTATAATTGTTGAGACATCCACAAATTATGTATTTTATTAACTTGATATTTTAATTAACTAATTTTTATGACATATATGACTTTCAAATGAAAGTATAATATTCTGCCATAAATGAAAGCCAGTATTACTTTTTTATCAATGGAAGGTAACCATAAAATTGTAATTAAAATAGAGCTGGATACTCTTGCACAGTCAAGACTCATTCTGTTGTTTGATCTCTCTTTTGGGAAAAGGAAGATTAGCTCCTGTTAGAGCAATGTCAAAGACAACTTGAATCAAATTATCTATTTCCTAAATATAATCCAAATGCTCAAAAGGGAATTAAAAGGGGAATAAACCTCTTTGTGTTTAAGGATCTAATACAGTGTGTATCAGGCACAAGCATCTCACCAGACTCAAATATTTCTCATGTTTGTTCTCTAATAGCCAGTATTCCGAGAATTGTTAAGTGCAGAGAAAATTTAGGTGTACTAATTATAATGATGTTACCACTGATAATTATTAAGCTAAATGTATTGAGTTTTTTTTATTACCTGCTAAGTAATGATCAAAGCACTTCATATGTTTTTCCCAGTTAATCTTCATGACACCTGTATGAGACAGGTGGTACTGTAATCTGTATAATAAACAAGGAGAGGAAGACAAACTAAGGTTTAATTCCCATCACCAGTAAGAGAGAGGAAGGTTGTTAAATTAGAATTCAAGACAGTGAGTAGAACCTTTAAAACGTCATTTGCTTCCGCTCCCCCATGGGTTTCTGTTAAGTTTCTCAGGATCCACATAAGAGTGAAAACATATGGTATCTGTCTTAAAAACTGAGAACAAACTGAGGGTTGATGGGGGGGTGGGAGGGAGGGAAGGGTAGGTGATGCGCATTGAAGAGGGCATCTTTTGGGATGAGCACTGGGTGTTAAATTGGTTTCCATATGACAATAAATTTCATATATTAAAAAAATGTCATTTGCTGATAAAAATTACAAATGATTCTAGTAATACAGACATTTCTGAGGATGCTCTCAAATGAATTTAGAATTAAAATTTTGTGTTTTTGAGAACATATAAAAAACATAAGTATCACAATGTCACCAAGTGCCTAGCATAATGTATGATACATAGTAAGAGAACAGTTAGATTAAAAAGGAAGGAAAATATTAAAAAAAACACCTGAAAAGAACATAGAATAAAGGGCTAAATAGAGAAGAAAACTTGACATGAACTATACAACTAATGTCAGGACATTCAGACCATAGAATGAATTGTGGTCACATCTGGACTGTGATAAGGATGCTAAGGCCTTGAATAATCAACTTGCCAAGACATTTTAAATCTCTCTTATAAGCATTGGGTCTGCCAGGCCTATGGGAGTTCTTTTTATCAGTGATAAGGGCGGGGGGGGGGCAGAATTCTGGATAGTGCTGGAGAGGCATGCACAAATCATCAGTCTACAAGAATATTTTATTTTAGATTACATGTCCCCCATTAGCCATATAGTGAGCCAAATTTTACTTTACATTTATACGTGATAGGTGAATTGTGAACACGAGCCTGAGATGCAATGGATTTAATTTTCCTGGAGTAAGAATGCTGTAACAACTATGGAAATAGGGATTCTGGATCTTAGCCAAAAAAGTAAAACAAATTGATGGAAATTTATTTTTCATTATGTTTTGGCTTCATTTATATTGACATGGCTCTAGATATAGATCTTGGTGAATACACTAACTGCAAGTCAGTGAAAGGCTATTTGATCCAAGAGCAAAAATTAAAATACAGTTAAGCTTGGAATCCCAAATTGCTTTTTACCAAAGACCTTAGAATTCTTTTCAGTTTTTCAACAATATAAGATGACATTACTTATAAAGGTTTGCATGTTGAGTGAAGAAGGAAGATTGTTAAGTTTTTTATTCCCTAACCTATAAGCATTTAGATCCGGGAATAAAATGCAGTCCTGCTACTTTAATTAACTTGGATTTCTTGCTAAGTTATGCTAATTATTATTGCTTTAAAATCAGCAGGACAATTTTTCCAGATATCACTTATCAATCACAATTATCTGGAAATGAGACAGAAACCAAGAAAAAAGAAATAAAGTCTCCCACGAACTACAAATAAAGCACCAAATGAAACCACTAAAAGCCCTTACACAATATTTACCAAACACCCCCAAATCTCTCCTTTATTCACAGCCTCTTTTTTTCTTACTTTAGACATCAATCTAATGAGATTGTTTACTTGGTTTCTTAAGCCACAACAAAAACAACAAATTAGAAGGGGGTAATTTTGCAAGAAGGAGGCAAATTGATAGTTGCAAGACATGGCAGCTGGAAAATTAAAAGAGACAGTAAGAAAGAAATGCTGCTTCAAGTTGAGACAAGATGTCAGAGCATAATCGCCTGGGGTATTTATTGAACAGGTATTCTTTGGACCTTGTGAAAATCAGGGGAGAGTACAGGTCCCAATTAATCAAAGCAGAAGTTTTATAACAGCAAGAACCAAAGTGTTTTATATTCCCTATGTATTTCCACTGTAATTATATTAACTAACCTTTAGGTAGTACTCTACTTACCAGCCACTATTTCAACAGAATTATTTTAGAAAAACCTGAACATATCTGGAGCTTTCATTTTAGGGGTGACAGTTTGTGATGGACAGAAGTTTACCACCAGAAGGCCACTGAACAGGGTTAGAGGCCTATTCTTTGTGTGACTATATTTACATCATAAATAATGGATGATATTTACAACAAACGATAATTTTATTACCTTATTTGAGGCAGAGGCCATGGACAAGTTCCTTTCTTTCCTATAGCAGCTACACTACACAATTTTTTAAATTTTATTTATTTATTTTGAGAAGGAGAGCACAAGTGGGGAAAGGGCAAAGAGAGGGATGGAGGGAGAGAGAATCCCAAGCAGGCTCTGCACCACCAGCACAGAGCTGGTTGCAGGGCTCAAACCCACACACTGCAAGATCTTGACCTGAGCTGAAGTCAGACATTTAACCAACTGAGCCACGTGGGTGCTCCTACACAAAATTTTCTCTAAGTATCACTGGTTTGAATTGGTGTAATGGGTGTATATCAATTTGGGAAAATGTTGCTACATAAAGTGTGGTCCTTGTGCCAGTGGCATGAACATCAACTGAGAGTTTGGTTGAACTGCAGAATCTCAGGCCATAACTCAAATTTCTGTAATCAGAATCACTTAACAACATTTTAACAAGATCTCTGGCTAGTATGTATGTGCATTAACATTACAGAGACACTATATAAATAGTGGCATATAGATGTTATGATAACTTGATTATGTCACTATTTCAACATTTTCCTAAGAAGTATTTTAACACTAGAAAAATGTGATATATGGATTTCTGTATCTATATTTTTACATCTATATCTATGTAGAATAATTATTTTAATATCATAGCTACTGTGAAAGGTACAATTATAATATCAATAATATCAGATAACTATCTCACAACTTTTATTCGTTTGATTCAGGACATAGTAAATGTTTTTATCATGTCTATGAGGCTCATTGAACATGTAGAATCAACTAATCAGCAAGTATTTATTGGATATTTGTTCTGAGGTGATATTTTTCTAGATCCTAAACAATTAGATAAAGTTTATAAGACTTAAATTTTGATTTTTATGTTATTTCCTGTCAGGCATTATATCCTTCTGAAGGCAGGGATAAGTTTATTTACCAATAAAATTACATTAATGATACCTGAATAAAATAATGAAAGGTTAATATACAAAAAAAAACTCAACCTTTTACATTATAAAGAACTTAATGATATTTCAACAAAATTCATAAAAATCTTGGTAATGAAAATATTAAAAATTAATGTACAAAAATAGAGGAAAAGGAGGATGTATTTTTCTATGGTTAACAAATGTTATTATACACAAGTATTAAGTCATATTATATGTAAGTATTGTAAAATATTTCATTACACCATTGGACCTAATGTATTAAAAACTGTTCTGTGAATATCAGCACAAAAGACCCTCAGTATTGCACTATATGTACTATTTTAAGTTCTTAGGATCTCAATTAGATAGCTTTTTTGCAATTAACTTCCATGACTGGTTAAATTGTAATTATTAAATTGCACTTCTCATTAAGAACATACTAATTTCCAATGAGATGTAGTTTAGATTTGGTTTCACTTGATAGGATTTAATTCAAAAACACTGATTGGTAATTAAAGACATTGCTCTGTATATGGAGCAGAACACTGTAACTGAAGGTTCTCTGTCTTCTTTCTCTAATTTCTTTCCCCTTTCCTTAGAGGGAATTATTTTATCTTTATGTAAAACAGATCCACATAAAAATGTTTATAGACTGTGATGGAATTCAAACTATACTAAACAGAAAATAAACATGTTGTGTGATGTTTGTACCACATCTAAAATACAATGCCACTTTTTTTCTTAAATTAATATTTGTTTTTGTCCTTATTGAAGCATTGTCATTCTGAGCAGGAGGTGCCCAGGTTTTAGATAAAATTATTGAAAGAATAGAGAAGAGTTAAAAGTCCCTTCCAGCAATGACTGATTTAAACTTTATAACCTTTCCATTCTGGCAATGGTAGTGGGGGAAAGAAAGTTCAAGAGGGCCTATAACTGCAATTACAGTGGTTTGAGCTTGGCACCAAAGTCATTCCCTGAATCATAGTTTACAGTTTTCAAGAATGCAATTAAATTCCTAAAGTAGCTCATGGAATGAACACTGTAAACAATGGTTGTATGTATTAAGTGGTCATTATTTGGCAGTAAATAGCTATTGTAGTTAAATGAAATCACAGTAATGTCACTGAAATATACATTTCCTCATTGTATTTACCAATTGGAGAGAAACATATTTATAAACTTAATTATAGATAAGAATGGTGTTTTGGGAGCAAACTATGTGTTTCCCCACTTACGCTTAATATTCAATACCTTGCATTATACCTTGAAGAGAATGCTAACTTTTTTTTTTTTTTCACATTTGAACTCCCTTTTGGTGTTAACTCAAAGGTCACTTTGATGGGGTCTTCCCTGACTACATTATTAAAAACTGAAGAGGAGGGACATTAATATGCTGGAATAGGAAGCCCTGGACTCTTCTTCCCATCCCACTACACCTCAATATACCAATTCAACAGCAATTCAATATTCAATTTCCTTTGTGAAAAATCCAGAAACTAGCTAACGAGATCCTGCACTCTAGAAAAGTGTCAAATCAGCAACATCAAAAGTGGTAGGAAAAGTGGAAGCACCCCCTCAACAAAATCCACAACCTAACACAGTGCCATATGATTGGGAGGGAAGCCCCAGCTCCCATCTTTCTGAGAATTGAAGGTGTTGGACTATACATCTAATTCCCCAATTTGTCTGGATACTACCTTAGGTTCTGCATTTTATCTCACCTGTGTCAGAGTTGATGGGGCCCGGTATAGTCTCTTAAGGGCTAAACACTAATATAAATATATATCTATATATATCTATATGTATCTATATATCTATATATCTATTTGTGTGTGTGTATATATCACATACATACTAATATATACATTTATATGTATGCTATATATACTATATACTATGTATACACTGTACAATATATACCATATATTTTTTTTTAATTTTTTTTAAAATTTATTTATTTATTTTTGGGACAGAGAGAGACAGAGCATGAATGGGGGAGGGGCAGAGAGAGAGGGAGACACAGAATCGGAAACAGGCTCCAGGCTCTGAGCCATCAGCCCAGAGCCTGACGCGGGGCTCGAACTCACGGACCGCGAGATAGTGACCTGGCTGAAGTCGGACGCTTAACCGACTGCGCCACCCAGGCGCCCCTATACTATATATTATACTATATATACACACTATAAATATATTTGCCACACATATATACTATATATAATATACATACGTACTGCATTTAATATGCATATACATTGATATACACACCAATAATGAACTATATGAAATTAAGACAGTTGAATTTATGATAGCATCAAAAAGAATAAAATACTTAAGAATAAACTATTAAACACTGATGAAAGAAATGAAGAAAACATTAATAAATGGACAGATATTCTGTGTTCATGGATTGGATGACTTAGTATTGTTAAAATGTCCCTAGTACCCAAAGTGGCCTACAGATTTAATATAATCCCTATCACAATCCCAGGGACATTTTTTTTTTACAGAAATGAAATTCATATGGAACCAGAAAAGACCCCGAATATCTAAAACAATTTTGAAAAAGAAAAACTAAGCTGGAGACATCACATTTCCTGATTGCAAAATATATTACAGAGCTATGGTAATTAAAGCAGTACAATACTGGCATAAAGATAGACATACAAACCAATGGAATGACATAGAGAGCCCAGAAATATCCACACGTATAGGGTCAACTGATATTTTTAAGGGTGCCAAGAATGCACAACGGAGAAGGGATACATAGACTCCAATAAATGGTAGTAGGAAATTTGTAGATCCACATGTAAAGGAAAGATATTAATCCCTTATCTTTCACCATACCCCAAAATCAATTCAATATGGATTAAAGATTTAAACATAAGAGCTGAAACTATAAAACTCCTAGAAGAAAATTTAGGG
The DNA here is from genome assembly GCF_028018385.1 of Neofelis nebulosa. Taxonomy (NCBI): domain Eukaryota; kingdom Metazoa; phylum Chordata; class Mammalia; order Carnivora; family Felidae; genus Neofelis; species Neofelis nebulosa. The sequence continues at coordinate 74,460,004 of NC_080782.1, forward strand.
AAAAAACTCTCTGACAGTGGTCTTCGCAATAATTTTATGGATATGACACCTAAGACCCAGGCAAAAAACAAAACAAAACAAAACAAACAAACAAACAAACAAAACGCAAGTGTAATTACATCAAACAAAAAAGCCTCGCACTGCAAAGGAAACAATGGAAGGAATGAAAGGGTGATCTACAGAATGGAAGAAAATATTTGCAAACTATATATCTGATAAGGTGTTTATTTCCAAAATATATAAGGAACTCTGACAATTCTATAACAAAAGCATTAATGACCTGATTAAAGTATGGGTAAAGAGTTGAATAAACATTTCTCAGAGTAGACCTACAAATGGCTAATAAGTATGTGAAAAGATACTTTGAATACTAATCATCAGGGAAATGAAAATCAAAACCAACAGGATATCACTTCACACCAACTAGGATAGTTGATATTAACAAAGGTAAGACATCAAGTATTGGTCAGGTTGTGGCAAAATTTGAACTCTTGTACACACAGAGGAGGGGAGGTGATGTAAAGACAGACTCAAAGATTGGAGTGATGTGGCTACAAACCAAGGAATGCTAAGAATTTCCAGCAGTCACCAGAAACAAGCAGAGTTATGGAACAGATTCTCCCTCAGCCTCTAGAATGAACCAACTATGTCAGTGCTTTGACTTCAAACTTCTAGTCTCCAGAAACATGAGAAAATAAATTTCTGTTGTTTTAAGCCACCAAGTTTGTGCTTGTTATAGCAGCCTCAGGAAACTAACAAAAGCCCTTAGCATCATCCTTGTAAGAGATAAATTTGTTGAGTAACAGTAAAAGAGTCATCCACAAAGTTAAAAATCTCTAAAATGCTTACACTATAATGTGAATATTAAAAACTGTTTTGCTACTTAACAAAAGTGACCTAACAATGACCAAAACTGATAAGCAACAATTTGGAAGTCAAAACTACCACATCCATCCATTGCAGGAAAGAAAAAGTTTAACCTATTCTTCCTATAAAGTTCATGTCTACATGGTAACTATTGATGTTATAAATAGTGACCAAATTACACACAGGAAAATAGGTCCTCATTGTATGCCTGCTTGTATACATATACAAATATTAAGCATATACATGCTTGAGAATATGCTTATACACTCAGAAGCATAATTATGTGTATATATATGTGTATAGTAATATATTAAAAAGATGTTTAATACATTAACAAGATATTTAGGAACTTCGGAAATTGGCATGTCCCTTTCTACTGTTGTGTAACATAATTTCATATTATTTCTTTTAATTATCTCAGTAAGTAGAGATATATTTGTTTTCTTCATTATCATCTGCGTTCATTATTTAAACATAATACATACATAATACATTTAGGGAATTTCTCTTTATGCTTTTACTTTCTTCCCATAACTAAGCAACATTCCTGAAAAAAAAGGATAAAATTAAAGAAAAACAAACAAACAAAAAAGAATATAGATGGATCCAATGTCCCAAGCTTCTAAGTGCTGAGTCTCTCAAAGCTTCAGAAGTGGTTTTCATTGAGAGCAGCTCTTTCTTGCATATTTAATAGTTTTGATTTAATATGAAGGTCAGAGTTGGGCCACAGTCTTAAAAAGGCAGCACAGATGTGTTATTTATAGACCCTTGGTGTTGGAACTGCTTTTCAAAGTAACCTAAAGGTGCATTTCTTGAACAATAAGTCCCATGTATAAATTAGTTGAACTTAGAGTCAGAACACTCAACATTACTGGAGAGGAACTTCCAGAAGCCCAAGTATAGAATGCTCACAGTGCTTTGCCTATAATAAAGCATTGCCTAAGAAATTTTAGTTTACTGAACTAATGATGTATTGAAAATAATAATCTACCAATCTGGGAAATAGTTGTATTCTTGATGGTTCTTAGAGACTGCCACTATGTGCCACAGATATCACTCTCACAAACATGTGAACATCCTCTAGGTGGCAGATATCCTCACAATTTTAAATTTTACTTAATATTAATTTCCTTAGATTTATTTTAAGTTAACAGTAGGACAATTTACTTAGGACAGTGTGGATTACAATTTTAAGATAAGCCCATTTTGGACAGTATATTGAAATGACACTCAGGTAGACAATTTATCTAGCAGATAATTTAGGAAACAGTTAACAGACCCACCTACCAAGCAGAATAGAGAGAAAAAGTGTGGGGTGGGGGAAAGATGGAGAGATGGTTACATATATGAACATATTCTAACATCTCTTTCTAACATATGCTGAATCAGACTATCTATTTGTGGTATAAGAAATAAAATATTTTTTTATAAACTCCCTGAGTTACTGCGACATAGCCAGGTAGTTAGTTTGGCAGCACTCTATGAGGTGATGTTAACATGCTGGTGATCGAGATATTAATTCATTAAAACTGGCACTAAACATGACAATTTAATGGAAAGACTGAATGAAATTACTTAACAGTGTTCCCGAGCCTGTCATCCTCTTCTCCCTCCCAGAGATCACACTGACACCTGACTGCCAGAATCATCCTTCCCAACATCCAGCTTGTTAAGATTTGGCCCTTTTGCACAACTGCTGTTTTTGGTCCTACAAATTGGAGATAAATAGTCACTGGTAGGTATCTATTGTTTTAAAGTTGATTTATTTGTTGACAAAATGTCTTTTGTATACTATTTTGTTTAAAATGATTAAAACAAAAAATTTTGATTAAAGTACAAAATTCAACCACTGATAAAGCAGACCTATGTCATGAACCCATTTATCATTTAAGTGTGAATTATCACCAGAAGCCATTGCATATGTGATTGTGAAATACTACTGAGAAATAAGTTGGCTATTCTTGCGCTGCAAGACTAATGAAGGGTAGCATATCACCAAGCCACAAAACATGCCTAACCACTTATCTGGCACTTGTATCTGCTCCTTCTTAGTTTTGGTCACTATCCCTAACCCACTGCTGTAACTTCTTTTTTTTTTTTTTTTTTTTTTTTAATTTTTTTTTTAACGTTTATTTATTTTTGAGACAGAGAGAGACAGAGCATGAGCGGGGGAGGGTCAGAGAGAGAGGGAGACACGGAATCAGAAGCAGGCTCCAGACTCTGAGCTGTCAGCACAGAGCCCGATGCGGGGCTCAAACTCACGGACTGTGAGATCATGACCTGAGCTGAAGTCGGACGCTTAACCGACCAAGCCACCCAGGCGCCCCCCAAGCCACCCAGGCGCCCCAACTGCTGTAACTTCTAATATTTGGTTAAAAACAACACAACAGCAAGAGGAACAATAATGCCAATAATGTCTTCTTCCTTATTAAAAAAAAAGTTTTTAAGTAATAGAAATTTGCATTTTGAAGCTTACAAAATTTCAGGGTATATTCTAACTACTGAGAATCTACTTTATTGTAAATCTCTTGTATTGGATAGCCATAGAGTAGATGACAATTTTTGTTGAGAAATTTTAATAATCTTTATAATAATGTTTAGAGTTTATAATAAATATAAGCTGGGACCTAGTTTATACCAAGTCTTCTCTGAGGAGTGATATTAAACTAGAGACAATAAGAAAGAATGAGGAGACAGCATTATACATAGATGGAAAAGCAAGAGGTTATCAGTCAGAATTGCTGTTGAGTAACAGTACTAAAATATTGAAAATATTATAAATGTTAACTTATTTTTTTCAGATACTACAGTTTGTGGGTAGGAAATAAATGGAATGGGTTCTTCATACATGTTCAAAAATTGTACGGAACTTAGGTATTCATGATTTGCAGTCTTTTCCCCATGGTGATCATTTTCCTCACACATTCCAAACATGGAAAGGGCTGAGGGAAAGAAGGTGGAAGCATGAACCAATTGTATTTTTTTTTATAAGTAGATGGATCCATCAGGTTTCTACATCTACACCTTTGTTTAGTATTCTGTTACATGTTTATTCATAACAGCAAAGGTGGTTACAAACACAAATACCATCTACTTAGGATGGTAGGACCTTAAGAAGAAACCATTATCAGTTGGAGACAAAAAATATCTGCATTGTCTCTACTCAAAGTATATTGTGGGTAGATTTGTGAGTCACCATTCCTCATCCTTCTTATCCTCTGTTGTTGATTCAAGTTCCTCTCTCCTTTCATTCAAATCAACATGCTGATATGTCCTGTTATCATTAATAGTTTTAAATTATACTGCATTGTTGTCCAAGATCCTCTGCCAGACTCTGCCTAGTAAACATGTTCAAAAGTATTGTCTTCATTTTCTGGATCCACCATTTCTCTTCCCTTTTTCTCTTCTAACATTTCTCCACCAATTAACTTAGCTTCCTCTCCAGCATTTCACTGAAATTACTCTTGCCAAGATCACAAAGACCTCATGTTACCATATCCACTGGATTCACTCCTATCATTTCAGTGAGAGAGAAACAGAGTTTGACTGAGTTGGCCACTTTGTTCTTAAAATTTTCTTTTCTGAGCTTCCTTTACAATAAACCTTTTTTAAAAATATAATTTATTGTCAAGTTTGCTAACATACAGTGTATACAGTGTGTTCTTGGCTTCAGGAGTAGATTCCTATGATTCATCACTTACATACCACACTCAGTGCTCATCCCAATAAGTGCCCTCCTCAATGCCCATAACCCATTTTCCCCCCTCCCGTGCCCCCCCAACAAAGCTCAGTTTGTTCTCTGTATTTAAGAATCTCTTATGATTTGCCTCTCTCTCTGTTTGAAACTATTTTTTTTTTCCCATCTTCTTCCTCTGTGGTCTTAAGTTTCTCAAATTCCACATTTGAGTGAAAACATGATATCTGGCTTTCTCTGACTGATTTCACTTAGCATAATACCCTCCAGTTCCGTCCACATTGCTGCAAATGGCAAGATTTCATTCTTTCTCATTGCCAAGTAGTATGCCATTGTATATATAAATCACAACTTCTTTATCCATTCATCAGCTGATGGGCATTCATTCAGGCTCTTTCCATAATTTGGCTATTGTTGAAAGTGCTGCTATAAACTTTGGAGTACATGTGCCCCTATGAATCAGCACTCCTGTATTATTTGGATAAATTCCTAGTTGTCTTATTGCTGGGTTGTAGGGTAATTCTATTTTAAAATTTTGAGGAACCTCCACACTGTTTTCCAGAGTGGCTGCACCAGTTTGCATTCCCACCAACAGTGCAAGAGGGTTCCCATAATTGTTTATTTTAGGCAGCATTCCATAAACCTGACCCTTGTAAGTGGAATGGCTCAGTGCTACCCAGTAGGGAGCCTAACTCTTATCTCTTTTTTCTATTTTCTTTCATCTATTCATGTAGTATTAAATCTCAGCTGAAGGTTGGTTAATCCCAAGTGTCTTTTCTACTGAATCATTGACTAACATATCTAACTGGTTACATGTTCCTTTGGTGTACCATTTTTCACAGCTTTGGCAAATGCTCTTAGTTTTACCGCGAGACTGCATATTCTCATACAGTTGTAGATCTGCCATTCTCACTCCATATGTTAAGTCATATCACATTCACTTTTAATTATCAACTATTTCCTCAAAATTCTTTGGTGAGTTCTCTTTACAAGCTTTTGCAGAGCTGCTCCTACCATCTCTTAAGAATTCTTGACATATGGTAATTCCATAAGTCAATCCAAGGATATACATGTACCAGAACAAAATATCTAAATCAATATTTTCAATAATTACATATAATTACATACCAAATTACATACAAAAATTACATACAATAATTTGATCATATTAGTGACCAACTGTAAAAGAAAAATCGTTCTTTGTTTTGGAAGACATTGTGTTTATCTCAACATGTTTCTTACCTACTAGTTTTAATCCAAGACTAAAAACAATTTTTAAAAAATTACAGCATCCCAACATAAGTTAGTAGAACAAACAAGGTTGAAAAATAATTCGGAAGAGCAAGGGAACAGTGGAGCAGGAAAATGGGGATTTCATCTTCTACCACAAACATGGCAAGACAACAATACTGTATTATATCTTATGCAATTCACTCTGAAGTCTAGAAGAATAGATCTTTCACAGCTAAAGATATATGGGGAAAGCCACAGCAAGAAGGGCAGGAGGAAACACAATTGGAAACAAAAATCTTAGTGTGGCAACTCATAAACAGGAGGGATATCACAGGTGCAGAGGTTTTCCTTGAGGAAAGAGAGGATCAAGTCCCAAACCTGGAAACCTGCACAACAAAGATGTTCTCCCATAAAATCTGGCTTTGAAAATCAGTAGACATTAACTCTGGGACAGCCAAAGGGCTATAGGAAACAGAGACTGTTCTTAAAGGGTCAGCATGCTGTATTATTTGGTCCAAGACTCAGCACAGAAGCATAGGGGAAGGGAAGAAAAAATAAATTATAAGCAGAGAGGGAGGCAAACCATAAGAGACTCCTAAACACAGAGAGCATTCTGAGGGTTGATGGGGATGGGGGGTTGGAGGGGTGAGGAAAATGGGTGATGGGCATGGAGGAGGGAACTTGTTGGGATGAACACTTGGTGTTGTATATAAGTGATGAATCACAGGAATCTACTCCCAAAGCCAAGCCTACACTGTATACATTCTATATTAGCTAACTTGACAATAAGTTAATTTAGAAAAAGGAATACAAAACAACAATAACAAAAGCAACAGTTTTAAAAGTGTCTGGAGGGGCGCCTGGGTGGCGCAGTCGGTTGAGCGTCCGACTTCAGCCAGGTCACGATCTCGCGGTCCGTGAGTTCGAGCCCCGCGTCAGGCTCTGGGCTGATGGCTCGGAGCCTGGGGCCTGTTTCCGATTCTGTGTCTCCCTCTCTCTCTGCCCCTCCCCCGTTCATGCTCTGTCTCTCTCTGTCCCAAAAATAAAAATAAAAAACGTTGAAAAAAAAATTAAAAAAAAAAAATAATAAAAGTGTCTGGGTTATACATGGGATAGATTTACTAACTAATTTTGGAGTGTGTATTGGAGAGGCAGGGATCTGTAGGAGCTTTCTTTAGGAACAGTTCCTGGTGGGTGCAATTATTCTTACCTTCCTTCAACGTAGCTGACCAGATGTTTTCAAGAGCCATTCTGAGATCCTCTGATCAACCTTGCTAGCGCCACCCACCCCATCCAGCATTCTTGCACCTGACAAGCATCCTTCCAAAGTGATTCCCACTTCATCACACAGAAAGGAAGCCTTGGTCAAGACCTGTATCCCCCCAAAAAACTCCTGCCCTGCCTTACCCAGGAGGAAGCTTCAGTCATGACTAGGTCCCCTCCAAAGCAACTTCTTCATCCCCAGCTCAACAATACCAACTAGAGTTGGGCCTGTTAGCTAAACACACTGAGGCCAGCTCTGCTTACAAGTGCATTCACACTAGTTGCAGCCACTCACTACAGCCAGGTGGGCTGGAGGCCAGCCCAAATCATAATATACCCAGAACAGTTATAGTTCAGTCACAACAGGAAGGCTCATGAAGTCCACAGTGGGGGATACACTGGAACACCTGTTACTGATGGCTAGTGGAGTTTGCACTATTGGGTCCCATGTGATGCCTTCTAAATAAGACCACTATTTTCAAGACCAGGAGATGTAAGCGACTAACCTAATACATAGGAACACATACAGAGTCACACAAAAAGACAAAACAGAGGAATATGTTCCAAATAAAAGACAAAACCTCAGTGGGGGGAGGGGAGGACTACATAAAACCGAATAATCAGTCTACCTAATAGTACAAAATAATGGTCATAAAGATACTTGCCAGACTTGAAAGAACAGTAGAGGAACTCAGAATTTTAATAAAGAGAAAGAAAACTTAAAAAAAAATAGAATCAGAGCTGAGGAATAAAATAACTGAAATGAAAAAACTACATTAGAGGAATCAACAACAGATTCAGAAGAATGGATCAGTGATCCAGAAAACAGAAGTGGAACGTATCCAACTTAAACAGCAGAAAGAATAAAGAATTTCCAAAAAATGAAGACAGATTAAGAGACAACTGGGACAACATCAAGCACATTAATGTTTGCATTACAGAAGTTCCAGAAGAAGAGAGAGATAGGAGCAGAAAACCTAAATAAAGAAATAATGGCTGAAAACTTCCCTAACATGTGGAAAGAAACAAACATCCAGGTCTAGGAAACACAGAGAGCCCTATACAAGATGTACCAAAGGAGGTGTACATCCAGACATATAACAATTAAATTTTCAAAAATTAAAGATAAACAAAATCTTAAAAGTAATAAGAGAAAAGCAAACAGTTACATACAAAGGAAAACCCAGGAGGCTATCAGGTGATTTTTTTGCAGTAACTTCAGGTCAGAATACATGATATATTCAAAGGGCTGTTTACTTGGCAATCAAAAAGAATGAAATCTTGCCATTTGCAACTATGTGGATGGAACTAGAGGATATTGTGCTAGGGGAAATTAGAGAAAGAAGTATCATATGACTTCACTCATATAAGGACTTTACAATAAAAAACAGATGAACATAAGGGAAGGGAAGCAAAAATAATATAAAAACAGGGAGGGGTACAAAACATAAGAGACTCTTAAATACAGAGAACAAACAGAGGGTTACTGGAGGGGTTGTGTGAGGGGGGATGGGCTAAATGGATAAGGAGCATTAGGGAATCTACTCTGAAATCATTGTTGCACTATATGCTAACTAACTTGGATGTACATTAAAAATAAATAAATTATAAAAGAAAAAAAGGCTTAAAGGAAAGAACCTACAACCCCAAATACTCTACCTAATAAGATAATCATTCAGAATTGAAGGGAAGATAGAGTCCCAGACAAACAAAATTTAAAGGAGTTCGTCACCACTAAACAAGTCTTATAAGAAATGTTATGGGGAGTTCCGGAAGATGGCGGCGTAGGAGGACGCTGGGCTCACCGCGCGTCCTGCTGATCACTTAGATTCCACCTACACCTGCCTAAAGAACCCAGAAAACCGCCAGAGGATTAGCAGAACGGAGTCTCCGGAGCCAAGCGCAGATGAGAGGCCCACGGAAGAGGGTAGGAAGGGCGGCGAGGCGGTGCGCGCTCCACGGACTGGCGGGAGGGAGCCGGGGCGGAGGGGCGGCTCCCCGGCCAAGCAGAGCCCCCCAGTCGGGCTGCCAAAAGCGGAGGGGCCAGACGGACTGTGTTCCGACAGCAAGCGCGACTTAGCGTCTGGGAGGTCAGAAGTTAACAGCTCTGCTCAGAAAGCAGGAAGGCTGGAGGACAAAGGGAGGGAGAGCTGCTGAGCCCCCGGACGGACGGCAGAGCTCAGCTTGGCGGGGAACAAAGGCGCTCGCCAGCGCCATCTCCCCCGCCCATCCCCCAGCCAAAATCCCAAAGAGAACCAGTTCCTGCCAGGGAACTTGCTCGCTCCGCGCAAACACCCAACTCTGTGCTTCTGCGGAGCCAAACCTCCGGCAGCGGATCTGACTCCCTCCCGCTGCCACAGGGCCCCTCCTGAAGTGGATCACCTAAGGAGAAGCGAGCTAAGCCTGCCCCTCCCGCCCCCGTGCACCTTGCCTACCCACCCCAGCTAATACGCCAGCTCCCCAGCACCACAAGCCTGGCAGTGTGCAAGTAGACCAGACGGGCCACACCACCCCACAGTGAATCCCGCCCCTAGGAGAGGGGAAGAGAAGGCACACACCAGTCTGACTGTGGCCCCAGCGGTGGGCTGGGGGCAGACATCAGGTCGGACTGCGGCCCCGCCCACCAACTCCAGTTATACACCACAGCACGGGGGAAGTGCCCTGCGGGTCCTCACCACTCCAGGGACTATCCAAAATGACCAAACGGAAGAATTCCCCTCAGAAGAATCTCCAGGAAATAACAACAGCTAATGAACTGATCAAAAAGGATTTAAATAATATAACAGAAAGTGAATTTAGAATAATAGTCATAAAATTAATCGCTGGGCTTGAAAACAGTATACAGGACAGCAGAGAATCTCTTGCTACAGAGATCAAGGGACTAAGGAACAGTCACGAGGAGCTGAAAAACGCTTTAAACGAAATGCAAAACAAAATGGAAACCACCACGGCTCGGATTGAAGAGGCAGAGGAGAGAATAGGTGAACTAGAAGATAAAGTTATGGAGAAAGAGGAAGCTGAAAGAAAGAGAGATTAAAAAATCCAGGAGTATGAGGGGAAAATTAGAGAACTAAGTGATACACTAAAAAGAAATAATATACGCATAATTGGTATCCCAGAGGAGGAAGAGAGAGGGAAAGGTGCTGAAGGGGTACTTGAAGAAATTATAGCTGAGAACTTCCCTGAACTGGGGAAGGAAAAAGGCATTGAAATCCAAGAAGCACAGAGAACTCCCTTCAGACGTAACTTGAATCGATCTTCTGCACGACATATCATAGTGAAACTGGCAAAATACAAGGATAAAGAGAAAATTCTGAAAGCAGCAAGGGATAAACGTGCCCTCACATATAAAGGGAGACCTATAAGACTCGTGACTGATCTCTCCTTTGAAACTTGGCAGGCCAGAAAGGCTTGGCACGATATCTTCAGTGTGCTAAACAGAAAAAATATGCAGCCGAGAATCCTTTATCCAGCAAGTCTGTCATTTAGAATAGAAGGAGAGATAAAGGTCTTCCCAAACAAACAAAAACTGAAGGAATTTGTCACCACGAAACCAGCCCTACAAGAGATCCTAAGGGGGATCCTGTGAGACAAAGTACCAGAGACATCACTACAAGCATAAAACATACAGACATCACAATGACTCTAAACCCGTATCTTTCTATAATAACACTGAATGTAAATGGATTAAATGCGCCAACCAAAAGACATAGGGTATCAGAATGGATAAAAAAACAAGACCCATCTATTTGCTGTCTACAAGAGACTCATTTTAGATCTGAGGACACCTTTAGATTGAGAGTGAGGGGATGGAGAACTATTTATCATGCTACTGGAAGCCAAAAGAAAGCTGGAGTAGCCATACTTATATCAGACAAACTAGACTTTAAATTAAAGGCTGTAACAAGAGATGAAGAAGGGCATTATATAATAATTACAGGGTCTATCCATCAGGAAGAGCTAACAATTATAAATGTCTATGCGCCAAATACCGGAGCCCCCAGATATATAAAACAGTTACTCATAAACATAAGCAACCTTATTGATAAGAATGTGGTCATTGCAGGGGACTTTAACACACCACTTACAGAAATGGATAGATCATCTAGACACACAGTCAATAAAGAAACAAGGGCCCTGAATGATACATTGGATCAGATGGACTTGACAGATATATTTAGAACTCTGCATCCCAAAGCAACAGAATATACTTTCTTCTCGAGTGCACATGGAACATTCTCCAAGATAGATCATATACTGGGTCACAAAACAGCCCTTCATAAGTTTACAAGAATTGAAATTATACCATGCATACTTTCAGACCACAATGCTATGAAGCTTGAAATCAACCACAGGAAAAAGTCTGGAAAACCTCCAAAAGCATGGAGGTTAAAGAACACCCTACTAACGAATGAGTGGGTCAACCAGGCAATTAGAGAAGAAATTAAAAAATATATGGAAACAAACGAAAATGAAAATACAACAATCCAAACTCTTTGGGACGCAGCGAAGGCAGTCCTGAGAGGAAAATACATTGCAATCCAGGCCTATCTCAAGAAACAAGAAAAATCCCAAATACAAAATCTAACAGCACACCTAAAGGAAATAGAAGCAGAACAGCAAAGGCAGCCTAAACCCAGCAGAAGAAGAGAAATCATAAAGATCAGAGCAGAAATAAACAATATAGAATCTAAAAAAACTGTAGAGCAGATCAACGAAACCAAGAGTTGGTTTTTTGAAAAAATAAACAAAATTGACAAACCTCTAGCCAGGCTTCTCAAAAAGAAAAGGGAGATGACCCAAATAGATAAAATCATGAATGAAAATGGAATGATTACAACCAATCCCTCAGAGATACAAACAATTATCAGGGAATACTATGAAAAATTATATGCCAACAAATTGGACAACCTTGAAGAAATGGACAAATTCCTAAACACCCACACTCTTCCAAAACTCAATCAGGAGGAAATAGAAAGCTTGAACAGACCCATAACCAGCGAAGAAATTGAATCGGTTATCAAAAATCTCCCAACAAGTAAGAGTCCAGGACCAGATGGCTTCCCAGGGGAGTTCTACCAGACGTTTAAAGCAGAGATAATACCTATCCTTCTCAAGCTATTCCAAGAAATAGAAAGGGAAGGAAAACTTCCAGACTCATTCTATGAAGCCAGTATTACTTTGATTCCTAAACCAGACAGAGACCCAGTAAAAAAAGAGAACTACAGGCCAATATCCCTGATGAATATGGATGCAAAAATCCTCAATAAGATACTAGCAAATCGAATTCAACAGCATATAAAAAGAATTATTCACCATGATCAAGTGGGATTCATTCCTGGGATGCAGGGCTGGTTCAACATTCGCAAATCGATCAACGTGATACATCACATTAACAAAAAAAAAGAGAAGAACCATATGATCCTGTCAATCGATGCAGAAAAGGCCTTTGACAAAATCCAGCACCCTTTCTTAATAAAAACCCTTGAGAAAGTCGGGATAGAAGGAACATACTTAAAGATCATAAAAGCCATTTATGAAAAGCCCACAGCTAACATCATCCTCAATGGGGAAAAACTGAGAGCTTTTTCCCTGAGATCAGGAACACGACAGGGATGCCCACTCTCACCGCTGCTGTTTAATATAGTGCTGGAAGTTCTAGCATCAGCAATCAGACAACAAAAGGAAATCAAAGGCATCCAAATTGGCAAAGATGAAGTCAAGCTTTCGCTTTTTGCAGATGACATGATATTATACATGGAAAATCCGATAGACTCCACCAAAAGTCTGCTAGAACTGATACATGAATTCAGCAAAGTTGCCGGATACAAAATCAATGTACAGAAATCAGTTGCATTCTTATACACTAACAATGAAGCAACAGAAAGACAAATAAAGAAACTGATCCCATTCACAATTGCACCAAGAAGCATAAAATACCTAGGAATAAATCTAACCAAAGATGTAAAAGATCTGTATGCTGAAAACTATAGAAAGCTTATGCAGGTAATTGAAGAAGATATAAAGAAATGGAAAGACATTCCCTGCTCATGGATTGGAAGAATAAATATTGTCAAAATGTCAATACTACCCAAAGCTATCTACACATTCAACGCAATCCCAATCAAAATTGCACCAGCATTCTTCTCGAAACTAGAACAAGCAATCCTAAAATTCATATGGAACCACAAAAGGCCCCGAATAGCCAAAGTAATTTTGAAGAAGAAGACCAAAGCAGGAGGCATCACAATCCCAGACTTTAGCCTCTACTACAAAGCTGTCATCATCAAGACAGCATGGTATTGGCATAAAAACAGACACATAGACCAATGGAATCGAATAGAAACCCCAGAACTAGACCCACAAACGTATGGCCAACTCATTTTTGACAAAGCAGGAAAGAACATCCAATGGAAAAAAGACAGTCTCTTTAACAAATGGTGCTGGGAGAACTGGACAGCAACATGCAGAAGGTTGAAACTAGACCACTTTCTCACACCATTCACAAAAATAAACTCAAAATGGATAAAGGACCTGAATGTGAGACAGGAAACCATCAAAACCTTAGAGGAGAAAGCAGGAAAAGACCTCTCTGACCTCAGCCGTAGCAATCTCTTACTCGGCACATCCCCAAAGGCAAGGGAATTAAAAGCAAAAGTGAATTAGTGGGACCTTATGAAGATAAAAAGCTTCTGCACAGCAAAGGAAACAACCAACAAAACTAAAAGGCAACCAACGGAATGGGAAAAGATATTTGCAAATGACACATCGGACAAAGGGCTAGTATCCAAAATCTATAAAGAGCTCATCAAACTCCACACCCGAAAAACAAATAACCCAGTGAAGAAATGGGCAGAAAACATGAATAGACACTTCTCTAAAGAAGACATCCGGATGGCCAACAGGCACATGAAAAGATGTTCAACGTCGCTCCTCATCAGGGAAATACAAATCAAAACCACACTCAGATACCACCTCACGCCAGTCAGAGTGGCCAAAATGAAGAAATCAGGAGACTATAGATGCTGGAGAGGATGTGGAGAGACGGGAACCCTCTTGCACTGTTGGTGGGAATGCAAATTGGTGCAGCCGCTCTGGAAAGCAGTGTGGAGGTTCCTCAGAAAATTAAAAATAGACCTACCCTATGACCCAGCAATAGCACTGCTAGGAATTTATCCAAGGGATACAGGAGTACTGATGCATAGGGGCACTTGTACCCCAATGTTTATAGCAGCACTCTCAACAATAGCCAAATTATGGAAAGAGCCTAAATGTCCATCAACTGATGAATGGATAAAGAAATTGTGGTTTATATACACAATGGAATACTACGTGGCAATGAGAAAGAATGAAATATGGCCTTTTGTAGCAACGTGGATGGAACTGGAGAGTGTGATGCTAAGTGAAATAAGCCATACAGAGAAAGACAGATACCATATGGTTTCACTCTTATGTGGATCCTGAGAAACGTAACAGAAACCCATGGGGGAGGGGAAGGGAAAAAAAAAAAAAAAAGAGGTTAGAGTGGGAGAGAGCCAAAGCATAAGAGACTGTTAAAAACTGAGAACAAACTGAGGGTTGATGGGGGGTGGGAGGGAGGGCAGGGTGGGTGATGGGTATTGAGGAGGGCACCTTTTGGGATGAGCACTGGGTGTTGTATGGAAACCAATTTGACAGTAAATTTCATATATTAAAAAATAAATAAATAAATAAATAAATAAAAAAAAAAAAAAAAAAAAAGAAATGTTATGGGTGGGGCGGGTGCCTGGGTGGCTCAGTTGGTTGAGCATCCGACTTCAGCTCAGGTCATGATCTCAGGGTCTGTGAGTTCAAGCCCCGTGTCGGGCTGTGTGCTGACAACTCAGAGCCTGGAGCCTGCTTTGGATTCTGTGTCTCCCTCTCTCTCTGCCCCTCCCCTGCTCATGCTCTGTCTCTCTCTCTCTCTGTCAAAAATAATAAACATTAAAAAAAATTAAGAAAAAAGAAATGTTATAGGGACTTCTTTAAGCAGAAAATAAAAGGGAGTAAGTAGAAGTAAAAAAATCATAAGAGGAAAAAATTCACTGTAAAAGCAAACATATTGGTAGATCAAATGCTTATCAAGCTAGTATGAGGGTTAAAAGTCAAAAGTAGTAAAATGAATTATATCTACAACAATTAGTCAAGGGATATACCAAATAAAAATATGTAAAGTATGAGGTCATATACATAAAATGGGTAGGGCGAATAAATGTACTGCTTTTAGAATGTGTTTGAACTTCAACAACCATCAACCTAATATACAGACTGCTATACACATAGGTTATGATATATGATCCTCACTGAAACCAAAAATCAAAAACCTGTAATAGATACATAAAACAGAATGGCAAAGGAATCCAATCAGAACATTAAAGAGTCATCAAATGATAAGGGAAAAGAGAAAGAGAAGAAGAAACAGGAAAATTACACAAACAACTAGAAAACAATAAAATGGCAGTAAGTACATACTGATCAATAAATACTTTAAATGTAAATGGACTAAAGGTTCCAATCAAAAGACTTAGAGCGATTGAATGGATGAAAAATAAGACCCATCTATGTGCTGTCTACAAAAGACTCATTTCAGACCTAAAGACATACACACTAGAAGTGAAGGCATGAAAAATGATACTCCATGCAAATGGAAAAATACACGGTTCAATACTTGCATCAAACAAAATAGACTTTAAAACAAGTATTGTAACAACAGACAAAGAAGGGCATTGCATAATGATAAAGGGATAATCAAAAAAAAGGATCTTAAAGTTGTAAATACTTATGCACCCAACATAAGACCACCTAAATATAGAAAAAAAATATTAACAGACATAAAGTGAGAAACTGCAATAATACAGTAACCCTAGGGGACTTCAACACCTCACTTACATCAATGAATAGATCATCCATACAGAAAATTAATGAGAAAACAGTGGCTTTGAGTGACACATTAGACCAAATGAAATTTATACACACACACACACACACACACACACACACGCACAGAACAATCCATCTGAAAGCAAGAAAATACACATATTTTTTCAAGTGCACATAGAACATTCTCCAGTTACATCCCATGTTAGGTCACAAAACAAGTTCAGTAATTT
Source organism: Neofelis nebulosa (assembly GCF_028018385.1). Classification (NCBI taxonomy): domain Eukaryota; kingdom Metazoa; phylum Chordata; class Mammalia; order Carnivora; family Felidae; genus Neofelis; species Neofelis nebulosa. Next base: position 74,476,189 of record NC_080782.1, read on the forward strand.
AAGAATGAAATCATTCTAGGCATCTTTTCTGGCCACAATGTTATCAAACAAAAAATCAATCTCAAGAAAAAAAAAACTTGAAAAAACATAAACACATGGGGCTCAACAACATATTACCAAACAACCAGTAAGTGGATGAAGAAACTGAAGAAATCAAAAAATACCCTGAAAAATGAAAATGGAAAACAATTGTTCAAAATCTTTGGGACAGACTAAAAACAGATCAAACAGGGAAGTTTATATAACATTGGTCTATTTCAAGAAACTAGAAAAATCTCAAACAATCTAATAGCTAAAGGATTAGACAAAGAAAAAAAAGCCCAAAGTTAGTAGATGGAAGGAAATAATAAAGATCAGGGCAGAAATAAAAGAAATAGATGCTAAAAACAAAACAAACAACCAAAAACAATAGAAAAGATCGATAAAAAGAACTGGTTTTTTGAAAAAATATAACTGAAAAACCTTTAGTGAGACTCTTCAAGAAAAAAAGAGGATGCAAATAAATAAAATCAGAAGTGAAAGAGATGTTACAACTGATACTTCAGAAATACTACTTATAAAATTTTAAGGATAAGAAACTACTACAAAAAATTATCTACCAACAAACTGGACAACCTAGAAGAAATAGACAAATTCCTAGAAATATACAATCTTTCATGACTGATTCAGGAAGAAACAGAAAATCTGAACAGATAAGTAACTTAACAAAATTGAATCAGTAATCAATAAACTCCCAAAAAACTAAACTCCCGGACCAGACAGCTTCACACGTGAATTCTACCCAACACTTAAGAGTTAATACCTGTAATTCTCAAACTATTCCAAAAAAAGGAAAGAAAATAAAAAGAGAAGACAGTTATGCTTCCAGATTGATTCAACAGTTAGCATTACCCCGATACCAACACCAGATATATATAAAAAAAGAAAATTACAGACAATATCCCTGAAAATAAGATCCAAGAATCCTCATCAGAATATTAGCAAGCTGAATATAACAATACATAAAAAGATTATTCACCAGATCAAGTGGGATTTATTCCAGGGATGCAGGGATGGTTCATTAGCTATAAAACAATCAATGTGAGAATGTGATATGCCACATTAAAAATATGAAGGATAAAAACTACAATACTGTCTCAATAGATTCAGAAAACGCATTTGACAAAATTCAACCTCTCTTCATAATAAAAACTCTCAAGAAAGTGGGCTTAGAGGGAACATACCTCAACATAATAAAGGCCATATATGATAAACCCACACTGAACATATTTAATGGAAAAAAGTTTTACTTTTCCTCTAAGATTAGGAACAAGATGTATGTCTACTCTTGCCACTTTTATTCAACATAGTACTGGATTTTCTGTCCACAGCAATAAGACAAGATAAAGAAATAAAAGTCATCCAAATTGGTAAGGAAAAAATAAAACTTCCAGTTGTAGATGACTTGATTATATATATAGAAAATCCCAAAGACTACACTGAAAACTATTAGTACTAATAAATTCAGTAAAGTTGCAGGATACAAAATTCATCTACAGAAAACTGTTGCATTTCTATATACTAACAACAAAATAGGAGAAAGAGAAATTAAGAAAATCATCCTATTTACAATCATGCCACACACACACACACACACACACACACACACAACTTTAAGAAAAAAATTTAAGCAAGGAGGTGAGAGACCTGTACTCTGAAAACTTTAAGACATCAATGAAAGAAAGTGAGTGTAATACAATAAATAAAAAAAAGATATGTATGTTCATGGATTGGAAAAATTAATATTGTTAAAATAACCATACCTGCCAAAGTAATGTACAGTTTCAATGCAATCCCTATTAAAATACCAATAATATTTTTCAAAGAACTAGAACAAATAATCCTAAAATTTGTGTGAAACCACAAAGACCTCAAATAGCCAAAGCAATGTTGAGAAAGAATAAAATTGGAAATATCACAAGCCCAGGCTTCGAACTATACTACAAATCTATAATAATCAAAACAATATGGTACTGGCATAGAAACAGACACAAAGATAATAGAGCAATATAGAAAGCCCAGAAATAAACCCATGCTTACATGGTCAACTAATCTGTGACACATGAGGCAAAATTATGCTTGAGAAAAGGGATCTATTTACTAAGTGGTGCTGGAAAAACCAGACCCCTACATACAACAGAATGTAAATGGAAAACTTTCTTGTACTATATATACAAAAATAAATTAAAATGAGTTAAAGACCTAAATAAAAGACCAGAAACTGTAAAGTTCCTAAAACAAAATCTAGGCCATAAACTCTTAGTAATATTTTTCTGAGATTGTCCCCTCAGGCAAGAGAAACAGAAGCAAAAATAAACAACTGGGACTATATCCAACTGATTTTTTTTTTGCACAGGGAAGGAAATCATCAAAATGGAAAGAAATCCTACTGAATGTAAGAAGATATTTGCCAACAATATATCTGATAAAGGGTTAATATCCAAAATATATATGAATAACTCATGCAACTCAGCACTAAAATGAAAAAAAAAATCTGCTTAAAAAATGGAGAGAGGATCTGAATAGACATTTTCCAAAGAAGACATTCAGATATCCAAGAAACACATGAAAAGACGTGCAAATCAGTAATTCTCAGAGAAATACAAGTCAAAAACACAAGGATATCACCGTACACCTGTCAGAATGGCTGGTATCAAAAAGACAAGAAATAACAAGTGCTGGCAAGGATGTGGAGAAAAGACAACCCTCATGCATTGTTGATGGCAGTGCAAAATATTGCAGCCATGGTGGAAAACAGCACGGAGGGTCCTCAAGAAGTTAAAAATAGAAGTGCCATACAATCAAGTAATAACACTTCTGGGTGTTTACCTGAAGAAAATGAACACACTAATTAAAAAAGATATATGCATCCTTTTGTTTACTGAGGAATTATTTACATTAGCCAAGATAATGAAAGCACCCTTAGTCTCCATCAGTAGATGAATGGATAAAGAAGTCTTTTTACAGATAGATACACACACTACAGTGGAATATTTCTCAGTCATACAAAAGAATGAAATCTTGCCATTTGCAACAACAGGGGTGAACCTAAAGGATATTATGTTAAGTGAAATAAGTCACACAGAGAAAGACAAATACCATGTGATTTCACTTGTATGTGGAATATTGAAAACAAATGAACAAACAAAACAAAATGGAAACATACTCACAAATACAGAAAACAAAGTGATAATTTCCAGAAGGGAGAGGATGAGGGGATGATCAAAATAAGTGATGGGTACTAAGAAGGACAAAACTCTAGCTATAAAAAAGTCACAGGAATGAAAAGTTTAGCATACAAAATATAGTCAATAATATTATAATAACCTTGTACAGTGACAGTTATTATGGTGAGCACTTCATAATGTATAATTGTCAAATCACTATGTTGCACACTTGAAACTAGTAAAATGTATGTCAACTATAGTTCAATTTAAAAATTAATTTTCAGATAAAATCAGAAATTAAAAATATGAGGACACAATTTTGCAATTTAATTGTATTTTATAAATGAAATTTATCATTGGATACTAAGGACCAGGTAGTCTTCTGAGTATTTTATGTGTGTCTAATTTAATCTCTACAACAATGCTTATAAATTTTATAAATTTATAAAAAATTTATAAGCTTATAAATGCTTATAAATTTTATAAATACAACAATGCTTATAAAATTGGCACATATCATCATTTTCCAAGACATTGTATTAGAGGATAAAATAAACTGCCCAAATTTGAATAGCTGTTAGGTTGTGGACTTGGGTTTAAATCCCAAGATCTTGGGGGTGCCTGGGTGGCTCAGTCAGTTAAATATCTGACTTAGGCTCAGGTCATGATCTCACAGGTGGTGAGTTCCAGCTCCACGTCAGGATCTGTGCTTATAGCTCAGAGCCTGGAGACTGCTTTGGATTCTATGTCTCCCTTTCTCTCTGCCCCTCCCCTGCTTGTGTGTGCTCTCTCTCTCTCTCAAAAGTAAATAAATAAACTTAAAAAAAATCCCAATATCTTGGAACCAGGATGCACACTTTATTTTTTTTCAATGTATTATATTACATTGATTTTAAGATTATATTTTTTTGTTTTTTTGAAATATTTCTTAACGTATTTTTAAATTCATTTACTTAATTTATCATTTAATTATATATCTTTCCTTTTTAAAATTGTATACCACATATTGAACTTCCTTATGTCATATGATCTCACAATTTATATTCAGTAAATATAGTGAAACTGTTTAAACAAGACAGGTATTTATTTCTCTCCCCTATAAAATAAGGTGCAGTGAGAAGTCCTGGGACTATGACAAGGTTCTTATTCAGAGACCTAGATTCCTTTCCTCTTTCTGGTCCATCATGTTAAAGCACAGAAGTCAACTCAGTGTGGAAGAGAACTACCAGATCACCAGTTCTAAACATCAGGTAGGAAAGAGGGCACAAGGGCAAAAGGGTATAGTACTAACAGAATAATTTTTGACGTAGTTCTATCATCTGCTTGGCCACAAAACAGTCTGGGAAACTTTAGTGTGTTTTTTTTTTTTTATGTAAGTATGTTCCTACCCAAAATACAATAAAGGCTCTTTAAATAGGAAATAAAGGGAGAATAGATATTCAGTTGAAAATCAATTGCTGAGATACAGTCAAATACATCCAGCTAACAACAAGATCGTTTAATAATTTTCCTGCTTTTCAGCTGGAGATACTCACTGTTGGGAACATGATTGATTTTCCAGTAATTGTGAAAATAATTGTGAATACCAGTCATACCAACTTAATTTTGTTGAATTATAATGCACAACCTATCTGTTAATACATAGTAAATTTTATTCCATTCCAATAGTCTTCAGGGCATTATTAGATAAATATCAAGTGACAGAGGAAAATATTTCCTCTGAAGCACTAGACTCTTTCAAATGTAATTTTAAATATTTGGAAAACTGCTTTTTCTTTTCTCATTTATGACTGATCCTTAAGGAAGAAAAGCAGACTTGCCATTTCAACCAAGACACTATGAATACTTCATAACAATTTAATCATTAATTATACCCAACTTCCCCTTGAAATACATAAAACACCTCCAGTTTTACAAATGGGATTGCTAAAGTTAAGGAAGGGCCCATTCTTCGTTGGAAAATTCACTCCATTATTATTAATCCTGAAAATGTTCTTGTTAGTAGATGAACTACATAAGAGACTTTTTAATTACCCTAAGTTCCATTAAAGTATTTTAATGCTTCATTAAAGCTGATGGATGGTACACACCTTTGATTATTCAGGTGCTGATTAGTTGTAAAAAACACTCACACCACCAAAGTGTCAGCTAAATAGAATTCACATCTTATGATATGTTCAGGCTGAGCCTGCAAGGAATAGATAAAGTCGGTCTTAGGAGCTCTCTTGGGCATTATTTAAGAACTATTTTTATCATCATATTTTGTTTTACTATTTCCATTAATGTCTGGAAATTTAAACTAGAGAAACTATAAAAAAGCAGTTCTTTGAACTTGAAAAATATATGAATAAAAAAGGTGAAGAACAATGAAACTAAGAATTATAGTGTTATTTTTTACTTGCTGTAAGCATTCTAAAACACAAAATTGGCATGTCTCCACCAAAGTGTCCATTTTACTACTGGAAAGAAATAACTCCTGTTAATTGGCAACATGATCAAAATAAAATAGAGGTAAGAAAAGAAAAAAACATGACTATGAAATTTAGTCTGTAAATCAAAACCTTTTCATGAGTATATTCCTCAGAGTCTAATAATTTGGAATTCCAGAGCAACTAGCAATCAATGAATGATACACAATTAAGGATCAGATTTTGAAACATCTCCAGCTTCAATGTGCAGTGGGCTTCCCTACTGTTTTTCTCTCCTTGAGATACATGCATGGTATCTTTGCCTTTGTTACACCTTACCTGTTGGACAATTCCAATATTCAATGCTTTTCCCTAATATGTATTGCTTAACTTTAAATGCTCAAAATTATCAGTGATACTCATTTTAAATAGATTCATGCATTAAAAAAGGAGTATATCCACATCACTTTGGGGAACATCCTGTGTCACAATGGCTCAAATGTGCCTCAAAGTCATCAGGGATTCTGAGAATTCTCTTTTCTTTTTGATCTTATGAAGAGCTTGTTATCTCTGCAGTGTTCGTGAAGTTTGCATCGTTGAAGGGCTCCATGAAATTGCTCATTTATAGCAGCTTACTGTATGGTAGTGTATTGGGAACTAAGTTCTAATGACACTATTTTCAACAACAGTTGCAGCTCAAAAAATTATTTCATTGCTTTAGAACCCACAGAAGACGGGATGTCTCTAAGCAACATGTTTCTAAGATAGCCTGGAATTTATATACATATTATATATGTGTGTATATATATATATACACACATATATATATATATACACACACACACATTATATACATATTATATATATTATATATAATATATACATTATATATTATTTTATATATATTTTATTATATTATTTTATATTATTATTTTATATATTATTATTTTATATATATTATCATATAAGAATATGTTATAAAGTCATTAAGATGGAATTTGAGAGAAGAGTTTCTGTAAGAATAGTGGTTAAAAGCATGGATGTAATCATGGATTCTGGATCCAGGCTGGCTGGGTTTGAAACCCAGCTCTACTACTTATTAGCTGTACAAAATTTCTTCCTCCTTCCCAGCCTTACTGAGGTATAATTGAAAAATGTAAGATGTTTAAAGTGTGCAATGGGAAGATTTGATATACGTATGTATTATGAAAGATCACTCCATTGAGTTAATTAACACATCCATCACCTCACCTATTTGCTCTTTCTTTTCCTTCTTGGTAAAAATATTTAGGTTCTACTCTCAGCAAATTTCCATTATGCAATACAGTATTATCAACAGTAGTCATCATGTTATGCATTAAATTCTCAAAGCATATTCATAATTGGAGTTTGAAACTTTTTACCAACCTCTTCCTATTTGTACCACCAAACATCCTGTAGCAACCACTGTTCTACTCTGTTTCCATGAGTCTGACTTTTCTTTTCACTACACATATAAATATTATGCAGTATTTGTCATTCTCCGTCTGCTGTCTTTCCCTTAGCATAATGCCGTGCAGACTCATTCATGTTGTTACAAATGACAGGGTTTCGTTCTTTTTCACGGAAGATTATTCCATTGCCTATATGTTATACCATACCATATTATCTTGATCCATTCATCAACTGACAAATACTTATGTTGATGGCATAACTAAGTGATTGTGAATAATGCCACAGTGAACACAATAATTCAGATGTCTTTTCAAGATAATAGTTTAGGTTCCTCTGGTTATATACTCAGAAGTGGTATATATCTCAGAAGTGGGTGGATCATAAAGTAATTCTATTTTTAATTTAAGAACTTCTAAACTGCTTTCCTGATTTCTTGAACACTCAATAGTGGACTGTCTGACAGTTACTTTTCTGACCTTGCCAACAAGTTTTAAGTCTGTATTTCTTGATATGAAAAACCTTCCTCTTTGAAATGCCTGCAATGGCTTCTGTTTTCCTAAGCGAATCCTGCTTGTAATCCACAAAGTACAATGCTGTGCACACCAAAAAAATATATAGATTTAAAATACTAGAATGGGTTGGAGATATCTGAAACTGGAATGACATAAATGTAATTTAAATTCAAATAAGACTTGGGGCGCCTGGGTGGCTCAGTCGGTTAAGCCGCCGACTTCGGCTCAGGTCATGATCTCATGGTCCGTGAGTTCGAGCCCCGCGTCGGGCTCTGTGCTGACAGCTCAGACCCTGGAGCCTGTTTCAGATTCTGTGTCTCCTTCTCTCTGACCCTCCCCCATTCATGCTCTGTCTCTCTCTGTCTCAAAAAAAAATAAATGTTAAAAAAAAAAATTAAAAAAAAAATTCAAATAAGACTCTAAAAACCATTCTCCATTACCCACCAAAGGGATTTTTTGTTGATATTTCTAGCTACTTACTATTTTATGGTAATTAAAAAATAGATACTTAAAATGCAAGTAGAAAATACATTTTATTGTAGCCAATGATAAATGTATTACATATTAAAAAAAAAAAACTCTTACCTGAATTAAGTTTAAAAATGTACCCAGGCTTCTCCCATAGGGCTAAATACCCAACAGGTGGCCAGGGCACTGCCAAAATTTGGGAGAATCTATAAAGAGGATATTTTACTCTAATCACTGATATCATAATTCATTTAAAACTTGTGTGTGTACATACATAATATTATATATGCACATATATATCTATATGAAATATACATGTGTATATTGTTTTATAAATGTAATATATATATTATGTAATATTGAATATGATGTAATGTAATATAATAATGTAATATATAAAAATGTTATATATATATAATGTATATTATATATATATATATATATATATATATATATATATATATATAATGTAATATTGCATATGAATACCCTGTGTTTCCAGAGTCTGGCCATAACCAACAAAATGTCTCCTTAGAGAAAGGATTCTAGACAAGAGTAAGGAGATGAGAGAATGGGAGAAGACAGAAAGGTACCAGCTGTGTGTAGAATGAATCATCTGTGTGATCCATAAAGATTCATTTTCTTCTATCCCAGAATATTTATGTGATTGGACTCTGTCTGTGTGTGGGGGGGGGCGGGGTGAGAGAGAGAGAGAGTGAGAGAGAGCAAGTACAAGAGCGAACACACAAGTGCACCTGTGCACACGCCAAAGAATAGCAGGACTAAATTTTGCTTTCACACTAATTCAGGCAAAAGTTAGTTGGCTTGTGAGAACACAAATGTCAGAAGCACAGAGTAGTTTGAAAACATACCCTTAGGAATTTGCAGATACTGAGGAGAGTGCTTTGGACTTCTTTAGATCACGGAATTCAGGTCAGTTTACCTGGACTTTTCACATGAATATTTACATGGTTACACATCTCTAAGCTAGACCTGAAGCCTGGCCAAAGTACCAGTAACAAACTTTTTCCCCCCACTCTACATCATTAGTTGGCATAAATGTTATCGCTTGTTATTCTCATAAATCATTGTAGAAATATAAGTAGTAGTGTTACCCTGGTATTGACCTTTTAGTTTATAATTAACTCTCTATATTTTTCCTTTAAGTCACTTGATAATCCTGTAATGAAGTTTAACCTCAATTTAAAAGGATGATACAGAGTCTTTTGTTAAACTACCTGCTTCAGATTAAGAAAGTAAATGGTAGAGGAATTACAATCACCTTGCTCTTTTTACTGTAACTCTTTCAGTGTTTCATTTTTCTGTATTAAGGGGGTGAATTGAAAGATTTTTTATTCCCAAAAAAGAAATATAGTGGTGTAAATACACAATTTATATTTTCACTCTGTCAAAAAAATGACTCTTTTGATGGCAGTCATTTAAGTCACTGACAACCAAGTTGGTGTTTTTGCTTTATTATATTTCATGGTCAGTCGTTATTAAAATTGTTCACTAAAATAGGGCTTCGAATATAATTCCATGTTTTGTCTCATGCAAGAAAAATTCCATCTCACATTTTGACACAAACATATTTCTCTTCTCAAAAGACCAGAAAATTAAACCCCAAGACCTCAGACCAAATATGCAGCAATGTTTTTGAAATCTGTAAGTGGTTTTGTAAAGTGAGATTTATAAGTTTAATATTTTTATGTCCTCATTTTCATAAACTTCTAGAGTAAATATTCCATCAAGGGGATTTTTCAAAATGAATTCACAAATGCTACTTTTCTGTTTGCCCTTTCCTAAAGTGAAGGTATTTTACTCAGAAGATTGGTACTCTTGCAAATAGTACTTTTAACTGCCATATTATCAATGATAATACATATTAAGACAGTTTGTTTTGATAGTTGTTTCTAAGTTGTTTTTAAGATTTCTATTTTTAGATAATTGTTAAGTTGAAAGAAATGTTGCAAAAATTATACAGTTTTCCTATAATATGGTTTCACCATCTTCAAATGTTAAAAACTTATTAAACCCTAGAATAATCATCAAAATTTAGAAACTTGCTTCTCTTGGTGCTAGAGTAATACATAGTTAATCTAACCTTTAAGTACACAATCTTGGAACTTTATCACAAATAATACCAGAGAAATAATAAAGTTTAAATCAAGTTGTTACTTGGTTGTGTTTTTCTTTTGATCTTTAGTTTATGACTAATTTATTTATCACACAGCACCTGATAGGACACAGGATATGGAAAATAAAAATTTCTCTTTCTGTGTAAAATAAAAAATATATTCTCTTTCTTTCTTTCTTTCTTTCTTTCTTTCTTTCTTTCTTTCTTTCTTTCTTTCTTCTTTCTTTTAATTTAACTTCCTGTTAAAATATTTAACATAGTCTGAACAAGCAGCTAATTTAGGTGGTCTGCTCTTTTGATCACATCTCTTGGATGAGATACCTTGGAGAATTTCTCCAGATAAATTCCCCAAAGTGAGAACTATTAATGTCTTTGACGCAATTTTGTATGAAACTGTTTTCCTCCACTGTGTGAAGTTTATCAGTTCATCACTGAATATATACACTCTAGATATTCCTGTCTAGTAATACATATTTGTGAACAATTATAATGAACACATATGTTGGATCACTACAATAAAAAGTAGACCTGTTATAATTTTATTTTTAATTTGATGAATAAGTTGCCTGAATATTATGAAGAAGTCACTGTAGAAAATATTCATTCATCTGAATAATTTTGCACTATACTAGATACCTTCCATTCACTCTTCCAGACTTCTCTCTAAATGCAGTACCTATTTTGTGAGTATATGGACAATGACCTTGGGGTCTGTTGCTCTATGGCTTCTGGGAGATGGAGGTAGCCAGTGGGAAGCACAGGGGAAAAAATGAGACATAGGAAAGTAAATTCAAAGTAATCCCTTGACTTCTGTGAAGGGTTGCTAAAACTGGCTGCTTTTGTTTAAAGGATGGCCTTGACTTAGCTCCCTCTCTCTAGGTGCAAATAACTATTGCTGTCCTCCAGCCCCGTTCAGGTTTAATATATCAAAGCTTACAATTCTTAGTAACCCTATGGCAGTGCACTGTCCATATTTTTCAGTCTGTGTGTTTGTGTGTCTATGGAGATAAAGAGAAAAAGAGAGACAAAGAAATACAAGAAGAAATAGAAACAGAGACAAAGGTACATGTAGAGTTTTCAGAATCAAAGCTCTAAGTTTCATGACCTCAGACAATAGAGATAAGAGCATAAACAAGATAGGCCAAGAAAGGAAGAAAATCTGATCAAAACCAGTGGCTCCTGAGCTAGTTTAAAATAGTAACAACAAAAAAGAGGCATTGGACAGGTATAGGACCTGGAAAAAAATAGGTGAATTAGGTGATATTTCATTTTTTTATTCCTGTCTCTATTTCTTTGTTGTGGTACACATCTCCTCAAGACCAGACTGCATTCCTATAACTCTCTTCTACCTCCAGTAATCCAGGACTTGCTTCTTAATGAGGTCCCATTCCAAAGTGTAACCTCGGTAAATCACATTCTCATTATTTTCCTACTTTCCCAAATCAAGTTATTTACCCCAATGTGTGTCAATATCGCAACTTTTTAACTTATTGCCAAATCTAAGGACATATTTCTGTAAGTTGACCTATAAGTAAAATTATCTTTAAAATATGCTAGTGTTTAACACACTACCAATAAATTCAACTCCCTCCCAATTAACATGATTATATTTCAGCAATAATTTTCTAAAGACCTAAACCATGGATGATGAAAATCTCAGGCCCTGGATGTGAATTGAATAGAAGGACTGAGGGGGTAGAGTGCTATATTCAAAATGGAAATAACCTAGGAGTACAGCATCCTAGGTATGTATTCTAAATTATAAAGTATTTGATAAAAGCAAATATACCTCAGCTACCACGGTCTTGAAATCCACATTGGCAAAATGAGATGGCCTTTAGGGAAGTTCTCTTGTAAATATATAGTTAATTTCTATGCAGATTAGAATGTCCTGTCATCCTTGAAATCATCTTTCTGTTCTTAATATCTATGTCTATCTAGCCTTGATGGTCTCTGCCCTCAGATGATTTTGCATCAGGAAGGAGTAATTCTCTTTCTGCAAAAGTTTTTCATGCTCTTTGGCTAAATAGTTAATCTGAAGTGAAAATCTTGGAAGAACATCCTGGGGTCAGTGGTAACTCTTGAATAAAGGATGGCAAAATAGGATTTGGAAGAAGGAAAGGGACTGTTGATTAGGATACAAAAGCTTAATTCAATTTTGGATTATGCGCTATCAGTTCTACTCTGCAAGTAATTTCTACTCTGAAGAAATTCTACACATATTACTCAAACTGGTAAGAAAAAAATTATGTGAAGGCCAAAAATTTATGGGGAAGAAAAAGCAACAGGAAAAATACCAGTGAGGTTGAAAAGGGAAATTTGAAGTTATATCATATCTAGAGTAAAGATATTCATAGAACATGGTAATATGGTAACTATTGATAATAGGCCCCATTAAGACCTACGATGACAGATCTCCAAGTTATGTAAGTAAGGAACAGGTATAGAATCAGGTTGAAAAATACATTTAGGTAAAAAATATGCAAAGGAAAAAATATATAAATATAGAGTGAATGCTCAGGATATGAATGCCAGACAGTCCAAGAACAATTAAAATCACTGTACACAGTAGGAACTTAATAAAAATCAGTTTAATGTGTTGAGAAATTTCATGAGTACTTCTAACAGTCAAATGATGATCCTTGTGGTCCCATTATGAGAAAACCAAGGGTAGTATATTGAGAAAGCCTATTTTCATATCTGGCTAGACTCTATCATTTGGGATTATCAGTGCCAGTGGCTAGTCTATCTTTTGCATAAAGGGGGGCACAATTCATCATCTATTATTCCAAGAAAATAAGTTTTGGGTTTTTTTTGTTTTTTTTTTGTTTTTTTTTTGCTTCTCTGTTGTTTATTTTGCCTATTAGAGGATGTGGTTCCAAAAGAGCTCATCTTGTTTCCAAGAGCCTGCCCTAGTTTGTGTGCCCTCTTATCTGAATTTCTTACTTTTTGACTCAGAGGAGTCGAGAAGTGTTGGTAGAAAACAAAGTATCCTTACTGTATGTCTATCATATGCTCTGCACTAAGCACTATCTAAATACTTATCTGTATAACTAAATACACATCCTCTTCTTTCACACATGCATGTGTGCATACACACACTTTTCACACGTATCAGTACATGATTCAAAAGTATGGTAATTTGTCTAAAGTTACCTAACAAGTAAACATGGACCTAAGATTTGAATTCAGGTTCTTCCACAGCACATTAGTAATAGGGAAATTAGGATACAAATCACATGTTTGTAATCTGCTATAATATTATTTTCAGGTAAATGGGCTATTCTTTTTAATATGTCCATCAGGGTAGTTTTCATATGGTCACTTCTGTTAATACCTGTCATTCTATATATGTGCTACTGTTACATTCCACATTAAAATTTTTTAAAAGTTCATGTATTTATAATTGTCTATTAGAAAAGGATAGTTAGGAACCAGCTCAGTATAAAAATGTGGGCCTACTGGTCTAACTGGCAAGACACCGTATGTTTCTGTAGATGGTTGTTATAGCTTAAAAACACATCTTCCTAGTAATAAAAGCTTTATCAGACATTTACATTCCTCTTAAAGTTCAATATTTTTAACTTTCAATGAGTTTCAGAGATGTACTCCTTAATATAAATCAACATTTTGACTGGAAAAATCTTCAAAATGCTTTTCTCACCACACTAAAGATGATTTCATTTATAATATAAATGACATGCCATCAATAAGGAAGGCTGAGTTGGCAAAGACAGGCCTCAGTCCCAGTACAAAAACATATGTAACTGCTTTATCACACAATTCATCAAAATGAATTGATTTTAATTTTTTTTCTCCCATCACTGCCTTTTATCATGCTTCATTGAATCTCCTTTTCCTTTCCCTTAAGTACATTTTGCAGTTTTCATTACTTTGTGTTCATGTTCAAATATGTAAGAAGATTAGTCATAAGTTTAAAAATCAACTCCATGTTCAATTAACATTTGCTTTTCCCCTTCCATTTGCATCTGCCAGGCTTTAGCAAGACAGACTTGAGAGGAAAGGAAGAGTGGACTCTTTTCTGAGATGACTCCTCCTCTAAGTTCTCCTCTTCTTCCTTTTCCTTCTCTGTTTTCTGGGTTTTCACTCCTCCAGCATGCTCATGTGCGAGAGAGGAATAGATCTGAGAGGCAAGTACCTTTTTCATATGTGTTTGTCCACTGCCATAGACAGTGCTATTGTTTCTCCTTTTGTTAAGACAGGCTTCGTATCTGTGTTTTCTGTGAGTCAGGGAACAGGAAGTGGTTTATCAAATGGAGAACACATGTGAATATTTCAGGGGACCCTGCAGGCAAAGGACCCTCTGAACAATTTCCTGGTATAAGAAATCCAATCTGGCATGATCTCTTCAATCTTCAATCTTCAATGGGGTTGAAGATGAGAATTCCTCACCTGCAGCTTTCTAAACAAGCATAATGCTGGCTATTCCATAGCTTTTCCATATCCACATTCTCCATTCCAATGATCATTTTTTTTCCAAGTTCAAATAATAAGCCCAGAAGATATATCAGTCAATGGGGTGTATAAACAAACATCCAGTTGGGGAAAGACAGGCCAGTCATAGTTCTCTTTCATAATACAAGATAATTATTGCCTATTTGTCTTCAGTTATAAATTCTAGCAGTCAATTTTGACATAATAAGGAAAATCTAACTCAATATGACATGAAACATAGAATCAATATAAAATCACTTTTTTAAAGAAATAAAAGAAACTCTGTAATGCTAGAAGCCAAAGGGAAGAAAAAGGCAGAATTATATATCTATATATACATATATATATATTTATATGTTTATATTTATACACACACATATACATGTAATTAAACCTTTGTGGCCTACAGAGATATAATTAGAAACATATACTACGGTTTTATTTATTTATTTATTTATTTATTTATTTATTTATTTATGGGACAGAGAGAGACAGAGCATGAACGGGGGAGGGGCAGAGAGAGAGGGAGACACAGAATCGGAAACAGGCTCCAGGCTCTGAGCCATCAGCCCAGAGCCTGACGCGGGGCTCGAACTCACAGACCTCGAGATCGTGACCTGGCTGAAGTCGGACGCTTAACCGACTGCGCCACCCAGGCACCCCTATACTACGGTTTTAAATGCTATCTAGAAGGGAAGATTTAGCATTAGGTCCCACAGAAACAGGAAGCCAGAACAAAGTCCTGCTTTGCTTAAAGATTAGAAACCAGGCTATTTGATCTACACTTGAAGTCATGGGAGGAAAGTCAGTCATGAGAAACAGAAAATTAGAACTTTATCACTCATGGATAGTAGATCTGGAATTATATTTCTACTTGGGCATAGGCATCCAACACCAATATAAAATAAAAACTTCTAACATGTCCAAACTCAGTTGATATGGGGCGTCTGGGTGGATCAGTCAGTCAAGCATCTGACTTCGGCTCAGGTAATGATCTCACGGTTTGTGAGTTTGAGCCCCGTGTCAGTCTCTGTGCTGACAGCTCAGAGCCTGGAGTCTGCTTCAGATTCTATGTCTCTCTCTCTCTCTCTCTCTCTCTCTCTCCCCTACCCCTGCTTGTGCTCTGCCTCTCTCTGTCTCTCAAAAATGAAGAAACATCAAAACAAAACAACACAAAAACTCAGTTGATAACTTAGAATAATGTAAGCCAGAGATGCAAAACTGATTCTAAAGGAATGTTTCCAGATATAAGGCCTATGAAACTCTCTACAGGAGGAAACACCAAAACAACAAACACACTGTCCCTCAAAGATGAGCTCAAAAATAAAAAGGCCACCTGATAAGGAAATAAGCTACCATAAAGGAGAGCACTTGTTACACACAGGAGAGTTAGCACTTTCAGAAAATAAATATAACAGCAAACCTAAAGGAGATCATGAAAGAAGTATTTAATCATAACCAAAAATATAAAAAGACATAAAATCATAAATGCTATTTGTTTGTAGATAATATAAAAAATTTGAAGAAATAACTCAATATAACTTCTAAGATGAAAAAATATGGTAATTTTTAAAATTTAAAAGTAGCTTTAAAATTATATAGTTTTATACAACAGATTTGAGGTAATACAGCCTATAATGCAACACTGGGATTTTAAAAGGAGGAAAATATGTATGATATATTGAAAGTGCTAAGGACATAGTAAGAAAATCCAGAGGAAAAAGAGAGAAAGAAGTGTAGCAATATTGTAAGAAATAACATGAGTGTTTTCTAGGTTTAGGGAGAATGCTAAATCCTTACATTGACTGTGCACCCAGTTTTCAAATGTTATAAAAATCCAGTCCTTACCCGTACACACTATAGTAAGAATGAACATTAAATTGAGAGAAAATAAAAATAATGCCGAAAGGGTGACAAGTAACTTTTCATTAATATAAATAAATACCTGAAGACAAGTAACAAGAAACAATAACATGTTTGAACAGTTGAGGGAAAATCTAGCTGTCATTAGATTTCTGTGTTCATCTAGAATGTCAAAGAATAAGAAAAAATAAATAAATAAAGAGGGATGCCTGGATGGCTCAGTTAGTTAAGCAGCCCACTCGGTCCAGGACATGATCTCACGGTTTGGTTTGTGAGTTTAAGCCCCTAATCCGTCTCTGTGTTGACACCTCGGAACCTGGAGCCTGCTTCAGATTCTGTGTCTCTCTCTTTCACTGCTCATCACCCACTCACACACTCTCTCTCTCTCTCTCTCTCAAAAATAAACATTAAAAAAAATTTAAAAAAATAAAAAAGAGCTTCTATATTACACTCAGAATTTCATTAAAAAAACTTAAGGCAAAAATTTCAAGAAAACAAAAGGAAAAAAATCCCACTCAAGAAAAATAACAAGTTAAGAAATTAGTAAATATATTCACTAATGTATTACCCATTTGCTGAAAAATTAATAAAGAGGAGTTAAAAATTAGGTCAGAAATAATACACCACACAAAAGATAATACTAAATACCAAAGGAGAAGATCTGAGATAAGATATTTAATGGTTCTTGGATTGTTTAAAGGTAATAAGTGTATTGATCAACTAATTTTATCGCAGTCAAGTATGGACATTAGTAATTTATAAAGAACAAATAAAAACTGAAATAGCTAATTTTTTTTAAAGGAAGAGAAATAAAGAAAACCTCATGCATCCAGAGGAAGGTAAGACCTGGCAGAAATACAAACAAACCAAAATGGTACACAAAGGAAACACAAAATAAAAAGTCTAACTGTGTAAGAAATAACAATATATTTAAGAAACTTGAACTTACCTGTTAATAAAGTCACAGATTAGATTTTTAAATATGGTGCTGATTGATATATTAGGAGAAGTTTAAGGGCCCAGAGAATGAATGATTCTTAATGAGGTTAGTAAGTAGAGTACAATGGAAATGAAGAGTGAGAATTACATGCATAGTTGAATTTAGGTAATAAGAGGTTTGAATTTAAGATATCAGACTAGAAGAGTTGACAGTGATTAAGATATTCATATATGGCCACAGAATGTGAATAATCTGAGGATCAAGAACTCAAAAGGTTAGAATATAGGGACATTTGTCTACATGGAGCTTTTAATAACCCGGACTAATTCCCACTATGGGGCTAGTAAGGTGGAGTTTATCTTTAGGTGATGAAGTTGAGTCTAACAGTTTGAATGGAGGGAGATTTTGTTTGTGGATTACGTCCAACTAAAACATTACCCTATGCCCTATCTATATATCAGAAAGTTGTTCTATTTACAGACTAGATCATCAGATGATCCACATCAGCTGGTATATAATAAAAAGTAAAGACAATAGGAAAAAAAAACAAGATCAGTTGATGCTTTCTTAATTTGGAGGCAATAATAAGAGTATAGGTATGGACTAGAAGTATTCTACTATAGTGGATTTAAACATGTAAATCATTCTCCTTATGTATATACATTTGTGTATTTTGTCTTCACTGCAGACTTAAAAAGTTATTTGATAAATATAGCTGCTTGTTTCTGTTCATATCACAGTAGATTTATCTGAACTTTGGCATGCAGAATTCATGAGGCATATTCTAAATATTTTAAATAATTCATGATGCATGGGAGCACAGCATAGCATGTATGAGGCACACAAGTGTTTTCACTTCCAAAAATTACACTGATTTTGCAGACGTTAATAGATGACTTTTATTTTCCTTCTACATCATGAACTTCACTTTGTATGTCCCTATGCTTCATAACTGCTTCATTTAATTCAATGGTGTTTCCTTTTTTTTTTTAAATACATGAAAGCCTCATATTTGATCTCTCAAGGAAAAAGAAACTTGTCTATATTGATATATAATAGTGACACTTTATACGAATTCTTTGGTGGTGGGATTTCAATGGTGGTACATGCAGTGGAATCAATAAAGGGCAGAAAAAAGATTCCTTTAGCAAACATGACAAGGAAATGGTAAAAATGTGTATCGTAAAGTAGATCTTATCCTTGATGTCATGAACTCCTGCCATATGGAGGTGATTGACTATTGACATAATAAATCTTTGATTGAAGAGGTCAAAACACTTGAAAAAACTCCAAAATCTATTTGCCACTGATAGTAAAGACGTTCTAAAACTATGATATGTTACTCTTAGGCTGATGTGTAAAACTTTCTAACAAAAGCCAACCTTCATGAATCATCTCAAATAATGTTTAAGTTTATTTTATAACACAATCATAGACAATAAATGACAGGTAAGAATTTTGGAAATGTATTATAATGGATTTAAAGAAAGCACCATGCATGGGTATAATGGAGAAAACATTCACATCAACAATATGTGCTTATGTTGAATCTACTGGCTGTTGTTTTCTTCCACCGAAAAGGAATACAAACCAAACCAAACAAACAAACAAAGAAACAAACATCAGGGTTAAGAAAATCCCCAAGGAGTATGAAGGACACAATGGGAAAGGCTGTAGAAACAACTAGTACACTTTAGTCCTAAAAATGGTAAATTATTAAGTATATCTGTTATTTGACTTATTTTCTGATATTTTTCAATAGTTACTAATATCTTTAACCAAAAGAACAAATCAGAGAATTTTGTGAAATAGTTCCATCACTTCTATTTAAAAAAAAAATGGAAAAAAGGAGAGTACAAAATGAACAGAATAAAAAATAATTCAATATAATCATGTATGGGGAAAATGGAAACATAAAGGATATTAAAAAGTGGCATGTAGAAAAATTTCTAAAATCAAGAAGTGATGGAATACACAGTTGAGAATCTGAGAAACACCAAAATCAGGTGACTTTTTTTCATCATCTCAATCCTGTATCATGTTTCAATTCAATATCTAATTAACACTGCTTATGTAAATATACCATTTAGTAACTCATTCACCAAAAATGCTTTTTAAAAATCTCCAAGAAGGCCAATAAAAATCTTTAGAAAAAAATGAAAAATTTGTTATATTTAAGAACAGTCACCTCTTTCTATGTAAGGGTTGGCTGAAAATGGGATAAGGAAAAATGGTGTAAAGGTTTTTTTGGAAGACTGCCAAGAGGGAAGATCCTGAGCTCACCTTATCCTACACACACACCAAGGCTGCAACTACACATAGTGCAACACACTCAGAGAACAACCTCAAAATTAGCAGAGCGGTCTTCCACAGCTAAAGATAGAAAGAAAAGGCCACACTGAGAAAGGTAGGAGGTCCTGAGATTGCAGTTGGGGAGCAAACCCTCTGTGCAGGAAACCACAGCAGGAGGGATATCACAGGCACTGAGGTCCTCCTTGAGGAGTGAGAGGTTCAAGCCCTGCATTGGGCACCCCTCACCATGGGGATCTGCATGAGGAAAGTGAGTCCTCAGGATATCAGGCTTTGAAAATTAGTGGAATTAATTCCAGAAGTTTTAAAAACCAGTGGGGCTTAACTCCAGGAGCGCCAGAGGGTTGCAGTAAACAAAATCTGCTCTGAACAAGCCCATGAACAAAATCACTCACCCTGAGATCCAGTCCAAAAGCAGCCATTCAAAAAGTGCCTGGGCTATATCTATTCACTAATTTTAGGCCATGTGCTGGAGGCATGGAGATCTGTAGGAAATTTTTCTGAAAATGTTAGAGCCGGTAAGCACCACTTTTGTTTGCCCTCCTTCAAACCAGCTGTCTGGACACTGAAGGAAGCCAGTTTTGATATTCTCATCTACTTGCTAATACTGCTTACTCTGCCCAAATGTTCCCCTACAGAATTTCCCCACCACCCTGCCAACCCTAGCAGGCACCCTCACAAAGCAGCTTTTACCACCTTACACCCAGTGGGCAGCCTTTGTCAAGACACGTATTTTCACTAAAGCAACTCCAGCCCCAGGGAACGGGGCAGGCCCTGACCAACAGCACACCCACAACAGTCACAGTTGCACCAGGAGCTAGCACCGCCCATGAACAAGCCAGCAGCAGCTGCAGCCAGACCTCATAGTCAGCCATGCCAAAGAGTAGCCCCTTTCACTGTTGTGCTCACCTTAGTTGTGGCTGGTGATTGCAGCCAGCCAGACTGGGGGTCACTCTTTCCCACCAGTGTACTCATAGCAGATATGGCCCAGTCACAATAAGAAAGCATATGCAGCCATGGAAGGAGACACCCCTGGAGTGCCTGGTTCTGGTGACCAGTAAGCACTGTTCTACTAGGCGTGACAGGATGCCTTCTATGTAAAGCCATTACTTTCAAAAACAGGGGATATAACTGATCTACCTAATACAAAGAAACAGAGCCAGACAAAATTAGCAAACAGAAAAATACGTTCCAAATGAATGAACAAGACAAAATCTCAGAAAAAGAAACAAAATAGAGAGATGCAATCTACCTAAAAAAAGAGTGAAAGTAATGGCATAAAGATGCTCACCAGACTTTAAATTTTTTTTTAAGTTTATTTATTTATTTTTGAGAGAGAGTGAGAGAGAATGAGTATGAGCTTGGGGGGGGGGGGAGGGGGGCAGAGAGAGAGGGAGAGAGAGAAAATCCCAAGCAGGCTCCGCACTGTCAGCACAGAGCCCAATGCAGGGCTTGAACCCATGAACCATGAGATCATGACCGGAGCTGAAATCAAGGTCAGAGCCTTAATCAACTGAACCATCCAAGTGCCCCTTTTTACGACAGTTTAGAGCAGAGTAGATAAGGTCAGTAAGAACTTCAAAAAAGAGAAAATATAAAAAAGAAACATTCAGAACTGAAGAATAAAATAAACGAAAAATACAAAAGGGAATTAACAGCAGATTACAGGATATAGAAGAATGGATAGAAAATTAGGAAAACTAGAGGAAATCAAGCTCAGCAACATAAATAAAATAAATAAATTAATTAATTAAATAAATAAATAAAATGAGGATATATTGAGAAACCTCTGCACCATTAGGTATAACATCCATATTATAAGGGTTTCAGAAGAAAAGAGAAAAAGGTAGAAAACTTACTTGAAGAAGATAATGGTTTGGGGCACCTGGGTGGCTCAGTCATTTAAGCATCTGACTTCGACTCAGATCATGATCTTGCAGTTCCTGAGTTCAAGCCCCATGTCGTGCTCTGTGCTAACAGCTCAGAGCCTGGAGCCTGCTTCAGATTCTGGGTCTCCCTCTCTCTCTTCCCCTCCTCTTCTCATGCTCTCTCTGTCTCAAAAATAAATAAACATTAAAAAATAAAAAAAAAGAAAAGAAAAATAATGGCTGAAAACTCCTAACCTGGGGAAGGAAACAGACATCCAAATCCAGGGATCCCAAAGAGCCCCAAAGGTGAACCAAAATAGGTCTATAATAAGACACAGAATAATTAAAATGTAAAAAATTATAAATAGTATCTTTAAAATAGCAAGAGAAAAGCAACTATTTGAATCTAAAGTAAAGCCCATAAGGCTATCAGATGACTATTCCATGGAAACGTTGCAGTCCAGAAGAGAGTTGTATGATATATTCAAAGTGCTGAAAGGAACAAAACCTATAATCAAGAATACTTTACTTGGAAAGTTATTCAAAATTGAAGGATAGACAAAGAATTTCCCAAACAAAAGTTAAAGCAGTTCATCACCACTAAACTAGCCTTGAATAAATATATATATATATATATATATATATATATATATATATATATATATATATGTATATATATATATGTGTGTATATATATATGTATATATATACACACATATATATATATACATATATATATATATATATGTCAAAGGGACGTCTTTTAAGTGATAAAGGAAAAGCTACAAATATAACTAAGAAAATTATGAAAAAAAATATTTTTACCAGTGAAAGCACACCATGATAAAAGTGGTAAATCAATCACTGAGAAAGCTAAGATGAAGGTCAAAACATTAAGGCAGTAAAATCAATTATGCCACAAAGATTAGTTAAGGATATATAAAACTAAGAGATATACAATATGAGTTCAAATACATGAAATGTGGAGGGAGTAAAAATATATACTATATATAGTGTTGCATAGTGTGTGTGTGTATATATATATATATATATATATATATATATATATATATATATAGTGTTGGATAGGAACCTTATGGTAACAACTAACCAAACACCTAAAATAGATACACAAAAAATAAAAAAGAATGGAATCCAAGCATAACACTACAGAAGGTCATCAAATCATAAGCGGGGGGGGGGGGGGGGAAACACAAGAAAGAAACAGAACTACAAAAACAACAAAATGGTAATACATACTTGTCAATAATTACTTTAAATTTAAATGGACCAAATGCTCCAATGAAAGGCTATATAATGACTGAATCAATAAAGAAAGCAGCACCCATCTACATGTTGCCTGTAAGAGATTCATTTCAGATTCAGACTTAAAAAAAAGATACAGACCTAGAATGAAGGGATGGAAAAGATAACCCATGCAAATGGAAGCAAAGGGGGAAAAAATAGGATAGCAACACTTAATTCAGACAAAATAGAGTTTAAAACAAAGACGGAAGGGGAGTCTGGGTGGCTCAGGTCTGATCTCACCGTTTGTGAGTTTAGGCCACACATCAGGCTCTATGCTGACAACTCAGAGCCTGGAGCCTACTTCAGATGCTGTATCTCCCTCTCTCTCTGACCCTCACCCACTTGCAATCTTTCTCTCTCAAAAATAAATAAACATCAAAAAAATTTAAAAACAAAAACAAAGACTGTAAAAAGAGACAAAGAAAGGCATTACATAATGAAAAAGGGATCAATCAAAAGAAGATACAACAATTGTAAAAAACTCATGCACTCAATACAGAAGCACCTAAATATATAAAGCAAATATCAACTTATATAAAAGACTTCGGCAGTACCACAATAACAGTAGGGTACCTGAACACCTCATTCACATCAATGTATACATCACCCAGATATAAAATCAGTAAGGAAACAGTGGCTTTGATTCATTAGATATGATGGACTTTACAGGTATATAAAAAACAGTACATCTAAACACAGCAGAATATACATTCTTTACAAGTGCACATGGAACGTTCTCCAGGATAGACCACATGTTAGGCCACAAAGTTCAGTAATTTAAGAAAAATGACATCATGCATCTTTTTAAACCAAAATGGTATAAAATTAGAAACCAATCACACACACACACACACACACACACACACACACACACCTAAAAAATAACCTCATAAACACATGAAGGTTAAATAATGTACTACTACTGAACAAGCAATGGGTCAACCAAGAAATAAAAAAGAAAATCAAAAGACTACCATAAGACAAATGAAAATGAAAACACAATAGTTCAAATAGGTGGGATGTAGTTAAAGCAGTTCAAACGGGAAGTTTATTGCCATCCAGTACTCAACTAACCTCAGGAAACAAGAAAAATCTCAAATAAGCAACCTAACCTTACACTTAGAGGAACTTCAAAAGGATTAAAACAAAGCCCAAAGTTAATAACTAGAAGGAAATAATAAAGATCAGGGGAGAAATAAATGAAACAGAGACTAAAACAACAACAATAAAAACAAAACAATAGAAAATGTGGACGAAACTAAGTGTGTTCTTTGAAAAGATAAACAAAACCAAAAAAACTGTTGCCAGACTCATCAAGAAAAAGGAGACAGGATTCAAATAAATAAAATTAGAAATAAAAGAGCTGAAGTTATAACCAACACCATACACATACAGAGTATAATTCTGCTCTACCAACAAAATTATACTCCAACAAATAGGACAACTTAGGAAAAAATGGATAAATCTTCCAAGACTGAATCAGGAAGAAATAGAACATTTTAACAGACTGATTACAATTAATTAAATTGAATCAATTGTCAAAAACTTCCAAGAAATAAAACTTCAGAATCAGATGACTTCACAGGTGAATTCTACCAAACATTTAAATGGGAGATAATACCTATGATTCTCAAACTATTCCAAAAAGTTGTAGAATAAGGAATACTTCCCAATTTATTATATCAGGACAGCATTACCCTGACACCAACACCAACGACAATATAAAAAAAGAAAATGACAGATCAATATTCCTGATGAACAGAGATGTAAAAATCCTCAACAAAATACCAGCAAAATGAAATCAACAATCCATTACAAGAATCACTCAGCACAAAAATAGTGTGATCTATTTCAGGGATTCAAGGATGGTTTAATATATGAAGTTAGGTTGATATTATACACCACATTAAGAAACTGAAGAAAAAAAATGATGAATATCTCAATAGATGCATAAACAATGTTAGACAAAATTTAGCATTCATTCATGGAAAAACTTGAAACAAAGGGGATATAGAGGGAACATACTTTAATATGGTCCATAAATGACATAACTAACATCCTACTTAATGATAAAAACATGCAAGTTTTTTTTTTCTAACATCAGGAACAAGACAAGGATGTCTACTCTTGCCTCTTCTTCAACATAGTACTGAAAATTCTAGCCACAGCAGAAAAGAATAAAAACCATCAAATTATTAAAGAATTAGTAAAATGTCCCTGTTTGCAGATGACATGATATTACATTTAGAAAACCCTAAATACCCCACCAAAAAAATTCTTAGAATAAGTGAATTGAGTAAAGTTGCAGGATATAAAATTAATGAACAGAAATCTTTTGTTTTTCTGTACACTAGTAACAAGCTATCAGAAAGAAGTTAG
This sequence comes from Neofelis nebulosa, assembly GCF_028018385.1. NCBI lineage: Eukaryota > Metazoa > Chordata > Mammalia > Carnivora > Felidae > Neofelis > Neofelis nebulosa. The sequence goes on from NC_080782.1 coordinate 74,501,477, forward strand.
AAAACAATTCCACTACAATTATATCAAAAAGAATAAATACCTAGGAATAAATTAACCAGGGATATGAAGGATCAATACTCTGAAAAATAAGACACTGATAAAAAATAATTGAATACAATACAAATTAATGTAAAAATATCCATGCTCATGGGTTGGAGAATTAATGCTCTTAAAATATCCACACTACCTGAAGCAATCTATAGTTTCAATTCATTCTTTTTTTAAAATTTTTGTAACGTTTATTTTTGAGAGAGCAAGAGGGACAGAGCACAAGTGGGGAGGGGCGGAAAGAGAGGGAGACACAGATTCCAAAGCAGGCTCAAGTCTGAGCTGTCAGCAGAGCCCGATGTGGGTCTTGAACTCATAAACTGCAAGATCATGACCTGAGCTGATGTTGGATGCTTAACTGACTGAGTCACCCAGGCACCCCATCAATTCATTCTTTTTCAAGATACTAATATTTTTTAAACAACTACAACAAATAATCCTAAAATTTGCATGCAACCACAAAAAACTCTGAATAGCTAAAACAATCCTGAGCAAGAAGAACAAATTTGGAGGTTTCGCAATCCCAGATTTCAAACTATACTACAAAGCTATAGTAATCAAAACAATATGATCCTAAAACAAAAACATGTACATAAATTACTAGAACAGAATAGAGAGCCCAGAAATAAACAAATGCTTATATGGTCCATTAACCCACTACTACAAGAATATACAATGGGAAAAAGATAATTTCTTCAGTAATAGTGCTGAGAAAATTGGACAGCTACATCCAAAAGAATAAAACTGGACCACTTTCTTTACACCATATATACAAATAAATGCAAAATGTATTAAAGATCTAAATGTAAGACCTAAAACCATAAAACTCCTAGACATAGGCAGTAAACTCTTGGTTATCAGGCTTAGCAATATTTGTTGCATTTGTCTCCTCAGACAAGGGATACAAAAGCAAAAATTAAATGACAATAAATTTCATATACTAAAAAAATAATAAAAAAATCATTCACACAAAGAAAAACAAACAAAAGCAAAAATTAAAGAAAATTGGGACTACATAAAACTAAACCCCTCTTGCATAGTGAAGGAAACCATCAACAAAAAAAAAAAAAAAAAAAAAAACAACCTCTGAAGGGAGAATACACTTGCAAATGATATATTTGATAAAGGGTTGAAATGTAAAATATATAAATAACTCATATGTCCCAATAACAAAAACATATTCTAAAATCTGAAAGGATGTGAATAGACATTTTTCCCAAGAAAGTAAACAGATAGCCAACAGATGCATAAAAAGATGCTGTCAATATCACTAACCATCAGGGAAATGAACATCAAAACCACAATGAGATATCACCTCACACCTGTCAGAATGGCTAGATTCAAAAAGACACACAAAAAAAGAAATCATATGGTGAGAATGTGGAGAAAAGGGAGCCCTCAAAAAATTAAATATTGAAATACCATACAGTCCAGTAATTCTACTAAATTTACTGAAGAAAATGAAAACCCTAATTCAAAAAGATATATGTACCTCTCTGTTTATTGCAGCATTACTTACAAGAAGCCAAGATATAGAAGCAACATAACTGTCCATCCAGAGATGAATGGAAAAAGAAGATGTAGTATATATACACAGTGAAATATTACTTAGCCATACAAAAGAATGTATCTTTCCATTTGCAACAACATGGATGGACCTAGAGGGTATTATACTAAATGAAGTAAGTCAGAGTAAGACAAATGCCATACGATTTCAATTGTATACAGAATCTTGAAAACAAAATGAATGAACAACAAAACAAGTGAAACAGATTCATAAGTGCAGAGAACAAACTGGTGGTTGCTAGTGGGAGGGAGAGGATGAACAAAATAGGTGAAGGGGATTAAGAGGCACAAACTTTTAATTATAAAATAAATCACAGAGATAAAGTACAGTAATCACTAATATTATAATAACTTTGCATGGTGACAGATGGTAGCTACACTTGTGAGCATTTTCTAATATATGTATATATGTTTTACACATAATATATATTATATATAATATATAACAATATAAATAATATATGTATATAAACTTATTGTATGTCAACTATGCTTCAATTTACAAAAACAAAAGAAAGAAATGGGCTGTGTTACTATTCTCCCTTAATGGAGTGAGATGCATTGCTGTAACTTTCTTGTGAGCAAACTGAAATAACATGACATGGCAGAATTGTTGTATCCAGAATATATGTCTTTTGATTATTTTTTGTCACACACTACACTATGTTAAACATATATGTGTATACATATATATATATATATATACATATACATATATATGTATATACATATGTATACACATATACATATATATGTATATATACATATATAAGCATATTCACACATGCAGATGCACATAAGTTGTGTATGTACATGTATACTGCATGTATGCATACACTGTATGTATAAATATAGCATACAACTTATGTATACAAATTGTATACATATTTATACATGCAGATGCACACAAGTTGTGTATATACATATATACTACATGTATGAATATATACTGCATGTATGAATATAATGGATTATATACATATGTATACATATATTCATATATGCAGATGCACACAAGTTAATGTCAACAAGTTGCCTTTTCTTTGGCAAATTATATATATGTATGTATGCATATATGAAAAATATGAAATACATAGCAACCTTTTCCCACATCTATTTAATTGATCAGAGATTGTTCTTCCTTACTTTGTTTTTGCTATTGGTGGTACAGGGAGTTAAAAAATGACTCTAATTACCTGCCTAACATTTTAAAGCAGATGAATTCATATGGCTTCTGTACCAAAAGTTTATTTGAAACAAATAGTGTATTTGGAGTCAAAATGTTTAAAGGTTTTACTACAGTTGTCTCACAATCATTGAGTTTTTTAATAGGAGAAATGCCTGGTAGAGTAAATTAAAATTGGAAATTGAAGCTGCAAATATTCACAAAAGGAATCAGCATATGACTTTAAATTGCCAATAGTCTAGTTTAACATTTTTGTACTCTGTCGTCACAGCAACTTCAGACTCATCAACAGTGCTGCCCAGCAGGAGCATTATAAGGAGTCTGGAGAAGAGGGGCTGGTCAATATTTTATAGTTTCATCTACAACTTGTTCACCAGATAAATACTATCTTGTATTTTAGTCAGTTTTGCTAATAATAAAAATGGGATGTTTCAAAATACTTTGGCTTTCCTCATCACAGGTTTTAATAAGGTGATAAAAGCCATAATAATTTTATAACCTCCAGGTAGAACAATTATTAGAAAGGGATATGCCTTATTAAGAAAATATGAATGTTCTTTGATGAAGTTAGAGGTGAAATTTAGAGGAGTGTAGCTATTTAGTCAACACTAACATTTTAATGCATTTAGTTCACTAGTGTTAATATTGAAGCATAGGGTGTAAAAAGTTTACTAGGTCATATGTTTTTCTGTTTAAAAAATACTTTTAATAGAAATGAATAGCCCTAGTGTGCCATTGGGGGTAATTATTGGTATTCTCCTCTAACTTATATAAAGATTAAGGGTATTGGCTCCAGAACTAGTCTTTGCTCTTGAATCCCACTGGTCACAATTACTGCCATTACTGCCCACAGAGCCACTGACAGTATTTATAACCTCTATGTGCTTCAGATTCCTCATCCATAAAATGAGAATAAAAATACACCTTGTAAGGATTAAATAAGTTACCTCACACAACTAGAACAACGTATGTTACCATTATTCTCTATTATTATTATTATTATTATTTCTTATTCAAGAAAATTAAAGGAAACTATGATTATAAAATATTTGCCATTGCAGATTGTTTTAGAGTAGCTTTTAAACCTCTTAAAGAGTACTTAAAGAGTAAATTGTTCATTGCCACAATTCCCTTTCTTCAAAGGGAAGAAAAAATTTAAAAAGAAACACATAAAATTGAGTATTTTATTTAAATAGTGATATTCAGTTTACAGAAGGTTTTCTCTCTTCTAATACACTATTTCCAAGACAGCACATGTAAGTACCTCTTCATTTTCAATGATGGAGTTCAATAAGCACTGATGGCTAAATAAGAGCCATACTTAGAAAAAAAATATTTTCCACACCTAACATAAACTAGTTGTAGAAGCTGATGACATGAATATTGCAAGAATAAACTGAAGCCAAAACAGCACTATAACTATGAAATTCTTCCCTAAATTTTGCAGTAACATCACTTCCCTTATTCTTGATTCTGTATACCCTCCAGTAAACTCTACTTGCTTCCTACTGATAAAGTTGAAAGTTCTGGAGCCCCACTAAGTAATTTTGGCATCTCCTGTACTCTCAGAAGCAGGAGAATAAAATCACAGAGGAGGTGACACAAGGTCACATTCTTTCAAGACCAAAAAGATTGAGTTTCATTTAGTATGTGTTGTCTTTTCTTTTTTCTTTTTATTTATTTTTGAGAAAGAGAGACAGAGAGCATGAGTGGGTAAGGCGAAGAGAGAGAGGGAGACACAGAATCCGAATCAGGCTCCAGGCTCTGAGCTGTCAGCACAGATCCCAATGTGGTGCTGGAAGCCACAAACTGCAAGACCATGACCTGAGCCAAAAGTTGGAGACTTAACCGACTGAGCCATCCAGGAGTCTGTAGTATGCATTTTCTACAGTTTGAGAGCTGTGCAGTTGACTGAATTAAGCAAAAAGATGCATTTCTGCAGTTGTCTTATATAGCAAAATTATTTCTAAGCCATTTCTATATTGGTTCTCTCCATAATTCTTCAAATATTTTCCCTTATTTTTAAAGAATATTTTTCTCAATTTATTATAAATTCTTTTATTAGTGATACATTATATTTCATGATTGGAAATTGTTTACATAACCTATAAACCTACTTGCTTGACTGACCAATTATACTATTATTTGAATCCCTCAATAGTGAATAATATTGGAAAATTTTCCTAAGATAGAAAGTTATTCTACATAAAACCAAATTTATGTTTAGATATCTAACTCGATAAAATCATGTTCCATCATCTGAAGGGAAAAATTCATACATCCATCCATCTATACTCTGATATTTCTTTTTTACCTGGAGAAAAAAAATATATTTCCTTAAAATGGTACAAATTTGTCAGGAACTCTAGATAGTAATTGCAACCAATTTCTAACAGATCCTTTTGTTTTTATCACCACACAACAGATACATTTGTTTCAGTGGATCTAAAACACTTTGCCTCCTCAGTGCAATCATCTTTATGGCTCATGCAGTAATGATGACAGATTCTAGAAATTCTACTTTCATTATTTCATAAAAATGTGTATGGTTTTGCATATTTGTGTTTTATGGCAAGGGACAGTTTTTCTACATAAATGGTTTTAGAAAGCAAAATTTCACCTTTTACCACTTCCCAACCCTGATTGATGTTTTATTTTCTTGGATATAATTTGAAAAGTATTTGTCCCAAAGGACAAAGACCCCGTGCTAATTATAAGCAGATCAATTAAATTTAGGAAAGTTTTTCAATATCCTTTATTAAGCTAAAGTTTTACACTGCTTTACTCATTTTTATATTTTTTCTAATGGTATAATACAGAGATGGAATTAAAACAGATGCAGATTTCACTTAGGATTTAGAAAGCTTCAAATAACATTGCTCTTGTGCTAAACAATGAAAATAGCCAGGTATTCCAAAAAATGTTTTAAGTTGGGGGGCCCTGGGTGGCTCATTCTAGTTAAGCATCTGACTCTTGGTTTCAGCTCAGGTCATGACATCATGGTATGTGAGTCTGAGCCCCATGTCGGGCTCTGCACTGACAGTGTGGAGCCTGCTTGGGATTCTCTCTTTCCCTCTCTTTTTGCACACCACCCCCCCCGTCAAAAATAAATAAATAATCATTAAAAAAATTCTTTTAGTTGAGTAAGATGACAATATTTTATATCTCCAATATCTTGTGGTAACACAACTATCCACCATTGTCAAAATTCATTGATCTGCACATCTAAAAAGGGCAAATTTAATTGTAAATTACTATTACAATATTACTGAATTAAGTAAATGAAAAAAAAATAATAAAAACGTTATGACATATTTAGCATTTCTAATGCCCCTATTCTAGAACTTGTGAAATTAATAAATTCATTATTGATATCTCATAAGCAAATCATTGTGTCATTAAAGTCTATATGTATATCAGGGCACCTGGGTGGCTCAGTTGGTGAAGCATCTCTCGATTACAGCTCAGGTCATGATCTCATGGATCATGACATGAGTCCTCCATCCCATGCAATGACTGCACGGAGTCAACTTCTGAATCTCTCCCTTCCCCTTCTTTCTGCCCCTCCCCCACTTGTGTGCACATGTGCACACACACACTCTGTCTCTCAAAATAAACATTAAAAAATAAATCTATATGTATAATTTATCTATTGCTGCATAACAAATTACCACAAATTTATCATTTTAAAATGACACATATTTGTTATTTCACATTTTCTATGGTCCAGTTTCTAAGCTGGCACAGCTCACCTGGGTCTTCTGCTCCAGCGTGTCTCACAAGAATGCAGTTAAGGATTCCCCAGGTGAAGGCCTGACTACAACATGATCTACTTCCAAGTGTGTACTGTCAAGATTCAATTTCTCATGGACTATTAGATGGAGGATTTTAGGTCCATGCTGGCTATTGGCTGGAGGCAGCCCTGTGTTCCTCGCCATGTGAGCACCTACACTATGGTGACTTGCTTATGAAAAGTAATCACAGAGTGATATTCTGTCACCTTTGTGGTATTTATTGTATACCTTGTATCAAGTCACAGGTGCTACACTCCAAGGGTGTTAGTAACAGCAGGTAGATGCCAGTGGGAGCCTATGTTAGAAACTACCCACTGCACCAAATTAATAGAAATGCAATTAATTTGTGTGTAAACATAATATTTAGAAATTCAGAGCCTAAGCTACATGAAGATAAGTGGCATATTAGATAAAAATTTAATTAAAACTATTTCATATATTACATATTTTTGTTACATATTATAGTCACAAAAAAATACTAGAAAATCAAATGTTTACTACGCATTCCATCATAGTCATTATGATACTAATTTTCTTTCCACAAATGTATTCCTATTTATGTTTCAGAATATTTAACATAGTTCTGTCCTGACTCAGGCATACCATATGTTCAACTGGTCTTAATTTCCTTTATTATTATGTTTTATAGTATCTAAATTTTGTATCTTAGAAGTTTTATCTTTGAAGACAATAGTATCTGTCATTATATTTATATGCTGGTTTGTGGTTAGTGATTTAGCATCTGATTTTAATTAGTATCTAGTTAAGCAAGTTGTCAAGAATTTCACTAAATTCATTAGCTAATACCAATGTGTGTGAAAACAACTTAAGCCCACTCTAAAACACTAATTCAAATTCAGTCAAAAAGTGTTACAACATATACTCAAAGGACTTAAGCTAAATTTTTAAAAATTAATATTCAGTAGTTTTTGATATTTTGATTTATTTTTTTAAAGAGCTACATTATAAAAATGTAATAATTTCTTTCAAATGCTTATTTAAGAGAATATATTTAATTTGTACTTTAAAACTTGTGTTATAGGGGAACCTGGGTAGCTCAGTTGGTTAAGTGTCCAACTTCAGTTCAGGTCATGATCTCATGGCTCATGATTTGAAGCCCCATGTCAGGCTTTGTGCTGACACCTCAGAAACTGGAGCCTGCTTAGGATTCTTGGTCTCCCCGTCGCTCTGCACCTCCCCTACTCACTCACTCACTCACTCTCTCTCTCTCTCTCTCTCTCTCAAAAATAAATGAACATTAAAAAAAATTTTTAAAGACTGAAAAAAACGTTGGGGATGTCATTGCTGGCAATTGTTTCCTGTATGAAAGGGAAGCTCATAGCAAAGGTTGCTGGGAGAAGAGTAACATGTTAAGATCCTGGAAACATCATGAACAAACTGTGTATATTCATTTCTTATTTGGTGCTATAAAAAGGTAGCACACACCTAGTGGCTTAGAACAACACACATTTATTATCTCACATTTATGGAGATCAGAAGTACATCAATCTCATTGGCTAAAAGCAAGGTGTCTCCTGGGATTGTTCCCTACAGAATATTTTAGGGTAGAATCCATTTTCTTGCCTTTTCAGCTTCTACAGATCATGTGCATTCTTGGACTGAAGACTCCTTTCTTGCATCACTGCAATTTTTGCTTCTGTTCTTGAAAACATTTCCTGTTTCTAACTCTGATCCTCCTTCCCTTACGATTACATAGGGCCCACTCAGATAATCCAGGATAATCTCCCCATTTTAAGATCCTTAAATTTTTATGTTTATTAATTTTTTGAGAGAGACCGACCGACCAAGTTGGGGAGTGGCCACAAGAGTTGGTGTTTCTGGTGATGTTCTCTGGTCCTTTCTAGTCTATTACTTTTGGTCTTTTTTGTTTTGTCTTTTTTCCACTCAAAGGGTCCCCCTTAAATTTATTGCAGGGCTGGTTTAGTGGTCATGAACTCCTTTGGTTTTTATTTTTCTGGGAAACTCTTTATACCTCCTTCTATTTTGAATGACAGCCTTGCTGGATAAAGACTTGTTGGCTGCACAGTTTTTCCAATTCAGCATGTTGAATACAACCTGCCAATCCTTTCTGGCCTGCCAAGTTTCTGTGGATGGTATGAAGCAAACATGATCTGTCTTCCCTTACAAAGAATTTTTCCTTTACTGCTTTCATAATTCTTTCCTTGTCTGTTTATTTTGTGAATTTGACTATGATATGCCTTGGTGACCATCAGTTGTTGTTGAATCTAATGGGAGTTTCTGTGTTTCTTGGATTTTGATGTCTGTGTCCTTCCTCAGATTAGAAAATTTTTCTGCTATCATTTGCTCACAGGAGCCTTCTGACCATTTTTCTTTCTCTTCACATTCTGGGACTCCTATACTTTGGATGTGATTCCTTTTCTTTTTCTTAGTGTTTATTTGAGAGAGAGAGAAAGAAAGAGAGGGAGAGAGGGAGAGAGAGAGAGGGAGGGAGAGAGAGAAAACCAAAAAAAACATGAGCAAGGGAGAAAGAGAGACAGAGGGAGACACAGAATCTGAAGCTGGCTCCAGGTTCCAGGCTGTCAGCACAGAGCCTGAGGTGGGGCTTGAACTCATGAACCATGAGATCATGACCTGAGCTTAAGTTGGACGCTTAACTGATTTAACCACCCAGGCAACCCAGATGTTATTCCTTTTTACTAAGTCACTGAGTTCTTTAAGTTTTGTACTATGATCTTTTGCCTTTGATTCCCTCCTTTTTTCTGCCTCAATATTCTCCTTAATTTTATCTTCTCTATCACTGATTAGCTGCTCTGCTTCCTCCATCCTTGCCATCGTGGCACCCATTCGAGATAGCATCTTGGTTATAGCATTTTTAATTTCATCCTGATTAGATTTTATTTCTTTTTTCTCCACAGACAAGGATTCTATGTTTTTTTTAAACCCCAGGTTATTGTGGTTCTAAATTCTAGTTCAGAAATTATGCTTATATCTATGTTGATTAAGCCCCTGGCTATCATTTCTTCCTATTCTTTATTTAGAGTGAATTTCCTTGTTTTGCCATTTTGGAAGAAGAAAAAATATAATAAAATTAAAAAAAAAAATTAAAATTAGAAAGTAAAAACAAAACAAAAAAAATCAAATAAAGGAAGATATATTCTAAGTGGGTTTTGGTCTCCTTATTGAAAAAAGCTTGATAGAATAGAGAAAAAAGGGGGGGGGAAGGCAATATAAAAATTAAAAATAAAAAATTATATGATAAAATATAATAAAATGAAATAGAATGATTTTTTAAAAAAATAAAAAATAAGGTAAAAAGAGAAAAATAAATTTTTCTCTTTCTGTATGCAAGAAAGAACGAATGGAAAAAAGAACAATTTAAGCAAAAACAGAAGCAAAGAAAACAAATAAATGAACCAGCAAAGTAAATGAAACCCAAATGAAGTTACATCTAGTTTCCCCTAGAACTGAAACTATGAAGCCCTCTATAGACTATACACCTAGCAGATGGAGTGACTTGTACTGTTCTTCTAGGGGATGTGCTTGGAGGGTGCAGTTGGGCAGGGCTTGGTGTAATGGTTCCATTTTCCACTAGGTAGCATTACTCAGTTTAGCATACTGGAGTGAATCAGTGTGGTGTGCATGAACATGAGTGCACATGTGCATGTGCAGGAGGTGGAAATGGCTTCATCCATGGGAACTTTTCATTCTCACCAACCCATTATCAAGCACCTCTCCATTGTTTCAGGACTCTGTCCACTCCCTGCCTCTACCCTGTGTCCAAGCTGCCTGCCTTCCAGGTAGCACCTCCCTTCAGAGTTTTATCTCCAATGGGATTGTGTTTCAAAACCACACACTTCAGAGACCCCTGTGGCTTGGACCTGCCAATTCTCTTGGGGAGGGTCTCACTGAGCAGTAGCTTGTCCCATAAAATATTCAGGCAATCACTCAGCTGCAGAAGTTCAGAGATTATGGCAAATCACAACACAGCCAGTGCCAGGTTTCACTGTACTCTTACATCTTTGTCCCAATACCAGACATGTGGATGCTCTCCAGGGGGTCCACCTGTGGGGAGGCCATATGGCCTTTATCAAATTCACTCCAAGCAGGGGAACCGCTTCTCTCCATGTGGCACATGAGTACCTCAGACCCTGCTGCCTGTTCCTGGGGATTTGCCCTACTTCCTCACCAGAGCACTGCTAGGCACTGAGCTCTAAAACTTCAGACTCTGAGCTCCACTGTTTATAGACTCCTGGTGGTATTGAAGCTCTCTCGTTTCTTCCCATCAATGGTTTGGGGAACAGATTTCTTGTTCAGTCCCCTGCAAGTGTTTTCACTCTTTCTCTCCAGCTACTTTCAGGGAGTGCTTTTCTTTCATGACCCAATGTGCCACACTTTCCCCCTTCTCTTTCTCTGTCCTCTCTTTGCAAAAACAGCTCTCTACTCTCCATGCTTTGCTCTCCCCCAGTTCACTTCTCCACACCATGTACCTGATGAGTTCTGTGGCTCAAGTTATGCCGATCGTTGTGTTAACCCCAGATCAGTTTCTTAGGTGTTCAAAATAGTTTGGTGCTGATCTAGCTGCATTTCAGGAACAAGACCAGCTCAGGGTCTCCATGCCACTCTGCCATCTTAACTCGTCTCTCTACATTTAATGTTAACATCAGTCTTTCTGTGTCAGATATTTATTTTAACATTCTTTGCAACTTACTCAGTTTTTACACATAGATACTTCTAAGTCTTTAATGATTCTTGACTATTGCTCCTTAATTGAGGATCTATTCAGTAGAAAGACTGTGGATTATAACACACTTTCCTCCAATTAAAAATTGCTTAATGTTTCAAAGCATTTTATTTTTTCACTATTAAACATTTTATCTTGTAAAATTGTATTTTTATAATTTCAAAGATATATGTTGCTTTAACCACACAGCCCACTTCAGGAAAGCTGAGAAAAAGTATCTACTCCATTGTATTATTTATAAGCAAGGGTTTGCTTTAATATGAATGATCAATTTACTTCCTGTTAACCTTTTTGTCAACATATCAGAAAAAAAGAAGTTGCAGCATTAAAAAAGACCAGTGCGTTGTCTGATGCACACTGAATTATTTATTTGTCTTTTTGGACTATAAGATACTTATTCTTTTTTAACTAGATACAATTCAAGTTATGTGTTAGGTATTTTTTTCTCATTTTGGAAAAGTGTTTCAGGATAAAACAGAGTGAGGCTGTTAGTTTTCATATATATATATATATATATATATATATATATATATATATATGTATATGTATATTGATTCATTTCATTGGAAGATGTTTACTGATTTATGTAATCATTTATTAACAGGATATTTACTGAATGTGTACTACTTGCCAGATACTGAGGATAAAACAAATTAAGTAAAGCCTTTCTGTTATGGAGCTTACAATCTACTGTCTAAGAAGTATATAAATACAAATCTGTCAAATAATTATAAAATACTACAAAGATAGAGCAAATGCACAGAAAGTAGAGATCTGAGAGAAGAAGGAGTAACAATGTTTACAAGTGCTTTCAATAGCTTTTAAAATCATTACTGAATTTTAGGTTATATAAGAGAATTAAGAGATCATTAAATAAAAGCTCTTTATTTTACAGATGAAGAAGATATTGCTGCCCGAAGTTGGGAGGGGAATAAATCAGCCAAGATCTTATTAGATCTATATATTGGCTAATTTAACTTAGAAGCCAAATCATGTATTTTCAAATGCAGTGCCTACTTACATTACTAACTTGTTACAGAATGTTCCAACTTTGCTCCTGAATATTATACCTGAAGTAAAGGCCAGAACCTTTTATCCTGTACTCCTCTCTCTATCACCATATTAAAAGGAGTATTGCCCATTCTTTAAGTTTTTTTTAATAGTATTTTTTTGAGATATTTCTTACACTTTCACATTCTTTCTTACTCTACATTTATTCATTTGGACTTTCATGACTATTTAACACTGGAGAATAAAGGATGTATTAATGTGTGTGTGTGTGCATATGTGTGTGTTTGTGTTTATGTGTGTGGCCACTACATCAAGTAGTTTAGTATGGAATAAAGAGTTGACACCTAAAACACATTTGATGCATTTAATGAGGCACTTTCTCAGCCAAGACTACTGTAAGAAATGTTCCAAAAATAAAATAATTTACATATATATTTTGACTCTGTGTCTCCTGCAGTGCATTCATTTGAGCCCCAGAAAGCACACATTTAAAAATCGGGGAAGAACTCTGGGAAAGATGAGTAGAGTTGAACTGACTCATTTCTTCGTGCTCTTAAAATATGAAAATGAGTCTTCAGCTGTAAATGAGGACTGAAATCTCCACTGACTTCAAGGGTACATCTGGGCTATAAGGCCGTCATATGTGCTAAAATTTATCCTGAGTACAAATTGGAGTTCCTAGCTGTGAGAAAAAAAAATTAGGGTTACTTAAAAATATAATCAGTCAACTGGAAGCTTATTATTGTGTAGTCAGTAACCATCTGTAGTCAATAAAAAACTACCAGTTGGCCTAAATATGTAGAAGCACACTGGTCACTTGTGTTTCGTCTTAGATTTGGTCCTATGCCCATGTGCACCTGTTTATCCATGCCCAAACACTGTCATGTAGATTGCAAGAGGTAATAAGTGCAATGCTAATGAGATACTCAATACACCTGCAGGCAAGCATGTTCAGATTTTTATCCACATTTGCTTTAGAACGAAGGTTCTACTACTCAGTGAAGGTATGCCAGGAAGTTTATATCCGCAAGCCCAACTTTAGTCACAAAAATGAAAAATAAAAACATACAGATGAATATGGTCTACATGTACCTTTATTTCATGAAAATTTAAGTTTAAATCAGGGTTGCAAAACTTTATAAATTGTTTCAGGAATTACAGTGTTTCAATATAAATGAAATCACAGCTGGCATTGATATAAGACTGCTGTGAAGAATAGCTTTGCTTAAAGGTGCTGCTATCACTTGGTCAAGGGTTGTTTAAAAGTAGGAGAAAGGTCTATGGAATAAAAATAATAAATAGTGGAAATAAATAAAAGGGAAAACTATTCATATAGCATGAAAAATATAAAATCCATTAAAGTAATAACAGTTCAATCTACAAAAATTTCTCAAGGTATCTTGTAAAATAGCTCTGCATGATTTCTCTTATTTTCAGGCATGATGCTCTATATAAATGGGTTCAGGTTCTGTTACTGGTATGGTAAAGTGAAAAGCTTTAACCACCATCAGAAAACCTGCAGTTGTCAGAAAACAGGAGTTGTCACTAATGTGTGAATTTGAGAAATTTCTTTACCTCTGTGATCAGCAGTTTCTTAATTAATAAAAAGAAATCACAGAATAATAACTCAAATACCTTTACTTTAGAAGTGAAAAGACTCAGCTCAGAGATAAAGTAATTTGCTTTATATTGTCAACTGAAAAATTACAGCTGAGGCTAAAGTTTACATTTCCAGACGTTGAGTTTAATGGGTTTTTTCAGGACTTTGCTATTCAAAGTATGGTCCCTGAAGGAACAATATCAGTGTGACTGGTGAGCTTGTTAGACATGCAGAAAAGCTGTCTAGATCCCAGAACTAGTGACTCAGAATCTGCATTTTAAACAGATCTTCTGAGTTGGAAAAGCAATACCTTGCAATTTACTGCCTTCTCACTCCGTGGTTGATGTGGGGGAACAAATGAGTTGATAAATGTAAAACAAACTATGCTCAATACAGTTATAATGCAATATAACTGTACTTAATGGTACCTCTAAAAGTGCTTTTAATTCAAAATTTGGAATTGAATAAGAATTCCATTGTATAATTTTACCAACATCCTCACATTTATCAAAACCCCATATTCCAATGAATTAAAAATTTTTCCAAGTCAAACTGACAATAACTATTTTAATTAAATATTCATGGAGTATGATGCAGTATTTAATCTACAAAAGATTTCATCCATGAATGCTAGAAGAGTTACAGAATTTATATTTTCTCTCCGTCTCTCAAAATTTGTTTTATGATTAGATGCAAGCAAAGTTATAATCTGAGAAGCATGAGGAAACTGTGCAAGAAGGTAGCAGTGGAAGTAAATTTTCACACACCCATTTCTGATATATTCAAAGGAATTTGTTGTCCTTAAAGTGATAAGAATAGTGGTACCAATTTTAAATTCTCACTTTTTAGATAAAGAAACTTAAATATGGCAATTGCATATTCTTTGAAATAAGCATCTTAACTTCCTTTCTGCTGTGGGCTCAAGTGGCTGGTGTTGAGATGGGCTGGTGTCAGGAAGGTGGTGCCAGTCTGGACCAGACGCTATTCTGAACACAAAGCGGTCATTGTGAAGAACATTGATGATGGCATCTCAGACCATCCCTACAGCCATGCCCTGGTGGCTGGAATTGACTGCTATCCCTGCAAAGTGACCGCTGCCATGGACAAGAAGAAAATCACCAAAAGGTCAAAGGTCAAGTCTTTTGTGAAAGTTTATAACTACAGTCACTTCATGCCCATAAGGCACTCTGTGGATATCCTCTGGGACAAGACTGTGGGCAAGAAGAATGTCTTCAGAGTCCTTGCTCTTAAATGCAAGGCCCAACAAGAGGCCAAGATCAAGTTCAAGGAGAGGTACAAGATCAGCAAGAACAAATGGTCCTTCCAAAAGCTGTGGTTTTAGATATGTTCTGTTTAAGTCATTAAAAATAACAACAACAACAACAACAACAACAACAAGAAATGCATCTTAAGTGCCAAACACAGTACTTGAATAAGTACCAAAAAATTCTTTACAAAAAACTGGGGGGTAGGGTGGCATGAGGCAAAACCTTTTTTCTTTCTCGTCACCTAATAGAAGAAGGAAGGAAATGGGATTGAAAGACTGTTATCACCAAAGAAAAAAAATGACTTCTCAACAAAACTGAAACTTAAGATTCCTTTGTCTTAATCCCATTTTGAGAGGATGAGACATTCATTTGAGAAACACTGTACCACTATGACTAAAAAGAGGTTTCTGCTCTTCAAAATACTGGACAGAATAAAGTAAAATGCAACATAATCTTTATTGCCAAAGATGCAGTCAAATATAAAAAGAAACAATAAAAACAAAAAATGCAGAACAAGTTG
The DNA here is from genome assembly GCF_028018385.1 of Neofelis nebulosa. Classification (NCBI taxonomy): domain Eukaryota; kingdom Metazoa; phylum Chordata; class Mammalia; order Carnivora; family Felidae; genus Neofelis; species Neofelis nebulosa. The sequence goes on from NC_080782.1 coordinate 74,517,193, forward strand.
ATGCAAGCTGGGCTCTATTTAATAGTCTTAAGTGCAAATGTATGAATATGTAATAAATAAACTATTTTAAGTGATTTTGTTTCTGGAGTTTCATTATTCTGGAGACAGAATAATGTCTGCACAAAGATTTCTACTCCCAAATCCCTGGAATCTATGAATATGTTGTATAATATTGCAAAGTGAACTTTGCTGATATAATTTAAGTTATGGATTTTAAAATAAGGACATTATCCTGGATTATATAATTTATCTTATATTAAAAAAGCAGATTTTATGTGGATGCAGGATTGCTATAAGAAAGACATACCTATAGACTTTAATATGATTTGAGAAAAAGCAAAATCATTACATGATAACATAAAGCAAAATGGAAGTAAAGGATCTAAAGCTGGAAATTGTAATGCCAGCAAAGGATAGTTTGATAATGTTAAAAAAAGGTTTGGCTTAAAAATGTCAAGCTAACAGGAGAAACAGCTTCTGCCAACCAAGAGGCAGTAGATGAGCTCCATTAAGACAATACACCATTAAGATAATGACTGAAAAGAAAGGATATTGGCCTGAACAGGTTTTTAATGCAGATGAAAGCATCGTGTTCTGGGGAAAAAAATTCCACAAAGGACACTTACTAGTAAGGAAGAGAATCAAACACAAGGTTTATGGTGGGGATGGGCTAACTCTACTGTTTTGAGCAAATTCAGTCTGGGTTATGATCAGGACTGCCTTTATGTAAAGCTACTAACCCTTCAGCCTTGAAGGAAAAGATAAACATCATCTACTAGTCTTTTGGTTCTACATGACGACCTGGACAATGAGAACCATTTTTCTGGGTTAGTTTCAGTGATATTTTGTCTCTGAAGACAGGAAGTACCTTTCCATTAAGGGAACACTTTTTAAAGTTCTTTTGATATTGGACAATGCCCCTGGCCACCCAGAACCCCACAAGTTCAACTCCATGGGCACCAAAGTAGTCTACATGCCCTCAAACACAACATCTCTACACCAGGGGAGTTATAAGGAGTTTTAAAGCTTAATACACAAGATATTCTTTAGAAACAATTGTCAATATCAAGGAAGAGGACCCCAATAGAGATAACATGATGAAAGTATCGAGGGGTTACACCAATGAAGATGCCATAGTATTTAGAGAAAAATCCATGAAAGCTAGAAAGACTGAAATACATTTTTTTCCTGGAAAAAAGTGTGTCCAGATGTTGTGTATGACTTCATATGAATTACAACAGAGCCAATCGAGGCAATCATTAGGGATTGTCAATATGGCAAATATGATTGGGAGTGATGGGTTTCAAGATATGATCTTTGAGAAATACAAGAGCTAATAGACATCACACCAGCATAATTAACAGAAGAGTGACTTGATGGAGAAGAGTACTTTTGGACCAGTGCCAGATGAGGAGATTACAAAAAAAAAAAAAAAAAAACAGAAGCAGTGACCAGAAGCAAATTGACATTAGACAATACGGAAGAAGGGTTCTTTCTGTCCAGACTACTTTGACTTCTTTAACAACATGGACCCATCTATGTTACAAGTGCTGAAACTAAAGCAAAAGGTGGAAGATAGCTTGGTTCTGTACAGAAACATTTTTAGAGAAATTAAAAAGCAAAAAGCCACATAGAAATTACAGTGTACGTCTGTAAAGTTATACCAAGTGTTTCTGCATTTCCTGCCTTCCCTTCTATTTACTCCCCCCCCCTTTTTTTTGCTTCTGCCACCCCTGAGACAATAAAACCAACCACCTCTCTTCCTCCTCAGCTACTCAGGGTGACAATGACATGGATGAAGACCATTAACATGTTCCACTGCCACTTAATGAATAGTAAGTAAGCGTCATGCCTTACAGTTAATAAACATCTCTTGTGTATGGGATTGTCTTCATGTGAAAATCAAGTAACTGTAGAGCAGGAACTGGAAGAGACATTTTTGAGTCGTCATCATCATAATTATCATGTATTCAGTGTGTAGGACAGTATGTTCAAGGCTTGTATAAAAATGGATAGCCTATCTTTACATAGGTGTGAGGTGAAAAATATTCAATATAATGTGTTAGTTTTCCTAATGTTCTGTAACTTTGCTTTTAGAGAATTACATTACCATCCAGGAGTCTCTCTCTCTCATAATTCAAGAAACTGTATACCAGTCTGTCGTCACAGGTAAGTGTTTTTTTAAAAAAATGTAACGTTTTCGGGGAGTTCCGGAAGATGGCGGCGTAGGAGGACGCTGGGCTCACCGCGCGTCCTGCTAATCACTTAGATTCCACCTACACCTGCCTAAAGAACCCAGAAAACCGCCAGAGGATTAGCAGAACGGAGTCTCCGGAGCCAAGCGCAGACGAGAGGCCCACGGAAGAGGGTAGGAAGGGCGGCGAGGCGGTGCGCGCTCCACGGACTGGCGGGAGGGAGCCGGGGCGGAGGGGCGGCTCGCCGGCCAAGCAGAGCCCCCGAGTCGGGCTGCCAAAAGCGGAGGGGCCGGACGGACTGTGTTCCGACAGCAAGCACGACTTAGCGTCTGGGAGGTCATAAGTGAACAGCTCTGCTCAGAAAGCGGGAAGGCTGGAGGACAAAGGGAGGGAGAGCTGCTGAGCCCCCGGACGGACGGCAGAGCTCAGCTTGGCGGGGAACAAAGGCGCTCGCCAGCGCCATCTCCCCCGCCCATCCCCCAGCCAAAATCCCAAAGAGAACCAGTTCCTGCCAGGGAACTTGCTCGCTCCGCGCAAACACCCAACTCTGTGCTTCTGCGGAGCCAAACCTCCGGCAGCCAGCGGATCTGACTCCCTCCCGCTGCCACAGGGCCCCTCCTGAAGTGGATCACCTAAGGAGAAGCGAGCTAAGCCTGCCCCTCCTGCCCCCGTGCACCTTGCCTACCCACCCCAGCTAATACGCCAGCTCCCCAGCACCACAAGCCTGGCAGTGTGCAAGTAGCCCAGACGGGCCACGCCACCCCACAGTGAATCCCGCCCCTAGGAGAGGGGAAGAGAAGGCACTCACCAGTCTGACTGTGGCCCCAGCGGTGGGCTGGGGGCAGACATCAGGTCGGACTGCGGCCCCGCCCACCAACTCCAGTTATACACCACAGCACGGGGGAAGTGCCCTGCAGGTCCTCACCGCTCCAGGGACTATCCAAAATGACCAAACGGAAGAATTCCCCTCAGAAGAATCTCCAGGAAATAACAACAGCTAATGAACTGATCAAAAAGGATTTAAATAATATAACAGAAAGTGAATTTAGAATAATAGTCATAAAATTAATCGCTGGGCTTGAAAACAGTATACAGGACAGCAGAGAATCTCTTGCTACAGAGATCAAGGGACTAAGGAACAGTCACGAGGAGCTGAAAAACGCTTTAAACGAAATGCAAAACAAAATGGAAACCACCACGGCTCGGATTGAAGAGGCAGAGGAGAGAATAGGTGAACTAGAAGATAAAGTTATGGAGAAAGAGGAAGCTGAAAGAAAGAGAGATTAAAAAATCCAGGAGTATGAGGGGAAAATTAGAGAACTAAGTGATACACTAAAAAGAAATAATATACGCATAATTGGTATCCCAGAGGAGGAAGAGAGAGGGAAAGGTGCTGAAGGGGTACTTGAAGAAATTATAGCTGAGAACTTCCCTGAACTGGGGAAGGAAAAAGGCATTGAAATCCAAGAGGCACAGAGAACTCCCTTCAGACGTAACTTGAATCGATCTTCTGCACGACATATCATAGTGAAACTGGCAAAATACAAGGATAAAGAGAAAATTCTGAAAGCAGCAAGGGATAAACGTGCCCTCACATATAAAGGGAGACCTATAAGACTCGTGACTGATCTCTCCTTTGAAACTTGGCAGGCCAGAAAGGCTTGGCACGATATCTTCAGTGTGCTAAACAGAAAAAATATGCAGCCGAGAATCCTTTATCCAGCAAGTCTGTCATTTAGAATAGAAGGAGAGATAAAGGTCTTCCCAAACAAACAAAAACTGAAGGAATTTGTCACCACGAAACCAGCCCTACAAGAGATCCTAAGGGGGATCCTGTGAGACAAAGTACCAGAGACATCACTACAAGCATAAAACATACAGACATCACAATGACTCTAAACCCGTATCTTTCTATAATAACACTGAATGTAAATGGATTAAATGCGCCAACCAAAAGACATAGGGTATCAGAATGGATAAAAAAACAAGACCCATCTATTTGCTGTCTACAAGAGACTCATTTGAGATCTGAGGACACCTTTAGATTGAGAGTGAGGGGATGGAGAACTATTTATCATGCTACTGGAAGCCAAAAGAAAGCTGGAGTAGCCATACTTATATCAGACAAACTAGACTTTAAATTAAAGGCTGTAACAAGAGATGAAGAAGGGCATTATATAATAATTACAGGGTCTATCCATCAGGAAGAGCTAACAATTATAAATGTCTATGCGCCAAATACCGGAGCCCCCAGATATATAAAACAGTTACTCATAAACATAAGCAACCTTATTGATAAGAATGTGGTCATTGCAGGGGACTTTAACACCCCACTTACAGAAATGGATAGATCATCTAGACACACAGTCAATAAAGAAACAAGGGCCCTGAATGATACATTGGATCAGATGGACTTGACAGTTATATTTAGAACTCTGCATCCCAAAGCAACAGAATATACTTTCTTCTTGAGTGCACATGGAACATTCTCCAAGATAGATCATATACTGGGTCACAAAACAGCCCTTTATAAGTTTACAAGAATTGAAATTATACCATGCATACTTTCAGACCACAATGCTATGAAGCTTGAAATCAACCACAGGAAAAAGTCTGGAAAACCTCCAAAAGCATGGAGGTTAAAGAACACCCTACTAACGAATGAGTGGGTCAACCAGGCAATTAGAGAAGAAATTAAAAAATATATGGAAACAAACGAAAATGAAAATACAACAATCCAAACGCTTTGGGACGCAGCGAAGGCAGTCCTGAGAGGAAAATACATTGCAATCCAGGCCTATCTCAAGAAACAAGAAAAATCCCAAATACAAAATCTAACAGCACACCTAAAGGAAATAGAAGCAGAACAGCAAAGGCAGCCTAAACCCAGCAGAAGAAGAGAAATCATAAAGATCAGAGCAGAAATAAACAATATAGAATCTAAAAAAACGGTAGAGCAGATCAACGAAACCAAGAGTTGGTTTTTTGAAAAAATAAACAAAATTGACAAACCTCTAGCCAGGCTTCTCAAAAAGAAAAGGGAGATGACCCAAATAGATAAAATCATGAATGAAAATGGAATTATTACAACCAATCCCTCAGAGATACAAACAATTATCAGGGAATACTATGAAAAATTATATGCCAACAAATTGGACAACCTTGAAGAAATGGACAAATTCCTAAACACCCACACTCTTCCAAAACTCAATCAGGAGGAAATAGAAAGCTTGAACAGACCCATAACCAGTGAAGAAATTGAATCGGTTATCAAAAATCTCCCAACAAATAAGAGTCCAGGACCAGATGGCTTCCCAGGGGAGTTCTACCAGACGTTTAAAGCAGAGATAATACCTATCCTTCTCAAGCTATTCCAAGAAATAGAAAGGGAAGGAAAACTTCCAGACTCATTCTATGAAGCCAGTATTACTTTGATTCCTAAACCAGACAGAGACCCAGTAAAAAAAGAGAACTACAGGCCAATATCCCTGATGAATATGGATGCAAAAATTCTCAATAAGATACTAGCAAATCGAATTCAACAGCATATAAAAAGAATTATTCACCATGATCAAGTGGGATTCATTCCTGGGATGCAGGGCTGGTTCAACATTCGCAAATCGATCAACGTGATACATCACATTAACAAAAAAAAAGAGAAGAACCATATGATCCTGTCAATCGATGCAGAAAAGGCCTTTGACAAAATCCAGCACCCTTTCTTAATAAAAACCCTTGAGAAAGTCGGGATAGAAGGAACATACTTAAAGATCATAAAAGCCATTTATGAAAAGCCCACAGCTAACATCATCCTCAATGGGGAAAAACTGAGAGCTTTTTCCCTGAGATCAGGAACACGACAGGGATGCCCACTCTCACCGCTGTTGTTTAATATAGTGCTGGAAGTTCTAGCATCAGCAATCAGACAACAAAAGGAAATCAAAGGCATCAAAATTGGCAAGGATGAAGTCAAGCTTTCGCTTTTTGCAGATGACATGATATTATACATGGAAAATCCGATAGACTCCACCAAAAGTCTGCTAGAACTGATACATGAATTCAGCAAAGTTGCAGGATACAAAATCAATGTACAGAAATCAGTTGCATTCTTATACACTAACAATGAAGCAACAGAAAGACAAATAAAGAAACTGATCCCATTCACAATTGCACGAAGAAGCATAAAATACCTAGGAATAAATCTAACCAAAGATGTAAAAGATCTGTATGCTGAAAACTATAGAAAGCTTATGCAGGTAATTGAAGAAGATATAAAGAAATGGAAAGACATTCCCTGCTCATGGATTGGAAGAATAAATATTGTCAAAATGTCAATACTACCCAAAGCTATCTACACATTCAATGCAATCCCAATCAAAATTGCACCAGCATTCTTCTTGAAACTAGAACAAGCAATCCTAAAATTCATATGGAACCACAAAAGGCCGCGAATAGCCAAAGTAATTTTGAAGAAGAAGACCAAAGCAGGAGGCATCACAATCCCAGACTTTAGCCTCTACTACAAAGCTGTCATCATAAAAACAGCATGGTATTGGCATAAAAACAGACACATAGACCAATGGAATAGAATAGAAACCCCAGAACTAGACCCACAAACGTATGGCCAACTCATTTTTGACAAAGCAGGAAAGAACATCCAATGGAAAAAAGACAGTCTCTTTAACAAATGGTGCTGGGAGAACTGGACAGCAACATGCAGAAGGTTGAAACTAGACCACTTGCTCACACCATTCACAAAAATAAACTCAAAATGGATAAAGGACCTGAATGTGAGACAGGAAACCATCAAAACCTTAGAGGAGAAAGCAGGAAAAGACCTCTCTGACCTCAGCCGTAGCAATCTCTTACTCGGCACATCCCCAAAGGCAAGGGAATTAAAAGCAAAAGTGAATTACTGGGACCTTATGAAGATAAAAAGCTTCTGCACAGCAAAGGAAACAACCAACAAAACTAAAAGGCAACCAACGGAATGGGAAAAGATATTTGCAAATGACACATCGGACAAAGGGCTAGTATCCAAAATCTATAAAGAGCTCATCAAACTCCACACCCGAAAAACAAATAACCCAGTGAAGAAATGGGCAGAAAACATGAATAGACACTTCTCTAAAGAAGACATCCAGATGGCCAACAGGCACATGAAAAGATGTTCGACGTCGCTCCTCATCAGGGAAATACAAATCAAAACCACACTCAGATACCACCTCACGCCAGTCAGAGTGGCCAAAATGAAGAAATCAGGAGACTATAGATGCTGGAGAGGATGTGGAGAGACGGGAACCCTCTTGCACTGTTGGTGGGAATGCAAATTGGTGCAGCCGCTCTGGAAAGCAGTGTGGAGGTTCCTCAGAAAATTAAAAATAGACCTACCCTATGACCCAGCAATAGCACTGCTAGGAATTTATCCAAGGGATACAGGAGTACTGATGCATAGGGGCACTTGTACCCCAATGTTTATAGCAGCACTCTCAACAATCGCCAAATTATGGAAAGAGCCTAAATGTCCATCAACTGATGAATGGATAAAGAAATTGTGGTTTATATACACAATGGAATACTACATGGCAATGAGAAAAAATGAAATATGGCCTTTTGTAGCAACGTGGATGGAACTGGAGAGTGTGATGCTAAGTGAAATAAGCCATACAGAGAAAGACAGATACCATATGGTTTCACTCTTATGTGGATCCTGAGAAACGTAACAGAAACCCATGGGGGAGGGGAAGGGGAAAAAAAAAAAAAAAAAGAGGTTAGAGTGGGAGAGAGCCAAAGCATAAGAGACTGTTAAAAACTGAGAACAAACTGAGGGTTGATGGGGGGTGGGAGGGAGGGGAGGGTGGGTGATGGGTATTGAGGAGGGCACCTTTTGGGATGAGCACTGGGTGTTGTATGGAAACCAATTTGACAGTAAATTTCATATATTAAAAATAAATAAATAAATAAATAAATGAATAAATAAATTAAAAAATGTAACGTTTTCAATATTGTATCATCAATGTGACTGTAATACAGTATCCATAAAAAGTTTATATCAATGTATTTATTAGTATATAGGCTAGACTACCATGAAGCAATTTTATTGATTATATTAGGCTACCATAACACATTCATATTGCTACTTTATCATTAATGAATTAGATATTACACTTGTAAATAAGTATAATTTTCTTTTTGTGATTATCTTCTATTTTTGAGTTATATTGTTAGCATTATATATAAAATATACAGTGTTTTTAATCATATAGGATAATATAGATATAGGTAATGACAATGTATCCTGTAAATACATGGCAAAATCACAGTATGAAACTCACAGTATCAATTAACACAGTACAGTATGGTAAATATATGGTAAATCTTCCTTATGATTTTCTCACATATTCTTTTCTGTAGCCTACTTTTCATAATACAGTATATAATACATATAATATACAAAACAATATGAATTACTAATGTCCCCATTTGTCAACTAAGAAGTTAGAGATGCTTATTAAAATGTTGAATAATTTTTGAGATCTACTAATTTCTACAAATACCAACTTATAATTTAATAAGGTATCTTGATAAAACTGATAACAATGCTTGGACTCCCAAGTGTATATTTTTTTGAGTACTATTTGCCCAACACTGCACTACATTCTTTACAAAATGTATCTTAACCCTCAAAACCTTAAAAAGTAGGTATTTTTTTCTATTTAATAGACATTGAAAGAAGATCGAAATACGCAATTACTTATCAGAAGCACCACAGATCCATCCGATTCTGACTCTAAAATCTAAGCTCTGATTACTACTACAATGTTTCCCCTCAGAGTACACTGCTTCAATTTATATAAAAAGTATTTCACGGGATTTATTTATGTCAGAATACTGCCAAGGTCTGTTATCTATGAGAGACCCTAATTAAATTAGGGATTTGGGGCCATTTAATGAATAATTACTAGTTTTTTTTTTAATTGAGGGCATTAAAAATGAATAAATAAGTTGAGGGCATTAAATGTAAATATAAGCGAATGACATCTGAGTTATGATGACAGATTATTCCAAATCCTCTAAGATATATACAGGAATATCCTAAGTAAGAAATATTTTGTTTGTGTAATGCTCTTCCCCATTATACTTGATGGTCAAATAACATTTAAATCTCTAAATGATTAGAAGTAGGTTTGTTTTCCTTGAGGATAAAAATGTAATAATAGTCAAAATTAATTATCCTAAAAGGCACAATTCTGTATTCTCTCCTCAGAACCACATGTCACAGCTATGAATAGGCACTTCTCAGGTAGCCTGTTGCAGAGAGAATGGACTCCCAGCTCCAGCTGCCACCCATCAGAATCCCCAACGACATCTGTGCTGATGCCACATTCCCACCTGCAAATTTTTATGTATTGTGGGGCTATTTCTACTCTTCTTGGAGCCTTTGGCTTGATGACTTTCCATCAACCTGGTTGATGGCTGCCTGTGCCACCCACCTCTCCTTCTGGTCTTTTCTCACAGGTGTCAGACCTTTTGGCAGTCAATGGGCTCTCCTTGCCTATGCCTGCTCCCCTGCCCTTTACTCTTCAAGGAGATCTATTGTCCTATTCCATTCTGGTGAACACATTGCAGAGTACCTGAACTGACACATTAAGTCAATAAATCCTTTCCTAGGAATAGGACTGGAAATGAGTCAAAAGTGAACTATTGAAGTTTATTTTGAACATCATTTCTAAGACCATTTGTTGAAGGTAGGCACTTGGAAGTAACTTGAAAAAGAATCTGTTAAACTGCCTGATGAATAAAGTGTTCACCTCCAACCTTGAGAAAAATATGTGATTCTTACAGGTCAATCCTCTTACGGGAAACAAAAGCCAGGCTTTCCAAGTTCGTAGTGACTCAGGTTAGGGGTGGCAGTGAGGGTTAAGGGGAGGATGAAATGATTGAAAATGCCCTTCACATGATATACTGCACTGTTCATTGGAAAGAGATACTGCTCAAAAATTGATTTCACATATAAACCTTGTGAATTAAACTCCTTTTGCTAAGAAAAAGAATAATATCAACTGGGCTTTGGTTTCAGATCTAACTTAAAAAGTATAGTACTTTTTTATGTGCTTCAAAATTAAGTTAGTTATAAGTAGAGAATTTGGAGCTTTTTATAATCAAATTAACTTATCTATGCATCCAGTTATTTATTCATTCAATAATTAGTGAACTAGTTGGGGAACACAATCTGCAAGGGATTTGAAATACAGATGAAATAAAACACAGTTCTTGTCACAGTCCAATTAAAGTGTCAGACACCTCAGTGAGCAATTTAAATAGTGGGAAAATATTTGTGGTAAGTAAAACATGAATGGAGCAAATTATATTTTTAAAAACTGTCTTCTCATTGATTTTCCCACTGTTCTAACAATTACATTGTGAGATAGGCAATGTATTATTTTCTTCATTTTATTTTTCAATATTTGGGAGGGTGAACTTGTACACTGGTATTTATCAAATTTAGTCCATTTCCAGTATTTCATATAGCAATGTGCACAAATATAGCATAAAAGAAGTAATAGTCGGGGCGCCTGGGTGGCTCGGTTGGTTAAGTGTCCGACTTCGGCTCAGGTCATGATCTCACGGTCCGTGAGTTCAAGCCCCGCGTCAGGCTCTGTGCTGACAGCTCAGAGTCTGGAGTCTGTTTCAGATTCTGTGTCTCCCTCTCTCTCTGCTCCTCCCCTGTTCATGCTCTGTCTCTCTCTGTCTCAAAAATGAATAAACGTTAAAAAAATTAAAAAAAAAAGAAGTAATAGTAATAACAAATTTTAAATTCAATGCCCAAATTAAGGCAGGTATGTTGTAGTAGTTTCATAGTTATTTTTAGCTATAGTGAGACACTAGCACTTCTGAAAAATATGGTATGTCACACATTTATATTTTAATTTGGAACATTTGTTATGAGATGAAGCTGAAAACCATGCCCCTTCCCACGTGTGACTAAAAATAGCAATACAATCAATAAACAGCCATGAAAGAATTTTATCTTGAGGTTACCCTTCTTAATCAAAACAAGTTTTTGAATGGATTCCGTACTACGCAAAGATGGTTAAAAAAACTGGTATGCAATATGGTGATGATGATTATGCATTTTCCCTAGTAAGTTAAATATAGTACAGAATCTTGTTCAGGCAACTAAATAGACAATACAACTTCATAAATAAATGTTCTAATAAGTCTGCTCAAGGTAAATCTAAAAGTGTGATGATTCAATGAAATTATCCTGAAGACTTTGAATTATCAATTTGACTCCCAAAACTTCCTCAGTTACACAAAAATTCAGTTTTCTGAAATTATTTTTAATTTTGACATATTTCTAGATTAAAATGCAAATGTAAGAAATAACACAGATAAGTATGCTTCCCCATTTTTTTCTTTGCCCAGTAGTAACACCTTGCAAAACTATAGTACAATATCGTGATCAAGATACAGCTGTAGACAGTGAAGATAAAGATTTCCATCCCCACAAGGTCAATTAGTTTGCACTTTTATAACCACAACCACTTCATTCTAACTCCCATGCCTCATTAACCCCAAGCAACCACTAATCTACAACCTATTTCCATAATGCTGTCATTTCAAAAATGTTGTATAAATGGAATCATACAGTATATAAACTATTGGGATTTCACTCAGTATAATTTTCTAAAAATGTATGCAAGTTACGGCATGTGCCAATAGTTTGTTCCTTTATATTGCTGAATGATATTCCAGGATAGGGATGTACCACAGTTCCTTTCACTATTCACCTATTGAAGGGTATCTGAGTTGTTTCCTGTTTTTAACTATTATGAATAAAGCAGCTGTAAGTTATGTGTGTTATGTGAACATATATTTTCATTCCTCTGGGTGAAATTTCTGGTTTTACGTTAGTCACAGAAACTTCCAAAGTGTTTTCTAAGTGGCTCACTATCTTACATTCATTCCTAAGCACCAGTTCCTACAAATCTTCATCAGAATTTGGTGTTATTACTACATCTTAGTTAGCTTTTATGATAGATGTGTATCTCGTTGTGGTTTTAATTTCTATTTACTAATGGCTAAAGATTTCAAAATCTTTCATGTGCTTATTACCCATCTGTGTCTCCCCTTCAGTGCAATGTTTATTCATGTCTTCTGCCTGTTTCTAACTGGATTCCATGGGTTTTTTTTTTTTAATGTTTTCTGGTTGTTGTTTTTTTTTTTTTTTCCACATCTTCAAGATAGTGGTTTTCTGTTGGATACATAGTTTGCATTTATCTTCTCCAAGTCTGTAAACTATATTTTCATCTACTTAATATGCTCTTTAACAGAAAAAAAGTTCTTAATTTTGATGCAGTCCAATTATTAATTTTTTTTCTTTCTATGGATTGTGCTTCTCATGTGAATTGTAAGTACTCTTTGCTTAGTTCTAGATCCTCCAAAGTTTTTTTTCCTAAAAGTTTTATAGTTCAATATTTTATATTGAAGTACACAATTATTTTGATTTGACTGTTGTATAACATGTGAGACTTAGATTGAGGCTTTTTTTTTTTTTTTTTGGCCTATGGATGTCCAATTACTCCCACCTCGTTTACTGAAAAGGCTCCTGTCTCCACTAAATTGCCTTTTAAATTTTGTCAAAAAATCAGTTGAAAGTATTTGTGTGGATATTTGTGTATCTGTACCCCTGATTTATGTTTCTATCACTCCACCAACACTATATATTCTTGATTAACATGGCTTTATAAAAATCCTTTACACTGGGTAGACTGATTCCTCCAACTCGATTCGTTTTCAAAACTTACTCAAGTGTTCAAGTTTGACTTTCCATATACATTTTAGAATAATTTTGTCCATGGGTCAAAAAAGTTTGCTAAAGTATTGATGGGAATTCTGTTAAATATATACAAGAATTTGGGTACAGATGACATCATTACTATGTTGAGTATTCTAACCTATAGACAGTATCTCTCTCCCTTTATTTAGATCTATTTTGACTTCTTTTGTCATTATGTTTTCAGTATAACAAGTCCTGTATGTTGTATTTTTTGTGTACATTGTCATTTTGAGTTTTCAGTATACAAGTCCTGTATAAGTCTTATTATGTATGCATCTAATTATTTCACTTTTTAGGATTGTAAATGATAGTTAATTTCTCATTCCTGTGCCCACTTGTTGATCGATAATAATAAAATTGGACTTACTAGTTACAACTCAGATTAGTTCTAATTAGTAATAGTTTGTGTTTATAAATTCTGTGAGATATTTCTGATTGGACTAATCTACCATCCTCAAGTAAGGACACTATTATTTCTTTCTTTACAATCTGTGTTTTATTTCTGATTCTTGCTTTATTGCACTGGCTAGAATTTCTATCACTATATTGAATGACAGTGATAATAATAGCTGCTCGTGGGACTGACCTTAGCAGGAAAGGATTTTATCTTTTAAGGTAAGCTGTAGATATTTTATAGTTGCCATCTACCACGTTGAGATGCCCCATGTTCCTATTTTTCTGAATGGTTTTACCAAAGTAGTGAATTTTATTTTTTCTCATTCTTTTGTCTGCACTGATAGGAGTTTTCTTTATCCTCTTAATATGGTGGGATACATTAATTGATTTTTGAAGACGTACCCAGCCTTGCATCACTGAAACAAATCCCACTCAATCATGATGTATAATTGTTGACTGCTATTTGTTCTTAAAGATCTTTGCATAAGAGATACTGATCTATATTCATGAGCAATAAAATGGTGGTTCTCTTTAGTTTTTTTTATGTCTGTTTTGGCATTAAGGTAAGGCTTTCTTAACAAAATGAATTGAATAGTGTTCTTCTTATTGAGTTTTCTGAAGAGATAATTTAGAATTAGAATTATTATTCTTTTATTCTTTTTAAATATGAATCATGAATCATTTATTAATGAAGAGAACATTCAATGCTGACAAATGAGATTAGCACTCTCATACATTGGTCTTACTGTTTTTGCAATCTTTCTGGAAAGCCATTGGCAATATGCATCACAATCTTTAAATGTTAGAGTTTTTAGCTCTAAACTATTTATTCATACCGTCTCAGTGTATGTTCAACAAGCATATACATATAAAAAGATGAAAAGAAAAATATTTAAGATAGTTATTTCATCTCTGGGTAATGGGATTCATTTTTTTCTTCTATGTGTTTTGAAAATATTCTATTAAATATATGCATAGCAGTTAAGATTTCTAGATTATACAGAAATTGAAATACAAGTCACAGTCATTACTAGGAGTATGGTTTTGGACAAGTTTCTTAAATTTTTCCTCACATATCAAATAGATAGATATATACATGTATTTGGTTATACATGTATATATAATAATGCTGTATTTGGTAATACATGTAAAGTGCTTGACTATTATATTCTGAAAAAGGTAATTTGAAAAAAAAAATATTCAGCTGGTGGACTGTAAGGTGTTACTTCCCACAAAGAGGTTTTTAAAATACAACTTCATGTAGCAGTTGATGAATACCTTTTACTTCATTTTAATGTCTATCTTCAGCAGCAATCCCAGAAGAAAATGCTATTTTAAGAGTCTGTTTAGATGAAAAAGCTCATTTTTCATTTACATTTAGGCAATCATTCTCTTGACAGAAGGTAAGCAAACTAATGTTGCATGATAAAGCCCCCATCAAGTATCTCATACTGAAGCACAGATTCCAAACCATAATTTGTAGTGTTTGATGCTTTCATCCAAAATGTATTTTATATCCTCTGTGACACATGAAATCTCTTGCATGTTCCTATCAGGGTAATGGAAAAGGAAACAACAGGACAGAGATTAGACTATGAAATATTAAAGAGTTTGGAGCCCCAGATATTCTGTATGAAAACCACTAGGCTCATGTTTGCTGCTCATTAATAAGACCTTGGCCCAAAGACTCATTTTTTTTTTCCAGAGATTATAATTTTTCAGTTCCAGAATGGGTCAAGAGATGGCAGCCGTGTGGTCCGTCCACCTGAAAGGTGATGGCTGTGGATTAGGACCACTTCTTGGTGACACTGAGATGGTCGGGGATGTGGTACTGTCCACATCTCCCAGCCCTTCCCCACCCCAGTAGACAGGATGCCCTTCTTTAATTTTTTATCATTGTATAATGTCCTTCTCTAATGCAATTCTTTATTCTGAAGCCTACTTTATCTGATAATCAATAAAGTCACTTTTGATTTAATATTTTCATGATCTATTTTTTCATCCTGTTTATATTATTACATTTGAGGTGATTTTCCTATAGACAGCATATATTTGGGAGATTTTTAAAAATTTATTCTGCCTTTATCAGTCTTTTAATTGGTATATTGAGACCATGTACATTTAATGTAAGAGGGATAGGTTTGAGCTTAAGTCTGTTTTATTTTTGTTTTGTTTTTTTTCTATGTTTCTTTCTGCTTTATTTTTGCTGCCTTCCTATGGGTTAAATGATTTGTTTGGACTTCTATTTGGGTTCATCCAGAGTGGGTTATTTTTTAATTGAAGTACAGTTGACACACATTACATTAGTTTCACGTGTACAACATACTGATTTGACATGTTGATACATTATGCTATGCTCACCACAAGTGTAGCCACCATCTGTCACCACACAAGCTATTGCAGTACCACTGACTACATTTCCTATGCTGTGACTTTTATCTCCATAGTGTTTTCTGAATGTGTAACTGAGTAGTTGTTTTAGGTATCAGATACATAATTTATTCACAGACTACTGGTATCATTATAGCAGTTTAGGTGTACAAATATTACACCCTTTGTGTCCCTTCACCCTCCCCCACTTAAATGATCTTAGATATATGTCTGCTATATAAATTGAGAACCCCTTCACAAAGTGTTTTATAATTTTTACTTTAACTATCACATATATATTAGGAGCATCGAGAGGAGAAAGACAACCAATTTTATTTACCCATATTTTTGCTTATTGCGTTATTTTTCCTTCATCATGTTCCATGGTTACTTTGTTACTGTTTTCTTTGTTCTTTACAACACTCTCCTTAGCATTTCTTTTAGAAGAGGTCTGCTGGCAACAAATAGTCTTAGTTTTCTCTCATCTGAGAATGTCTCAATTTTTCCTTAATTCCCAAAGATATTTTTACTATATATAGGCTGACATTTCCTTTCTTCCACCCCTTAAAAAAATGCCATGATTGTTTCTTCTGGCCTCCAGGATTTCTGATAAAAATCTCTCATTTTTTGTTTTTTCACCTGTAGGTAATACACCTTCTTCTCCCTTACTACTGTCAAGATTTGTTTTTCTTTATTTTTAGAAGTTTATGACATATGCCTTGATAAGTATTTGTGTTTTCCTATTTGGGTTTGCTCAGGTTCTAGAATTTATAGGTTTGCATCTTCTGCAAAATTTGGTAAGTTTCCAGCCATTATTTATTTCAGTAGTTTGTTTTAGCCCCGTCCTGTTCTTCCTATCCTTTAAGTCCAGTGACACAATTATTATTTTAGCTTTATTCGCACATATTCCTGTAGAAATGGGTCTGGGTTTTTTGTTTATTTTTGACTATTTTATCTGTTGCTCCATTGTTGTATTTTCAAATTCACCAATTCTTTCTTCAGTCCTCTCCACTTTCATGTTGAGACCATCTATTATTTTTGTTTGTTTGTTTTGGTTATTATATTTTATTTACAAAATTTATGTTTGGCTATTTACAATTTTTTTCTGACATTTCTCTGCTCAAGCTATTTTTCATTTTTAATGCTTGCTTATAATCACATATTAAGTTTATTTTTATGATGGCTGCTTTAAAATATTTGTCGGATAATTTTAACCTCTGTCATTTCCATGTTGGCATCTATTTATTGTCTTTACACTCCATTTGACATCTCCCTGGTTCTGAGTTGGAGAGTGATTTTTAACTGAAACACGGACAGATTTAGTATTATGCTGCAATACCCTGGCAGGAAGTTTGAGTGCCTTGTTGTACCTTTCATGAAAGTCTGTGGCTTCCCACTCAGTCTTCGCTGTCATGGATGGGAACGGGACCGCAGTATTTTCTGTGGTTTTTGGTTAGAGTAGTTATTGCCTAAATATTTTGTCCTGCTAGGCTGCCCCTTTCATGGTTTTTGTTTGGAAAGGATATGTTTTTGTTCAGGCATTTTTTTTGTCTGCACACTTTGAAAATTCTAGGTTGTAGGCTTCTCCAGCACTCTGTCTGGGATATGTAAGGCAAAAAAACCCAGGAAATTTACCACCATCTTGTTGCTTAAGTCTATATTTGCAATCTAACAAATTAGCCTGCTATAATTTTATGTGTTCAGTCAGTGTCCATGAGACTTGCGAATCAAAGCCACAACCATTTTCATAGTTACCAGCATAATTCCATCAGTTCTTCTTGCATCCCAAGAGTAGAGGGGTGATGATGGATGGGCCCAGATGGATGCCTCCTCTTGCAATAGTGAGCAGCCATACTGGAAAGCATCCATGAGCTGATTGGGGAATCAGACTCCACATTCTTTCCCTTTGCTCTATATATACTGTCTATATCTTTCAAGGTTGTTAATTATAGACTTCCTAGAAAAGGTTATGTGGAGCAAAGGGCAGTCAGTGATAATACATGCTACTCTGTGGTGGCAGATTTTATTATCATTCCATTTTTGTTGTATTTCTCCTTCTCCTACCAAGTTTCTATGAATATAATACTGGGTCCAAAAGCCAAATGCAGAATTAGTTTTTCTTTTGTTTCTTTTTATTTCCATGTAAAAATTTTTTTTTGGTTCTTAGTAGATGACAGGAGTTTCTTATACAAGATGATATTTAGTATATTGGAAATTCAGTCATCAGCTTTGGTTACTCCTACTGTAAAGCTTCTCTGTTGATTTCCAACTACCTTAGGTATTGAAGTTTATAAATGGGTGCACTTTTTCTGGTGTTTTTTTTTTCCTCCAGATATTCTCTAGCTCTTAGTTACAGTGACTGACATATACTATGGTCATCTATCACTTGGGTCAACTTAAGTCTTCTTTAGCCTATAGGAGTCAAACTCCCTAAGGCCTAAGTCTTCTTACATCTTGGAACCCAAAAGTTCCTTTGTTTCAGTCCCAGATGGTCTCTGTGTTCCTGCTCATCCCATCTTTATTTTGTTTATCATTGTGGTTATGCATTTTTAATTATTATAAAATGTGCTTCTCTCATATTTTATCTGTGCAGTTGCGGTGGAAGCAGAATTTAAGACCAGTGCTGACAGTGCCATTTTACCCTAGAATTTTGTTTTACTGTTCTCATCAGAAACAAAACATAGATTTTTACTTCTGGGGGAAAAATCCAAAATCATCATCTCATTAGACATGATGATATAATTATTGCAAATTGGACATAAAACTATACATAAATAAATATGCTAAGTAATTTCCCATAGTAATGTACTATTGAATGTCCTATTTAATGGAATCCTTTCAAATGTTAAATATCATCCTTGGATTTCTTTTTATATAACTTGTGATTTTCCTTTGTGTATTTCTGTTTAAAACAGAAACTCTGCTGATTTAGAATTATCTATTCAAATGTTAATCCATAATCAGATATATATTGATTAATTTTCACATGTCTAGCAGCTTACAAAATGTTGTGAGCAATTAATACATATACATATAAGCGAATTCCTGTCCTCAAGAAACTTATGAATTGTTTATCTTAAAATGTAAATTTTCTGATTATGTAACAGGCAAATCAGGAGGATCATAATTGTGCACTTTGACAGATATCAAGTATAATAATCTCTTTGTTTAAATGTCTAAATGGCTATAAGACTTAGAAATATTTTAGCCTTATTTTATACCTCTGGACAGTATGACAGCCAAGTATAGATAGGGCCATATAATTTCTGTATCATTTTGCTAAACAAAAATAACATACTGCAGCATTCTCCCCTTTGAAACTTTGGTCTCTAAATGCCTTGCTATTTCCTTTTCCTCTTAAACCTATTAAATGTACTCCATGTTAACAATCTCCTATAATCCTGCCATGAAAATAATATACAATCATTGAAACAAGTGGCTTTTCAATGAACATAAATTTTATTTCAAATCTTCTCCCCTAAGGACTTGTTTTCTATAATACTGTATGGGAGTATTTAATATGTATAATAGGAAAATAAATTACATGTCGCTTCTATTGAAACTTACATGGATATACCTATAGCATGTTTTGATGTTCATTGTATCTGATGTAGGGCTATTATCAATGCAGAAAATCAGAGAAAACATGCCAAATATTATTTCTCAAGGTTTGAGCTTGCTTTCCTTCGTTAATATATGTTCACAAACGATCTCGGGCAACAGAAGACACTATGTTTCAGAGATAATAAATGATAATTCAACAGATTAGTTGAACTTCCATAGATGTAGATACATCTTGCAACATTCTCCAATCATGTTAGACACGACTGTCTGTTTGCAAACATTATACTTAAAATCCTATAATAGTCCTCCATTTATGTACGATTTTCTAAGTCAAGCAAAAGTGAGGTCTTTTAGAGGTAAAAAACAAACAAAAAAAAAAAAGCAAAGAGAAAAAAAGGTTTAGATGACACTGGCATCACTTTTACCTAGAATGATTAGATTACATATTCTCACTTATTCTGACAGGTTTTATCTAGAGGTACATCAGCATCCTTTGACAGTATAAAATCATGAGACAATATAAAGTACAGGCCTATTATTTATATGCAGCACACACATATACAGATCTTGTTGGTATAGTACTTTAAGAATCTTTAATCACCAAGATATTGTGCTGTTACCCTATTTCCTTGTAAATAAGAATTATATATGAAATCAAATTAAGTGAAATATCGGGGCGCCTGGGTGGCGCAGTCGGTTAAGCGTCCGACTTCAGCCAGGTCACGATCTCGCGGTCCGTGAGTTCGAGCCCCGCGTCAGGCTCTGGGCTTATGGCTCGGAGCCTGGAGCCTGTTTCCGATTCTGTGTCTCCCTCTCTCTCTGCCCCTCCCCCGTTCATGCTCTGTCTCTCTCTGTCCAAAAATAAATAAAAAACGTTGAAAAAAAATTAAAAAAAAATTAAGTGAAATATCATTATCTATACAGTCCATGCATAGTTTTATAGGTCTTTGTTAGGCCAGTTCTACTTGAATTGCTTTTTTGTCAGTGTCTTACACAACTAAATACTACAATTTCTTGTTGGCATACCAATCAGTAAATGGTATACAGTATTACATGGAAAAAATGAGGCCTCTCTTATTGCTTGTGTGCTATTACATACTTCAATGTAGTAAACAATTGACTGAAAAAAACCCTGAATTACATAATTTCTTACAGATGCAAAATATATCAATGTAAAATTGAATAAAAAGAGAACAAAGCAGAATTGGTCAGAATTGTGTGGTCAGTTCACCTAATAATTCAGATGGGCCACAACCAAATTACCTAAGTCAAAATTTCAGAAAGATCATAAAAATATGAAGTGATAAAAATTACTTAATGATTTCTCTGTGCTGGGTTTGATACAGCCTGGGCTGGAATAAAATGAAATGAAAGCAGACACTATTAACTAATCAAGTTGGGACAAGTTCAGATGATTTCCACGATGTGCTGTTTATGACTATGGCTCTGCTCATGTATTGGAAGCTAATTCCAATAGCTCTATATATAGGCTTGTAATAATTAAGGAAGTTCAAAGACATCAATTCAATATACATCTAAAGCTAAAGGTCAAATAAATTCTAAATATTATCAAGTAAGTATTACAAACTAAAAAAAAGTTTAATAGTGATTATTAGTTTTGTATGTTAATATGGCTCTGCCATGTTGCACAAATATTTCTTCAAAGATCATTATAGAGGTCTATAAAGGTGGTTTTTTTTTGAGGAGATTGACATTTAAATGGGTAAGGCAGATTACCCTTCATGACATGAATGTGGGTGCCTCATACAATTGAAGGCCTTAATAAAACAAAGACTAACCTTCTGTGGAAATAAAAGAAAGCCTGCCATCAGTCTTTGGGCTCAAATTCCAACTCTTCCCTGGTCCCCAGCTTGCCAGCCTATCCTACAGATTTTGGATTTACTTAACCTACACATTTTCATGACCTAAGTCAAATAAACCTCAATGTCTCTCCCTTCATATATAAATGTGTATATATACATATGCATATATATACACACACATACACAAACTTATGTTTTTATGTGTGGGTATATAAACATATGTATATACACATGTACATATCCTGCTGGTTCTATTTATCTGGAAAACCTTAATACAGATTTTCATACCAGGAACATGGGTGCTGCTGAAACAAATACCAAAATATGTGAAGAGGCTTTGGAACTGGGTAATGGGTAGATGATAGAAGAGTTTTAAGGTACATTTCAGAAAAAAACCTAGATTGTTTGCAAAGACTGTTAGTAGAAAACATTGTTGTGAAAGGTGCTTCTGCAGAGGTCTTAGATGGAAAGAAGAATTATGTTTCTGGACATTGAATGAAAGGTGATCTCTGTTAAAAAGTGGCAAAGAACTGAATTGTGTTCCAGTGTTTCACTGAAAGAAGAATTTGTAAAAGATACAGTTGGATGTTTAGCTAAGAATGTAGAATGTGTTGAAGCCTGGTTTCTCTTCACTGCCTGTAGTAAAAACTGAGAGGAGACTTATGAATTTAAGGAATTGTTAAGCAAAAAGAAACTAAACTTCAAGATTTGGAAAATTCTCAGCTGATGTATAGTGCAAAAAATAAGGGAGCATGTCCTGAAGAGAACATCAAGGTTGTGCTTATACACTCAGTTGATAGAGAATTCATTATTTAATCAGCCATCTTATCAGAAAACAGAAATAGAGTTTTAGCAGGACCAGTAGAAACCATGCTAGTTTGTGTTAATGGAGACAGAGATGACACCAAATGAAAGAAGGCTGTTGGACTTTCTCCTCTTTAGTTCTGCCTCCTTTCTTTTAGAGGACTAGGCTACTGCCCTGTGGGTTTGGAAGTGGTGGCTTCTGGTGGCTCAGAGGACAGCCTTCGGACAAAAAAGATTATTCTTCATCCTTCACATCTATGATTTCACCCCCCTAGGTGTTGGATTTGCTTGGTTCCTGTGACCCTTTATTTCTTTACAATTTTTTTTTTCCTTTTGGAATGGAAAGGTCTATCTTATGCCAGCACTACCACTGTATTCTGGAAGCAAATAACTTACCTGGTTTTCCCAGGTTCACAGTTGGAGAGGAATGATGAGGAATCATACCTTCTGTGTCTCAACTATATTTTAATGTAGATGAAGTTTAGGCCTTAAAATCCATGCTGGAATTGGTCAAGACTTTTGTCTCGTTGGAATGGAATCAAAGTAATTTGCATGGGAGAAGGACATGAATTTGGGGGGTTCAGAGAGTCAAGTGTTACGCACTCAATTTTATCCCTATCTCTCAAATTGAGTTAAAGCCCTCACCACCAGTACCTCAGAATATAACTTCTTGGGAGAGAGGGCCTTTAAAGAAGTGATTTTGTTTAAAAATGAAGCTTTTAAGATGGGCTCTCATCTAATCTGACTGATGTCCTAAGAGGAAAATTTGACACACACAGAGACACCAGGGATGCACTTATAGAAAAGACCATGTGAGAACACTACATGGAGACATCCATCTGCAATCCAAAAGGGAAACTTCATAAGAAACCAAATCTGCCAACACCTTGATCTTGGCTTTCCAGCCACCAGAACTGTCAACAAATTAACTTCTGTTAAATCATCCAATCTGTGGTATTTTGTTATCACAGCCCTAGGAAACTACTACAATCATTGTAAAATCGGAGAATGGTCAACATTAGCTTAGAAATTTCCAAGAATTCCTTGGTTTCAGGACCTACACTCCATCAGAGAGAGACTTCAATTTAAATGTAGACTTGATCATATTAAAATTCTTCCAACCGAAGCTTTTGAACATGAGTACATACTTAAATCAGGAAGTTCTAAGGTTAGCTACCCTTTCTCTCTAGGAACTTGAAGTAATGAAGTAAAGTATCAATTTATGCAATTGACCAAAATATAAATAAAGTCATTGCCTTAAGTACTAGCATTCATTGTGGAGGATTATAAATGATTACTATGGGAAGATTGGCATATTTTCTGTACATCCCTAACCTCTGAGACAGGCACTGCTGAGGACAATGATGGTGTCCAATAAAACATCACTTTATAAATTTTACAAAAGAAGAGGAATGCGTTAGCCATCGACTTACACAGCAAAATTTCTGAGATTATTTAGCTTAACTTTTTCTTTAGCTTCCTCTTCCCTCACCCTATGAGTCACCATAATTGGGCAAGCTCTATACATAATTTTTCTAGTGAATACTCAAATTTATCTTCCTGTGGAATTTGCCACAGGGATTTTACATATCTCATCAAACTTTAAAATTATTTTGGCAGCTGATAGGGAGTGTGTAAATGAGAAATCAGATACAAAGTTGAATATGTCAGAAGATCAGGTCACTCTAGTCAAAATTGAAGAAAATTATAGATATTTAACTTCCTTTGAAGTACTAGGAGAATTTCAGTTAAATAATTTTACTAATTCAGTCTTCTTAATGCTATTTAAATTAATTTATTTTTTCTTGTATTGTCATCCACCTAGCTAGCCCTTGTTTCTGTCTCATTATTTTACTATTTTCCTTGCCTTATCAATTTTCTAGTATTTACAGCCATGTATTTAAAGGCACCATAGTACTTGCCCTATCAATTTCACACTTATTATCAGTAATGTATTAAGAATTCCATATAGTAATTTGAAAGAAGTTTTATCTTTTTCAAGTTGTTTACTCACATCATAAGACATGGAAACAAAAGTAGCAGGTGTGAGGTAAAACTCCTACTTGTCAAATAACATTAATACCTAAAAGGAGTGCGGTGTCATTTTACTGATGGAATTTATTTTAGGTGACTAAAACATATTGGGGCTCAAGAACTGAAGATAAATCTGACTTCATGGATGATTAAAACAATCATTGACTTGTCTTAGAAGGGAAAAAAATGATGTTATTTTTGTAGACTACCTGTGTGAATGAAAATACTTATTTGTGGGTTTTTCCTGTAGATAGTTGAAATGGAACTCAGGAGGCCTGGTGGTATAAAAGGAGAATCATTCACTTTAGTGTAATAAATGAAACAGAATCAGTAAAACAAAACAAAACAAAAACAAAAACAAAACAACAAAACCAGAACAGATCATCTGGATTTATGGGTACATGTGCATTAGTTAGTAAGAAGGAAGAGTGAAAGCACAGCCTGCACCTACTGTGGAAACACAAAAAAGTAAAGGTCATTTAAGTTGTAGAACAGGCTTATGTCCAAGAGCCACAATAGGATAAACTATCAAGAACTGTACGATTGGTAGTATAAAGTCCTGTGAAATGATCTCTAACTAGGTGTATGAGGGGATCCCATAGACCTTAAAATGAAAATGAAAATGAAAATGAAAATGGACAAGTTCACGAAAGTAGAAAATCTGTTTCCTGACAAGTGACTTGTTTTAGGAAAGAATGGGGAACACATGTTTTTATTGCATGTAGACTCTTCAGTGTTAACTTGCCAACAAGTTCACAGAAGATGATAAAAAAAAGTATTCAAAGTTGTCGGCATTTCTTGGGACATGGACTAAATCCTTGGGGTCTAGAAAAGGATATCTGATTAGTTACAAAAAGCAATGTCTTATCTACAATTCTAAGGTTGTGGAAAATCAACAGGCATTTAATATTTCATTTTTTATTACTACCTTTTTCTAGAATTTTCTTCACAAGCAGGTACATTTTCAGCCCCTTTTTGTTTATAAAGCAACATATCCCCTTAGGGCAACTGGGTGGCTCATTAGGTTTAGTGTCCCACTCTTGATTTTGGCTCAGGTCATGATCCCAGGGGTAGTAAGATCCAGCTCTGTGTCAGGCTCTGCATGGAGCCTGCTTAAGATTCTCTCTCTCTACCCTTTTCTAGCCCTCTTGCCCTGCTCACTCTCTCTCATGCTCTCTCTCACTCTCTTGAGAGAGGGAAAAAAACCACAACATATCTTTAATTTTTTTATAAAATAAAAAAAATGGAAAAAACAATATAATTTCCTATGATCATTAAGAATGTCCATTTAAAATAATTAGCATCATTGTAAATTAATGTGTACCTTTTAGTGATTTTGTGGCAGGACTAATAATTTGCGTACTCTCTCAATTTATGCAAATAAATAAGGTCCTTGTTAAATGACTAGATAGAAAAGATGTAAACTATTAACCTTAATGAGGGATTTTATTAGTTTTAATTTAGAAATAGGTGAATGTAAAAAATGTAAAACATATAATGATATGCATGGTAATTTTGTTATTTTAAAATTAATTTATATAAATAATTCTAAAATATAATTATTTTGGCTATTACTTTTGGTCAATAAATATAACATCTTTAATAATTTATGAACCATTTGTTTTAAAATTTTCCATAATATTTTTAGATTATCAAACATTTGTTTCCTTTTTTTTTGTTACCAACTTCTGAAAATACTAATGAATCTTCTTGGTCATATTCAGATGAAATAACCTTGTGCTGACAGCATAATACTAAAAAAAAGCTTTTAAAATAATATCAATTTTCCATAATACATCATTCATGGTGTAGGATAATAAGTCACTCCACAAAACAATTTTTGATGTGATCTCTTTTCTTTCATACCTTTTTAAAGTTGATGCATCATCAAAACATTTCGTTTTCTTATGTGTTTCAAAAAAAGAAGGTAAAAAAATCTTCTGACCTTCTCTGCAATCGGCTGAAACTTTCATGCCTTTCATTCAGGTTTCCATTAGTCGAAAGTGGTTTTAGCTAGCTGTACTCAAGCATTTCAGTCAATTACCAGCTTTTATCTTGTTGTTATCATAAAGGGCCATTTCTTTCCTAAAATGGTCAATTAAGTTCATGGAAATAAATGGTGAGGAATATACAATTTGTTAGCCGTACTGTCAGTAGTACACTGGTCGTAGGGAAAAAACATTTCAGGGGATTTCTTAATGAATAGAAATAGCTTTCATCAGACTAGATGTTTGTTCACATTTCTTTTTTCTCTCCCCACAATTCACAGTTAACAACTCAGTAATTGAGTATTTGAAAGCTCTTAAAATATCTACCGTATACTTAAAGAAAGGTCCCATATTTTTGCTTAACTACTCCATTTGTTTCCATTTGTATAAAGTGCATTTTAGAATCAATTGAGGTAGTAGGTTTTTTTTTTAAATGGCATCAGGAAAAAGGTTATTATTTTTTTTAATCTGGGAAAAATGGAATAGAAGGACAAGCATTTGGAGAAAATTAATCAGAGGACATACTCTATACAGAAATATTACAGCAATGAACACAAAACCTGAAAATATGAGAACAAAAGTGATAGACAGCAGCCCCTAATTTGCATAGTGATGCAACATTGTAGATGTTCTAATACAAGAATGCAGGCTTCAATGATGCTGCATCTATTTGCTTACGCTTTACTTTCTACCTTTGTTCTTAAAACAAATTAAAATTATTTACTGTTTGTCACACCATCCTAGGTCCATTACAAATTCCAGTGTGAATAAACAAGCAAAACCATGTACATTAAATCTGGTTACACAACATCTTTCAGTGTAGTGTGGGAAACAAATTCTATAAATGTGAAATTCAACTAACATCTTTCTGGATTATGAGTACAGGCTGAATGGTTAGTAATAAATCCATCAAGAAAAAACAAACTGTTTATATCTGTGTTTTGCTTTTCACTGTTCGAATTCTTTTCTCCACAAATATTGTAGCTATACAAACTGTATCTCAAACATCCTTTATCCTAGCAAAGGTATACAGGGCAATGCTGAAGAAAATTTATTGGCTCAGTTGGCTAAGCATGCGACTTCAGCTCAGGTCATGATCTCACGGTGGGAGAGTTCAAGCTCTTGCATCGGGCTCTCTGCTGTCACCACAGAGCATGTTTCAGATCCTCTGTCCCCCTCTCTCTTCCCTCCCTTGCTTGCACTCTCTCTCTCAAAAGAGTAAATAAAATAAAATAAAATAAAATTTCTTGAATAAATATAATTACTTTACCAAAATGGTTTTCTTTCCTCTCTTTGCACTAGAAACCCAAGAGCTTGGAGATTAGCCAGGCACTGTGATGGTTGCTTTTGTATGCCTACTAGGTAGGCCACCACACCCGGATAATACAGTCTAAAGGCCACTGTGAAAATCTTTTCTGGATGAGATTTACATTTACATCAGTAAACTTTAAGTAAAGCAGATTATCCTCCATAAAATGGAAGGACTTCATCCAATCAACTGGAGACCTTAATGAAACCAAGACTAACCTTCCCAGAAAAGTAGGAATTCTATCTTTGAGGCCAAAGCATAGGATCAGCTTTTCCTGGGATCTCTAGCCTGCTAATCTTCCTTGAAACTTTTGGACTTGCCAGCTTCTACAAACATGTGAGCCAGTTTTATATATTTACATATATATGTGTCAACAAATATACACATACAGTGAATATACACACACATCCTGTTGATTCTGTTTCTCTGGAGAGCCCTAATACATATTTTTGTACAAATATGGTGGCACAACAGCCAAATGACAAACTCATTGTGTACCAGGAAGGCTTATTTGCAATTCACTGGTGGAAAATAATCTAACTCATTCAAGTACAATGAGTTCAAATATATATAAAGACATCATTGATACCCTCACATGAATAGTATACAGATATAGCTGTATGCATGTTACCTATTTTTGCCATAGTCTTGAAAAATAGACATTCACTGAGTGATAAAACTCACTGAGCTGGTATAATTAATATACATGTTTAGAACCAGGAACACTGTAATAGAAGGTGACTATTTTCTCAAAGGGAGTTAAAAAATTGTTTTTCCTTTTTTAATTTTATTTTGACTATAGTGACCTGATGTTTTGAAGCATTCAATTTTGTATCTCATTTCTCATTTATACATTCTTATCAGCTGCCAAGAATTTCCCAGTAAAATTGTAAACATTTGTTTTGCATTAACTTTCCTTGAATGTGGAAAATAATCATGGTCATGACCACTGTTACTTTGTACACTGTAGGCAAAATGCCCAGATTTCAACTCTTTATCTTTTAACTCAGTAATGTTGCAAATATTTTATCCTCAGGAGATATACAAGATTCCAAAAAAGAGTGATTGATTGATTAATGAAAGACCAGTGTAATTTCATCAATGTAAATGGCTTCAAAGGCATTTAACTATACTTTTCACTGCAAAATTTGCCTTTATTTCTCTTTGCCAGTTAGTTTTATATTCTGTTACAAAATTGGGACAACTAAGAGTAAGAAAGAAACAGACCATGAGTAGAAGATGGCAAACACAGTACACATAAAGAATGATTCCACTTTCACCAAGAAAGGCATTTCTTCAAGTTAAAGACCATCTCTAACACAACTTTTTATATTTAGAGTATAAAGTATTGACCAAAATATTATGGACAATAAGCAAATATTTGTTGAAAAATTCATGGAAAGAATAATTAAGATAAGTAATTACTATCACAATCTAGGGACTACTTTACACTCAGAAGTTATTCAAATTCTATTTTATTTAGAAGTTAAAATATCTAAAATTTTAGTTTCAAGTGTAAGTGTCTTTCCATTTACTAATGCACTCGCTCTTCATATATACAGAAAATAAAATATATCATCTTCAATTATCCTTCTACAAAACCCTGTATTATCCCCATTCTATTAAAGAGATATCATGGCAGAACATAGAAATACAGTTTAGATATTTGGCCAGAAAGCGTGAAAGAAAGTAATGACACTTCATCAAGTTGACTAGTCATTCAAAACTCCAAAGTATCAAACCACTAAATATTGGAAATGAGCAATAACGTTTTAAAATTTATTGTTTTTTTTTATTTCAAGCGGATTTTTTAAATTATTTACTTCACTTCAGTCCTTGAATGGTATATAATTCTGAATAAATTAAAACTAAATTTAAAAATGAAATCAGGGGCGCCTGGGTGGCGCAGTCGGTTAAGCGTCCGACTTCAGCCAGGTCACGATCTCACGGTCCGTGAGTTCGAGCCCCGCGTCGGGCTCTGGGCTGATGGCTCGGAGCCTGGAGCCTGTTTCCGATTCTGTGTCTCCCTCTCTCTCTCTGCCCCTCCCCCGTTCATGCTATGTCTCTCTCTGTCCCAAAAATAAATAAAAAACGTTGTAAAAAAAAAAAAAAAAATTTTAAAAATGAAATCAGTTTCTTTTTATAAAGTTCTCCATAAATACTACTGGTTTAAATATCTGTTAAGAACTAATTCATGAGTATTCTCTTTTCTATTTGATAAAAAGATAAAAAAAGAAAACTAAATTCATGGAAGTCAAACATTCATCTTCTGACATTTCCAATTTGACTGTTTTAACTCAGTTTTTTTTTTAAATAGTTTCCTTCTTTCATATACTCAAAGTTTTCTTTTACAATGTTTATTTTTGGGTTTGATCATATTTACTATTCTACCTTAAAAAGATCGAAGTTTTGAGTGAGATGTTTGCAGTATCCATGTCAAATGGTCGTGACAGTACATTCAAGATGTGATATTGTATTTAAAACATATTTAAATAAAAACTTCTCATTTTAGGAGAAACGTGTGGTCCATTTTTACATATAAAGTTTCACTAAACCTATATTCATAAATTATAAACTAAAAATGGGAAGAATTAGCTTGATGTAGTTATATAGCTATGACAAATGAAATAGTATTTCTTTGTGCTCTTTTCTCTTTGATGATTTGTAAATAAAATATAAGGATGTTGATTTAAAACATGATATGCTTTTCCATACATGCTTACTGTGAAAAATAAATATTTATTAATTATATATTCAAACCTGAAAGGGAGCTTAATATTTAATTAAAGGCCTTTCCCATTACATGTCATACCAAATATCTTGCTTTCTTTTGTTCAAGTCTCAATATCTACCTACCTACCTACCACATAAAGTTCATCATTAGTATTTGATGAATAAAATGAGAATAGAGAGGGAAAGACAGAATTCTTAGCTCTTAGAAAGTAACACATTGGAGAAAACAATGAGTTCACAACGTCATGTGGTGTGTGGATTCAGAGGATTTTTGTACATCTCATATTTATTAGTGGAAATATAAGATCAAGGAAGAACCAAGAGGGCATCCAATTGTTCTTCTACCTGGTCACTGCAATCTGATGTTTCCTTAAGGGGACAAAATCCCATTAACAAATGAAGCATGAGTTTAAGGAAAAGGACACTGGGATAAAAATCCTTGTAAACACATTATCTGGAAATACAAATTTATGTAGTTATGAAACATATTAGCAAAAGTATAATGTATTTATACAGTTAAAAATTTTTTATAAAATACACAGTATGGCTTAAGAAAGTGTCCACAATGTAAAGACTGGTTGTTGTTTATTAAAATTCACTTGGGGGCGCCTGGGTGGCGCAGTCGGTTAAGCGTCCGACTTCAGCCAGGTCACGATCTCGCGGTCCGTGAGTTCGAGCCCCGCGTCGGGCTCTGGGCCGATGGCTCGGAGCCTGGAGCCTGTTTCCGATTCTTGTGTCTCCCTCTCTCTCTGCCCCTCCCCCGTTCATGCTCTGTCTCTCTCTGTCCCAAAAATAAATAAAAAACGTTGAAAAAAAAAAATTTAAAAAAAAAAAAATTCACTTGTATGACCTCATTTAATGTTAATTCCCTATTTAAAGGCCCTATATCCAAATACAGTCCCATTTCTAAGGTATTGAAGCATCGGGCTTCAACATACTAATTCTGGGAGACACAATTCAGTCAGTCAACAATAAATATATACATGTGTGAAGACTTGAGAGTTAAGGTACTGGCTCCTCATTTTCAAGGATCTCATGGATTTACTTTCCCTCTAGTTCCAAGTCTTTTCATTTGGAAGCCCACTTGGATCTTTAAGCATAGTTTTTTTGTTTTGTTTTAAGGTTTTATTTTTAAGTTATCTCTACACCCAACATGGGGCTGGAAATTTACAACCCTGAGATCAAGAGTTGCATTTTCTATCAACTGAGCCAGCCAGGAGCTCCTAAATGTTGTTTTTAAAAGAGGCCTGGACAAATACCTACGTGCCAATACCAAACCAGATATCATTATTATCAATTTTTATGTTAACTTTAAAAAATTTTTATGTTAACTTTTAACATCCTGGCCCAATGCTTTAAATAGGGAATTAAATAGGGAATGCAGAAAAATATTCCAATCAGTGACTATGTAAACATTCCAAAAGTTTCATTCTCAGAGTTTGGCCAAGGGTCATTGCTATTCTAGACATTCCATTGATAAACAACAACTGCTCTCATATATGTACAGGTTCTAAAATAAAAATTTGTCTTAAATATACAAGTTTTAAAATAGAGAATTAGAAAAAGATGTAAAAGAAATATGAAATGTTCAGATATTCCATAGATAAGATCTTAAATGATTTTTATGTCACCATAGTATACTTTTTAAACTTTCCATACAACAAATTACTGCTTTATTCAGAAAATATTAACATTTCAACAGCAAATTTTATGGAAATTCTTTGTCTAGTCTTTATATATGTCTGAGAAATTGTTATTTCTCTTCCATACAAATCCCTTTACCATTTTAAAAAATTCTTCTGTACACTGTTTTCAAGCTAATATCTGGATCTACTTATCTTTATCCTTTCCCTTTTCTGTATAAATAATAATCATTATATAAGTAGCATCTAGTATTATTTTATACGGATACCATTGTCTTCCCCAAAATGACTATTTTCACTAACCTTCTACTATGCCTGAAATCTGTTTTAAGGATTATTTTATGATTAAGAAACATTATGAGGAAACACGGATGGAGTCAAGAATTAAAAAAGTTTTTTTTTTCTTTTCCTATAGAAATGCACATTAAAGCATGCATGTTTTGGAAGATCTGCAGTTCTACAGGCTTGTTTATGCCACTCACCCGGTCCTCACTAAGTGTTATTCACTCAGAAAAACTGAGCTGGATTTACCTCCTGTATTTACTGTTATGACTACAAGGGCAGATTCTGAGAAGAGACAACAGGGAAAAAGGTGAATTTACTCTATTGACAGTGCTTGAGAATTGATTTGGCAATCAGCAAAGTCTACTGCTTTTACCACAGGGGCTAGAAAAGGGTGGCATTGCCATAATGTTAAAATAGTTTTATAACTCCCCATTGCCTGTGTGATAAAATAGGAACTCTTCCTTATGACACACAAGTCAATATATATGGCTCATGCCTATCTTTTCTGTCCATTTCCCATTGTTTTCCAATACACATGCAATGTTCCACTCTTGACGTATTTCTGTTCTGTATGTGTTCCATCCTTTTTCCAATTCCATGTTTTGCACTCATAATTCTGTCTACAAACTGTGAGAGTTCACAGAGTGAATTTTTTTGTTAGGTCAAAAGTGACCTATTATATAAAGATTTCCATGGCTCCTCCTTATTCTATCACAGTCAAGAACATCATCTTTGTGCATAAAGGACACTGTTCTGCTGTAGCATTAATTATAATGTATTATAAATTTATGTACATAGCTCCTAATAATTACCTAAGTCCAAGTCCATTTAAGATTAGATATCCAAAAGGAATTAAAGCATACCAATATAATAAATGATCAAATAACAAAAGAATAGCGCAAAAGAGAAAGAAACAAAGTACAAAACACCCAGAAAATCATAAACAGAAATATTAAATCCCTATCAATAATTTTAATTCTAAAAGAACTAAATTATCCAATAAAAGAGAGTAGCAAAATGGATAAAAAGCAGGAATCAACTATATTCTACCTAAAAGAGACTCACTTTAGCCTACAGGATACACACAAATTTCAAGTGAAGGCATGAGAAAACATATTCCATGCAAATGGAACCCAAAGGAAAGCATGGGTAGATATATCAGAAAAAAAATAGGTTTTAAGTTAAAACTAACAAGAGGCAAAGAAGGTCATTATATAATTCTAAAGGGGTCAATGCAGCCAGAAAAATAATAATAGTAAATATTTAGGCATCCAACATCCAACACTTAAGTATATAAAGCTAATATTAGCAGATTTGAAGGGAAAGCATAAATAGCAATAATAATGGGGGCTTTAATATTGGATAGATCACTTTCAACAATAGATCACTTAGCAAATTAATAAAGAAACAATGTACTTAAATTTCATTTTAGAGAAAATGGATCTAATAGACATACACATAACACCCTAGCCAAAAGCATAAGAAGACAAAATTTCTGAAGTACACATGGTACATTCTCCAGGATGGTATGTTAAACCCCAAAACAAGTGTTAACCAATTTAAGAACATTGAGAGCCTATCAAGCATTCTTTTCAAACCACAATGATACAAAACTACACGTCCAATACAAGAAGAAAAATATAAATTTATAAAATGTAGAGATTAAACAACATGCTTTTCAATAACTAACGGGTCAAAAAAATAGGAATAATTCAGCAAGTATCTTGAGAAAATTAAAATGGAAACATACAAAAACATATGCAATGCAGCAAAAGTAGTTTTAAGAGGAAGAAAAAAAGATCTCAAACATCCAAACTTTATCTCAGTGAGGTAGAAAAAGAACAATCTAAGCTCAAGATAATAAAGGAATAAAAAAAATAATGAAGATCAGACTGCAAATATGCCAAATAGAGATAAGAAAAACAATAGAAAACATTAACAAAGAGTTAATTTTTTAAAGATAATTAAAATAAACTTTAGCTAGACTTTTCAAGGAAAAAAAGACTAGAATTATAAATGAAAGAGGAGACATTACAACTACAACCACAGAAATACAGAGGTTTCTAAGAGACTTCTATGAATAACTTTTTGTCTCAAAATTGGATAACTTAGGGGCACCTGGGTGGCTCAGTCGGTTGAGCGTCCGACTTCAGCTCAGGTCATGATCTCATAGTTTGTGAGTTCGAGCCCCGCATCGGGCTCTGTGCTGACAGCTCAGAGCCTGAAGCCTGCTTCTGATTCTGTGTCTCGCTCTCTCTCTACCCCTCCCCCATTCATGCTCTGTCTGTCTCCGAAATAAGTAAACATTAAAAAAAAAAAAAAATTGGTAACTTAGGGGAACTGGGTACATTCTTAGAAATGTACAACCAAACAAGACTGAATGATAACAAAACCAACATCTGAACAGACCAATAACAAGATACTAAATCAGTAAATAAAAACCTCCTAACAAAGACAATTCCATGACTAGATGACTTCATTAGTGAATTCTACCAAATATTCAAAGAACTTATCCTAATCCTTTCAAAAACAGAGAAGAACAAGAAACTTCCAACCTCATTTTATGAGGCAGCATTATCCTGATAACAAAGCCAGATAAGGATACTACAAGAAATGAAAGTCAAAGGCCAATATGCCAGTTGGACATCAATGTAAAAATCCTCAACAAAATACTAGCAATCCAATTTCAACAGTACATCAAAAGGACTGTATACCATGATCAAGTGGGATTTATTCTAGAGATGCAAGTTTGGTTCAACATTTGCAAATCAATAATGTGACACATCACATTAGAAAATGGAGGGTGATAATTATATAGTCATCTATATAGATGCAGAAAAAACACTTGATGAAACAACATTATTTCCATTCAGAAAAAAACAACTCTTGTAGTGACTATAGAAGGAACATATATCAATTTATTAAAGGCCATATATGACAAATCCATCATACTCAACAGTAAAAAAAAGAAAGCTTTTCTAAGATCAGTAACAAGACAAGGAAGCCCACTCTTGCAACTTTTAGCCAATATAGTACTAGAAGTCCTAGCCAGAACAAGTAAGCAAGAATTTCAGAAATAAAAGGCAACTAATTCAGAGAGGAAGAATTAAAATTATCTGTTTGAAGATGACAGGATTTCTTATGTAGAATCCTAAAGATTTCACTAAAAACCAGTTAGAATAAATAAATTCAGTCAAGTTGCAAGATACAAAAATCAACCTACAAAAATTAGTTGCATTTCTATACACTAATAATGAACAATCAAAAAAAATCATGTAAACAATTCGATTTGTAATGGCTTTGAAATTAAAAAAAAAAAACTTTGGAATAAGTTTAACCAAGAAAATGAAAGATCTGCACAATGAAAACTATGGAATATTGAAGGAAATTGCATATGACACATATAAATGGAATTATAACCTCTTTTCTGCAGTTTAAATGATATTATCAAAATGTCCATGTTACCCAAAGCAATCTACATATTCAATGCAATCTCTAAGTCCAGTGTCATTTTTCACAGAAATAGACAAAAGCATCTGAAAATGTACATGGAACACCACAAGACTCTCAATACCCAAAGAAATCTTGGGAAAGACACAGCTGGAGGCATCATCACACTTCCTGATTTCAAACTATTTTACAAAGCAATAGAAACCAAAACATTATGTATTGATATAAAATAATACATATAGATTGTGGAGTTATTTTTAGAGAGTATATTATAAGCCCTGGGAAAGTGAACGGGGTAATTGCTGAAATGTCAGCAATGTTCTGGTCTCAAGCTGTTAGCATTATGAGAACAGATCCCCATGATCTCCCAGGAGCCAGTTAGGGAACAGATCCACTGTAATTGCCTAGCAGTCCTTAAAAGTGCCCATCTTCCCCGCATGCCAAATTTCACGTAAAGACCACATGTGTGTTTGGTCTATGTCTGGAGGCTCTTTATGCTTTCCTCCCATGCTTTAACATTCTTTGATGTTTATACTTGGCAAACATGAAATAAAGACTGTGTGCACTTCGCTGCTGCTGCTGTTTCACTGGCAGAGGCAACCCTGCACGTCAGCCCAGTCTAAGTGCCTGAGAACTTTTTCTTCAGTGCACAGTTACAATAGATCAATGGGACAGAAAAGAGGGCCCCCAAATAAGCCTATGTATATATGGTCAATTATTTTTTGACAAAGGAGTCAAGAATATACCATGAGGAAAGGACAGTATCTTCAAGCAATGGTGCTGGGAAAATTGAATATCCACAGGCAAAAAATGAAACTAGAGTTTGGTCTTACACTGTACATTAAAACCAATTCAATATAGATTAAATAAGGCTTGCATGTAAGGCTTCAAACTGTAAAACTCCTCCAAGAAAACATAAAGGGTAAGCTCTGTAGCAATGGTCTTGGCAATGATTTTTTTGGAGGTGACATCAAAGCAAAGTCAACAAAAACAAAAGTAAACAGGTGAAACTACATCAACCTCAAATGCTTCTGCACAGGAAAGGAAATCATCAAAAAATTTATGCAACCTATGGAATAGGAGAACATATTTGCAAACCAGTAAGGGATTAATATCCAAAATATACAATAAACTCTTTTAATCTAAAAAAAGGAGGGAAAAAAACCCCCAAATAACCCAAATTAAAAAAAAGGGCAAATAACCTAAATAGACATTTCCAAAGAAGACCTACAAATGGCCAACAAGTACCTGTAAAAGCACTTAACATGATTAATCATCAGAGAAATGTAATTCAAAACCACAAGGAGATATCACTTCAAACTTGTTAGGATCTCTGTTATCAAACAGAGAAGGGATAATAAATGCTGGCAAGTATGTAAAGTAAAGGGAACCCTTGTACACTATTGGGGGGAATGTGAACTCATACAGCCACTATGGAAAACTGGAGTTTCCTAAAGAAATTAATACCATATGATCCATCAAGTTCACCCTGGGTATCTATTCAAAGGAAACAACTCAGTATTTCTAAGAAATGTCTGTTTTCCCATGCTCACTGCAGCTATGTTCACAATAGTCAAGGTGTGGAAACAATCTAATGTCTGCCAACAGATCAATGGATGGTGAAAATGTGACACACACACACACACACACACACGCAGCTACATGTATACATATATAGAGTGGAATATTATTATCCTTATCAAAGAAGGAAAAACTGTCATTTGCAACAACATGGCAAACTGATTGGCTTATTTCACTTAGCATAATACCTGACAGAAAAGTAACAAACAGTGACAAATGCAATCACTTACACAACTGCCTTTGAATAACATGGGTTTTAATTGCGCAGATTCACTCACATGCAGATTTTTTATAAATACTATAAATGTATTATCTCTTCCTTATAATTTTCTTAATTTGATTTTCTCCAGCTTATTCTAAGAATACAGTATTTTTACATAACACACAAAATATGTTAATCAACTTCTAATTTTATTGGTAAGGCTTCTGGTCAACACTAGGCTAATAGTAATTAAGTTTTGGGGCAAAAGTTATACATGAATTTTTTACTGTGCAGGGGCTTGGTACCCCTAACACCTGAATAGTTCAAGGGTCAACTGTACATAGAAACTAAAATTCTAATGTTACAAACAGTGTAGAATGATTGTTGCCAGGAGCTCCTTGGTGGTGGAAATAGAATCTAGTAAAATGATACAAAATTTCAGTTATAAGATGAATACGTCCTGAGGATCTAATGCATATTGTGAGGACTATAGTTGTTAATACTGTATTCTGTGAATGAAACTTGTTAAGGGAGTAGAACTTAAATATTCTCATCATAAAGAAAGGTAAAAAGAATTTTTAAAAGAGATAATATAAACAAGAATTTTTCAACCTTAGGTCACTATGGGAAGCTGCAGTTCCTCATCAAGGAATCAGAGTAGGCACCTTGTGACTTGTTAGGAACTGAAATAAGAAGGAGTACCAAACCTGATTCATTTCACAGAATGAGGCCTCTGTCCTTCTTCATTAACTGCCTCTTTTTCTCCTGTGAAACTCAAGCACTTTTTTCTAAATCACGAAAGAATAGAGTGAAAATGAGAAAGTAAACTTTGCTCTGCACATGTGCTTCTGTGCCATTAA
Source organism: Neofelis nebulosa (assembly GCF_028018385.1). NCBI lineage: Eukaryota > Metazoa > Chordata > Mammalia > Carnivora > Felidae > Neofelis > Neofelis nebulosa. The sequence goes on from NC_080782.1 coordinate 74,555,273, forward strand.
CCCTCTGGTTTTTGTAAACTGTGCACCTTCAGTATCTGTTTTCCCCTGTTCATTGCAGTTTTGTTCACAATAGTCAAGGTGTGGAAACAATCTAATGTCTTGCCAGCCTACTCTCTCACCCCCATCAAAAAAGGATTTCACAAGTAAATGAAAATCATTTAACTCTCAACAAATCACAAGTCCAGCATTTAAAAAAAATGATAGAATGTCCATAGGAGATTTCGAGAAATGGTTAATGTTGTACAGGTTAAACATATTTACAGAGATTATGACTTCAAAAGGAAAATATTTCTTAAAATAAAATTGTTTTAGAAGATATGGAAAACTTTAAAATATTTTCAAACAGTATTCTACTGAAACAATTTTTTTCAATTCTCACATTTTAAATTTTATTCAAAATTTAATCGCTGTAATTGAAAAAAAATACCATGATTCATTCAAACAGATGATTACATAGGTTAGTAAATAACACAATGAAAATGTATTATCAAGAACTGGATACCATGATATGCTTCTTAAAACAAAAATCTGTCTCTTATAAAATATAAAGGAAGATTCTGCTGCATTTTACAGAAAAAAAAATCCTCCACTTTGAAACGAATCAAATCTCTCATCAGTGCAAAGAGAGCTAGTCTACACCAACTAAATATCAGCTGTCATTTCAGTCTTAAATTCCTAATGGAAACAGTCAAGAACAGATTCAATTTTAGCTGATTTCTAAATAATACTCTCAGACCCAAAATACTGTCTCAGAAATTTGGGGTTAGATTATCTTTCTTTGAACATATATTCTTCTAAATTTGATAGGAAAATCAGAGAAGAAAGTGTTTTAAGCCATTAAAAACAATGTCACAGGCTCTATTATAATACAGTACAGTATTATACTATACAGTATCTTTCTATACAGTAATCATGCACTGTTAATAACCAGGCAATTGGGGACAGAAGTTTTTAGTGTTTAACCAAATCAAATAATACTTTTTTAAATTAAAAAAAATTTTTTTTAATGTTTATTTATTTTTGAGACAGAGAGAGACAGAGCATGAACGGGGGAGGGTCAGAGAGAGGGAGACACAGAATCTGAAACAGACTCCAGACTCTGAGCTGTCAGCACAGAGCCCGACGTGGGGCTCGAACACACGGACCGCGAGATCATGACCTGAGCCGAAGTAGGCCGCCCAATCGACTGAGCCACCCAGGCGCCCCAAATCAAATAATTCTAATAGCTTATATGCTAATATAAAATATTTAAAGGGTAACTGCATCTGGCACTCCAATATCTTGTTCAAATCCCTTAACAGAATTTATATTCTAAACCATCAACCCATCATCGGAAAATCTTGTTGAAATTAAAGGGTATGTTATTGTTTTTTTCTTAGAAGCCCATCATTTATCTACTAATTAAATGACTTTGTTGAGGTATAACTGTTTTAGGAGATCTAGGATTCAAATCCAGATTTCTTTAAACTAAAATATAAGTTATATCTGAGTGTGAAGGATTGTTTTTCTGTGGAATAAAATTTGAAGCAAATAATTTAATTGGTAAATATATTAATTACTCTCTCCATGTCTACTCTCTCAAAATGTTTTAGCTGTTTCCGACATGCAGACAATTCTAAAAATTTTCAGTTCAATTTCAATTTTAGATTCAAAATGAGGTGAAGCTAGATAAACTGCCAAATTTTAGTCCAGATTCTACGATGTCCCATTCTACAATGGGAAATCAAGAGAAGAATGATCTCTGTATAGAACATGAATATATCAAGAATTTATAATATGAATTCTAAAATAATAAAGATGTAATATGGTTATACTTGATGTATAAAGAAAATATAGACTTCTGACAAAAACTGCTTTGTTTTTTTTTAAACATCTTTTAGCTTTCACATATAGAACAATATAGACCTGGGTACTAAATTCCTTAACAACTAGATACAGTACTTATCAAATAAGAGATTTTTTTTTTTGGTAGCCAAGGAGTTACATAAAAAAGCAAAGTAGGCAAAGATTATATATACAGTCCCTTTACAAATAATGCAAACCCCTCTGTGATCTTCAAGAATGGTAAGATCTGGAGCATCTGTGATCCTTGAGATTGATGTCAGGATCACCAAGAACACTGTCAGGGTTAGGCAAAAAATTCACTTCCGGATACTAGAGAAATCTAATACAAGTTAACACAATACAAAGCATTAAACACTCTTGTTGTTAGGTTTTATCAATGTTAGTTAGTTTATATATGCTAGTTTTACCTTTCAGACCTTAAATTACTTATCTCTTCCAAAGTAAGTATTTTCAAAATGTTTAAATTACCCTATAATTTGTCATTAAATACCTGTACATACATCCTGAATGGTTCATGCTTTTTAAAATAATGTCTTTATTAGAAAATTCACATATTTATTATTCAAAGTCAAATAATACAGTGTAAAGAAAAAAAAAAACAACTTCCTCATCTTGCCACTCCCCAAATATACTATGTATTGGAAACAACCATGTTTGAAATATCCATCTGTCCAAAAAAAAGCAAAGCTGGATATTTTTCCCCACACCCTTTATTATTTATGAAAACAGAATATTTATCAAGTTATTCAATCAAAACTCAATGGTGAAGACATTGTGAAAAGATAAGCTTTATGTTCAACATTTTCCTATAGGGTCCTCTTGCAATACTCTAATTGCTAGGCCTTTCCTTTCTCCTTTTTTAAAATTTTTTTGAGTTCTTATTTAAATTCTAGTTGATTAACATACAGTGTAATATTAGTTTCAGGTGCACAATATAGTGATTCAACACTTCCATATACCACCCTGTGTTCATCACAGCAAGTGCTCTCCTTAATTCCCATCTCTATTTAACCCATCCCCCCAATGACTTCCTTTCTGGTAACCATTACTGTGTTCTCTGCAGTTCAGTGTCTGTTTCTTGGTTTGCCTCTCTCTCTTTTGCCCCTCACCCATTTGTTGTTTCTTAAACTCCACATGAGAGTGAAATCATATAGTATTTGTCTTTCTCTTATTTCACCTAGCATAATATTCTCTACCTCCGACCATGTCATTGCAAATGGCAAGATGCCATTCTTTTTTATGGCTGAGTCACATTCCATTTAACACATGCACACACACACCACAAATCTTTATTCATCTCCTTTCTTCTTTTTAAAGTCATTATCACATAATGTTTTGGAAAAGATTTCATAAACTAATATTCTATTATAAAATTTTGTGTTTCAATTCTGTATTAAATTGTAAAAATTTTTTTTTTTATTTTTTTTCAACGTTTTTTATTTATTTTTGGGACAGAGAGAGACAGAGCATGAACGGGGGAGGGACAGAGAGAGAGGGAGACACAGAATCGGAAACAGGCTCCAGGCTCCGAGCCATCAGCCCAGAGCCTGACGCCGGACTCGAACTCACGGACCGCGAGATCGTGACCTGGCTGAAGTCGGACGCTTAACCGACTGTGCCACCCAGGCGCCCCTAAATTGTAAAATTTAACACAAAGTAATTGATTCATTAAACAACTAAAAAATTGTTCTCATTCAAAATACCATAGCATGTAATATAAATATGCATATGGTCCAGTGTTTGGCATATACTGAGTGTGCAATAAATATATATTCAATGAATGAAGACTCAATGCCAATACTGTTCTGCTTATTTGTGTGTGAGTGTGTGTGCAAGCATGCACATGTATGTGTGGTGGGGGCTGTGAGCTCATGTTTGGTTTATTTGTCTGGATGTATAACATTGTAGTCCATCAAAAAATATAGGACATAGGACTGCTATCATTTTTTACATTTTTTTTAAAAAAGGAAATGAGATACAAAGGTTCAATGTGTTCCTGCCTACTCTAAAAAAACTTTTCTTGTCCCTGATTTGTCTTCACAGGGTCCTTACAGGCTACCTAAAATTGCATTAAAGTCCTGGGACAAAGACAAATGAGGTTCCTGCTCAAGGTACTACAAGACCAATTAGCACCATATAAAATATAAATATGATCATAAATACATTAAAATAGAGCCTTTAGGAGAAGTAGGTCAATGGCAAATTTGAAAATGAATGAGATTTACAAGGTTAAATACCCTAGATGGCTATAAAATAATAATTTAGAAGAAAGTGAAATATATTCTATTTAAAAAATGATATTTTATAAAAATCATCTCATCTACAAAATGATGCCCTCCAAATCCTCAAGCTTCTAAACTGGGTTTACCATCTTTAATTTTCTCACATGTCTCTATTAAAATCCAACACAAATTCCAACACTCTTCAGTCTCAGAAATTTACCTTCCTGGGGAAAATGTGTAATGCACTACATTCCTTTTTTCTTAATAATAGTTATTGTTTTTACATATTTATTATTTTTTTCCAAAGGGAAAAGGTATATACTTTCTACTGAGTTATATTTCTTTTTTAAGTAAGTTCTATATGGGGCTTAAACTCATGAACCTGAGATCAAGAGTTCTATGTTCTACTGACTGAGCCAGCAAGGCCCCATGAGTTACACTTCTTTATGTGGATTGTTACCTTAGAAGAATATCCTTTTCCATTAACTCCCCCTTTCACATTTATTTTAAATTTGTGTTTTTTTCTCATCATTCACTCATAAGTATAGTCCACGTTTCCCAATGCCTCATGTAATTACATCTTAGCTATCACAGGACTTAAACATTTTAATGCAGAGGTGATGGCTTATGACAAAATCCTAAGTGAGAATTAAAAGTACCCACTCTAGAAAAATACCCATTAACAGTTTTGCAATAATCAACATGCTTCCTTCTATATTTAAGATTCAACTAACCCCTTTGGCAACATCCATATTATAAGTGTATCAGTTGGTAAATTCAAAGACCCTACAACCTCCTGTTTTTATATCTATGCTTGGCTCAGTAAAAATGTACCACTCAGCTATGGGTCTTACTTGTCTAAGCAAACAATAAATTTAGACTTCATTTCCAGAATAATGCGTATTTTCACTTCTTGAATAAATACCTAGAAGTGCAATGGCTGGGGCACAAGGTGAGTAAAAGTTAAATTCTTAAGAATGCTAACTGAATACAAGCACTTTCTACCAGCACTACCATTATTCCATACATGGCTCAACTGCAATGTTTCTATAGCCTCCCAAAGGCTCTGTTTCTATCCTTGTCCTCTTATTGGTCACTAAAACCACAGCAGTGATTTCAATATGTGAATCATATTACAGCATTGGTCTATTTAGAGTATTTCAAGAAGTTCCCACCACCCTTGTAATAAAACCTAACCTTTCTATCATAGCTCCTCATTTATCTCTCAAAATTTACATGCAATGTTCTACAGCCACATTAACTGCTTGGTTTTCTTCAAAACCCATCAGTGTCCCACGAATTAAGGACTTTTAACTTGATATTCCCTCTCCCTGAATGTAATTTCTCAAATAGTACTGTTGCTTATTTTTTCACTTCATCAAATTCCTTTTTAAAGGTCACTTTTGGGGCGCCTGGGTGGCTCAGTCGGTTAAGCATCCGACTTCAGCTCAGGTCATGATCTCGCGGTCCATGAGTTTGAGCCCTGCAACGGGCTCTGTGCTGACCGCTCAGAGCCTGGAGCCTGTTTCAGATTCTGTGTCTCCCTCTCTCTCTGACCCTCCCCCATTCATGCTCTGTCCCTCTCTGTCTCAAAAATAAGTAAACGTTAAAAAAAAATTAAAATAAAGGTCACTGTTTAGTTTGGTCCAAACAAGCCAATTTTAAGAATATACATTTCAGTAATTAGCTAGGTTTAATTTGTTTTATTTATAGCATTTATTGCTTTTTAACACATATAAAAGCATAAAACCATACATTTATCACCTGCCAGTGGCAATAGAATAAAAGTTCCAGAGGGCGAGGGATTTTTTTCTTTACTCTTTTTGTACAGTTTCTCTAGTACCTAGAATAGCACTTGACAAATAGCAGGAATTAAGACATTTGTTGTGGTTCCAAACAACAAATGAAACATCCTACATTTTGGCCCACTTGCTTTTGTATCACCACAGACTTCACTGAAGGGGATAAGAAAGGTACAATGTATGACATGTAGTTAAACAACCTAATCTAGTGACCTCAAAGTATTTTTCTATCATTTTCTGCAGTCTGTTCTCATTTTCCTGCTTATATTAAATGATTAACAATTATAAATACAGCTTTGCAACTGAATCAAATCCTTAGTTTTTTGTTTCCTTCAGATGAAATTACCTGATAACCCATAATCATAATGAACTCAATATACTGCATTTTCCATAGTCACCTCTGTTTGGGTGAGCATTCCTTCTGAAAATCATGCATTCAGATTAGGGTCCAAAACATTCAAGACCATTAGGGTTAAACTGACACTCAAAACTTCTCTGCAAATCTATCATATTTGTCTTTTTTTTAATGTTTATTTATTTTTGAGAGAGAGGCAGAGAATGAGTGGAGGAGGGGCAGAGAGAGAGGGAGACACAGAATTTGCAGCAGGCTCCAGGCTCTGAGCTGTCAGGACAGAGCCCTACTTAGGGCTCGAACTCAGGAACCATGAGATCATGACCTGAGTTAAAGTCAGTTGCTCAACCGACTGAGCTACCCAGGAGCTCCTATCATATTTGACTTTTATTTTTATTTTTTTTTTCTTTAGCAATAGCTATTGTATTTCCTGACAGAATAGAAGCCATCAGACTGGAGAACTCTTACCCTCCTTTCACTCTTTATTAAGGTCTATCTATTCAATAAATACATTTTGTTTTATCAGTACTATTTCAAAAGAAGAAATGTCCCTAGAACTCTCAAAGCCAAAATCTCTAATTGTCCACTGAATCCTATCCTCCTTACCTTAAGCTTTAGATGTCCTTTCTTTCTCCATTTCTAATATATCATTTCTATAGATCTAAGAACACATTGTACTATTCCTGTCCCAAAATCAAAACAAAAATCTCAAAATACTCCTACTTGCCTGTCACATCATCAAATTCGTATCTCTACTCTACACAACCATACTTCTTCAAACAATAGTCTATATATACTTTCTCCACTTCTTTATTCCCTCAGTATTCTTAGACATCCTCCAATCTAGGCTATACCTTGATTCAAATTGATCCAGCCAAGGTGACCCATGATTTCATATTGTACAATCCAATAATTTTTAACCTCAACTCATTCTATTGGTTGATTTTGATTACTTTAGTTCACTAAGTATTTTCCTTCTTTTCCATCCGTGATAGAATCAAATCTTAAATTTCCCTCTGATATATGATAACCTCATCTCAATCTGTAATGCCTTCTCATACTTTACATGACCAAATGGAAGTATGTATGCCCTCAGAAAACACATGCGCAAGTACACGCTCAGATATGTAACCTCACACAGATATGCATATCTCACATACACATTCCCATACACACATTTCATGCATACCCCTGCACATCCATATACATACACAGACACTACCGAAAGATAATCCTATGAATTATGTGTAACCCCCTACACCGTCACTTGTACACTGGCACCCCCTCACCTAAACAGACACACATGCATCTCCCCACACACATTCACATACATGTATACATCCACCACACTTGCACACTTACACACACAAATGCACATATCCTCCATACAAACATACACACACATGCAAATTTCACATGCAGACACTCATGTACTCTCAAGCATGCACACCATACACACTTCTTTCAGACTTGGAGTGTGTATACTCAAAAAAATGAACTGTGAGGACACAGACTCAAAACTTACAACTTTCAGAAAATGAGTCAGAATCTAAAGTAAGTCTACTCTTTTCTCACAATTGCATTCTCATTTCATCACCTAAAACTCTCCATTCCTCTAAAAAGTGTACCTAGAATTTGCCTATATATTTCCATTTTGTTTGCCACCCAGCTAGATATACCATCATTTTTTATCTACCTCCTGACATTTTTCAAGTTGCCTATTTTGCCCTGTCTATCCTATATGATTTGAACTGTGTTACTATTTCAGAACACAATTCAGATTAACAACTGTAACATTTAAATTCATTCAATGACTGTCTATAAAATTCTATTTTCATTATTAAAATTGGCCTATATTGAATATGTAATACTAGAAACAAAATGATAAAATAAATATCATCTATTAGGTAACATTTTAAAAGGTTTAAAATAGATATGATAAAACTCATGTAATGTATTTCAAGGTAAAAAAATAGCAATATACCATTTCACATATTTCAGAGACACTATAACAAAATTTTATCAAACACTAAGAAACCATGTACAAAAATACATACTGTGGTATTACTATAATAGGGCTATTCAAAACAACATAAAAATAACACTAAAAAAATAGCAATAGGGAAATAAAGGATGAAGTATCTATTCAACAGAGTATTATATACTCAAGGTATTTTTGAATAGTTTTTTAATGTTTTATTTATTTGAGAGAGAGCAGGAGTGGGAAAGGGGCAGAGAGAGAGGGCAGGACAGAGGATCTGGAGTGGGCTCTGTGCTGACAGCAGTGAGCCAGATGGAAGCCTCAAATTTACAAACTCGTGAGATCATGACCCAATCCAAAGTTGAACACTCAACCGACTGAGCCACTCAGGCACCTCTAGAATAGTTTTTATTTATATAATCAGTGTTCCTAGGAGATTGAAAATGTTTAACTATAAAAGGTATAAAATGGGTTTAAACTTGTACCTACAATATAATCATAGCTCAATTAAAATGAAAATAAAGAATGCAACTGATTTCTGTACATTGATTTCGTATACTGCAATTTTGCTGAATTCATGTATCAGTTCTAGTAGACTTTGGGTGGAGTCTATCAGGTTTTCCATGTACAGTATCATGTCATCTGCAAGAAGTGAAAGCTTCACTTCATCTTTGCCAATTTTGATGCCTTTGATTTCCTTTTGTTGTCTGATTGCTGATGCTAGAACTTCCAACACTATGTTAAACAACAGAGGTGAGAGTGGACATCCCTGTCGTGTTCCTGATCTCAGGGAAAAAGCTCTCAGTTTTTTCCCATTGAGGATGATATTAGCTGTGGGCTTTTCATAAATGGCTTTTATGATATTTAAGTATGTTCCTTCTATGCTGACTTTCTTGAGGGATTTTATTAAGAAAGGATGCTTACACTAATAATGAAGCAACAGAAAGACAAATAAAGAAACTGATCCATTCACAATTGCACCAAGAATCATAAGTACCTGGGAATAAACCGAACCAAAGACGTAAAAGATCTGTATGCTGAAAACTATAGAAAGCTTATGAAGGAAATTGAAGAAGATATAAAGAAATGAAAAAAAACATTCCATGCTCATGGATTGGAAGAATAAACATTGTTAAAATGAAAATACTACCCATAGCAATCTACACATTCAATGCAATCCCAATAAAAAGTGCACAAGCATTCTTCTCGAAGCTTGAACAAGCAATCCTAAAATTTGTATGGAACCACAAAAGACCCCAAATAGCCAAAGTAATATAGAAGAAGAAGACCAAGCAGGAGGCATCACAATCCCAGACTTTAGCCTCTACTACAAAGCTGTAATCATCAAGACAGCATGGTATTGGCACAAAAACAGACACATAGACCAATGGAATAGAATAGACTCCTGAATTGGACCCACAAAAGTATGGCCAACTAATCTTTGACAAAGCAGGAAAGAATATCCAATGGAAAAAAGACAGTCTCTTTAACAAATGGTGCTGGGAGAACTGGACAGCAACATGCAGAAGGATGAAACTAGACCACTTTCTTACACCATTCACAAAAATAAACACAAAATGGATAAAGGACCTGAATGTGAGACAGGAAACCATCAAAACCCTAGAAGAGAAAGCAGGGAAAAACCTCTCTGACCTCAGCTGCAGCAATTTCGTAGTTGACACATCTCCAAAGGTAAGGGAATGAAAAGCAAAAATGAAATGTTGGGACAAGATAAAAAGCTTCTGCACTGCAAAGGAAACAATCAACAAAACTAAAAGGCAACCAATGGAATGGGAAAAGATGTTTGCAAATGACATATCGGACAAAGGGCTAGTATCCAAAATCTATAAAGAGTTCACCAAACTCCACACCCGAGAAACAAATAATCCAGTGAAGAAACGGGCAGAAAACATGAATAGACACTTCTCTAAAGTAGACATCCAGGTGTCCAACAGGCACATGAAAAGATGCCCAATGTCACTCCTCATCAGGGAAATACAAATCAAAACCACACTCAGATACCACCTCATGCCAGTCAGAGTGGCTAAAATGAACACATCAGGAGACTATAGATGCTGGCGAGGATGTGGAGAAACGGGAACCCTCTTGCACTGTTGGTGAGAATGCAAACTGGTGCTGCCGCTCTGGAAAACAGTGTGGAGGTTCCTCAAAAAATTAAAAATAGACCTACACTATGACCCAGCAATAGCACTGCTAGGAATTTGCCCAAGGGATACAGGAGTGCTGATACATAGGGACACTTTTACCCCAATATTTATAATAGCACTTTCAACAATAGCCAAATTATGGAAAGAGCCTAAATGTCCATCAACTGATGAATGGATAAAGAAATTGTGGTTTATATACAATGGAATACTACGTGGCAATGAGAAAGAATTAAATATGGCCTTTTGTAGCAACATGGATGGAACCTGAGAGTATTATGCTAAGTGAAATAAGTCATACAGAGAAAGACAGATACCATATGTTTTCACTCTTATGTGGATCCTGAGAAACTTAACAGAAACCCATGGGGGAGGGGAAGAAAAAAAAATTAGACAGAGAGGGAGCCAAACCATAAAAGACTCCTAAAAACTGAGAACAATCTCAGGTTTGATGGCAAGTGGGAGGGAGGGGAAGATGGGTGATGGGTATTGAGGAAGGCACCTGTTGGGATGAGCACTGGGTGTTGTATGCAAACAGATTTGACAATAAAGCTCATATTAAAAAAAAAAAAAACTAAAACAAAGAAAAATACACAAAAGCATTAATAGAGGTAACAGTTCAGTGATTTAACCATTTTAGCTTACCTCCTCTTTTCTTATTATCTGCATTTACCATTGTGAGAATATAAAAAGGAAAAGCCAGTTAACAAAAGAATTATTATTTTCCTTTTTTCTCTACCCTATGACAAATGGAATAAAAGGAGCTATGGAAATCTCTAGGTCATTAACCTTTTTGTATTCTTTCTGTAAAACTCAGGTTATTAATTTTTTCCTAGTCAAGAAAATTAATCTTAGATGCATTATTTATTTATTTCAAAGTGCCTTTTAAATATTGAAAGTATCTTTTATTTATTTATTTGAAGTACTTTAGTCAACACCCCGACTAGAATGAAAGTTCAAAATAGATGCTATTCGAATGATGGCATAATTAGAATGGCTGGCTATTACATAAACTAACTTCAAGGTGTTACTAGAAGTATTAAATGCAAACAGTAAGTATAATATAGCAGCCAAATCCTAAATGCACAATTAAATTAACAATTTTGTTATCCTTCCTTTGTTTCATCATGTAACACGTTATGAGGAAATAACATGGTCATAGTTGGGTTCTTTAGAAACAGAATGTGATGTTCTAAATTTGGGGGACAGATATAGAGTGCAGTTTTCTCAAAAATACTACCAGCCAGGTGTGAAAAAAGCTTGACTGGGCAGAGGAATACTTTGCATTACAGAATATTTGCACCAGCTTCCTGGGCTACCTTAAAAGTGGTTATGGAGCTGGCATGGCTCTTCAGAGTCATCCCCAACTGTGGGAAGGGCACTAACTCTTCATAGCCCTATACTGACCAGTCACTGGCTGTGGGCTACTTCTAAAAAGGGGGGTATAACCTTGGTATAAGTAGCTCTTTTCAACCAGGGTAATTACTAGAAAGGTACAAGATAATAGCCACAACACTCCGAAGAAGTAGGGGAAAAAAAAGTGCTTCTATCTTCAACAAGGTGGTAACGGGTAATAAATAGGAATGCAGTACAGCATGAATTCAAGTTTACTAATTTTACTAGTCTCCTAAAACTGCTATACTAAATATAGTGACTGTTTCCTCAATTCTCTAAGGTTATATTCCTACTTTACAGAAATCACTCCTGTAATAAAGAAAAATTACAAATATATAGTGTTATCCTCTCTATTAGTGTTGAGATCATTGAGTATTTTCAAACAATAGTTTTTTGACTTTAGAGGATACAGGAACAACTTACAGAGTATTTGATAAGTAAAAATTCCTTTCATACCACCAGATATTCTGAGTTAGATTTTTACAGGTAGTAAGGTAATACAGAATTTTAAGTAACATTTTTATTCTTTGTGTGTTTATTTTTCTTATACTCAAAGCATTAATTGCTGGAAAAATAGAGAGGGTATGGTAAAAATTGCACAGAGACAAAGTTGAAAAGTTCTAGAACTATAGTGGCAACAAGCACACCCAGTGACCATGTTTTGGTTTCTATATCCATTATCCAATAAAAGGAAACTGAACTCCTTGGAAAAAAGCCCATTTCTATGCAAGGACAGTGAAAACAGAAGATGAGACTAGAGCATCTTGTACCACCAGAAAACAAGAAAATGCTAGATGATGATGATGATGATGATGATGATGATGATGATGATAGTAACGATGATGTTGATGTTGTCATGTTCAAATAAATGGAAGCCAACATGAAATATTTTCCCAATGTACAAAATTGGAACAATTTAAGCAACAAAATGAATAATGTTGATTGTTGGTTTGGGCCCCAACATTTAAAGAGCTTAGAAGTTCTCATTCTTGTTCTTACAAGGAGAAAAAGCTGAACACTCTACCCATGTATTATTTTTCCTGAAACTATCAGAGAACTGAGACCATAGGATAGTCATCCCCAAATATGGAGAGACAGCTTAATACCAAGAATCAAATACCAAGACTCTTAATACCGAGAATCAAAACTTACATCAGCTTATGGATCTGAGAAGGTACAGAAGACATGAACTAGAAGTAACACTTAAATAGCAACTTTTATTAATTGCTGGGGGCTGAGTGTGGATGAGACTAAGAGTAAAAATCTCTAGGAGCCAAAGTCTAGGGAGAGAGGACCACATTTTCAATGGTTTTAACTCTAAAAATCAACCAGATTCTCAAGGTGAAGTGCCAAGAAAGATCCTCTCATGAGTCTAGCAGAGGGGAAAGAAACATAATCCTTGTGAACAATTCCTAGGGTATTCTTCATAACAAAGTCCCACTCTCCAAGGGAGAATTTTCTAGAACCTTACCCCAAATGGAGAAGGGCATTCTTTCTACACCAGCATGCTTTGTCTTCCTACCTCATCTAAAGGAGACAAAAAAAAAAAGCTCTGCTGTTGCAATAGCACTTCTGATGGACTCAGCCCTGATGAGGTCCCCACTACAAGACTTAAGATTTAAAGATAAGATTATAGAATGCTTCCTCTACCTAACAACTGAAAAACACACCAAAGGGGCTTCAGTTTAACAGTGAATTATAGCTGAATGAGCAATAAATTGCTCTCTTTGAGGAAGAAGACGTCTATCAAGCAAAGAGCTATAAACAAGGAATCTTCAAATTAGATTAGAGGTTAGAGGTTAGAGACAGCTCCAATAATAATAGATTCCTCTATTTCTCCTTCTATTTCTATTCAGTTTTTAACTTCATCATGCACTGTTCCTGTTTATTCCTGTGAAATGTCCTTGTTCTGAAGATTTTCTTTTGAAGTACTGCAAATAGGGCACAACTACATGCTGTCTACAGGGAACCTCCTTTAAACATAAAGGATTAGGTAAAAGGAGGGGCGCCTGGGTCTCTCAGTTGGTTAAGTGTCCGACTCTTGATTTCAGCTCACATCATGATCTCATGGTTCATGAGATTGAGCCCCGCGTCAGGCTCCATGATGACAGCTGGGAACCTGCTTAGGATTCTCTCCCTCCCTTTCTCTCCGCCCCTCCCCCACTTGTTCTCTCTTTCTCTATCTCAAAATAAATAAACACTTAAAAAAATAATTAGGTAAAAGGAAATAAGGGGGAAATATGTAACATGCTAACACTTATCAAAAGCAAGCTGGTATAGTCACATTAATTTTACACAAAGAAAACATCAAAACAAGGAAAATTATTAGGAATAAAGAGTGTCATTAAATGATGAGAATCAAAAACAATCTTGAGAGTCAAAAACAATGATAGAATTAAAAGGAGAACTAGAGGGATCCACTAATTGTTGTGGGAGATGCCACAGCCCTCTTTCCGTTATAAATAAAGCAGGCAGAAAATCTGGAAGGATACTTTTGATACAAATGGCATCATCAATAAGCTTTATATAAATGACATTCACATAGTACTACAAGAACATCTGAACACTCCTCACAAGCTCTCATGGAATACTCTCCAACATGGACACCACTCTTGGCCATGAAACATGTTTTTAGAAAAGCATAAAAATCAAATAAAAAATGTTCTTAAACATGATAATTAAACTAGTACTGTGGTCAAAATGTTTGTTTCCCTCCATAATATATAGGTTGAAATTTTAATCCTTGGTGTAATAGTAATGGGAAGTGGGCCTTTGGGAGTTGCTTAGGTCATGAGGATGGAGCGCTCATGAATGGGATTAGTGCTCTTACACAAGAGACTAAAGGTGACCAACTCTTAGTACTTCTCACCATGTGAAGACACAAGAAGTTACTGTCTATGAATCAGGAAGTGGGTGCTCCCCAGCCACCATACCACAACAGCCGGCACCATCATCTTGGACTTCCCAAGCTCCAGAATTGTGAGAAGTTAATTTGGTGTTTATAAATCACTAAGCCTCTTTTATTTTGCTATAGCAGCCCAAATGGAAAAAGACAACTAGAAATCACTAACAGAAAGATAGCTAGAAAAATCTCAAATATGTGAATATTCAGCAACATACTTCTAGACAACACATAGGTAAAATCTGAGATAAACTGCAAGTATCTGAAAATAAATGAACAAAATGAACATGAAAATACAATTTACCTAAATTTATAGGATGCAACAAATAGAGTGTTGAGGAAAAATTACAGGATTCAACATATTTATTTTAGAAAGAATGTATATCTGACATCAATAACTTAAATTTCTGCCACAGGAAAGTAGAGAAAGAAGAGCAATATAAACCTTAAACAAGCAGAAGAAAACAAATTAAAAATTAGAGAAGTCAGTAAAATTGAAAAAAAGGAGAATAACAGAAAATCAACAAACCCAAAAGCTGGGTCATTTGAAAAAAAAACAATGAGGAGTTGGATTGCTGAATTGTTAAGCATATGACTTCAGCTCAGGTCATGATCTTAGGTCATGAGCCTGCATCAGCCTCTCTGTTGTCAGCACAGAGCCCACCTCAGATCCTCTGTCTGCTTCCTCTCTCTGCCCCTCCCCTGCTTTCTTTCTCTAAAATAAATAAACACTTAAAAAATCTTCTTAGAAAGAAAAGAACAATGAGATTAATAATTTCTTGCCATGCTAAGAAAAGAGAGAGGACACAGATTACTAAATCATGAAATGAAATCCTCACTACTGATGTCATGGACGTTAGAGAAATAAAGAAAAACTATGAACAAGTCTATGCTCCAAAATTTGATAACTTAGATGAAATGGACCAATTTCTTGAAGATGAAAAACATCAAAATGCACACAATGATAAAAGGATAATTTGAATGGACCTATGTCTATTAACCTGAATCAATTGAATCAATAATTAATTATCTTCCCCAACAGTAAACAGCAAACCCAGATGGTTTCATGGTGAATTCTACAAAACATTTAAAGGAAATATTATAACAATTCAAGAACAATATCTTAGTTAACTTTTCATTATTCTTTCTTAGAATTAAATTACTTGATCAAGCAGTGTATCATTTGACATTTATTTGTTTTTGGAAAATGTGTTTTAAAGAAACCATTTACCTCCAATAATATCATTAGCAACTTAGAATAACTTTTATATTTTCCTTTTGTAACAATTAATAGAACTGGTCAAAATGGTAACAGAAGCAATATTGCATCCACTTCTCCAAATGCAGGGGTAAACAAGGTGTGCAGCTGTAATCAAATCTTTTTTTACAGAAAATATCTAAATGTTCATGACAAGTTATTTTTTCATTTTCTGTTGTTAAGCTATGATGGAACTAAGTTTTGACTTACTGTAAGTTTTATTGTTATGATAGCACTTAATAAATTATTCCTAAGACCTAATTAGGATCAGATTTTAACTATTAGAGTTTAAAGCTGTAATTTTATTTCCTTGAAAAATTTTATCATCATGGTAACAGATTAGGGCCCCCCATCCAGTGAAGAATCAGATTTATCACTAGGGTCAAGTTTGGAGACCATACCATGACAAGAGTGGATGGAAATGGCAGAACTCTAAGAAAAAAAAAATAGAAAGAAAGAAAGAAAGAAAGAAAGAAAGAAAGAAAGAAAGAAAGAAAGAAAGAAAGAAAGAAAGAAAGAAAGAAAGAAAGATTCAATAATGCAATCTATAATGCTTCAAACCATGGACCAATATTAATAATTATAACCATAATTACATTTTACTGGAATTAAGGGCAAACTATGTTCCTTTTGAGCAAAATTGTGTGAAGGGCTAAGCATTGTTGGTGATTCTAAAATGAGTGGCAGCTCCTGGAACTAGCAGGACAATTGTTCCTAGGAGGAGAGGCATAGTATGCTTGTGTGTGTGAAGAATTTTTGTACCATTCTACCAAATATTTTGCTCCCAATTTACAGATTCTGTATCAATACAAATGTAATTACTTACTACAAATATATCATACAGAGATTTATCAAGATGTTAAGAAGGCCTTGGAGGGGCACCTGGGTGGCCTAGTCGGTTAAGCTTCTGACTCTTGATCGTGACTCAGGTCATGGTCTCGCAGTTTGTGGGTTCTAGGCCCTACTCGAGAACCTGCTTGGGTTCTGTCTCTCCCTCTCTTGGCCCTTCCCCACCCATGCTCTCTCTTTCTCAAAATAAATAAATAAATAAATAGTCTTAAAAAAATAAAGAAAATCTTGGAAACATTCTACTGATGGTAATGTGCAATGTAACAAAAACAATCCTCATTCAATGAAAATCTTCTAAAGGGAATTTTCCTTGGATCATTCACACATCCCAAAGGATTTAATTATTGTACATTTATTAACTCCAATCACAAATTTCCACTGTATTGTAACTGCCTGCTTTAAGAATCCTTAATATAGGCAATAAGTGCATGTGATATGTTATTTTATACTGATGAGTTTTAGTTTCATTTATTGAAATTATACTATTTTAACATTGTCATTGATTCATCATGTGAAAATCATTTTATCCTGTATCTCTCATGTTTTCCAGGTTGTAAATCCAAACTATAGTCCTTACTCTTCTATCAGAGAAGAGTATTTTCTTCTAATACAACCACCAAATAATTATGTACTTTATAGACAATGTTTATATTAATGAGTTCTTTCTCTATCGATCTTTAGCAAGCACCTTTGGAAAAAGAAGAAACATTATTTAAACATTTACATTAAAAACCTTGAGATACCTAACTATCCAGGGGCCCCTGTTGGCTAAGTCAGTTAAGCTTCCTACCTTGGCTCAGGTCGTGATCTCACCACTCAGCTAGTGAGTTGAAGCCCCATCTCGGACTCTGTGCTGACAGCTCAGAGCCTGGAGCCTGCTTGGGATTCTGTGTGTCTGTCTTTCTCTGTCTCTCCCCCACTCATGCTATCTCTCTCTCTCTCTCTCTCTCTCTCAGAAATAATAAACATTAATTTTTTTTAATCTGTCCATTTTCAATTTATATTTTTACTAATTAGTATTTATTTTATTAAAGGAAATTTGGCAAGATGTTTTCACTTATAACAATATGAATAGTTTATATTGAAGTCTTTTCAGAATGCTTACTTTTGAAAATGACAGTTACAGGAAAGAAAAAAAAAAAACATTTGTCTTAGAAAGCAGTACCAAATTTGGTGAATAGAGGGAAAAAGAGACATAGTGGGGTCACAAAAAATTAATTTGATTAGGATAAAAATATTCATTTTTCTAATTATATATTCTTAAATCCTACGTAAGAATTTCATTCCAGCCCATTTATAAACAATTGTAGCAGTAAGTAAATTTTGCTTTTCTTAAAATGGTTGAGATAAACATACAAATGTGTGCAGTAAAGGACAACAGAAATCCATAAAACTGATCAAAGTGTTTTCCCAAAATATAATACCTCTAGCACAGTTATTTGCAAATAGCATGAATCAGTAATAATTATTGGGTTCATCTGGGATTTGATTTTGTCTCTAAGCATAATACTAATTCTAGTTATTTAAATGAATACTTGACCAATTTTACTTACACGGCATCATAATAACAATGCATATCATTAAATCTTAGATTAACTTTGTAATTACATTTAATTAAGACCTTAAACTCTACTTAGATATGCCCCACCTTTGACAAACTTTGGCAGAAACCACAGTGGTAGGCAGGTAGGTGTGGTCAAGATGTTGGGATAGCTCAGGAATAAAAAAAGTAGCACTGATGCTGTGAAGGCTTTGGATCCATCATTGGACACGTACATGGTTGTTTCTTTAAGACAAATATCTCCAAGTGGACTTCCTAAATGCGGAGATATCCAATTTTTAATTTTGACAGAAAATGACGAATCTCCCTCCAGTGCTTTTTTTCCTTACATCTCCAATACCATTTGTCACCAATATTTATCAACTTGAAAGATGGGAATGCACCCCTAATTTTAAGATTTTTTTATGCTAAAGGAATGAGCACATGCCTACATGTTTATTGCTTATGTTTCTTATCTTTTGCCAATTTTCTATGCTTTTCTAAATTACCTATTGAGTTTTAAAACCTTATTTGCATTAAGTAGCACAATGCACT
This sequence comes from Neofelis nebulosa, assembly GCF_028018385.1. Taxonomy (NCBI): domain Eukaryota; kingdom Metazoa; phylum Chordata; class Mammalia; order Carnivora; family Felidae; genus Neofelis; species Neofelis nebulosa. The sequence continues at coordinate 74,574,139 of NC_080782.1, forward strand.
AATATGGTAATAGCATTAAACCATACTTACTGTTTTTGTGTACTGAAATGTTTTTTTCAGATTTATAGGTTTTTCAAATTTTTGGTGGAAATATGCCGAACAGATACTTTAAATAACATAATTTACAATCTTTGCTTTTATGGAATTGCTTAAGTTGTATTTCCTAAAAAATGTCTTCTCTTGCACAAATATCCATATATTAAGCATAAAAGGCAAAATCCAAATTTATCCTTTAAGTTTATATTTATATTAATATAAACCATTAAATCCAAATTGCAGAGAAAGATGTAAAGCAGGAGGATTCTGAGCTCTCACTTCCTCTCATAAACACACCAAGGCTGCAAATGCATTTATTTGCAATATATACTATTATATTATGTGTGTATATATATATATATATATATGCATAAATATGTTATACATTATATGTACAATGCCCAAAGTACATTCAAAAATGATCTCAAGACTAGCAGAACACCTTTCACACTGCTATGGAAATAAACAAAAAGCCATACAGGACTGGAGGGGCAGGCATGCAGTTAGTAACCAAACCCCTGATGGAATGACCCACAGAAGTGAGTGATATCACAAGCATAGAGATATTCTTTGAGGAGCAACGAGATCAGGTCTTGAAGTGGGCAACTTAGCCCTAAGAATCTGCCCAGGAAGACACCCCCCATAACATCTGGCTTTAAAAATCTGCAGAGCTTAACTCCAGGGGAGACACAGGGCTATAGGAAACTGAAACCCTTCTCTTAAAGGCTCATGAATGTCAAGATGCAGCATTAAATCATAAACCCATTAACTAACTGTAATATAAACTGTACCACTGTAATAGTTTTGTAGCCACTGCCTGTTGCTATTGTGATGAGCTCATGTGTTGCTAGTATCCATTTAAAACACCAGGTGATGCTAATCATCTCCACAGTAAAATTTGTCTCTCCAATAACTGTGTATCACAGTAAAAAGAGACATCTCACAGTTCTTATATATTTTTCACTGAGTTCAGTACGATGCATAAAAGTTTACTAACACCATGGGACCCACATGAAATGTAACTAGTGATGCTGGAAATGCTCCCCAAAGCAGAAAGAGGTCATGACATTACAACAAAAGGTTGAAATGCTGGATGTGAACGATATATTGAGGTCTGCAGCTGTGGTTGCCCACCGTTTCAGGATAAACGAATCCAGCATAGGGACCATTGTGGAAAAAAAAAAAAAAAAAAAAAAAGGAAATTTGTTAGGCTCTCCCTACAGCTACCCTAGCAGGCATAAAAACGTTGCTCTTTTTGCAAAATTTGCAAAAATACTTTTTATCTCCTGTTAAAAATGTAGCTTTTATGTGGGTACAGGATTGCTATAAGAAAGGTATATACAGACTCTAACTGGTTTTGGAGAAAAAGCCAAGTCATTACATGACAACGTAAAGCAAAAGGAAGGTGAAGCATCTAAAGATGGAGAACTTAATGCCAGCAAAGGATGGTTTGATAATTTTGTAAAGAGGCTTGGCCATGACAAAATAGATACTAGACGATGTAGCCAAATGGCTGCGATTATTCACAAGCTTTTGACTTCTTTGATGACATGGAAACACACTGAGAACAAAGCAAGAGGTGGAATGATGAGTATAATGTAGAAACCTTTTTAGAGAAATAAAAAAATGAAACAGACAGAAATTACAATGTATTTCTGTCAAGTTATCTAGTGTGCCTGCTGCTCTGCCTCCCCTTTCCACTGCCTCCACCATCACTTTGATAGGCCAACCATCCCTCATCCTCCTCAGCTACTCAAGGTGACAACGTGGTTGAAGACCTTTAGGATGATCCCCTTCCACTTAATAATTATGCTTTACAGTTAATAAACTTGTGTGATTGTCTTCATGTCAAATCTATTTACGGTACAAGAACTGGAAGAGACTTTTTTGGGTCATCGCCACTTCAGTTTCCATTTTGTATGACATCATGTGCAAGACTTGTATGGAAGTGGGTAGCCTATCTTAGGCATTAAGTGAGATAGTTAATATACAATTAATGTTAGTTTTCTTACTGTTTTTAACTTTGCTTTGAGAAGAATGACATTACCGTATAGTACACCTCTCTAAAGAAACTACATACCAGTCTTTCATATGTCAGTGGTGTTTTTAATTAACAATGTTTCTAACACTGTATTGTGAGTATGACAATAACACTCTGTCATAAAAAATTTATAATTTTATATTTATTCATTAGTGTATATTTATAATTTATATTTATTCTTTAGTGTATAGGCAAGGCTACTGTCAAATAATCTAATTGATTGCCTTAGGCTACCATAGAATAATCATAGTGGAATTTCTTCATTATCAGTGCATGACTCATTATACCTACACATTTCTTTTTCATATTACCTTTCATTTTTTTATATATAGTGTTAATAATCTTGATAAGTTCTTTAGCGTTTTTATCCTGTGAGACATATTGACTTAGTGACAGATAATTCATCATATCAAGAGAGGATACTTACATTATGAATATAGTACTGTAAATGTGCTTTCTTTATAATTTTATTAATACTTTCTTTGTCTAGCTTTACTGTAAAAATATACTATATAGTATATATAACATACAAAATATATTTTAATCAACTGGTTTTGTTATCAGTAATGCTCTGACCACTAGTAGGCTATCAGTAGTTAAGTTGTGGATGAGTCAAATTTCTATGTGGATTTTCTACTGCATGAGAAGTTGGTGTTCCTAACCTCCGTGTTGTTCAAGTGTTAAGTGTACAGCCAAAAATACTGTAGTAACTTTGTATGTTTACAGATAATAGCTATGCGTATCATGGTGAACATTTCACAATATGTATCATTGCCAAATTATTCTGTTGTATACCTGAAACTAATAAAATATTGTAAGTGAATTATACTTCAATTAAACATAAAATTTTCAAGTATTATTCATCCTTCACTATGAAACAAAATACCATCTACATAGAAGTTTTTCTTAACTTTTTTTAATGTTTTTATTTTGAGACAGAGAGAGAGAAAGAAAGAGAGAGAGAGAGAGAGCGCGCGCTAACGTGAGCGGGAGAGGGGCAGAGAGACACAGAATCTGAAGCAGGCTCCAGGCTCTGAGCTGTCAGCATTGAGCCAGACACGGGGCTTGAACCCACGGACACAAGATCATGACCTGAGCTGAAGTTGGACATTCAGCCGACTGAGCCACCCAGGCTCCCGTAAACCTACATGTTATTTTATAACATATTCTTATTTTTATACAAAACACTTTATATATTAACATCATACATGAAGTAAAAATACATTAAGTAATGTATAATACTGAAAATTAGTATTTGGTTTGATGACACATTTAGACACATGATAATTATTTAAAATTTAAAAATGCAATAGTCTTCTATTTAGAGAAACATACTGGACCTTCAGAGTCTTCAAATTTTATTCATCCCTACTGCTGAATATATGTGAAATACAGTATTCAACTAGTCCAACACTTTCATTTAACCATGAAGAAATTGGAAGAAATTGCATCCAAGGGAGCTTATTGGACATATCGAAGACCTCACAGATAACAGTGGAAGAATGAACAAGATTTAGGATCTGCTTATATTCTTTATGTCAGCTCATCACGATGTGTATTGTCATCTCCTTATAATAGCAATTGGTATGACTAGTAGGATGTTCAAGGAAATGAACAATGAATTAAATAGATTTGAATTAAATGCTTTCATATTTTCCCCCCAAATGCCTCTTTAGAATCCCTGAGCAACACCTGTGATGCTATCCTGGAAATATATATGAATTTCATTTTCAAATAAAGAGATAAAGCTTTTATTTTACTATTAAACATGTTCTCTTGAATTGATTTACATATATCTAGAGATCCAGTAAAACTCAATACAATATTTTAAGATCTTTTAGAGGTAAAGAATTATGAAAATTAAAGATGCTGGAGTTTAAAAGAACTAATTCATAAAAAAGAAGACTTAGGCTTGTGAATATAGAGAGCATCAGGCTTACCTTCTCAAAGCTTTTAAATATTACACTTAATGCTACATGACTTCATGAAAATTTTACAAGGAAACTCATTCTAAAATCTGAGATTAAATGCACCCTTTTTATATTCACAGTTATTCATAGTTCATGGTTTATCAGTGTTATTATGGAAGTTTGTCCTAATAGGCATCCTTTTTATTGAAAACTATAAAAAACGAATCAACATAGAAAGGCATTTTAAGGCACAAACATGTTTCTGTAGGAAATGATCCTTAAAAAACAAACTCTGGAAGGAGAATATTTAAATTGGATTACAAAATAAATTGATTCATGCCTTCATATGTAAGACATAAATGCATCTAAATCTACAGTAAAGTTAATTAGATATTTCTATTTCTTATATAACGTAGTTATATACAGTTATTATATAGGTTATAATGACTGATTTAATGCCTAAGAATGATTTTAAAGAGAAATGTATGTTGTATTTAGAAAATTTCAAGCCATTGCTCATTAAATGAGTTAAATATAATTGAAATATATTTTGATTCATGTTATCAAACCATATTCACAGCAAAACTGTGTAAAGAAAATATTTTCTTCATTTCAAGTCCTCTTTCTTCTTCCTCTCAAAGTCTAAGATTTACCAACCACTCTTCAATTTCAGCTCATATTATGTCTATACCCATTTACAAAGTCTGACAAAAAAATAGTTTGGAAAAATCAGAGTTTCTTTGGATATAAACAGTATTTCAATTTTCTAATTAGAAGTCATTACATTTCTGTTCTATAGCCTGTCCTCTGAATATAATGTAGTGTTCTTCTTTCACTTCTGTCAGATTTAGGTATAAATATTCCTGATTTATAAATATAGAGAATCTGGGGGTGGGGTGAGTGGGACTTGGGAAGAAGCACATACTATCATTTCTATTTCCCTCCTTCATTTTCCTTTACAAGAACTTTTTACCTATATGCTTCAGTGGAGATTTACACACATTATAAGCAGATTTAATTGATAAACATTCAAATTTGCTTACAGATTTTTAATAGAAATCAGTAAAAGAATGATCATTGTGCCTATTTGATTGAAGAGGGCCCAAATTTGAGAGACAATCAAGTTTAGTGCTCATAATTAAATAGCATAAAACTACTTTTTTTGAAGTGTAATAAAGCAAAAACTCAGTATAGTAAGAAAAAATAGTCTCAGAGGATCAACTGTAGTTTGTTCCTAAAGGGTCTCCCAATGCCAAGGACAGTTTTATTGAAAGAAGCCTGTTCTTAACTTTTTAATAACATATTTACTGTAGTCTACAGTTTAATAAAAGTTTTTGGAGTTTCAAATCCTTTAAGCATGCTTAACGGTGTCTCAAGAACAAGGTGCACTGGTGGCTAAGATAACTTTTGATACAAAAATAACACTTCATAGATCTTTTTATTTAGTTATTGACCCACTCCACACCTGCACATATTTTTGTTGCCACAAGGTTAAAAGCCCAAGCTATTCAATATATACAACAATTGAAATTGGCAATTTTTGTACCTGCTGAAAAATTATTTATTTTGGAAATACTATTCTTAAACAAATTTCATAGATTGTATTTTCCTTAACTGTGCCCAAATTCATACATAATTTTTGTTAATATCATACTGGCAAAGCTTTTTCAGTGAAAATTCAAGCTCTCAAATTTTGTTTGATACTTATCCTGTACTCAAGTATCTTGCTTATGAAATATTATAGATAGTAACATTCATTTTTTAAAGTTTATTTATTTATTTTGAGAGAGAGGGAGAGAGAAGAGAGAATGAGTAGGGAAGGGGCAAAGAAAGGGAGAGAGAATCCAAGCAGGCTCCGTGCGGTCAGCACAGAGCCCGATGTGGAGCTTGAACTCACTATGAGATCATGACCTGAGCCTAAATCAAGAGCTGGATGCTTAACCAACTAAGCCACCCAGGCGCTCTGATAGTAACATTCATTTTTAATAGTAGCTTTTTTTTCTCATGTTTCAGTTTTGCTGCACATTTAATTGCTCATTTTCATTGGGAGTTGGGTTCAAGCCTATGATACTACAGCAGCAATTTATTAAGAACTGGCACTTTTAAGGTTCTGTATTGAAAGATTAACAGTGAATTATAGTACCGATTGAACATTTAACTACCATCTTGTGCAACAAATGTTACAGATAATCTGCTACCTGAAATATTGGTATTTTACGGCTTTGGAGATTACATTAATTACAGTCACTTTAATAATGCAATAATTAGAATGTTTTATGGTAGTCACTAAGGTCAGTTTATACAAGTAATTATTCACCTGCTACAAAGCTTTGTGAAGGCATTAAGTAAGCAAAAATATATACATATATGCTGTTTGTGTGGGGCTCTCACAAGTTGTGATGTTTAGGAAGTGTAATACTAATGAATGGTGTTTCTGTGACAAAAAAAAAGCATTTGAAATAAAAATGGGTAATCTCTGGCATCACATTTAAGAAATAAGATATAATGCCTATACATTAAAGTCTGTATTAACTAATAGTATTTTACTATGTATTAATAAACTATGCTGACAGAAAAATTGTTCATCAAAAATTTCTGGAAAATAACCCATTTTTACTAACAAAAAGGGTAAGGTACTATAATATTTATCTCACTAACTTACCCATCAATTGTATAGAAAAATACCAGTATTAATTTTGGCATAATTCATGTATATTACATTTCTAATTTTATGTTTATCAAAAAACTAACATGGGATACATGAGAGCACTATATATTTAAAAAAGAAAGATACGTTGAATGAATATAATAAGCATTATAGATGGGAAATATAACATTAAAGAAGAAATGTTGCTACTGATAGGTGTTACAAACATTTAAAGCTTGAGCTACAATCACCGTTAAGAAAATGATCCAGGTGTACAGTATTATAACAGTGAACAAACCTAAATTCTCAAAATATTTTCAATTGCCATGGTTCTACTATACTTTATGTAGTCTGACTACAGCTTTTGAGCCATTATCACTAGGAGTTCAAGAGAACATTTAGGTCTTAGAACCTCATCCATCAATTAACAAATTAGTAAGCACTTATGGTATGTCAGGACCTAGACAAAGCGTTTAAAATACACACAAGAAAAATGTAAACACATATTTTCCACATAAACTTTTCTGTCCCCACTTTTTATTTCCTCGCTTTCAAGAATTCGGTCCCCACTTTCTACTTCCTCCCTATGTTTAATGTTTCAACATAGTATTCCATCATTAGAATATACTCCAGGTACTGGATGTTTAAATTACCCATTCCACTCAACAACAGAAACATGTGTATTGTTCTTAACTAGGCCGAAGAATCGGAATTAGAAAACCATTATCTAAACTTAGTTTTTCCTTGTAATTTACCTTCTCTGATAGTTCTAATGTATTGTAGGAAAGAATGACGGTATCCCCAGTATATATAATTTTTTTTCAGAAATCACATTATGTTCCTCTTCAGGCCTCTTCTGTCCATCATGAACACTGACATGTTTACTGAATAATTTTTCTGCTCCAGGATTTTTTGGTAATATGTGTATCAAATTAGTCTTTCCTCACATTATGCTAATACCAAATGTTTGTATCTTTGAAGACAAAGATTCCATGATAAAAGACCACACTGTTTAACACATAGAAGATAGTACTAAAATATTCACAGTTCTAATAGCAAGGTATGTTGACAGAAAACAAATTACATATGATTGTTGTCATTTACTTGGAAAATTCAAATGGCTCCTTCTATTCTAAATGAAGTAACCTCAAAGTAACTACAATCAGTGCAAAATTAAGCAAAAGAATTGGTAGAAATAGGAAATGGAGGCTGTTCTTACATTCAGTAAGAACATAACTGACCAAGGAGGGTAACATGAATGTTGTGCAGAAAGCAAAGAGAAAAGATAAATAAAAGAAATACCTTGTCATAAAAGGCTGCAGACATTTTCTGAGAAGGTAAAAATCACTTTTATGGAAAGATTTCTGATTAAAATATGAATTGGTTGATTTAGGCTAAAAGTTCTACATACAAGTAATTTGTAGCACTGTATTTAACTATTTGGTAACGGAATTTTTATTGAATGAAGTTGTAATTATTTTTTTCTCTTCATGTAGAGATGCCTAACTATAAAAATCTTACAATGGAAAAAAGATTTTTCATATGTGTGAATACTTTGATCACTTAAATTTTTTGTTTACTGAGTCAAAAGTTGTCCCTAAACTCATTCCAGTTAGCAACCTTTCCATTATATGGTTGTTTTCAGAGATGATTGTGGAGAATTTCAGATGAAAAGAGGAAACATTTTTCTATCAACACTGTAACAGTCTGATAAGTTAAAAGAAATAGGATCTTACTTTTAAAAGAAATGCTTTAAGGACACTATAATTATCATAACAGATTATCATACATACCTCAAGTTTAAAATGTTTGAATGACATATTACTGCAAGATCTTTCACAGACGCAATAATTAGACAGGCCCATAGATGGAGGTCTTAAGGAGCATAGTATTAACTATAGACAGCTGCATTAAAACAAATGCTCATGTGTTGTTGGATATATCACATGGCTTATATCATCCAGTTGAAGTATTTTTTTTTTGATATAAACTTAACTGGCCTTTAGTTTCATATTTAACAGCTTATCATTACAGCTGTGTACTCTATACTTAAGAATATACCAAACACCTCTAACAGGCTTTTTGGCTTTCAGTCATTTTTCTCTAATCAATTCTACAGTTTTTCGTAAGCCTTCTTCCAGAAGTACAATTAGATCACATTAATCCCTAGCTCAGAACACAATCAATAATGCTCCATTGCCTACAGAATTAAACCCTTACACCTGAGGATCAGATCCCCTTATAATCTGGTCTCAACTTCAATTTCCAAAAGCATGCCCCATCTCTCTTTTGCTCCTGCTGTGTTCTCTAGCAGCATATTTAAATAGGAAATGTTCACATCTGATAAATGATAAATTGTTCAGCTTGGTAAAGCAGGGTTTTTTTTCTTTTTCAACCTGCATTTTGAAGAAAATTAATAATTACTTCTCACTAGAAGGGAGTGGGTTTTGGAGGGGAGGTGAATACTAGGAATAATGGAGAGGACACCTGACAGTGATCCACATCTCCTTTTGGCCCATGCTCGCACAGTGTTTTTCTTTTCATGTATCCCTACTTCCACCTTTGTATAGTTTTTTATATTTTATTTATAACACTAACTGCCAACCTTAGGTATGTGGTTATTTGCATATAAAATGTGTCTCTTTTATAGAGGAGAGAAAATGTGTTAACTTTGGATCTGTTTCTTGAAATCTTCAATAGTTTCTCTCTACACGTGTGTGAGAGCTAGAGATTCATCGCCTGGCTTGACCAACTTAAGAACACAAGAATCTCTCCTCTCTATCAGACTTCGGGCTAGAAACTATCTTCCCATTGCTTAAAAACAAGAGTTTCCTCCCTGCTCAGGTAAAGCTATGATTAAACAATCATCCAAATGCAATCTCAACCTGAGGCCGCACACAACATCTGCATGCAATAACCACTTATCTTATTAAAGGAGCATGAAAACCTGAAAAGAAACTAATGTAACTGGAATGGTTGATATCCAGAGAAGTGGGCAGTACAAACATGAAACTACCCAAATCACCACATGAGTATGCTTTAAAGCCCAAAACACACAGGCATGCCATAGTAAACAACACTTTAAATAAATAAGCTGGGCCTTGTTTCAGGGTTAGAAACAGGGGTTTGGAAGCCACCACTCAATCTCTACAACAAGCAAAACAAAACAAAACAAAAAAACTGAAAAACCAACAGCTCTTCTTGGATCCATAAGAGGAGGGAATACACAGGACAAACTGCTGTCTCCAAATTTGGATAGTCAGGTGAATAGAGGGAGTCACCACTTACCAGAATGAACATTCCTTTGCAGAAATTAGTGCCAGGGTAGCAAAACTTGAACTGTAGTTGATGATTTACTGGAGGCTCATTGTGGACATATCTGGGAGTTAAAAACTCCACAGGGATCCAGGTAGAGAGGGGCCACCACACTATTCACACTTCTTTGAGTTTTACCTCCAGGAGGTGGACTAGGTTTTCAGAGTAAACACCAGAGAAAAAACCTCTTTATGCTCTGACAGGGGTAAAAGAAGAGGAACCATTTTAAATACTCCAGAGTACCTGGTTCTTCTTAACAAGGCCTGCCCTCAGGAGAAACTATTTAACTAGAGCCTAAACTGCTATGGTTTAATCAAACCCATATTGGCCTTTGGGAAACAAAATATCCAACTCCAGCCACACTTAGCCTTTCACTTGGGAAAAGGGAAATGCCCAACTGCAGCTCACTTTAACCATTCTGTTAAATTCCTCCAATTCAAAGGGGGAGATGAGAGAACTGGGAGGCATGTGTGAAGTTCACAGTCCAAAGGTACAGGCTCACTAAAACACTGAGTCCTAACTATAGGCCTATGGAATTCTTCCCATTCCCCCAACCAATTTACCCCAGATCAGTAAAGGCTTATTTACAACACATGTTTTTACCTACGACATCTTATCTGGATATCCAGAAAAACTTACAAGAAATACCGAAAGGCAGCAAACACAATTAGAGGAGACGGGGCAAGCATAAGAAGCAGACATGATAAGGATGTTGGAATTACCTGACTGGCAGTTGAAAACAATCTGATGAACATGCTAAGGGCTCCAATGGATAAAGTAGATGGCATTTAAGAAAAGATGGGCCATATTTCCTTTGCTGTGCAGAAGCTTTTTATCTTGATGAGGTCCCAAAAGTTCATTTTTGCTTCTGTTTTCCTTGCCTCTGGAGACATGCTAAGTAAGAAGTTGCTGTGGCTGAGGTCAAAGAGGTTGCTGCCTGTTTTCTCCTGTAGGGTTTTGATGGTTTCCTGTCTCACATTTCACCCATTTTGAGTTTATTTTGGTATATGGTTCAAGAAAGTGGTCCAGGTTCATTCTTATGCATGTCACTGTCCAGTTCTCCCAGCACCACTTGCTGAAGAGACTCTCTCTTCTCCATTGGATACTCTTTCCTACTTAGTCAAAGATTAGTTGGCCACATATTTGTGGTCCATTTCTCGGTTCTCTATTCTGTTACCATGATCCAGGTGTCTGTTTTTGTCCCAGTACCATACTGTCTTGATGATTACAGCTTTGTAATACAGCTTGACGTCCAGAATTGTGATGCCTCCAGCACTGGTTCTCTTTTTCAGTGTTACTTTGGCTATTTGGGGTCTTTTCTGGTTCCATACAATTTTAGGATTGTTTGTTCTAGCTCTGTGAAGAATGCTGGTGTTATTTTTATAGGGATTGCATTGAATGTGTGGATTGCTTTGGGTAGTATAGACATTTTAACATTTGTGCTTCCAATACATGATCATAGAATGTTTTTCCAGTTCTTTCTGTCTTCTTCAATTTCTTTCATAAGCTTAGATCTCTTACCTCTTTGGTTAAGTCTATTCCCACACATTGTATGGTGTTTGATGCAATTTTGGATGGGATCGATTTCCTTGGTATCTCTGCTGCTTCATTAATGGTCTATAGAAATGCAACCAATTTCTGTATGTTTATTTTATATCCTGTGACTTTGATGAATTAATGTATCAGGTCTAGAATTTTTTTTGGTGGAATCTTTCAGATTTTCCACATAGAGTATTATATCATGCAAAGAGTAAAACAACAAAACTAAAAGAGTGGGAAAAGTTATTTGCAAATGATATATCGGATAAAGTGTTAGACTCCAAAATGTATAAAGAACTTATCAAACTCAACACTCAAAAAATAAAAAATCCAGTGAAGAAATAGGCAAAAGACATGAATAGACACTTTACCAAAGAAGACATCCACATGCATTAACGGGCACATGATTCATCACTCATTATTAGGGAAATACAAATTAAAGTCACAATGAGATATCACCTCACACTTGTCAAAATGGCTAAAATTAAGAATTCAGGAAACAACAGATGTTGGCAAGGATGTGGAGAAAGGGGAACACTTTTCACAGCTGGTGGGAATGCAAACTGGTTTAGCCACTCTGGAAAACAGTATGGAGGTTATTCAAAAAATTTAAAAATAAAATTATCCTATGATCCAGCAATTACACTACTTGGTATTTATCCAAAGGATGCAAAAATGCTAATTCAAAGGGGCACATGTCCCCCATTGTTTACAACAGTGCTATCAACAATAGCCAAAATATGGAAAGAGCCCAAATTCCTCTACTGATGAATAGATAAAGAAGATGTGGTGTATATATATTATATATATATACATATATATTATGTATATAATACTACATAGTAGTATAGTATATGTAGTATATAATACTACATATATTGCAACAATGTGGATGGAACTAGAATGTATTATGCTAAGCAAAATAAGTCAGAGAAAGATAAGTATCATATGATTTCACTCATATGTGGAATTTAAGAAACACAACAGATGAACATAGGGGAAGGGAAGAAAAAATAATATAAAAACAGAGAGGGAGGCAAACTATAAGAGACTCTTAAATACAGAGAACAAATTGAGTGAGTGTCGCTGGAGGGGATTTAGGTGGGGAGACAGGCTAAATGGGCGTTGGCATTAAGGAGGGCACTTGATGGGAGGAGCACTCAGTGTTATATGTAAGTGATGAATCACTGGGCTCTACTCCAGAAACCAATACTACACCATATGTGAACTAAATTGCAGTAAATTAGATAAAGTAAAAAAAAAAGTTGGCCAATGTAAGCAGAAATATGGAAATCTTTTGAAATAACCAGAAAGAAATGCCAGAGATTAAAAAACTGTAACAGAAATGAAGAATGCCTATGACAAAGTTATTAGTTGACTAGATTTGGCTGGGGAAATAATCTCTGAGCTAGGGGACATGTCAATCAATAGAAACCTCCACTATGGAAAAGAAAAAAGAACAAGACTGAAAAAAAAAAAGGCAGAACAGAACAGAATATCCAAGGACTGTGGGACAACTACAAAAGCTGTAACATACACATAATAAGAAAACTAAAAGGAAAAGAGAAGGGAACAGAAGAAATATTTTAAAAAATATTGACTGACAATTTATCCAAATTAATGTCAGAGACCAAATCATAGATCCAAGAAGCTCAGAGAATACCAAATGGAATATATGCAAACAAAACAAAACAAAACAAAAACCCCACTATGTTGGCATATCATTATCAAATACAGAAATAAAAAAATAAACAAAAATTCCTGAGGAAGCCAGAGAGCAGAAAACATCTTACCTGTAGAGAAGCAGAAATAAGAATTGCATCTGACCTTTTTTTCCCCAGAAACTGTTTATTTTCCATCTGCTTATTTGCCTCTGTAGAAGAGCACCTTAAGACCACTCAGTGGTTGTTCCTACCCAATCAGTGGCCTAAGTAGAGCGAGCTGCAGACGAGTCTTCAGTGGCAGGCTGAGTGCTCCAATATTCAGTAGGGAACTGCTGAAAGGCACAGAGGGCACCTGCACACCTTCAGACCAGTCTGCGACTTCAGGTTGAGTAGCGATTAGCTAAGGAGCTGGAGCAGTCCATTCACCCTGAAATTCCTCCTTGGTCACGGCCTTTTCAGCAGCAGTCTGCTCTTCCTTTTCAATCCCTTCAGGATCTCTGTAGAGAGATTAGGCATGACTTCCCCTGGGTGTTCACAGGAAATGGTGCCACATATGCGCAGAACTTCCCAGGCCAGCATCCACCACATTAGACCCACTGCGTGAGCAGCTGTGTTGTTGAAATGATGGCAATGTCCACACAGTGCAGAGGAGAGTCTGTATTACACAGAGCAATGGTAGGCAGGTTTATATAAGACATCAGGCTGGTGGTCAGCCCTGGGATCAGTAACCACCAGAAGCCTTGGCTCCCAGAAGGATACCTGGATCTGGTTAGTGAAGATGCCAGGAGTGAAGTGGTCAGCAATAGTGGTGGCTCCAGTAGCAGGAGCAAACTTGGGCACGGCTCGCTGACCAGTATTCCTGGATGATAAGACATTGACATCAGCTGAGTTTTCTTTTTTTTTTTTTTTTTCTTATAAGGATTTTATTTACAACCATTTTGTTCCTTCTTGTTCAAGATCATCCTGAAACAGTATTTTCTTTTTTTTTTAATATATGAAATTTATTGTCAGATTGGTTTCCATACAACACCCAGTGCTCATCCCAAAAGGTGCCCTCCTCAATACCCATCACCCACCCTCCCCACCCTCCCACCACCCATCAACCCTCAGTTTGTTCTCAGTTTTTAACAGTCTCTTATGCTTTGGCTCTCTCCCACTCTAACCTCTTTTTTTTTTTTCTTCCCCTCCCCCATGGGTTTCTGTTAAGTTTCTCAGGATCCACATAAGAGTGAAACCATATGGTATCTGTCTTTCTCTGTCAGCTGAGTTTTCAATGGCAACAATGGCACGAGCTACCAATGAAGCTTCTCCCAGCTTCTCTTCAGATTTCTGATAGAGATACCATCACTTTTCCTTCTGTAGATGTACTGTTTTATTTAGAGGTCAAGTGGGTTCCTGCTAGAAGAAATTTGAGGACATCCTCCTCCTTCATTTGCTGGACATCAAGGGCTTCAGACACTGTGAAAATTTCCCTTTAAGTTACGATGAAAATGCAAAACAACTGTATGGACCCCCCGACTGGAAAAGCAAGAACTGCATATGACTTCTTAAACCCTGTACAGGCCAGAAGAGAATGGGGTGAAAATATTTAAAGAGTAGACATAAAAAAACCAACAAGCTGGAATTCTGTACCCTGAATAATTATCCTTCAAAAATGAAGGAGAAATAGACTTTTTCAAACAAAAACTGAGGGAATCTCCTGCCAGTAGATAGTGTTGGGAGACATGTTAGAAATTTTTTAGAGAGAAGATAAATAATATAGGTCAGAAACTCAGATTAAGAGGAAGACTACTGAAGAAAGAATACCAAAGGTAAAATAAAAACTTTTTTTTTTAATTTTTAATTGCTCTAACAGATAAGGTTGTTCAAAACAATAATAGCAACAATGTATTCAATTATGTAATCTTTTGTATATATCTTATGTGTGTATATATATATATATATATATATATGCTTATGTATGGTTACTTGTAAGTGAGATAACTGAGCAAGTGGGAAGGTTAAATCAGGATTATTTGCTTGGTATAAGGTACTCACACTACCTATGAAGGTATTTTGTTTAGCTAAAGAAAAACAAACAAAAAGATCATGACCAGAGTTTGAAAACTTCATGAGTTGGTAATCCCCTTTGAGAGAGAGTTTAGAAGATGGAATGAAGTGGAGAATTTATACTCCACTAGTTAAAAATAACATTATAGGGGTGCCTGTGTGGCTCAGTTGGTTAAGCATATAGGGCACTGGCAAATATCTGAGATTAAAGTAAGAACACAGATATGGTTGGAGTAGGACCCTGAGATCTGGGATAAGAAGAATATCTGCATTGACATTTGGTACAATTTTCTGGCCTATAGTATTGAACACAGAAAAAATGGATGAATAAAAAAAATGTATCTGGAATTATAGAACCTTTAAGCCCATGGAGCTGAATCTAATATTCTTAAAGTGTATTGTAGAAAAATTAGATCAAATGCACGTCGATGTCATACCTGGAATCACACTACCATAATTATAAAATAGAGATTAGTGATCAATTTAGATTTTATTGATCCTGTGTTTTAAAATAGTCTTCCACTCAAGATGCTGAAAGTTAATCTTCATAGGGTTTATTGAAATTATTACTACAATGTCCTTGTAAGAGCCCTGCTCTGTGTAGAAATTCTAGAGTGATACATATTGAGAGACATTTGTTTTGACTATTAAAACTCTGGGGGCGCCTGGGTGGCGCAGTCGGTTAAGCGTCCGGCTTCAGCCAGGTCACGATCTCGCGGTCTGTGAGTTCGAGCCCCGCGTCAGGCTCTGGGCTGATGGCTCGAGCCTGGAGCCTGTTTCCAATTCTGTGTGTCTCCCTCTCTCTCTGCCCCTTCCCCGTTCATGCTCTGTCTCTCTCTGTCCCAAAAATAAAAAATAAAAAAACAAAAAACAAAAAACGTTGAAAACTCTGTGTGACACATGCAGGAGTACTCACATGCACGAGTACACTAAATGACCTGGGATTTGAATGGAGTACAGGGCATGGAGCAGTTATGCTCCCCAGAGCCAATCATCTCTCTTGACTCTGAACTTTGCCAGATGACCTCTACTTTGGAAATGACGCAAAGTGCTCACTGAGACTGTATGCCAAAATCACTGCCATTGGTCAATGAATGGCTGCTCTCTCCAGGATACATAATGTTAGTCATGTTGCTTCTATGGGATCATTCAGGAAGGCATTCATATTGTGGAGAAATTCAAACTTGTAAGTTCACTTAAATTAGTTCTATTATATCAGGCCTCATGTACTTAAAATTTAAGAAAAATGACTTTATAACCTACATTAAGAGAAAATTACATCGTGAGGAGAAAGTGGATTTTGTTTAGCTTTTTACAATTTAGAATTGCAGACTATCTTATCATAATTTGCAGTATATTTCCTCTCACTTCTTCACTTTCCTTATGTAGCTACAGCTTAAACAATGGATTTTATTTTGAGGAATAAAAGTAATAAAATTGGAAATATTGGTTCACCTGGGTAACCTTATAACTGCTATAGGCCAAAGTATTGTGGTTGTCAATTTTAAATAATACTATGATTTTTTAAAAATGTTTGTTTATTTTTGCAAGTGTGAGCTTGAGCGGGGGAGGGGCAGGGAGCAGGACGGATGAGGATCCAAAACAGACTCCAGGCTGATGTGGGGCTTAAGCTCACAAAATGTGAAACTCTTGAACCATGAACTCACTAGCCATGTGATTATGACCTGAGCCAAAGTCAGATGCTCAACTGACTGGGCCACCTAGGTGCCCCAACTGATGCTATGATTTAACCCCTTAGGATAGGCAGTGTTAGAAAGAGTATCAGTCATCTGGGTTTCCTTTCTACCTCCACCACTTAAAATATCTGTGACTTTAAATAACTGCTTTGTAATCTCTGATTAGCAAGTATTTTTCTTTAAAACATCTATAAGAATGTCTACTTCCCATAAATTCTGTCAGCGTTTATTAAGATAATTATGTAAAAATACTCCTTTGCTTATAGTGGTGCTAAATGAATATGGCATATATACACAAATATTTTCTGCCTCGCTTTTCATGTAATGGGGCAGAGATCTATATAACTGGACATTCTAAGTTTATTGATTCTTAAATGAAACTATATGTAACCATAAAGGACAATCTATAAATAATATACAATTTATATGTATGATTTATCAGTGTGTTTTATATATGTATATACATGTAATGCATATAATACATAATATATGTGTGTGTTGTATATATAGGCATGTGTGTACATTTTGCAAGATGAATCATTAGAAGAAGGATTGTTTTGTTCCATGAATGATTTGGGGATCATTGAATATCTATATACAAAAAAAAGTGTTTTATATACACTTCACAGCATATACAAAAATAAACTCAAAATGTTTTGTAATTCCAAACATTTTACAAAATGTTTTGTAAAATTTCTAGAAGAAAACATAGGAGAAGACCTTTGTAATCTATTAAATGACATCAATTTCTGCAACACCAAAAGCACAGTCCATAAAAAAAGAAGTTGACAAATTTGTTTTCATCAAAATTAAAATGTATGTTGTTCAAAAACAAAACAAAACAAAACAACAACAACAACAAAACCACCAAGGGAATGGAAAGACAAAACAGGGATTGGGAGAAAATATTTGTAAATTGTGTATATCCAAAATATCTCAAGTCTACTCAAAACTTAATAAGAAAACAACAAAAAATTAAAATTGGAAAAATTCTTTAACATTTTATCAAATAACATATATAGATAGGAAATAAGCATGTGAAAAGATGCTACAGATCCTCAGTCATTTGGAAAGTACAAATTAAAACAATGAGAGCATACTATATATCTATTAGAATGGATACATTTAAACCATATCAAGTGCTGGAAAAGATATGAAGCAAGTCTTTTACATTTCTGGAAGGAATTCACAGTGGTAGACCACTTAGAAAAAATGTCAACTGCCTTAAAAAAATGAACTGTACACCTACCATGAACTATTTAGTCAAGAAAACTGAATGCATATAGAAATATTCATATAAATACTTCAAAGAACAAATACAACCTAACACCCAAAAAACTAAACCAATTTAAAAATGGGCAGAAGACATGAACAGACATTTCTCCAAAGAAGACTTACAGATATCCAAAAGACACATGAAAAGATGCTCAACAAATGAAAACTACAATGATAGAGCACCTTGCACCTGTCAGTATGGCTAAAATCCACAACACAAGACATTAGACATCTTAGTGAAGATACAGTAAAAAAGAAACCTCTCTCTTGCATTGTTGGTGGGAATGCAAACTGGTGCAGCCAATGTGGAAAACAGTATGAAGAACATTCTTCAAATAGTTAAAAACAGAACCACCTTATGATCCAATAATTGCACTACTAGATATTTACCCAAAAAATACAAAAATTCAAAGGGATACACACACCCCTATGTTTATAGCAGCATTATTTACAATAGCCAAGATATGGAAGCAGCCCAAGTGTCTACTGACAAATGAATAAAGAAGACACACACACACGCACACACACACACACACACACACACACACACACACATATAATGGGGTATTATTCAGCCATAAAAAATGATTTCTTGTCATTTGCAACAACATGGATGGAGCTAGAGAGTATAATGCTAAGCAAAATAAGTTAACTAGAGAAAAACAAATACCATATGATCTCATTCATATGTAGAATTTTAGAAACAAAACAAACAAGCAAAGAGAGACAGAGAGAGAGAGAGAAAGAGAGAGAGAAACCCAAAAAACAGACTATTAGCTCTAGAACAAACTGATGGTTACCAGAAGAGGGGGTGGGTCAGAAGGTGAGTTAAATAGGTGATGGGGACTAAAGAGTACCATTATCATGTAGGAAAAAAATAATAAAATAAAAACAAGTAAATAAAGTATAAACTGACTATAAAAAAAGAAAATAAAATATTACCTAGAAATCAGGAAATAAACCTCAGTATATTCTGTTAGTTATTACTAGTTATATTGCAATGGATAATGCTTTGGTGTAACCAAATATTGCTTCATTAAGAGTGCATTTCTACTCTACAAACATTTGAATTCTCTTGTTTCTTACAAGCTTTATACCTCTCAAAACACCTCAACTATACAAATCTATGAGTGGTTGCTTTGGTACAACATCTTAATGTTGTGTTTAGCTATGAAGAGTTCAAATATAGATTTAAAATGAGTTATAAATATGACTTGGTTCATTTCATTGTTGTGTTAATAATTTGGGTGTTCTTAACAGTATATATGTATATTAAAGATTATAAAAGTCCAAATATTTCTTAAAAAAAATTTTTTTTTAACATTTATTTATTTTTTTGAGACAGAGAGAGACAAAGCATGAACGGGGGAGGGTCAGAGAGAGGGAGATACAGAATCTGAAACAGGCTCCAGGACCTGAGCTGTCAGCACAGAGCCCGACGCGGGGCTCGAACTCACGGACCGCGAGATCGTGACCTGAGCCGAAGTCGGCGGCTTAACCGACTGAGCCACCCAGGCGCCCCCAAATATCTCATAATATCATTGGAGAATGTAAATTTCTCCGTTACCTAACAAGATGGGTTATATAATACAACTTACTTTTGGGATAAATGCATGTTTTTAACCTCACCAGAAAAACACAAATCTGTATGTGGCTTTTATGAGTTACATGGAATGTACAGAAAACGTATCCCCCCCCTTTTTTATGCTTCCTTTATAAAGTGACATAATGACTTAATTTGAGGATTTGAAAGGTACCTCTACCCCTCTCTTTAAGAAAATGAGTGAGTGATGGAATTAGAAGCTAACTGGAAAGGCTGCGCAGAAGTCGGAACCTGGTCTTTGTATTTCTGAGGTATGCATTCCAAAGAGGTAGCTTATCCCTCAACTAAGAAAGTGAACAGTCTCGACCACTGCAGGTCAGAAGTTTAAAGTGAAAGAAAAATGTCTGGAACTGGATTCATGCATATAACAAAATCTGAACCCAAAAGAAAGCCAATTGCATAGTTTGACAGTGACCCTGGAGGAGGCAAATCCAATTAATTGGGAAAAGGATTAGTTTGAAGAGACCCCCTCAAGTGGAGCTTGCCAGAAAGGATCTATCTCAGTAGCACATTTGAAGAACAGCCATCAAGTCAGGTGGATTATCAGTGCCCCTGTGCTAATCCCCAGTCAGAACATGAGATAGTTCATCTGCATTTTTTAGAAGCTGACTTCCAATTAAAAGCTGATTTGTAAAAACAATGCCTTGTGTACTCTTAAGCCCAAAATACCCTGAGAAACCAATAGAAAAAAAAAAAAAAAAAAAAAAAAAAACCAAAAACAAAATACAAGGAATATTAGCTACAAGTTACTTTCACCAGCAGAAGGAGCTTATGTACCAATACTATGGGGATGGTCTAAAGCAAATTAATGCAGGCTCAGCTATAAAAAGAGCAGACGGAGCCCTCTGTTAAATAAAATTTAAATTCCAAAGATAACATTTCATAAGAAGGAGAAAGCAATGAAAGCATTCTTAAGCTAAAAATAAGATTTTTCATTTGAAGAAGAAAAAGAAATTCACAGTGGTTTAGTTTACCAAGAAATAGAATTATTAACCTTAGTCTTCTGCTTTTGAGATTGTCATTAATGCAATGAAGACATTACATTACCTTCCTTCGAAGGTACATAAATGGAAATCACATTTTGAATCCATCAAGAAGATATAAGGTTAATTGTTTGTACTTTGGGCTTCGCTTTTCACTTATAATATTTATTTAACAATTAAATGTACCAGACATTGTGTTAGATTTCATGAATTCACGAGTTAATAAGAGCTAGCCGTTCTCAATAAACTTATCTTAGAGGTTTAGGTGGGTCAAGGAAAGAACACTAACAAAATAATTAGCAGTAGGTACTGAAGAGATGTATCTGTAACTGTTAATATCATTTTAACTTTTTAGAATGAGAAGTTTTAAAATCATAGAATATGTGTTGCTTATGATATGGGTAATAAAATTTTATAATCCAATTTTTTTAAGTCATCTGTGTAATTTCCTTCTGATTCTTGATCCTATCAACTATATTCATCAAAAGCCTTTTGTGAAATACTAGGACCAGTCATGTCACTAGTCAAGGTCAGTGTAAGGAATATTAGATATATGACTGTATGACAAACCTTAATGCAAGCACTAGTGATTTTTAAAGGTATTAATTTCTCAAATAATTATTTAGTGTTATGAATTGAACAGCATTATTATTATAGAGATATAATAGTGAGAGAGTTGTTAAGTCCTTCCAATGGAAACTGATACTTTCCTGAAGAAGACACATAATAAATAAATGAATATACAAACAGGTAAACGGATACTATTATATGATACAGTAACAAATTATGTGAGGCAAAGTTAAGCTTTTGCTTAAAAGTCAAAATTAAAAGTAAGAAGTAAAGATTGATGGGAAGGAGGGGTATTGTGGATAGGTGGCAAAAAAACAAAAAACAAAAAACCAATCTGAGAAGTCTTCATTAAACAGAGAATTGGAGTGAGGAAGATACTGAGTGGAAGAATATCAAAAGCATCTAATTTGAACTGTCAGCCCAGAGCCTGACTCGGGGGCTTGAAATCATGAACCACAAGATAATAAATGACCTGAACTGAAGTTGGATGCCTGACGGACTGAGCCACCCAGGCGCCCTGATAATTTGACTTTAAATTCACAAAAACAATTATGGTTCACTACATTTAAACTTGACTCATTAGACTCTAGGAATTACCTAAGTGCTTGAGAGAGTTCATTTGGTTATTCAGACAATTTAAGGACTTAAAAAGAACATGAATTATTAAAATTATAAATGCCGGTATCATTTAAACATGTTAAGTGACAAAATTATAAGTCTTTTCAGTAGTAATAATTAAATTGTACTAGTTTATGAGATATCATATATGCTCAATCTGTTTTTTTTTTCATATATTAAGTCAACAAATTAAATTAGCAATTTAAAAAATCAAATTGCTCCAAATGAGGTGTTTTTTTTGGTTTACAAAGATCACCACAAGTATACCATAGAACTTTGAGAATACATATTACTTTCTCAAGAAATATTTATTAAATAATCAATGAATAATTGGCTTTTCAGTACTTTTAGGATCATTTCCTTTATTAACCACTTTTTAGAATCATCTATGATATTTGTTAAACAATAAAGACTTGCAGAGTCTCCCCCACTTATAACTACTGATTGAGTAGGTATTGGTGTAGTCTAGAAATCTGTTTTTCACTAATGTCTCTTTTGACTCTCAGCAATAGGCAAAGTTGTACTACACTGCCCTAAAGCACATTTCTAATTTGCTTCCTATCCAGTCTAGGCAGTTTTTTGACTAAGTCCCATGTCTGATGCCATCAACCTTTCTGATACAAACTTTCTCTGCGTGGATGTGTATCAGTGCAACTTATGGCTCCTCTTTACTAGCTGGGATGCCTACCTGCCTCCAGATCACATCTATCCCGGGCTAAGAATCCTGGATAATGTGTTCTGATCCATCAGCAAGCTGCTTACTAATCTCATTTCATAATAATTCTTTTCACTTTATGACAGCCTGTTCATGTCAGAAATAGGAATGAAAATAGCAAATTTGGATGGCAACTCACAGTAGAGCTTGACTACTTTTAGTAGTTCCTTTCAGAAAAGCAACTCAGTTATTATGAATGTTTATTTGAATATGTTAAGATTACACTAAGGTTCTTGAGTGACACTTTTCTTTCTTCCTTTCTTTTTTGACATTATCCTAAAAATGACTCAGTTTTTGCTATTTGTAATAAAATCAAATATGTTATTCAATTGCAAATGCAGAAAATAACCTTCCAGTTTGATCTGTTCCTAGGATGCACTATTCGAACATTAATAATTCCTTTTATAATTCATGGATCCTTAGCTTGCTAAGAAATGATACTCTTTCCTGTGTAAAATCACGGTAAACAAGCTCATTCAATAACTACCAACCATAGAGTTTACTCAGACAATGGAAGATTGGTTCTTAAAGTTATTGAAATCTATGCCATTTTCTACTGTCACTTTATATTCAAAATACTTCATCTGAATAAGAACTGTGATTATTGAGGACTGTCTCTTACATCCTATTGTCTGCCAGCAGAATTACTTGGGCTGAGTTGAATTTTTTCAGTCTACTGCATTTTTTCTAAAAAAAAATAATGCATAAACCTATCGTCTAAGTAAGGTACATGAGTTATCTAGTTCCCATTGGATAAAAAAGAAAAAAAACAAAAACAAAAACATTGCTACCCATGCAATCTTACAATGACAAAAACGTGGCAGCATACTATGTTACAAATCACCCTAAATTAAATTCACTCATATTTATCCTTATTTTCACTTTCTTTTTTTGTAAATTGAAAGCACAATTCAGTCTTTCTCATACTAAAAATAAGAATACCTTTTGTTAGTCATGTCATTTCTTAATTGCAGACAGAGAGATCAAGAAAGTGGTGTTTTGCAGGATCACTGTAGCTGCAAATTTGTAGCACAGTAATTGCCCAGCATGTGCTAACAAACTGTTCAGCTCATCCAGGCACACTCAGTCAAAGAGTGCAAGCAGGTAAAGAGAAGAAAGATAATCAATGGTAATCATTTCTGTATTTTTTCACTTCCCTTCAAATGCCATTGTCATCTCATTTATGTGAGAAAAACAAAAAGCAATTTAGAAAGTTACCAAAATTAAAAGGAGAAAAGTGCAATTTAGAGACAGGAAATATCCATGTGAATGAAAGAAGGCTGGGTTCCTTCAACATTGAATGAGTACACTTTTGCAACAAAAAAAGGATAATAGTATGTTGTTGTTCTAGTGATAATAGCCATCATGAGGAAAATCCAGAAGTATTGCATGATGAACTGAATTATGCTGTGCATATCAACAGGAGATAAGTAGATAAATGAATTACTGATTATAGTGACATACAGTGTGGTCCACAGTATTTTAGATTTTGAACATAATCAATGAAAAATGAATACCCCAGTACTCTAAATGTATAGTTAACTGTCAATAGTTCCTATACAAACATGGCTGATCATGATATTCATTAACTCCCTGGTATACTTTTCTAGTGTGCAGATTTGTAGTGACCATTGTTATGGCAAGAAAAAAACGAGCTCTTAGTCTTTATCATTCCATATCTTTCCACATTCATTTGCATATATGTATATTTTCAGGCCTAGCCTCAATCTGAATAAAGACATGCATTTAAAGTGATTTAAAATTGACATTTCAATCAAAATGCCTGAAACATGTTCAAATTACAAAATTTGATTTTGTGATATCCTTATATCACCTAGGCATAATAAGAAACTCAAATAGATGCACTAATACTTCAATTTCAATACTCGGATGTCTTTCCTTGTTTGGGGTTAAATAAGTTTTAAGTAAGTGTCTGATTTAAAATATTTGCAGAAAGTATGATTATTCAGATTTTTCTTTCTTTGGTTCAGGGTTTTCTTGCTCATAATTCATGATGAATATCAAATCTTATATTTACATTTGGTGGGAGATTATCAAGTCACGTTTTACACCTACTAATGTTTACTTTATGGTGATAAGCTTAGAATCACTCTGCTGTTATGATAGTTCTTATTCCTAATTTCGGGTTTAATGGCAGGAGGAATGGGGGTAAAGAGCAACACATCTAAAGAAAATGACCCAATTTTTTCCCGTTTTTTAAAAATATTTTTAAATTTAAATCCAAGTTAGTTAACAAACACTGTAATAATGACTTCAGGAATAGAATTTAATGATTCATCACTTACATTTAACACCAGTGCTCATCCCAACAAGAGTCCTCTTCAATGCCCCTTGCCCATTTAGCCCATCCCCCAACTCAACACCCTGCCAGCAACCCTCAGTTTGTTCTATATATTTAAGAGTCTTTAATGGTTTGTCTCCCTCTCTGTTTTTTATCTTATTTTTCCTTCCCTTCCCTTCCCTTCATCTGTTTTGTTTCTTAAATTCCCCATTATGAGTGAAATCATATGACATTTATCTTTCTCTGATTTATTTCGCTTAGCATAATACACTCTAGTTCCATGCACATTGTTGCAAATGGCAAGATTTCATTCTTTTTGATCACCAAGTAATATTCCAGTGTGTGTGTGTGTGTGTGTGTGTGTGTACATCTTTTTTATAAATTCATCTGTCTATGGACATTTGGGCTCTTTCCATACTTTGGCTATTTTCAATAGTGCTGCTATAAACATTGGGGTGCATGTGCCCCTTTGAATCAGCACTCCTGTATTCTTTGGATAAATACCTACTAGTGCAATTGCTGGGTTGTAGGGTAGTTCTGTTTTTAGTTTTCTGAGGAATCTCCATACTGTTTTCCAGAGTTGCTGTACCACTTTGCATTCCCATCGACGGTATAAAAGGGTTCCTCTTTCTCCACATCTTTCCCAAAATCTGTTGTTTCCTGACTTGTAGTTTTAGCAATTCTGACAGATGTGAGGTGATATCTCATTGTGGTTTTGGTATGGATTTCCCTGATGATGAGTGATGTTAAGCATTTTTTCATGTGTCTGCTAGGCATCTGGATGTCTTCTTTGGAAAAGTGTTTATTCATGTCTTTTGCCCATTTCTTTACTGGGTTATTTGTGTTTTGGTTGTTGAGTTTGATAAATTCGTTATAGCTTTTTGATACTAACCTTTTATCCGATAAGTCATTTACAAATATCTTCTCCATTCTGTTGGATGCCTCTTAGTTTTGCTGATTGTTTCCTTCACTGTGCAGAAGCTGTTTATCTTGATGAGGTCTGAATAGTTCATTTTTTGCTTTTGTTTCCCTTGTCTCCAGAGACATATCAAATAAGAAGTTGCTGTGGCTGAGGTCAAAGAGGTCGTTGCCTGTTTTCTCCTCTAGGATTTTGATGGCTTCCTGTCTTATGTTTAGGTCTTTCATCCTTTTTGAGTTTATTTTTGTGTATGGTGTAAGAAAGTCTGACCCTGTTTTCAACTAACCTTAGGATTTACATCTCACTTGCTGCCTTTTATTTAATTTACAAAGTTATTTGCCTTCTCATACAAGCCCCATATTTAAGCCTATCAATCTGGAAAACGTCTACAAAAAGTTTTCAGATGTCCTGCTCACATATACAGTTATCACCAGGATTACTGGGTAACTAGTTTTCTAAAGTTAAAACTACTTTTTAGCAAACTGTTTCGTGATTGATTACAACTCATGAGTAATCATAATTCAGCATGTTTACCACTTAGATAATATAACCCACCATGAATCTGCAGCAAATTATGAGTCAATCAGGCAGGAATCTATTTTATATTGCTGAAATTATCACATGTGGTCTATTCTCTGTCCTTTTAGGTCAATTCTGCAGATGAGAGTTACAACTTATTTCCTTAAAGCTATAAGAGTGCCTGTGTATCAGGCTGTCTTTAATTTTGTCCAAAACACTTGTATCATTTCTGTATATGCCCCCCTCCTATTGAAGTGAAATATAAGTTTTTACCTTTATAACTATCTCTTTCTGTTTCTAGCATCTTGCACTTTTAAGCTCTGGATTCTGTGGTGACAAGACTTATTTTTATTTTTAATAAAAGCTTTATTCCAGAATAGTTTTAGATTTACAGGAAAGTTAAAATAGTAGCATGCCCCACATGTACCCACAAGTGCCATATCCATCAAGCCCAGATTTTCCTATTATTAACATCTTACATTACTATGATATGTTTGTCACAATTAATAAATGTTGAAACATTATCAACAAAAGTTCATAATATTTCCAGATTTCCTTACTTTATACCTAATGTTCTTTTTTCTGTTCCAGAATCCCACCCAGGGAACATTACATTAATCTTCATGTAATCTTCATTAGGTTCCTCCTTCTGTAAAAGTTTATTAGACCTCCTTTGTTTTCAATAATCTTGAAAATTTTTTTCAGAGAGGTAAGAATAGATATTTATTCCATGAAAGAAAATATATTAAAATAGGAACAGAGAACTAGAAACCCTCTGAGAAAATAGAAATATGGTATCAAACCTTTTTTAATTTTTAAATTTTATTTAAATCCAAGTTAGTTAACATATAGTACAATAATAATTTCAGGGATGGAATTTAGTGATCATCACTTACCTATAACACCAGTGCTCATCGCAACAAGTGCCCTCCTTAGTACCCATTACCCATTTAGCCCAGGCCCATATACAACACCCCTCTAGCAACCCTCAATACTAGTCAGATAATTTATAGAACAGCCCTTAATTGGAATTTATCTAATATTCTTCTTTTTATAAGGTTGTGGTTATGGGCTTTTTGGGGGAAGAACACAGAGGAGGGCATTTTCACACATCCATATCTAGGGTATATGATATCAACATTACTCATCACTGTTGCTATTAATTTTGCTCATTTGGCTAAGGTAGTGTTTGTCAGGATTCTTCACTGTAAAGTCAATCTTGTTTTGCTTTTCTCATACTGTACTCTTTGGAGGGAAGTGACTATGCAGAGCTCACTTACAGTGTAAGGACTTACGCTCCATCCCCTTGAAGGATATTTGGACATAAAACATTACACTCCTAAATAATACATGAGCCAAAGGATAAACTCAAAAGAAATTAAGAAATATTTTGAACTAAATTAAAGTGGAAACACAATTTACCAAAATTTCGGGGATAAAGCAAAAGCAGTGTGTAGAGAGAGGTTTATAGTATTGAACACATATTAGAAAAAAAATCTAAAATCAATAATCTAAGTTTTTAGATCTAAAAATATTTTTCTAAAGGACTGGAAAAAGAAGAGCAAACTAAATCCCGGAAAACAGAAGAAAAAAAAAAGAATTAGAACAGAAAATAAACTAGAAAACAGGAAAAATATGCAGAAATTAATGAAACCAAAAGCTGTTTAAAAAAAAATCAATAAAAGCAATAAGCCTTAGCCAGGAAACTAAGAAAAAAAAAGAGAGAGAAAGAAAGGACACAAACTACTAACATTAGAAATGAAAGAGGAGACATCACTACAAATCCAATGAACATTAAAAGTATAATACAGGCATGTTATGAACAATTCTATATCCACAAATTTGAGAACCTAGATGAAATGCATTATCAACTCCTTGAAAGACAAAAGCTGCCACAACTCATAGGAGAAGAAATAGACAATCCTAATAGGCTTATGTAGATTAAAGAAACTGGAAGAGTTTGGGTATCATGGTGATATTTTAGATACCAAAGATGCAACCCATGAAAAAAAAATAATTGATAAGCTGGACTTAATTAAAATTACAAACTTCTGGGGCATCTGGGTGACTCAGTCGGTTGAGCGTCAGACTCTTGGTTGTAGCTCAGGTCATGATCCCAGGGTCTTGGGATAGAGCCCTGTGTTGGGCTCTGTGCTGAGCCTGGAGCCTGCTTAAGATTCTCTCTCCCTCTTCCTCTGCCCCTCTCCCCATTACTTACTCTCTCACTCTTTCTCTCTCTCTCTCTCTCTCTCTCTGTCTCTCTCTCTCTCTCTCTCTCCCTCTCTCTCTCTCTCTCAAATAAACAAAACAAAATAAAACAAGAAAACCCACTTTTGCTCTGCAAAAGACCCTGACAGAGAATGAAAAGATAAGCTACAGACTGGGAGAAAATATTTGCAAAAGACATATACAATAAAAAAAAAAAAAAAAAAAAAGAAAATCCTGCCATCCAAAATATACAAAGAATAAGAAAACAAACAAACCAATTTAAAAATATTTCCAAAAGCTGGGGTGCCTGGGTGGCTCAGTCGGTTAAGCGTCCGACTTCGGCTCAGGTCGTGATCTCACGGTCCGTGAGTTCGAGCCCCCCCGTCGGGCTCTGTGCTGACAGCTCAGAGCCTGGAGCCCGTTTCGGATTCTGTGTCTCCCTCTCTCTCTGCCCCTCCCCTGTTCATGCTCTGTCTCTCTCTGTCTTAAAAATAAATAAACGTTAAAAAAATTTAAAAAATTTGTATTTCCAAAAGCCAGAACACTGGGTGCCTGGGTGGCTCTGTCGGTTAAGTGTCCAACTATTGGTTTCAGGTCAGGTCATGATCTCACAGTTTGTGAGTTCAAGCCCACATCAGGCTCTGTGCTGACAGTGCAGGGCTTGCTTGGGATTCTCTCTCTTCCTCTCTCTCTCTCTCCCCTTACCCCACTCACTGTCTCTGCCTCTCTCTCAAAAATAAAGAAATAAACTAAAAAAAATTTTTTTTAAATGCCCAAAAGCCAGAACAGACACATTACCAAAGAGGACATATAGATGGCAAATTAACATATTAAAAGATACTCAACATCATTTTGTCAATAGGCAAATGCAAATTAAAACAACACTGAAATGCTACTTATTAGAATGGGCAAAATCCAGAACACTCACAACTCCAAATGGTAACAAGAATGTGGTAAAGATGTAGAGTAATAGGAACTCTCCTTCATTATCAGTGGGAATGGAAATGGCATAGATATGGCACTTTGGCACTTTGGAAGATGGCTTGGTGGTTTCTTACAAAACTAGCCATACTCTTACCATATGATCTAGCAATTATATTCCTTGGTGTTTATCAAAGGAGTTCAAAGCTAATGTCCATCCAAAACCTGCACTAAGATATATAGCAGTGTTATATATAATGCCAAAACTTGGAATCACTGAAGATGTCCTTCAGTAGGTGAATGGATACATAAACTGTGGTACCTCCAGACAATGGAATATTATTCAATGCTAAAAAGAGATGAGCTATCAAGACAGGAAAAGACATAAGAGAAACTTAAATGCATATTACAAAGTGAAATAAGCCAATCTGAAAGGACTACATATTGTGGTGATTTTAACAATATGGCGTGCTAGAAAAGGCAAAATTGGAAATCAGAAACTATTAGTGGGGTGGCAATCAATAGGTGTAACAATTTTTAGGGCATCAAAAATACCTTGTATGATACTATGATGATGGATACATGACATTATACATTTTTGCAAATCTACAGAAGAGAAAACCCCAAGAGTGGACCCTAATGTAAACTTTGGATGATTATGATGTGTTAATGTAGGTTTATCAGTTATAACAAATGTACCACTCTAGCAGAAGATGTTGACAATGAAGGAGGCAATGCACGTGTTGGGGCCAGGGTATGTAGGAAATCTCTGTATTTTCCTCTCAATTTTTCTGTAAAACTAAAACTGCTTTAAAAAATAGAGTCTAAAAAATTTTCCATTAGGGTCTTCAAAGCTTTTGCTGAGACTTTTCAATCATTTGTTTGTTTCAAATGTTTTGTAATTGCTTCTTGAAGCATTTTATCATTATGAGTTAAAATCCTTGTCAGATAATTCTATAATCTGTGCCATTTCAATTTTGGCATATGCCACCTTTTTTTTATTCACCTTGAGCTTTTCCTGATTTTTTATTTACTTCCAAATGGGATTGTAAGTCTAGCTTTCCCACTCAGCTTCTGTTGATACCTGGTGGGGAGGTTTTCCTGCTTTCTCAGGGCATGAGTGGGAGTAATGGCTACCCAATAAGGTCTTCATTTACAGCACATTGGCTGAGAAGGTGATTCCTACTTGGTCTGTGGGAGTGCTTTCCTTATAATAGGAAATGATCAAAGTCCTGACTCTCCCCTAGGTCCCTCTGATGCCATCTCAACATAGATGGAAAGGGAGCTTCATCTCTGGGTAGGAGTGGAAATTCAGGCTTTCTGTATGGTCACTGATAGGGGTGGGTAGGTTGTGGCTCAGTACCGCAGGACAGTGATGAAGGTACCTACTTAATATCGTGTCTTGTTTGACACCTCATCAGCAGGGGTTGGTGTGGAATTAGGTCTCCTGATTACAAGCTGGTGCAACTGAAGTCTAGACAGCTGTCAGTGGTAGAGATTTGACAGCATTTTTTCTGTGGTTTTCCTTTCCTGTGGAGTAGTATGGTCATTGTTTAAAAGATTGCTGTCTTGCCAGCTGTCCCTTTTCTGGTCTGTTGTCTTAAGGGAGTAAGTTTTTTAAGGCCTTTTTTGGTCTGTATCTGTTGGTGTTTCCAGGTTGCCAGCCTCTCCAGGCTTTGTCTGTATATATAAAGCAAAAGGAAAACCGGGGAAATTCACCTTTCATTGAGCCCTGAGGGCCCAAGCTTGTTTGCATTCTTGCTACCTTTCAGAGTATTATTTTTGTAACATTTATGTTTAGATGATCAATTTCCCACTGGGAGGGTGGAACAGGAAGAAGTACATATATTCTACCTCTTTGGAGTTCTAGGCTTATTGAAGCTTTTTATATATGAAAATGGTATGATTAGGCTTACACTTTAAAGAGAAGAATCTTCTGTGGGGACATAGTTACAAGGTACAGAAACACAAGGCAAGAAATGATGTAAAGAAGAACGGAGACACTGGCTGTACCATTAGAAGAGGGAACACAAATACAAAAATAAAGAAACGAAGAGGCTAAGATTGTAGTTGTTTGTGATGAGTTGTGTGATAGAAAACATCACCCAGTAAACGTTTAAAATGTATAATATTCATGATACCTCTAGAAACTTATTCCCCATACATTAAACACTCTATGGTTCTGAAGACTTTTTTTTTCATTTACAGAACTCTAATTGATATTTTAATATATAAAGAAAGAACCACATTCTAAAACATGGGGAATTATAAGGAAAAATATGCTTTAATCAAGGGCAAGAAAGCGCATGGTAGAGCAGAATAACATATTTATAGTAGCTACATTCTTTACTACATACAATGACTTACTGGAGAGTAAGGTTATATAATAAGAAACATCAGAAATTTTATAATCCTATGTTTGAATACTAGAAAACACTAAAAACAAGATTCTAGTGAAAATGATTCTTCAAATTAACACTTTAAATGGTAAAAATATTACATAACTCCTTCTATTAAGAATAAAATATATCAAAAAGAAAAGAATCAGATTAAAAATTAAATTTTTAAAGCAAATCATTAAAGACTGGTAGTAAACATGTTAAGCTTATATATGCATATATTGGGAATGTGTATGTGCATACACTCACACATATATGCACACACATACACATGTATACATACAAACACACAAATGCAAACTAGTTTTAAAATATCAGAACCCTTCATCTTTATTTTTTAAATATGTTTGTAATACAGGTTTTGATTTTTAAAAGGATAGCAATGGTTTCACATCTGGAAAAAAATAAAGTCATTAGGAAATCTGAAGTTAAAATGACTTCAATGAATACAAAATCTCAAAACTATGTGTTCAATATTGCTGATGAAACTTCACAACCTGAAGTTTCAGGTTTGACAAGTTTTTTCAGGTCCTAAATATCCTTATAAATTTTACGAACAAAATTTAATACAGCAGTCATATAAAGCCAAGCGATTGTGTATCTATCTTTCTTCTCAGAAACACTATCATTTTGACTTTATAAGATGCTCATCATGATAATAAAATGATAGAAATAGCTAATATTTACTGACACTTAACCCTGAAGCAGGCATTATAATAAATTCTTTATGTGCAATCTCATTATAGTTAATAGATTCATCTGGGTAGTTGCTCAAAATTATACCAAGTAAGGAGCAAGAGCAATATTCAAACTCAAAACTCCTCTATAGGAGTGTACTTAATCCCCATTACATTATCCTGAATTTGTATGTAATTACATTTTCTTTTACAATGAAAGCTGGTGCAGCCACTCTGGAAAACAGTATGGAGGTTCCTCAAAAAACTAAAAATAGAACTACCCTATGACCCAGCAATTGCACTACTAGGCATTTATCCATGGGATACAGGTGTGCTGTTTCGAAGGGACACATGCACCCCCATGTTTATAGCAGCACTACCAACAATAGCCAAAGTATGGGAATACCCCAAATGTCCACCGATGGATGAATGGATAAAGAAGATGTGATATATATATATATATATATATATATATATATATATATATATACACACACACACACACACACACACACAATGGAGTATTACTCGGCAATCAAAAGAATGAAATCTTACCATTTGCAACTACATGGATGGAACTGGAGGGTATTACGCTAAGTGAAATTAGTCAGTCAGAGAAAGACAAAAATCATATGACTTCACTCATATGAGGACTTTAAGAGACAAAACAGATGAACATAAGGGAAGGGAAACAAAAATAATATAAAAACAGGGAGGGGGACAAAACAGAAAAGACTCATATATATGGAGAACAAACTGAGGGTTACTGGAGGGGTTGTGGGAAGGGGATGGGCTAAATGGGTAAGGGGCATTAAGGAATCTACTCCTGAAATCATTGTTTCACTATATGCTAACTAATTTGGATGTAAATTTTTTAAATAAAAAAATTAAATTAAAATCTTTGTGGGTAAGGGGAGAGTAAACAAAATATGTTACCCAAAATAATTGTACCAATGTGAAATTTTTGACATCTAAAAAAGATAAAATTACCATAAGCGTAAGGAAAAAATCCTTTAGCTTGCAATTGAAAAAAATAATACTTTAGCTAATAGTTGGACAAAAAGTAATCTGTTGTTCCAGATATAAACAACATACCATTTATCTTTAGAAGGCCAAGGAAAATTTACAAATACCTCAACCATAATATATTTACTAAGATCTATTAGTATCTTTATAGATTTTGCTGAGCCTGTGGAGGACATCAGTTACTACCCTATTTTTACCACCCCTTTAAGCCACTCACAGAGATTACATTCTAAAAAGATTAAGGGGCACATGGGTGGTCCAGTGGGTTAAGTGTCTAACTCTTGATTTCAGCTCAGGTTATGATCTCATGGTTGTGAGATCTAGCCCCACATCAGGCTCTGCACTGAGGAGGGAGACTGCTTGGGATTTTCTCTCTCCTTCTCTCTCTGCCCCTCCCTACTCACACTGTCTCAAAATAAATAAACATTAAAAAAAACCCAGAAAATAAAAAAATAAAAATATTGAAAGACTCTCTAATACAACATAACAATTCTTATTTT
This sequence comes from Neofelis nebulosa, assembly GCF_028018385.1. Lineage (NCBI taxonomy): Eukaryota > Metazoa > Chordata > Mammalia > Carnivora > Felidae > Neofelis > Neofelis nebulosa. The sequence continues at coordinate 74,608,272 of NC_080782.1, forward strand.
TAAAACTAGTAGTTAGCACATAGTAGGTTTTTCAGTCCTCAATTTTGATTACTTGAATAGCACACCGTCAGGCTCAGCCTCATGTGTAGCACCTGCAGCTTTGCTCAGTTGACTTTGAACTGTGGATCCCGGAACATACAACTGAGATTTATCATAGATAAAGGATGTTTACCAATAGAGAATGAAATGATCAAGCTTTTCCACAAGGAAGGATAAAACAAGTTGTACTTTTAACAGTTTTCATATATAACCTCAAATCCTGTTTATCCTTTTACCTGTAGCTGATTTCACAATCAATTTTAATTCTAAAGATCAAATGAAGAATAAAAAGGAGAATATATTTTATATTTTGAAAATCAATTCTGAAAAGCAACTCTGCACCAGCTTTCAAAACTTTGCTTAAGAATTAGTTGAGTAGCATTCTGACAGCTACCAAGCCACTCTCATGGACAGTGGTCTCTGCAGCCCATCAGGCTGGTAAGAGTCACCAGGTGCTAGGTTGGGCAGGCACACAGGGATCATGCATGCAGGTGTGCATAGAGTTCATGAACATATCAGCTGCTGCATCAACTGCAACATAAAAGGCCCCACATGGAGGGCTATGTAATCACCCTGATGGAATCTGAGTAAGTGGCTTGGAGGCTGTGCTGAGCCTACAGCATCCTAGATGTCTGAGTTGATGACCACTTGGTCCATATGCATGATTTGCAACTATTAAAAAAGTGTATATACTGTATTTCAAAAATAAAAAAAATAATTATTTGAGTAAAATAAACACCTATATTCTGAAATAATATTTCCCAGAATGGGCAGTACACTTTTAAGCATTATTTCATGTGTATTGACTTCCTATTTGGCAGTCAATAAATTGACAAAGAGAAAGATGTTAAATACAACTTACTCAAGTAGTCCCAAATATGTGTATTGAGCAAAAGTACTTAAAACTGTACAAATTCCAGTTCTTTGCAAAGTCATTCAACACACACACACACACACACACACACACACACACACCCCTAGACTGCTACACTTGAAGCAGTACCTGAACTAACACTGAAAACAAATAATTTTCTACATAGTACACTTTTGTGGATTTTGACAGCAGACAAGGAAAATAAATGTTTCATCCCCAAACCCTCCGGCTTTAAGTCAATGTTGTACCTTCTTGTTTTCCCCCACCTTTAATGCTTTCTAACATCCCAGAGGTGAAAGATGAAGGGTTATCTGTAACCTCAGGTCCTATCACTTTGAAGTGGAGTGATTGCAAACTCTCAAAATCAGGAAAATTGAACATTTTAAATGTGAGCTTTCAGCTTCATTCCTGAGTTTTTGATCCTATACAGTTAACTTTGTATGATATTGGGGATAAGTAAGCTACTAATGTCACTGGAGGTGTAATGATGTTAAGCAGACATCACATCACAGTCACAGATGTCAGGATAAAATTAGCTTATTCTATCAGAAGACATCAAACCTCAATTTTCATAAATAGAATACATGGATGGCACTGATTAAAGCAAAACAATAATTACAGTTAAAGGAAAGAAAACTATAGCTTCACAGAGTCACAGCCAATGTTTTTCTAAGCATTTTAGATGGAATCAAAGCCAATCCTAAAAACAATTGACTAAGCCTGCATAAAGATTGTTCTTTAGGCAAATTAATAAACAATGACTAAATCTTAGTAATGATAGTCCTGAAGAAAAATGCACATATATATGTATAATTTCCCATTATAGAGTATAGAATATATTAAAGGGAGACAAAAAGAACCATGATTGTCCATGAATGTATTTAGATAGTTGGATTCAAAGAATTCTTTTTAATCATTACCTAGGAGATTATATTTGGAAAGAAAAAGTTAGTCTCACTTAAAGATATATTCCTCATTAGATTCTGTGGTAAGGAGAATGATAGATGACCCTGAAGGTTCAAATGCACCAGTATACATGTCTCTACAAACTCTCCCTCTGACTATTGGAAGAACTCCTGAATATGATGTGATATAAAGCTAGGTATTTTACATGACAAAATATTTTCAGATGTAATTAAATCCCTTAATCAGTTGTGTTTGACTTAATTAAAGGGGAGGTTACCATAAGAGGACTTGATCTAATCAGGTAAAAGAAAGACTAGAGCCTTCATGGACGTCAGATATGTTCTCCTGCTGGCTGCTTTGAAAACATGAACCAAAAAGTCAAAGTGTCAAGGCAGAGCAAAGGGCAAAGAACTGAACCTAGTGTTAGTCTCCAACAGCTAGCAAGAAAAGGGGACCTAAGGGGGACTTGGGTGGCTCAGTCAGTTGAGCATCTGACTTTGGTTCAGGTCTTCATCTCACAGCTTGTGAGTTCAAGTTCCCTCTGTACTTACATCTCAGAGCCTGGAGCCTGTTTCGGATTCTGTGTCTCCATCTCTCTCTGCCCCTCTCCTGCTGGCACTCTGTCTTTCTTTCTCTCAAAAATAAATAAACATTAAAAAAGAAAAAAAAAGAAGGAAAATGGGACCTTAATCATATGGCTGCAAGGAACTGAACTCTACTAAAAACCATAGGCTTTGGAAGAGGGCCTCAAGCAGCAGAAAGGAACACAACATGGAAACCATTTTGATTTCTTCCTTGTGAGAGACCCTGAGAGGAGAATCCAATGAAGACATGCCCAGATCCCTGACACATGGAAACTGTGAGACCATACATGTATGTTGTTTTACATGGTTTAGTTTTTGGTAACTTGTTACATAGTCATAGAAAGTGACTCTTAACCTCAGAGTAAACTCTAGTTCCTACCAAGAGAACCAACATAAGCTTTATCTATTTTTATTATAATCACATATTGCTTAATTCAAGTCAAATCACATTTTTCAAAAAAAAAATTATATATTTTTTGTCAAGAATATATTTCACACACAAATACCCCATATATTCCTCAGGGACTATATTTTCTTCATTTAGACATAGGTATAATTTGAAAGAATTAAGTTCTAGTTTTTACTCTCAAGCAGGCCCAAACTATTCATATTTCACTGATTAAAGTATGTTTAATTGTGGAACCTTAAATTAACACTCAGAATTGAAACCATAAATGCCTTATGATGCATGTGGCTGCAAAACTTATAGAGCATATTGATCCAATACATAGAGTTGCAGAAATATGTACTCATGTACAAGTATAGCTATTTGAGGAAGAAAGTAATTGCTGAGGTAAGTTTTAGTTTGCTGTGTTTTGTAATGACACACAAAATAAGTAGTATTTTTAGTAAAAAGCAAAATATATTGTTATCTTTAATATTCATCACATTTGCTTGTAAAGGTTATTTGGCCAATAGTCATGAATGTACCAACTATTCACAAAGCATTCTCCAATGTGCTCCCAGGGATGCCTAGATTGCTATCTGCTCACAGAGGACTTAGACTTAAGACTCTTAGTTGATGCTAATGTTTTCCCTTCTCAGAAATAGTTAACTCCTGATTCAAAATGTTTATCAGTAAGGATAGATAATTAGAATAATTCTATAACATGGATTTTTATCTGTTTTTACATTGTGGGAAATCATAACACTTCAAGCAAAGTAACCATTCTTCATATGCTGTCACTCTGTATGACTAGAAAAGGGTATGATGGACTATTCCCGACCCCCTGCTAATAAATCTTCCCAAATAACTTTAACAACTTATTAAATGATTGCAATGGGTAAGCCTGCTGTGCAGTATCTTGCATTTCTTATAGAACACCTAAAAGATTTTAACCCTAAATGCAAAGGCTAAAGCTTAGCAACTTACTCTGAGGTCACAGCCAATGGAAGCCAAGCAGAGATGCTAACCATCTATCTCATTCCGGAGCCACTTTTCTTTCCCGATTCAAATGACTCTCCATCTTGTCTATATCTATCCTATCACTAGCCACCAAATAAATTGGTTTCCCCTCCTTGACTTCCTCAAAGAGCATCCTAAGCTTCATTGCTCTGAATCACCCAATTCTGAAGCCACAGTAAACAAGGAGAAAAAACAAGATGGAGAATATTAAAAAGGATCATGTTCTTCCTTTTATAGGCTTCCATTCTGAGGCTGGTAAAATGACTGAACACAGAGGCAACTTAGAGTTTGTATTCGTCTATGGGACTAAACAATCTTATTTCTGAATCACTGAAATTAAAGGGGATTTTTGGACGGTTGATATAATATGCAGTAAAATCACCATCCTGCTAGAATTTTCATCTGGGTCAGGGAAATTTACACTGAATGAATAAAATTTAAGGGGGTAGTGGAAGATAAGTTGTGCTTGCTCCCAGCTAAAGTTGGAGCATTTTCTTACCCCTATTTGCTTTAATACTGCTCTCATTCAAATAGATTTAGCTTTTATAATTAACTATTTTGGTGACAGAAAAATCAATGCAAACTGGCTTACAACAATGGAATATACTGACTCATAAGCACAAACCCCAATGATGGCACTGGCTTGTGCTATCTTTCTACATTCTTCAATGGGTTAACTTCATTCTGTGGCCGTGCATATTGGCAAGATATGTGGATACAATAGACAGCTCCTTGTTAAAGTCCAGTGGAAAGGAGATCTTTTCTGAAGTGATCTGAAAAGCCTGGAGAGTCACTCTGATCAGAGTAGCTTGGATTATGTGCTCACCCTAATTGAATTATGTGGCCAGGAATTGTTACCCAAGGATGGGTGTAGGCTTGGTTCATAGGCCCCTTACTTATTGCTAGAGTGAAGCCTGTTTCAGGCCACATAGACTGGGATTAGGGGAAGGATAGAACTGCAAATAAGAGCCAGGGCTGTCACAAGAAGAAAGAGTGGATATTGGGCAAGCAAGTAACCATCTACTGAGAATATTCTTTGTAAAAGTTCTATTCCAGGAGGATTTATTTATTTCTGAATATTCCAAGCATTGTACCAGATTTTAAGAACCAGATCCATTTAATTTAAGCCTTTTTTTCCACAAACTGCAGTCTTCATACTTTTATACATTAGCTTTTTACATCTCTGACTTTTATCCCCATCTGCAGGTGTTCAGCCCTGAGTTAAAATAAGAATCGTTCAGAGCCTGTGTTCCAGAAGCTTGATGACAGTCTTTCTCTCTTGTCCCATTGTCAAAGATGGGTTCAAGTGCTGCTCAAAATGTTTAAGAAGAAGATGAAATGTCTAAATCAGCCAAATGAATAGCCAAGTGTGATTTTCAGTCTGTAGCTTTTACTTGATGCTAAGTTATTGAAATTTTCTCAGAAAGACTCCAGAACTACAATTTTTCTAGAATTTCTTTGTCAGAACCCTTGTTGAGTTTGAAAAGCTGCACTGCAATGATGAAGCCATATAATGGACTTCAATTCCGTAGCCATTTGCTCCCACTTGCACATTTAAATGTGTAGCAGAAATCCAAATGTTTAGCTTAATTGCCCTACTATGAAATACAGAGATTTATGAAAAGATGCTAACAGCCTGTCCCTGTGCCATCATTGAAAAGGCTCACTGGGTATTCAATAATAGGAAAGAAAAAAAGCATAAGTATAAAGAGGCAAAAATTACATTTAAATCAACATGGCAAAAGGTTTCCATGGTACAAAGAAAAATTAAATCAAACAGTGGGGTTCTTTTCAATTGAGGCCTTTAAGGAAACGGGCAAGATGTAATGTTCTTTATTTGTCAGACAAGTGACACAGTTAATCAGTGCTAATTGCCCAGGATTGGCCTCTCAGTTATGTCAGTTAATTAAGTACATTCTCATATGTACTGACCAAACCCCTGTATGTGGTGGGTAGACAGAGAAATGAAAGGCATAGATAGTGGGTCCCTCTGTCACTTGGAAAAAGAAATCAATACTGATTTAGTTGTAGCAGAATTGAGCTATTTTGTCTGCAGTCTTTTTATCTGCAAGGCCCCCTGGCCATCAGTGTGGGAAAACATTCATGGAACGAATGCATTTAGCAGGAGTAATCATCATCATCGTGAAGTGCTTATCAGAAATGAAGACAAAATGCAATTAGGCTAGATTTACAGTTGGACCAATAATTACCACTCAGATGTTTCAGCTGAATGGAAAATACATGATTCCAAACCATGACATTTGTGTTCGATGGCTTTCTCCTCCTTTCTCTTGTGATCTCTAACCCTCCTCCATTTTCTTTTCTTCTTTATTTTTTCACTTATAAAATATGTCAGTCATGATGTAGCACAGCTGAATAATTGTCATAGAGTCAAATGCTTGCAGGTGGTTAATGGAAACAGAAAATTAAATGAACAGCAGTAAAGAAACTCATACAAAATTAAAGAACTCTATTGCAAATTTAAAGGGTCATTTGGTTTCATCAAAAATCAAATAATATGAATATGTTATCCTCTGCATGAAAGAGACTATGTTAAATTGTTTTGAGAGCTGAAAAATGAGCAATCAATGGTGTGCTAATGAAATTTGTGAAAAAATCATGCACTATTGAAATATGCTGTAAATTGTCATTTAGTCCCTGCAGATGAAGGCCTACTTTGAGGGATCAATTTTTTTTTCTTGAACTTATTGTTTACCTAAATTATTGAATTGAAGATATGACTTAAAAGAAGTTAAGACTGTTACTAAAAAGAAATGAGAGTAGGATTAAACTAAGCAGACCTTTCTATCTTTCTTAGATGCACAAAAACAAAACAAAACAAAACAAAAAATAAAATAAATCCACCAAACTAGTTACTCCTTCAAAAATGTCTTGTCTGAGACCTTTTCTCCTTATGTGACAGAAACCCAGCAATTCATAACACATTCACGATATGTCCAAAGAACTGAATCAATGGCCCCATTGACCTGCAAGGACTTAAGATGGTTTAGATCAACTAAGCTCTCATCTGCCTGGCAGTTTTGAAATATATAATTGATAAAACTTTTGTGAAAAGAAAAGCTGTCTTTCTGGTGAAGAATTAGATATGATGTTGTATGGTGTCATTTAGAAGTGGATTTCAGTTACAGATTCTTCAAGAATAGATTTCAAGATTACAAAGCATTACATTCTTTATTCACTCCTTTTTATTTTTCATTATGCTCTTCATTCTCTGGGAAACCCAGAAGTCAATATGAAATGTCTTTTGTCCATCATAGAAATGATTTTCTTCTTTGCTGGTTGCTCATATCAAAGGGAAAGAAAAATGAAGACATATAATTGAGACTTCATTGAAAATAACTCAGACATTTGTGACATTGCCTTGAATGGCTATCTCGTAGCTGAATATTTTTAACGACTAACAAAATCTTAGAGGGTGTTTGAAAGTGAATCAGCTTTTCACATAAAAAAAACAAGACTTAAAAATAAATATTCTTAAAAGAACAGCTTTAGAAAGGTTGAAATAAAGCATGTTTTTTAAACAATATAAATCCCTTAAGATGATTCATAGCCTTTTCAAATGCAAAACAAAATGTATCTTATCTTGTGCTAATAAGAAAGAAATAATATAAACACACAGTTATTTTCTTTTTCAATTATCCTTGTTGATTTAAACCATTAAAAGTATCTTTGATAGTTTTTTTCCCCTCTGTCAAACTTATGAGTTGTCAGTGGATTATATATATAAAAGTGATGCACAGGTGAAAATATTGATTCAACCTTTTTCTGAATGAGTATTTTATTTTAATAATACCTAGCAAAGGTAAAGTTTAGTTGCTTGTTATTTCATGTAAAGTAAGATAAAAACCAAAATACCTCAACGAATCTGACTAGTTTGCATGAAAAATATAATGAAATGCCCAATTTTTTGAGTTAAAGTATTTTTTCTTTATATTTTTCAAACATTACTTCAATTTTAAAATTGTTCTGCCCTTTTTCTTTTTTTTAATGTTTTATTTATTTATTTATTTATTTATTTATTTAGAGACAGAGACAGAGTGCAAGTGGAGGAGGGGCAGAGAGAGAGAGAGGGAGACACAGAATCAGAAGCAGGCTCCAGGCTCTGAGCTGTCAGCGCAGAGTTCGATATGGAGCTCCTAGCCATGAACCAAACCGTGAGATTATGACCTGAGCTGAAGTCAGATGCTTAACTTGACTGAGCCACCCAGGCACCCCTGAAAGTTTTCTGCCCTTTTTCTAACTGAAGCCCTTTAAAGCCCCCATGTTTATATAACAGTAATATTGTTGTCATTTAAATCCAGCCATCTAAATACTAAATGTAGAAACATTACAATTTTCAAAATGGTACTCTTTGAAGACTCACTACTACGAAAAAATGATAGATGAAATTCATAGCAGGGACATTGCCATTATTCCCACTTAACATCATCACTTTTCTGCTGTCACAGACTAGAAGTCTGGAGTTCTCTCTTGTCCAGCAAGAGACCAGACACAGAATTGAATACAAGAGAGGCTATGTCCAGGTGGAGACAAGAGCTCCGAACAGGGGTTTCTTCTCTGTATTTATTGAGCTCACAAGATATTACCCACATGATGAATGTGAAGAAAATAAGATCTTACACAGATGAACATGGAGAAAACAATCAGACTGTAATCATTAACTTGTGTGTGTAGGAAGCAAATGGTCTGAGGGGCATGTGGTGTTTGTGATCAAGGTACGTTGGCACCAGACGGAAAGTAATTTCCTGTAGGTGATATAACCAGTTACTCGTGATCCCATTAAAATATCTGGCTAGCTAACCTCAGGCGCTTTGCTTCCTGGTGGCGGCTTTCCGCCCTAAGCTTTTTTCTAATCCATTTATGTAAGTGGAACCATTTTCCCACATTCTGCCTTTCTTTTAAATTAAAATTTTAACTTTTTTTTTTTTTACCTTTCAAATAAAATGTAGGAAATTTTTATGCCAGAGGCAAACATCTTTATTTTCATGTATTACACTGAAATTTTTATATATATCCCAGCCCCACTAAAGACCTGTATTCAAGATTTCTGTTCAGTACAAAGTACATTTCATACAGATAGAATACAGTGTATAGATGAGTCTGAAACATTATATATCTTGATAAATACATTCCCTTTTGATAATTCTATTCCGTTAAATTAATACATATCAAGGCTAGAAGTTTGAGTGGAAAATATAAAACATCTATACTAGTATTAAGAGTGCCTGAGTTCAGGATGGCACTAGAGGCTAGGAAAGATGTTTTCTCAGCAGTCTGAGGTTCTGTGGATGAGACTAGTCTAACAAATATGAAATAAATACAAAAATAAGTTTAAGTTCATTGTAATTTTCTAGAGCTGTCAAGGTAAAAAGAAATTAAGGAAAACCAGAGTGGAAAGTGTTAACCCTGCTCAGGTCTACCTTCAGAAATAGGGCACTCATTATCCCAGCAACCAAGAATGTTTGCCACTGACAGCCCAGAGCTGAGTTCCTCTCCTGGAACTACACCTCACCTACTGCTACTGCCTTGAAAACTTGCTTGCCTTCACTTCATTCTGCATCTGGTGATTTATGTCAGTACAAAGGTTGCACCCTTGCCTCAATTCCACACATGTCTAAAAGGCCACTCTTTTCAACGCTCCCCATGGGATCAGATAAAACCATTGTTATTACCTCCTTAATTTGTGCAGTACTGCTTCCCTTATATCATCGTCATTGTGGGTTTCTTCAGAGCAAGCCTCAAGAAACTTTTGCACACAGATCTTCATCTCGGAATTGGGTTTCCAGTAACACAAAGAGAGAGAGAGAGAGAGAGACCTTCATTTGTCCTTGAGTGACAGGAAGCATTTGGCTAATTAGAGAGATGAAGGGAAAGCATCATAGCCTAGTGTGGTATGGAACACACAAACTGTGGTGAAAAGTGAAAATGACTCACTATGATCCTAAGATGGTGAAGAGCCCCTGGTCTGACGATCTGAGAGATTTTCAGGGAATTACTTAAAATGAGAAGGGAGAAGATAGGTGTTGGTAGAATGTGAAAGATATTAAACGTCATGTAAAGGATTTGGATTTTATTGAGTAGATGTTTGCAAGTCACTCTAAGACTAGAGTTAAAGTGCAATGCTTAAGGAAGCTTGGTTAAGGCAGGATATGCAGGATGGAATAGAATCAGGAATGGCAGCACAAGTCCATGTTTTAGAGAGGAAAAGCCTGCAGAGGGACAACAGAAAGAATAAACAAATTTCTCTTTCCACTTTCTGTCTCTGTCTCTGTCTCTGTCTCTCTCTCTCTCTCTCTCTCTCTCTCTCTGTGTGTGTGTGTGTGTGTGTGTGTGTGTTGTGTTGAAAAAGAGAAAAAAAAAATCTGACATATACTTTCTAAGGAAACCCTGGAAGGAATGAATAGGTCTTTTGATGAATCCTTTTACGAACTGTTACTTCCAAATCTACCATCAGAGAGAAATAACCTGGTATATTTTTCCTTCCATTATGTATTTCCTATTTCTATTTTGTAGAGATACTCATGAAAACTAAAACAAACATGTGAAGAAAGCCAGAAGAAGAAGGGGGATAATCAAAGGATCTGGATAATGGTACATAAACTAAATAATTGCCTTCTGGCATAACTGAAAATTGTTTTTCTTTAACTCAGTCTGCACTCTGTGTTCAAATCATCTCCCTAGGATACAAGGTGAAGGACCTGAAGGAAATAGTCAAATTTCCTAAAATTTAATTACATTTTTGTCAACCTTGGATAAGGCACTAGGTGCTCATCACACACCTTATTGTCCAGGACCGTTTTCGATATTGTTCTTTCCCTTTCAGAACACTTTGAATTTGTCTTTGAACATGACAACATCTATCATCCTTCAGTGAATTAGCAAGTGTATCAGTAGGTTATCATTAATATCCAAATAAAGATCCTAAATGCAAATTCCTGGCAGTCTTATCATGACTCTCAAGTACTCATGCTATTTCTATTATTTATTTCTAATTTTTTCACAATTAGGAAGATGTCCAAATTAGATTATCTTGCAATATCCTCTCATACACAGATGAAGAAACAATTAAGAAGGTAAATATTATTTCAGATAACAACTATTACACTTGTTCCTTAGAAAAAACTGAGGCTACCCTAACAGATTCATAGAGCATTTTGCTGACTCTAGCCTAGGAGCCCTTGGAATAAAAAAAAAATACTATATTGCTATGGGCTCCTCTAAATTTCTGTCTTCCTAAGAAAGGAGTTATCCAAATTTATTGGTTTAAAGACTTCAGTATAATAGCATTTGAATCTAAATGGTTCCCCTTCATTTTTTTTTTTTTAATTTTTTTTCAACGTTTTTTATTTATTTTTGGGACAGAGAGAGACAGAGCATGAACGGGGAAGGGGCAGAGAGAGAGGGAGACACACAGAATTGGAAACAGGCTCCAGGCTCCGAGCCATCAGCCCAGAGCCTGACGCGGGGCTCAAACTCACAGACCGCGAGATCGTGACCTGGCTGAAGTCGGACGCTTAACCGACTGCGCCACCCAGGCGCCCCGGTTCCCCTTCATTTTGATTTTACATTCTTAAATAATCAAATATAGGCCCAACATCTAAATTCCTCCAAGTAATAGTGAGGAAAAGGAGGCTAGAATAGTATACCTACTTTAAACTTCAACCACAGATTAAATTTCCATCAAATTAACTTACTAGTTCTAAATGTGAATCGAAGTCTCCTATTTTCTAGAAATTCCTCCTTGCCTGATTATGGAAAGTTGAGTTCTGACAAAAATCCTTTATTTAAAAAATTCAAAAGGACATGATTTTTTTTTTCACAGGTCATTGACTCTTATAAATATTGCCAAATAGCAGTGATGTTTTGCCATGTCTAGCAAAACATAGGCATTTAATACTGAACAATAATGTACTTTGTTGTTCTTTCTGCCTAGTTTTTTAAGAGTGTGCGTTGACTTGATTTTGTAATGAAGCAGAGGGAATTGTATCTATGTTTTTCTCTTCTGTTTCTATTTTGTCATAATTGTCCAAATCATAGTGAATAAAATGACAATAGGACATCTTATAACATCTTGAAATTATTCATATAATTCTGGTATTGCTCTGGCCACACTAAAGCTGAAACTGCATTTTGGCATACATTGCTAATTGAAGATTCAAGTTTGACTATCAGAATGCAAGGTGGGCAACCAGTGCCTGAAAATCTCTGGAATCCTACAGAACTCTCTCAATACCAGTCCCTGCATCACCACTATTGATGTAGACAGAGGTTATACAGGAAGGGCGAAGGGAATTAGCAAACTTTTTAAAGTCACTTGCCAACAAAGTGAGGGGAAAGAGTTCTTGGAATCTAAGTCAAAAGAAACGAGGTTTATCAAATGGAATAGGTGACAGTGATTTTCTTCAATCTACATCATTTTGATTGTGCTACTGAATGTCACAGATAGCTTAGCAAGAAAACAGTAGTAACATTTCCAGAAGTATTTTTGTTTCACGTAATTAAGGACTTGTATACTCAAAAAGTAATTAAATAATGGAACAAAATTATGTGGAGCTGTGGACATTTAATAATATAATGAAGGGTTAGGGACCCAAACTGTTTGCTTACTTAGGTGATTACAGCAGATGATTTACATTGAGAATCAATCAGTGTTTTTCAGGTGTTTCAAAATTATTCCAATCAAAGTGTCATCTGCTTAATTTTGCAAACAAACTTTTTATCTTATTTTTTCTACTTGTGATTGGACTAAAATGTTCAAGCCTACTGAAAGTTAAGTGAATAACTTCATAATTGGCTAATTTTTACTTGGGAATTAAAATGCAGACAAAATACAGGTCCAACAATTGTTTGGGGGCATTTTAGGCTATGGCAATTTAATGATGAGAATAAATAATAACAGCAATGAAAATTATCATTCACAGGGAAATTTCTATGTTCAAGGCACAGTTTGAATCATATTTTTACATTGTATCAACTCATTCACTCATTTAATATAATCTCAAGTAGCCCTACATGTCTTGGATCTTTTTAGCCATGCCTCAATTTCCCTTCTTACAGACATTTTCTTGAGTTATGCAATAAAGTTATGGAAATATTCTATAAATTTCTTATTTAATTCTAACCATGACTTTGTGGAAGAGATTCTGTACTTGACATTTATAGCAAACAGAAAGTTCTATCTTTGGCTGTTCATGATTCAGCGGATACTTGCCAAATGGAGTTATGGCAAATTACAGATTTTGCGTATGATAGCAAGTTTAGCATTAAGGTAGTTTGTAGTTTAGAAGTTTTATGTTCTAAGTCTTGGAACATACGACCTTCGATCATTAATAATAGCTCTGGGAAGATGTAATTCAAGACAAGTGAGTTTCCCTGAACTTTTAGGGAAAGGATTTCAAAAGATAGCAGAGACTCTGGGTGGTGAGTGATGCCTCAATGTCAGAAAACACATCCCATTAGCTTGCAAATGAAAGCAAAGGACAATTCTGTGGGAAAGAGTGCCAGAGAAAAATATCTAACACTTCTGCCAACGTCATGTATGGACAGGTTGGTAGGCACCCGAAACCAGAGCAACACGACTTTCAAGTTGTCTTTCCGTAGGGAGCCCCTGGTCACTAACTGTAGCCTTGCTGCCATCTCAACAGCACTAGTTCTACTTCCCTGCCATCTCAATTCAAACAAGTAATAAATGGCTCTCCAGATACAGAAAGTATTTCTAGGGCAACCCCATCTTAAGGCAGCTGCAATTATTAGCAGCCATCAAAATATGTCACAGTTTGGATTTAGAAATCTAAAATATTAGTGACGGAACATAATTACCATGAATCTCAAAAACCAGTATTTGCTTGATCTCCTAAGAGAGAAAAATGTTGTCCATAAACACGAACCTGTGGATATATTTAATTTAACTTACAAACTCTTAAAACCTATCTCTTTATGGCTAAGGCAACCTATTGTGTACCACAAAATTTCCTTCACAAAAATACAGCTGCCAAAGTGTCAGGGCTTAAAGTCATCGTGTGGTGTGGTGGTTTCCCCAATTCAAGTTGGGAGATATCTTTAGTTAAAATTGTTTCTTGAAATAAGTCCTCAACACAAAGGATTGTTCATATCAATTCTTTTTGAAGATTTCTTTGACTAGTCTTATTTGTTTCATCATACTGGCAAATTGTAGGCAGATCTATGAGTTTTCCAATACCAAGTCTACTGAAACTTCAGATTTAAATTTCTTTACACACTAGTATTGCAATATGTTTAAAAATAAGCCCTAAAAATGCCTTAAGGGTACCTAAATATTATTTACTCAGAATATAGTAGATGATAGAAATAATTTTAGGCTACATTCCAGGGAAATCTTCTTCACTATCTGTCATTAAGGAGCTTGAATCCATTGAAGAAGAGTCTAATAGTTCTTTAGAAGGGCTATCCACTGAAGATGCAATAGAGAATATGTTTTAAAGGGACAAAAAAATTTCTGTAGTGTTGGATGTTTTTACAGACCTAGTGTAAAGTATTACAAGCCTTTATGTTTTTCATAGTTTTTTTTTATGAATAAGAAACTGACCAGCATTCGAGACAGAGGGGAAAACAACTTTTCATCTTAAATTAACTGCTTGTTAAAGTGAAAACTAGTATACTATATTTACTATGTAAGCTCAAGGAGTACAAAAATGTCTTGAGTTATTTTATTATAAACAAAGACATATTATCAACATTCTTGTCCTACATACTAGAAGAAATGCTACACTGAAAAGATTTATCTTACCACTTTCAACTGACATCTGACTGCCTGAAATTGGTCATGCATGTGTCATTTTTACGGAATCCAAGGAACTTGCAAATTGTAAAGAAATATAAAATGAACTTTAAAAAATCCCATATTGTAGCATGAATCTACATCCATGCAAAATTCTATTGACTGATAACTATACAAAATATAACCTAAATCTATGAATTTGTTTATCTAAGGAATAGAAAACATAATTATTAAATAGTCCTATAACTAATTACTGTGAAATAATACAGTGGGTATCTATTGTTTTCTACTGCTCAGCTAATTATTATCTTCCACACTAGCATCCAGATTTCCGGTTATAGAACCACCCCTTCTTCTCGATCAGTAATTCTCTGTATGTGAGGTTGACCCTAACTTGTCCTTCTACGAGTGGGCATGAGTATCATATCACCCTGGCCATAAAGACTGCCTCGGGGATGGGCAGATTACTTAAATTCAGTTTACCAAATGAAAAGAGCAATTGGCTCTATACATTTTACTATAAATTTCAGAATGAAAAAATCTCCTTTTGCACTGGGATCATCAAGCTGGAGCTCTGGCAACTATTTGACTATCAATTTCGAGAAAACTACCTGAGAATAAAAACAAACACAGGGAAGTGCAGCTAAGATAAAAAAGGAATGGATTTCTGATGATTTTGACTTAGTATCTTTTTGCCGGAGCCAGTTTCTACTGGGTTTCTGTAATGTAAGATTTATAGAGTCCTGACCCACATAATTACACTCATAATTAGAGAGATAAAATAATCTTAATGTATTAATAAAAAAAATCAGCAAACTCTTCAGATATGTGAATCTGTGGTCTTAAGGCATGATACACATGGCTGACTGACTCACTCTATCCTTTCCAACCCATTTGCAGATGAGTCACTTTCTCAATCTCACTCTGCTTACGAATTCTAATGGGAATCTTGTTAAAATGCAGATGGTGAGTCAATAGGTTTGGGATAAGACTTGAGACTCTGCAGTTCCAATTAGTTCCCAGATGATTAGAGACCACTGTAGTGGAAGGAACTTGAAGAAATAAAAAGTCACTGCATGCTAGAAGTTGGAAATCCAAAGAATACACTCCTCAGCTTTCTTTAGCTTGGATTTGGATTGTGGCTCCATTCCTACTAAGCAGACATACAGCAGGAGATTTAGAGGAAATTTATGGGGTGGAGAATGTTCCTATTCTTCAGCTGATCCTCGTGTTGGGAAGGTCTACCATGGCATGAGATATTCTTTTTGCTGATAAAGATTATGGCTAAAGTAGTGTGGGCCTGGATGTAATAGTTTTGGAAGTAGCTTTCTGGTCCTCAGGTAACAACCAGGGCCATGTGGTTCACAAGCTAGCAGTTACAGCAGCAAGTTCCTGGTTCTTTAGGTTTCTAACCATAGTGCAGCTCCCTCAGGAGCAAGTTCTGGTTGTGCTTTTTCCAGGAGGCAGAGACTAGAGTCTTCTCAAGTCCTTACCTAACCTGGATAACCAGTAATTCACCATGTTCAATCCCTTTCACTAAAAACTAACAAAAATATTTTTTATATGCTGAAGTTAAAAAGTATAAATTAGGGGCACCTGGGTGGCTCAGTCTGGTTAAGCCTCTGACTTTGGCTAAGGTCTTGATCTCATGATTCCTGAGTTCAAACACTGCATCAGCCTCTGTGCTGACAGCTCAGAGCCTGGAGCCTGCTGCAGATTCTGTGTCTCCCTGTCTCTCTGCCCCTCTCCCACTCCCACTCTGTCTCTCTCTCTCTCTGTCTCTCTCAAAAATAAATAACAATAAAAAATGTAATATTTTTTAAAGTACAAATTAAATACCTTCTTAGGGTATAAAAAAAAAGGGGAAAAATGTATGATGAAATGGAAGGATAAAAGGAATACTTCTAATAGCAAAGCAGTGACATGACCTCCTGAGGAAACTGAGCATTCTCCTTCTTGTGAGCTTTCTGTATCTTACCAAAGAGTTTGTCTGGGCCACATCACATGAGGCAACATGATGGCAGCATGGCTAGAGTGGTTATATGGTGTTCAAAAATCTGGATGCTTTTACGGGTTTAACAGTGACAAATGTCTGTGAGGAGCAGGAAGGTGGCACAAGTGATGGAAACATACTGGGTACATTTTAAATAGGTAGAGACCATGTAATCTTTTGCAAGTATGGATATCAATCCAGGCAGATCGAACAATTAGTGTTCAAAATATTACAAACTAATAGTATCCTGATTTTTAAATATATATAATTACTGTTTTATCAAATGCTATGTTGGCTAAATAGCATATATTTCCTAGGATATATTCACAATCATTTAGAAACTTCATTGCTATTCCTTTCAATTATTATTTCACGAACTTGAGGCTTAGTATATTTCTGTATGTGTCATGTAAATAAAGATTGGTGTACAGTAAGAAATCAATAAAGCATTTCTGTTACTATTCTTAGCTGTCTTTGTACTTCATAGAAATATAGAAAACCATGAAAATAAGAAGCACATGACTTACAATTAGTTAGGTTATATAAATGTGCAGCATTAGACAAAAATTCTGTTTTATAAGAAAATTAACTGTCAATAACACTTAAAGCAGGTTACAGAACTACACAAAATAGGTGTGTATTAACTTTGATATATGGAGCAAAGACTCAAAACTCTCCTCTGATGAGTAGAAAGTAAGTTCTATATTTTTAATTGATTTATTTTCACTCTCACATGATCAACAGCAAGTCATATAATATACCCCCATATAAACTATGGGTCTATACTGTATACTCAGTAGAGGATACACATTTCAGGAATTAAAAGCTCATCTATCTGCAGGCTTCTGGTTATGGAATGAATAAGTCACAGGAATAAAAGGCACAGCATAAGGAATATAGTAAATGATACTGTACCAGGACACATGGTAGCTGCACTTACAGGGAGCATAGCATAAAATATGAATTTGTTGAATCACTATATTGTACACCTGAAACTAATGTAACATTGTATATCAACCATACTCAGATTATAAAAAAATTAATTAATTAATTAACTAATTAAAAATTTATCTATGAATGATGCACCTACTTGACTCATTATAGATTAATTACTGATAAAAAGTTAGTTCATCACGTGCTTCCTTTAATTAGATTATAAAATTCATGGCAAAGATGAGACTAATCTAAGCCCCCAAAAATGGAATATGCATTAATCAGTGAGATTAAGGATTGGGAGATTGGATTTAAAATATTTTTCCAAAATGAGTCATTTAAGTTTTATTTCAATAACATCAATCATATAAATTTTAAAAACTAAAATAGAGACAGCATATATGGATTTGAATGCCCATCTCCAATCTTAAAATAAAAATCAACTTGGATTTTAATGAATTTTTTGACAAAAACAGGGATTTTCTGTTTTATTTTCCTCTTATGTTTACTTCAGCTTCTCCCTAATAAATGATGTAGAATTCAACTAGCTCATCATTCCTTAACAAATATGATATTTTTAAATTTGATGCCTTTTAAATCCTTTTTAATAATTTGACTATTACTTTTTGAGATGTATTATACCAAAGTTTGGGTATTTATTTTGTAATGAATTATATATATGTACTTACATACTTGCATATATACACTCTATGAACATGTACATTCTATATATCACATATATAACACTTTTGAGCCTTAAAATGTTAGCTGCCACAGTAACGTTCTTTTATTTATGTATTTATTAATTAAGAAATACAACTTATTTTCCAAAAAGATCTGAAATTTGTATATATATGCTTTTGTTGTTTCAATCTACAGGCACTACAGTGTTTGAACAGAGAATAGAAAATTATTTACCATAGAAATAACTATACCAAGGATCTGGAATACATTGTACAGCACCGTGGAATGTGAAGTGAAATTTGCTTTGAAGGATGATTACTGTTCTGTTTCAAACCGGGGGGCGGGGGGGAAGACACAGAGAAAACTACTTCTTCTACAGTACAGAAGCAATAAACAGTACAGAAGCAAAGATCAGGGATTTACGCAGCAAATTAAGAAAACCTAGGTGTTTGATGGAACTGGAACACAAGTTATACAAGAGTGTGTGAGGGGTTTTAGAGATGGTACAAAAGTCAGACCTCAAGATTCAAGGAGTATATGAGAGATGAGGAAAACAGAGTAAAACCTTGGTACTGGGAGTATGAGTGTGTGAATGTGGGGAATAGATGCCTGGGTGGGAAGTGTCCAGGATTAAGGATAGTATTTGGTTTGTTTATTTTAATGTCACTGTCTGCGTGTGTATTTGTCTGCTGATAAGAATGCGCTATTAAGTGAGACTGGAAAGTTGAGAAAGAAGACACTATGACAAGACTTCATGGCAATAAAATAAGAGGACCTACCCATAAGTGGTTAAGAAATGCATGCAATACAGTGTTATATGCTTTTCATATGCACCTCTGAAGGCTAAAATCTGTATAGAGTATAAATAGGAATGCACTGTATATAGAAGAGAGAATATGTGCAATATAAACCATTGCTATATGTCTGTTACACAAATGAGAGAATATATTTAAACATGAAGAAAACGTATATTAATATGATCAATTCACATACATAGGGCATGTGAGTCTCTTGTGAATCTCTGCTCAGCTAATGGTGATGTTATAGATTGATTACTCTGTGGAGGTATGGACATCATGGTATATATAGGCCTTGGGAAATAGAACTCTCTCTGTGAAAAACTGCCATTAGATCAAGGGTATCAGTGGGAATTCTGTGCATTTTTGGAAGTACAGAATTTCATGGTTGCAATCTGTCATATTCTATGAAAGAAGATAAGTGCCCTTTAAAAGATTTTGACAAATCATCAAGTGTTATTAAAACAATAAATCACCAACCCATAGTCGTTGAACATTTCTTTTAACTCTATACTCTGGCTATTCCCTTTCTCATAACTTTCTTGGCTATTTATCTTCATGGTGCACCAAAGACCCATATCAGAATCATGTACGCATTGCCATGTGATGACTGTATCCACCAAATACTTCACTGTCACTGCAATATTCTCAATGGAAATTCAAGTTTGGCCTTTCTGTTGACTAAAAGAATACTTTTACTGTAGCAAATACATTCAGAGGTGATTAGAAAAACCTTTTAAAACAATGTACATTATTTTGAAAGAGAATAATGCCCATAATTCATTAAAGCACATTTAAATGTTTATAGAACACCATTGGAACATAAAGTAGGTATTCTAACACAAAACTGTGACTTGCTTAGACTATGAATTTCTTTCAAGATTCCTAAAATAAAGTGCTTTGTAGCCCTAAACCATGATTTTAGTCAAAATAATTGCTGGTTCTAGCTTCTGGAAAATTTAATTTAATGTATAAGATCTTGTTCTATTTTTCTCTTCATAACTTCATTTGATGAAGTCTAGTGTTTTGTTTTTTTGTTTTTGGTTTGTTTGTTTGTTTGTTTTTGCTTTGAGCCCCTTTTGCTCTCCTGTCAATTTTAAGTTCATTTTCTCTAAGCTTCCTCTTCTTCAAGAACTATATTGTGCACAATTACTCTTCAAAATAGACAGGGTCAACTATTGTTTCACTTGTTATCATGTGTTATGAATGCTGATAACTGACTTCTCTCACTGTTGCCACCAAACTATATGCCTAAGGAAATCTCACTCCTACAATGGATTGTGAAAGACTTGTAGCTCAAAACTCATAGCTACACTTGCTTTAGAAGTGAATGTTTTTATAGGAATGAATTAACTCTTATATACTTAAAACCAATAGCAGATATACACAAAAAGATATACGTGGCTTAGATGCAACAAGGCAATATTAAACAATTGTTGACATGGTTGCCAAGAGATAGATAGATAGATAGATAGAGAGTAGAATAAGGTGAATAATAACAACACTATGCTTGAAACTATTTGGAACAATCCACTCTAGTCCTGGACACCTTGATTTATAAGGATTTAAGAGAGACATTGACAAACATTGGTTTATTTTTTAAAAATAATTAGAATGGTGATTTGGAGCCATATCATGTGAGATACGTTTCAAAGGAATTGGGATATTTAGCCTGCATTGAACTAGATGCAAGAAGAACGAATCTTTAAGTATTTGAAACGATGTTATTAGAAAAAACGATTGAAGATACCTTGTATATTGCCAAGGATTAGATTTAGAAATGAAAGAGTAGAAGAGTTACAAAGATATTTTAAACTCCATTTAAGGAAGTATATTCTAACCATCAGAATTTTACCTAGATATAATTTCACATATATGATCTTATCTATCTGTACATCTATCCATCTATATAATTATGAGCTAATAAATGATAGGTACTCTTCTAGACCCTAAAAGTAAATCAATAAATAAAACAAAATGTCCTTCTTTTCTTAGAGTGCATAGAAAAATTCAGAAATTCAGTGGTAATAGTATGAAATTACGAGTTCTAAGAAAGAACAAATATATCCAAAAATGGAAAATCACCATTCCATATATTCAAACAGACTAAAAAAGTCCTCTGGATATTATTTTCTATATGCACTGAACTGCTGGTTATTAACCCAGCTTCATCACTGCCAACTTTTAAGGACTCTTTTCAGTTACAGATGTGTTGGGATCTGTATCCACCGTGATTTTCTTCCTTTTATGGTCCTAGCTTAAAGTCTTTCAAGAAGAAGCCATTATTTTCCAGAGATAATGACGGCCACACTTGTGGCAGCTTTGAGATTTCACTAACAAGCTGATATTCTCATTGATAATATTTTCATAACCTCACTCCTCCAGCAATAACCTCACTCCTCTTTCAATAACTGCATAAACATGTATTCAAAAATATTAAAATCTTCAGCATTTTTAATTAATACAAAATTTTCTCTATTCCTAAATTAACACTGACTGATATATATGTGGCTACCAGAAATTATTTCAGGGGGAAAAATATTCAAAAATGACAATCTAAAATTGGCTCTCTATTCTGATTTATCTGAAGTCAATAAAGTCCTCTTTAACACTGGAATGAGATAGTCATGAACCCATATTCAGTTCCCAGATATAAGCCAATTCCAGACCCAGATCTTCATGAGAGAGGCAAGGACCACTTCAGCAAGGAGCTTGAAATGCTGCCACAATTACATAATATAACACTTCTCCCAGTCTTTCTCAAGGGAACCTGAACCCATTTGCCAGAGTGAATTTGGAGGGGAGTGGGTGGGGAATGGGGAGAGAGGAAAAATCAAAAACTTTTCATGGACTACTTGGCACTATCTCTGAACTGAAGTTAATTCCTTGGGACCAGAAACACTCCTCTGGCTTACCAGTAAAAACAAGGGCTATTAGTAGTGAGATGATAGAGATTTTGTCGTGGTCCATTGCACAATGTACCTGGTGGGTCACATAACTTACTCTGTGGGTTTTTTTTTTTTTTTGCCAGTTCTCAGATATACAATATGAACAGATAAATTCCACACTGTCAGAATTCCCACATTAGTCCCATGATAAATGAAGTGTGGACTATCAGGATGGAAAAGGTTAAGCACAAGTCCCTGGGACTCCTTCTTCTTACCAAAAGAATAAACCAAAAGTTATATACCACATCCTGGAAGACTGCAGAGATTAATATCATAATCAAATACCTGAAAGATGCAGTGGTGGATATTACATTTACATTCCCAAACTCCTGTTTGGCCTGTGCAAAAGAAAAACTCATCTTGGAGAATTAAAGTGGGTTTCCAGAAACTTCCTACAATTGCAGCTGAATTCCAGATGTGGTTACTTAATAGGAGCAAATTAATACCTCTAGTAATGTTTTATATGTTTCTATGAATCTTGAGAGTGCTGTTTTTTTTTTATCTTAGAGAAGAAGTACCTTAGCTCCCTACCTCTATCATCACCTAGTCCTTACAGTCCTTGATTATCTTTCCATTACTCAAGATCTCATTCTGATCCTATATGGTATGACCTCATCTGTATTGATGACCTCATGCTCATTGGATTTGGTGATCAAGAAAAATAAAATACCTTAGAAACCCCATTAATATTTATGTTTGCCAGAGAATGGTCAATATAGTCTAGTCTCCCAAGGTTTAAGGGACTATCATCACCTCAGTGAAGTTTATAAGTCTAGTGGTTTGCATCATGTTGAGATATATATGACAGTGAAAGACAATTATGTTGCAATTTGTACCCTCTAACATTAAAAACGGGAAGTGAGTCTTTTCAGATCCTAAAATCAACTTGTCCCACACATACTACATTTGAGTATGTCACTTTATTCATTAACTGATCAACCTATATAGAGAAATAAGTGTCATGAACGAAAGTCCATATTGCCACAGAAGGTCCTTTATTCATTGGTCATATAATTGTGCATACCCAATAGTGTTTAAAATGTTTATGACTAATAGAGATGATGTACAAGATTTCTACATTCTCCAATACTGTATTTCTACATTCTCCAAACTGTATGCTCCTTAAGAGATCTGGAAAATAGCCATGCTCTCTTCACAATACAACTCCTCCTCCTCACCTTCCTTCTTCTTTCTTCTTCTTCTCCTTTCTTCTTCTTCTTCTTCTTCTTCTTCTTCTTCTTCTTCTTCTTCTTCTTCTTCTTCTTCTTCTTCTTCTTCTTCTTCTCCTTCTCCTTCTCCTTCTCCTTCTCCTCCTTCAACTTCATCTTCTTCTTTTAACTTTTATTTATTTATTTATTTATTTATTTATTTATTTATTTATTTATTTTTGATAACAGCCTATAAAAGACAATGAATCCTTTGCTAACTTACATCAAGGTATGATGCATCCTAAGATATTCTTTACCTTGTCTAACCTACGAAACCATAAAGTTAGACATACAAAAAAGTACTTATGTGCAAATAATCAACATGGCTTTAGAACAGATTCTATAGTCACAAGTAATTTGCATGAGACATAGCTCAAATTTCACTCATACCACTCCTACTTCCACACCCCTACCCACAGCCACATAGGCAATTGCCTATGTCCAACAGACTTGGAAAGACAATACTTGGAGCTGTTTTCAGACAATTCCACATGACATTTCGACACCTTTCAAGAGATGATGGCTCAGGAAGTGTAACTTCTCAGTAGGAAAGGAATATATTCCCAGTGAAAATGATTTAAAATAGTGCATCTGGTTATTCACTTTGCTTGGAGGAGGAATGATCAGGGATATGGATCTATCCTAATTCAAGAGCAGTTAATAATAGTTTGATTGATTTTTCAGGGACTTGAAGGAGCATAATTGGAAAAGTGGAGATCTGGGTTAAAAATATGTGTAGGTTCCCTTAGAAGATATAGTATAATTATATCCACATCTCATGTAAACATTCACCAAAGAAAATCCACCATAGAGGAAACTTTCAATAATCACATGGACAAAAATTACATTTTATGTGGATGTCATTCAGTCTCTCCCTCTAACATCCAGTTATTGAATAATGAGCTTATGGATTGCAGCAAAGGTGAATGTTATATGCAATCATACCGGTATGCTTTTATTCTCACCACATATATTTCAGCTGCAACTATTATTCAGTTTAAAAAACAAACACACAAACAAACAAACTGCCAACAGTAGAAATCAGTGCTAAACTTTTTATATGGCAAAATTTTCCAAGGAACAGTAGTCAGCCTCCTTGGGGAATGGAGCCATATAAAGAGTTTAGCCAGTAATCATATGGCTAGACTATAGGGACTACAGTTTTCTTTTAATTTTAATTTGATAAAAAAGTACTAAAAGACACCCCAGAATGTGCCCTATGCACACACAGATAGAACCAATATTTTGGGTACATGATTGAAGATCCAATAGAGGCATATCTTACTGATTCGGGCCCTTCTGGGTACCCCACTAGGTAAATAATGTTGATGCTGAGGGGTGCCTGGGTGGCTCAGTCTGTTGAGCATTGACTCTTGTTTTTAGGTCAGGTTATGCTTCCAGGGTTGTGGGATCCAGCCCTGCATTGGGCTCTGTGCTGAGCATGGAGCCTGCTTAAGATCCTTTCTCTGTCTCAATCTCAATCTCTCTCTCTCTCTCTCTCTCTCTCTCTCTCTCTCTCCTTCTGCCCCTCTCACCTGCTTGTGTGCTCTTTCCCTTCCTCCCTCTCTCTCTAAGAACAAAACAAAAACAAAAAAATGCAGATGTTGGAACCAATGAGATGACTGAACAAATGGTGATAAAAGGAAAATATAAGTCCAAACACAATTCACACATTGCAGAATCTAATCAGTAATAGCCATGACTATTTTCTTACTTCTTTGACAAGAATGTATTTGTATATAATCAACTGATATTTCCCTTCCCCATTGCCCTCCTACCTAATATCAAAGTGGATTAATAGTGGCTACATTATAATCCAGTTTACATTAAAATGTTAAGGGAGACTGTGATTAAACTAGAAAAATGATTTAGAACTCAGAAATCATAAAGGTGCATTTTGGGGCAAAGAAGATTGGTCTATGGTTGTACTAAGGATAGTTACAGAAAATTAGGAATAACACTGCTTAGTCTTAAAAGATTAGATAGAATTTAAAGGGAAGATATATGGATGCTAAATTGGCAAAGGGTGGACTATGCTGGTTTGTATGGCTTAAGTAACATCTCTTCTGTATCACAAGAGGAGGAGACAGAACAATATATTCCAGAATCCCCTTCTATTTGTGGTTTCCAGGTTCAAGCTGGTAATAAGAAGCACTCTCATAGGTGCCTGGACTAATATATTTGATAAATAAACACTTGAATAGGTTTGCAATCCTTTTAATAATTCATGCATATCATAAAATACACACTGTTTATGGTGTTTTAGATTTCCATAAAAGCTATTTTTGTAAGCTCTCTGATGTAGTCCCTTATCTCCAACTATTTTTACATCTATCTTGTTGAGGTATGTATATCTAGTATGTTGCTTCTTACTGCTACATAGTAATCTATAGTATATATCTACCATATATTGCTTTACTTTTCCTCTATAGATGAGACTTAGATACATTCCAACTCACTGTTATCACAAAGAATTCCATAATAAATATCCTTACACAACTTACCTGGAGAAAAATATAAATATATTTCTTTAGGACATTTACAAAAAATACTGTGTCGTATGGCATTGCTCAAAGTCCATTTCACCTTCCTTGTCTTAAACTTCACCATAGAGTCTAGAAGCCACAGACTACGTGTCCCAGAATCCCATGCAGTTAGAGTTTTAAATATGTATTAAGTTCTGACAGTTGCAATCACTCATTTGTATGGTATGACAAAGTCAGAAGGTAACTTCCTGCCTCTTTTGTCTGTTTTCTACTGACACACTGTACAAGTCATTTCAGTTTGTGCTTCTACTTTATTAATGAAGGAAAGTAGTAAGCTACACATTATCATGCATTCTTCTCTTCTAAATTTTTCCCCTTCTTGTAATGTAAAAGTGGATCATTTTTTTTTACAGTGTGAAAAGATTTTGTATAGTAAGTTTGGAATCCATGTGGACATTTCTAAGAGTCCTGTAGTGTAACACTACCTTGAAAAAAACAGGATCTGTCAGATTATAGATTTAAAAATTTCATTATTTTCATTTGTGTAATAGTGGATTAATCACTTGGAGAAAGATTTACATTAAACAAGCTCTCTGAAACTAATACATTAAAATCAGAATGCCAATGCATTAAAGTAGGGAATATAATAGGATACTTGGGTTCATAATCACTCCCTGTAGGCAAAATTGTATGAGAAGTCAAACTAAAATCAGAATATTGCTTCCTACTAGATAATCATAACAAGGGTTGGAGGTAGATTGTAAAATCTTTATGATTAATGTCCTCAAGCAATGAACATTGGATGCATTCATCTCCTTTATAATGACAGATCTGCTCTACAGCCTAGAGACATTTTCGTTAGTCTGGTCACAGTCTATCCTGGTTAGGGATGGATACATAATGGCCAATTTGGTCTGATTAGATTGCTTGACTTTTATAAATCATGTGCAAATCATCTACCTTAAATAACACATTCTATCTTCTGAAAGAATAGCTTTCATATGTATACAAATATATAAAAATTTTTTAAAGTCATGATTCAAACAAAACCCTTATGACTCTAAAGATTCTAACAGATACACTTTCCTAATGGATATTGGATGTTCATTCCTATTATATGCTTGTAAGTGTGCCAGGAAATTCTACATGTTTAAATAAGATTTGCTTAATGACTGAACTTACAGTTCCTTTTTTTTAACCAGATTACTGACTTTATCACTAACATATTGATATAGGCCAGTTCCATTCTTTAAGAGTAATTTTAACTTTAGATGTCTGGATAATTTCTAGCAGCTCCATGTCCCATATCAAAATGAGATTTTACTTTGGTAATATACAAAGCAATAATATTAAAATAAATGGTGTGCAGCATTATTAAAAATAAAATTTACTAGCACTTTATGGTTTTAAGACTAATTATGCATGTATAAAATGACTTGAAGTTACTTATATTTACATAGTAAAATTAGCTCAGGTAATATAATATTATATTATTTTAATGTATCTCTTCTAACATTTAATATCATTTATATAAATTATTTTTCAAAAATTCCAAAATAGATGCTTAACTCATAACTTTGAATGGAACACAACTGTAGATAAAGCTAGACCTTAAAAGTCCTTAAGAATTAAAGAGGTAATGATGTTCCATTTTCCTCCCCCATCTATTACTAATTACAAAACTTTATTACATGTATGCTGAAATTAAGATCACACTTCCTTGTATATTTATATTTGGAACAATGTAGATAATTTCTCAAAGTTGAATTTCTTTTTTGCATTCCTATGCTTTATTGATGTCATAAATATGAATTTAATATCTTAAAAGGTAATCTTATGAGAGGGATTATTTGAGTGCTTCTTAATTTATGGGGAAAAAGTTGACTATATTAAATATTTCCACATGTTTGGATTCTGTGATAACTTTCTTACGAAAAATTGTTTTATGCTCTCTTTCTTTCCATGTCCCTTTGTGGTTGCAGATTGTGTGTGTGTGTGTGTGTGTGTGTGCGTGTGTGTGTGCATGTGTGTGTGTGTGTGTGTTAGTTTCTCCCTCCTTTATTTATTAAGAAGTTTCAATTTGCCTCTGTTTTATAATCTCATTCTTGAGTACTCTCCGTAAAGTATGTATCAAAGACTTAAATGTCTCATTTTCCTGATATAAGTTTTGTTAGGCTTTCTGGAAGCAGCATTTTAGTCCAATATCTTTTAAAATATTTGATCTTTCAAAAATATGGCCTTTTGTAGCAACGTGGATGGAACTGGAGAGTGTGATGCTAAGTGAAATAAGCCATACAGAGAAAGACAGATACCATATGGTTTCACTCTTATGTGGATCCTGAGAAACGTAACAGAAACCCATGGGGGAGGGGAAGGGAAAAAAAAAAAAAAAGAGGTTAGAGTGGGAGAGAGCCAAAGCATAAGAGACTGTTAAAAACTGAGAACAAACTGAGGGTTGATGGGGGGTGGGAGGGAGGGCAGGGTGGGTGATGGGTATTGAGGAGGGCACCTTTTGGGATGAGCACTGGGTGTTGTATGGAAACCAATTTGACAGTAAATTTCATATATTAAAAAATAAATAAATTAAAAAAATAAATAAATAAATAAAATATTTGATCTTTCACAGATAATGTATATCATCTACTGGATATTGTAGACCAACTGATCAATTAAAATTAAATGATAGCATACTAGACAGAGAAGCACAGATTCCATCTTTAGAATTTGCATGCTACTAGTATTAGGTGGGGAAAAATTCTTATATATTATCTAACACTAGAATATGACCTACATTCACATAATTCAGTCAGGATAATCATTTACATGTTTTTACATGTCTTGCATAAATTTATTCTAGGAAGAAGTCTAACATTTCTTAAGAAGTTGATGGTGAGTTCCATTTGTCTGCAGAAAAAGAAGAAAGTTTACTTGCCAAAAAACAAGATAAAAAATTACCTTGGCCTTAGAAATTCACAGTAGCAAAAATATCAAGTGAAATGAATCAAGTGATAGGTTATACTTCTGACTTCATTACCTATTATTCCTCCCCTTCTGTAACCAATTACCAAAACTAGACCCCTCAGAATGAATTTATTAGCATTAGCAACAATAGTCCTAGCTAGTGCTTATATTGAGTTACAATGAAATGATATGGCCTCTAGGAAAATAATGTTTTTAGGTATTTAATGATTCATTATTTAATGTTATTATATAATTGAACATTTTTTCTTCAATAAGTAATCATGTTTTAGTTCATTTGCTCACCATGGAAAATGCCTTTTTTAATTAATAAATTTTAAAAGTGGTTTTCAGAGTCTCTTATCTTTCTCATTCTGTCTTCCATCTATGCATTTATTGAAAAGAGGTAAGATATGTATAATGCAAATTAATTTCACACCACACTAGAGCTGTTAAGCCAGGTATTCAAATTCTTTTCCAATTCAAATGCATTCTAAAGCTTAATGTTATTACTGGTAATGAGTAATTTAATTTACTTAATTTAATCAAACTATATTTAATTCAGTTACACGAAGACTTTCTAGGAGACTTTGAAAATGCATATGACGATAATATCCTTGGATTTAAGAAAAATATTGTGTTGCAAATATGCTTCATTATATTGTAGAATCACTGAAGGATAATAGTTCTTGAATCCTGAATAAAATTCTCTAAAAGATGATGATTAAAAACAAATGAGACAACAAACAATGAAGGGTAAAATTAACATATAAAATATGATTTTAGATTGAACAAGAAAACCTGGATGACACTTAAAGCTCACTGCAAAACAATATCAATAGAGCACAAGACACGCATTTTTTTTCCCTCAAAGGAATAAATTAAAAGTCAAGAAAAAAATCTAAAACAAAAACTTAAGGAAGTCAATGTCTGCCTGCTTTCTTCTAATTTCTTCTCTATGAATTATGCATGGTGGAAACAATACCATGTGAAAGTTTCTATTAGGTTCCACCATGTAGTGTGTTTTTTTTTTTACCACACATTATTATCAAAGCTTATCCATATGCATGGAGACAAAAATTTATAATGGCTTTTCATTCTTAACTAAAGCTTACACATTGAATTTCTCAGAGGCAGGGAACACTGGGGCCACTTATGAATAGCACGTTGTGCGGTGGCTATGGGGGCCAAAGCATAGAGTGCAGGCAGCCCATTCCCCAGACACTGAGCTGCTTGGTTCCACTCCATCTACTAAAGGCATTTTCTACCCAAAAGCTTTGGGGGCTCCCTCTTGATGAGCTCACAGAGTGAACAATCAAAGCCTTCACTATGTGTTTTAAAAGCAGAATCTCCTTTCCCAAACTTTCCCATGTCCCCATTCACTTCCTGTTCTTGTTGATTTGGGGATTTTTTTCCCACCCCTTGCACAATTATTTAGTGTCTGCCTTGCTTTTTCCTGTATTAACTTTTGTCCTTCATAGACCACACCAGGCATTCTTCTTCTGTTTTCTGTTTCTCAAGCATCCTACTCTCACCAAGTTGTATTTTTCACCTTATTTCTTTTGCTTTCCTTACTCTATGTCTTCTCATTCCTTTTTATCCTTTTAATAAAGTTCTTTTATTTTCAAAATATATTCAACAAAATATACTTTGTGCTCACCGTGTCTTTTTAAAAAATGCTAAAAATTATTTTCCTCAAAACCACAGAGATCCCTGTCTTTCTCAGGTCTTGGACACAGAGGGGTGGATTTAGAAACCTCATGAACTAGAGAAGTGAAATAGCAGAGAAAAAAGTGCTTAGCAGAAAAAAGAATAGATGCTAGGTGAAAATAGGACAATTCTGGGCAATATTCCAGAGGTAATGATAGGTAGGTGCAAAATGTGCATGGGAGGGGAGACTACAGGTCAGAATGAGAATTGAGTTCAAATTTTCTGGCCTTGGGAGCAAAAATAATGACTGTGACTGTGAGGAAACTGGTACAAAAAAAGAAACTGTGAGAAAACTGGTACTGTTTCAGGGAAACAAAGAACAAATTTATTTAGATATTTTCACACGAAGACTGAAATTATTAAACTAAGGATATGTCTAAGGAATGAGAAGTTAATACATAAGAAAGAAGAAAATGTTAGCATCCAAAATTCTCCAGTAATAAAAAATTAGGGTAAGAGGAAAATAACTTAATTATGGAAATACATCTCTGAACAGTTTCAAAGGAGCAATCGACTATAGAATCTATTCTACTATACTACCTAAAATCACTCTCTAATCATAAAAAAGGCTTTGGATTATTCAAACCTTTGTAACTCACAGGCAAAGAGAAAACAGAGATTGATTCTCCCGTCTTGAAAAGGATACTGTGATTCTCTGACACTTAAAGGAAGCAAGATCATTGACACCATCACAGAATATATAGGTTATTGACACTTCTGTACAAAAGCAGAGTAACCACTCAGAAACACCTTTTATTCTACAGATACAATTCATTTATTGGAGAAAAACAAATAAAAATTTCTTGAGCTACTCATAAAGGCCCATAATCAGGGAGATGCAATGGTCACCACAGAAAACTAAAATTTTCATAGCCTCAAATGTGAAAGTTTCTTTGTGGCCTGTCAATTCTACCCATTTGACCTACTGTCTATCCTTATGCCAGTACTACAAAGTCTTCATTACTATCTCTTTGTAGTAAGTTTTGAAATTGAGAAGTGTTAGCTGACCAAATCGTTCCTTTGTCTTCAGGACTAGGTTTTAGCTATTCTGGGCCCCTACCATTTTATGTAAATTTTAGGATAATTTTTTTAATTTCAAAAAACAAACAAAAATACAAACAGGCAGCTGAAAGTTTTCCAATTAAGTAGGATACTCACTATAGGTTTTTAACAGAGGACATTTTTCAGTTTGAGGAAGTTCCCTTATATTCCTAGTCTGTTACTTTTTCTTTTTATCATAAATGGATGCTGTTGTTCTCCAAATGCTTTTTCTCCGTCTAAAGACATGATCATGAATTTTTTTCTCCTTTATTTTGTTAATATGGTCTATCATACTGATTGATTTATAGATGCAAAGCTTGCATTCCTGGGATAGATTCTTCTTGTTTATGGTGTATATTTATTATGTATTTCTAGACTTGATCTTTTGGTATGATTTAAAATAGTTCACACCTATATTCCAAAGTGATATTGGTCTGAAGTTTTCTTTCCTTGTAATGTCTTTGGCTTTTATAGCAGGATAATATTTGCCTAGTAGAATGATTTAAGATGTGTTTCTTCATCTTCTATTTTTTGGAAGAGTTTCTGAAAGATTGCTATTGATTATCATGCAAACAGCAAATGGAATTTAACACTGAACTTATTTGGACTTGGACTCTTTGTGGAAAGGTTTTTGATTACTAATTCAATCTTTCTACTTGATATAGATCTATTCAGATTTTCTATATCTTCTCAAAACAGGTACAGTTTGTTTCTGTAAATTTATCAATTTCATCTAAGTTATTTAATTCATTGTTCTTATTATTGATGTATAGTCTTTTTATCTTAATATGAGCTTGAAACTAATGTCTCCTCTTACATTCCTGATTTGAGTAATTTGATTATTCTTTTCTTTTTCTGTTTTGTTTATTGGGTAGTGTAGCTAAAGGTTTGTCCACTAATCAATTATATTAAAGAACCAATTTTTGCTTTTGTTAATTTTCTCTATTGCTTTATTATTCCCTATTTCATTAATTTCTGCTCTGTTCTTTATTATTTCTAAAAGAACTGAACCCAATTTGATATTGTGGAACCAATTCCAAATTTGGGGGGGAGGGGTTCACCATACCAAGAAGCAACTCAATTCTGACACTGTTCACCTGGAGACAGAATCAGATTCCACAGGTTAAGAGTTGAGTCCTAAAGCCTGCCCACTCTCCACTTCAGATGCCAGTTTATCATCTATACTTTGATCAAGTGGCTATAGATGGGAGGTTCCAGGGAACCCCTTCTTGAGTTGGACTCAGAGAAACAATTTAATTATTAGGTCACTGGTTTATTATAAAAGGATATAACTCAGGAATAGCCAGATGGAAGAGATGCATAGAGCAAGGTAAAAGGGCACAAAGCTTCTGTGTTCCTCTGAGCATGTCACTCTCCCCAAATTCTCATTCTCTGCCATTTCATCCTTTCTCTTCCCAAACTATATGTTTCCATGAGCCAGGGCTGATCTAGCAAATACCACTTCCCTGACACCAACTAAAAAGGTATTCTGACACCCAATTCTCAATGTGGTGGTGGTTGGGCTCCCCACACCAACAAACAATACTCCAAAAGCCAGTTGAGTGTTATACACACAATTCAACTCAATTCTAATACTATCTACCCAGAGATAGCATCAGATACCACAGATTATGGGTTCAATTCTGCAAAACTTCCAACACACCTCCCAATTCAGATGTCAACTGCAAGTCCAGGTTATTATCCTTATTTCTGACTAACTATAAATCAGAGGTTCCAACAACCCCCTTCTTGTGTTCAATTAATTTGCTAGAGCAGCTCACAGTATTCAGAGAAATATTTTACTTACTACATTTCTGGTTTAATTATAAAAAGATATAGCTCAGAAACAGCCAGATGGAAGAGATACATAGGGCATAGTATGGGGAAAGGGTAGAGAGTTCCCTTGTCCTCCCCAGTCTTTTTCTTTGGGCACTTTGAATATGTCATGTCACTGCCTTCTGGCTGCCATGGCATCTGAAGAAAAGTGTGGTTAATTCTAGAGAATTCCTTGTATGTGATTTTTCTCTTGTTGCTCTGCAGATGCTCTCTTTGCCTTGGTTTATGCTTACTGTGGATCTCTTTTTTTAAAATATTTTATTCTTTGTTTTCCTCAGAGCAGTTACAGGTTCAGAGCAAAACTGAGGAAGATACAAAGATTTCCCAAATACCTCTGACACTGACATATCATAATCACCCAAAGTCCTTAGTTTACCATAGGAGTCACTCTTCAAGTTTGGTGTATATTCTACGGGTTTGGACAAATGGATAATGACATATACCATTTAATATCATAGAGACTATTTTCATTCCCTTAGAAATTTTCTGTGTTCTGCCCGTTAATCTCTCCCTACCACCAGCCCTGGAAACCGCTGATCTTTTTATTGTCTCCATAGTTTTGTCTATTCTAGAATGTCATATAGCTGGAATCACACAGCATGTAGTCTTTTCAGATTGGCTTCTTTCACTTGGTAATAAAAATCTTTGATTTTCTGTAGTCTGAAGATAACATATCTACGTATAGTTGTTTGGGCATTTCTCCATCTTGATGTTCTCTGGGCATAATGGATCTTGCTCTGGCTCTTTTTCTTCACTCTTAGGTTTTTGAAGATTTTATTGACATATTTTCTACCTCAGAGATTCTTTTCTCAGCTAAGTTCAGTCTACTTAGAAGCCCATCAAAGGCATTTTAAATTTGTTACAATGATTTTATCTCTAGAATCCTTTTCTGGTGATTTCTTTGGATTTCCCTCTTTCTGCCATCTTCAATGTAAGCATAAACCAAGGCAAAGAGAGCATATGGAGAGCAACAAGAGAAAAATCACATACAAGGAATTCTCCAGAATTAACAGCACTCTCTTCTTGTATTCTACTTAATTCAAAAGAGTCCTCAACATGTTGATTATCCTTGTTTTTAAATTCCTGGTCTGATAATTCCAATATCATTGCCATGTCTGGTTCTGATGCTTACCTTGTCTGTTCAAGTTCTGGGTTTTTTCCTTTTGGTATGCCTTAGACTTTTTTGTTGCTTGCTATCATGGGTACAGCTGTACTGGGTATAAGGAACTGTTGTAATAAGCCTTTAGTAAGGCGGTGCTG
The DNA here is from genome assembly GCF_028018385.1 of Neofelis nebulosa. Lineage (NCBI taxonomy): Eukaryota > Metazoa > Chordata > Mammalia > Carnivora > Felidae > Neofelis > Neofelis nebulosa. The sequence goes on from NC_080782.1 coordinate 74,642,711, forward strand.
AGGTGTAAGGGGAGGGGAAGTGCTCTGTGGTCCTATGATTAGATCTCAGTCTTTTAGTGAATTTATGCCTCTGGACTGTGAACTTCCCAAGTGTTTCTTAGTTTTTTCTTCCCTCCTTAAGTGGTACAGGATGGCTAGAGTGGGCTGGATTTGGGTATTTTCTTTCCCCTGGTCATTTTGGCTCTGATAATACCTCCAACATGTTAGACTCTGATTAACTGTTTCCCCTGAGGGCAGGCCTTGTTAAGAAGAATATACTGGGATATATCAAAATGATTCCTTTTCCCCTCCTGCTGCTGGAAGCAGGAAGGGATTTTTCTTCCATGTTTACTATGGGAATCATCAAATTCCTGAAAGTAAATCTCACAACATTGTGGGGGTCCCTCAGGATCTTTTAACTCAGATTTCTACACATTGATCCTCCAGCATGTTATGAAGAGCAGTCCAGGTTTTCCTACCCTGGCTCTGGTTCCTCTGCTGGTTTCTGCTGCTTAGTCTCTGCTTCAGTAAACCAAAGTACCCTGTCTCCTCAATCTTGGGTCAGTGTCCTCCTCTCTCTTACAGATCTAAGATGAGCTAATTTTTCAGTCCATTTAGTTTTTTTACTTGTTATTAGGATGGAGTAGTGACTTCTAAACTCTCTAAGTGAGGAATTGAAACTGGGAGTCATTGTAGATTTCTTTGAGTTTATCCTTCTTGAAGTTGGTTGAACATCTATACAGATTAATCTTTTCATCAAATTTGGGACATTTCATCCATTATTTCTTCAAACATTTTCCCAGTTCCATTTTTTTTCTTTTCTGTACGTTTTGCTTTATGTTTCTTAATTCTGATCTTTAAACTGAATAATCTCAGTTGATCTATATTCAAGGTTGCTGATTCCTTTATATTTTTTTAAAATTTTTTAATGTTTTTATTTATTTTTGAGACAGAGAGAGACAGAGCATGAGCAGGGGAGGGGCAGAGAGAGAGACACACACAGAATCTGAGGCCGGCTGGCTCTGAGCTGTCAGCACAGAACCTGACACGGGGCTCAAACACACAGACCGTGAGATCATGACCTGAGCCAAAGTCGGACGCCCAACCGACTGAGACACCCAGGTGCCCCGATTCTTTTATCTTACAGTTTGGATCTGCTCTAGTGATTCTCACTCTAATGAACTTTTGGTTACTGTATTTTTCAACTCCAGAATTTATATTTAGTTTTTTAATATAATTAATATATCTTTATATTATATATAAATATATCTATATATTTCATGATAGATTATTGCCATACCTTAATTCTTTGTGTGTTATCCTTTAGTTACTTGAACATATTTACATTAGCTCTTTATGGCCTCTATGCCCCCACTATGAGACAATTTCTATTGACTGGTTTTATTTCTTAATTTTTAATTTTTTTAATGTTTATTCATTTTTTGAGAGAGAGAGAGACACAGAGTGCGAGTGGGTGACTGAAGAGAGAAAGGGAGACAAAGAATCTGAAGGAGGCTCTAGGCTCTGAGTTTTCAGCACAGAGCCTGACATGGGGCTTGAACTCATGAAATCATGACCCAAGCCAAATTGGATGCTTAACCGACTGAGCCACCCAGGCTCCCATGACTGGTTTTATTTTTTGTGTATGTTCCATACTTAGCTGTTTCTGTGTGTGTTTTATAATTTCTTGTTAAAACTTGAAAATTTTAGATAACATTATGTGACAACTGTGGATATCATATACTCCCTCCCCCTTTGACCAGATTTTATTGTTTTTCTTGTTATTGTTTTTTTTTCTTGTTATAGCTATTTGATTATTTAGTGACATTTCTGGACTGATGCTATAAAGTAGATTTCCTCTCGTATGTGGCCAGTGAACCTTCTGCTTAAATATCTTATTTTTAGCCAATGATTAGTCACAAGACTTCCTTAAATGACCAATAGGACTTGTATTCTTTGCTGAGGAACCCTGTGTGCTTACTGGGGATAACTTCAATGCTTAAGAAGATTAAAAATCTGCCTCAAAGTGAGGAAGTGGTGAATGATTGAGTCTCTCTCAATCACTTTTTCTGGACAGGTGCACTCATGTACTTGTATTCATTCTTCAAAATTCCCATAAATATTTCAGAGCAATTCTAAGCTCCCTATGTACATCTCATTACCCAGATTCATTTTAAGTTTTGTCAAGGCACTTGTGTGTCCCAATTGTATAGCAGCTTCAGGCAGTTGCAATGTTAAATTTGCAATGTCCCAAATTCTTTGTTACAAATACCCTAGAGACAAGGATTTTTCTTGCAGAACAAATACTGCCAGTTCAAATAGTAACAATATTCTGCAAGGGGATTTTATAGTGAGATAAAACAGAGTTTAAATGTGAGAGAGTGTAATGCTATAAGGATAGGTCTTATTGGGGCGCCTGGGTGGCTCAGTTGGTTGAGTGTCCAACTTCAGCTCAGGTCATGATCTCACACCTGGTGAGTTCGAGCCTCGCGTCAGGCTCTGTGCTGACATCTCGGAGCCTGGAGCCTGCTTCAGATTCTGTGTTTCCCTCTCTCTCTGCCTCAACCCACTCGCATTCTGTCTCTGTCTCTTTCCAAAATAAATAAACATTAAAAAATTTAAAAAAAGATAGGTCTTTTTGAGGAATTTCAATCCTCTTCATTGATTGCATGTTGCTGGCTTTCAAAACTATCATGGAGTTTGGAAAGACGAGAATACACATATTAAGAGTATGGTAAGTGAAAAGGTCAAAAAGCCTCCATTTTTAACAAGGTTTAGTAGTATTTCTTGAATATACACTATTGAGGTCATTGCAAACCTTAGTTATTGTTTCGTTTTGAAAAAGTTTAACAACTATCTAAAGTTAGACATCTAGATCTATGGAATAGAAAAGAAAACTTAGAAGTGGCCCCACAAGACATATGGTCAACTCATTCATGATACATATGCAAACATAGTTCAATGGAGTAAAGATAACCTTTTCAACAAATATCATTGCAATAATTAGTTATCTGTGGGAAACAATAAACCTCCACTAAAATTTTACATTAAAAAAATTAAAATGTAATATTGACTAAATGTAAGATGTAAAACTATAAATTTAAAATCTCCAGCTCTAGAGCAAGGAAAGAGTCTTAAACTAGGCACCAAAAACATAATCCATAAAAGAGAGGAAAAAAAGAAATTTGTATTCATCAAAATAAAAAAAACTTTTCATCTGCAAAAGATTCTGTAAGAGGATAAAACAAGCTGTAATCTCAGAGAAATTACTGATAAATTATATATCTGACAAAACACTTCTATCTAGAATATATAAATCTCAAAGTTTAATAGTTAAACAAAACCAAAGAAAGCATACAGAAGGCATATAAGCACATGAAACGATCTTCAAAATCACTAGCTATGAGGGACCTACAAATTAAGATTACAATAAGAAATCACTACGCACTAATTGTAACAGCAGAGAGAAAGATAAGGAAAGAAAGGTGGAAAGAAATGTGATAATACTAAATGCAGATGAGGATATGAAAAATCCGATTTCTCATACATCTCTCATACATTATTGGGGGAAATATTACTGGTAGTTTTATAAGCAAAGAAACATACATTTGCCATATTTATCCTGCATTTTACTTTTGGGCATTTATCCCAGAGAAATGAAAAATATGTGCACACAACAACTTGTCCACAATTGCTTATAGCAGCATTATTTGTAAAAGCCCCAAAACAGGAAACAACCAAAATGTCCTCCAGTAGGTGAATGCTAACCTGTTTTCCATGCATATCATGGAAAAAGAATGACTTAGTGATGTACACAATAATTTACATAGAACTCAAAGACATCATGCTGAGTGAAAAAGCCAGTCTTAAACTCTGTATGATTCCACTTATACAGAATTATTTAAAGATAGGAAAGAGATCAGTGCATTTCAAAGGTTGGATGTTGAGGAAAAGGGAAGGTATAACTGTAAATGGGTAGTATGAGGGAGATCTTTGGGTGATGGAGAATGGTTCTTTGTCTTCATCGTTGTTGCACTTCCACAAATCTACACGTGACAAAATGACACAGAACTATAAAAACACAATGTTCCACCAAGACTCCTGGTTTAGATATTGTACTATAATTATGTAAGATGGAAAAAAAACTGAGGTAAGTGTATACAGGACCTCCCCATATTACTTTTGAAAATTCCTATGAATTATAAAAAAATAATTTCTCTAAAAGAAAAAAAATAATGGTTATATAATACCCGGTTGAGATTCTGAATTTAAGACAGTTTACAAGCCTAGAAATCATTGACTGAAGAGCCCTCAAACACAATGGCAATTATACATAGTTTGACTGATTCTCCCAGTCTACCCCAATGGGGCTGTTTATTTACTCTAATAACATTTGGGAAAAAGGAACCCACATATTTTCAGGACTGTTTGATATGGGTTTCTAGTTGATACTGATACCAAGAGACCTGAACCATCATCAAAGATCGCCTATTAAAGAGTAATAGTATAGGTAGTAGGTAATAATTGGGGTTGTGGCTCAGGTCTGGCTCATATTAGATTTCTGGACATACAGAGTGGGCATTTTCCAAGTCACAAAATGTACAAATATTTAATTTATACACTTTTCCAAATGTATAAATGGATTGCACACACACACACACACACATACATTCACAAATATATACATATACCTACATACACATATACAAACATTAATATATATTAGAGAGACAGAGAGAGATTGAGAGAGAGAGAGATAGATGTGGGGTTACGGTTAAGAACTTTCATTATAGGGAAAGCCAGTTGGAAGACTCTGAAATGATAATTCCCTCTGTATGCCCAAAATAGAAAGTAAAAAGCAATATAAAATTGGGGGGCAATGAATTTAGTGCTACCCATAAAGATCTAAAGGATATAAGGATAGTGATCCCTGCCATTTAGTTTATGTAGGTGTCACTTGCAAAAAACAAATAAATCTGGAGAATGGAGATGGTCTATGGAAAAATCAACAAAATCATAACATAGATTGCAGCTGTTCTCCTTTTGGTATCTTTGCTAGAGCAGAATTGATATGACTTCACATCCATGGTATGCAGCTACTGATCTGGAAAATGCATTATTTCCAACTTTATCAGAAAGGATGATCAAAAACATTTCACATGCATTTGGAATGGAACATATCATGTATTTACAGTCTTGCCACTGGGCTCCCTCACTCTTTGCAAATATATATTCTAAAGAGATTTGAATCAGCTCGGCATCCTGCAGAATATCACACTAAGCCATTATATTCATGACTACACCAATTTCACAGGATAAGCAAGAAGTGACTAATATTTTTGAGTACTTCATTAAACATATAATTCCCAGGAGCGAGAGGTATCTTAGAAAGTTTCAGGTATCTGTTACACCAATAGATTATGTAGGGGTCTACGAGTATGTGTATGCCAGTTTACCCTCCCCAAATAAAAGATAAACTGTTCACTTTAACCCTCTCACCACAAATAACGATGCATAATATCTGTTAGAACTCTTTGGATCCTACCTGAGAAAACTATTTAAATTTTTTTGTTTTTACATTTATTCATTTTTGAAAGGCAGAGAGAGACAGAGTGCGAATGGGGGAGGGGCAGAGAGAGAGGGAGACACAGAAACAGAAGCAGGCTCCAGGACCTGAGCTGTCAGCACAGAGCCCGACGCGGGGCTCGAACTCACGGACTGCAAGATCATGACCTAAGCCAAAGTCAGCCGCTTACCCGACTGAGCCACCCAGGCGCCCCTAGAATACTATTTTAAACCATAAACTAGATGACACAAAAGATTTCCAGGTTTGAGGCTTAGAGAGAAAACTGCTTTATCACAGGTCCAAACTGTGGTGCAAGTAGTCCAGCAGCTTGAGTCATATGATCCAGCAAACCCTATGCTTTCAAAGTTGGAAAAGACACCAAGAAATTTTTCCGGCAATCCCCAATGAAATAATGCATATCCTTGAAGTTCTAAAAAAATTCACATTGTCCATAGTAAATAATGATAAACATTTGAGAAAAACAGCTACTGGCAGGCTGCAAAGCCCTGGTAAAGATAGAATTACTCACCATAGTATACCAAGTAAGCATGCAGACAGAATTGCCAGTTATGAGATGATTTCTAACAGATTTACACATTCATGGTCATAAAGTTAGACAAGCTCAGCAGCAAGCAACCATAAGTTAGAAAATGCATCAGGAATCAAGCACGAGCCAGAGGACATAAACAATCTTCATGAACAGATATCCTAGACTCCTATGTCATCTCACACTGTTACCTAGGTGCCTGGCTATTCAATTCATGCCTACGAATATAAGAAATCGGTCCCTTCTGACCAGTTGATAGGGAGGCCACGGCCTAAGTGAGTCAAAACTCACTGATGGATGAGGTTAATGGGTGGAAGCCACAAAGGACAGTGGCCACAATACAGACCCACCAATGGAGGCCTCTGAAAGAAAGTGGTTGGTGGGAAATTCTCTCACTGAATAGAGCTTTAGGTGTTGCACCCAGGAATCCACTTGATGTGGAGGGGATAGTGGCCTGAAGTTAAATACACACATACTCAAGTAGTAAATGGCTGGCTACCTGCTTAGGTGCCTGGAAGGAGAAATATATGATAAGAGAAAAGAAACTCTGAGGTAGAGACATGTAGATTGACATATGAAAATGAGCTCTTATAGTGGAAATATTTTTATTCCAAGTTAACCATCAGAGAGCATCCACCACAGAAGAGACAGTAAATAGCAGAGTAGACAAAAGATTCCAACAGTTGATATCATAAAATAAACTCTCTGTCATTGGCCACCTCAGTGTTGGCAAAATGGGTGCATGAACAAAGTTGCTCTAAGGCAAAGACAGTGGCTATGCATAAGTCCAAAAGCATGGGCTCTCACTTGTCAGGGCAGAGGTGGCTACAGCTATGTATAAGGATAATATGATATATGATCGCTGATTGAGTTGATAATAAACATTTTAATCATGTTCCATCTAAAATGATCTAATCACTTATAATTTTGAGACTAGATGTGTGTGTATGTGTGTGATGTGAGCATCAATAGCATTTTACATCAATATGCAATCAATAGTTCATATTTAATATGGAATCAAATATTCCATGAAGTGTAGCATTGAGGCCCATTGGGAGCACTCAAGATAGTTTTCCGTTGTTATTGTTGATGATGATGATGACGATGATGTATTCATGTGTGCTGACTTAGGAAAATTCCATTCCTGGTATATTACATTCAATGAACTCATCAGAACACAAAAGCCTTAAAATAACTACATAGGATCATGTTGCAAACTGCATGGCATGATTATATCAACTGTGACCTCTGTGCCAGTCTTGGCATCTGAATCTACTTCTACAGTGGTTGCTATGGTAAGTAATTGTGAATATTCTTTTTCATATTAAATGAAAAGGAAGATAAATAATATGAAGTGTGGAAGTACACAAAAGTGGTTATAGAGATCAAAACTAATGTTAAAGTTCTGAGGCATAAAAATAGAGTATGACTAGTAATTGATTCACTAGAATATTTTAATCCAAAGAGTTTCCTCTAATTTACAAAAGAATTTGGCCCACTGTCTAGACAAAATAAACTGACAGCCAAAAATGAGAAAGGACACCTAATGTATAGCCATTCTCTCAAAGCTTCAAAAAAGTCTCTCCCACTCATGCAGCATAGGGTAAGAGGGAGTGAAACCACAGAGGAGTAAGTTCCAGGATCACAGTATATGACTGTTTTTAGGAATCACTTCTAGATACAACTCAGATTCTGAAACTCTCTTCATGTAACAAGTATCACCTACACTAGTCTTTACAAGATGGATTGCAACAGTCATTTATTAGCCATTATAAACATAGGACCAGTGTGGAGCTTCCAGATTACAACTGTCAAAATCTGTCACAGTTGGCTGCTTGCCACCTGCTACCTAGAAATGGGGCATAGCCATCTTCTAGAATGTAAATAGCCTTCTATTAGCAGTAGCCAATAAAAACAAGCAAATGAAATGAATGACAGAGAGAACATTCTGCAGACAATATAGGGCATGTGAAGAAGATAATTTTAATTATGTAGGCAAAAAAGAAATAACTTTCAAAATCTTTACTTTCAAATCAGAAATTCATCAATAGCCCTTTTAGTTCTTTTTTTAGGTTTGTTTATTTATTTATTTATTTATTTATTTATTTATTTATTTATTTACTTATTTGAGAGAAAGAGACAGCACGAGTGGGGGAGGGGCAGAGAGAGAGGGAGAGAGAATTCTCAACAGGCTCTGCACTATTAGTTCAGGGCCAAACATTGGGCTCGACTCACAAACCGTGAGATCATGATGTGAGCTGAAATCAAGAGTTGAATGCTTAACTCACTGAGCCACCCAGATGCCCCTTTTTTACTTCTTACATGTCTTGTGTTTTTTTTTTAAATATGAGCAGGTCCATCCTTATTTATTTAAATAATAATTATTTATCTAGTAAGCCCCATTAACTATTCATTATGAGAAAAACAACCATCACATAGTTCAAGAATACACTTTTAGAACTGCTTTAAAAATCTTCATCCCACAGCTTTACTGATGTTGAGCCCAGTCTGAAATAAATGTTATTAATTTAAGGGAATTTGGTTATCTAATTTGATCTGGAAGGCTTTATTTTACCCAACTTATATATTATAAGGATTATAAGTAAATGGGATGTCTTAAGCATAACCATGCCTGGAGCAAAAGTTAACAGAGTACAGGATGATATAAATGGATTCAACAAAGCATAGCAGCCTGGAGTCCAGTCAGCAATAAAATAAACAGATTCACATGCTAAATAATCTCTCCAAGGCATTCAATAACAATATGTAAAAACAGTTTGCCAACAATTGTGGTCATACATGAACAAGAAAATGTGATAATCTATGTTTTTTTTATGATTTTGAAACAGAAGACATAGGATTGAAAGAAATCAAATACTTGTGATTTTGAAGCAACAGTAAATATTTTCAAACATTTGATGATCTCTAATATACAACAGAGACTATATTTCTTCTGAATTGTTACAAATTGAAAAAAAAACATGGATAAATAGATTGCAATTAAATATAAGGTCAAATTTTGAGCCAGTATTAGAATGAAATTTTAGTTTCAATTTCAGTGTCATCTAGAACTGCTTGCTAATGGAATGAAAGCTGCCTCATATGAAGAAATCTCAGTCAATAGGGAGAGGCCAAAGATAACTCTGTAATTCACTTGTCCACATTCCTAGAAAGGACTTTTTATTTGAAATGAGGACTCATGTCCTCTGAATTCTTTTTCAAATATTTCATTCCATATACAGAAGCATCTGCTTTTTGAAGGAATATGTCAGTTTCTCCTCCAAACGTTAGATTGCATTGATACAAAAAACTCAGAAAACATTGAGTAATTCATTCAAAAACAATGCGTAAACGAGGTCTTTGCAGCATTTACTCATATCCACATATTTTCTATCTAGCCACGAATGGACGCCTTACGTGTCTGCCTGCACACTAACAAACACGTCAGGCACATGCTCTTTCTGTTATCAAGCTTGTTGAAGTGGCAAAGTGTCTTCTTCAGTTCTCAGATTAAAACAAAAAACAAGAGATAATGGCCATAACTGTCATTCTTTGTTGCTACCCCTCACCTTCAAGTTGTAAATTTTAAGAATGTGAGTTTAGTATCAGTGTCAAGGAGAAAACTACTGCCTGCTTTGGACTGTAAATCATTTCAGTATTTTTTAAGCCAACATGACCTTACTGTGAACTGCCAAAACTTGAAGTTATTACAACACAATATTTAATTATAAAATGCTCCACAAATAGATTCATTAGAATGTTTACAAAAAAACCCAGATTAAATATTTATATATGCACAGTGCAGACCTTACTCTTTCCAGTAGAATTTAACATTCTAAAAACACAGACATATATTCTTTCAATATTAATAAGAATTAACATTTACATTGAAATAATTGTATTTTTGGTTAATATGTCTACAAATATCAGTGATTCCTACCCTTTTCAGAAAACTAGCAAATAAGTTGATTCAATGTGCCTTCCTTCCCAGAGGTTTACCACCAAATTCCATTAAAAAAATAAAATGAGAAAAAATGTATCATGATGTTAGTGACAATTTGAAGGTCATAATAATCTCTGAAGGTCAATTTGTTGAAGCACAGTTCAGTGCTTTTGCTGTATGGTGGGGTGAACTCAGTGTTTTGCTGCAGCCTGTTTGAAACAGGAGTTAGCTTGTGAATAATCAAGAAATACTTCACAAACTTCTAAATTCCACTTTCCTAATCCAAAGGTGTGATAGGATGCAGCCAACCATGGTGATTCGACTTGGAACAAGTTATTATCAGATAGAAAACATGATGGTTGGCTGAAAGGTGCTGGTACTTTAAAGGCTTCTAATGTTCTACCACATACAATAGACGCTTTTCCATTTGTCTGTTTTTTTCAAAATGGATCATTTGTGCCCCACAGTTAAGCCTGTCATGTCAGACACCTGAACTAAGAAAATAAAAGAGCAAATCTTTCCCAAATTTTGTATCATTCCCATTTAATTAGCCATGTATTAGATTTTTGCCACCTTCTTCTTTCCACCTCCTATGGAACCTGCCTACAGATGCTCCCGACAGAGAATAACTGTATTAAGCTGACTGCCTGGCCTTTCTGCCTCAGAGAATCCAGGGCCAATTTATGAACAATGAATCTCATGCAGTGTGGCGAAGAAATGGGATCACAAAATTAAAGATTTGTAAAAAAAAAAAAAAAAAAGATTAGGAGTTAACACACTGTTGATGTTGAGTTCTTGTATTTGCATATTAAAAGAGGGTCTGTTCTTTTGTTTTTCCTTAGAGATGCTGAGCTTTTTATGATCACTTACATTTATAAAAAAGAACTCAGTGAGCTCAGAGGTCCTCCCAAGTCTTTTTAGTTTATTCTTAGAGTTCAGATGGCATTTCTGCTATAAAACAGCCATCCTGAATAAACTTGAAGAGTATTTAGGGTATTTAACATGCAAACGAGAGAATCAAGCATAACTCTCTCCTATGGTAATTCTTCCCAGACTGTTTTTCTTAAATGGCTATCTGTGAAGGACTAAGGTATCCACAACTGAGGTTGACTGCCAAGACTGTAAGCTTATAAACTTCTATGCAAATGTACAGCACTGAAGTTTAAAAAATCACTAGTTTATCTTGTTCTTTGTAGAGATTATTGGAAATAATCTGATAGAGTATTAAATGATACGGAGATCAACGCTGAGGTAAGAAGAAATTAGACCTTTGCTACAAAATAGGCCACACGTTACCATTACCTAACTAGTCTTACATGCTTGAGAGAAAAAAAAAAAAAAAAAAAAAAACTGACAATTGACTACAGTAAGACTTCCTGAGATGTATTTTATTAAATTTTTTTTCAACGTTTTTTATTTATTTTTGGGACAGAGAGAGACAGAGCATGAACGGGGGAGGGGCAGAGAGAGAGGGAGACGCAGAATCGGAAACAGGCTCCAGGCTCTGAGCCATCAGCCCAGAGCCTGACGCGGGGCTCGAACTCACGGACCGCGAGATCGTGACCTGGCTGAAGTCGGACGCTTAACCGACTGCGCCACCCAGGCGCCCCTCTGAGATGTATTTTAAAGCAGAAGAACGAATCTTTCAGCAAGGATTATTCTTTCTGTTCATTAGCAAATTCAGCATGTTTTTAGAATGTCTAGACTCTATTTGCTGAGGTACTTTAAAAAGTGTATTATGATCATTTGGCAAATTAGAAGGTATTGAAAATGAAGTCTACTTACAAGTTACTTACTATATAATTGAATTTACTGTGGATTTTAAAGACCTTGTGTGTATTTTTCCCCTGACACCAATTCCTAGTCATTTTTTTAATGTTTGCTTATTTATTTTGAAAGAGACTGAGAGACAGTGTGAGCATGGTAGGGGCAGAGAGAGAGGGAGAAAGAGAAACCCGGGCAGGCTCCATGCTGTCAGCTCTCCAGGCTCGATCTCATGAAATGTGAGATTATGACCTGAGATGAAATCAAGAGTCCGACACTTAACCAACTGAACCACCTAGGTGTCCTCCTCTAGTCATTTTAATTATTTTTTTCATGTTTCTGAAAGTGATAATTATATAATCTCTACTAGCCTCTACTATTTTAGTTTCCAGTTTAGAGCACAGGATTAGAAAATATACACTGTTCCCTAGCAATAATAACTCCCATTCATTAAGATTCCAACATCATTAGGGGCTATTAGGGGCTAAGAATAACACAGGACAGAAAAAGGGGAAGAAGAAGAGTAAAAGAAGATAAAGAGGAAGAGGAAAGCAAGTAGGATCAGGTGAGAAGAAAGAAATGTTAAAGAAGAAAGCTGAAAAAATTAAACTCCTTGTGTTAATGTCTCTCTTTTTATTATTGTCATAATGTTATTTCCAAGGCAGCACATTTCTTATTACTCCTCTGGCCATATTTCTGTGCACTCAGGACACCTGTCCTGTTCTATATATGACCACATTTACCACTATAACTCCATATTAATACTTTGCTATGGTAAGTCAGTCAGTCTTTATTCTTTCTTCCTTCCTTTCTCTCTCTCCCCTATTATTAAAAAAAAAAAAAAAGTTATTTCCTTCTTGTTGGGTAAAATTAAAAGAGAGAAGTACCATGATTGAGGAAGAGAGTAACTCAAAGGTGAGTAAGATTATTGCTATTGCCAAAATTTACAAATTTGTAGACACTAAATAATAAACCTAGGGAGTCAACTTTACTGAAAAGCTGACATTGATTAAGTTACAACAGAGATTCAAGGTGCTGAGTGAAAAAAAGAAAGCCATGGTATTCTCTTTCCCCAATTAACATGTATAAATTATAGGGGAAACACTGAAGATGGTGATGTTTAACATAAAACCAGGGTCAGGCTCATGTTCAACATTGACAGAAGAGTTCTCCTTCAGTCCCGATGGATGATGATTCATGTTCTAGGCCTTTTTTGAAAAAAATCTTGTTACAACTTAAAATTCTGAGAACAGTGTTATCACAAGTGGCAGCTATTTAGATATAGAGGGACAGTATAACTTATCATCTAAACTAGGACACTTTTGAGAGTAAAAAGGAACATCTCAACAGACTGGACTACAGCTAGATGGTCATCCTAATTAGATGGCCAGAATAGCCCAATATCACTTTTGTGTCTCTGAAATGAATTTATATTAACTGATTTTATCAACCTGAAGAAAAAAAAACACCATTGCCAAAATGTGTACTGAGGATGAGGTATTAAATGTGAAACATGCATTATGTATAAACTAAAATAATCCTATGGTTATTAAAGCAGACAAAAAGTGCTTGCCATAAAGGTAAATGTAATTTTTTCTGAGAAATATTTTATACTCTATGACAAAATTTACAAAATGATAACTTATATTTATAGGATATTTATTTTAATTAGAGTCGAAATGTCTAAGGATATTACACTCCAGATCCAAGTAAATACTCCAAACACTGGCTTGTTATATTATGATAAAAGTATACTACATGAATAAACCTTACTTTTTCATTGTAACATACTACTTCTCTGCATAGTGATGATTGCAATTTCCATGTAATAAAAAGTGTAAATTCCTTTGTCAAAAACACCACCACTTTCCTTTTTTCAAGGAAATCCTAAAGTAAATAGATATTCAAGGTAAATTTCTTCAAAGAAGTATTTATATTGAACTCTCCCCCATCTTATATAATGGTATATTAATCATTAATCCTAATTTTGAGATTTTCCTAGAGCATAAACTCTAAATGAAATTTAAATCACAAAGGAAATAAATTACTGCCTTTCACAAGACTGGAAGATATATTTTTCCAGAAACTTAAAAATAACAAGATTAGATTTATATGTTTCCTTTTCCTTATGCAAAAAATGTAAATGAAAGTTACTAGTAACTACTTAATGAATAAATCAGGCTCACAGATGAATACAGATATATGGCACTTGCCAAACTTGACCAAATTGGAATTACTGTTGCTTAGTTCCCATGCTAAAACTGTATAATTTCAATGGGCATCAGAATCTTTAAAACTGCCTCAGTGGTTAAAGTATATAGTCAAGGGGTGCCTGGGTGTCTCAGTTTACCGTCCCACTCTTGATTTTGGCTCAGGTCATTCATGATCTTATTGTTCGTGAGTTGGAGCCCTGCATCGGGCTCTTTGCTGAAAGCGTGGAGCCTGCCTGCTTTGGATTCTGTCTCTGTCCCTCTCCTGCTTGCTTTCTATCTCTCTCTCAAAAATAAATAATATATCACCCCATTGAGAACCAATGCACTATATAGTTAAAAATAAAATAGATCTTCTATATCCTGTTCCATCTAACAATTTAGCTGAATATTCAAACACCGTGTTTTGGAACAAGTATCAGCACTTGGATTTTGTCCACTGATTTAACTTTCCCTTTGTGTACTAAATATGATACATTAGAGATTTGATCTTACATATTCTTGCCTCTTGTGTGGTATTTCCTTTCTCTTTTTCATTTTTTATCTTGATTATAATTTCAACCTATGGTGATGGATATTTAGATTTCTAATCTCAAATGCTGACATTCAATTTGACATGCCAAATATTATCTACAAACATGGATGCTTTAATTAACCAACCAATTTGCCTGTCATTGTTTTATATCTATCATCATTGTAGTTCTCAACTCTTTTCACTTTCCACTTCATGAAATTTCCATTAAAACTGTGGCCTTCAATCTATCTGGGGACTTGCAGATAAAAACTGCAATAATGCTTTCAATAAAATTTTTAAAAGCTTCATTTCTTTTGTTATTCCCAAACTTAATGGTTCCATGTGAAAACACAGAAGCACTTTCATAGGTTAGATATGTATTTCTATTATGAAATTTTCTCAGAATCTACTAAATGTATATATTAAGAGTTTTAATCAAAATGACCAAGCTCTTCAATAATCAAGACTATTTTTCTTCTTACCCATTCATTGTTGCTACAGGATATCTCTGTTCTATTCACTTATTAACCTGGACATTTTATAGTTGCTACTTGTGTTTTCTTCTGCTGGACAAGTAGAGCAGTATCAATACAAGAAAAGCAGTGGGGGCCAATATAAAAGCAGGTATTAAATGAGACTTCCTGGAGGGAGAAAACGGTTATATGCAAGTTCCATATAAATGACCACATGAGACAAGTCAAGAAGAGTCATTATTCCTAACTTATTAGACCTTGACTTTAGAGATATTCATCTAGGCTATTCTGCCATTTAAAACACAAAAACAAAAATAAAAACCAGAAATAACCTGTTGCCCAGACTAACATTAGTAGAGAAAGGTTCACTCCAACTAACATGCTGAAATTAAATAGAATTAAATGTCATGCAGGTATAGCAATGAGTATAAATTAAGTTGAGTGGGATTGTGTATTTGTAAAACATAAAGCTATTAGCAAAATTATGAGCCTAATTTATCACATTCTTATTCACATATTTCATGGAACCAATCCCTAAAATGCAAAAAATTAAGAAAAGACAATTTGCTAGGTAATTTAGAGGGAGGAAATTAAAGTATAATGGCAACCATGTAAATTCTTTTTTAATGTATAAAGTTTTGCATTAAATTATATTACCATTTGCAATACAGAAATTCCCTAAAACTTTACTTAACCCTGTTACGATTCCTTGAAATACATTTTAATTTATCTTCAAAAGGTATTTTATCCTCTGAGTTTTAAAAAGAACATGAAATAGATTCCACTCCTGTCTGGCCTTCCTAAGTTTAGACTTCTCTCCTATTAAATGATTAAAAATAATTTTAAATAACAAAGCTGCAGCAAGTAATTCATCTTTTCAACATGTCAAGTTTCTTTAAAGCTAAATTGCTTTTAGTAATAGTCGGTTTCAATTACGAATTAACTTTGATTTGTTGCTGTTCTTGTCTGTGGCATTTGACTAGAATGAATAACTGTGGTCTATAAATTCTAGTCTCAAACCTACATCTGGCAATTCATTAGGAATCATCTTTGAGAGACCCAAGAAAACATCAAAAAAAAACAAGAATAATTCTTCCATGCAAAGCATTCTTAATTTCAAAGGCCCAGGTCAAACACAAATAATCTTTCTCATATTTTAATTTTAACTAAGGTGATTAAAATAAAAATATATTCAAAATTTCGTCCATTTTAGGTCTGAAATAGGACTCTATTAAAGAAAAAATACTAAAGCTAAAGCATGTTCCATGATTAATAAATGTTTTAGTCATTTATACTTTATATCCTGTTGTTATACAAACTGTCCCAAGTTGACCTTTTCAGTGTCACATTAAAAAAAAAAAAAAAAGCAAACCATGGCTTTGCAGTCTGAGTTGGAATACAAAGATAGTTGAATTCTCAGTGAAACCTTTAGCTTAGAAATGGAAACTTTCCCATGAGAACTTGTTCAATGAAGCTCATTCACAGAGTTATTTCTGTTCCTCTAGATTTACACTCACAGTTTTAGAATCCCTTTAAGATCATCAACCTAGGATACAGGGGGGACAGTTAACATAAATACATGCAATAAAATTAAAGTCTGTGATACTGGCCAAGCACTCTCACATATTGGGGATACAAAAGAAACTAAATTTAAGTCATCATCAGCAATTCCCAGGTACTCATGTTTAACAAATGCACTTTTCTTGCTGGCTGGGCTCCAGAGATTTTCAGGAAATTCTGCTTGAAATGTCATACCCACTCTACTTCAGTAAGTTCTTCCCATAGTTAATTCGTATATTTGCATGTACATGTAAGTATCTTAATTCTGCAAACGTACACCCTAACATATGATTCTGTGCCTCAACTTCATGTTCTTCCCCCCCCCCACTTCCTTACTGCAAGTTATAGGTTATCAGAAATTATTGAATATCTACTTCCTTCAGTCCTTCCTTCTTTTATTTTATCTCTGAATGGCTTTAGTTCTCTTGCTATAGGTCCTAGAAACCAAGATCTCTTAGCTAATCTAATAAGAACCATAAAATGTGGTAATTTTGCTACTTCCATTCCATAGATCTTTACACTTAAATCAAGAAAAACTCCACTTTCTCTGCCCCTAGATTTGGGATGCTAAGCTGTGATAAACAAAATCAAGGAACATGTAGATTGATGCCATTCTATTCCCTGGTCTCCAACCTTACCAGGGTGAGCCTTCAGTTCCACTTGATAATCCTTTCAAAAGCTGCTTCACATCACTCTCTCATTCTTCAAAAAAGTCACTAGATTGGAGCAAATGAAGGACAATTACCATGCCTTGTCTTTTTTGTATTTTTAACATTTAGGAATGCTTGGCCTAAATGCTAGACGAATGCACAAATTTTCCAAAATTAATGTCTCTCTCCAAGTCTTAAATTTTTCTCTAAGTTCTATTGATCTCAACAGAGGAAAAAAAAATCGAGATTTCTCAAACACAATTCCTACAATAGTTGGGTACTATTTTATTCTGGCAACATGCTAAGTATTTTGATATTATCCTATTTATTTCTCACAGTATTTCTAGTAAAACAGGTACTATTATTCACATCGTACAGCAGAGAAAGACGATGATTAAACTTTTAAGTAGTCATTCCAATTTTAAACAGCTAGAATAGGGCATGATGGCATATGTCTGATATACATGAATCTGATGGCAGAGTTCTACATCTTAATCTTATTAAAATTTTTCCACCTCCTGCACATTTTCTTAGAAATAATTTTTTATGGCTTGAAAATTTTGTTTCAAGTTTAATATTTTTTGTAAACCTAATGAATTAAAAGTGTGATTTTAGGGGCACCCACTTGGCTTGGTTGGTTGAGCATCTGACTCTTGATTTCAACTCAGATCATGCTCCCAGGGTCATGGGATTGAGCCCCATATCAGGCTCTGCACTGAGCAAGGAGCCTGCTTAAGATTCTCTCTCTCTCTCTCTCTCTCTCTCTCTCTCTCCCCCCCCCCCCCACTCTCTCTCTCCCTCTAAAAAAAAAGTGATTTTTACATATGGATATTTACAATCTTGACTATATACATTGAATACTGAGGATTTCTTCCCTTTTCCATATAATTCATTGTCTCAAAACAATTTTTGACTACCTCATGTTTCCTCGCTGATATGCAATGTTAAATCTCACTATATCAAGTCTTTCATATATACATAAAACTGTAGTTTCTCCATCCGTGTATTAATTTGTATATTCTAACATTAACATACCATATCATGATTATTAGTCATTATAATATTTATTTATTTATATGTGGTAGAATGTGTTCCCTGATGTTACTAGACCTCCTCAATATTTCTTGGCAATTAAATATTCAAAAAGTAATTATTGCATTGAAATTGTCCAGGTCATATGGGACATCTTCCAGTACTAGAGATGAGAAAGAATATTATTTTTTTCTAAATTTAGAAACTACAAAAATCTCATGGATTCAAGATTCAAATTAAACTCTAATCATCAAAGATTCAAGTTTAATTTATTCTTATTAAATCACAGAATTTTAGGTATGGAAGGACTTTTAAAGATCATCTACTTGAACTCATTTCTTTTATCTGAGAAGACTGAGACCTGGAGGAGTAAAGTAATTTGCAAAATACCACACAATGAGTGGCAGAGCATGTACTAAAATTACATCTATTAAGTAAGTAAAATAGAAAGGTTCTATTCCTAATTCTCATAGTATTTAAGCTAGCTTTGATTTTTCCTGATTTCTGAATTCATTAACCAAAGAGTCAATGATAATTCAATGTATAATCATAAGATGACATTGTTTAGCTAATGAAAATAACTCAGAAACACATCATTAAAATAGTTTAATATGCATTTGAATATTTGTATTTGAAGAGTTTAACATGAATTGAACATCATAAAAAGGAAAATAGGAATTCTCCTTCTAGGAAAGGAAGACTATTTCTAGACCAATATTGTCAATCAACAAGCAAAGCTAGATTTGAGTAAATTTAAAAATATCAAGCATAAAAAATGAGGGAGCAAAAAAAAAACCACAAAAACAAAATAAAAGAGCTAACAGAATGTGAACTTGAGGATCCAGTATCCTAGAGGAAAGGAAATGGAAGAAAGGTGAGTTTACATTTTGAGCCACACTTCTTCTATTGAGTCCAATGGAGCAGCTGAAAGACTCAAAAGCCAAACAGAAAGTGGCTGCTCAGGAGTTTTAATTAGAACAGAATTTCTGACATTCTTAAGACTAGGGTATACAATTTTCAAATTTATGACTCTGCATGAAGGAGAAATATTAGTAAACAGCCCAGGATTTCACATGTAATCCCTAAAGTGCCATACTCTACTAGTAAAGATAAAATTGAATTAGACAATTTGTATCAAAGGCTGAAGCCCAACTTCTAATCAGTTCAACCTCTGAACAAATGAAGGCAACCTGTCTCTGCTTGACCAGAGCAAAAGTAAATCCTCTCTAGAGGAAGATAACATGAAAATTGCCTCATCAAGTTTTCATATAAACCTTAGAAACTCAAATATAAAACAGCCAAATGCACAAAAAGACAGAATGGATAACAGAGATAATAGAAATAGACCCTCAGAAGATCCAGAAACATTATTAGATATAGATGTGATTAATGCTTCAAAAATTGAATAATGTGAAGAATTTTATCAGATTTTTGTTAAATCATAAAAATAACCCTAAAACAGAAATTAAAATAACTGAATATAAGTAATCAATACATCATTTTAACAGGAAAACAATTCTGGTGTAAAGATTGGTTAACTAGAAACCTGAATAAAATATTCAGCCTGACAGACACATGGAAAGTAAAAAGAAGGAAATTACTCAAAAGTACCAGAGATGGACATATGATAAGTGAAATTCAAAGGAAGTATGAAAATTACTCATCGTTAGTGCACTTAAAATTCAAGTTAAAGAAAATAAAAATTTTAAACCAGAAAAAATTAAAACACAGGTCAGCTTCAAACAGAAAACAATAAGGCTAAGCTGATTATTCAGCACACTAGAAACTAGAAAACGGTGAAACAAAATTTTTAAAAAATAAATAGCCCCTAGCCAAAAATTCTCTATCTAGTAAAAATCCCCTCCAATGATGAAAATACAACAGAATTTAAGACAAACAAGAAGAGCAAGTATCTGTCAACAAATCCACACAAAATGGAGTTTTACAGGTGAAAGAAAAACAGTCTCTGATGATACAAGACTCGAAAAGTAGATAGGGAACTACTTCTAATTGAATGTTGACTACATAAAATAAAAATAGCACCTTATGGAGTTTATAATTTCCCAAAACCATAGCACAAAGTGCATAACGGGAGTTAAATGAAGAAAATGTATTTTATGTTATGTATGTATTTTATTTTATGTATGTATGTTATATCTACCAAAAAGATACAACAGGTTTCGATACATATATCATAGTATCAGTAACTACAATTTTATTTAAAGGGCATAATATATAAGAAGCAGAAAAATCTATAATTGTAATGGGACATTTTGATATATCTCTATAACTTGAAACAAACAAAAATATTAGAAGGGAGTTGAACATTTATTTAACATGATGAACAAAAGGGAATAATAGAAAAACAGACTGTCCAAAAAATTAAAAAGTAGGAGAAGACTTTATTTGGAAAATATTTTCATTGTATCTTTGAACTCTGAGTAGTTCTTAGAAACGAGGGTTACAGAGCCAGAAATTGATTTGGCCCTACAAACTGTATGTGATAACACAAGTAGTTTGAAGAGCTCTCTCCCCTTGCTTGGCCCTGAAGCAGTAAAGGGCAAGTCCATGAGATTTTGCCTATCAGCAAGCATACAGTTATAGTAACAACTCCCACTCTTTGAAAGTACACTCTTTCCCTAAAAGCAGTTTTATTGATACTTTCTTTAGTTGGCACTGGATGAGAAGTACTCTACTCCTGTGCTCCCCTACAAGTAAGTGAGAGAAAACGAAGAGTACTATGCCAACAATCTTTAAATAAAAACTCACTGCTTCCGCCGTCTCTAGATTTCTCTTCCCATATAAATTGCAATCTGCTGATAGGCTAAGGTTTGCAATGCTGGTTTTATATGCTGCTTTTTAAACCCCCGCAGTAAGGAATTTAATGACTCTCTTTGCAAATTGGTGTATTTGTCATGTTTAAATTCCTTTAAACCTTAAACTGGATTTTTATACAATTAGAAAAGTTTGATTTAATAACCTTTTATATGCACATATATGTATATAAAAGAAATATAATTTGGGAAGCTTGACCTAATTTCCTTTATCCTTGATAATGCCTAATTCCACATAATTTCAAAATGTTTAGACAGGAGCCATCATTACCTGATTAAGATCATAGCAATCCTTTTCTACTGTAAAGAATACTAATTTTGATAGCTACTTCATGTCTCCAAAGCCAGGTGTGGAATAGAGGAAATGAAATTTCCACCTCTTCTGTACTAAAAGATAGGAGAAAAGAAAAAAAAAATGTGAGAGGTATGTTCTTCTTTAAGTACAAGAAACGAGTATATGAGAGTCATTCTGCATTAGGTGTGGTAAAGTAGTAACTTACCATCCTACAAATAACAACTATAAACATTTCAGCGAATACTTAACAAACATAAAAACATTTACCCACATACCTCTCTGCAAAAATACCCAAAAAGCTCTAGAAAATAAACTAAAGCAGGCAAATTTTTTGCAGACGAGTTAAAACTTTACAGAGAATTAGAGCATGGGATAAGATTTTTATAGCTTTAGCCTGCAGGCAGTTGCAATATAGTGCAGAGTGCTGGAAACTCCAATGGAAGTCATGGGAACTTTCTGTCCTGCAGAGGTAAAGGCAAGGAACCGAGTCAAACCACTGCTGTTGGAAAGTGAGAAAGCTTATCCGCTTCTCACTGAAAGAGAGAAGCAGATAAGAGAAATCCCAGATTCTCTGTATAAATTTTACCCACATTCTGCTGATCCCCAAATCAAGTATGCATGAGGTATACCAGAACAGAATGTGGCTAAGTCAAAAGAAATGAGCTGAGATATGAGGTGATGCACACTGCAATTGTGACAAAGTTAGAAATTTGGGTCTAACTAAATTAATTGCTTGCTGAAACACAATTAACAGGACCAAAATTTAACAGACCCAGATGTTGCAATTATAAAAAATGACTTGAAGATATTTATTATACCTACATTAGATGAGGTAGCGAAAAATATGCTCATAAGGAACACAAAGATAGAAATATATAGTTAAAAAATGGAAATCCTAGAAATGAGAAATACACAATAAAAATCGGCCGGGATAATTAAGAATGCAGTAAAGATAATGGGAGAGTCAGAAATTTGCATATGGATCAATAAAAATTATCCAATCAGAGTGAAAACAGGAAAAAATGGAAAAAATAAGCAGACAATAACAAAAATCTAAGAAGTGTTAACATAGTATAATAATAATGAGGTAAAAATATTTGACCAAATAAAGATGAAATATTAATGATGTGTAAAAAATGTATCTTTATACATTCAAGAAACGGTGAAGCCAAACAGGAAAAACACACCAAAAAATCACATCTATGTATATCATAGTTAAACTACTGAAGAACAAAGATAAATAGAAAATCAATCTGGAAATGAACCAAAGAAAAATATATTGTATACATGGCAGTCTAAGTAGAAAGTTCAAAAGAATCTACAAAACAACTACATAAATGTAACTAGAAAGGCCATGGTACACACAGTTAATCTATAAAATCCAACACAGCAAAAAAGTTGAAAAATGAAATTTCTAAAACTTCTATTTACAACAGTGTCAAAAACAAACATAAAAATTTTTAAGGGGCGCCTGGGTGGCGCAGTCGGTTGAGCGTCCGACTTCAGCTCAGGTCACGATCTCACAGTCTGTGAGTTCGAGCCCCGCGTCAGGCTCTGGGCCGATGGCCCGGAGCCTGGAGCCTGTTTCCCCTCTCTCTCTGCCCCTCCCCCGTTCATGCTCTGTCTCTCTCTGTCCCAAAAATAAATAAAAAACGTTGGAAAATTAAAAAAAAAAATTTTAAAGATGAGAATGGTATTATATGGAAACATAAAATATTGGTTATAAATTTAAAAAATGCAAAATAAATGGAAAAATATATTATCCACATGGATTAGAAAAGTGAGTATCATTAAGATGTTAATTTTACCTCAATTGACCAGTATATTTCAATGTGACAACTATCAAAATTATGTCGGGAATTTTTAAATGGCAATCTATTCCAAAATTTATATGGAAAGTCACACAAATAAGAACTAAAGCAATTTTTACAAAATCTGTGAACTTAGGATGCTTGATTTTATAAACTAGTCTTATGAAGCATTCATGAAAAAAAGCGTGGTTGGTATAATATAAATTAATTAAAAATAAGAGATTGTCTAGAAACAATGAAATATGCATATATATGTACATAGATTATATATATATATATGTATATATGTATACACACACATACATAATTGATTTTTTAAAGTTGCCAAGATAATTCAAGGTTGAAAAATAAGTCTTTTCCATGACATTTTGTTAGAACTGGATATCTATATAAAAACTTTTCAATATCTATTCTTATCTGAAAAGACCACGGGTCATAGACTTAACTATAAAAGTTAAAGTTATAGGGGGTCCTGGGTGGCTCAATCAGTTAAGTGTCCAACTTTGGCTCAGGTCATGATCTCTCAGTTTGTGAGTTTGAACCCCACGAAGGGCTCTGTGCTGACAGCTCAGAGCCTAGAGCCTGCTTCAGTTTCTGTGTGTGTCTCTCTCTCTGCCCCTGCCCCCCCCCAAAAAAATAAACATTAAAACCTTTAAAAAGTTAAAGCTATTAGCTTATAGAAGAAAACATAGAAGAATTCTTATGATCTGTGGTTTGGTGAATATTTTTAAATAGTGCACAATGAATACAAACATAAAAGAAGAAAAATTGATAATGGACTTCATCAAAATGAAGAACTTCTAAACAAAAGACACCATTAAGAAAATCAAAAGTCAGGCCATGAATAGAGAGAAAATACTTACTATGCATAAATCAGTCAGAGGATTTTTTTTAAGTTTACTTATTTATTTTGAGAGAGAGAGAGAGAGAGACAGCAAGCCTGGCAGAGGCAGAATGTGAGGGAGAGAGAGAATCCCAAGCAGGCTTGGCGCTATCAGCTCAAAGTATGACATGGGGCTTGATCCCACAAACCATGATATGGTGACCAAAGCTGAGATCAAGAGTCAGACACTTGAGCAACTGAGTCACTCATGTGCTCCACAGTCAGAGGATTTGTAACCTGAATATATACTGTGTTCTTAAAACACAATAGGCGGGGTGGGGGGTGGGGGGGACCTGGGTGGCTCAGTCGGTTAAGCATCAGACTTCGGCCCAGGACATGATCTCGCAGTTTGTGAGTTCGAGCCCCCCATCGGGCTTTGTGTTGACAGCTCAGACCCTGGAGCCTGCTTCAGATTCTGTGCCTCCCTCTCTCTCTGCCCCTCCCCTGCTCATGCTCTGTCTCTCTCTGTCTCAAAAATAAATAAAACATTAAAAATATTTTTTTCAAAAACACAATAGGAAGACAAATAAGCCAATTTGAATAGTGGACAAAACCCTTGAAAGACGAAAAGAAGATATACAAATGACCAATGGTCACATCATTGCTCCATAGAATTAGTGTTCAACTAATTGCAAGTTAGAACCACATAAGATAATTCTACATGAGTGTGCATGCACATGCAAATGCACATATACATGTGCGCACACACAAACACACACACACAAACTAGAATGACTACATTTTTTAAAATTCTGAATATACTAAGTATTGGAGAGTTCCTTGAATGACTAGAACTCTCAAAAACTGGGTAGAATGTAAAATATCATTATAACTTTGGAAAACTGGCAGTTTCTTTAGTTGCATATACACCTTCCATATAGATTAGCCATCCACTCCAAGTATGTATCCAAGATTAATTAAAGTATATGTGAACCTAAAGACTTATACATCAATTTCTTCAGCGGTTTCATTTACAATATCCCAAAGTTGTAAATAACCCAAATATTCATCAATAAGGAAATAAATAAACAAAATATGGTATAATAGAATACCAGTCATCTAAAAAGGAATGACATACTAATATATACATCATGGAGGAACCTCAACATCACATTTCACTCATCATTGTGATGAATGAAAAATCAGATACAAGGACCACATACTATAGAATTCTGTTTATATAAAAATTCTTAAAAATGCAAACTATTCTATATAACAAAAAAGCATATCAGCTGTTGCTGAGGTCTGAGTGGGTGGAGAAATGAACAGCAACTGGCCCAGGGGGACCCTTTTGAGAGTGATGGAAATATTGAGTACTGTGACTGTGGCTATGGATTCTGGTATGTCTATTTCTGTCAAAACTCATGAAATTAAACAGTGTAAATGGATATATTTTATTTTATGTTACTATAAAATTAGATGGTCAATATCTGCATTTACATGTGACGTAAAGGGGTGATGATAAAACCTTGCTGCTCTTAAAGAGTTCTGATGTGTTGGGGAATATGTGAGACTTGACATGTCACCCTATATTTTATGGTGTGGTTGTGATGCATGTATAAAACAAAATATTTTGGAAAGTGCACAGACTTTGAAATCAGCGAGATGCACATTTCAGTTTTATTTGGATAAGTTACTTTTTAGACCTTGGAAGCCTCAATTTCCACACCTATAAAACAGAGGTAGGTTGTACTACCATATTGTAAGATAACTTTAGGTCAAACAGAGCTCAGTTTGAATCCTTAAACTGTTATTAGCCTGTGCAAATTTCTCCATCTTTTTCTTTCTTCAAATTAAAAATGGCCATAACACTCAGCCATAAAATTGGTCTGAGGATTTATTGAGCTGGCAAATGAAAAGTAACTAATAAAATGTCTGGCATATTACAAGAGCTCAATAAATTAGTTTTCCTCTTCCCTTTTTGGTAATATCAAGAGAGCTAAAATACGATATGAAGCAGTTGGCAAGATGTTAGCATTGGAAAGAGATTTCTCTTAGTGTAGACAAACTTATTTTCATATTTTGTTTTTTGTTTTTTTTTAATTTTTTTTAACGTTTATTTATTTTTGAGAAAGAGAGAGAGCGAGCATGAATGGGGGAGGGTCAGAGAGAGGGAGACACAGAATCTGAAACAGGCTCCAGGCTCTGAGCTGTCAGCACAGAGCCCGACACGGGGCTCGAACTCACGGACCGCGAGATCGTGACCTGAGCCGAAGTCGGACGCTTAACCGACCGAGCCACCCAGGTGCCCCTTATTTTCATATTTTGAAAGAATAACAGCTAAGGCTTCAACTGTTGAATCTTAATTTACTTTCCTCATTTACCCAAAGGTTTGAAGGGCAGACTTCAAACAGACACATTCTTTAAGACCAAATATTTAAGTAAAGTTTATCTGAAATACCTAAACCTTTGAAAATATCTCAGAGGGGAATTCCATTCCTAGCAGTATGACAGAAAGATACCCAGAAGGTACTTCTTACTAGAATAATACTTGATCCTAGATAATTTACAACAAATACACTTCTAAGGCACTGTTGTAAGCAAAGGAAATGTCCAAGGACAAATACAAATAAAAATAAGTCAGCAAGGTAAAACTGACACTTGAAAACTAGTGCACACAGAAATCAGACTGCATTCAGGAAAATGGCAATATCATATTGGAAATGGAAAAACTAGGCTGCTATTCTCTACCAAAGAGACAGAAGGTGGACCCTGAAATTGTCCCATGTGTCTATGAATATTTAGGAGAATTAGAATAGGTTCACTTGGTAACTTCCCCTGACTTCTGAAACAGAATTTCCAAATCCTCTCAAAAGAAAGGACCACAATTTGATTCCTTAACGATGCAAGAGAGAGGTCCAACAAAGCTCAAAAGTTGGCTCTAGTGAAAAGGCTAATCAAAAAGAAAATCTTCTCGAAAGACTGACAAAAGAGGGAAAGAGCATACAATGAAATCATATTGGAAAAGAGGACAAACTAAAGAAAAAAAGAAAAGTTAATGAGAGTATTATGAAAACATCAGTGTCAGTAAAGATTAACATGTTATAATTAAATGGGAAAATGCTTTTTAATAGATAATTTAATAAAACTAATTAAAAAGAAGTCATGAGGTGGGGATGCCTGGGTGACTCAGTTGGTTGAGTGTCTGTCTGACTCTCGATTTCAGCTCAGGTCAGGATCTCAGAGTCATGGGATTTAGCCCCATGTCACTTAAGATTCTCTCTCTCTCTCTCTCTCTCTCTCTCTTTCTCTCTCTCTCTCTCTCTCCCCCCCTCTGTCCCTATCCCCTACTCTCATGCATTCTCTTTCTCTAAAATAAAAAAAAATAAGATAAAATTTTTTTAAAATGTCATGGGAATAAAAGGTACAGTATAGGGAATATAGTCAATGGTATTGTAGTATCATTGCATGGTGACAGATGGTAGCTACACTTGTGATGAGCACAGTGTAATATATAAAAATGTAAAATCACTGTTACACACCTGAAATTAGCATAACATCATGTAACTATACTCAAATAAAAAAGTAAAAATTAAAAATATAAAAAAGAAATGTAAAATTTCTATAATCACTGTATAAATGGAGTCTGTGATTTAAAATTTCTTACAAAGAAGAAACCAGGCCCAGATGGTTTTACAGGTAGGTTCAAGCAAAAGTTCAAGTAAGTTATAATTACAACCTTAAGCAAGTTCTTAAACAGAATAGAATAGAGGAAGGGAAGCCAACTTAGTTAATAAGTCCTATATTACCTTGATATCAAAATCAAACCAAGGACCTTGAGATGCAAAAATCTAAAACACAATATTAGCAACAACATATAAAAATATAGGGATATATCCTAGGCATGCATAGTGGCTTCACATTATAAAATTCATAAGTATAATTTATCTCATTAACAGGTTATGAAGGAAAAATCTAAACTCTCATTTGAATAGAATCAGAAAAAAATGCATGGGGGCGCCTGGGTGGCTCAGGTCATGATCTCACGGTTTGTGACTTCAATCCCCGCGTAGGGCTCTGTGCTGACATCTCAGAGCCTGGAGCCTGCTTCAGATTCTGTGCCTCCTTCTCTCTCTGCCCCTCCCCCACTTGTGTTCTGTTTCTCTCTATCTCAAAAAAAATAAATGTAAAATAAATTAAAAAAACACACATGACAAAATTTATGAACTATAAATTTATCATCCCCTAGCAAACTAGGGATAGGAGGAAACTTTCTTAACTTCCTAAATTCTATCAAGACACTCAGCAAATATGATTTCTTCTGTGAAAATGCAGAATTATTTCTTTAGATCAACATCAAGACAAAGACGACTATTATAGGAGGCTCTTTGTAAATATGCACTAGATATCTTTGAGAGGAAAAAGTCAGACTCTTATTATTAATGAATTATATGGATATTTATATAATGCCCCCTAAAATTTATTCATAGACAAATTATATTTATTAGAGTTGTTTAAGAATTTAGCAAGGTTGTAAATATTGGCATAAACAGCAAACTTCAATTCTATTTATCAGTAAAAATAGTTATAAAACATTTAAAACAATATTTAATAACAGAATTATAAGGTATCAAGGGCTGTAGTAAACAAAATATATACAAAAACTTTGAAGATAAAATGTGAAACATACTGAAAGATGTTAAAAGATCTAAATGAGTGATGTAATACACCCTTTAGAAGACAGGTATAGTCCATACCACAAAGATTGATCTATTGAATCCATACATTTACAGCTAAACCACATAGTTTTTTAAAGGAAATTAACAATAATGATGTTGATACAACTGGATATCCAAATAGAACAAAAAATTAAAATGTAATCCATACAGCAAGCATCCATAATAACCCATTTAATACAGACTAAATATTTCAATTTGGAAAAGAAAAAAATTTAATTCCTAGAAATGCAGAACAGTATTTTTATATCTGTATTAGGGAATGATTTATGTTATTAAAAATAAAACAAATATGAACTATAAGTAAAAGCATTAAGTAAATTTAAGATTTATGTTTATCAACAAATACCATAAAGAAATTTAAAAAGCAAGTCACACATTTTTAGAAGACATTTTCAAAATTCTATAACTGAAGAATTTACAGAATATATATATGGGATTGTGGTGGACATGAAGACGGCTGTAATGTTATTTGTAATGCTGAAGCTTATTTGTTGATGCACAGGCTTACCAATGTTCATTTCATTATTAAGAACATGAGATGTATGTGTATCTTTATTACCCCCATTTTCATGTATTTTATATATCAAATATGTCATAGTGATTTGCTCAGTTATCCCACAGGAATCCCTTACATTATTCTTACATTATTCTAGAATTTAACATTTCCAAAAATGTTACGGAATTTTAAAAGGCAAGTACAAAATTGAAGCAAAATACATAATGAACCGGTAATAATTTCTATTTTCTAGAGAAATTAAAATTTAGAGTTTAAGTTCAAGCAAGCTTTATTTCATCAATTTTTTAAATTCTCATTCACTACATTTTTCACACTGATTTTGCACCTTGAGTTCAGATGCTGAGTTTCTATTTACTTTTCAGTATGCCGTGTTCAGCTGATGTCCAATCCTGCTGATGTCTCTAGGCTAATAGATACAACATTTGGCACATGGACATCAATACACACAAAGCACACTGCCAGCACCAGCAGCTTGCACAATCTGTGCTTGGAAATTTACATTGATCATAATTACCGCTCCACCTGTATTAAATAAAGCTCTTCTAACCTTAGGAACAAAAGTGGCTTCCCAAAGTATCAGTAGTAGCGCAGTAAGTACATGTAAAGAAACGGGGAACAACAAAGTACCTTTCAACATATAATTTAGTGTAATCACATCACCTTGTTGCTTTTTTTTAATAGAGCAAATATGTCTATTTGCATATTAGGGATTTTTGTGTGTTTTTATCAAAATGTTATGATCTGTACCTTGGGTGAGTCTGTAAAGAGATTATCTGCAGTATCTCAATGATTTCTAGGATCCATAGTTATTCAAATAGTCCTCATTTATTGAAGGTATCTTCATTTCCAATAGTCAAGGTGCTATGTATAACAGATACGAAACCGCCTGATATGTCTCTGAGTATGCTCCTTAAATAAAGGAAATAAGCAGAAACTACCTGTCTTGCTTTGCTGAGAAAAGAAAAATCAAGGTGTTAGAATTCATGGTGACACAATGCCTTTCTTCTACCTTACCTACATTTTCTGGCTTTGCAGTAGACCAGAGAATAGCCAGATGATACAGGGAATATAAGAATATAAAACTAGAAAACAAGGCAAAAATAAAATAAAATAATGAAATATAGTGAAGTTATTAAATAATAAAAACTTAATTTTAAGATGTGATAACAGAAAATGATAAGCCAGTTTGAGGACTTCGTTCCAATTCCACAATTTTCTATGCTTTCTAGGCTCTGAGCATCCAAACCTCTGTATATACTGCACTTCTAGAGCTCTCCTCTCTGTCCTCCCCCACTCTCTACTTCACATGACCTGTCTAAAATAAACTCATCATTGAAGTCCTATAAATATCTCTGAACTCTGTGATCACTTCACTGACCACAATCCCCATCAACAATTCATAATGGCTTTAGTGCCCTCCCTTTGGGTCCTATAGCACTATATTTACCATCACATACGCCATCATTTATTAAGTAGTTTGATATTACAATGTAATGTCTGTTTTCCCAAGTAGGTGGTAAGCTCCCTTAAAACACCGAACAGCTTGTTCATTACTTTTTCTCTTGTGGTCACAATACCTGATACATAATACAACTCATTAGTTCATTATATTTCTCCAAAGTAATGCATAAAATTGTAGCCTTTTCTATACTACCTGACATGAAGTTTTATTGTTTAAAAGTAAAAGGTAGATTTTGTTGATAGTCTTATCTTTATAATGCTTTGGACAGAGAGGAGACATTCTTCATTATGAGTTACATCTCTAGAAAAAGTATTCAAAGTCAAATAGATTAAGACTTACACACAGTGATATCACTGGGATCTGTATTCATAACAAGTACCCTATTCCCAAACTTTTACAAAAATGAGCAGACACATCAAGTACTTACTTATATGATTAATTAGCAGTCATACAAATTTATCTACTCTCATCAAGGCAGGGGAAGAGATTTAGAGGACAAATTGTCTTTGAAGAAAGTAATTTAAAGGTCCCAGCAGGAACTGCCAGGTCAGGGGGAGAAAAATATAGAAATCATGAGTTTGGGTATTGCTAATCTCATCTATCTTTCTACACTGACTATGGCTGAGATCTCAACCTCTTTTTCTCATAAGAGAAACAATAAGCATAATTCAAATAATATTTAATACTCTACGGACTCATTTTTCACATAACGATCTTCTTTAATATGTATCCCTATTTTCTGGAACAAATCATAATATGAGGTATTTTATCATGGAGGTTGTGGAATTCATAGAATTTCTTGGTGGAATGTCAACGGGTGCCGTGAGGGCAATTTTGTGGAGACTTACAGTCATTTGGTTTTTTAAATAAAATTACCTGTCTCTCATAAATGATTTTTCCTTTGTTATTTCCTCAGAATTAGTTGGGTGACATGTCATGTTCTCACTACCTGTCGTATCACAAAGAACAGGACTGATGCAGTTGGAATGCTGTCTGTTAGGGTGAATCACTGTAAGTTGAGGTCTTTGTGTATTTGGTTTCAAAGTGAAAGATTCATGAACTAAAACATTAAAATGTTCTACAGGAAGGTTCTATACATTTTTATATTCATAAGAAATTTTTACGTAGCCACAATAATAAAAATAAAATATGCCATTGAAATTTGGGCCCTAACATACCATTATTTCTTTCTCAGACAATGAGGTACAAAGCTTATAATTCCATTTACTGCCTTTCATTTTCAAACTCCTACTGCTAAAAAGCAATCAAGCAAACAATGCAGGTAGCACTGGCATTATATACATTATTAGTCTTTTCTTGGCAGAGGCACTTTACTTCCAATCTAACAGGAAATACCGCTGGAGCCACTTAGTTTGGTCAAGAATACAAGTTTTTCTAGTGTATTAAATGTCCTAAAGATTAGATTTTTTCAAAAGCAATTTTTGTTTGTTTGTTCAGATGAAAACACTTGAAATATAGTTACTACCAATGGTAAACCATAAAACTCTTCGGTCAGACAAAAAGGAAATAACTTATTTATCACATTGTTTGACATTGTTATCTTCAGCCTAGGCAATGTCTTTCATTCTGAAAGAACCCCAAATGCTTCATACAATTTCCATAATACACAAACAACATTATGATATATAGATATCCATTGTACAGAAAAGAAAACAGTAACAATTTAGTTTACTGTAATCAGGCTCAGAAGATTTAAATAGAGAAAATAAAACTTGTCTCAAAGGAATTGTAAGAAATTTACTGAGGAAAATAGTAATTAATGATGCTGAACTCAAGCCAATACCTTAAGTTATCCAGATAAAAATGTTCTGAATTCTTCATTGCTTCCCTAGTTATCCTTTCCTTCATTATATACAACAGATATGCACATTCCTAGCTATCTTTTCCAGTGTTAGAGCTAAATTACACATGTAAACTTTGTAGTTGGCCATGAACTTCTCATTTATGCAGAAACAACTTTGCAGTTATTTGTTACACAAACCTATTGAGAGTGTACTAGCCTGCTGGCTTGTGTGAACATTTTGTTGAACAGCTGCTCTGGCTTTAAAATTTGGACTTTCCAAGTGCTGTCTGAAATACCAACAGAAAATGTAGAAGGTACAGTAAAGAATGTTTGCTTATATGCTATCATTTCTAACTTAAAATTCATATTTCTTTCTTTCTAAATTAAGGGAATGGACACTAGAGTAAGAAAACAAAAGTGAAAGATACCTGGAAACTTTTGGCTTCATAACATTTTTTAAAATGTTTATTTATTTATTTTGAGAGAGAGAAAGGGAGAGGGAGAGTGCTAGTGAGTGCAGGGAGGGGCAGAAAGAGAGGAAAAGACAGACTCCCAAGCAGGCTCTGCCCTGTCAGCACAGACCCCTATGTGAGGCTCCAACTGTGAGATCATGACCTAAGCCAAAATCAGGAGTTGGATGTTTAACCGACTGAGACACCTGGATGTCCCATGGCTTGATAACCTTTAAAACTGCATGGGGTACCCAGGTGGCTCAGTGGATTAAGCAACTGACTCTTGGTTTCGGCTCAGGTCATGATGTCACAGTTCGCGAAGTCAAGCCCCGCATCGGGTCATGCATTGACAGGGTGGAGTCTGCTTGGGATTCTCTCTCTCTCCCTCTCTCTCTGTTCCTCCTATATGCTCTCTCTCTCTCTCTCTCTCTCTCTCTCTCTCTCTCAAAAATAAATAATTTTAAAAACTGTACTAAAGTATGCATATGTGTGTATATATATATATGTATATGTATACACCTTCTATATCTGTATAAATGTATAAGTACACAGATATCTCAGTGGTAAAAATTGGGGAAATAGTAACAACTATAAACAAGAAAGAATGTAAATTATTAAAATAAAATAATAAAAGCTACAAATTAGTAAGATACTTCAGGAGAGTACACTGTGAGAATATTCATACAAAAGGATGTTGTTGGAGTTTTCTTTTTTGAATCATGAATAATTGTATAACCTAAAAGTTTCCGAAATAGGGTTTGTTTAAAGTAGTGCTGATTTACAGGAAATAATATGTTGTACATCTAAACAATGGGAAATTACATAACCATTACAAGCAATATTGTAGGTATATTTGGGTAGGAAAAATTTCTACACTGAATTATTCAATGGATGAGTAAGTTACAAAGAAGAATTTTCAATACGATGTGTATAATGGCATGAAAATACTGTGTGTGACACACACACAGAGAATATGTGTGTGAAGACACAGTGTATTTAATTACTGCTTTGTAATAAAATCACTTCCAATTTCAGTGGTTTATTACAATATTTGTTTCTCGTTTATATTATGGGGCAGCTGCTGTGGGCTGGTTGCTGTAGCTCTATTATATTTCTGTGGCTGCGTAACAAATTAACACCACTGTAGTGTCTTAATCAACTCATTTATCATCTCACAGTTCTCTGGAGTCAGAAGTCCAAGGGAACCCAACTGGGTTCTCTGCTTATGGGCTCCCAAGGCCCAAGTCAAGTCTTTGCCAGTTGGAGTTTTCATCTGTAAATTGAAGTAAATAATCTTCCTCCAACTTCATTCATTTTTCATATAATTCAGTGGCTCAAAGTCGTAGATATGAAGCCCTCTTTTTTTTTTTTTTTGCAAGCTGTCAGCCTTTTTCTTTCAAAGTGTCAGGGACCACTCACCAACTAGAGGCTGCTCTTAGGTCCTTGCCCTGCTGCCTCTTTCGCCTCAATGATAGTGAATCTTCCTTATATTGAGTTTCTCTCATGCTTTCAATATCTCAGATTTCTTCTTCTACGGTGTCAGAAAAACTCTGCTGTGAAAGGGCTCACATGATTAGTTAACCCCAACTGGATAACCTCCCTGTTTTAAAGTCAACTGATTAGAAACCTCAATTACATCCTCAAAATCCCTTTTGGCTTGTACCAGAATATAATCATGAGAACAACATCAGGAGGTCATGGGGACCATCTTAGAATTTTCCATAGCACAAGCTCTCTTCCATTTTTTTCTCATTCCAGGATTCAGGGACCTCACTGAAGGAGCAGCCCCAATATGAAACATTCCTTTCTAGTTGAAGAGAGAAAAAGAAGGACAGCAGGCAAAAACACACAATGTTTCAATAGCTTTTGCTCAGACAAGGTGCATATCATGTACCTTCCATGCCATGAGCCAAAGTGAGTCACAGGAACCAAGACAAAGTCAATGAGCAAGGATGTATTCTTTGCCACAGGAGGAACACAGATGACATGGCAACTTGACTTAAATAGGCAGGAGGGTAGGGTAATACTTGGTAACAGTAATTCAATCTAATAGGCACAGGGAGAGAATCCCAGAAATATTCTTACTAAAATGGCACAATGTTTAGTCTTGGATGAGATAAACATGATTTTTTTATTTTTTTATTATTCTTCCTATATTATTTATATTTTTCAGAAATTGGTGACTTTTTATAACTGTGAAAAAGAAAAGCACACTATTTTGAAATAATATAAAGTATAAGTCACAGAGTTAGGAATTTTTCAAATCTGCTTTGCAGATGAGGAAAATGAGCCCAGGGGAAGCTGTGCCCTTTTCGTTAGTTACAAGTAGGCTCTATTTTTATTTATTTTTTAAAAAAATATTAATGGTTATTTAATTTTGAGAGAGAGAGAGAGAGAGACAGAGCACGAGCAGGGGAGGAGGAGAGAGAGAGAGGGAGACACAAAATCTGAAGCAGGCTCCAGGCTCTAAGCTGTCAGCAGAGAGCGCGATGTGGGGCTCGAACTCTAGAGTAGTGAGATCATGACCTGAGCTGAAGCCGGACCCTCACCCAACTGAGCTACCCAGGCACTCCTAATAAGTAGGCTTTATGAACTGTGTTTTGTTTCTAAAATATTTTAAAATATGTTTTTAAATTTAATCTTTGATTAATCTTACATAAGAATTGTTATTATCTATATTTTCTTTATAGGAAGAAATGAGGTTCAGAGATTTTTAATGAAACTTCCATGACCAGAATTAGAAAACAGGTATTTTATACTGGATTATATGCCCTTCTGAAATGCTATCATGTTTCTCACTTACATACAAATTAGTAAGAATATCTTACAGCACCTGGGTCGGTTAAGTGTCAGGCTCTTGATTTCGGCTCAGGTCATGATCTCACGGTTCATAGGATCAACATGCACTGACAGCTCTCTCTCTCTATCCCTCCCCACTCATGCACATGTGCTCTTGCTTGCTCTCTCTCTCTCTTTCAAATAAACTTAAAAATCCCCAATTAATAATAATATCTAATATTTATGGGCACTTACCACATTCTGGGCACTGTACTAAGTATTCACAGTGTTCAATGGAAACTCTTCTTTTTCTTCCTGTATTTGTACATCACTTTTAGAATACACCATATCAGTCCAGTAATAAATAAGGAGAGGGGCACCTGGGTGGCTCAGTCGGTCAAGCATCTGACTTTGGCTTAGGTCATGATCTAGTGGTTCATGAGTTCAAGCCCATTGTTGGACTCTGTGCTCACAGCTCAGAGCCTGGAGCCTGCTTCGGCTTCTGTGTCCCCCTCTCTCTCTCTCTGCCTCTCCCCTGCTCATGCTCATGCTCTGTCTCTCAAAAACAAAGAAACTTAAAAAAATTTTTAAATAAATAAGGAGAAGAAATAACTAAAGTGCTCAACTGTAAACAACATTTTTCTTAGCACTTCAACTACAATTTGAGTAAAAGGAGGCAACAATATCAAAATATAAGCATCAGTGTGTTATGCATTAACAGAGGTGCTATGTCCTCATACTGTACCCTCTACCGTTTTGCAACTCTCTTTAACCTATACTTGGCAATCCATTGAAACATTGGCAAGAAACTCAAATTAGATTATGCTTTGTGGATGCCCACCTTCTCCCTTTGGCGGTGCTAAAGACCTATCTTTCTTATATAGTCCAGTATCAATTCAGTCCCACATTCATGACACTTCTTTCAAAACGTAATTCTTCATAAGTGTGTATTCTCACTAACTTCTTCCTGAAAGTGGAATGATACAGGGCTAAAACTAAGGTAAGAAGTGGGGATTTTTCAAATGTGCTTTACAGATGAGGAAAGTGAGTCCAGGAGAAGCTGTGTCCTTTTCATTTGTTATAAGTATACTGCTATAAGTAGGATTAATAAACTACATTTTGTTTCTAAAATATTTTTAAAATATATTTTTAAATTTAATCTTTGATTAATCTTATACAAGAATTGTTACCACCTATGTTTTATTAATAAGAGAAAATGAAGATCAGAGATTTTTAATGAAACTTCATGACCAGAATTGGAAACCAGGCTTTTTAGACTATGGATTATATGTGTACCCTTTTGAAATGCTAGACTACTACTTACATACAAATTAATAGGAACATCCGATATTTATGGACACTTACTAAATTCCAGACTAGGCTGACGAAAGAGTATATGTGTGTATGCATGTGTGTGTGTGTGTGTGTGTGAGAGAGAGAGAGAGAGAGAGAGAGAGAGAGACAGAGAGAGAGAGAGAGAGAGAGAGAGAGAGAGAGAGAGAGACTATTTATTGATTTATTGTTTGTAGAACAAAGAAAGGATGTTTTCACCTACTTAAATTAAGCTGGCTTGGAGGAAACTAGGTAGCAGCTATTACAGTTAGTAAGAAACCAAAATATCCTTCAGAGAGCCAGATTTTAGATGAAGTGCTTCAGAAAATGGAATGATCAGCTGGTCAGTAGTGACAAAATGCCTCTTTAACATGACACATAGGTCCTGCTAGGATGTTCCACCTGGTCCTAATTTTCTCCTTGTCCCTTGCTTCCACACCAACTAACTTAAACATCTTTATATCCTGGAAAAAAATCAAGGTCCCAGCTTCTATTCAGGGTTCCTTTCTATGGTAGAGATAATACTTCTAATTGTGTTTGTCATCTCTCTTAATACAATTTATTCATTCAAAAAGAAACAAATATTTATGAAGTTAATGCTGAATATATGGTGCTATTATCCTCTTCCTCTGATAACATTTAGCCTCTCCTCAACCACCCTTATGGTCTTTCAAGAATGTAGACATACAGAATGTATTGGGATCTGAGGCCATTTTTCTTGACCTATTTACTCCTAATGGTTGAAGGAAACGTAAAAGATTCAATTTTGGAATGCACAAGTTTCATTTCTAGAAAAGTATTTTGTTTTCAAGTATTTATTTTCACCTATATCAGAATAAAAAACAGAAACCAAAAATATTTAGCATACATGACAAAAAATAACATTATTCTTGCATTTTTCCTTTTTTGTTCTTTGGAGAGCAATTACTATAGGATAGAAAGCCATGAGAGCATCTGGCTCCTTTGGCAGGTCCCAGATACAACTGGCAACCCAGAGACACTGAACGGCTGGCAGATGGTTCAGATGCTATAGATGAGCTTCCTGTCTCAAGTCATCTACAACTGCCCCCGTTCTTTACATCAAATGCATTCAAGTTTCAGTATATATACACTGAATATTTATTGTATATATAAAATGGAGACACATGAACAAGTTTTTCCTTACTTCCTTCTAATAATGTAACTAATTTCAGTTGCCTGTAATCTTCGTTATTTCCATACTTTAAAATATTTTTAAAGTACAGTGTCTTTGTGAGAAGCTAGATTTTATTGTATGGCCATAACAATGACACCTAGAGGAAAGGCTCTAGTCTTTGTCCATAGTCATCACGGTGATTGATGCATTTTGTTTGCCTCAGAGTAAGATTCTGAATGTTTTAAGACAGCACTTTCCAAAAAAAATGCTATGTTTCATATTCCTCTAAAGACCATGGATTTGTTTTTTCTAATAAGTAATTTAGATTCCAAATCCCTGGACCAAGATGATTGTGACCTTCTTGCATGTATGCCATGTGGAAATCACCACAGGAACAGACTGCTGAACCAAAGGCAAACAAACAGAGCTGGATTGTTGCCTCGTCATAAATCTGAACTTGCGGTCAGTGGGCAACTGCCAAGTCATGGTGAGTTCTCAGACAGCATTCGCAGTGAGCAGCTGAGACGAGAAGATGGCATACTCTAAATATTATTCAAAGTTTAAATGCATTAGAATCGGTAATATTTAAAGATACTCTAAAATAAATCACCTTATATAAAAATTATAATTAAAACACCACACTGAAAATTCTTTTAAAAAACCATTTCTGTTTTATTTTGCCACGGAGACTTAAAAATTCTAGTTTATAGTTACTTTTCGCTAAATGTATTGATTTTATACCATTTCTTATCAATTTAATTCAGAAATCATTTATGTGGCATCAGGATTTCTTTTCTATTTACTACCCCAAAAACCATGATTTTGCAGCTGGACTTTAAACATGTATCTTCTCTTTTTCTGGTGTCCGAACTGACCCATTAGAAGTGGCTCTGCCTATATTAAAATCACAGTGTATTTTACTTTTAGCTTGGAACAAAGTCTTGAGTAAAGGTTTTAATCTTACTAAATATACCAATCAGCTATTTCCATGTAAGAGCTTCTACTTGGGGAAATAAAAATACAACTTGTCTACATAAATTCAACATTTGAGTATATATTATCCTAAACTATCCAGTAGATTGTGAATCTACTTCACTGAATGGAGACATCAAAAATTAGGTAGTCATCAGATTAGTTAGCTCAGTGATTCTCAATTTTAGTGGAACATCACATGCATGGTAATTGACTTAATTTTGAAGCATTTCACTCCATTACTGTTATGGTAATTCATGAGATTGTGGATTTTGTTTTGTTTTGTTCATGTCTTATCTCCAGCACAGAGAATAGCAGCTGGCACACAGGTGTTCAGTAAACAAAGTCTTTAAAGTAAAGTCTTATTAGGTAAATGCAAGGTTGGTAATTTGTTTACATATTTTTGTACAAATTTTTAAAATTCAGAGTAAGATTTTTTTAAATTATTATGAAGAGTTATGATGTGTCATACCTAAAATTTTAAGGCAGAACTAGAGATAGCCCAAGAAAAAGTACAAGCCTGGGATAGAAATTGAGAACAAGGAAATAGTGTTGGCAATACTCAGATTCCAGGAAAAGGGCAGAACAGTATCATTTTAGTCTTAGCAATTTAGAGCTATAGCTTCTCCCTTTGAAGACATAACCTGATAACATAGTAAAAAAAAAAAAAATTTCCACTGGACATATTATCCTCCTTCTAATTCAGTGTTGACCAAAGGGAGGTATCATTATGGGTGACATGTGAGATAGTATTATGGATGACATTGCCAGAACAGACTCTTGTGGCTTACTGTTAATTTCAGGTGGGGTCTTCCAGCCTGCACAAAAGAAGAAAAACCTTTATGGAACTGGTTTCATCTCTGGGTTCCACAAATTTATAAAGGTCTCTAAGTGATATAGGAACCAAGAATTTCTTGCATTTACTTTTATGGTTATCCACTATGGACAGTTAATGGGAATAACTGTCTATTTTGCTTCTTAAACCAAGGAAAGACATATTTTAAAGGTTGCGTCAACTTATATCATAATAATAAAAAAAAAAAAAACAGAAACCCAAACTGTTTAACATATATAACAAGAATAACATTATTATTGCATTTTTACTTTTTTGTTCTTTGGAGAGCAATTAAATTCTTCTCAGGAAAATGGAA
Organism: Neofelis nebulosa; assembly: GCF_028018385.1. Classification (NCBI taxonomy): domain Eukaryota; kingdom Metazoa; phylum Chordata; class Mammalia; order Carnivora; family Felidae; genus Neofelis; species Neofelis nebulosa. The sequence continues at coordinate 74,683,054 of NC_080782.1, forward strand.
ACTATGTGAGGTATTTAAACAGGGAGCTTAATTTAGATAATTGGTTGAAGAGTATTGATTATAAGACCAGAAAAAGCAAATAGGAACATTACTATAACATAGCAATCACAAATTCTGGAAGCAGCTAAAACCCATGTGGTTAGATGAACAAGGTTTGGGGATTATCCAAATTTAAGAGACATGGGGGAAGAGCACCTGGGAGCTTACTCAGGTCTGTAAGAAGAGGCCAGTGACCAGTTACGTCCAGCACCCCAGGAACTGAGACAAGAATAATGACAAAGCTAGAGATTTAGGCCTCTAGGAAGAGACTGCCATTAAGCTGGTGCAGGTGGTTGAAGATTAAAACCAACTGCTTTTTCTGAGAATGAAGTCCTGTTGATGAAAGCAAAGCCAAATGGAAACAAGGAAACAGAAAGAAGTAAGTATCTTCATTCCACTTCTGACTGTAAGTCAACCTCCAGTATCCCTCATTGGAAGAATCTAATAGGAAGCCAGCTAATTCAAAGAAAATTAGATTAGAGTTACAGCAACAACACAACATCACAAAACAGACTGTAGATGAATGAATTTGGGGCTTAAAGACACTAGCTTAATAACTGGTACAACGTTGGAAACATCCACCTAGCATTTTCTTCTACTTGTCTTGGGAACAAGCCTAAAAAAAGGAGAACAAAATAACCCCATTTGCAAAGAAATAACAAGTAAACAAATAACCACATAGATGGAAAGTTTCCCCAAATCTGTGATTTCAGTAGAAAAGGAGAGATTTTGATTTTATTTGAAGTTCCCGGAAATATCTGACAAGGTAAGATGAAGGATGACCAAAACATTTATTTGCAACATTGGCAAATTCCCTAGAACTGAAAAAATAGGCATGGAGGAATTGAATGAGGAAATTACTCAGACCACGTTTACATTAATCAAAACAACCAGGTGTCTAGAAGAGTAGTGTGAGTGATGAGGTGAGACTTGAATCATGAATACTGCTGTACATCTGCCTCTATCTATCGAGGGGAGTAGTAAATACTTAACAAAAACAAACAAACAAAAAACACATGCTCTCCCTGGGAATGAGGATATGGTCTTGCCCTTATGGATTGGATACAAATGGATCCCTCTTGGAAAAGGTTCACCTGATTCAGATGAGCAACCAAAAAGGAACCAGCACAGGATATTTACCAAAAATTGGGGGGGGGGAACAGAAGAGAAATGCATGGAACATGAATATTTTCATAAGAAAAAGTGATTTCATTAAACAAACAGAACTTGTGATCACTTATATTAATATGAAGATAAAATAAGATTTGAAGCAATATAATTTATAAAAAGGTCATCAAGCAAAGATATAGGACTCAGAAAGTTCAGGAAAAAAGGAGAGGAAAAAAATAATACTGTTTTATTTTATTTTATTTTATTTTTAATTTTTTTTTTTCAACGTTTTTTATTTTTTATTTTTGGGACAGAGAGAGACAGAGCATGAACAGGGGAGGGGCAGAGAGAGAGGGAGACACAGAATCGGAAACAGGCTCCAGGCTCCGAGCCATCAGCCCAGAGCCTGACGCGGGGCTCGAACTCACGGACCGCGAGATCGTGACCTGGCTGAAGTCGGACGCTTAACCGACTGCGCCACCCAGGCGCCCCATAAAATAATACTGTTTTAGAAATGCAGGTATATTTGAAGTTCCTGGATAAAAACAAATGGCTGAAAATGAAATAGAAATGCATGAGGTCAAAAATATTAGACTGGGGTGCCTCGGTGGCTCAGTTGGTTAAGTGTTGAGCTATGGACTTTGGCTCAGGTCATTATCTCACGGTTCATCAGATGGAGCCCCTCATCAGGGTCTGTGCTGAGTGTGGAGCCTGTTTGGGATTCTCTTTCTCCCTCTCTACTGAATACAGTCAAAATTCCAAAATGCACTTCATTGGTTTGTCAAAAGAAGCTAAACTAATTGAGAAGTTAATGAATGTAATTCCAATATTTTTTGTAATTCCAATGTAATTCCAACTAGAAATATTTCCAAAAGAAAAAGATGATTTAGATTCACAGATTGAAAAGGCCTGAGTAAATTAAGCTCAGATGGTCAGTACTAGCATACATATGCACAAAGTTACTTATTTTCAAAGAATTCTGCTTGTTTGGTTAAAAAGACAAGAAAATCACATTACATAAGAGTAAAAGAACAAGATGGCTTATGTTATTTTAGAGCAACATTCAATGATACAATATAGTGGAGCAATTCCAAGTAAATATCCAAAAAAGAAAGCATATGCCAAGTACTGTATGCCCAGTTTGCTTTAGTTCTAATATAGTATCAACAAGTCTTTGTGAAAATACTAGAATTCAGAAATAGTTGTTACTATGAGCTCATCTCAAAGAATTTAAATCATCATTTTTATAACTTCCAAATAATTTGAGGTAGACATGGTTTGTATTTTATTCAAAAATTAAGGCTTAATGCGGGTTATAATTTCTTATCTAGCTAGGTTAGAAGAGGAAGGGGAAATATAAATTAGTAAACTGTTTACATCTTGCAGATGAGGGTTATAGATAAATGGATACATGAAATAAAGGGATTTTAAATATACTTAATAATAAAATATTTAAATATTAAAGTCATATCATCTTAAATAGCATGGAGGGGCAGATGGAGAGAAAAGGTGAGGGACAGTAACTTTCATTTTTGTCATTAGAAAGGATTCAGGGGCACCTGGGTGGCTCAGCCGGTTAAGTATCAGACTCTTGATTTCAGCTTGGGTCATGATCTCACAGTGAGTGAGTTCCAGCCTCCCATCAGGCTCTGCGCTGACAGCACAGATCTAGCTTGAGATTCTTTCTCTCTTTCCCCCTCTGTTTCCCTCTCTCACTCTCTCTCTCTGCCCCTCGCCTGCTTGTGCTCACTCTCTCTTAAAATAAATAAACATTTAATTAAAAAAAGAGAAAGGATTCAATAAATACTGCAAAAAGCAATATAGGAGTCAGGTGTGTGAAGTTATGGCTGTACTTATAAATACAAGAAATAATTACAAACATTCAACTTAGGAGAATATATATGCATGCATGTACTTATAGGAAAACACACTAGTAAAATTTTCTGGGCCATGAAAATATAAAGACATGTGACAGGCCAAAGAACACAGGTAGATGACCTATTAATAAATGCAAATAGGGGGTGCCTGGGTGGCTCAGTTGGTTGAGCGACCAACTTTGGCTCAGGTCATGCATGACCTCACAGTTGTGAGTTCGAGCCCCGCATCGGGCTCTGTGCTGACAGCTCAGAGCCTGGAGCCTGCTTCTGATTCTGTGTCTCCCTCTCTCTCTGCTGCTCCCCCGCTCATGCTCTGTCTCTGTCTCAGAAATAAATAAATAAACATTAAAAAAAATTAAAAAAATATATGCAAATAGATTTTAAAATCAGTAAAAGAAAAATTCATCTTAGATAATACTATTCCTACCATACTAAACTACAATAATAAACTTCTATGGTCCTAAAAATGTGACACCTACTGTTTTAAGTGCTATACTTCATCTGATCCTCATTTAAAAAAAAAAAAAAAGAATCAGGTGACCAAACAAAAACCAAGCAAAGAAAAACATTTGATGAGGTGTTATGTTACTTCTGTTTTTACAGATGAAGACTGAAGCACAGTGAGGTTACGTGAAAATTGCACAGTCATGTAGCAAATGAGTGGCAGAGAAGAGGCAAATAGGCAGCACTGAGGCAGCATATAAAAGTCTTTCTTTCTATAAATTCCAAAGTCTTTTGTTTTTATTTTTAATATTAGAATGCATTAATTCAACTTTTGTCAGTGTTCAGTTTTGTAATTTTACATTAAACACGGATATTTGCATGTACATGAACTTAATATATTACTTTCTGTGTCCACCTTATGGATACCATGGTTTTAATGCAATTACACTGAATTTTTAAGATTTCTAATATATTTTGGATATACAAAGTTGTTTTAACAAAGTAATCTTCTAATACTAGAGATTATGGAAATAAAATTGTGCAAGCTTGAGTTTGATCTAAATCAAAACATATTTTGGAAATATGTGATAATAATAGATTTATAATAGAGTACATTTTCTTAACCAATAAGCTACATTATCTTTCATAACATAAAATCCCAATCTGGCCTTTGTGCATGTCACACCTATAAGCAATTCATTTTTTTTTAATAAATAAAAAAAACATACTATGTTTTATGGGATACATGCAGGGAAAATAATTCTAGAAGTCATGATCTTACTCAATTGAAGACAAGACTGAGTTTAGAAAAGAAATTACATGAGATAAAAAATTATACATTAATGTGCTTATTTAAATGCTGATTTTCATTAATTGTGTTCACCAGTTTTAAATGTAGCGGCTATTAAGTTGTATAAACTTATGATGAAATCATTACATTGAAGACAAAGGGAAGTGCTGGCCACATCAGGGTGGGTGCAGATGTACTGCAGGTATCTCTGTGACCCAGAGATGCTCCCCTTTCATGTTGTGAAGCATCCTGGTCCCGCTAGGCTTCTGAGGCCCGGCCAGGGCCCGGCATTGCCCCTCCTTTCCCCAGGAACGTAAGAGCCTGGGCTTAGGAAAAAATTCTCTATTTGTGAACTTACTTCCTGACTAATATTATTTGTAACCCCCAAATCAATATATGCTGTGCAGTCTCAGACATGCACATCAGAGCAGTAACATTTTGAGTCCCCTGACACTTTCCCAGCTGACATCCAATTAGGCAACACTCTGCCTTCTTTCAACTCATAGTGTAAACAAATGTCCTTTTTTGAAGTCTATTTAGTGCCATGCTTTTCACATTTTTTAGTTGGTGATTTTGCTGTTTAGAATGTTCCCAAGCATCGTGTTCAAATACTATCTAGGGCTTATAAACTGAAGAAGGCTACCATGTGCCTTATGGAGAAAATGAGTGTATTAGATAAACATTATTCAGGTATGAGTTTTAGTGCTGTTGGCAGTGAGTTCAATGTTGATGAGTCAACAGTATATTAAATAAGATGTTCTAAAACAGAAACAAATGTATAACAATAGTATATATTGATCAACTGAAAAAATGTTGTGACCAGAGGTTTACAAGAACGTGACCCTATATCTCCCTTAAGAGTAACTGCTAAGTATTCATCAGCACGGTGGACTTTATAGAACAAAACTACCACAGATAACAAGAATCAATTGTATATCAATGGGGCAGAATAGAGACCAGAAATAGTCATTATTTTCACAGTCAATTGATTTTTTTAAATTTTTTTAGTTAATTTATTTATTTTGGGAGAGAGAGAGAGAAGGAGAACATGAGCAGGGGAGGGGCAGATAGAGAGAGACAGAGAGAATCTCTCTGCTATTCATGCAGAGCCTAAAAAGGGCTCAATTTCATGAACCTTCTGTCCAATATTCACATCATGTTATATAAAAAGGAAAGTCACTGAACTTACCATTGCTGCTCCCCCTCGGTTATACATTACATTATCAATGTTCTTTATTACATTTCTGACCTAATTCATCTACCCAGGCAAAAAAAAAAAAAAAAAAAAAAAGAAAGAAAGAAAGAAAAAAAATATATACCATCTATTAGATAAAACATAAATATCAGGAACAAATATTGGCCTTTTCCTCTTCATTTATGAGGAAAATTCATCCTCCGACCTTAAATATACACTGATCACTCTCAGATTTGTATCTCTAGTCTGACACTTTCTATGAGCTATTGACTCATATTGAACTGACTTTTTGACACCTAGAATAGCAGGTGTCTCAAATTTTGCATATGAAAACAAAATCTTACTTTCTGAGCACTCCTGCAAAACCTACTTCTCACACAGGATTCCCCATTCTAATAAAGCACACCATTTACCCAGTCTTCAGTGGCAAAATATAGGAGTCATGGTGAATCCCTTGCTTTGCCTATACCTCACATGAAATCCATCTTCAAGGCCTACTGGCTCAAGTTTCAAAATCAGAATCAAACAACTTATCACTAAATCTACCACTATTTCCTTAGACCAAGCTAGCTACCATCTTCTTTAGCAGAGACCATAGCAGTACTCTGGCTCCCATACCCCCACACTTGCCAACACCCACCAAACCCAAAGACATTTCATTCTTTGGCAGAAGGTGATGTAACCTTTGTAAAATATAAATCATATTTTATCCTTTCTGTGCTCAATACCTTCAGGTGATCAACAAGACCTTACATAATCTACTCTCTGCTTAGCGTTCTGATTTACTTTTTTCCAACTCCTGACCCAGCTCATTCCTCAAAGACACACAGGTTTTATAACTGCAACTTAACTATGCCATTGTAAATTCCATCTGGACATTTTTGCATAGCTCTTTTTCACTTTATTACAGTTTTTGTTGAAATGTCATCTCCTCAGAAAAAATACCCTCTGTGTACTCTATCTGAAACAACTCCTCTCAAGCTTAATTTTTTAAACACTCTTATCAAAAATAAAATTATATGATTTGCTTTATTTGCTTTATGGTGTATTTCATGCTCTCAATCTAGATTGTAGATCCAAGGCCAATCCCTTCACCCCCTAAGCTTTCCTGGATATCTAGTGTTAGAGCAGAGCCTTGTTTAGGAGAAGGTCAGTAACTGAACTTTCTTATTACTTTGGTCCAATCTGACCCCAGTAATGTATATTTCTTCAGATATTTTTTGACTATATTATATTTCTTGTCTATATAGAAAATCACTGGGATAACTTTTACACAATTACCTATTATAGAAGTTAATAAAAAAAATTATCAAAAGACAAACCCTGTAAGAAACTCAATTATTTAAAAATACTTCTACAAGATTTCAAACCATATTATATTAATGCCAATATAAACAATGGAGTACTGTTTCCTACACATATTAAAAAATAAAAATTCACTAGAAAACATGTTAAAATTGAATCTAAAATGAAGGTTAAATAGATACTAAAAGCAAGGGTTTTGGAAACCCTAGCTCTAACATTTGTCTTCTTCAGAGTCTAGAGAACATTTTCCCTCAAATAAATGTTAATAATAGTTTGCTTTAAATATATTTCCATATGCTTTTTTCATAAATAGTCTTCATGGGGCACCTGTGTGGCTCAGGTGGTTAAGTGTCCCATTCTTGATTTCAGCTCAGGTCATGATCTCATGGTTCATGTGTTCAAGCCCCACATCAGGCTCTGTGCTGACAGCATGGAGCCTGCTTGGGATTCTCTCTCTCCCTTTCTCTCTGCCCCTCCCTTGCTCACCCTATCTCTTTCTCAAAAATAAAAAGAACGAAACATTAAAAAAATATTCTTCATATATGAGAACTAGCATGCATTTATTTATTTATCTTTATACAAGGAGGGTATGTACAAATAACACATACTCTTTTCACTATTTCTTTTTAAATATCCACATTTTTCAGATTCTTCACATCCTGAGTATTGATCCACCTTACTCTTCGAAGGAAATAAATTTATGTACTATCTTGGCTAATTTTATTAGGATATTACAGATTATGTTTAGAAAGTGTTTGCCTATTCCTAACAATAAAGGTATATATGCCTATGTTTTCTTCTAACACTTTTGCAATTTCATTTTTAACTTCTGAATTATTATCCACCTTGAATTTTACATTGTGTAAGTAATGAAGTGGGCATCTGTCTATATTTTTTGTTTGTATGTCTATCATGAGCCAGAAGGCTGAACCTCATGTATTAAAACAACTCATTCCCTTCTCCTCCCCAATTTGAAGTGGGACCAGACATTCACCTACCAAGTCCATCTAGGTATTGGGATTTATCTCATGACTCTGTGTTCTATTCCAATGATCTTGCTGTAAAATCACAGGGTGATAGAAAATGCTTTAAGGTTTAACTGCATTTCTGACACAAGGAAATCCAAATCTCTATTAACTTTTCTTCTACAAAATTGTTCTTAGATTGTTTTTACATGTTTATTTTTTGATATATTCCTTAGAATACACTTTGTCTAGTTTAAAAATGTAGTTTCAAGTTAATTTAGGGAGAGACTATAGCTTCATAAAACCATCACTGTTGTCAAGTTTTAATTCATTATAATCAACAAAGCTAAACACTGCTCTATAAATACACTCAAAACTATATGTTTAGTAGTTGCAACAGAAAGACCCTGAACTGCAGTAAGCATTTAACTATGTGAATAAAAATCTCTGGTAAATAAATATACCTGAATACCTGAATGCTTACATAAGCATACCATGGATGTCATCCAAAAGTTTTTTTTTACACATTCTCTAAGATGTTTCTTCTCAAACTGATTAGTATCAACTTCTAGATTTTTGAAATATCAGTGTTAAGTCAATACTTGATTTAAGATGTACAACATCAAGCACTAATGGACTATTTTCCTTAGTACTGTCATCTTTAGTTTTGTAAGTATTCATATTTCATGAATCATTTTCATATTCAGTATTGCATTCAATTTTAAAAGTATTCTTCTGATATTCTTACAGCAGGAATCACTATTTCTATCTTTAGGCAAAATACTGAGGTTCATAGATTTCAAATGTCTTGCTCAAAGGCAAAAGCTAATAGTAGCTAAACTGGAATATTACTCCAGCCTTTAGATTCCTGGTTCAATATATTTATGAACTAAATACAATATTCAGTATTATATCACATATTTTAAAGTCTGCACCTCAAAACAATTTTCATTATACTCAATTGCTCTCGGGGTGTGTGTGTGTGTGTGTGTGTGTGTGTGTGTGTGTGTGTGTTTTGGCTTGGTTTGGGAGATATTTGCTTGTTGGTAAGAAAACAAGAAAAATCTGTATTAGTGAGGAAATATGACCTTGAAAAAGTCAAGAAACCAAAATACTATTTATGGTGATATATCCTCAAATTTCATTGGTTCTCTTTAATCCATCAATAAGGTCTACTTTTCTTTTTAGTCTAGGGGAGGGGTCTAAGAAGTTTTTTTCCACTTAAGCTTAAAAGTTATAAGCACTATAAGAATAAAAGACTTCCCCATCCCAGAGGAAACAGAATAAGATAAATAAAGTGTGTTTGCCCAATAACAGAAATTGGAAGAGGGAGGGGGGCTGAGCGAGCTGTGTTTTTAACCTGTGAATTTCACTACAATATCCATGTGTCCTGTGATTCCTCTTTTAAGAATTCTCCATCCCTTGAAAATGTTTGCTGAACAGTTTACCCAAACTTAAGAACTTTCATTTGCCTTGTGGAGGGAGAATTCTGGGAATTTTCTGGTAACCATCCTTTGGGAGGAATAAAGACAGTAAAAGTAATGATCCTTGAAATCTACTACAACAAATCACAGAAAATTGTCTCAGTGAGTTTATGAAGAAATGGAATGTTATTTAGGGCAGCTCTAGAGAAAGGATAACTTGCCACCTCAAAAGCAAGGACCCATTTCTCCCTTCCTAATCAAATTTCTTTTTGATTTGGACTTTCTTGGTCATATAGTCTTAGTTATTCCTATTCTCTGCCAATAGTGCATGAATTTAGTGTGGCCTTGGCATCTTTTTCTTTATGGATTCTACCATAAACAACATTATTTAAGGAAGAAGGAGAGGAAAGAGTGAGAGTATTGGAGCAAAAACTGTCCCAGATAAGGTTAAGCAGGCAGTGAGGACTTTCTTCAAGATTACTGCAATTGGGAAAGAGACTAGACCTCAGACTGAGCTCAACTCGACCAAGAGAGAGAGAGAAAAAAAAAGGATTAGGGAATTTGTAAGAACTGGGATGGTAGTAATCATAGGCTACCCTGTTGGCCAAATGGCCTTACTCATAGGATAAGTACACTTTCTTCCATTTACATAGTGGAAGGTAATTTTATAAATTGCAGCAGGGTCAAGACAGAGTGAAGCTCCTATCTCCCCACAGAAGGTGAGAGACTGGGGCCCATCTTTGATAATTAGATTTCAAAGGGATGGTTCCTGATACTTCAGAAAGACATTCCTGGATTACACCTTACAAGGACCTTTTGAAAGATTTACAACTCAAAGAGGAAGAGAAAAAAAATTACAATTAACCAGTTTTCTAAAGCAAATGTTCTAAGAAAAGGGAGGTCTGGGGTCTAAAGTCTAGAGTCTAAAGAAGCCTCTAAAATTTAATCAGTCAAAAGGCATAATCTCTAATGGAGGTAACTCTTTCTACTTGTGTTAGTTTTTTGATAATTTTTTAAAACTTTGGTTTGGAGCAAAAGTATAATTTCCCTACCTTGATTCATGAAACTTATTTTATGTACTATTCTTTCCTTCATTTTTTTTGTACTATTATCTTCTTAATCTAACACATATGTAAGAATTATATTTATTTTCCTCTGAATATAAGATTATAAACATGGAATCTCATGGTGGAAAAGGTAAAGAAGTTTTCAGTTAGGAGATAGCATAGAGCAATATGAGAGGCTTGTGCATTTTGAACACTGGAAATGCAAATGCTGAAACCTGTTGCTTCATTATTTCTAGTTCGTATCTGCCTATATCTCTTGGCATCTGTGCCACTCCTGAGATTGCATTGGTTAGTAACTGACTAATTGTACCTGTCATTATTAAGTAGAGATTTTATATTAACCCCTGTATAGAATGCTGGACTTTTCTGTGTCTAGGTTAACTAAAAATGATAGCTTTGGAATCAAGTCAGAAAGCCTAGTCCAATCTACACTAAGCATTATTGCTGTTACTGTAAGAACTTACTTATTTGGAAGGGATTATGGTTTAGGCAGCCTTTCAGAATAGTAGTTAATTATCTCAAATGCAGTTTAAAGAGAAGGATATTCAACACCTACTGAGAAGAATGAAATTTCTTGAAATAAAGCACTAATCCTGGCAGCTAAAAATACAAGAGTGCAGAAGGGAAAGTAGTTGTGGAGTCTCCAAGAAAAAGCAGAAAGTAAGACATGGGGATAGAGAGGGATATATATTCAACTTGTGACCACTGGTGTTAAGTGGCCTAGAAGATTTACACTCTTCCAGAATATATTTCTAATACTATCACTCTTATATGTTAGTAAAACAACCAGCCTGAAAAAAAAAAAAAACTATCATGCCATCACTAAGATATATTGATTATTTGGCTTATTGGCCTGACTCCTAAAGTATCAAACATATAAGAGAATTTATATTATATGAACATCTATACACGTCCAGCTTAGCTGGAATATAAATATATGTCCCAAGTATGAGCATTGTATGCCTATAATTCAGGAGTTATATCAGGGCTATGTATAGAAATGACCTGGATAATATTACCACTTACATACAGCTGAGTGCCATTCCTAGTCTATATAAGAATTTTCCAGTGGAGTCCATATTTTCAAAAAGCTCCTTAGGCTATGATAATTCATCCTTCTTATTAAGAATGACTAGTTTAAGGGGCGCCTGGGTGGCTTGGTCGGTTAAGCGTCCGACTTCGGCTCAGGTCATGATCTCGCGGTCTGTGAGTTCTAGCCCCGCGTTGGGCTCTGTGCTGACCGCTCAGAGCCTGGAGCCTGTTTCGGATTCTGTTTCTCCCTCTCTCTCTGCCCCTCCCCTGCTCATGCTCTGTCTCTTTCTGTCTCAAAAATGAATAAATGTTAAAAAAAAAAAATTTAAAGAATGACTAGTTTAAGTTGGTATTGTACATAAATGCTGAAGTATGAATTTGCCAAAGAGACATTATTCAGAGTACTATGGCAAGAAACGATATGAAAGTCTTTTCCTCCCTATATATTCCTCATTATTTATGCACTGTATATTGACACAAGATATATTTATCCAAAATGTCATCAAGTTATCATAAGAACATATCAACATTCAAAAAATCTCCCCCAAGAGGTTGCTGGGAAGATGGCAGAGTAGGAGGATTCTAAGCTCATCTCTTCCCACAGACACATCTAGACAACAGCCACATCAGTGCACCCAGAAAATGACCCAAAGAATGTCAGAACAGATTTTCCATACTTGATCAAAGAGAGGAGGCCACATCAAAAAAGGGTAGGAGGGGCAGAGAAAGCAGTCAGAAATCAAACTCCTATTGAGACTAACCACAGGGGAGGGACACCACAAGCACAGAGAAGGGAGAGAAGCAGACCCCACACCAGGCACACCAGACACCCCAGGGACCCCAGGCATAGGAAACCTACACCAGGAAGGCAAATCCCTATAACATATGGCTTTGAAAACCAGTGGGCTTAACTTTGTGAGTTCTTCAAGGGTTTTGCTTACCCTTGTGTGCTTTAAAAATCAGTAGGGTCAGTTCTAGGAGAGCCAGAGGTTGACAGGAAACTGAGTGCCCCCTGTTTGTTATGTGAGACCACATAAAAAACAACCCCACAGAGATATAGTATAGAAGCAGCAGTATGAAAGTCACCTGGGGTAAACATGAAGATTCATGCTGGAAGGGTAGGGATCTTTAAAAGACATCTCCAAGAACAACCAAGATATCTGGTTTCTCTGGAGGCCCCACCCACCAATGAAAGCTTCTCAGGGACAATGCAGAGAGCAGCTGGCACATCAGTGGAACTGCAGCCCCAGAAAATGGGCTGAGGGCAAGCATCTGGTCTGGCTGCTGAGACCACCTAATTAGAAGAACAGAGCTGTCCCAAACTGGCCCCTTGCCAATACAGGGACCAAACCCTTGTCATAACAGGCAAAGTGTGTCATGGCAGATGACTAAACTGAAGATAAATTAGACTAAGTTAAAACAGTAGGTGTATGCAACCAAATAGGAGATAGCCCTGTAGTGCCAGGTTCTGGTGTAAAGGAGACAGTGTGCTACAAGACACTACAGGATCTCTTTTTTTCATAAGGCCACTACCTTCAAATTAGGAGATGTAAATTACTTTTTTAATACATAGAAAACAAACACAGAGTTAGACAAAATAAGAAGCTAGCCGAAAATGTCCCAAATGAATGATCAGAACAAAAACACAGCAAAAGAGCTAAATGAAATGGAGATAAACAGTATGCCTGATAGAGGATTCAAAGTAATCATCATAAAAATACTTAATGAACTTGATAAAAGAAAGGAGGATTCCAGTTAGACGTTCAACAAAGAGATAGAGAACATAAAAAAGAACAAATCAGGGGCATCTGGGAGTAAGTCAGTTGGGCGTCCAACTTCAGCTTGAGTCATGATCTCATGACCTGAGCTCATAGGTTTGAGCCCTGCATCAGGCTCTGTGCTGACAGCTCAGAGTCTGGATCCTGCTTATGATTCTATGTCTTCCTCTCTCTCTGCCCCTCTCCTGCTTGTGCTCTGTCTCAAAAATAAATAAATACTAAAAAAAAGAACAAGTCAGATATGAAGAACTCAATAACTGAAATTAAAAATATACTAGAGGGAATCAATGGTAGATTTGAGGAAGTAGAAAGATTAGCAAACTGGAAGACAGAATGACAAACCTGACCAGCAAAAAGAAAAAAGAATAACAAAAAATGAGAATAGGTTAAGGGAGCTCAGCAACACCATCAAGTGTAATAACATTCATATTATAGGGATTCCAAAAAATGAAGAAAGAGAAAAGAAGGCAGAAATCTTATTTGAAGAATAGCTAAAAACTTCCCTAATCTAGGGGAAAAAACAGACATCCAGATCCAGGAGACATTAAGAGCCACCCCCCACCGCCCCTTGCCGCCCAAATAAACCCAAAGAGGTCCACACCAAGATACATAATGATTAAAATGACAAAAAAATAGAGATAAAGAGAGAATTTTAAAAAGCAACAAGAAAAAAGAAGACAGTTACATACAAGGGAAACTCCATAAGGCTACAGCTAATTTTTCAGCAGAAACTTTTCAGGCCAGAATGTAGAGACATGATATATTCAAAGCGCTGAAAGGGAAAAAGCTACAGTTAGAAATACTCTACCCAACAAGACTATTATTCACCTTAGAAGAAGAGATAGTTTTCCAGACAAACACAAGTTGTAGGAGTTCATCACCACAAAACCAGACTTACAAGAAATGTTAAAGGGAATACTTTGAGGGGAAAGGAAAGACCATAGTCAGGAGAAAGAAAATTATGAAAGGAAAATATTTATAGGTAAATATAAAGATAATAAAAACACTAGATTAATCATTTATAAAACCAGTATAGAGGTTAAGGCACAAAAGCAGTAAAATCAACTATATGTATAAAAGTCAAGTCATTCACAAAAGGATGTAAAGTATAGTATCATATACATAAAGAAGGGAGGGGTGATAAATTAGTGCTTTTAGAATGGATACAAACTTAAGTGACCATCAACTTAATACAGACTGCTATTTGAATAAGATGTTATATATGAGCCTAATGGTAACCACAAAAAATCTCTTCCACACCAACTTGGAATCATAAATTAAATTGAAACTGTTGTATTTTCTTTAAAGAAATAAATGTAGAAATTGCTAATCAAGATCTGAATGAATAAGGTCATTATAAATCAATCACAGCTCTTCACAAGAATTTTGTAATGCACTCCATAATGGATTACCTAGGAAAACATATTTAACAATAATTATACAAAACCATCCATTTACTTAAATGTGGAAGAATTTTAAACTGGATTTCATTTTTTTAAGTCCAGAGATAGCTATATATTCATTTAAATTAGGTACCTAAAGATTTATGTCCCTATGTTAAACAAAGTCCAAAGTAACAAACCAAAAAAATTAGTAACATAAAAAATTCATGCATTCACTTATCAATGAATTTATTAAGCACTTAGTAAAACTTTACTTTTAAGAGTTTATACTTTGCTAAAGGAAACAGTCATATTGTCAAATTATAACATCATACGATTTATACTGTAAAGTAGATGAGGTCTGTAAGTATAAAAACAATAGATATTTATCATAGGAGTTTTGTGATTAAAAAAAGTTTTTACATATACTTTTGGCTGAAAAAATAATATAAGACTCCTGCCAAAGAATGAAATGTATTTTATTTCTTATTAGAAAAAAAGAAAAATTATATATAATTTAAAAAATACAGACTGCATATTAACTTATATTAAGTTATATTAATTATAATTTGTATTTAAATAATTGATACATTTAGTTGAAAAAAATTGATACAGCTAAAATTTATTTAATAGCATTTATTTTGAAAATATGGTACCATTAAATCACTTATAGTAATTCTAACAAGGATAATACATTCCTAGTACAAAATTACTAATATTTTTTTTAATGTTGATTTATTTATTTCGAGAGAGACAGTGCAAGTGGGGGAGGAGAAGAGAGGGAAGAGAGAGAATCCAAGCAGGGTCTGCACCATCAGCATACAGTCCAATGTGGAACTCAAACCCACAAGCTGCAAGATTGTGACCTGAGCCAAACTTAAGAGTCAGACGCTTAAGTGACTGAGCCACACAGACACCCCAGTGCAAAATTACTATTCTAAGAATTTAAGTTTCAAAATGCAATACAGGTTGCCACATAACTATTTAGGCTGGTTTTGCAGCAGCAGGTGGAGATTTTAAAAGGAATGATGCTCAGTTGACTCTGATTCAAAGAATTATCAGAATTTCATATCCTAAAACACAATAGTTCTGAAATGTTTTTAGTCGTAGAATATGTTTTGAATAATCTCCAGTCATCTATTTTCCTGAATACTTATCAATTTGTTTTTCATTCTGTGAACATTAGTGACTCTCAAATGAACATACGTGGGATATTCAATGTCATTCATTTCAACTCTCCTTGTTTCTTTTCCTGGGGCTAAATCTGCATAAAGAGCTCAAAGGATTGTCCATTAGAAATATGTTTTATGGAAAAAAGTATGTTTTACATTCAAAAAATGAAAATACCCACAAAAAAAATTTTAAATGTATATAATGGATTTTTTAGTGTTGGTACTCAAAAACAGGTCATATAATACTGATGATATTGCAATTTGAAGGATGTCTCAAATTACTTACATAAATTTCTATTTAAATAGAAGTATCAGGCCACAGTCCTCAAAATCAATTACGACATAAAAAGTACCCTTGAAATATGTAAATAAAGAGGTTCCATTTTCTAAAAGGACAAGGAAGGTAAAATTCAAAGAAAAAGCATCTACCTATTTCAGACACATGTGCTAGCTAGAGTAGTCTCAAGAAAAGAGACAATAATGAGATGGAAATGAAGGTTCTACAGGCAGCAAAATTAACACAGCTTGGAAATTAAAGATAACATAGTTGAAAATTTCAGACTTGGCATTGTCAATATTGAGCTTAATAGTGAGCATTATAAACACACTCATACATGTTAAGTGCTTTTAAAAATTAAAGTTTATTCAAAGTCTTTCAAGGTTAAACAAAAATATTTCATTATCAGTGAAAAGATCCCTAAGATAAATGCCAATGGCTCAAATCCAATCAAGATGAAAAAGAGAAATTAAATAGTTATAGAGAAATCAGAGTCTGAAGAAAAACTCCGAAAACTTAGCTGATGCTCTTAGTCAGTAGCATTTATTTAGGCCTCTGACACCACAGGTCTGGATTCTTTCATTAGTTTTCTAAAAGAGCTCTCAGGCTCTTTTCTCTTGACTCTTTTCTGTGACTCTTTTTTCTTTCTCTGACTCTAATTTATCTTCCACACTATCTCTGGATTAATCTCCCTTAGGTCCTTTCATTATGTTAGTGTTCAAAAGCTCTACAACAACTCCCAATTCCTTCCTAAACAGATTTAGCGGCTCCTGGTTTTTTTTTTTTCCTCCAGATTCCCTGCAATTTTTCTGCCTCCCACTTAGACAAGCCTATTTTCCACTAACCCCAACCACAGAACTTTCTCTAGAGTTGGTATCATTATTTATTTGCACCATGCATTGAACTATCATCCAAGCATTGCTCAACTTGCTTCCTTCCTGAAATACCATCCTCTTTCTTCACCAGCTGAAACCCTTTCTACCCCCTCCTTAAACTTCAGCTTAGGTCCTGATTTATCGACACTTTGCATGTTTATTATTTACTTTGCCCTCTACTGATTAATCCCAACTCTAAATTCTTATAGAGGTATTGTTTGTTGTATGAAAATTACAATGTGGGTGTCTATTATTTTGTGTATTTCATTAACTTTCAGAGGCATGCAATCTTAAGACATCCATAAGATAGTAAGCTATTTGGAGGCTTGGATCACATCTTAAATTTTTATATTACAGGATGGATGCTGAATGGATAGAAAGGAATTCTGCCTCATTTCATTAAAAAAAAAAAGAGTCGGGGCGCCTGAGTGGCTCAGTTGGTTAAGTGTCCGACTTCGCTCAGGTCATGATCTCACAGTTCCTGAGTTCGTGCCCCGCATTGGGCTCTGTGCTGACAGCTTGGAGCCTGGAGCCTACTTTGGATTCTGTGTCTCCCTCTCTCTCTGCCCCTCCCCCTCTCACACTCTGTCTCTCTCTTTCAAACATAAATAAACATTAAAAAAAATAAAAAAAGATTCAAGGAGTCATATTAAAATACGTATTGTAGGCCTTAAACTTATGAGTAAAGAAACTTATGATTCGGGGTGATGCCCAAATCCTCACTGCTAATGTAAGATGAATTTTTGAGCTGGTAGAGGTTTTCCCTAAAGTGACCCACCTACATTGCGATGCCTGGGAATCGCAATCTGCCCATCCCCCTTTAACACTGAAAGAGCAGACTGGCGTGGAGGTAATAAACAAGGTTGAGCAGGTGCTTGTTTCCTATAAGTAGTAAATTGGATTAGCCCCAAGGGTTAAAAAAATACATGTTATATAAAAATGGATGCAGGGAAGAGGGAGATACAGTCTTCCGGTTCTAGAATTAGTATGTCAGGGGAATAAAAGGCACCGCATAAGGAATACAGTCAATGACATTGTAATAGTAATATAATGGGACAGATGGTAGGTATACTTGGGATGAACATAAGATATAAACTTGTCAAATCACTAAGTTGTACACCTGAAACTAATGTAACATTGTGTCAACTATACTCAAATTTTTAAAAATTTGGGTGGCTGGGTGGTTCAGTCGGTTAAACATGGAGCTTTTGATTTTGACTCAGGTCATGATCTCACAGTTTCGTGAGTTTGAGGCCCACATCATGCTCTGCACACTGACTGGGGGAGCCTGCTTGGGATTCTCTCTTTCTCTCTGCCTCTTTCTCTGTGCCTCTCTCTCTCTCTCTCCAAATAAACTTTAAAAAAATAAAAAAATAAAAACCCTATGTATAAGTACAATGAAAAACAAAATAAAAATAAGTGAAGGGATTGAGCATAAAGGCAGCATATTAATTTCCTAGGGCTACGATAACAAAGTACCACAAAGTGGGTAGCTTAAAACAACAGAAATTTATGCTTCCATAGTTTTGAAGTCAAGATATCAACAGAAGCATGCTCCCTCTAAGTATAAAATCCCTCTGTGCTTCTTCCTAGTTCCTGGTGGAAGCTATCAATTTTTGGCATTCCTCAGCTTATAGCTGCATCATGCCAATCTCTGCCTCCGTTGTACATGGCACACTCCCTATGTATCTGCATCTACGCTTTGTCTTCCCTCTTTTCAAAAAAGCACTAGTCATATTGGATTATGGGCCCACTCTACTTTAGTACGACTTCATCTTAACGAATTACACATGCAACAACCCTTTATCCAGATAAGGGCACATTCTGAGGTACTGCTGTTTAGAGCTTGAACATATGTTTTTGGAGGACACAAACTGACCCATATGAGACAGTTAAAACTACGATTCAAATTAACTCTGAATTTAATGCATAGAATATATGCTGAGAGTTCAGCCTGCTTGCAAGAAATAGGCAACATATTTACCTCTAAAAATAATGAGAAAACATGATCAATCACTTCATCCAGAATTTGTAAGAGTTAAGCCAACAAATTATAAAGGAAAACACTGAAATTGTGCATTGATCCTGAAGGAAATTTATCCGAAGAGAGTTGATGAAATAGAATAGTGGGTGATTTAGAAAACAATATTACCGGGGCGCCTGGGTGGCGCAGTCGGTTAAGCGTCCGACTTCAGCCAGGTCACGATCTCGCGGTCCGTGAGTTCGAGCCCCGCGTCGGGCTCTAGGCTGATGGCTCGGAGCCTGGAGCCTGTTTCCGATTCTGTGTCTCCCTCTCTCTCTCTGCCCCTCCCCCGTTCATGCTATGTCTCTCTCTGTCCCAAAAATAAATAAAAAACGTTGAAAAAAAAAAAAAAATTTAAAAAAAAAAAAAAAAAAAAAAAAAAAAGAAAACAATATTACCAATAAAACTATACATGATATACATGACTTTTTTATAAGAGCTTAAGTAGATTTGCTTTTTCAAATTTATACAGTTCAGTAAAATTAATCATGGGAAGAATGGGAGTAATACTTTTGGGTAATATGACAGCATCAATGTATGTAGTTTCTGATGCTATACTTTAATCAAGGAATATTCCTTGATTCTAGAATATTTATTATAAATTAGAATATCAAATTTCATGTATATCAGGTCAAAAATATTTTTGTAAATTTTAAAACTTTCCTTAATTTTAACCTTGAAGTTTTTGAGTATTTGAGTATTTGATCTGAGATACTTCTTTTGTTATGTTATTCTTAGAAGATATCACATATTGTGTGTGAATTCTAGGAATTTCCTCTGTAATCTAAATTTGCATATCCAACTTCTTACTTGAAAATACCACTGAGATATGTCACCAAAGCCTAATGTTGACTATGTCCCTAAGGATATATGCCAATATTCTTATTTCCCACAGTACAGATAAGTTATTTTTTGTTCTCCCATACATTTCCTGAACTTTCCTTGACCTGCTCCATAAGGGATGAGGGACAGGAGGGTAGCTATCCAGAAAACTATATTTGCCAATCTCCTGTATTAATGAGACTTAGTTTAGGTATATTTCTATTTTTTTCCTGACTTCTACTTTTTATTAACATCTTAGCTATGAGTTATATACTTTTCCTATTAAATGTCCTACAGTGTTTTCTCTTTGTAGCTGTTTTGAATATTACCATTTGGTCTTTAGTTTTTAACAATTTGATTATAATACACCTAGGTATGTTTCTCCCTGTATTTATCCCACTTCAATTCAGTGGCAATATCTCCCAAATGCTATGGGAAATTATCAGCCATTATTTTTTCAAGTATAGATTCTATCCCAACTCTCTGTCTTCTCCCGCTGGGACTTTTTTTTTAACAAATTTCCACATGTACTTTATGCTTTGTTTTATTTTGTTATGTTTGCCTTCTTTGTTTTCTTTATTTCAGTTTACATATCATTTCTAATAATGTATTTCTGAGTTCAATATATAGCCTATCCTGTGTTGGTCTGCTTTTAATCACCTCCATGAGATCCAGTGATTTTTCTTTATATAAATACATAAACATTTTACCAATATTTTCCATCCCTTTATTCACATTATTTTTCTTTTTCTGTCTTTTCTATAACATAGGTATCGAGAGTATGTTAAAGTCCTTACTAATTACAATATATGTATCATCTCTGGGCCTGCTCTTACAATAGACTATTGCATTTCTTTACTGTTTATTACTTGTTGCTGGTTATTCATATGATTAGTAATTTTATATCTCATATATTGAAGGTGATACACTGTAAAGATGTGGATTATCTTGACTTCTAATTCCCCTAAGCATATCTTTTACTCTTAGAGCATGTATCTTAATTCTAGGACGTGGTCCATATTTCTAGACCAGGGCCTTTCTGGTTTCTTAACTCAAAGTCCTGGCAGCTCACCATGGTATTTCTAACTGAGTTTGGCCACAGATAGTTTTATTGATTTAGGTATCTACTCAAATCTCTCCTGATTCCTTGTGGTTATTCTCTGCTACACATCCTGGAGTTTTACTCCTTGAGTGCATAGCTAAACACTAAACCAAAGACACGAATAATTTTATATACTTTCTTGTGGCCCATTCTCTGCCATGCCTTTCTCTTTAAATCTTTGCTCCTGAAACCCAAGCCACCACAGCAGCATTGAACTATAATTTTGTTTTTACCACACAGTGATACCACTACCTCCTTTTTGAATTCAACTTACCTGCACTGTGATTTGGGAAGTTCTATCTAGTGCAATATGACAGAAAAAGAAAATAAAAGGCATATAGATTGGGACAGAAGAAATAAACTTCGTTTACAGATGTTGTGGTTATCTGTGTAGAAAATCTGAAAGAATCAACAAAAATTCCTGAAACTAATTAAGTGATCATAGCAAAGTTACAGGATACAAGTTTAATATACAAAAGTCAATCCATATCTTCTGCTTAATATTGCTATGAACCTAAGTTGCTCTTACAAGTAAAGATCATTTAAAATAAATATGCTGTTACTGGAATAGCAAAGTATTTAAGTCTTCTTGAACCTCCTAACAAAACAGACATAACAATAAATGCAGTAAAGTACTAAATATGTAAATTAATAGAACACTGAAAGCATTTTAACCCCAAGAAGTGAAGTGGTATCCTCACAAACCACAAAATTCCACTGAGCTGTGCCTAACTACAACATGTATATAATTAACTGTGTGAGAGGAAGGAGAAAGACAAAGATATATAATAGCCCTGATGCTAGTAAACTACCAACAACAATTCATTCAGAAAGCAAGAGAAGACTCTGGAAGAGAAGTCAGGTGAAGGTAACTGAGAAAAGCATCAAGAGAGGAGACTTTCTGTTTCTACTGTAAGGATGAGTTTAGGAGACTTCAGGAATGTTAGACTATGCTGAGGATATAGAGGTGTCATGAATGCTTGAAACCAACCAACTGAAGAAGTTTCCTTCAAGGACAAAACCTATGCAAAAGAGAAACTGATGGGAATAAAACACACGTTAAGCAGGAGAAAGATACTATGGGACAAAAAGAAAAAGAGTTGGGGCACTCAGTGTGGAAAAGAAGGAGAGAAAGGAAATATTCTGATGATGGTAAAAAAAAAAAAAAAAAAAAAAAAAAAAAAGGAAGAGAGGGGACAGTTCTCAAAGTACCTGAACTAACTTTGCGATGCTTCACAGTAAAGCCTGAAGCCATGAAGCTATGAAAGCTACCTTAAATATCCCCCTATCTGGAAAGATATTTTTTAAAATTCAAGAAAACTTATTTCATATAAATATTCATAATACAATAGAATTGTAGTTAATTCCATATCAACTCATTCTAGGTCAAAAAAATATGAGCCAAATAAACATCTTTAAGACACTGAAGATATACCAAAAGAACATGCTCTCCTAAAAAAGATTTTAAACATTGAAGCTTAGTATTTCAAAATAAACCAAATATAATTAAAATATGAAAAAAATCATAAGAACTAGAAAAAAAGAGAAAAATAAAATTACAAAAATAAGAGAGGTTGAAAATAAGACCTCACTGAGTTCTAGAATGATTTAGAAATAAATTTAAAATAATTTCATAAATACAAGCAAAGCTAAGTAGACAATGGAAATGAACAGGTATCATACATGATACAGTAAAAGGAATAGACAATGAAAAGTAGAATAGTAAATTTTAAAATCAAGCAAAAATTAATAGAGGCATAAATGAGGAGGAAGTAGTAGAAAAAGTGGAGAAAGTACACACACACACACACACACACACACACTCCAAGTGAAAACAAAAGAACAAAGAATACATATTAAAAACCATAATATCATATAACTTTTCTGAAATAAATTAAGAATTACATCTTCATATTGAAAGAGAATATTATTTCTCAGAGAAAAGTTTTCACAAGCAGCCAAAACCAATACATATTATGGTAAAAGTATTTGATTTAAGCTCCAAATGCTTTCAGAAGGCAATTGCTTTAAGTGACTGTAAAGATAATCCAAGTACTAAACTATTTGAAAACATAAACAAAGGAACAAAAAACCCTTTAAATTCTTTTTTAAGGTAAATGTTATATTGATTATAAAACCTGATAAAAATTGCTCCAAAAATGAAATCTACAAACCAACCATACATGTGAATATTAACAAAAATATTTGATTTATAAATTTAATATTATTGCCATAAAAAAACAGATCTTTTTTTCCCCTTGAGATAGAAAATTATAAGGTTCATCTGAAAGGACAAACAAAAATAGAGAAAGCACAGAAACCATGAGAAGGATATTCTAGTTCACTCTAGATGAGATGTATTTTATGTCCTGTATGTATAAGAGAATAAGGCATTAGAAAATGAATGGACTAAGATAGAAAATCTGGAAATAGATAAATTTGCAAATAAAAATTTAGTATATCACAAACATAGCATTAGAAATCAGTGAGAAAAATATTCTTTATAATTAGTAGTGTTGGAATAGTGGCATAGCCATATGAAGAAAAAGCAAAATTATCTCCACATAGTATTAAAAGAAATATATTTAAATTCACCTACAAACTTGAAAGTAGAGAAAATAGTGTTAACTATGATTCACAAAACATAATCAATAAAGGATAAAATTAATAATTTTAGTTTGTTACTTGTCCAAAAAGTTATGACAAATAAACATTATAATCAATAAATAACAAATGACAAAACAGTGAAATATATTTGCAATGACAAATATGTCCAAATGTCCAAATGTCCAAATGTCCAAAAAAATATGACAAATAAACATTATAATCAATAAATAACAAATTACAAAACAGTGAAATATATTTGCAATGAAAAATGTTTAAAGGCCATTGGATCTATTCATTAGTAGGACTTTAAGCTACAGTAATTTGGAATATAGACCAAGTCAGATATTCACATATATCCTAAAGATAAAAACAAATTCAAGTTGTTGCTCAGTAGCATGCATATACTAAACTCATAATGGCAAAGAGAAGATTAGCATGGACCCTGTGAAATACTAACATGTAAATTCATGAAGCATTCCATATTTTTCTATACACTTTAAAGTGGCTAAAATGGTAACCTCATATTATGTATATTTTACCATAATAAAAATAAATAAATGGAAAAAGAGATATGAAATAATAAATGAAGCAAACTTTTAATTAAAATCATGTAGAAGGTAAAACAATAGTGCAAGACATTTTAAATGTTTTTCATAAGCTTAATTTTCGTAAAAATATTGGCATTGGGATCATTCTGAGTTTGTGTTGATACTAAAAAAAAAAAAAACACAAGAAAAATCTAGTTGGTTAGATCAATCTCAATAAGAATGAAAACTAGACATAATATCACTTGATGTGATACAATAGGAAGCTTACAACTCCTGCTGTGAAGTATTATTAAAAAAATAGAACAAATTTGATCAGCCTTCTAAATGTAACTACTTTTTTTTTTACAGGAAATAAAAAAAGTATGCAGACCACCTTAACTGATACAAAGGGAGGCAATGAGCAAATCCAGAATGTCCTAAGTTATAGAGGATCAATTTCCTTGGTTTCTGTATCAAATAATTTATAAGGGAAAAGAAGGAGGGGAAGCTTATAAGTCAAAAATAATTTAAACTATATCAATGAAACATATCATATGTATTTTGTTTCCTGATTCAAACAAACCGTAAATTTAAAATACTATGAAATATTGAAATAAATGTGAATATTGTGTTTTTATAACATTAAAGAATTATACTTAATTACTTCAGAAAAGATATAAAAACTGGAATTAGGATTTTTAAAGTATCTTTTGATACATATTGGAGGATCTATGGATGAAATAAAGTGATATCTAGGATTTAACTGAAAAAAATAACTAAGATGGGATGTGGATGGAGAATAGGTATAGACTTAGAGAAACATATATTGACTACATTGAAACTGGATATTGGATCAATAGTGGTTTATTATTTACTTTTCCTTTTGTATATTTATGCTTTTCCATAATTTTTTAAGGTAGTACTCACATTAAAATCACAAACAAAATAATAATGGAGGAGGAAAAATTATCATCTCAAGTGATTTATAAGCTGTGAATGAGAAGAAATCATAAAAAATAATCTAAGCTTATGCATACTTTATCTTTTAAAATACCTATTTATTTGCTTCAACTCATTCCCCAATATTCTCATACTTTTTTATTTTAAATGTATATGACTGGACATATAGAAAATTACTAATCAAAAAAATGTTGGTCAAATCCTTTTGTGAGAAAGTAAGCATTTCTTGGTTTTATTTATTTATTTTTAACATCAACTAATCTTAAGGATTAGGCATTAAATGCCAGGTACTTTTTAAAGTACATTTGCTATTTACTCTCCACTAGGGAGAAATGTGACCTCATTCCATGTTCTGAATAACACAACTGTGCCCTAGTGATTAGTGCATCAGGTCTGATGGGAGAAAAACACAAGGCTCTGCATTTTTAACAAACTGCTCAGCCTTAAACTGATTATCAAAGGATTTAAAGGCAAATCATTTTTTAAAAGTCAATTGATTACACATGATTGGGTAATAAATAAAACAAATTCTATATTTATGTTACTGATGTAGAAGTAACAGTCTGCTGACAATGTATATATTTTACATTCTATTCAGGTATAATAAACATCTAAAAGTTTCCTTCCTTTTAAGCTTGCAGTTCCATATATTGGGGGACTACTGTCATTTTAACTGCTACAGTGTCAGGCTTTGAAATACTCGCATAACCACACAAAGCTCCCTTATACCTGTACGCAATCAATTCCCACCCCCACCCTTGCTTCTAATCACTGATCTGCCAGAAGCAAACTGATTTTGCCTTTTCTAGAATTTCATATAAATGTCACACAAAGCCAAAGAATATGCAGTCTTCAGTGAGTGGCTTCTTTTATATAGCTCCTGACTATCAATACTGGAACAGTTTGCTGCATCGTTGCAGAGTGACTTGATATAGTAGACATAGCACTGAAGAACAGGGCAGAAGGCCTCAATTCCTGTTTCTGGCACTCCAATCTGTGAACTAGGATATATATTGTAACTTGTCTTCTCCAGCAATGGTAGGTTAAGGAGAATATACTATTTCTCCTCCTCAAGGCTGTTGTGTGGGGCTAACTAGAGAGAATGGATACAGTGCTTTCTAAAGTACACCACACACATGCAAACACACACACACAAACACACACACACACTAAATAATATAAATAAATAAAGCACAACACACATGATCAATTCAGCAGAAAAGGCTATCAGAAATAAGAGAAATGATAGTTTCAAAACGTATTTCATGAAAGATGAATAAATGTATATTAAAATATAAATTTTAAATATTCTGCTTTTTCACTATGGAGATGGTAATAAAATGGAGGAAGACAATAAATTGTATGAAGTTCAATTAAAATAAGAAACAAAATCTAAAACTAGAATTATAAGAAGGAACAATGTTCTATCAAAGTCTAACAAAGTCCATCTAAATAAAAACAGATAGCTAGCTTTACAAATATACTTCATTCTTGGGGCACCTGGTGGTTCAGTCGGTTGAGCATGTGACTTCAGTTCTGGTCATGATCTCACGGTTCGTGAGTTCGAGCCCTGCGTCGGGCTCTGTGCTGACAGCTCAGAGCTTAGAGCCTATTTCGGATTCTGTGTCTCCCTCTCTCTCTCTCTGCCCCTCCTCCACTCATGCTCTGTCTCTCTCTCAAAAATAAACAAACATTAAAAAAAATAGAAATATACTTCATTCTTTTAATTTTAATCACTATCTAGAATTTACTCTACATAAGACAAATTATTTGACAAATTTATAGTTATAAAATAGGACATATAACACTTGTCTTCAAGTTTCTTCTACTTTCCCTGTCAACAAGGAAAACAGGCAAATAAAAACGGCTTTTAAATAAAATTTAAGGACAAATAAAGAACTCTTCCAACAAAATAAGACCATAAACATTATATGAAGGTTGACATTTTTAACTTAATGAGAAAAAACAGTAGTGTTTTTTTCTATTAGTTTATTTGTTTATTTTACCTGATGTCAAGAAAGAAGATAAGATATTTACTGTCCCTACATCTACATCACTATGATGGATCTCCTTTCCTGATCCATCTTTGAAGCCTAAATTTTCCCTCTGCCTCTCTACACCCTACAGAAAAGGGAGCAACATAACTGCAGTGCTACAGGCTTGAAAATTTCTGACACAAAGAGGAAACTGAGGAAAATTTATGATTTTCAAGATGTAAAAGACCATGACACTTGGAAAGGAGTAAAGAATAGATTATATGAAAAGATAGTTGGTTTGGGTAGGTTGAATTCTGCCAGTTGAAGGGAAATCCAATTGGAATACTTGAAAGATCTAGTCAGTGTGGGAATTTTTAGAAGGACTAAAAAGACAAAACACTTGATTTTTTGGCTTTCTGTCCTTGTAAGTTAGAAAAATTATACAGACCTGATATAAAGACTTAAGTGGAAGGTTTCCAAGCATTTATATTCTTTTATCCAGTAAAGAAAAGGGAGAATCCTCAATCCATGCCTATAAAATGTCAGATCTCAATCAGACGTGTGAAGGATTTTCATTAATCATGGTTGTAGGATAAAAAAAAGTTGATCCATTAAATTCATTTGGCTAATTAAAAAATAAGATTCATTTCCTCTTATTTTGGTCACTCTTTTCAAGAAAAAAGACAAATGTAAGAAAGTTAAATACATTTCAAATTACTGTTTAGTATAATGAGTATAGAAGTATGCAGCATACTGAACAACAGCGTTATTAGTAATGCAGAAGAAAGAGTAATCACTGAAGGCTGGAACACTGAAACATTTCAGGCAGAAGGAATTAATGTATATGACAGCAGAGTTGGACATTTAAATTAAGAAACTGAAAAAAGTGAAAACTCAGAAAAATTATATAATGTGCTCAAATTTAATAGCAGGATCACAGAATGAAAGCCAAATTCTCTGATTCTATGAGTATGTTACTTGTTCTAAAAAATTAGAGCTCCTAAAATAATGGACACTTCTTTATTTATTTGTTCAATAATATTTATTACATGCCTATGATATGCTAAATTCTGTTCTAGCCAGTGCAGATAAGCAATAAGGGAAACAAAGCAGTGAACAAATAAAATCCCTCCTTCTGTGGAGTTTGCATACTAAAGTGAGTTGAAAGACAGAACATAAATAAACAAATATATGGTATATTTTCATATAATGCTATGAGAAAATTAAAAAGGGTAAGCAGGTAAAACAGGAAAGAATTATAATTTTAATCATGATGCCTAAGGAATGTCCTTTTGGGGAACTAACATTTAAGGATTAATATAAATGAGATATTTCAGGTACAGAAACCTGGGATTACAAAGGCTTCAAGGTGGGAATATGTGAAGCATGATATATAACCAGTAAAGATATCAGTGTAGCTAGAGTAGGATTAGCCAGAGAAAGTAATAAGATTTGTTGAAGTCTGAACATTTTATGAATTTGTAGTACAAAAATGATTAAAAATGTTCTTATTGTTTGAACAGTGCTACTTACTTACAGATTAGTACATAGGAAGCACTGCATAGCACTACATAGTAAATAACACTTGATACAAAAGTAACAAGTTTTCTTTCATAGTAAAAACCTAATAAACCTCTTTGAGATAGTCATTGTCATGCTAGGCTTCACATATTGTAGAATTATTTACAGAATACAATAGATTCTTATTTCTTACAGTTCAGTTTTGTCATCATACCCAGGGTATATAACAGAACCTAAAAAATATTATTGATGTTTTAAGTTTACAATTGACTCTTAAACTCACTTTATTGAGTGAGTTGAACTCACTTTATTGTAGGAATACAGTATATAATATATATGTGGATTTTCAACTGCACAAGAGGGTGGCACCTCTATCCCCTGAATTGTTCAAGGGTCAACTATATATTGAAAGCACATCGTTGAGTTAATGAATCATATATGAATGACTATATCAATTAGCTGTTTTTTGCTAAATATTTGCTAAACCATTCTAAAATTTATTGGCATCAGCCAATAAGTTAATAACATAATGAAAAGAAAATGTTAAAAACACAAATGAACAAAACTCACTCAAGAAGAAATAAAGAGTGCAATTAGTCCTATATCTATTAAGACACTGTGTTTATAGTTAACTTTCTAAAAAGGGGAAAAAATATTCATATGGATTTATTAATGAGTTATATAAAAGATTAATGGAAGAAATTATAATTCTAAAAACAAATAAAACAAAACAAAAATCCAGAAAATAGAAAAGAGCATACCTCCTAACTCTTTTTAATGAGGCCAGCATTGCAATGATACCAAAACAGATAATGATATTGTAAGAAAAGAAAATTACAAAATATTATTCCTCATGAACATGGAAAAAAATTCTTAATTTTTAAAAAATTTTTATTTACTTTTGAGAGAGAGGAGAGAGAGAGAGACATGAGCAGGGGAGGTGCACAGAGAGGGAGACACAGAATCCGAAGCAGCCTCCAGGCTCTGAGCTGTCAGCAAGAGCCCAATGCAGGGCTTGAACTCACAGACCACGAGATCATGACCTGAGCTGACATCAGACACCCAACTGACTGAGCCACCCAGGCGCCCCAAAAAATTATTTATAAATATTGGCAAACTAAGCCTAGCATATATAAGTAGAATGGAATATTATAAGTAAGTGACATCTATCCTGGGAACGGGAGGGTATTTCCAGATGAGATTAGCATTGAAATCAGTAGACAGAGTAAAGCAGATTGACCTCAGCAATGTGGGAGGGAATCATCAAATCCACTGACAAACTTCATAGAACAAAAAGGTGATCGGAGGGAAGGTTTAGTTTTTGCGATGAACTAACTGCTGAACTAGAATATGAGTCCTCTCCTGCCCTGTGGCTAGGAATTATAACATTAGCTTCCCTGGTTCTCAGGCTTTCAGACTCAGATTGAACTGCACAACTAGTTTTCCTGTTTATAGACAGCAGACTGTGGGACATCTCAGCTTCCATAATTTTGTGGCCATTGAGCCAATTTCTTATAGTAAATCAGTATCTATCTTTATTACTATCTATCTCTATCTCCTACTAGTTCAGTTTCTCTGAAGAAGCCTGACTACTACAGTAATTCATTTATACCAATATTTTAAAACAGAAAAAAAAATCTGTTCAAAAGATACCTGAATAACATTTGGCAAATTTCAATATCTGTTTATGACAAAATTTCTTCACAACCTATTAATATAAACTAAATTTTTCAACCTTATAAAAGATATCTGTTAACTAGAATTAACATCACATCTTATTGCTAAAGACTAAATGGCTCCATTCTGTGATTAGGACCAAAATAAGAATTGCTACTTATACCATTTCTATTCTACAACATGCAAGTTAGTGCAGTAAGACAAGAAAAAGAAATATAAGACATATAGATTTGAAAGTAAGAAATAAAACTGTCTTTATTCTTAGAGGCCATGATTGTCTATAGAGAAAATGTGGAAGAAGATATTAAAATAAGTGAGTTTAGCTGGTTACAGGGGGGAAAAAAGCCAGCATGTTAAAATCAATTACCTTTAAACATAGCAGCAATAAACAATTAGATAAGAAATCTTATAAAGATACCATTTACAATACCAGTAAAAATATAACAGAAGAATAAATCTCAAAAAGAAAACACATGGGTATACTTTGTATAATAAACAAACATACCACATTGTTGATAAATATCAAAGAAGAGCTAAGTAAATGGAGAGATATCTCATGTTCATTAATTGGAAGACTTAAAATTGTCAAAATGCAAAATTTTCCCAAATTGATCTACAAACTGAACACAATCTCAGAGAAATCTATGAGGCTACTTTTTAAAAATTTTTTAATGTTTATTTATTTTTGAGACAGAGAGAGACAGAGCATGAATGGGGGAAGGTCAGAGAGAGGGAGACACAAAATCTGAAACAGGCTCTAGGCTCTGAGCTGTCAGCACAAAGCCCGACATGGGGCTCAAACTCACGGACCACGAAATCATGACCTGAGCCAAAGTCGGCCCCTTAACTGACTGAGCTACCCAGGTGCCCCGAGGCTACTTTTAATCTACAAGCTGAGCTAAACTTTATATGGAAAAGCAAGAAATCAAAAGTTGCCAAAACTATTTTGAAAAATGAAAACAAAGTTGTAAGCCTCACACTACCAGATTTGAAGATTTTCTATAAAGCTACAGTAATCATATAGTATGGTATTAGGAAAATGATAGTCAAATATCAATGGGACACAATGACACACATGCATATAAACAAATTGTTTTGACAAAGTGAGCACTGTTATTCAATAGAGAAGTACTTTGAAACAATTATACATTCTTGTGCAAGGAAAATAACAATGTAAATATAAAAGTAAAAGCTAAAATTGAAAACTTCTACCTAGAAGAAAACAGGAGAAACTCTGATATTGATTTTTTAGATAGAACATATACAAAACCTGTTTTTTGCAAAACATCATTTTTGTTCTTTCTTTCTTTTTCTTTTTTCTTTCTTCTTCTTCTTCTTTTTTTTTTTTTTATTGCACACATGAGTTGGGGAGGGGAGAAAGGAGAGAGAACCTTAAACAGGCTTTACACTGAGCACAGAGGCTGACAAGGGGCTCAGTCCCACAACACTGAGAACATGACCTGAGGCAAAACCGAGAGTCAGGCACTCAACTGAATGAGGCACCTAGGTACCCCAAAACAACATTTTAAAAGAAAAGAAAAGAAAAGAAAAGCAATAGTGTCAGAAAATAATGTTTGCAAGACACATTTAATAAAGTCCTGGTAACCAGAATACACAAAGAAATTTGAAAAATCACTAATAAGAAACAAAATAATAAAAGTGGGTAAAATACATGAAAAGATAATTGACTACAGAAGTGATTTGGATTACAATAAACACATGTAAAGATGCTCACTATCATCAGTCATTAGGCACATGCAAATTAAAACCACAGTGAGATACCGCATATCTAATCAAATGCTGAAAAGAAGAAGAAGGAAAAGAAGAAAAAGAAAGAATGAAGCAAGTAATGAAAGACTTGACAAAAACAAGTCCTGGCAAGTGGACAAAGCTATAAATTCATATGCTAGATACAAAAGAAATTAAGATGTAGATCTATACAAATGCCTGTACACAAATGTTTATGGTCCTTTTATTCACAATTTTCAAAACCTGGAAATAACACAAAAAGTCATCAACTACCTAATGGATAAACACATCACTGTATATCTACACTACACTCAGCATAAAAAAGGAATGTGTGTAATTCATGCATGACATGAATGAGTCCCAAAAGGAGTATCCTGAATGAACTCAGGAACAGACTCAAAAGGAAATATGTCTTATGACTCCATTTATAAGACATTTAAATTTTTTTATGTTATTTACTTATTTTGAGAGACACGGAAACAGTGTGAGCAGAGGAGGGACAAAGAGAGAAGGAGAGAGAGAAAATTCCAAGCAGTCTCCACACTGTCAGTGCAGAGCCCAATGTGGGACTTAAACTCATGAAACTGTGAGATCATGACCTGAGCCAAAACCGAGTTGGATACTTAACTGACTGAACCACCCAGGTGCCCCTATAAGACATTTCAGGAAAGGTCAAACTATGGGGACAGAAATTAGATCACCATTTACCAAGGACTAAAGCAGTGGTGGTGGTGGGTTATTTGCTTACAAATGGATGATAGAAATAGTCTATATTCTTTGGGATGGCAGAAATAGTAGATATCATTGTGGTGGTGTTTATTTAAGTTGGTCAAAATGCACATACCTGTACACCTAAAACAGGTGAGGTTTATTTTTTGCTATTATACCTCAATAAACCTGAAAAATTACATAATTGCTTTAAGACCATAATATTTAATTATTTCTCCTGTTCCTACCTGTTTTCTGGGATGTACTGTTTGAATTTACTGGATTAGGTTGATCTTGGCTGGACCATCTAATATGTCTGAGGACAGGCTGGTGGAGCCTACAGAACTGACTGGTCTGATGAACTTGCTTAGTATGGCTCTTCATGTATTTTCTCTCTTGTAGAAATATGTCCCACATGATATCCTCAGAGTTTCCAGAGAAAGTGGAAACGTCTTGAATATCCTGAGGTTTAGACTTGGACCTAGTACACCATCAGTACTGCTCCATTTTAGGGCCCACAGTAAATTTTAAGGTTGAGTACAAATTCAAGGGTGGTGATATCCTCTACCTCTTTATTAGAAATTGAATAATTTTTACTCTCTACCACAATAAGTGGATAAATAGGTCATTAAGGTAAATTCTATCACACAAACTTTTTTTAATATTTTAGTTTATTTATTTATTTTGAGAGAGAGAGAGAGAGAGAAACACAAATGGGGAATGGACAGAGAGAAAGGGAGAGAGAGAGAATCCCAAGCAGGCTCTGCATCGTCAGCACAAAGCCTGATGTGGGGCTTAGACCTACAGACGCTGAGATCATGACCTGAGCCAAAGTCAGATGCTTAACTGACTGAACCACCCAGGTACCCTTCCCTTCCTTCACTCAGACTTTTAATGTTTCCTATAATTTTCTTCATATAAGAATATTTTTAAATCCACAGTCTTGACAAGCTATAATTAAATGCTGCATAATAAACCCTAGAACTTTGATTATGTAGTAAATTTAATGAGAATCATAACTTGTACAATTTAGTTCAAATTAAAAGCTTTTACAACTTGCATTTTTGGAGAATTCAAGACAAATAAGACTTTTGTACAAAATACATTATTATTAATAAATTGGGTTAGCAGAGATCTTTCAAAGGGAAGAAGAGGGAAAATCAGGTAATAACTAAATTTTAATAAAAGTAAGCTTTTTTTATGAAAGACAGTGAGCCTAGAGTATATAGAATAGCATTTATATTAATATATATATTAATAAAGTCATTACATATTCTGACACATATAATTTGTGTGACTTTGTAAAATTCATAAAATGGTTACTTTTAAATTAGATAACGTATATGGGACAAAATAAAATCACGAAGGGCACATGGGCGGCTCAGTTCATTAACAGTCCAACTCTTGGTTTCAGGTCCAGTCATGATCTCACAGTTCATGAGATCAAGCCCTGTGAGGGACAGCATGGAGTTTGTTTGGGATTCTCTCTCTTCCTCTTTCTATCTCCCTTTCCCACTCACACACACATTGTTTCTCTCAAAATAAATAAACTTTAAAAAAAGTCCAAATTCTTAAAAAAAAATACAATCACATGCTTCTATAGTGCTCACTAAAAGCAAAACCTATCCTAAATAATTTACACATATTATGTAAATTTAATCCTTATAATATTACTTGAAGTATGTATAATCCGTATTTTAAATATTAAAAAAATGGGAAGCTCAGGGAAATTATTAGCACTTTAAGGCAACAATTGCTATAAGAGTCAGGATTTTACTTGAGGCAAACTATGCCAGATTAAAAACTTATTTTAACAGAGTCTGAGACAAAGGTTTGTTTTGGATTGTTTTGAGATGTTGAGGGGTGAGACACAAAGCACTGTGGAACATAAAAGGAGGAAAGCCAATATTGTGCGTTATTGGGTTAGTTACCTACATAGATGCCCCATGTTGATATGGCAATACCTTCTGATCTGCCTTCCCCTTGGACAAAAAAAGAAGGCATTTTATGCATTGTTTTCCTGTTCTCATTGGTCAAGGATGGTGCCAAGGGTGTTAATGCCCCTGAAGTTTGAGTGGCTCATGAATGAGTCCCAGTAATTAGCTACAGACTTCACAAATTGCAGAAGTACATGAACTAGGCCCTAGAGAAGACGAAGTAAGATTGCATTTAAGCAAAACTAGTCTTTGCTAATCTAGTTGACTTTACAGGGGCTGAGGTAGACAGTAGGGTCTGGAAGTGGGGCATAGGCAGAAACAAGTATCTATATTTACATTTAGAATATAAAAAGGTGATCTAAAATGGTAGCTATCCTGCCAATATATTTCCACAAAATTCATTTTAAAAAAGAGCTATGATAAAAATATGTGTTGAATGCAAAAATCATATTGATTATTAAATGTAAATAAAGGTACATAGTTACTTTCTCAGTCTTTTCTGAATCTCTTATTCAATATGCAAATGATTTGGAGCTAAAATTAATCATGAAATATATTACCTTCCTTATGAGAACTATAAATCAAAGAGAAGTGACTCCTTCTTATCAGAAAGAAATGAAAAAGAAAATATGTATTACCTTCAGGCTAAGTGGTTCCATTCTAGAAATATAGTAGGCCATATCTTATCTCCAGTTAGAGATAAGAAGTATTTTAATATCCAAAGGCTTATATTGTTTATTAGTTTCCAAAATTCATATTGATAAAGATTATCATTAAATAAAAGAAAATTTGATGCTTCCTCCTCTTCTATATAGAAGGAGGACCTTTAGAGGACAAGGTATAGAGACTAATGAGACACACATACAGGGAAACTCCTTCACCCAGTATCCAGAGATGTATTTGATGTAGTAGAAATATACTCTATCAAAGAAAAGAATTCAGGCTTCATGTCCTTTAGTTTGCACTAAGGTGTTCTGAGGAACAGACCTGAACAGACCTCAGCAATAGCGAAGGTTTACAATCTTCTTTAATAACTCAAACTAGTTCCAGAGTAGATTAAAAGTGCCTTCAACCACAAGGGACATAAAAATTTCCCTGGGTGCAAACAGCCTGCTTTAGAAAAGGCAGGATTCTTTTAACTGTAGTTTAGCTTACTCTCAAGCAAATCTAGTGAATCTTAGAATAAGAATATAATATCATGCTTTTTTCCTAGTCCAAACGAGTCTCTAGAAGGTTAGTATCCATGCTTCAAAAATGCTATCTTTCTGCTTGATTAATATTGCCCGGAAAATAACAGATAGAAGAAATTGAAAAATATCAAAAAGATAAGCCATTTCAGGAAAACCACTTTTGTTTTAAAAAGGACAACTAACAATATATGAGGATGGTTTCATTAAATATATCAATAACAAGCTAAAAGCCCCAGCTATGGTCCTTGTACTGCATGCCAAAAGGCATTCAGAAGTAGCAAATGAC
The DNA here is from genome assembly GCF_028018385.1 of Neofelis nebulosa. NCBI lineage: Eukaryota > Metazoa > Chordata > Mammalia > Carnivora > Felidae > Neofelis > Neofelis nebulosa. The sequence goes on from NC_080782.1 coordinate 74,718,871, forward strand.
ATAATGTCTTTAATATTAGTGTAATCTGGACTTGGTCCTAGCTACATTCATTTGGGGAAATGTTCAACATACATTCCACATCTTTTTCTCCCCCACCCCAATTATCTTCCTATATTGTTCATTCAAAGAGGATATATTCCTTTGAAAATTAGTTTCCAACAATAAAATATTCTTTCCATTTTTCAAATGTCACACGGAGAAACTTACTACAAAAGAAAAAAAAGGCCTTAGAAGTTGGCTGTTTTGTCTCCAAATTAAGCCTCTGTTAGAACCATCGCTCCAAGTGTATGTCATTAACAATAAATGGAATTGATAATAAGGCCCTGTTGCGTAATGAGGTTCCTGCTTAGGGTTTATTAGCTTTTCAATAGATTTGTTTTCTATTTAGATTCAATTTTGAAATTTTCTGCTTTAAATAGCACAACTTTACCAATAAATAGTGAGTTTAGATTTTTAAATGCAAATTACGTATCTTTAATTGTAGTAAACGAATTCATGGAAATGCCATAATTTTACGATTGCTTAAAAAGTTTAAAAAGCTATATTTGAAAAAACATTTTTAATGAAAAATTTTTATCCTTTAAAAGGTAGAGAGAATAGTATAATATACCCCTATGTAGCTATCATCCAGGTGCAAAACTGGCCAAGTCATACCCAATCTTTTAAAACCAATAATCCACAACTTCTATATTATATTGAAACAAAATATATTATCCATAAATATTATAGCCTATTTAAATGTAATCTCTTTCAAGACTTTTTAAAATCCTAACAGAATTCATAGAATTTTTCAGAAATATAGAAGGGCATATACATAATTTAATGACTAGGGGAGGGTTTATGATGGCACTACAGGAAGACTTGGAATTTACCTCTTCCATGAAACACCAAATGTAAACCTACATATAGAGCAATTCATACTGAAAAAGAACTAAGGACTTACTGAACATAATCTGTACCCCAAAAGATAGAGAACCATGTGGGAACAGCAAGATATAGAGACAGGGTAATCACAGGAACCCCAGCTCCAGAGAAGGTAACTGAATTGATGGGAGAAACACTACTGAGGGACTAGAAGCTGAATCCCCTGCCCTGGGACATAGGGAAAAAGAAAAAAAAAAAAAGCTATGATTTTAAAAAGGTAACTAGAATTTAAAGGAACCAGCCCTTGACTGTCTGCAGTCCTGGAGAATGCTCTATGTGGTCAGAGGGGCTGGTGAGCCACATTATTTATGCTCCCCTTGGACACCTAGGATAATTTCTGGTAGAGAGCAAAATATTAAAATATTAAAATACAACAATTTCAGAATCATAAACAAGAGTTTCATTTCATGTATCACTAATACAACATATCAAACTACCTACATAATCAAAGAAAATCATATTTGGTTGATTATCCAACAGAATTCACAGATGTAAGTTACTTTGACAAGGAGGAGAGATCATATTCATATAACAATTTCTGCTCAAGATGTCATATCAAAGCTACATGACAAGACTTCCTTCTTCATTCTAGTACACAAATACTGCATTAAATATATTGGAGATGGGCATACAATTTGAGTTTAGGCACCTATTATAGGAGTGAACTTAAGGCAGTCATATCTGTTCTTGATAAAGAACAGATTGATAAATAACAAATTTCGATAACAGATTGTTTGTTTACATATCAGAGAGCATGGACAAAAGAGAGATATGGACATAGGAACGGACATCAAAATAGGACATCATATGGACATCAAAACTAGGAACAAAACTTTGCACCTACTGGCATGGACACAAACTGGGCACTGCCAAAAGCAAGCTACCAGTCCCAAATCTTGACTGAATTTAAAAAAAGTAATTTTTTAAAAGCATTAAAGGATATTAGAAAACTAGGCATTATACATACAGAAGTACCAGGCCTCAAATCAAATCAATCATACAGAAAATTAAACTCAAACTGAGAAACTAATATAAATCTGGTCTTTAACCAGTCCACATGACCCTGGCTAAAACAAACTCAAAATATTGTACAAGGACAACTTATTTCGCTTAACCTAAGACACAGGTATAACTGAGATTTTCACAGAGGAAAACACCTATTGATTTGACATCCAAAGGCAAAATTCACAAAACACAGGAGAATCCACTAATATGAGATAATACAAACAAGAGAATAGCTGAATATTTAAAGATGATGAGGACTTAATGATAAAAACTTGTAAAGAAAAAGAGGGCACCTGAGTGGCTCAGTCAGTTAAGCATGTTACTTTGGCTCAGGTCATGATCCCACAGTTTGTGAGTTCATGAGTCCCTCATGGGGTGAACTTGAGCCCCACTTCTGGTGAACACAAGCCCCGCTTTGGGTGAGCCTTACATCGCTCTATTTTTCTCTTTCTTTCTCTTTCTCTCTCTCCTTCTCTCTCCAACCTTGCTCACTTGCACCCATTCTCTCTCTCAATTAAAAAAGTGTAAAGAAAAAAATACAATCTTTCAAATAACAAGGATACTTTAAAGGAAATGCCAAGAATAAAACAAAAACAGTACACTTGAAAATGTGGCCTTTAAAGAAAACACTAGATAGACTGGAAGGATGACCAGACGGATTTACCAAACTGGAAGATAAAGTTACAAAAAAAAAATTAGAACATGCCATAGGAAGAAAAATGGTGATAATTTAGACATTTAAAAAATTAGGATTACGGAGACTTGAGACTATCACTTCCAACTATGATGAAGTACCTGGGCCTCTTACAATAAAGAATGAGAAAATAGGTGCTCGCTTTGGCAGCATATATAATAATATTGGAATGATACAGAGAAGATTAGCGTGGCCCCAGCTCAAGGATGACATACAAATCCGTGAAGTGTTCCATTAAAAAAAAAGAAAAAAAAGAATGAGAAAATAGGTCAAAATATATGAAATATGTGTTTTCAAACACTGGAACAAAGACAGCACGGGACTGTGATTCCTAAGAAAAGGAGGATAACTGGAGTATTACAATCTGTCCAGCTTTCTTCTGGAAGCACCTTCCATATTGTTATGCAGGAAGAACTAAAAGAAACAGACAATAGCAGCCTTTCAGTGTTCGGTCAGACATATAAAGGGGGCTGGAAATTGAGGGCGAAGTACAAGATAGTAGATGGCTAACCCCAAGAGTTCCATAAATTTTCATAAAGCTTCCTTTGACTCTGTCATTAAACATTAAGCATGAAATGGCTAGAATAAAACTCTTAGGGTCTAGGTAGAGAACCAGTACTGGGTTTGGTGGGGAGAGAGTGGTACTGAATAATTCCTAAATGATCACATGTTGGGATAAGAGACATTTAAATTCTGATCATGCAGAGTGCAAAGAAATTACTAAATACCTGGGGCATTCAAGAGAGACCTATGAAGGTTTATAACTTAATCCACAAATAAATAAACTGCTACTCAAAACAAAATTCAAGAGTCTTCAAAGAATAAAAAAGAAAAAATAAAACTCAAAAATAAAACTTACAATGTCCAATACCCAACCAAAAACTTATTAAGTACACAGGAAGTAGAAAAATATGACTCATAATCCAGAGAATAATCAGTTAATAAAAACTGATGCAGATAACAGAAATGATGAAATATGAACTAGGCATTAAAATAGCTATAAACATTCTCAAGGAAACTAAAAAAAAAAACAAAAACACAAACATGATGAGAGAAATAGAATATAAATAAAAGAATCAAAACTTGAGAAATAAGACCCAATACCCAATAAATCTGAAATAAAAATTTAACTGGTTAAGGGTTCTTGTTATGCAGATGTTTTACATCTGCATAAAAAAATTACTCAAACTTAGTGGTCTGAAATTACCCCCAAATCTTTTCTTATTTCCCAGTTTCTGTGCATCAAGAATTCAGAAAGGGCTCGATTCACAGTTCTGGTGGAGATAATTCATGAGGTCATAACCAGATAGTGGCTGGTAATGAAATAGGAGCAGGTAGGTTGGAGGTTTGCAGAAGCAATTGAGGAATGGCTGACATCTCATTCTTTGGATGTAGTCCTAGTATCTCTCCATGTAGTCTCCCTGTCTGAACTAGACTGGGTGTCCTTACAACATGGAAGCCTTTTGAAACACTGGATAGTGTATAAAGCAGCTTAGGATTCCAACACAATTGTTCCAGTGCACAAGGCCAAAGTTGCACCGCTGTGATTACCAAACCTAGAAAGACACATGTAGTCATTTCCATCATTGCCTCCAGTCTTCTCAGACTCAAGGGCAGGGGATATAAGATATAAATCCCACCACTTGAAGGGAGGAATGTCAAAATCATGATATAAGAAGTGAGATATTTATGACCATCTTTAAAATATATAATCTGCCAATCTTTCTTTTCATCATGACATCATTTCACATGAAAATATAGTCACCATCACCTATCCTAAGACTTCTAAATCTTCTCTCATTACAGAATCAGTATGACGTTTGATGTCTCCATAGCTAAATCATGTTCCAGTTCATATGAGCACCCTCAGATGCAATTCCTTGGATATAATTCCCTAGACATCATTTCTCTCAACCTGAACTAAAGAGATAACATATATGCCTTCCACCACTACCTCCAAAATTCAATGGGAAGGAGACAGGAATAGGAAAACCATATATTCCCCATACATACACAGAAGGAGAAAAGAACACATAGACACCTGTCCATAGCAATTCTGAAATCCAGCTGGAAATATGTGCCAGTTCCTTTATATGTTATTCTCAATGACTCTTGGTTATGCATTTTTGCTATTTATTTTGCCCCATGAATTATTTTTTTTCATAGTGTTTTCAACTGTGTAGTTTTCTCAGCTTGCTTTCTTCCTATAGTAATTTGAAGATCCAAGGGCTTCTTTTCACTTTTCACTTTATCACTCTGTCACTTTCAATCATGTTGGCCTAATCCTTTTTAAAACTTTGTGGGTTTCTTATGTTTTGATGTACAATGCACACTATTAGAAAATGGCACATATACAAGTATATTCAAATATGCTGTTCTCTACTTTGGGCTCTCAGAAAGTCTGCTGTAGGATAACTGACATTTGGAGTCTTAAAAATACCTGTTGTACAACACAAGGGATCGTTAAAGCATTTCTTAAATCATTTGTCTATTTCAAAACGATTTATAAGACATTATTTTAAATCTTCATGAGGACTTAGTAAAGGATCTTAGAGGCATGAACTGTACTTAAAGATTTCCCCTAAAGCATTTATTAATGCGAGAATGTTTTGTATTTATGTTGTTGTCACTGGTATTGTCGTTTTTCTAGCTAGACAGATAGGGATTGAGAAAGTTTTATTTTCAAATACAGAAGATAATGGCTCTCTTTTATCTAAAAGTTTATTCTGTAGTTCATCTCTTTCCTCTTGAATTTTATCATACAGAATGAGAAGAAGCTAGGTAGAATTTTTCACATTCTGCCTGGAAGTCTCTTTAACCAAATCAAGCTTCCGTGCACTTTCTAATTTCTACATTTACTGCAGTTGACAGTGTTGTCAAATTTCTACTACTACACACTTACATCGACTCCAGTATTTTCTCTGTATTCCTTTAAGCTCTCCCTGAAAATCTTCTTCAGGTACATTAGATGTCCACTAACATTCTCCTTGAGATCCTTTATTCTTTCATTTTGAGTCTCACAGGGCCACTCCTGGCTTTTCCTTCTTCTCAACCCCAGAACTTATGCCAAAATTTTTAGGTATTGTTAAGACAGCATTCCACTTCCAGGCATAATTTTTTGGTTCTGCTTAGCTATTAGTATGTAAAAAACATCTCAAAACTCAGTCACTCAAAACAATGATATTTTATTATCTTTCACAATTCTCTGAATCAATAATTCAGAAAGATCTTGGATAGACATTTTTGTCTCAGTCATTCATTTGGTTGCAATAAGATGGTTTATGAAACAAAACAGTGTGGAGGAAGCGAAGCAGCTGAGGGAATGCCTGGCCCTCACTCTACCTTTCTGTAGTCCTCTCCTACTTGTGCTCAGTATTGTACTATAACATGGAAATAAATGAAATAGAAGTCCTTTGGAAAGTGCGTGGTATTTATTTGCAGACAACATGATTATATAGAAAATTTAATAATTTAATTTAATTTTATGTGGAAAAAGTGGAAAAAAAATAGGTAATAGCCTAAACAAATTCAACAAAGTTGAAGGTCTTATATCACCTGATTACAAAAGCTTAATATAAAGTTATAAAACCATAAGATATAATGTAGAAAAATAGAACAGAAGACATAGTAAAAAAGCAGGCATAATCAATTAATTTTCAACACACATGTCAAAATAATTTATGGGTATAAGATAGTTTTTCAACAAATGGTACAGTAACATTTGTACCATTTGTGGATGCCTATGCACAAAAGTGAAATGGAACATATATGCCACTGTAAAATAATAAAATTTCCTTGAAAAAAGGCTTAGGAGAAAATATTCATAAATACACCAAGATATCTTAGATAGGAAACAAAGTACACTGGCTGTAATTAAAAAAAAAAAACACCTAGAATATAGAAATAATATTACTAAACAAAAGAACAGATTTAATCCAACAACACATAAAATGGACAAAGAATTATGTCTAGCAGGGATTCATCCCAAGAATGAAAGTTTGGTTTAATGTTCAAATTCTATCAATTAGTTCTCTATATTAATAAGATAAAGCAACACAAATCATATCTCAAACAATGCAGGGAAAAACAAGATTTACAGCATTTCAACACTTATTGATTAAAAAAAAGATCAAGAAACCGGAATTGAAGAAAACTTTCTCATTATGAACGGGGGAATATAAACGTATATTTAACGGTGAAAGACTGAATACTTTCTTGTCAAGATTTGGAATAAGTCAGTAAGGAATAGAAATGACCTCAAACTCACTGAAAATGCATCCCTGATCAAGACTGCTATGCCTGATTTAGCTTCTTGCTTAGAGAAGAGTAATGTGCACTTGGGTACCAGGTATTCAGTGCTCTGGTGAATGTATTCTTTTCTAACCTTATCACAAAACAAAAATAGTATTCATTCAAACAGAATGACAAAATACATACATTTGTAGTTTTGCCCAGACCTATGTTAATTCTCATGCCCTTTGTCATAATATAATATAAAAAGACCTGGGCCTTCTAGACATACCAGAGGACAACATATTGATCCATCTATCTGACCATGTTCATGCTGATTGGATAGGATAAGCAAGAAGAGAAAGGAAAATATACATACATAAAATGTGAACAATAATTTTCTTTTTTTAATTAAAAATTTTTTAATGTGTATTTATTTTTGAGAGAGAGAGAGACAGAGCATGAGCAGGGGAGGGGCAGAGAGAAAGGGAGACAGGATCTGAAGCAGGGTTCAGGTTCTGAGCTGTCAGCACAAAACCAGCCCAATGCGGGGCTTGAACCCACAAACCCACAAACCACGAGATCGTGACCTAAGCTGAAGTAGGATGCTTAGCAGACTGAGCCACCCAGGCTCCCCAACAATAATTTTCATAGCAGGTGTATTTACAGTAGTTAAGAACTGTGAACCAAAATTTATATCTATACCAAAATGGGTAAAAATGTAAATATTCAATGTAGTAATTCTCAGCAATAAAAAGGAATAAACTACTGATGCACACAACATGAGTGAATCTCAAAAAAACTAAGGCCAGGGAGCCTGGGTGGCTCAGTCAGTTAAGCATCCAATTCTTGATTTCAGCTCAGATCATGATCTCATCTTCCTGAGATGGAGCCCAGGGGCCTTCGACTCTGCACTGGGTGTGGAGCCTGCTTGAGATTCTACCTCTCCCCTTCCCTCTGCCCCTCCCTTGCTGCTCTGTCTCTGTCTCTGTCTCTCTCTCTCTCTCAAAACAAAACAAAAACACAAACTAATGCAAATTGAAAGAAGCCAGACTGAAAAGAGTGCATAGTATATTATCCAATTTATATGATGTTCTACAACAAGCGAAGCTACTTGACGGTAAATGAAACTAGAAGGGCACTTGCCTGGGGATGGTGGGTATAAATTGACTGGGAAGTGACATAAGGGATCTTGCTAGTGAAAATGCTCTACACCTACACAGATGTTTGGGGTATATTAGTGTATGGAATTGGGAAAACTCACAAAACTTTACATTTAACATATGTACCTTTTACTTTATGCAAATTACACATACCTCACTAAAAAGTGTCATTACTAAGTGTTATCTTCAAGAATATGTCAAGTGCAGTATAAATATGAATTTCTGAAAAGTGAGATACAAATTATATAATAATTCATTCTTCTTCCTTCATGTAGCATATGAGAATATTGACTTTTTAAAATAAACTATTAAAAATGAATAATTCCTTTGAAAATAAATACAATATAAAACAAGTTACCTTAACAATATTGCAATACTTTAATTGTTGTCTATAGTTAAATAATTATCTTGCCAAAATGCAAATTTTCATAGTTCTTTTTCAGTGTTCCTGGAGGCTCCCCTTCACTTTAAATGTCTAATTGAGGTAATAAAGAAGACAGTATTTTTTGATGCAATTTGCAGAGGCATTCCAATAAAATCCACAAGCACTCACAATCAATACGGTTAAAGGCTAATTTATGAGTTCTCAATAGTTTCTATACAAACATTGCTGCTCCTCCCCTCTGATTTAAAACAAATTCATGCCAAACATTGTGAGCAAGAGAAAATAGTTATTAGGGCTTCCTTCTTCTCTCTGTTTTTAATGAAATATTGAGGAATTCCAAAGAATGTCCTTATTCCTTTGGTATATGTTCATTCTCTGAAAGTCTGATTCTCCTCCCTTTATTAGGTTGCCATTTTGACAAACTTTCCTCATTTACTCCCTCTTACTCAGAGCTGCATTCATACTTTTCTCTTAATTTACTTGGTACTTAGGAAAATAAGGAAATGTTTGTATTGTAAAGGAAAAACTGTTTTGAAATCATCCACTAGAGTGGAAGCTGCAAGATACTTAACATCTAACAAATGTCCAAATATAAACAGAAAGAAGAGTAGATTTCAAAATGGCATTTCCATCACTCTTGTTTAAATCATTTATCCTGGCAGTGCTGACTACATCTTGCTGAATGGCATATGATAGACATTTTAGATACACTGGGAGGCTGACAAAACATTTAAGAAGAATATTTAGCTACTCCATCATTCTTAGTAAAATAGACATTATATTGTCCATATGAAAACTTAATGGATTTAAAAAAATTTTTCCATCAGAATAATAATACAAAAAATTGCACTCTGTTTATCAAAAGATTTAAGTTTAAAATCTGGATAATTTCTTTTAAAAATACCTTGGGGTAGGGGCACCTGAGTGGGTCACTTGGTTAAGCCTCCAACTCTTGATTTCAGCTCAGGTCATGATCTCAGGGTTCGTGGGTTTGAGCCTTACATTGCACTTTTGCATTGAAAGTGAGGAGTCTGCTTGGGATTCTCTCTCTCTCTCTCTCTCTCTCTCTCTCTCTCTCTCTCTCTCTCCTTTTCCCTCTGCCCCTTCCACACACTCTCTCTCACTCTCTTTCTTTCTAAATAAACAAATAAATACATAAATAAACTTTAAAAAATAGGATAGACAGTTTCATTATTTTATGCTCACTTACTTTGCTTTTGAAGTGCAGATGTTACATCAGCTTGGTGAAACAGAACAAAATATATAATTCAAGAGCCAGAAAAGATGCTAGCTCAGCACAGCATGGAGTTTCACCTAAATGTCCACAGGAATGTTTGTCAAAAGTTAAGTCTGCATTTCTTTGTAATTAAGAGAGGATGTTTAATTGAGTAATTTAATCCCTTGGGTTAGTCTGCATTATCCAAAAACAAAAACAAAAAACAAAGGAAATTTGGAATTATTGTGACAATATCTTTAGCAATTATATAGAAAATACATATAAAAATATAACTTCTTAAACTTACACATTATTGGGTACAAAATACATAAAATCTTTAGAAAGTGTGTATTCTGTGTGCACAGTGATCTCATGAATGTTACTTAGTCCATTGCAGTGAAACCTCTATGTAGAGAGGTATATAAACTAATGAGTTGCATATCAGCTACTCAACATTAATTTGATTAAATGACTATAATGGAGAACTAACAGAAAAAATATACTGTTAATGGTAGCCATAAAAATGATAGGTTTACAATTCTGTAGAATTTATGAGTATGCTCTCTATGCAATGTGAAAGAGAGGGCATGAACCCAAATAGCATATATAACTAGGAGACAGGAACTCTGCCAAGTGTATACAATCTTTCAGGATGCTTCTTGTTTATCCACTCACAAGATAAGAAAATCCTTTTTTGTTTGGTTGGGTTTTGGTTTTTGTTGTTGTTTTTTTAAAGAGAGAGAGAGAGCAAGTGTGAGCAGGGGAGGGGGAGAGAGAGAAGAGAGAGAGAAGGGGAGAAAGAGTCTTAAGCAGGCTCCACACTCAGCATGTAGCCCAACACAGGGCTCAATCTCAGGACCATGAGATCATGACCAGAACCGAAATGAAGAGTCAGATGCTTGTCCTGACTGAGCCATCCAGGTGCCCCAAGATAAGCAAATGATGAGTTAAGTATACACATTGCAGCAGTACTATGCAATGGCAGTGATTAAGAATCACATTGTAGTTTATATAAGAAAATAACAATTTCAAACTCAAGATAAATCATAAAATAGAGCAAGCAGAGTTACTATAGTGCTATAGAAAAGGGTGTAATTAGGGGCGCCTGGGGGGCTCAGTCGGTTGAGTGGCCGACTTCGGCTCAGGTCATGATCTCACGGTCCGTGAGTTCAAGCCCTGCGTCGAGCTCTGTGCTGACAGCCCAGAGCCTGGAGTCTGTTTCAGATTCTGTGTCTCCCTCTCTCTGACCCTCCCCCATTCATGCTCTGTCTCTCTCTGTCTCAAAAATAAAATAAATGTTAAAAAAAAAAAATTTAAAAAAAAAGGGTGTAATTAAATGAGGCTGAGGGGAATGAACAAGCCTTCACGGAAATGTTAGTGATATCCACCTAAATTATAACTAACAAAGGATACATAAAATCATAAGATACATAGACCATAAGATCACATAATAGTAAATATCATAAATCATAAAGTATTAGAAGATCATTATGTCAATCAATTCATCAATTGATAAACTGAGCATTTATTATGAACATATATGCTTCTTACTCTGGAAGGTGTGCAGGGTAATGTTATAAAAGCAGTTTAGCAGTAATCACCATGCTGAGGAAGACAGGACAAAAAAACATGTTCAAAAAACATTTTTAAAGTAGTATTAAAATTTTTTTCAACCCCAACTGAAGTCCATTCTGCAAGGGCTACCAACCACACAACAGAATGATAATGTAGTATACACATTATTTGGCAAGTGAGTTAAACTCAGTTAAACCCAAATATCTGCATCTATTTGTGAATAAATCTGTTTTTTTCCTCTAAAAAAATTTGGCATATAGTCAACACATTTAGACCTAGAAGGAATACATGGTTCTTTAAAGAGAAAAGAAGAATAGAGAAGACAATGACTGCCCATTTATAGCAAGCAAAACTAGTTTTATCTGTATGCTAGCAGTTTATAATGTTGAAATAAATGAAATAACTAGCACTGAATAAATTTAGTAAAGAAAATAGTCATTTGGTGTGATCTTTTGAGAAATTTTGTAGAAATATCAAAAAGAAGCCACACTGGTTAGCTTTGGAAAAGAGCAATAGAGAGCCCTTCTTACTAGGGAAAAAAATTGCAAATTTGTTGAATTGGATGAAACGTCGCAGAAAGATAATAAGAAATATGCTATTTTTGCTGAAATAGAGAATACAAAGTATAGAAACAATGGGAAGAGATGAGTAAATAGAAGTGAAGAATACAGACACAGAAAGGCAATCTCTAATTGAAATAAAATTAAGATATCGGGGTGCCTGGTGGCTCAGTTGGTTAAGTGTCTGACTCTTGTTTTCGGCTCGTGTCACGATCTTATGGTTCATGGGATCAAGCCTCACGTTGGCATTGACACCATGGATCCTGATTGGGATTCTCTCTCTCCCCCTCTCTTGCCCCTCCCCCTTTGCCCCTCCTCTGCTTTCAATCTCTCTCAAAATAAATAAATAAACTTTAAAATTAAGATATTATAAGCTTCTGTGAAGTTACACCCCAAAATTTTAAGTCCAACGTTTGAAACATCATTCATAGATACAACACATATCTTGGAATGTATCTAGCCAACTTGATATTCACCCCAAATTGGGAGAATAGGCAATTCTATGTTTAAGTGTTGAATATTTTTCTCTTTTAATAAATAATGAAAGGACCACTAGAGAAGAGTCTAGCAATTTTGAAATATCCCTGCAAAGTTTGTATGTAATTACTAATTTATTCCACTATCACCACACACTATGCATTTAACTACCTCACATTAATACTGCATTTATATATAGCAATCTTACAATGTTACCTCCCTCCTTCCTTCCCCAAATAGTGAAAATATGAATCAATAAAATGGTTTCTTTCAGGGAAGGACATCTTCTTTTGACATAAACAGATATGTGCTATTTGGTTATGATAAAGAGGCCTCTGTGAAAAACATGAAGGAACTAAGAATAGACTAATTGTTCATCATAATATAGAATCACAAATTGGATAACACAGTGCAAAATAACAAAGGAAGAAGTCCAGCCTTGCGGTGAAGACTGAAATCCAAGTAGAAAACATGCCAAATTCCCTCATGATCACAGGATCAAAGGATTATTATTTGAGGAATATCTACCACTCAGTATACATTGTTTTGTTGATATGCTTGCTTTCTTCTGTTCCTTTTAATTACTCCAAATGATTCCATAAATGAAAGTACCAGAGATTAGTATCTAACTAAGAGTAAGAAAGGAACAACAGAGGTAAAGGACTATAAACAGACTGGGAAATGGACATTCAGTTGAAAGACAACAACAGAGAGATAATTAAACATAAGGGCAAAGGATGCTATTTTCCTTCGAAAATGGATTAAGTAATTTTCTATTACTGTATAACAATTTACCAAATTCAGCAATTTAAAACAACACAAATGTATTCTTTCACAATTTCTATGTATCAACAATCTAGCACAAACTGGTTGCTCTGCTTGTGGTTTCACAAGCTTAAAATCAATGTGTAGCCAGGGCCACTATCTCATTTGAGAGTTAGGGTCCTCTTCAGAGCTCATTCAGGTCATTGACAGAGCTCAACTCCTGGAGGTTATAAAACTGATGTCACTCTTTTTTTGCTGTTTATTCACTGGGGGACATTCTCAACTTCTAAAGACTGCCTCTTATTACTTTGAATCTCTGAATTTCTCCTGTGACATCCATACCCATATTTAAATAGCTTATGTAATTGAGTTAGGCACCCAGGGAACCTCCTTTACTTAAAGTCAGCAGTGTCATATAACATAAGCTAAGCAAAAGTGTGAAATCCCATCATTTTCATTGGTCTGGCCCACATTAAAGAACATGGGATTATACAGGACTTGTACAAAAGGGAGTGAAATTTTGGAGGGACATCTTAGAATTCTCCTACCACAGATGTTCAACTCCACCTTTTGCTTCAGTCTTAATATTTAGACAATCCCCAAGAAGTTGAAAGATGATACTTTCCTTGTAGAAGTATAGAAATGTATTTAATTTTTCAATTACAGGATTTCCATGATGATTCAATTTTTTTTTGGCTATTTCTATTTTTAACATAATTGTGACTAACTCTAATTTGAGATTTACTTTCAAAGAAAATACTTTATATGTACCATAGTTTTAAAAGCACAGAATTTTGGAAGAAAGGTTTACCTAACTTTTATTGTAATTAAGGTTTCCCCAGATAATGCAGGTATGAAAGAATAAATATCTTCAATTTTCTACGAAGTCAAAGAACAATGAACTTATGATAAAGAACTGATGTTGTGGAAGCACCCCAGTCCTAGAAGACATGCTCAAGAACAGGAGTAAGTAAACTATTTTTGTAAACAGCCCATAGTAAATATTTTAGATTTGGAGGGTTAAGAGGCAAAATCACGGACAGTAAAATAAGGACTTTTAGAAAAAGAAAGGCAAGCTTCCACACATATTTTTATGGATGAAACTCAAAATTTTATTTGTAAATACTGAAATTTAAATCCCATATAATTTTTATGTGCCATATATTTTATTTATTTATTTTTGCTTTTTAGCAACTAAAAAAGTAAAATCCATCTGTAGCACATGGGCTATACAAAAACAGACAGCAGGCCAAATTTAGTTTGTGAGCCACAGTTTGTTGAACACTTCTCTAGAGTTCTTATAGAAGTCACCCTTGGTCCTATTAATAGCTAAACCTTATTTTTTTTTTCCTTACTTTCCAAAGAATCTCTCTGTATATATGTACACACACACACACACACACACACACACACACACACTATTAGACTAATTTTATTTTTTGTTTCTATTTATAATTTAACTCATAAATTCTCCTACTTAATTCCATAGTCATGATTATATACAATTTCATATGACTAGAAATAGATAAAATAAATCCCTATATTTTTGGGTAAACTATATCCCTGAATGATTTTTTATTTTGGTTCCTATAAGACTCAGTTCTAGGGGCACCTGGGTGGCTCAGTCGATTAAGCGTCCGACATGGGTTAGAGCCCCGCAAGGGGCTCTGTGCTGACAGCTCAGAGCCTGGAGCCTGTTTTGGATTCTGTGTCTCCCTCTCTCTCTGCCCCTCCCCCACTCACACTCTGTCTCTCTCTGTCTCAAAACAAATAAACATTAAAAAAAATTTTTAAAAAGACTCAGTTCTATTATCTTTTACAAATAAATTTGTTTCACTATGTGACATTAACAATGGCATCTAAAATTTATGGTGTTATTACCTTGTGTCTTTTACAGTGAATGCATAAAAAATTTTTAATGAGAACAATTGTGTTTTGTTCATTGTTCTTAGTACTAGTTCTTGGGCTTTTAACAAAAATGTTCCATGGTTTACAGACACACACAAAAAAAGATGGCTGAAATTTGCATTGTGCATTTGAGATTAGTAGAGAAAATACGTGCTAACGTAGTCCTTGATAGTCTAATTAACCCATAACACTTCAATCATTTTTTGTGCTCTTAAAACTTTTTCACAAGATTATTTATTCACAAATGGTTGCCTGTTGTACAAAAAGGGTATTTTTAAAGGTAAGATTCAGTAATGATTTCAAGAGATTAAATTATGGTCTATTCGCTTTGAACCCATGAGTAGTTAAATACCTTTCTTGGAAAGTAAACACCAATGTTTAATGGAACCTAGGATATTAAAAACAGATTAAAATCAGATTTATATTTTTTATATCTTACAAAGCAATATTTATGATTTTTTTTTGACAAAGTGGTACCTCATAAATACTTTTTAAATAGCATTTTATAGGTTTCCAGAAACCTTCTTAAGAAAATGTTTTAACCTTGTGGCCCTAGAAAAGTTTTCAAGCTTGAAAATGCCTTACTGTTCTTTCATTTTCCAGGGCAGAACTTAGGTTTTTGTTTGTTTGTTTGTTTGTTTGTTTGTTTTTGTAAATTTCAGCTGAATGGAATAAAGAGATTTCTGAAAGATAAGGAAAGATAACCAAAGCAAAATTCAGCTGTTATCACCTCAGCCTTGGGGCAGAACTACAGGACTTTCAAAAGATTGAATCTCAAGAATGAAACAGGTCAGGAACATCCTTGATTTTGACAAATCCAGAGCAGCACCTCAAGAAGAGTACTGAAAGAGGAAATGAGGGAGTGTGGAGGTAACAAGCCAACATTGAGGAAGAATAAAATGACTGATTCTGGCATTTAGAGAAATCTTTTGGGTATGAATACATAAAATCTCTTCTAAGTTAAAACAATTATTAAAGGACCTATGTAGTAACTTGTGTCATCATAAAAGGAAAAAATGGAACAGATACTGGGATGGAAATCAAGGTAATACAGCACCTTATTTCTATAGTTTCAAAACAGTAAGTCTAAGGTAGATGGCTTCTGTTAAATAATTACTAGTTACCTGGAATATCTTGACTGAATGGACTTTGAAGGGTCTAACTAGCTAAAGGAATGTTGGATAAAAAGTTAGGCTCTATGATAACAATCTCACTTTCTGGCTCAAACCAAGTAACTGAGTTGTATGAGGAGAAATAATTGCCATAAATTTCCTATATATTGAAAAATTTGAAAGAACCCAAAGCTTTTGTCCTGATCTGTTCCTTCAGTTAAAAGGTTCTTTTTTTTCTTAAGTTTGAAAAACAGCCACGGTACTTAAAATATTGGCTGAAGTGATGACCTCATGAGATTTTGTAATTTCAATTTTTTACCAAATCTGCTTTATTAAAGCACTTCCATTATTAAAAATTATTTGAAAACCTCCCACTTGGTTTTACAGTAAACCACTGAGACTTAAAGAAGTATTTGTAAAGGATTTTAAATAAATAATTGAGTAGTTTAACAATATTATGTAGAAAGCTAGAAACCAAAAATAAAAGTGCAACAACACTAAAAATTATCTAGTAAAAATGTCCACTAAGCTTCTCCATGTGCATGATAGTTTATATTATAAACTGATTTTTTTTCTCCTAATGGTTGAAAAATGTAGGTTATCAATTACCTGTGGTTCTTTCAAAACAGTATTACATATTTATATAATTAAACAAATGCTCATATCCCCATTTCTAATAGAAGACTAAAGTATTTAATCTTACCATTTTATTTTAGTGTAGCAAGCTATTAAGTTTCCTAATTGTTCTTATTCACAATATTATCTGGTATGCTAAACAGAAACATTTAGATTAGACATCCTCAAATTATAGCCTGAGGGCCAAATCCAGTTGTGCTTTGTTTCTGTAAATAAAGTTTTATTGAACAGAGTAATACCTTTTTCTTCCTTTCTTTTATTTTCTTTTTCTTTTTTTTTTAACCAAACTCTATAGTTGCTTCCCCCCTACCATGGCAGATTTACATAGCTATTATAGGGACTATATGGCCCATGAAGGTCTAAAATACGTAATATTCGGCCCTTTACAGAAGAAGTTTGCTGATTTTTGGCTGTTCCTAATCATCATCAAAGTTATTCCTAAACAAATATGCCCAGTAGTTCAAATGTTGATAACTGGAAAACAAATAGAAACAAAAAAGACATTTAAAGAAAACTTTTTTTCATGTGATGTTCAAAGATTGCCTAACCAAAAAGAACATTTTGTAGCACCTTCATAACATTAACAAACTGCTGTCTTAGGTACAATAAGCAGCTGATTTATTGAAAGTGACTTGTATAGTCAATACCTGGAATGAAACAGCTAGTTTCATCTTGTCCAATTTTTACATTACTCTTCATTTTCCCTGAGAACTACGTAGCCGAGACACTTTCAGTGAGGCACTTCCTGTAAAATGATCAGTCGTATCTGTCACCAGGAAGAAATGCATTTTCCGTGCTTTACTACAGCCATCTGCATCCTTCATTTTCTTTTAATTCAGTCACTGGAGCCCTAATGATCACAGTCATTTCAGGAGATGCCATCAATTATAGCAGGGAGCTCATTCAGAAGTGAAAGATGAGTTCCATTCTCTGTTACTTAGAGGTCAGTGATCATTCCCCAACCTCTTCCCAGTGAACAAATAGTACAGTAACTTTCACAGGCTCCCTTCATTTTTCTCAAGTCTGCTGCTTTACGACTTTTGTAGACCTTGGTTATAATAACTTCATATGTTTGACTCTGGCAGCCTTAAGACAAGCCTGACCCAATCATTTTCTTGCATCCATCATCATAAATTCAAACATATATAATTCTGACTCCCATAAGAGATGTTTAAAAGAATAGGTATTATTAAGATGGCATTTTAAAACTTCTAAAACAAATACAATTGTTAAAATTTACATCAAAAGGATTTTAAATTTTTTTTTTTCAACGTTTATTTATTTATTTTTGGGACAGAGAGAGACAGAGCATGAACGGGGGAGGGACAGAGAGAGAGGGAGACACAGAATCGGAAACAGGCTCCAGGCTCCGAGCCATCAGCCCAGAGCCTGACGCGGGGCTCGAACTCACAGACCGCGAGATCGTGACCTGGCTGAAGTCGGACGCTTAACCGACTGCGCCACCCAGGCGCCCCTACATCAAAAGGATTTTAAAATAGTAATCATTTTCATCTGCAAACTTTCTATTATTTTCTATAAATATAATCATATTGAAAGATGCAACACAGATTACACATTTGTGTAAGAATTAGCACAGGATTTGATATACTACCCTTACATGCTCTTTCTAAAGCCATCTTAAATTTTTTTTAATTTCATTTTTTATTTATTTTGAGAGAGATAGACAGCAAGTGGGGAGGGGCAGAGAGATAGGGGGAGAGAAAGAATCCCAAGCAGATACCATTCTGTCAGTGCAGAGGCTGATACAGGGCTTGAACTCACGGACCATGAGATTATGACCTGAGCCGAAACTAAGGGCCGGAAGCTTAACCGACTGAGCCACCCAGGTATCCCTATAACTATTTTAATAATTAGGATTAAAATTCAATTTTCAATATTTTGTTTGATAACAAAAGGTTGGATGGCTAATTCATCCACATAAAAGCTTGAACACAAATGTTTATATCAATTTTATATATAAACACTAAAAAGTAGAAGCAATCAAGATATTTATCAATAGGTAAATGGAAAAAATGTAATACATCTATGCAAAGAATATTATTCAACAATTTTTTAAATGAGTAATTAAGCCATGAAAAGACATGGAGAAATCTTAAACGTATGTTCCTAAGTGAAAGAGTCAGTGAGAAAAGGCCACACAACGTATCATGCCAATTACATGACATTATGGGAAAGGCAAAACTAAAAGGATGGTAAAACAATCAGTAGTTGTCAAGGGATCAAGGAGAGGGATAGCAAATTGAATAGAGATAGATGATTGCATAGGTGAAGCACAGGGGATTTTTAGGGTTGTGAAATTATTCTACATGGCACTGCTTTGGCGAATATTTCTATTTCTAACAAAGAAAAGGTAATCTTTTCAATAAGTGGAGCTGAAATGTATTCACATACAAAAAAAATGAATCTAGACACAGACCTTACACCCTTCAAAAAATTAATTCAGAATGGATCACAGGCATACAAGTAAAACACAAAACTATAAAACTCTTAGGAGATAACATGGGAGAAAACCCAGATAACCTTGGGTTATCCCAGAAAACCCAGAAAACCCAGATGACTTTTTAGATACAACACCAAAGGCATAGTCTATGTGAGAAATAATATATGAGCTAGACTTCATTAAAACTAAAAACTGATGCTTTGCCAAAAACACTGTTAAAAGAATGAGAAGACAACCTACAGAGTGGGAGACAATGTTTGCAGAAGACACATATGATAAAGGACTGTTATCCAAAAAATACAAAGAACTCTTAGAACTCAACAAGAAAGTGAACAATCCAGTTAAAAAAGAGGCAAAGACCTTAACAGACACCTCACCTAAAGAAGATATATATGGCGAATAAGAATATGAGAAGGTGCTCCACATCATATATCATTGGTGAAATGCACATTAGAACAAAAGATACCACTACACACTATTAGAATGGCCAAAATACAGAACAATGACAACACTAAGTGCTGGTGAAGATGTGGAACAATAGGAACTCCCATTCATTGCTTGTAGGAATGTGAAATGTTACAGCACTTTGGAGGGAACCCTGGAAGTTTCTTATAAAACTAAACATACTCTGGGGCACCTGGGTGGCTCAGTTGGTTAAGCATTCAACTTTGGCTCAGGTCATTATTTCATGGTTCATGGGATTTTCTCTTTCCCCTCTCTCTCTGTCCCTCCCACACTGGGAGTGCATTCTCTCTCTCAAAATAAATAAATAAATATTAAAAAATATATAGGTAAAAAAAATTAAGATAAAGCATCGTAAAATCAACCATAGAATGTTGAGTACATCATGAGATATTGCTAAATCAGTTATATTACTAACTTGGTAATAACTGAAGACTTTAAGATACTTATGGAGAAAAAGAATCCACAATTTTTCATCTGATTTAGTAAAATTTGTAAATAAGGTAATTATTTTATTAATTGTCTTGGTTTGTTTTTAACTAATCTCTTCATATTCTTCTCCTATCTCTTCCAGCGATTTCAAAATTAATATTAGCTCTATAAATGAATCACAACCTATCTCTAAAGCATAACTGCTGTCTATATTAATTTTCACAAATTCTCAATGATAAGTTAAAAGAATAATTCTGGAAAATCAAACACCATACCCTCATAACAGAATAGCAGATCTCTCTTAGTAGTAAACCCTCCAAATTACAGAAAGTCTATTTTCCTCAAAAAAAAAAATAAATAAATAAATAAATAAATAAATAAATAAGGAGCTCTAATCACACTCTTAACTTAGTAAGTTACTAATATCATCCTTCCTTAGTTTTAGGTACAAATAGTATAGAAATGGCTTACATTTTAGAAGAGAAAAATATAACCTTTGGCTATATGAATTTATTCTCTCTGAATGTTGTTACATTCACCATTGGTGGTAATTTTTCATAACCTTTTAGATTAATAATTTATTTGATATCATTAGTTAATAATTTACTGCAAAATGTCCTACATTCTATAGAAATGTATAGGGATAATAAGAACTATAAAAATAGTGACTGTGTCTTAGGATTGGGTTAAAAAAACAAATTTTATTTTTGGTTTAGACAATGAGTCCCCAGATATTCAGCTATTTCCAGAGTGATTACTAGAAAAGAAACAAATTGGGTTAGAACTCCAGCTAACTAAGTACTATATTCAGCACTTACACAATATAGGCTACATTCATAATAAATGGCTTTAATTTAAATGTGATTTCTAAGAAGAATAATCTCACTACTCTGACCATATATATGTTAGTTCCTTAGGATAATAATTACTTCTAAGAATTAAAAACCTTGAACCTGCTGGCATAAACTTTACTGCCAGCACAATACAAGATGAAACATTTAAATTCAGCAAAGTCAGAGGTATATAAAAGATTATCACTCTCTCAATCTCTCTCCCTTCCCCTCCATTCCTCTCCCCACCCCCCCCCAACCCCCCCGTCACCGCTAAAGTTAACCATTGGTTAATATGAAGGTTGGGAAACAAAATTAGATATTTTGGGACATACATTTATATTCTCATTAACTCTTTAAAAAATAGTAATTGTCAACTAGAACATAGGAAATATGCAAGTGTCTAACTACTGCATCCTCCCCTCAGAGGGATGATGGTCCAAAAAGGAAGATGATAATACTTATAAATAAGTCCTATATGAGACCTAAAGTAATCTAAGCCCCCAGAAGAGTAGTATTCATAAAAGGGGTGATTCAGAAGACTAAGGGAGTACTCCTGTATCCCTTGGATAAATTCCTAGCAGTGCTATTACAGGAGTACTGATGCATAGGGGCACTTGTACCCCAATGTTTATAGCAGCACTCTCAACAATCGCCAAATTATGGAAAGAGCCTAAATGTCCATCAACTGATGAATGGATAAAGAAATTGTGGTTTATATACACAATGGAATACTACATGGCAATGAGAAAAAATGAAATATGGCCTTTTGTAGCAACGTGGATGGAACTGGAGAGTGTGATGCTAAGTGAAATAAGCCATACAGAGAAAGACAGATACCATATGGTTTCACTCTTATGTGGATCCTGAGAAACGTAACAGAAACCCATGGGGGAGGGGAAGGGAAAAAAAAAAAAAAAAAAGAGGTTAGAGTGGGAGAGAGCCAAAGCATAAGAGACTGTTAAAAACTGAGAACAAACTGAGGGTTGATGGGGGGTGGGAGGGAGGGCAGGGTGGGTGATGGGTATTGAGGAGGGCACCTTTTGGGATGAGCACTGGGTGTTGTATGGAAACCAATTTGACAGTAAATTTCATATATTAAAAAATAAATAAATAAATAAATAAATAAATAAATAAATAAAAAAAAAAAAAAAAAAAAAAAAAAAAAAAAGAAGACTAAGGGAGTTCATCTAGCTGATAGGATTAGAGAAGGCCACACTGAACAGATGATGCTTCAATGAGTTTTCTAAGGTTTGTTAAGTTAATTAAACTACTAAGCTATTGGACTAGGGCAGTCCTGATGCTGTGATGGCCTATGGAAGGAAACCAAAATCTAAGACTGTATGTTAATGTTTGAAGGTTACAAAATTGAAACTTAAGGACAGTCAATCATAGTCAACTAGGCTGTAAGCTACAGTCAACAGTCAACTACAGTGGTTAGGTAGAACATCCTAACCACTTCTGGTTTGGTGCTTTTGGATTCAAATTAATTTTTGCTCAAATAACTTTTAATTTTTTAAATCCCTCAGTTAATCTTTAACAGTTTAGATATGATTTACAAGACAATTCTGGGGGCGCCTGGATGGCTAAGTCAGTTGAGTGGCCAACTCTTGATTTTGGCTGAGATCATGATCCCAGGGTCATGAGATCAAGTCCCGAGTTGGGCTTCATGCTGAGCGTGAAGGCTGCTTGGGATTCTCTCTCTCCCTCTGCCCCTCCCCTCCACTCACACACACACACTCTCTCTCTAAAGGAAAAAAAAAAAAGGGAAAATAAAAGAAAATTCTGAAGAACAAGAAGGAAACTCTAGACAATGATTTCCTCCTGAGTATAGAACTATGGCAGGTACTTGGGGCACATATGGGAAATACTAAATAATTTAGAGTATATAGAAAATGTATACAATAATATATACATAACATATACATAATACATAAATAAATAATATATAAAAATAATAATTTGGCATATATCGAAAATAATGAATAAAGTTAGAAAAGCAACTCATAGTTCTCTTTTCAGCATTTATTTTATTTATTTGGAGAGAAAGAAAGAGTCCACGTGCAAGCAGGGCAGGGGAAGAGAGAGAGGGAGACAGAATCTCAAGCAGGCTCCACACTGTCAGCGCAGAGCCTGACACAGGGTTCCTTCCTACAAACAGTGAGATCATGACTTGAGCCAAAATCAAGAATCCTACACTTAACCAACTGAGCTACTACCCGGGGGCTCCCGTAGTCTTATTTAGTTACACACATTGGCTATATCATCAAAACAAAACAAGTTTTAATAGAAAAATATAGAGGTATTTTCCTCATTTCTTATAGTTTTTGTTGTTGCTGTTTTCTTGCTTCCTTGAGTGATTCCATAAACTTATCTCAAATCCTTGGAAACACAGGATTATTACAGAGGCTAAAAAGTATATGGTTTACTTAATGAGAAGAGAAATATAAAAATAAAGTATTTGATGGCAAAATGGCTTTACATTATAAACTCATACATACTTCCTGTTAGTCTATAATTCTTTAAAAATAAAAAACAAAGTTAAGGGCATCTGGGTGGCTCAGTTAAGTGTCCAACTCTTGATTTTGGCTCAGGTCATAATCTTGTGGTGGTGAGATTGAGCTCTGCATTGGGCTCTTCACTGAATGTCTCTCTCTCCCTTTCTCTCAGTCCCTTCCTTTCTCACACATACTCTCTCTCCCGAAACAAATAAATACACATTTTTTAAAACAATAAAAAAAATAAAAAAAATTAAACCCCAGAGATAAGTATACTTAAGGATTAGGGTCTTAGCCTATATATTTCTAAATAAGAGATCTATAGGTTCTAATGCTCCATCATTATTAAATGCCTGTAGAGAACATTATGCCATTTTAGGGCATCATTAGAATCCTCTGTACTTTGTCTCCTGGCCATGCTGCTTTTATGTAGGTAGGTATTTATTTATTTATTTATTTGTTTGTTTCTATATAGAAGGTGTCTACAGGTAGTAATATAGGAGGAAAGTAGGCTATAGAACTTTCCTGAGAGTGTACTTTTAAAGCAACCTTGGATTTTATGTCTATTGTATGTTTATTTTGGGTAGCCAGGATAGCCATAGGGTTCAATAGGGAATTAAAGCCCACTCAAGTTACCACTTGGGGCCGCCACTATTCATTCATTCAACACATATGTACTTAATGCTAACTGGGATTCAGGGACTATGATAGTATTGAACATAGAGTAACAAATGAGAGAGATAAAGTCTATGACCTCAAGGAGACTTGAAATATGTGGGGAAGAGAGAAAATTCAACAATAAATTGCACTTTTAAATGCAAATAGATGGTATAGTATGAAGGAATGAAAAATATAACATTGGTATGTAGATCCAGAAATATTTTATGAGTCCCAGACCCAAGAGAATTATGTCCACTGCATAGTACTATCATTCTTTCTCTAACTGAATCAAAATTATGAATCTCTAGAGTCGGAAAGTTACCTGAAGTCCAGAAGAATTACTGGTTAGTATGCAGGAGAGAATTTTATATCATCTTAACTTTTAATAATCTGTGAGCTTTCACCTGGAAATTGCTTATCATTCCAGAGTACGTATCAATGACTGGCAATCATAACTGGATACAAGTAAACACTTCTTTACTATCTTAACTATATACAGGAAAATATGTTGAAATGATTGCCAATATAAATGATAATAATAAGGTGTGTCAAATTGTAAAATAATACTATCATAAGAGTTAATTATATTTATAATATATAGTATAATATATATAACTATATGTTATATGTAATAATATAAATTATATATAATATATAAATAAATATATATTTCAATATCTATATTATATGCAATATATCTGTGTATACAGAGTAATGACAATATAACTATATGTTTGCATGGTATTGTAATATGTATAAAGTTTTTTACACATATCATTGCATAATTAATTTTCATAAAGTTTTATGACATAGGCAAGACAGGAAAGATGAAGTGTTCATGTGGTGAATTAAATGGCTTTCATTTCTTTTCTTCTTTTTTCATCTTTCTATTTATTTGTCCAAGTTTACTACAGCTATTGAGTAGCAGTCACAGTCCTTGAATCCCTGACCAAGACACTGACCCAAAATCATAACATGATTTATTGGTTAAATTGGTGTAATAAGATTATAGACTTAAAACTAAGGGTGACATTGAATCAGAGTATTCATTGTAGGAGTTGGCTGAGGGGGCCGCTACTGCATATTTGGTGTTTTAACAGGACAGTAAGTTTTACAGATGAAGAACAGGCAGAACCAGAGATCAATCCCTCCATTTAAGTTCTTACACTAAGCACAGGCATACACCTGTTTTCAGATTTGAAGAGAAGGAGGAATCCTCACTGGAAAAAGTAGCAGCTAGTTAAAGAGGCTGGAGCACCCGGGCTCTAAGAAGCAAGAGGTGGGTGTTGTAATTCAAATTGCATGCTAATTCTCATTGATCAGCCTATTTAAATGGTAATGAGGCACAGATAGTGTTTCTGGCCCAAGTGCTAGAAACTCCATGCAGAGGATATCTGCCAGCAAGAAAAAAATACTGCTGCTTGCTTGAAAAGCTGTGGTTGCTTTAGGAGCTTGTGATTGTAAAAGGGAATTACCTTCCAGTCCTTTGACCTGTGGGGAAGGAGATCCTATCAAGAATTTTCAGGACTGCAGCAACACCCAGCTGCTACCATTCTTCTGTCACCTTCAGCTTTCTGGGGCTATATTCTCCTGTAATGAGAAAGAAGAACAGATACAGCTACAATTGCCACTTGTGGGGAGAAGACAGAAGACCAACATCACAAATCATCCTTAGCTGAGTACAGAGGACGCCTGATTGCTTGTCATGTTCTGCAAAAATCTTAATTATGCTATATGGATGTAAAGTATTGATTCAAGCAACAGAGCAAAATTAAAATGCAATTGTTTAGAGAATGAAATGCTCTTGAATAAAGGAGGTGATGGTTCAATAGGGAAGGAAAGATATAAATGCACTTAATACATGGTAGCAAGTGATGCTTACCTTAAGAAAAATATTAAAAAGTGCTAGCTACATCAAAAGAGGTAGAAATGCTTTAGGCTGGAGGATAAGGGAGCACTTAATGGAAGCAGCATTTAAAATAGGTGTTCATTACATGTTAACTAACTAGAATTTAAATAAAAACTTAAAAAAACAAAATAGGTGTTAAAATAGAATTTGGGAGTTGAGAAACAGTGAAGAAGGCATGGAGGGCATTTCACGTACAACACAGTAGGGATCATTTTAGGAAAAGTGTCTCAGATACTATTGCTCCAGGAAATAAATACTGCCTACTGCACAGGGTGCCCCTGAAACACTTAGAGAAATTTTAAAAATTATTTCTCATCCAATAGCTGTTCATTTAACTTTAGAATTAATGATGAAAGCAAAGATTGTAAGATGTGTATGTATATGTGTGTATGCATACATGTGCAATGTTTTTTAAAGTTTTGCTTGGAATTTCAGAATTTTATTGTTGTTTGTATTCATTTAATATCATTCTTAGTACTCATGTTTGGTTCTTAGGGAAGAACTAAGCCTTTTTTTTCTTTCATTTTTTCTTTCTTTAATGTGCATTATCAGGAAGTGTACCAGGCATTTTACTTACATTTAACACATACGAAGCCTGGCTAAGTAATCATATTAAAGAATTTTTTTGTTCCAAACCTGAGAAAAGGCCAATATCATATTAACAATCAACTTTGAAAAAAGTATATCTGAGTGATTTTCTGGAAGGTAATTTGGGGCCAACTTCATTGTTAGATGTGTTGGAGAGAAACTTCCAAAATGTTAGAGTATGACCTAGACAGCTATCACGCTTATAACCAGCCGACTACCTCAAACCAGATGGTTAAATTGGCAAGATACTTTAACCAGTCTAATTACTACCCTAAAAATCTTTAGCAAGGTCTTCCCTTCTTATATGTATGTTAACAATGTAATCTAGTTACTTTCTCTCCCTATAAAATACTCTATCAAATGTAAATATTTGAATGGCATTCCCAGAAGCATATTTCCCAAGGAAATTTATAAAACTTTGGATGCATACTCAAATATATTCTGCCTAAGAAGTTGCTTTAACATTTTCAAAGAAATAATAGAAAGTAAAACCCACATAATGTCTCTCTGTGGTTAGTTTTGCACACACACACACAAATTTTTTTTTAAAGGTATTTTCACTAAGCACAACACAATCCCCTACTAGTGTCTTTTGGCTATTGATGTCAATCTTTATAATTTCTGTTTTATCATAACTACACCGAAGTCTCCTCAATTCCAATATAGAAAGAAATACCCTCTCCCTGGAATGTAGCTGATGAGGCTTTCTATTATCTCACCTGTCAGCTACCTGGCTCCGCTTTTTTAATGTGCATCAATTTATCCCCTCTTGCTTCTTCCAATTTTCCTGTTTGACAATAACCTGGAATCTTCACAATAATGGAGCATCCAGGAGCTGATTAACAAGTAGGAACTCTTTCTCCTTGAATACTCATATGATAAATAGTGTTAGTTCTCTCACATTTGTCTGCTTTGATCTTTTTAGTCCTTTGCCAAGAGGAACACAAAGTGTAATTTTCAAAAAAATAACATTGTAATTGTCATGTGAATACAACATGAACATGTGTATAAGGTTTTATTCAACTCATTAGTAAGAAACCAAGTAAGCAATTAAAAAAGTTCAAAGAACTTTTAAGAAACTGGTTATTTATGGGTGATTTAATAAAGGAATGCTAGTATATAATTGTTGGGTTAAATACAAAACTGCTTAATATCCTACATTTGGGGTTGTCTTTTCTGCCAAAATAAACTATTTGTATCTTTCCCAGACAAAATTCTACATGTTAAACTCTACTTCTACACAGTTGAAAAGTAGCCTAGTCGATATAAAATAAATCAAAGGTTTAACTCAGAGCCATGCTGAAAGAACACCGAGTAATATCTTCTACCTATTTCCAAGCTTCAGACAATATTTCTAACACAGTCCTTCCTATTCACAGATACATCCTTTTTTTTTAATGTTTATTTATTTTTGAGCTAGAGAGAGCACGAGTGGGGAAAGGACAGAGAAAATGAGACAGAAGATTCAAAGCAGGCTCTGAGCTGACAGCAGAGAGCCCAATGTGGGGCTCAAACCCACAAACCACAAGATCATGACCTGAGCCAAAGTCTGATGCTTAACTGACTGACCCACCTAGGCACCCCCAGACATCTCCTATTCTCATTCATCTACTGAGTTAGAGGTTTCCTTTCTGAACCATGGTGGTGCTATGATGGTTTGATTAACTATTTCTATCAGTTTCTCCTCAGAATTGTGGGAATTGAGAATTGTCAAGATGACTGGTATGGCAGCATTATTTTAATCTCATCCAGTCCCAGGTTCTCTGCCCTTTGTAATCTCAGAAAAAAACCCAGCTTTTTTTCTGACAGTCTGACACTTAATATTTTGGTTTATATGAACTGAAATTATTATAGGACCACCTTTTTCTTCCTCTTGATCTGAGAAACAGAGGTACTGTATATATGATTAATTACAAAAATCTCATTTGTGAGAAACTATGTCATACTAAAAGCAAATGAAGAGTTAAAACTACAAAAATATAATTTAGTTATATTAAATTAATTGTATTTTGGAGGATGGGTGATGGGAGGTGATGGAAGAAAGCAAATCTGTGACTGGGGGAAGGAAATCTACTAATCCTCTCTCACTAGTATCCTGCTCATTGCAATCCTATTTTAAGAGACTTAAGAATACCCGTTTCACTTTTTTTACCCCCAATATACCCTGACATCTTTGCTGAGCTGAATTATTTATTGTCACTTACTAATTGCAGTCATGAGGTTTCATTTCCCCCCCTAACTTTGGTTAGCTACAAAAAAGAATTAGAATTCAAGGACACTCATGGTTCCTGATAGATTATAATAATGTTAGCTAAATTGTTGCAATAGATCCCTCCAGAGACATGGTCCAGCCATTTCTGACTCTCAAAGCTGAGTTATTTTGTTTCATATTAGATGGCATAAGTGTATATTCAGTAGCAATCATATGCACTCACTGAATCCTTATAACAACTTTTTAAAGTGTTTCCTATTATTATCTACTTTCTAAAGAGATGGAAACTGAAGGTCAAGGAAGTTAAGTAGGTTGTCCAATATCACTATCTATGGGAGAATTAAGATTCAAATTTGGGTTTGTCTGCATAGAATAGATAGAGAAGAAAGTTTGTGTTCTGTAACATTCCATTGCCTTATATCTTGAATGGTTTTAAATATTTTAAATATTATATAAAATTGATTATAAAACAAGGTAACAATTCCTGCTTAATATAGGTGAGATCTATAAAATGAACAAAATCATAGGTACAAATTTTATTTCCTAAGCTACTAAATATAATGATAATATATCTGCCAATTTTAAAACTACGGAAAAACCAAATGCATATAATAAATCTATAAATACTCAAGATGACCTGATTTTATATATTTTTCCTGAAAGGTAACTTCCAATTTTAATTTCTCATGTCTCTCAGTAATTTGATAACAGTTTATACTATAATACAAATGTCTTTTATTTATAAAGAACCTAAATTTTTATTTTTCCATTCTAGGAACAAATCTTTGAGTATTTAGTGCATAGCTTGTTAACTATTTCCGAATATTAAAGATACTTTGTTCTTGTTGATACAACTGGTTTGGTTTTGACTTACTTTTTCCAATTCAGAAAAATGCTTTCAAATTTATGATATATATTAATGATAAGATATTCATCTAAACATTATTACCTACTGGCAAAAATACAGGCCTACAGGGTCCAGGTAATTTACAACTGTAGAATAGTGAGATATTCTTAGCCCATATCTACTTTGACGAAAATAAGGTACTGGATTAGATGATCTTGCCACTTGCTTCTAGTTCTAAGATATAATGCTAACCATTTATAACCATTCACATATTGAGTGTAATCCACAGGAAGTGACATTTACCACTTTTGGCCTATAGTACATGGTTGCCAGTATTTGAATACCCTATCACAATAAGAATTTTTTTTTATAGTCTTAACCTCAACTCTACATACATTATGCTATATGATTATAATTGTATAACATTATTATATGAAAACATATTTTTGTTGCTTATGTAAATAGACATTCAATTGAATATATACTATATTAAGAGCTATCAACAGTTTGTACTGTAATGGAAAAAAAAAATAGGGAGATTAAAAGAAGGCATAGGAGAATATTCTCATTCCAAACCTTGGAGATGGATATAGAAAATTTGGTGTGTGCAGACATGTATGCCAACATGTATGCATGATACCTCTTTCTTATATATGCCACTGATACCATACTTATTTTATATTGTGCATTTTATTTATCTGGTGTATTTATTTATACTTATTTTATATGGTTTATATTCCATAATTTGGCTGTTGTTGATATTGCTGCTGTAAACACTGGGGTGCATGTTCCCCTTCAGATCAACATTTTTTGTATCCTTTGGATAAATTCCTAGTGATGCAACTGCTGGGTCGTAGAGTAGTTCTATTTTTAATTTTTTGAGGAACCTCCACACTGTTTTCCAGAGTGGCTGTACCAATTTGCAAAGAACAAAAAGTTAAGCCACTTGAGTATTTCGCCAGATTTTTTCTTGACCCTAATTAAAAATGCGAACTTGAAATTATTCAATGCTAGTTCATTTTACAACTGTAGAGATTAATACCCTCGTGTGTTACTGTGTGTGTGTGTGTGTCTGTGTGTGTATGTGTTTGTTTTTTAGTTTAGTTGTTTTCTGCTGTGTTTCAGAATGGAGTTAAACAAGAATAGTTTTGTATTAGTAAACAACCATATTATTGGTGGACTGTGAATTCCTTGCCTCTTTTTCTTTTTTTTTTTTTAAGTATATATTTATTTATTTTGAGAGAGATAGCGCAAGTAGGGGAGGGGCAGAGAAAGAGGGAGATGAAAAGGGGGAAAGAGAGAATCCCAAGCAGGCTTCACATCACCAGCACAGAGCCCAGTGTGGGGGCTCCAACCCATGAAGCCATGAGATCATGACCTGAGCTGAAACCAAGAGTTGGAAACTTAACCAAATGAACCACCCAGATGCCCTCCTTGCCTTTTTCTTATTGGTATCCAACACTTTTATTTTCTGTTAACAAGCTTAGGATACTCTCTGGGAGTGGGGGAGAGGGGAGGATCTGAATAACCCAAAGCAAAGGGCAATTTCACTTCAAAGTGTTTAGAAAATGATAGAATATGAGATGCCAATCAGAACTTCTGCACACTTCTGCTGCTTTGGGAATCACTGGTGATATTCATTCAACTTTTTTGTAATTTATATGTTGTAATATTGTCAAACTTACTTTTCTCCAAGAAACTAAAAGGCCTACTTCTTGTGCCATGTACATTAATTCTTACTGTCCCCCTTAAGATGAAGATCAAGTAAACTTACAGTGTTATAGAAAAAAAATTCTTTTCATCTATAATATTAGTTATTGGTTCATATAACATACAAGTGACTCTCAAAACAGATAGTAAAAACCACCATCGACAATGACAAAACAGTATTGTGTATTTTAGTAGTTTATTTTGAAAGTAATTTCTAATATAAAAGTTATATGATGATATATATGTCTCTCTCAAAAATAAATAAAAAAAACTGAAATAGTTGAAGAAAGTTCCACTTTATTTTTATTTTTCACTACATAACACAGATGTTACACAGATTCTGGTTTAAGTGAGCCAGTGTTTTTATTAGGAATAGATAATTTCCCAGATATAAGAGTGTCCCCCAAATGTAATCATATGAGTTTTAAACTATGATTATAAATCCTCTGGTGCTCTTCCTATAGAATATGCCCTTGTTCTGAATCTGGGTGAGCTTGTGACTGTATCAACCAAGAGATTATAATGGAAGAATACCATGAGAATTTCAAGAGCACTTCAAAAGGCCTTGCAATTTCTCATTTGTTTGTTAATATACTTGCCCTTGGTATCCAGATCCACCATCTAAGAAGTCTGAATTTTTAAGACCACCATACTAAAGTCTACTGTAGGCAGTTAAGTCAATAGCACCAGCTGAGACAAGCCCTCCAGCTACATCCCTGCAAAAACACCAGACATGTGACTGAGGCCATCATGTACCCTCCAGACTAGCCTACCTGCCAGCTGAGCACCACCAAGTGACTCCTGTTGACACCACATAGAACAGAAGACTCACTCATCAAGTCCAGCCAGAATTCCTGTCCCACAAATAAGGGAGCTATATTAGTAAGATCATTGTTTTAACTCATTATCTTCTGAAGTAATCTGTTACATATCAATAAATAATTGGGACACATGTCAAACATGATTTCAGATAATTGCCTATTCTGTCTCCTCAGAGTCAAAAATCCAGAATATACATTCTCTATGAAATGATCACATGAAAATCCAAAAATATTAATAATTAATTAACAATTAACCATAAGAACCACAATAATATGTACTGCTATTTATTGAGTGATTTTGCCAAGCACGGGGCTACACATTATAAATGAATAATTGATGTGGGAGCCAAATTACCTAGGTTACATGTATTGCACACATTAACAAAATCTAGGTATGATATTAAATACAGAAAGTCGAGGGCTGATAGAAAGTAGGGTATTTGTAAGAGTACTCAAGAGTGCAAGACTGAAGTCCTGATTTGTTTAGGGATTTCAGCAATGAGTAATGATGATATCCAGTTTATGTAATACAATCATGTTATCAACTATGAAGGCCCACTGTGAAATATTCTTTAAGATTAAATAACCACACAACTGACACTGTGGAAAGCTGTGTTTGACTATAAAATATGATTACTCTATAGAAAAATGTTTTTTCAGCATTACAAGGAGAAATATAGAGGCATAAAAATCTTTTAGGAATCAGTATGTAATGCATTTTTTGAAGAAATATGTAAATAGGTTCCTACAAAATGTTTTCTGTGCACTTTGGAGTTGATATGTGAAAGCTAATATCATTTGGATTAAAAATATTTCACTAACTCACTTAAAGCTAAGGTGGAATATTTTGCAATAAAGAAAATTACTTAAGCTTTGATCACTTATGTAGTGTTTAAACTCCTTATGCATGGGTGAAATATTATACCACCTGTGCCATTACTAAATACTGTTCTTTTTTTTTTATTTCAAAAGTTCAACTACTGTACTAGGCATCAGAAATTTAAACATAAATGCAACCTTCAAGGATCTCATAGACTAGTTAGAAAGATGGGGATTTTTAAAAAACTTTTTTTAATGTTTATTTTTGACAGAGAGAGAGAGAGAGACAGACACAGCATGAGTGGGGGAGGGGCAGAGAGAGGGAGACACAGAATCCGAAGCAGGCTCCAGGCTCCAGGCTCTGAGCTGTCAGCACAGAGCCTGACACCCGGCTCGAACCCACAAGCTGTGAGATCATGACCTGAGCCGAAGTCAGACACTCAACCAACTGAGCCACCCAGGCATCCCGAAAGATGGGGATTTTAAAACAAGTTATACAGTCTAATAAAATAGTAAGCACATTAAAACAATACACGGGTTGCACAGAGTAGATGACTGAATTTGCTGGGGTGGGCAAAAAAAAGGTGATTATGGATAATCTACTTATTAGTTTTCCATTGCTTCTGTAACAAATTATCACAAACTTAGTGATTTAAAATAATACAAATTTATAGGTCAAAAGTCTGGTTGGCCCGGCTGGTTTCTCTGCTCCTGGTTTAATAAGACTGAAATCAAGATAACAGATGACTGGACTCCCATCAGGAGTCTCTTGGAAGAATTTGTTTCCATGCTCACTTCAGAATGTTAGCAGAATCCAGTTCATTGAAGTTGCACAACTGAAGCCCTTGCTTCTCTAGAGGCCTCTGTCTGATTCTTGCACAGAACATTTTCTGCTTTAAAAGGGTCATATGATTAGATTAATCCCATCCAGATAATCCAGGATCACCTCTCTATTTTATAGTTCATAACATCAATTATATCTGCAAATTCCTTTGCCATGTAAAACAACATGGTCACTAGATTCAGGGATTAAAGTATGAACATCTTTGAGAGACCATTCTGCTTGGCACAGTTCATAAATGTAGTTGGTTTTGTTTTTTTCTTTTTAGAAAGAAAGATCAAGTTAAATCTAGAAGCAGAAAATGAGGATATCTACGTTGAGAGTGAACTATCTAGTAAAAAGACCTAAAACATAATTCATGATAATAATATGAGAAACTAATCTGAAAAAGAACTGTGTTCAGGCAGGAAGACAAATGTTATACACTTTATTATGTGAAAAGAAATGAAAATAGCACTAATAGATATAGATCATGTTATCTTGAGCCTAACATAGCTTCGGCTTGGTGGCATGGCCTCATATACATGTTCCTTTCATAACCTACTAATGAAAGAGACAAACAATAACAAAGACAAAACAGCATCAACAAAAAAGACTCTCCCTAATTCTCCAATTATTGTCCAATGTTTGCACCATGCCAAATATAGCATACATATGTAATGCTGGAAGAACAGCAATTCCTGGGGGAAAGGACTCTGAAGTCAGTAACTCATTGAGATGTGAGATGTTAATGTTAAGGTGGCATTATACATAGAAGTTGGTGGGTCCTAGGGAACTTTGGTGAAATATGCATGCTGATTTGTGTTTTCAACACATCCCCTCCTCCTCATGTGGGAATATTAAGGGATATTCAATCTTATACAAAAGTATAGAGTGTATATGTGTATACATACAGTGAGTTGGAGGAATAGATAATCGCAATCAAGGTTATGGGTGTAGGGATGGAAAAAGACTGGTTTGTCATCAGAGAGGAACTTTGAAGCTGGCTCCTCAGGAAATCGTACCCATCAAGTTTTACCAAGTGAATGTGTAAAGAAAAATTACAGACTTCTATTTATGGAAAGAATATGTCAAGGGAATAAAAGGTAAAGCACAGGGAATATAGTCAGTGGTATTGTAATAGAATTGCGTGGTGAAAGATGGTGACTACGCTTGTGATAAGCATAGATAACATATAGAGATGCTGAATCATTATGTTGAATACCTTAAACTAATGTAACATTGGGTGTCAACTCTACTTAAACTAAAAACAAACAAACAAAGAAAACAAGTTATAAAGTCTAATAAAATAAGTTCACTTGAAAAAAGTTCATTTGATATAATTTAAAAGTGTATTTATTAAAGTACTAGTCCAGAAAGACTATGACTACTAGAGAGTTAATTTTGGATAACATCTCAGTTTCATGCTTATTGGAAGAAATATTAGTTCAGGTCCTCAAAGATACAGATGCCAAAATGAAAACAGAAGTACAAGAGATTTATTGGAGGAAATGCTTATGAGCGGAAAAAAGGAGGAAGCTGGCAGAGGCAGGAAGACCTGTCAGAACATAGCAGATTATGACCACTGCGATAGTGAAAGGGAATGAAAAAGTTAGATAGGAAGGATCTCAGATTGCAGCAATTCCTTAAGAAAGTTTTGGACAGGTTGATGGGGAGTCCTTAAACCAACATCATCTGTCAGAGGAGTCCTGAATTTTGCAGAAATTGGTCTTAGTATTGTCTTGTGTTCATTTGTTGGCTGGGAGTAACCAGTGAAAAGCATGGCCTGTGCATGAATGTGGTGATGGATTCAGAGCACAGTAGCTTCAGCTGTCCATCACTTACGGTATCTTAAGAGAATAGCAGGTATCTTAATAGAATATTTTTATGCCTGCCACAGTCCACTTGTACTGCAAATATCTATTTCTGAATTCAGCTTTAGGGAGCACATCGTGCTTGGTTTCCATGGGCTCACTTGCTGAGAGGAAAATAGAGAAGGTTACTGGAGTGATCTGTAACCTTCTGTCAAGGTGATAGCTAATGGTGAAAATTGTGGCCTTGACACCAACTGCAGCAATAGGTTCTTTCTCCTTTGGGCCTTCTTAAAAGTTGGCAGCTGTCCATGTCATCTGATGTACAGTCCAGGGAAGCACTCCAAGGTATGGAGTATGTTGCCCAGATCCCAATGATGCCTACCAGGTATTGTGCTTCCTTCTTCGTGGTAAAGGATGCATGATGCATCAACCTTCCCTTTACTTTGGGGTGGTTTATGACACACTCCTGAATACTAGAGCTTGGAAACTTCAACGAGTGGCTAATTCCTAAATCTTTGCAGAGTTTACTTTTCATCATATGTAACACATATGTCTTACCAAGGCTGCCAATGAACTATCCTCTTCCTCACTCTGTGCAATCAATAGGATGTCATTTATATAAAGAATCAGAGTCATATTCCGTGGGATTCTCAGGCAGTTCGGTTCAGACTATAACAGAGGTTATGACAGAGGAGAGAGAGCATTCAAGTATTCCTGAAGTAAAAATTTAAATGAATACACCTTACTTTTATACTATATGAATGTGAACTGTTTCTGACTTTCTTTTATTATCAGAATGGAAGGGCACCCATTCTCCAAATCAACAGCTATACACTATGTACTTGATACCTTATTAACCTGTCCCAAAAATGATGCTTCATCCAGCAAGGCAGCCATAACCAGAGCTCTTATGTCTGTTATGTCTGTAGCTCTATAGTCTGTAGCAGTCTATACTCATTCTCTAAATCTGAGTTTCTGCAGATGCAGACTAGTGAATTAAATGGAGACTAAAAAAAAGAAAAAAAGGATGACCTCTACAACCTTTAGATTTTTAATGTTAGTAAGAATCTCTCACATACCTCTGAGAAAGAGATTTCATTTATTGTTTACTATGTTACCTGGAAGAAGGATGGGGTTTTAAGAAGTTGCAAGTTGGCTTTCCCCAAGTTTCCTAGTTCTTGATCCACAAACCAAGAACCCAATATGAGTATTACTCTAACTGCCAAATGAAGTCTAACTTTACATTTAGAGACTGAGGAAATAATCATTGGTTAGATCTACGGACAGAGTGGTCCCACCATGAGTTACTTAGACATTAACCATTACATTTAATCATCACTCCCTTTATTTCCTGTCATGCGTAATCTTCTACTCTCACAGAGGGGCCTGGGTAATGCTTTGGGTCTTCAGTTATCAATATCACCTCACACTCAAACTCTGTGTTCAATGGTCTTCAAATGTGTATTAATTCCCCTTTCTTAAATGTACAGTGATATGAGGGGGAATCTCACAGCCTATAATGTTCTGTCATGTTGCATGGTCCTTCCTCCTAGGGAACTGACCGCCTCTTTGGTCAGTATCTTCCATACCTAAAAATTAGCACAGGTCTGGACACTGAACTTTTATTGAGGTGACTCTCCAAACCCCTGTGCCTCCATTCTTATTTTTTAGGGGAAAAAGTTACAGACGTCAACAAGCACACTTGTTGCCTATGCATCTATTTTGTCCTAGGGGCTCATTGCTCTATTAATCATCTCCACAACTCCATTTGGGTGAAGCTCCGTTGGCTGTCTATTTGACCTTGACAATCTTTGTAGTATAAATGCCCCCCATCTTCTGGATTTCAAGCACTGACACCTAGATTCTATTATTTTGGAGTAACATCACCCCATATATACTATAATGCCCAGCTCTGAGATAACTTTTCCTACTGTCAGCCCTCTTCTATAGAGGAGAGCCACCAAACCTCTTAGTGGTCCTGTGCTCCTCTAAGCAGCACATGCTGATGGCTTTGATGAACCGTGTGATCGATCTCTGGGTCCTCCTGTAAAGCACAACTATATGATAGGTCTTCTTACCTCACATAACATATCCATTCCAACATGACCATTGCCTCAGCTTCTTTATTCCTTTCTCTACTTTCTTCCAGGGAAACTCAGGCATTCTATTTTACTTAATATTTTAGCCAGTTTTTCTGGATTTCTAAAGGCAACCCTAGCATCTCCCCATTGCTGGGGGTCCTTATCAAGGTGTTAAAAACTCAAGTTTGGTTCAAACTCCCCGTTATCAATGAATTCTTGCTTTTGTGGTCTTGTATTTCAAACTTCTGATCAAGTACTCTCAAAATCCAAGCACAGTGGTACATCCTCACTCTTGTATATACATCCTCTTAATTTTTGTAGTTCATTAGTGTACTGTACCTCTTTTCCTTGGTAGGCTTAGCAGGTCCTTACTTAGGGTATGGTGGGATCTAACTCTAGTTATCAGCCTAGCAGTCAGAAGGAGTGGGATTGTCTGTTGAGGGTAGCACGTGTTGCCTTGTGGGAAAGAGGACTGTGCAGTGTCTTAGAGCAGAGAGGAAAAACTAGATCTTACTGGGAATGGACGGGCTCTGCCAATCTGTAGAGTCATTATCTACATGGACATCCTTCCAGATGTCCCTAACCCATGTTTCAGGGCCCCAGAAAAAGACTTTGATCTTAGCACAGCAGATCTACCTTAAAGGGGTTTTCAGATGTCTTAGGAATTTTGCAACTATAATGATCAAATCTTCAGTTTGCTGCTGTATTTGTTCTTCTATTCCGGGAGATAAGTCTCCTTTTAAGTTACCAAAGAGACCATCTCAAGCTCATATTTAGCCATTAACTATGTGTTTACATCCCTCAGTTTCTCATTATCCCTTTGGAGGGCATCAATATAATGTAGAAGCCTACTGCCTTTTTTGATGCATCCCCTTATATTCATTTTTTTTTAAATGCCTGAATCATTTCACTTAAAAAGGCATTTCCTTCCACAGGGACATAGTTCTGGTGGTGAAATCATTATCAATTAGCTTACTGTCTTGTACCAGAGAGTCTCTATACCTTACCTACCACTTAGGACAGCATCTTTTTCACTTGTGAGGTAATGACTAATTCTGTCTTCAATACCAATCTTGCCGTGTGTGTGTGTGTGTGTGTGTGTGCGTGTGTGTGTGTTTTGGGCCACTTTCAGTAAAATCTGTGTTAGTTAGATCCTCAGAGAAAAGATGCTAAGACAGGATTATTTGTGCAAGATGTTTATTGGGGAAACACATGTAAGGAAGAAAGGGGAAGGAGTCAGAGAAAGCATGATGAAGGTCTGACTTCTGGGAAGGAGAGTAGGAAAGAAGTAGCACTGGGTAGGAAAAGTTTCAGACTGTAGCCTACCTCTAAGGAAGATCTGGTCACAGCAACAGAAAATCCATGAACTAAAGCCAAGTGTCAGGGGCGCCTGGGTGGCTCAGTCGGTTGAGTGTCCGGCTTCGGCTCAGGTCATGATCTCATGGTTTGTGAGTTTGAGCCCCGCGTCAGGCCCTGTGCTGACAGCTCAGAGCTGGAGCCTGTTTTGGATTTTGTGTCTCCTTCTCTCTCTGTTCCTCCCCAGCTCTGTCTCTCTCTGTCTCTCTCTCTCAAAAATAAATAAACATTAAACAAAATTAAAAAAATAAATAAATAAATAAAGCCAAGTGTCAGAGGAGTCCTAGATTTTGCAGGAATCAACCAACCATTGTACTCATGCCAGGAGTGGCCCATGAGAAGCATGGCCTTATAATAAGCATTGTGGCAGAAATAGCAGGGCCACTCATCAATGCTGCCTTTGGCAAGAGCTCTATCTGGTATATTATCATGGCCTCCATAGAAAATATGAAAATTTATGCTGTGTTTTCAGAAGCTGTATTAGATGAAATGTGGGGTGGGACACTGCTAAAGTAAAGGGCCAACATTTGCAATATGTGGACATGTGAAGCTGGGTTATGACTTGGAAAGTAAAAAGAATAGCAAGTATTGCTGGAAAGTAACTTTTTAAAAAATGTTTATTTAATTTTGAGAGAGAAAGAGATAGAGCACAAGAAGGGGAGGGGCACACAGAGAGGGAGACACAGAATATGAAGCAGGCTCCAGGCTCTGCACTGTCAGAACAGAGCCTGAAGTAGGGCTTGAACCCATGGACCATGAGGTCATGATCTGAGCCTAAGTCAGATGCTTAACTGACTGAGCCACCCAGGGACCCTTGAAAGTAACTTTTGATGGGGGTGCAAAGTATAGGAGAAAAAGCCAGAAGCTTGGATGAGGCCAAGTCATCACAGAGAATGGAAATATAATGTGAAATAAGCACTTGAGCAAACCTATACCCAAAACTTGCTTCTGGAGCAAAATCTCATACAAGCTGCCTTGTCACGTTCATCAATAAATTATCTTTAACTAAACTGTCATAGGTGTTTAAATCATCAGGCTTCCAGTACTCATATAGCTTTTAAACTGAACAGAGTTGTCTAGCTCAGAGAGTTAGAAAAACTGAAACTTAATAGTATACACCCTGTTGTCCAAGATATGTGTCATGGCACTGGGGTATTTTAATATGGAAGGAGGAATGGTGCACAAAACTGCCATTCATTTACCAAAAGAACTATGCTTGCTCAGAAAGTGTGATTTTTTTCTTTCCTCACTGGAAGGAAAATATTGGGCTAATTATGGATTATTATATCACTTATTAAAGTTATTTCTATAGAAAATTAACTTCAGTTTAGGTTTTTTTTATTTATTCCTTTTTATATTAACCCTAAGGTTTTCAAATATGTAAATTTCAGAGTCATGTTCATAGAACATATAGATGACTGACCATCAGAATGACTTCAGATAGATTCTTATAGGATACAGGAGTTTTTGAGTGAAAAAAAATGGGGGAGTGTATCACTTAGTGCCACAAGTTTAGCTGTCACATCAATGCTCCTGGGATTTGGCTCACTGTGGGTATATCATAATGAGGTATAATTTAGGTTTTTCAATGTCAAAATAAGA
The DNA here is from genome assembly GCF_028018385.1 of Neofelis nebulosa. Taxonomy (NCBI): domain Eukaryota; kingdom Metazoa; phylum Chordata; class Mammalia; order Carnivora; family Felidae; genus Neofelis; species Neofelis nebulosa. The sequence goes on from NC_080782.1 coordinate 74,759,443, forward strand.
TTTTCAAACCTTCCTGATACTAATACATTTATAGAGTACTTTTTTCCACCTTTACAAAGATAACTGTTATATAGTATTTCACAATGTACTCTTTTAGCAATACTCAGTGGATTTGCTAAGATGGCATGTGCTACTTACGACAAAGTCATAAGTCTTTTATACCAGCATTATCACTTCAAAATAAATATAAACTTCTCTTGCTCATGACTGTTAGAAAAAGACTGACTATAAAATATCACATGACAGACATTATGTCATTTAATTTCCAACAGTTTACCACCAAGGTAGATGTAAATATTATGTATCAAATATTCTAATTTCTTTTTCCATGGTACTCCTCACTGTGGGAAGGTTATATATCCCCACCCTACTGAAATCAATCTTGGCTATCAGACTTGGTGTGTGTCAGTTCCAAGCAGAATATTTTTCAATGCCAGATGTTGGTTTGAAATATCTCTGTCCTATGAAACACTAATTGGCAATGTTCCAGAAGGCAACTTCTTCATTAGACTGAGTCCCAGAGTACAAATGTTGTGAAACAGGTTCTCAATTAGCATAGGGCATGAAGAAGAAATATCTAGAAAGAAGATTTAGCTCATATTCAAATTCAAATTTCCTTTAAAAAAATTACGTATTTTCAGCATGGGTATAATCACCAAACAAATTCTCCTACTTTTTTTTTTTTTTTTTTGGTAAAAAATGACCAAAAAGTATTGCTTAAGATTCCATTTTGATAGAACTGGACCAATGCAATGAAAGTATATCTTGACTATAATGGATTTTACCTCAAAATAATGGGAAGTGCTTCTAAATCCAATTCACACTTCAGACTCTAAAATAATAGCTCTGTTGCAGTTATTTGCAACACATGGGTAGCTGACAAGTATTGGTTTTGACAAAGGATTTACATTTACTCCAGCAGTGTTTAAAGAATCTGAGAGCACAACCCTATCAGAACTGTCATAGTTATACCTTATCACCTTCCAGAAAAAAATGCTAGTCCAAAAGGATGGTAATGACTACTAAGGATACCCTGAATGTGATGGTTTGGGAAAATTGCTAACAAGGTTTCTTGTTGCTGAACATGTTATCTCATATTCAAAACCACAAGTGGATTGTACTAATTAATGTGTTGCTGTCTCAAAAAGTGTCAGAATGACCTTCACCAGACTTTAGGAGAAAAGAGTATTTCTTTGTTTATTGATTTTTCTGTATCAACATTGTTGGTTTGTATTTTTTTGGTCTTGAGATGAAATCCTAGAGTGAACCTCGAAATCCTAGGTTCACAAACAGTAAGTTAATAATCATGGTCCATACTGTAAACAAGTTGGAGCTGCCTTCCCATGCTGCTCATCCCAAAAGTTCTAGCAGAGAAATAAAATACTCAGATATATAGTAGTGCATCAAATTGCATAAGCAATATTTCTCCATAGGGAAAGAAATTTGCAAAATCACTCTTATTGTGAGAGCCTAGAATATTTGTTGGCAAAATAAATGCTTAACAAGTGGTTTTCAAATAAAGAAAATGAATTAGTATTTTGGAGGAATAATTTTACTTCTTTCTCAAGATGGGCATCTTTTCCCACTGCATGCAGACTATTAAGTAATGAGAACGCCACTTCCTCAACAAGAAAGACCTACAGACCAAACTAACAATCATTGGAAGCAGTGATATGAAAACAGATTGCTTCTGGTTAAGATGAATTATAGGTCCAAGTCTCGCTAGAGGTCGACTGTAAGTTAGACGTAAAGATGGCATATTAGGGTATAAACTAAGGTTGCTATATAAAAGAACCTAAATACAATGGCCTAAATAAAATACAAGTCTATTTGCCTCTCAAAAAAAGAAAATAGATTGCTTCATATTTCAATTGTAAAGATATTAGCACTGTATAATTTTTCCCTCAACAGAAAGTCCATTAGCAGTTACTCCTTTAATACCATCTACTGATTATTCATATTACCTTCTGGATGCTCTTCAGTACCATAAATTGAAGAATGCGGTAACATTTCCCTGGCCACAGTAATTGTCAGGGTATAAGCAGCTGTATTTTCTCACCTAAATATTTGACACAGAGACAAAGTCACCCAAGTGAATTCACTTATTAATTAAAATATTCCTGAAAGTGTATTTGTGCGATCCTTTCTGAGAGTTGCTGTGGTTCAATACTGGTTATTTGGTTCTTTCAGTTTCCTTTAATTGAATGTGAGATTTCAATAAAAGCAAACTAGCTTCATTTTGAAAGCAAAATGTTACCTTTCATTAGAGCCTTGCTTTTTTTCTTATCTTTACTCTTAAAAAATTATTTATATATTCATTTTTCTTGTATCACTACTTAAAACATGGACTGTACTCACCCTTACTATATAAAAGGGAGAGCTTAGAATTAGTAACCTTTAGATGCATTTTTAAATGACCTCTGTCTTTTCTAATACTGAACTCTCACATGAGATCTTTCTGTAAATGAATGACAAGTTAAGCTTACCGATTTAGTCGTAAATTCAGACAAAGTAATTCTTCCATAAATTTCATTATTCTGTGGCACCAAACCAATAAATACAGCCCATACAAGACGTTTTAAGTCACTTTCTAAAAACTAGACTTTTCAGCTCTATGGCTTTAAAATTGATGGCCTCAATTCTCCACTTGCCTTGTAACCCTGATGGAGCTGATACAAGCATGATGCTCCTTGAAAGTAGAAGTGCTATGCTTAAATTAAGCCCCGTGATGGTGCAGAACAAGTCATATATTTAGGTGAAACTGTTTCTCGGGTGAATAAGATATCTTGACATGTCAATGGAATATGAAACTCAATTTCACAAGATTTTTCTAGTGCCAAAAGAGATTTAAGTAGAGCTATCATTTTTAGTCTTAACAGAAAGGATAAGTCTTCCTCTATAGACCTCTACATTCCTTGCCTCTAAAATTTAATTTTATCAATTCCTCATAAAGGCTATCATTCTTTAAGCCTTCATGAAACCAAAATTACATTTCATTGTTGGTCCATTTTCTGTTTTCACTTTTAGAAACTTCTTATCATTTCCAATTGTTCCATTGTTCCTCCCTCCACTCCACTTAAGAATATCTGTATTAGCCAGACAGTTTGCACAAAGCTGTATTCACTAGTAGAGTGGATGAAAACTTTCTTTAAACTATATTATCTTAAGAAAGATAATAAATAATTATACAATCGGGGAAATATTTAAGAGCACGGTCAGATGAGTTAAAATTAAGACCATTTCCCCCAAAGCAGCATCAAAACACAAAAGGGCCCTAAAACCTGAGAAAGAGAGAGAGCGCAGCCAAAAAGCAGTGAAAAATGTCCTCAATTGGAAATCTGAGTTTATTCAGAAATAAAAAAATTTAAATGAATTATTTTTATTGTAACTATTATGGAATCATTGTTTTATTCTAGAATCATTATTTATTTCCTAAATGTCAGTGTTTTCATGAGGTATCAGATGATACTTGAAATTTTTAAGTAACTTTTATTCCTAATCTTCTGCAATAACTCTTAAGTATGGTTAGCTAACTCTCATTCTTCCACTCATAACACCCAGACATTCGCTCAGTTCCCCAAACCAAACCTCAGATGTTCTCTACATATTTTTAATCAGAACAGGAATCAAACACACTTTCCCCAAAAGTGTTCACTAATGAACTTGCTGGCAATCAAATAAACATGTATGCCAGCTATTACATATTCTTTAAGTAGGAACAAACTAACTAAATGTTACTTGAAGGAAGTACTTTTAAAAGCCTACAATCAATAGAAAATGTACATATCCAATAGAAAAGAGTAGGAAAAAAAAGAGGAGTCCATTTATAAATCAGCAGATATTAAAGAACCTCACATCACCTTAGAGCTCTAACATTTTGGGCAAGTAGGTCTGGGGCTAATTCCATGCCACTGTGCATCACTGCATTTTATTTTCTCTTTCATTCCTTTGGAAAATGAGTTCTTACAGATTCACAAAAATTTAATTATGGGATGTGAATACTGATAATGTGATAATGACAAAGAATAATAGGGGTTCAAGGGAAATGAAGGTGAGAAAACTTGATGGAGGTGAGTCCAGTGGTTGTGTAGGTAAGCATCAGGTAGCAGAGCTGGTACCCCTTCCTACAGTTAAGTTAAAATTTGCTCTCTCATTGCCTTAGATTCTGTTGCCCGTTCCATACTGTGTTTATGCAGGAAGGATATGAGAGAGAAGAAAACATTGAATACTATTCCTCTGGAATCCCATGACTTTTCATTGCTGCTTTTGCATCGTATCACCAAAGCCAGCACTACCTTTAGGTAAGACTGCCAGGATATCCTTCAGCAGATGACATCTGTGGTTCAATTTAATATTCAAACTTCACTACTACTTGTGACACATGTTGAAAAAATAGAGCAATACAGAAGAAGATTAGGTTGACGGCATTATTTATTTACACCCTAGTTTCCAGAGAATACGTTTCACAGCAGATCTGAGGTCTACTTCACCCATTTCTCCCCAGGGAGCTTTTGATGTGCTGCATTTGGTTGCGTGTCATTGGTTACAGTGTAGGCCAAGGAACGTCCTCTGGAAATGTATGTTGTGTAAACACAGTGCAGTGCAATTTTGTCGTGCAGTGTTCCCAACTATTGCATGGTTTAGGCAGGATAATTGTAAAGGCTTGTTTCCCCCGTTAACATTTTAAACTCCAATCAGAGTCTAGTTCCGTTCTGTTGGAAGGCTGAGCACACAGAGAAACAGATTTCATGATGACAGTGAATATTGTCTTCATGATGAGAAATGATATAATCAAATTACTACTATCAATTTACTGCTCATAGGGACTATGAACCCTTATGTTACCTTCTGATTATCTATTTCGTTTATATATGCTTTCATTTCTATATCATTCTTCAATAGATTATTATGTCATAAGGCTCAGGTACATTTTATGGATTATCTTTATAGCATCTAAAATGTTCAGCTTCCAAGGATAATGTCATATATCTCACGATGTGTATTTGTAAAGGTATAATGCTAAAGGCATATGCTAACACATTGGCCACTATGTATGCTCACACAAACTGCTTCCCCCTCATGCTTTTTCCTGTCTCAGTTATTTATGGCTAGTTCAGCACATCTTTAGTTCTACCATCTGCTTAGTAACCCAGTTACATAGCTCAGATTATTTTAATTAGACTTGTCATAGGTGATTCACTAGTTGTTTCAACAGTCAAAAAGTAATTCCTGAGCTAGACTATAACAGATTTTGCCAACTTTGACCTTCCATGACTGTTGCTTTTTTTTCCTGCTTCTTTTTAAAATAGAACATGTTTCTCCATTACAGATAAAGATGAGCCTACTTTCATTCTTGGCAATATAGTATTCTGTCCTTTGGGTTGGATTATAATCATTATGTTATAAACTGTGCGAAATGACTAATGCTAAATAGCTCTTCCCTGCCAACAATTTACGGCGGAGGATATGCTGAATACAAACTGAAGCGTGTAGGCTTTTCCACAAAAAAATGTGCAAACTCAACAGGAACTGCATTCAAATGTAAACCACAGGAGAGCTATAATCTTTACTTTAAATTTATGTGCACTACTTCTTATTTAAAATCAACTAATTAACATGGCCATGCTTAAAAATAAAAGCAGATATTATTGTTGGATAGATCTCTGAGTTACTACTTATATTAGTGGAATTAATATGGAGTAGCAAGAGAAAAGGGGTGAGGGTACAACTAAAAATTAGAGGACTTAAACTAGATTATGCCATCAGTTGCAACAGGAGCTGTGTAAGACGGCAATATTTTGAACTCTGGTATCTTTTTTTTCCTTTTTTTTTTTTTGAGGTAAAATCCACAGAACATAAGATTAACCCTTTTAAAGTACACAATACAGTGGCATTTAGTAATTCACAATGTTGCACCATCATCCCTGTCTCATTCTAAAACATTGTAGTATCCACAATGGAGTCCCCATACCTTTTAAAGCAAGGGTAAAGGATAAAACATGCTTATCTCCCAAAAGCTCCTTGCAACCATGAATCTGTCTTGTGCCTCTTTGAATTTGCCTATTCTGAATACTTCACATAAACGGAATCAGCGTATATGTAATATTTTGTGTCTGGCTTTTTTCATTTAGCATAATGCTTTCAAGGGTCATCTTTATCCACATTGTAATGTGCATGAGTACTTTATTCCATTTGTATGGCTGAATAATATTCCATTGTATAGATATACCTCATTTTGCTTATTCATCTGTTAAGGGACATTTGTTTCTACCTTTTGGTTATGAACATATATGTATAAATACTGCTCTGAATACCTGTTTCCAGATATTTTGTGTATATTCCTAGGACTGGAATTAATGGTTTATATGGTAATTCTATGTTTCACCTTTTGAGGAATCACAATACTTCATTTATTTAAAATTCATTTATAAAACTTGCATTGTAATTCACAAATCACTTTCTCAATTATCTCAATTATTATAAAGATCAAAAGGCAGATACAGTTATCCATATCTTATAAAAACTAAGTCTTAAGTCCTAATTAATTTAAGTAATATACACAGTATTATTTAAAACTTTCAACATGATTATTTCTGAAGCTGACTCCAACTCTATAATTCTGTTACTTTAAAATTCTAGGTGATCCATAAGATATATCTGGCAGTTCTCCTTTTCAATGTGCAGAGTAACATCTCCAACTTGTCTAGTCATGGCTCTGTTAGCCCATCTCTTATTGCTTTTTCTTATAATTTGGAAAAGAAAGAAAAGAGCAACTTATGTCGTGAGTCACCAGTGACAGTCTAGCTCACCTTTGGAGGAGAGCTTTTCACTTTGTGAATTTTACTGACTCTTGCCATCCTTTATAAAATTTGTTTAATCTCAACCTATGATCTGAAGTTATGATTAAATCAGATGACAGGAGAAAGGAAGGAGGTGGGCAGGCTTAGATTATCCAAATGATAAGAACTAGAAATGGATTAAATCAATGGAAAACTAAAATGTTTAAGCCTTGCTTTTAAGCAAGTTACATTTACACTTTTGAGTATTAAAAAGGCACAAAAATGTGTGGCATGAAAACATGGCTAAATGGAAAATGTGAAGGGACACAGGGCAGATAATTCCTATAGCTGGCATGGTTTCTGTGTTTCTCTTTTTAACTCAAGTTATTTTCTGCTCTAACTGGATTTTTGGTCCATCTCCCTGCTAAACACTTCACATTTCAGTTCCCCTCTGAGCCTTTAGGGGAGATTGAAAGTAGCAGTTAAAGTTGGTTATGCCCAATAGTCAAGGCAAATTTTGTTTACAAGATGCTCCCTGTTACAGTGTTTGCATTGTCTAAATAACAGGTAATAAAATCTATCAGCTGGAAACCTCCCCTTGTTGTAAATGAACAGACTATTTTAATCAGAACCTACTGCTGAACAGCCTTTCAAGGGCAATCCAGTTTTAATATTAAGAAAGCTATCTGAAACCTTCAGATATAACCAATCTGTATTTATTGAATTGGTGGTCATGCACTCAGAACTCTGCTAGGCTCTATAATGGATAAAAAAAAAAATTAAGTCCATGTTTCTGGGAATTTAAAATCTATTTGTGGTGACAAGCTAACCCCCATTTTTTAAATGGGTAAATATCATTTTATGGTTTTGAGTTTAAATGTAATAAGATCAAAGTTAGAGGAAATCATTTGAGACTAGACACTCAAATACAGTTTCGATGGAGAACCAGATCTTGAATTGAGCCTCAAAAAGTTTTGAAAATGTGAAATCATCAAGAAGATGACAGAGGAGATGGTAAAGACAATGTGGATAACAGAGAAAGAGATGGCTGGGATTCATGTGACTTAACAATTAGAAATAAAAATGTTTGGGAACGTAGGAAACAAGTGTACTGAAGGCTTTGCAAGCTATACAGAGTAGTTTAACTCACTGAGGAAGTCAATGTAGCTTAATGAACTTAGAACAAAACGAGGTTGATTTTGCATATGCTGGTTATGAACACAGTTCAAAACTGTTCAGAGAGATAACCAGGAAGCACAGAGATTATAACTTGCTGTAATCTAAGGGTGAAGAGATGGGAATCTAAATGACCCAGTGGAAATGAAATGGGAAAAAAAAGGGGAAGGAAAGATACGGTTGACATTTAATAGGAGTGATATTCCCCTTAGCTCTTTTCTATTCTTGACCTCATTAACTGGTTTGTATGAGGACACATATTTCCATAGCAGAGATGAGGAAACTGAGAGGTTTTATGATCTGCAGAAGTTGGATAAAGATGAGATTTTTACCGTGATCTATTTTACTCCAAATTATATGCTATTTCCTTCTGGGACACTGAAAGTTGCTTTTCTTTCTATAGCTTCCAGGAAGGATAAAACATAAAATGAGTCTTGCATACTGATGATTCCAGTGTTTGTCATTACCCAGGAAGGTACCAACTGTTATGTGTGTGGATCACAAACCATAGCCATAATTCAATTAACACAGTTATATATTTACTTTGAAGTTGATAATGGCATTCCAGGTGATTCTACTTTCCCTCTTCACATGGTGCCATGTCCCCAAACCATGTCCCCAAAAGCCATGTCTTGCTTTTGTTGCCTTAGAGATAGTGGCCCCATTTTTTCACCAAGTTGAATGTGTATCGATGCTCACAGCACCCTCAGCTCCTCTCGTGAGTTTCACACCCCTTCCCTGCTCAACTTCAAATGTTTTCAGTTAGTTTTCAAAATCCAAAGATCTTATGCAAAATCTTCTCTGGTTTTGATATAACAAGTTTTTTTTTTTTTAATTTTTTTGGTATCTCTACCAAGTCTTTCGTGTCTATCAAGTCACCTCTCCTCCATGTTGATATCTCTTCTTCCCATTCAGTCTTCTAAAAATGTCTCCTCCAAGTCAGCCTGTCCTCTGCATATTATTGCACTACAGTTTTTTAACAGTGTTAGTGATTTGTTAAAGGCCTCTGTTCTTAGAAAATCCATATACATTTGGTTTTTCTTTTTACAACTTAAAATCTTTGAGGGAAAGACAGTATGCAAATGTCAAATGCTTTATGTAGTAATTTGAGATTAAATGAGAAAAAAAAAAAGCCTCTAACAGCACTGGAAAAAAAAAACCCACACATTTAACGAGCTCAAGCAATTTCAGTTTTCTTTAATTTTTGTCTCTTTGAGATCTTTTCTCCTCATATTAAACTATTCTGATAGACTCTGGCAATGAGAAGAAAAGAAAGATGTTAACTGCTATAGCCAATAGAATCTGCCCATTGTGGAAATGATTTTTTGCTTTCAAGAATCAATACCAAAAATGTTCTTGTGAAAACCCTATGTTTTAGCTGTCACAAAGATGGTTTTTCTCCATTTTGCATTCTGTTCAGATTTTTTTCAATGCTGTTCTAGTTGAAAGCTTGATAGTCTAATAGAGTTGCTTGTCATATAAAATGTGAGTATACAACTAGAGAAAAACTAATTTTTGTGGAAAATCATCCTGTAAAGGTATACATTACTTAAATGAATATAGACATACTATAATAAATTATGCCTTTTTATTGGACCTTTAAATAATATCCAATATATTTTGAAGTTCAGAGTTCATTATCTATAATATTATCACTACTTTCTTTCAGGTTATAATAACATTGGAATATATTACAGTCACAGAATCTCAAGATCCAGAGGCCAATTAAAGTTGAGATATAAAAGAATTTTTTCATAATAGAATTTCAGTGTAATCTTGTGAGACACCTTTAGTCAGAGTGATGCCATTTGAGAATCCTTATTAACTTCACAAAAATTATATAAAAATAAATGAATCATGCCAAATAGAAATGAATAGAAGATTTATATAAATTATTTTGGGCATTATTGCTGCTTTTAGGAATTAAGAGCACTCTTAGTCATTTTCCTCATTGTACAGCCTACCTATTTCCTTCCAGCCAAAAAGCTTTGTGCACACTATTTCTTCCATGAGAAATGTTTTTAGTTTGACTTAATATTGCTTCAGGTATCTGCTACTTCCTCCTCAGAGATGCTCTCACTCATTCTCCAGATCAATTATTATTTGTCAATAGATTTGTGCTCTGCTAGACTATTAAGCCTATGAGGACCAAGAGCAAGTCAACTTTCAGTGCCATATCTAACACAAAGTACATCAGCAATAAATATTTGCTAGTGAATTTAGGATATAACCAGCATATAAGCAGCAGCAGCATCATTATTCTCAGCACCAGCAGCATTATTTGACTTCATCTCGTCTTTATAAGTATTCATGAATAAAAAGCTGTGGATATCAATGCCCCATTTTTACCAATTTACATTAAGAATGGAGATCCTTTTGTATTTGGCATTTGAAGAGGGCCAAAGGAGGTATCTTCATAGGTACCTTTCCCATGACCACCTTAATGTTTATAACTTTTATAAGCACAATAAAACACGTTCTTTTTTTAAAGACAGCTCAAGTATAGAATATTGAATCTTTTAGGGGACACTGTTTCTAGATTGTCTGATCAATTTAATTTGTTTTATTTTATTTTCCCATAAAACAAGCTTGCATTTATCCCTTCCCAGTATATATCTGTCTTTCTCATTAGAATATGAGACCAGTGGGGTGCCTGGCTGGAACAGTCAGTGCATATGACTTCTGATCTCAAGGTCCTGAGTTCAAGCCCCACGTTGGGCATAGAGCTTACTTTAAAAAAAAAAAAAAAAAAAGATTATGAGACCAGTGAGATTTTGAACCCATGTCTGTCATTTTTACCAGGGCTTACCATTAGCCTTAAAAAAAGCAGGGCCTCAAAAACCAGGGAAACAATGAGTAGCTTTTATTTCATACAAACAGAGATAATGGAGTCAAAAAGACCTGCTGGGAAAATTCTTTAAATATACAGAGGATGCCATTTAGATCAGTCATCAGGCAGACATGCCTGCAAGAGGAAAGGCCAACAATATATTGAAGTGATTATATGATAGAAGAAATGGCATTAGGTTGCTCTTGAAACCCTACCAAAAGTTGAAAGACTTTGTGCCCTGAGGGTCCAGGAGCCACTTAGTGCAGGTTCAATGTAGAGTAGATTATTCATTTGTTCTATCATTCAACAACTCTGTACTGACCATCTATCATTTGTCAGGTGTGATTCTAGTTGTGGGATACAACTAATCATTACTGCTGTTAATATAGCTTGATCAAATATTCAATGCACAAGTCACTAAATACTATGAATTACAGTCATAAGCAACCCACTTACCTTCCAAAAAAGGTGTCGATGATGTTATGGCTTGAATTCCTCATTTAGCTTGCCTTGCCCTGTTCCATTGAAGAGGACATGAAAACTACATGTTGAGGGTCAAGATGTTCCTCTTATCTAGCTCTCCATTCCCAGAGCCAAATGCAAAGTTTGGCATACTTAGGGAACTCAGTAAATGGGACTTCACAAGAAATGAATTTGTTTAAACCAGCTCAGTTTATTTGGGTGACTTTGAAGAAATCACATCACTCTTTAGCCTCAGTTTCTCTACCTAACAAGCGGGAAGATGTTTATTCCATAGTGGTTTTATTTCTTTTGAGGGATAAATAAATAAGATAATGGAAATCACTTAGTATAATTCTTTGAGTATAGTAAATACACAGAAATAATTAACTATTATTTTATTAGAAATAATTTTATTACTACTTTCATAATTATTAATAGTTCTTATGTCAAAGGATGATTTTGAAGATGAAATTAAACTTTGAAAGTGATTCTTTTTTAACTCTAAATAATGATTGATTAGCCTGAGGCAGGCTGACTCATGAATCACTATTTAAGAACCCTTTCCTTGAAAAATGTTGTTGGTACTCTAAAGGATATCATTCAATTAAATTCTTCCCATGAAATGTAAAACATCACTAGTAGTGAGTGAGGCCACTGAGCAGGCTCATTAATTCTATCAGATGACTAAGGAACCATCTGGTGCCTGCCACCCATAATTGACATGGCAGCAAAAACAATCCACCATGATGATGGCCTCACAGTAGTTTCCAAGTTGATACATATTGTCTAATTTTAACTTGTATAGTAAAAATTAATCTCACCTTTTATCAATGTGCTTTTACAATTGGAAACAAAACAAAACAAAACAAAACAAAACAAAACCAAAGATGGACCAGTGACAGCACATGGCAATTTTTATCATTTGTAAAGAAAAGAGAAGTAATGTTGGCTACATGTTATTTGTAAGTACTTATAGACACTTTGTGTAAAAATTTGTCAGTATGGAGGCTGATTCAACAACAATTTAATAAAATGTACAAAAATAGTAGTAACTACATTTTATATACTACTTAATGTGTGCCAGGCACACTATAAATCATTTAAACTGTATTATATTGTTTAACTATTTGGATAACATTAGTTACCACAAATTATCATCTTCATTTCACAGATAAGGAAACTAAGAACTGGGTGGGGTGGGGGGGGGAATTCCTTAAGATCAAATACATAGTTAGTAAATAGCAGATAGGACATCAAAAATCAAAACAAAACACAGGTATCAGTGATGTTCAAATCTCAGATCTTAATTATGACCCTGCATTAGCTCAAAATAATAGCTCTACCTAAATATATGTTATTAAAAGACTTTTTATAAGTAATCATTGAGATTTCTACTTTTTTAAAGGAACAATGTTCCTAAAAATCCTGAGTTATTAACCTGCATAACAGCTATATAATCAAAAAAATCCTCTTTAATTTGTGACTTCACTGATTTGTCAGATTTATCTGGTTTTCAATGTATTTCAGTCTTTTATTGTCAAACTTTCTAACAAGATCAAACTCATGAAAACAACACGACAGTTCTGACAGGCATCTGTTTACTTCTCAGTTTGTTTCTTTGTTCTGATTCACTGGTCTGAAGAATTCCGGATTTAAGTAGCAAAGAGGGCAAATGTGAACAGCACACTAAACTCTCCATCTTATTGGAACTCTTAACATTACATACTCTCAGTGGCACTTTCTAGTTGTAAATTAAATTATTCCAGAATAATTGTCTTTAAGACTCATAATGGGGGAGAAGGATTGTTACTGCATGTTGACTACACACAAGAGTTGATGAGCAATCAATGAGTGATCATCAGTGCACGATACTATCTCATTCAACAGTCCAGTGAAATACAGGAAAAAAAAGAAAACAAACACAAAGATAACTCATGGAGAAAAGAGATCAATATCAATTATGAAAAATTATGCATAAATAAAAATATTGCCTTTTACCAATTCAGAAGCTTCTGAAAGGTTATTTTCACCATCACTATTTTTTTTTTACATATTCCCAACACAGTGATACACTTTGATTAAAACAGTAAAAATAACTGGATTTAATGTTAAATGATTTTCACTCGACTTTTATGAAGAAAAAATGTCATCAGTATTGACTGGTACCATGAATCTTATATAAAGAATGTTGGTGAGCTGTTCTAGAATTAGAGCCCATCCACCATCACTTGCATTTCCTATAACTAAGTGGGTTCTATGTCATGGAAGCTGATGCTTAGAAAGATTAAGACTCAATTTATTTTACTCGACTATATTTATGGAAATTAAAAGCTGGATAAGTCTTTGGAAATTCTCCTTCTATGTATAGACCAGAAAACTGAGGTTCTATAAGGTGAGATGGCTTGCTTAAGTTAATCAAGGCAATACCTCTTCTAAATCCAGGTATTCTACTTCCCATTTCCCAAACAGTGACCCATAAAATATGACCATCCCAAGTGCTCTGAAAAGGAAGAATTCTAAGGAAATAAAATAATGGTAAGTATATCAGTTAATGACTTCCATTTGAAATTACCATGTACTATATATATATATATATATATATGTACTATATATATATTATATATATTAACTATATATAATATATATATATATCAACTATATATATAATATATATTGACAATACTAGATATATGTACTATATATAATATATATATTAACTATATATATAATATATATTAACTATATATATAATATATATTAACTATAATATGTATAGTTAATACATTAACTATATATAACATATATTAACTATATATAATATATATATTAACTATATAGATTATTGATTTTTAATAGATAAGCTGTTCCCATAGTGTAAATATCAAAAAAATATACAAAATCATATAACCAAAAACATTTCCCTTTTATTCTTACTCTATCTGCTTAGTTACTGACTTTCCCCTCCATGTCTGACCTCAGGTGGTACTGCCATTAGGTTTTTAGATATTCTCCCAGAATGCTTTTATATAAAAGCAAATGTGAATAACTATTTTTTAAATGTTTATTTATTTTCGAGAAAGAGAGAGACAGAGTGTGAGCAGGGGGTGGGGGACAGAGAGAGAGGGAGACACAAAATCTGAAGCAGGCTACAGAACTGTCAGCACAGAGCACAATGTGGGGCTCGAACCAAAGAACTATGAGATCGTGACTTCAGCCAAAGTCAGACACTCAACTGATTGAGCCACCCAGGCTCATGAATAGTTTTTTTTTTATTACAACCCTTTTAGACAATCGGTGGCACATACTTCAGGTATTTCCTTTTTTCATTAAACTATATGTATGGCAGATTATTCTATATCAGGATACAGAGCTTCCTCATTCTTTTGTATAGCTATGTTACTTTTTCTATCATGGACGTACTGGGCAATTATGGTATTTCCAAGCTTTTGCTAGTACATACAATGGACAATAAATAGCTTTGTACACATCACCATTTCGTACATGTGTATGTATAGAATAAACGTGTAGAAGTAGAATATCTGGGTTAAATGTATGTGCACTGGTAATTAGTAAAACACAGAAGTTGTACTAATAATGTGTGAAAGTATCAGTCTTTCCACAGGTACAGAATTGACACAACTTAGAATCTTCTAATCATGTCATTTTTAAAAAAAAGGCATTCGAGCATTGTTCCAATATGTTTTTCTCTTATTAGAGTTAAGTTTAAGCAACTTGCCATATGTTTAAGATCATTTTTCTTTCCTTTTCTGTAAACTTACTAGTCAAAGCTTCCACTATTTCCGATTATTTTGTTATAAATTTGTAGGCATTCTTTATATATTAGAGAGAATGGTACTTTGTATTTGATAGTAAATGAAAATATTTTCACAGTTTGTTATTATGTTTTGAATTTGTTTGCACATCTTTGTTATATAAACTTATAAAATGTGGTGATACTTATCATTTTTAAATGGATGTGGGATTTAGAAACAGAAAGATCTTCCTTATTAGATTAAATCTTTGATCTATTTGTAATTTGCCTTAGCCTATAGTGTGAGTCATATATTAATCTTGATTTTTTTCTGTCCAGCTGTCTGTCCATTTGTCAAAGCACAATATAATAAATAGGTCATCTTTTACTACTGATCTGAGATGCCATGTCAAATCATATGCTAAATTAACTTATGTGACTGAATTTATTTGTGGTCTTTATTTTGTTTCATTGGCCCCTGTAAGCTTATGTGTCAGTACTACACTTATTTAATTATTAGAAACTTATACGAAACATTGAAAAAAGAAATTGAGGAAGACAGCAATAAATAGAAATATATCCATGCTCATGGATTAAAAGAATTAATATTGTCAAAATGTCCATATTACCCAAGTGACCTACAGATTTGATGCAATCCCTGTTAATATTATAATGGGATTTTTTTCATGAAAATAGGATAAACAATCTTAAAATTCATAAGAAATAGTGAAAGACACAAAACAGTCCAACAATGCTGAGCCAAAAGAACAAGCTGGAGGCATCATGTTACCTGGTTTCAAAATATGCTATAAATCTATAACAATCAAAACAGCATGTGCCTGACATAAAAAGAAATACATATACCAATGGAACACAATAGCTCAGAAATAAATCCATGCATTTACAGTTAATTGATCTTTGACTAAGTTTCCAAGAATATGCAATGAGTAAAGGACAGTTTCTTCAATAAATGGTGGTGGGAAAACTGGATATCTATATGCAGAAGACTGAAATTGCACTCTTTTTTCACACTGTACACACAAATCTAGTCAAAATGGATTAAAGACTTAAATATAAGACCAGAAACTGAAAAGATGATGGAAGAAAATATAGGAAAAAGTTTCTTGACATTCATTTAGGCAATGATGTTTTTAATATGACTCTAAAAGCACAGAAACAGAAGCAAAAACAGACAAATGGGACTGAACCAAATTAAAAGGCTTTTGCACAACAAACAAAAACAACCAAGTGAAGAGACAATCTACAAAACAGGAGAAAATATTTGCAAACCATACACCTGACAAGGGATTAATATCCAAGATATATAAAGGAACTCAACCCAAGAGCAAACAAACAAACCAATTAAAAAACAGGCAAAGAGGGGCGCCTGGGTGGCTCAGTTAGTTAAGCATCCAACTTTGGCTCAGGTCATAATTACACAGTTCACGAACTGGAGCCCTGCGACGGGCTCTGTGGTGACAGCTCAGGGCCTCTAGCCTGCTTCAGATTCTGTGTCTCCCTTTCTCTCTGCCCCTCCCCCACTCATGTTCTGTCTCTCACTCTCTCAAGAATAAACATTAAAAAATTTAAAAGTAGGGGCGCCTGGGTGGCGCAGTCGGTTAAGCGTCCGACTTCAGCCAGGTCACGATCTCGCGGTCCGTGAGTTCGAGCCCCGCGTCAGGCTCTGGGCTGATGGCTCGGAGCCTGGAGCCTGTTTCCGATTCTGTGTTTCCCTCTCTCTCTGCCCCTCCCCCGTTCATGCTCTGTCTCTCTCTGTCCCAAAAATAAATAAAAAACGTTGAAAAAAAAATTAAAAAAAAAAATTTAAAAGTAAATAACTAAAAATAAAAACAGGCAAAGGACCTTAATAGACATTTTTCAAAAGAATATAGACAGATGTCCAACAGTTATATGAAAAAATTACTCAAAGTCATTAATCATCTGGAAATGCAAATCAAAACAATGAGATACCACCTCACATATGTTAGAATAAAAAAGATAAGAAATAACAAGTGTTGGTGAGGATATGAAGAGAGAGGGAACCTTTGTACACTGTTGGGAATATAAACTTGCACAGTCATTATGGACAGGTATAGAGATCCCTCAAAAAATTAAAAATAGAACTGTATGATCCAGCAATCCCACTTCTGGGTACATATCCAAAAGAAGGGAAATCATCTCCTCAAAGATTTATCTGCACTCCATGTTCATCACAACATTATTCACAATAACCAAGATATGAAATCAACCTACTTGTTTATTGACCAGTGAATGGATAAAGAACATATGGCATATTTATGCAATGGAATATGTTCAGCCATAAAAAAGAAAGATGTCCTGTTTGTGACAATAGCAATGAATCTGGAGGACATTATGCCAAATGGAATGAGCCAAGCACACAAAGTCAAACACTGTATCATTTCACTTATACATAAATCTGAAAAAGTCAAACTCAGAAGCAGAAAGTGGAATGGTGATTGCTAGGAGCTGGGGGTGGAGGAAATGAGAAAATGTTGGTCAAATAATATAAACTTTCCGTTATACAGGGTGAACACATTTTGAAGAGGTAAAGTACAGCATGGTAACTATAGTTAATAACACTGTACTATATAACTGAAACTTGTTAAGAGAGTACATTTTAATTGTTCTTACCACACACTAAAAATGATAACCGTTTGAGATGATGGATACGTTAAGTAGCTTGATGGTGGTAACTATTTTACAATGTACACATATATCACAATATCAGGTTATACACTGTGAATATATGTAACTTTTATTTGCCAATTATATCTCAATAAAACTAGGGGGAAAAAGTAAAAAAGAAAGTAAAAAAAAAAGGGGGGGGGACTTAGGTCCCTGAAAAAGTGAGATTGCACACATTGTTTTCCCCTTATTATTTTTAATTTTTTAGAATTTTCCTAACTATTTTAGTTCTTTTTCCACATAAATTTTAGAATTAGTTCATTTAGTAAAAAAATTAAATAAAATAATAATAATAGTAATAAATAGCCTAAATAGCCTACCGGTGTCTGGTATTTTCATTGGTACTGTATTACCTTATGAATAAACTTAAAAATAACTGTATTTTATTTTTTTAATGTTTATTTATTTTTGAGAGAGAGAGAGAGCGTGAACAGGAAAGGGGCAGAGAGAGAGGGAGACACAGAATTGGAAGCAGGCTCCAGGCTCTGAATTGATAGCACAAACCCGATGCAGGGCTCGAACTCATGAGCTGTGAGATCATGACCTGAGCTGAAGTTGGATGCTTAACTGACTGAGCCACCCAGGCACCCTTACAAAAATAACTGTATTTATTTTAATGTGTCATTCTAGTCAAGAATATATCTTTCCTTCCTTTCAAGACTTCTTTTGTGTTGGCAATGATTGTTTAAAAGTTTGTTTCCTAGAAATCCTGTGCATTTCATATTGTGCACATTCCTAGAAACAGCTATTATGTTGGTATTTTGAATGAGATAATTTATTCCAGTATATTGTAGATGAAAATTATTAATTTATATATGTTGATTTGGCACATCTATGTCCTATAATATTGCTTTATATTTGTGTTAGGTTTTTAGTTAATTCTCTTGGGTTTTCCAGGTATACAATTGTGCCACCTTCAAATTTAATAGATTTGTCCACTACTTTATTTTTTCTTCTAAGTTTTTTAAATTGTATTGACTAGTACCTAAATATTTAATAATAGCAATAAAAGTGGGCACTTGTCATTCTTTTTATTTTTTTTTTTTTACAGTAATAGACATGTCTCCAAATGGTTCCCCATCAAGCATGATGGTGGATTTGCGGCTGAGATTGATATATTTTATAGAGTGAAAGAAATACCTATAGAACCATGTTATGCTTATTGTTTTTATCCAAAATGTTGTTAAATTCTCAGTTACTATAGAAATTATATGTGATTTTTCTTATAAATTTTGGTAAATTATGTTATATTGAAACATTCTTCATTTCTTGGGAAAAATAACACTCAAGACAACTACATTTTTAAGAAGCTGTCAGTTTCTGTATATTAATATTACATTAATAATTTTCACACAACTGTACATAAAGTTGCTCTATAATTTTCTTTTTTGGTATAGTTATCATCAGATATTTGTATCCAGGTTATACTTATTTTTACAGGATTTAGAAATATTTCTTCTTTGTGATAGTTTAACTGTGTTTTGAGTAAGCTTTCAGTTCATACAGAAATTAAATTTGCTACAATACTGTATCTTTTTTGTTTTCTAATTAATAGATGTTTACTGTAACTTAATTGGCAATCAGAATGCTTGAGCTTTTCAAAGTTCAAACCTATTGTAAAAGCATGGAATTTATCTTTCTAAGTGGTATTATGAGCATATTCATATGAACCAATCCCCTTTTACACATACTGCTAATTACTAAAGAAGGGGATGGGAGAAAAATATGGATTCACTTCCTATTCATCATGATAGACAACAAAAGAAGAGAGAATTCAATAAAGGAATGATAACATAAGAGAAAATAGCTCTGAACTTCACCCCTTAAAACACTGAGTAGATATTTTTATTAAGTTGTTCTATCAATGTGTTGAAAGTTAATTTATCATTAAAAACATCTGAGGTTTTTTCCTTCAGGTTTTAACCAATCAGAGCACATATATGTTCCCTGCAATTTGGGAAAACAGTGAATTATTCCCTTACTTCTTGTGAGAAAATGATGCCATTTGTCACAGGCTGGCTAGCTGCTTTCACTGGGCATTTGGATCAGTCTTCCCTCTACGGTTTGGCAAATGAAGAAATATTTCCTGGTGACACATTTCAGAGACAGCTGGTATGGAATCTTCTTAACAGAACAAGATGAGAGAAGCTGCAAACCATAGTCCATTTCTCTTTAGGCTTCCTGCATCTGAGGGAATTGTGTGGCCTCAATTTCAAGTAAGTTTGAAGATGTGAGTGTTAACTCATTGTGTAGAAATTTTAATTTCTGGGTTGACATTCTATTTTACACATGAATGATCAAAATTTTGGAAAGTGCACAAATTATAATCCAAAAAAAGGGGAAGCACTAGTTTCAATTAGCAAATTTAGAGGAAAACTGAGTTTCATGACATTGAAAGAGACAGAGGATTATATGATTATACCCATGGATCCCAAATGCTCAATTTTATGCTTACAATGTCTGAAATCTTGCATCATTTTATCTATTTATTAGAAGCTAGACATTCAAAAACAAAACAGACAATCACTTTGTTTCATACATATGTTATTGTTTTTTTTTTATGTCACTGACAGGAATTTTTTCTTACATTAAAAAAGACCATTGCAGTCTGGATTGTCTATTTTCATTCAAGATTTCTTCTAATTAAGAATTTTTTTTTCTTGCATCAGAAACAAGACACCTTGGGGCACCTGGATGGCTCAGTCAGTTAAGTGCCCAACTCTTTTTTTTTTAACATTTTTATTTATTTTCGAGAGACAGAGAGAGACAGAACACAAGCAGGGAAGAAGCAGAGAGAGGAAGACACAGAATCAGAAGCAGGCTCCAGGCTCTGAGCTGTCAGCACAGAGCCCAATGTGGGGTTCGAATTCACAAACCGCAAGATCATGACCTGAGCTGAAGATGGACGCTTACCCGACTGAGCCACCCAGGCATCCCTAAGTGTCCAATTCTTGATCTTAGCTCAGGTCATGACTCATGGTTTGTGAATTTGAACCCCACATTGGGCTCTGTGCTCATGGCATAGAGGCTGCTTAAGATTCTCTCTCCCTCTCTCTCTCTCTCTGCCCCTCCTCTGCGTATGCTCTCTCTCAAAATAAACTTAAAAAAAAAAAAAGAAAGAAGGCTCCTATGAAAAGAAAAAGAAATCACTCAAGAAAAAAAAATAACAAAGCTCTTTAAAATAATTACATCCCATTTCCATTTGGAAATCCAAAAGGCAGATGTCATCCTTTACATTGACAGATGCCATGGAATGCACTAATCCACACAGGCTTCTCCTTCTACAACATATACAACAAAGTGTTTCAAAACACAGTTTGTTTCAGACAAACTCTTTAATATAAATATATATGTCTGACATCTGTGTTTTACAGGTAGTCCTTCTACAAGCAATTGACTCTAATATTTTCCTAGACAACAATCCTAAATTGCCAAAATATTGGAAGATACTATTGAATAGTGTTTTCTTACCCTGGCAGTAGATTGATTTTTTGAACAAGGTGTGGCAAATTCTAATTTGGGGGCTACAAGGGATTATTGATATCTTATACATATTTAACTTCCTCAAATACAATGTTTAACAAAAAAAGGGATGAAAATAACCATATACTTTATAGGATGTAATGCTTATAAATCAGAATATACCTTAGCTATTTAAAAGCATTCTTTGGTATTGATGAATGAAAATCTCTGCTCTGTATTATTTTATGGAGCTGCTGCTCACCATGCAAGTATCCAAGAATGAGAAAACATATCTAACCCATTGTGTCTTATAGCAAGGAAAAGAGTGACCATTTTGCATGGGGTGGAGAATAGGATAACTCAGCTAGTATAGTCACAAATACCAAACACTTAGATTTTAGCAGGCAACTGATACCAATGAAAATATTATTGTTACAATGCACAGCAAAACACCTATACTGAAAATTTTGTTCATTCGGATTTAGATGGAGCTGTTTCCCAACTTATTTCATTAAAAAAAATCAATAGTTTTGTTGAATCTAACACGAGATAGAGTAGGATATATGGGATTATAGATGAGAGTTTTGAATATTTCAAAACAATGAAGCAAGCAATACTCTTATACATGTTGGCACAGGGTAACCAGCTCTACATATTTGTAAAGCCCTCTCAACATTACTTGTCATCATTTTGATGGACATATCTGACTTAGAAAAACGTACTCAGAATATATACTTTAGATGCAATCACATATATTCATGAAAAAAGTAAGCTTAAGAATATCATTGTCTGCATTTTTATAAGAACAAAAGATTAGAAAACCCTAGATGTAGTTTAGTAAAGCTGAATAAATTATGGTAATTGATAAAAGAGAATACTATCATGTAGCCACAGGGAGTAGGGGGAAGAGACAGCTCACTATGCAGTGATACAGGACAAACTTTAAGATGTGTCATTAAACCAAAATAAGGAGGAGAAAACTGAATTTAATTTAGCACCATTTGTATGAAAATGACAAAATGAGATTGGTATAGACATATTCCTAAGTAAGTTTAGTATAACCTATTTCTTCAAGGAATCCCAAAGAGCTGTTCTCTGGTCAGAGTAACTCAGAGACTGTGAAAGTAGCTGGGAATTAAGGGAGGGACAAGACACAAGAAAGTGTGTGGAACACATTCTGGAGGGAACTTCCTTTCTAGTGAGAACTGAGATGGTGGTTCTGGGCAAACAGCCAGAGAAGAGTCTTTAGTCAAGTATCTAGTTTTTGTTTACATCAGCTTTAAACAGGCATATATTATAAACATTGGGGTACACGTGCTCCTATGCATCAGTACTCCTGTATATCCTTGGGTAAATTCCTAGCAGAGCTATTGCTGGGTCATAGGGTAGATCTATTTTGAAATTTTTGAAGAACATCCACACTGTTTTCCAGAGTGGTGGGAGGGAGGGGAGGGTGGGTGATGGGTATTAAGGAGGACACCTGTTGGGATGAGCACTGGGTGTTGTATGGAAACCAATTTGACAATAAATTTCATATTTAAAAAAATAAAAATAAAATAAAATAAACAGGCATATATTCAGACTGATTCCTTCTCTTTCAGCAGAGATCTCCTTGAAGTATAAATCTGAACTTTCAGCTATCTTTCATATTAAGGGGAAAAAAAGAAAACTGTCCAAACACAGGTTTTCTTCAACCGTGTTCTTTATCTATGTTCCTTGCAATCTTGTCTTATCTCAATTTGACAGGACACACATCTGGTACCTAGCTGTGGTGCTTATTCACCAAGAGAAGCTAAGAAGAGAATTGGTTTATGGTTGGCACTGACATTTGACCCATCCTAAGGGCTCAACATGACAATTAAAGTTAATGTTCTCTGATTAGTCTTTTGTCTCCTCCCAGTAGACCAGATTTAAAGAAAATTAGTTTCTCAAGGGTGATGCAAGAAACATTAGAGTAACTATGATAAATGCAATTATCTAATGTTATTGAATTTGTCACTAGCTTAAGGAGGTGGTTCTAACCCATGTTATGTGTGTTTAGTGAAAGAGTGAGTGAGGAGCAAATGAGTGTGTGTGTGTGTGGGGGGGGGGGGGGTGCGGTGCTTGGCTTGTTGTCCTTGTTGGCTGCTCCCTGGGCCATGGGAACTGAGCCACAACCATGACATTGAGGTGGAGAGCAAAAAAGAGCAACTGAGGTTTCAATCTGCCTATGACAAACAGGCTCTTCATAACACACTGGAATGAAAACATAGGAACCACATCAAAGATGGCTTTCACGGGTTGTGGGACTTAGTCCTGTCACTCCAAGGACAGCAGGCACTCTGGGCCGAAATCCCAGACAAAGCCACAGAGTATATCCAGCATACGCAAAGGAAAAACCACACACACGAGCAAGATACTGATGACCTCGAGTGGCAGAACGCTCTTTTGGAGCCAGCAAGTCCTTGCGTTGGAAGAGGCGAGGTCGAATGTCCAAATTCAGATCAACTACCCCTCCTCGGACAACCATCTGTACACCAATGCCAAGGGCAGCACTACTCATACCTTTGATAGACGCTCAGACTCCAGCTCGATGTCAGAGTCCAAAGCAGGAAGAAGTGTCAGAGGGAGGCCAGTTAAGCTCCGCCGGACAGGCCAGCAATACAAACTGTCTCCTCCAGCATCTCACCCTACTTTCTTTCAGTTTATGCTTAGAATCTTCAGAACTGTATTAGAGACTCTTTTTTTCCTCTTACTCCCTTTTTATTTTTAAGTTCCTTTTTACATAGAAGCTCTCAGGCAACAGCTCTCCTTCTCCTTCCCCATTTCCACCTTATTGATTTATTTGTTTTTTAACATTTCCCTTCAGGGATTCCCTGTCCACACTAGGAATTTTTAAGCCCAAACAACCCAACTTGGCAGCTTTTTTTCTCTGTGGAGGACACATGGCCAGCTGGACCTCTGAGCACATAGTGCCGTGACTATGGACACAAGCTCCTCCAGCCCTCCAGGGCACCGGCCCAGGGGAATCCTGCCTCTCTGTCTTTCCTCCCAGGCCATTCTCAGCTCTGTTTGATAGACTTTGTGAATCTGTGGACTGCTCTACTTCAAGAAGATGACCACTTTTGGGTGCCTGGGTGGCTTAGACAGTTAAGTGTCTAACTTTGGCTCAGGTCATGATGTCAGAGTTCGTGAGTTTGAGTCCCATGACTGGCTCCGTGGTGACAGCTCAGAGCCTGGAACCTATTTCAGATTCAGTGTCTCCCTCTCTCTCTGCCCCTCCCTGACTCACACTCTGTCTCTCTCTCAAAAATAAATAAACATTAAAAAAATTAAAAGACAAAAAAGAAGAAGATCAGTTTGGAGTGATCAGCATTAAACCCCCTTCTTTTAATGATTTTTTTTTTCTAAAAAGCTATTCATCACTGGTATTGAAAGACCAGACCCTTGAAGAAGTTTGCAGTATAAGAACAAATGGGGACAGATTTGCAGCACAGAGACTTTGGCTTGTCTCACTCCTGCTTCTCTCAGCTACCTTAGGGAGGGCCACACGTCACATGTATATGTGGGGGACAGCTGGCAGTGGTAAAGTGGAAGCCACGTGGGGTAGAGGGGCACAGTAGTGGATGGGACAAGGAGGGAGGATCGGGTCAGGTAGAAGTTTTGTACTGACAGCCACTGATGATATTTTGATATTTATCTCCTGCTACTGACTGGTATTTGAATCTGAGTGAACTGTCCCTATTTCTGATAATGTAGGTATTGCTAAGTGACAGATTCATAAAGTAATGATCAAATCTTAAAAAAAGAATTTGTCACTAAGCATTGGTTCCATGGATAAGAGCCATTACTGGAAAGCCCCTCTTTTTCAACAGTTGTTTCCTTGCTACACAAAAGTCATTGCATGACTGATCGAAACTTTGAAGAGGTTATTTGATTCTAATTAGAGGTGGATGGATAGTCTGAATTCTTAGTAGTTCACTCATCAGTATTTTCTTCATTTTCTCCATGGAAAGAACACAAATCGTTTCATTGGCCAGTTTTCTGTTGATCTCCTACACAGTTCTTCTTTGATCTATATCATCCTTATGTTTTTCTAAATCTTGGGAATGACTAAATGGAATGCTTGTTGGATTGGATGCACTGAATTTACCACTAGCATTAAGGATGAAATGCTTATGTTTAGCATACATGTCTTGGCCTATTTTTGTAGGTTTTGGTTCTAATGACAGGTCAACTTTCAGATATTTCATACTGTTACTTTGGTCTGCTAGTTTATATGGTACTGCTGATGTTCTCTCTATTCACTGCTAGTGGTAAGGATGGAGAAAAGGTTTCCCCAGTGATGGCCACTTGGTGTATGTTGGTGGAGGAGTGTAGTCTCTGGTTTTCACAGATGAAGATACTTCCCTGGCAGGACACTTGTTATGGCAGGACCACTCCTGTCTTTTGGAAATGGAGACTGATTCCCAGACTACTTGTTGCCTTGTGATGTGATCTCCCTACAGGTCCTTCCACCCTATACTACTTCTTTCCCATCAGCTTCCCTGATGTCTCTAGACCACGTAAACAAGTCTCAGGTCCAGGGCCAGTGAGGAAAGTGTGTCATTATTGGTGAAACTCCAGATCAATCTCCTTTGCTGGTTCTACCAGGTTTAATCTGGTGTGTTAGGCACAGCTCCCATTCAGTCTAGGAAAGGAATGGGCATACTAGGAATGTTTTCTGTTCCTGGTTTGGGTGTTGTGAAATGCCTTGTCTTCTCTTGATAGGAGGATGTAAGACAGCTTGGCACTCTGTTCCTCTAATCCTAGGACTCCAAACCAGTTTGCTTTCTGGCTAGCAACTTTCAGAGATCTCCTTTGGTTGTCTCTTTCAATATTTCCAGGGTTTTTAGTTATATTTAGCAGTGAGGATAAGGGAGAAATGGGTCTCTGTCATATTGTCCTGCAACTGAGGTTTCAATAAATGTTAAGGCCAACAATGAGTGTCATGGTTTCTTTCTACAGATGCTCCTGAGATTTCTCCCTTGAAATATAATTGCATGGAGCACTAAAAAGAAATTTCCAAAGATATTGGATATTATAGTATTATTGACATTCCTTGTCTATAAAAGGCCATATTCTAGAAAAGTCTAGAAAATTCAAGGTAATAGCCTGGTGAAGGTAAAGAGAGAGAAGTGTGGAACCCCCTCTCTGATTACCATCAGGGGAATGGCTACTGGGTTTCTTCTTAACTCCCATAAATTAAAATCTACCTGTTTATTCGAACTCTTGAGATAGTTTTTTAATCCAGTGAATAGTATTTCCCCAACTATTTACATTACTGTAGTAAAGATAGGTAGAGGCTATTTATATTGGTAATCATACTTAGGTGATCTTTTAACTTTTATCTTTTAATTCTTTAAAAATCATAAATTATTTCTTTAAAATTTTTTTAATGTTTATTCATTTTTTTGAGAGAGTGTTAAGTGGGGGAGGGGTAGAGAGAGAGGGAAACACAGAATATGAAGCAGACTCCAGGCTCTGAGCTGTCAGCACAGAGCCCAACACTGGGCTCCAACCCACGAACCATGAGATCATGACCCAAGCCGATGTCGAACACTTAACCAACTGAGCCACCCAGGAGCTCCATAAATTATTCCTTAATATTTAACTCAAGTTCTCAGTCCCTTAATGAAAGAATCATTCTCCTATCAAGACATTTTTCAATCAAATAGAATAGTCAATTAATTACTAAAAGTGTTAATTTTATCAGGAGCCCTGTTCACAGATCTCAAAGGAAGTTATTCAGTATAAAAATGGGTGAAAGGTAAGCTTTGTTTCAAAATGTTTATCTTTGAGGCAGTGGAAAACATTTTACTATTTTGCAAATGAGTCAGGTTTTTTGTTTGTTTGTTTATGTGTTTCTTTTTTCATAGTCAGCTTTTTATCCTGTCATTTTTATCTCCTTCAAGCAGAAGGTGCTGGTATTGTTTCACATAACACACCAGAAAGTTTAAGATAAATGTGATAGATGCAGAGGAGGCTGACATACATAGTTTCTAAAAGAAGAAACTATAAAGAGACTGGCTTCTTTGTGGAGTTACTGAAATAACAAAAGATACTAGGGGTAATAATAAAAAATACTGCAAACGTGTCAAGAAAATTTTAGTACCTTTTTACACCTGAAACTAGACTACTATAAAACCGAACTTAGGAAACACCAATATTAAAAAAGAATTTTTAAAGTAGCCCTGTAAAATCATTTAAATCAATTTTGGAAAATTTCAAATTATTATCTTCATAATTAAATAAGTCAATGCCTACATAGTCTATATTTTCCTTTAACTTCCCTATTTCTAGACAGCTTTAACCTGGCATGTTCCATCATCATGACTAATTCTGTTCAAATGCCGAGCTCACAAGGCTCCAGAAAAGGAGAAGTGAATTCATATTTAACGATCATCTACTATGTACCAGAGAGTGAACTCACCACTTTATTTCTCCTCCTCTTTTATTATTGTTCACATTTTACAGATGATAGCAATGAATGTCAGAGAAGTTAAATAATTACTCTTTGACTTCACAACTAAAATTAGGTAATTTCAGATGAAAATCTAATTTTGCCTATATCCATGATCATGCTTTTTCCATTAAAGCATAGTACTTTCCATTATATTTAATCCCCAAATTACACCATTTACTTTCTTGGTTCTCAAAATTATTTTCTGGCCCCACTGACTATTAAAAAATAAACAATTAAGTATGTGTAGAATTTCCCTTTTTATAAGGATTATGTATTAATGATAGAGTATAAGATTACTACATAGTTGTTCTCCATTTAATTGTTCACTTAATGAACACTTATTAAACACTTTATTTTTTTATTTTTTTAATGTTTATTTTGAGACAGAGAATGTGTGTGCATGAGGGGGGAAGGGGCAGAGAGAAAGAGAGAGAAAGGGAGAGAGGGAATCCAAGCAGGCTCTGCACTGGCAGCGCAAGGCCAACACGGGGCTCGAACTGATGAGCTGCAAGATCATGACCTGAGTGCAAATTGAGAAGGGGGACACTTAACTAACTGAGCCACCTAGGCACCCCTATTAAATCCCCTTTAAATCACGGACTCCATGTTGGGGATATAGTAGGAAATACATATTAGCTCCATCCTACCATATTTCATTATGTACTATCAAAGGTAAATTTATCAACAAATAATGCTATTATTGAAAAAAATGCTCTAATTAAGAGATATAAAAAATATTATTTGAGCACCAAGAAAAGACAAAATAATTATTAATTCTCAGTATATAGAGAAGATGTCATGGAGAAGGTGACATATGGGTTGAGCTTTGAAAGATGAGTATGCATAGAACATAGGGAAAGGGTGATCCAGGCAGATGGGGAAACACAAGCAAAGTCACCAAAAACTATATTACATGATGTATTCCAGGCAGAGCAAGTGACTTACTGCTCCCAGGGCTGGAAAAGCACAAGAGAAATTGAAAGAGGAGTCCCTAGGGAGACAAGTCATGAACAGATTATAAAGGGTATCCTGTATCTGATGAATTATGATGACTTTAGATGAAAATGTTGAAGGATTTTAAGCAGAAGAATATTATTATCATATTTCCCTACTCTTATGCATAGTAGCTCACATCCTAAGTGTTATGATATTTATATCATCACATTGCAATGTTTTTGTTCTTACAAAGAGTTAGCGAATGTTTTCTTCACAGAGTGAATTAGTGAGGTGGTAAGGTTATCCCTTAAAGTCCTCTCTTATACACTCAGATGTGATTTCTTGTGTAGGAGAAAAAGAGATCAGAGTTAACTAGTTGTTGCACATGACTAGCAGCATATCTTATAAAATCAACATCTACTATTTGGAATCCTGAACAATATGTCACATATGTACATCACCGTAACACTACTGTGAAGAAAAACAAACAGAAAAACAATACAGTGAATAGTGAAGATGTGAAACAGTAAATCAAAGAGGACTAAAGATTTTCATTAATAAATATGGTTTCCTGTTGTCTGTTTATTTGTGCCCCAGTTGTGAAGTTGTTCTCCCTCGCCGAGGCAACAAGTGGAGCCAGTTCTTCAGAACTGGAGCAGGAAACAAAGTTGTCAAGTCCTTAGTTATTGCCACGGGCATAGCAAGTACCATTTGACACTAGCATTGTGGAGCTACTTGGCAGTCACTACTTGGCAAGCCCACGGAATGTCCAGTCTCCATTTGAAGATTTACCTTGAATACCTTACATTGCCTATGTCCAGAATATGTATAAATTGTGCTTCCAATTACTTCACTGTTAGACAATCCTCTCTACTGTCAGTGGTCAACCACTCAGGATCGGATATATTCATTGCTCAGTTCCCCCATTTGCCCACTTCAGATGAACTGTGTGCCACTCTCTACCATGCCTTCATTCTGGAAATAAAAATAGGATCTTGGACTACTATCAGTGAACTCATGATGTGAGAAGTGTCACTTGGACCTGTCTGAGGTCATGCTAGACAAAATAAATTCAAAATCTTTTACTGAGCCCAAAGTGAAACACCTCCTTATCACCATTCCTCCAAAACTCTACATTTAATTAAAATGACTTTTTATATGATAGGGAGATCCTTTTTGCCTCTGAGCTTTCAGTTCCACAGCATGCATACAACTGCTTTGTCTGTTACGGCCTGGATCCATTTTACAGCAGAGAGAATGAACCATAGTGGTACTTGAAGGGGTATTTTCCTCTAATTTTACATCCATGTATATTTTGTTAGAATTTTTACAAGTAAATAGATAGTAATTATCAGGTAAAACTTTGGAGAGAAACTGCAAAGTTCACTGGATCAATTAGAGAAATCAATTTTATGATACAGTAAGTGAATGGCTGGTTATGGCATACTGATCTCTGGAAAGTTTCTTTAAAAAATGTGAAAGTTATCTACATTAGCACTATTTTAATGATCCTATGAAAATAAAGATATTCATTTTGGAGCAATGAGGTGGAATTAACTTCTAATGGGTAAGACCTTTTGTACCTTGGTAAACAGAACTACATCATGGATGATTCAACTTGAGAGGGACCAAGGTGATCACATGGGGCAGGCTTTCAGCTCATAGAAGTAACCACTGAGGTAGAAAGGACAGTGAAATGCTGAGAAGCATGAACTATGAAACCAGACTATGAGAATATTTTTATTTTTTTCCAAACTAAATATGTGTATAGTACTGAACAAGTGACTTAATCTCAATTTCTTTTCTTTATAATGGGGATTATTAATAATGGTGTATAATTATTAAATCAATTTTGGGGTTGCCAGACAAAATATAGGATACCAAATTACATTTGAATTCAGATAAACAACAAATAATTTAAGTATGTCTCAGATATTGCATGGGATGGGCAAATTACTCTACACCCAGGAACTTTTCTTGACCAGTGATCTGTATGAACCAAGGAAGAATAGAGACATTTTCATATCAAACAGACTAATTATATTAATTAGTCTCTTTAACAGACTAATTAACAGATTAATTAGATAAAAGTGATACAAACCAACACATACTCAAAAATAAGTGTTGCAAATTCTGGAAATGACCACTGGTTTATCTACTTTTCAAAGGTTACTATCTGAGATAATTCATGCCATAGTGTTCACTCTGCATTTGTTAGTGTGAGTAAATAAAACTTGATTACATTAAATGGCTTTCAGAAGCATTTATATCCTATTTTTTCATTTTAGAAGATTATTCTCAATGCTAATAGTTCAGCCCTTCCAACATTATTTCATCTAGTACATCATTTATATAGAGCTAGTATTATGTTGAAATAGTATTTCCTGTGTGGGCTTTAAAGGGCAATCTAGCATGTAATCTTACATTGCAAAAAATTATGAGTGAGGATAACATATGTCAAAATACCTAGAATTGGAAAAGTGTAAGTAGAAACAATGGTAAAAAAAATGTTGAGGGGATGGATAGAGAGAGAGGTGTATGCTCTATCTTCCACAGCCCCCCAACCTTCTAATGGCCATGAAAAAATGGCCTGTGCACATCAAAAAGAAGACTGACTTTCCCAGGAAAACACTGCTCTGTTCGGTCTCACTGTGGCATGAATGAAAGTTCTGGGAAATCTTGTATCTGGGGAAAGACATGGGATTCCCTGCTTATGAGTCAAGGTCATGAAACTGACTCACATATGTTGGGGTGAGGGTAAAGCTATGCTGTTTTATTTAACTTGATTGATTTAGTTACTCAAAGTGCCCTGAATTAGGCAACAAAATACTAAATTTTGTGCAGTGGCTAGAGCATAACAAGTGGTCATTATATATTAAGTCATGAAGTGGAAACTCATGGAAAACATTGTCCTATTAAATTATATTTGTATAATATTTCATCTAATACTTATTAAACATGAATCATATTCTATACTCTTGGCTGTGTTTTTGTAGATGTTATTTCTCATAACCAAAATAATCCTTTTAATAAATACTGTTTCTCTTATTTCCTGATGAGAAAATCAAGAATTGGTAATATAACTAACCAGGCCAATATCAACCACTTGGTAAAGAATCGGCAAAGGCAGATTCAAACTCAGGACTGGCCCACTTGAAAGCCCATTGCTTTCCACACAACCACCCAGTGTTAACCTTATTTTGGCAAAATGTTTTCAGTTTTCAAATTTTGCTTTAAGAAACCAACATTTGGGGCGCCTGGGTGGCTCAGTCGGTTAAGCATCCGACTTTAGCTCAGGTCACGATCTCGCGGTCCGTGAGTTGGAGCCCCTCGTCGGGCTCTGGGCTGATGGCTCAGAGCCTGGAGCCTGCTTCTGATTCTGTCTCCCTCTCTCTCTGCCCCTCCCCCATTCATGCTCTGTCTCTCTCTGTCTCAAAAAATATATAAAGGTTAAAAAAAATTAAAAAAAAAAAAGAAACCAACATTTGACTCAGAGAGAAGGAAGACTTTAATAAAAGGCAAAACCATAACCCATGGATTTTCAATTACATGGACATATTACTTCCCATGATGTGGGATGTCTTACAGTGTGGATTAGCCTCATAGAAACCCAATGGAAAGATGAAATAATGGCTAATTAACTATTTCAATAACTTATTATATAGAATCAAGCAACTAAGTTACACATTAAATACACAATACCTAAGTACTACAAATTTCATACTAATAGTCATACTGACTATTGTGCATTTCTAAATAAAATCTAGCTACATATATAAAAATAGGAAGAAAAAAGCAAGTGTTTTTATTGGACCACTTATTTGAGGAAGTCCTGGAATTTATATGTAAAAGTTGCTAGTAATTTTTTTGCCCTTTTTACAAGTTTAATGATTAAAAAAAAACTAGTAAAAAAAAATAAAAAATAAAAAAATAAAAAATAAAAAAAAACTAGTAATTTTGTTATAATACCAAATATGTGGTTGTTTATTTTAGCAACACTGATAATCTAAATTCATCAACTTAGATTTCTGCATTTATCATTATCATTCATACAATGAATATACAATTTTAATTAGAATTCAAAATATTTAAAGGATAATGCCATCAAATAAATTTAGAGATAGACATATATGAGACTATTTCTGGAGAAACTACTGACAAAATCTTTAAATAATAATAGCAAATGGCCAGTTTTACTGATAACTACTTTTCTATAAAATTGACTATTTTATTATCCTCAAATAAGGGAATAAGTGTTGTGGTGCAGGTACAATCTTATCTCACTCAACTCTAAAATTGCACAGAATACGGATAATAAAAGATTTGTTATAGGCTAGGAGATACTAATGTGATTTGGTTAATTTACTGATATCAGTTTACTTATATAAGTCTCATATATGAGGAGGGTAAATCTGATATAATATTTGTTCTCCTTTCAAACTGAAATTATTTTTAAAACTACAACTTGGTTTCACCAATGACTGATAAAGATGATCATATCCTAGTCCTTAAAAGGTTTTACTCAATGAGACTTTCTGCAGACACCAATTTGACACTTTAGCATTGCAAGAATACCTGGGCATTTACTGTTAAACCAATAAATTCAGTCCTTCATCGTTGTCACAGCTACCTTATTACTTCAAATCTGGGAGTATGAAATCTGACTGTCTCTTCCTGGGAAATTTTTCCACTGAAAGGTGCATCGGTATAAAAGAAGGCATGGCGGCAATTTTCCAAGGGGGTTAGCTTTATTTCTTCAAAACTAGAAAGAGAGACTCCATGGAGGAAATGTTAACAAACAAAACAAAGAGGTTATACATATGGTCACAAATCAATAATCCTTCACAACAAAAGGAACAAGCATGAAACATCAAATACGCACACAAGGAATAAAGCATTTGTATTTAAAGATGAAAGATATACCAATCTTAGTATTTTCACAAAATTTCTGCCCACTAATAGAATAGAGCACACAGACCTTTAAGTGGCTGTCCCCATCCAACTGAGCTGGTGTATGCAGTAGGAGAGCACTCCATTAGTTTCTCTCCAGTACTTAATCTACCATGTGCTTTCCTGATTCATTTTCCCTGTAACTTTAAGTAATTTTAACTTTAAGGGAGTTGTAGGAAATGATTTAGGGAATGGAACAGAATATCTCTGTCCTTCATTTCATTGTTAACATTATACTTGACATATGTCAATGAGAAAAAAGAGCTCAGAGCCTATTTAGCTACGAATAATTCCACTACTGAGGAATTGAAATTATCTGACTCCTTTTCTTCCCTTTTCTTTTCATTCTCTAAACCTTTGGTATTTTTGGAAAATTTTCTTTAAGAATGAATCTACCTGAATAAGCTAGAAGCTGGAAACAACTTAAGCTATAAAATGGTCTTTATGCACTTGATGCCATCTTATTATTTCTTCCAAAAACTAAACACTATTACTGCTATTCCTTTTTTGTGTAGCAATTCAATGACAAAATGAGATAACAGTGTTTAAATATATGGGAGAATAATTATTTATATTTTTATTAATACTTTTTAAAACTTTCATTCCGGGGGTGCCAGGCTGGCTCAGTCAGAGGAGCATGTGACTCTTGATCTCGGGGTCATGAGTTTGAGCCCACATTGGGTGTAGAGATTACTTCAATAAACAAACTTTAAAAAAAAAATGAACCAACAAAACTTTTATTCTGTTTGTAATTGTCAAAATTTAATAAGGTTTGCATGTAAAATAACTCAAGTGATTTGGACACATTTATTTTGTGAACTCAGTTTAGCCTAATGGTGCCCTGGCCTAAGCCCTGATCTAAACATCCTTCCATGAGTGTAAGAAATTATTGGAGATTAGTGAGCATCCATACTTCCTGTTATAACCAGCCTCTGTGCATCTCCATAAGCACTTAAGAGATCTCACCTTTGGGATGCCTGGGTGGTTCATTCAGTTGAGCTTCTGACTTCGGCTCAGGTAATGATCTCGTGTTCCTGGGTTCAAGCCCCGCATTGGGCTCTGTGCTGACAGCTCAGAGCCTGGAGGCTGCTTTAGATTCTGTGTCCCTCCCTCTGTGCTCCTCCCCTGCTCGCACTCTGTCTCTCCCTGTCTCTCAAAAAATAAAATGAAATGTTTAAAAAATTAAAAAAAAAAGAGAGAGATCTCTTATCTTTACCCTTTTCCTTCTTGTCCTGTCACCATAGAAATAAAAAAGAAGTGGGTGTCAGTGGTGCTGTTTCTATAGAGACAGGGGGCACTGAACAGACTCCCTGGCTTTGCCCTTTGTCTCATGTTGTAAATTATTGGAGAATCAAATGGATATGCCTTCTACTGAGTGTTCTTTTACATAAAATTTCACAAAATGTTTTTGTTTATTTTATATTCTATACTTTTAATTCTAAAACATTGCTAGATTTTGTTTTGTTTTAATGAGAGGTCACCTGTGGAATCCAATGTTCTTCAGTGTGTTCTGCATTAATTTCAAAAAAGATGTATTTTTCTGAATGTATAAAGAAACTCTGAAAATATGATGAACTAATAATAAGACGTGTTGACAACAGTTTCCATTTGAGCAAATCCCTTTATTCAGTTGCCACTTGCAACTACTTGCTGCCATATAACTTGCCCCAATAAGCTAACATCTGGGTTTTGTTTTCCTAGAAGTTATGTTTCAGCAGCAAGCAGCACAGTTAGGACTCTTGTCAGTGTGACTGGGTTCACAGATCTCACTCAGGTACAAAGCACAACTTGGCCTACACTTGGGAGGGATAACTTTAGGCCACAGATGTATCCATTGGTAAGTGAGAAAGAAGGCAAAAATAACTACATATACCTAACTGCTATTTATGTCCAAGGTTCAGTATGTATTCACTCTTCCCTCCATCCTTCTACTTATATATGTATATGTGTGTATACGTATATAGATATAGATACATATATAGATATAGATACAGATATAGATAGATGCAGTTGACGTTTGAATAACATGTATTGGAACTGCATAAGTTCCTTATACATGGACTTTTTGCCAATACAGTACAACATTACAGTAGTATAAACATATTTTCTCTTGCTTATGATTTTCTTTTCCCTAGAAATTAATACATAATTTGCATATGATAATTGAGCGCTCATGTTATCAGTAAGGCTTCAGTCAACAGTAGGATGTTAGTAGTTAAGTTCTTGGGGAGTCAAAAGTTATACAGACTTTTGACCATGGTGGGGGAGGTTGGCACCACTAACTTTCATGTTGGTCAAGAGTCAACTGTATAATATAAATATATACATTACAGATTTCTTAAACCCTATGGAGTAGGAATTCTTGAGCTGATTTATACATATGTAAGGCTCAAAGGGATTGAGAACATGTCCAACAAACACAGTTAATAAGTGATAGTGCTAACACATGTTCATTTATTTATTCATTATTCAATATTTATTGATCATTTATTATGTGTCACTCTACTTTACATTTGGAATGCACCAATGAATGAAACAGACAAGATCTCTGTCCTCACGGAGCATACATTCTTGCAGAGGGACAGTGTAATAAGCAATAAACATAATAAATAAGTCGTAAAGTATATTGGAAGGAGATAAGTACAATGTGAACAAAGAAAGAGCAGAGTAAAAGGGGCCTGGGTCTAAGGATGTAGGAGAGCAAGGAGCAGAGCGAAATAGGAAGTCAAGACGCTAGTCACAGAGATTGAGATGTGAGCCCACGTTCAAGTGGGGAGACCTGACTGGCTCCAGAGTCCATATACTTTCTTTCATTACAGCTACTTCCCTAATAGGCATTGGTCTGTTCCTAGTCAAAGTCTGATATTCTTCACCTGAGGTCAAATTGATTCTAATAGGTAATGAAACAATTTAGACTTGTAGATTTATTGATACTTTTTTCAATTGAATGCTTAAAAACTATTGGGGAATGAAAACTTAATCTCTAAACGTTACAGAGACATAGCAGGATTGACTAAACTTTCTCAAATTCTGACATCAAAAATTGACTGTGACAACATAATCTTGAAAAATTATAGTTTCTCCTTGGAAATTTTGGGAAGGATACACTCTTCCTGAAGGCATTATGGAGCCAGATCCCCATAAACTCACTGCTTTTACGTTCCCATTGTGTTTTGGGCTTTCTTTGCATAGTGACAATTTAGTTCTACCTTAGTGCTTCTCTCTACCCTCACACCTCTCCAAGTTGAGTGCTATTCTGTATTCTTATAGCACTGTGTGTGTTTTATTTTTCTTGGCACTAGGTATGCTGTGAATGAAATTGTGTATACTTGTCTCTCTTCTTCTTGTCTCAGATTGTGGGCTACTTAAAATTTAGGGCCCATACTCAAATTATTTATGATATATAACGTATCAATGCCAGTATTAGTACACAATAAATGCTATGTAACACTTGCTTATAAAAATGTAAAATGAAATTTAAAGAGGAGAGAATGAGAATTTATCCAAAGGGTAACACTTGACCTAGATTTTTATATTATTCACAGCAATTCTTTTACGCTGACACTCCTAGCCTTATTCAGATATTCTTTTCATGTCTGGTCAATCCTACAGTGAAGGTTTCATTATAATGTCCCTAGTGTTGTAATTTTATAGCTCATGTGTATACAATGGCATACTATTGATTTGTCCATAATTGCTGAAGGAAACAACACTTTAGTAAAGGTTAAGATATAATTGAAAAGACATTAATGACAAAATCACTTCCATTTACCTCTGAATATATTGTGTATGAAAGCTAGGCATTCAGATTTTTGATTCACACTGTAGGAGAAGTAAACCAATTTCTTACAGTACTATAATTGTGGAAGTACTATTTCTTTTTCTTTTTTTTTCGCCCCTCTACATCTTAAATATACATATTGTTTTGTATTATTGCAAGTAACAGGAGTTAAAAATTTGAACTAAGCACAATATCCATTTTCAGAGAAAAAATTTCATATAGTAATCACAGACTTAAGCTAAATAATCCTTTTAATTTATACTTTAACAGAAGTCATCTAATCTGATGTGATGGGAACTTGTGTAGTTGCTCCAATAATTAAAAAATTTTAAAAAAATTAAAAAAAAACTAACATCAGTTAAATCAAGAAATATTTTTTTTAAAAATTACACAATGACTATACATTAAATAAAAAAGATAAAAGAACAATTATTATCTATTTTTTTTTTTACTAAGGATAGAGGCATAGAAGCTTACAGGAAAGTACCTCCTAGAAGTCAGAATTCCAGGCAGAATAGATAGATCTGCCAATGTGTTTTTATATCAAAGAGATTTCTGTCACATGTCAGTAAATCATAGAGCAGAGACAAGAGACTGTTATATATTAATGACTAACTACCTTTTAAAACTAATTTTGAATTTGTAACCATATTATTTCTGGCATGAAATGTTTCAACCTGATGTGCTGTAGCCAAGGAATACGCTTACTGGCACAACATTAAGAAGACAGCTATGGTTTTGCCCAATGGATGGTACATTTTTGGCTCAGACTTCTTCTGAAATGTACTTTCCCCACAATTTTCCTGATAATTACAGCAGAGAGACTGAGCAAGAGGAAAAAAAAAAAAATAAAACACTGCTATACAATACCCAGAGATAGCAAAATTCTGTAGCACATACTGTTGACTGTATTGGACACAGAGGATCTGTACAACTTCTGGGAAATTAAGAATAGAAACAGAAAAATATAACAATAGATTTCTTTTCTTTTTTTTTACTTGAAGTGTGAACCTTTTGCAACCGTGAACCTACTTTTCTGCAAAGCAAAAAGCCACTTCCAGATAAAACAAAGCATGCCCAAAACAGCAGGCAACACAGAAAATAATAAACGAAACCTATATCAGAAGAGGAATTTAGACGAAACAAGAACAAAAACAATTTTCTTAAAATAAAAACAATCAACTAGCTACATATTTCTCTATTCCCCGGGAATAGGAAAGTTACTTAGTGGAACAATCGAAGGTTAACAGTGGAACCCTATTGCACTATACTTGTAGTTCCCCAGCACACATTTTTATGTTGAAGTTTATGGCTTATAAACCATGTGTAATTCTCATTATTTAAAATGGGTTTGGTTACTTTCAATTAATCCTCTTGTAGCTGTACAAAGCCTTAAGCTAGACAAGTTTCACTGATCACAAATAAGGTTCCCATCAGCACTCCAATATCCAGAATGATGCCTACAGGGACTTGAGGTCAAGGAAAGGTTTTGGGAAAGAAGCATTCCACAAAGCTATCAAAATATTACTGGGAAACTTATTTTCTAATGACTTCTATTTATTTTCTTATAGGATACCTCATACAAAGTCAAGCTTTACCAATAAATAAACTTTAGTTTCCTTATCTATAAAATGGGTAGAGTAATAGACACTCCAATTCATGACTGAAGGTCCTATTGTCTTTAGTAATTTTTCTGAACAAAAGTATCTGAATTTGGATAATAAATTATATGGTAACTCTATGATTATGAGAAAAAAAATACCTTGCAAATGGCTTTAGTTTTCAAATTTCTCCTTTCCAGGGGAATTAAATAAATACATACTGGTTAATTTCCCTTTTCTATATTGAAACGTTGCCAAGATCCAAACACGAAGGACATTTCCTTACATATGTGTTCAATAGTGTTTAAATGTGTAATAGGACTTCATATGAGCACAAGATGAACTCTAACATCACTAACCTACAAGAAGCTCTGTTCCCTAATAGGTATTTGTCACTGTCATTTGACAGGCAAGGTTTCCACAACTACTAAGAGAAACAATACTTAACATGTCTGATCTCTTCTATGCAAACTGTACTACAAATATTTTTGACTATATTCACAACAGCAATAGTAGACACAGTTATATAGCCCTTGTCTTGAGGATAAATTGCTTCAATTATGTTATTCTCAGAAACAATAAGAGTCACTCTGATGATATTAGGCAGTTACAAAAAACAACATCATTTTCACTCTTCAGATTATTTCACCAATCATAGAGGACTTCTCACAATGCAATTTTACAAATGTAGTCCTAAGGACTTAATGTTTTTCTCTTTGTAGACTATCTGGTCACTTTTGTTTGTACATCATTTAAGAGATACATGTCCTACAATGAGATGTATATCTTAGCCTTTCTCCCAAAAGAAACTGCATGTGTATAGAGCAATTTTTTATACTAATATTTAGAATGGGTTAGTGTTCTTTAACTTGTTCTATACCCAAAAAACATTCTGTGGAAATTCTTATCTTAAATGTTTCCTGCAAAAATGCTAAACATCAACATAGGCCACCAAATACATATACATATACATATACATATACATATACATATACATATACATATACATATACATTCTTCTGTCTTTGTTTCATCAAAACCAGAAGTGTAGGTTTTAAAAAGCAGACAAGAGAAAACCGCCAGAGGATTAGCAGAATGGAGTCTCCGGAGCCAAGTGCAGACAAGAGGCCCACAGAAGAGGAAAGGATTGGCACGAGATCTTCAATGTGATGAACAGAAAAAATATGCAGCCGAGAATCCTTTATCCAGCAAGTCTGTCATTTAGAATAGAAGGAGAGATAAAGGTCTTCCCAAACAAACAAAAACTGAAGGAATTTGTCACCACTAAACCAGCCCTACAAGAGATCCTAAGGGGAATCCTGTGAGACAAAGTACCAGAGACATCGCTACAAGCATGAAACCTACAGACATCCCAATGACTCTAAACCCCTATCTTTCTAAAATAACACTGAATGTAAATGGATTAAATGTGCCAACCAAAACACATAGGGTATCAGAATGGATAAAAAAACAAGACCCATCTATTTGCTGTCTACAAGAGACTCATTTTAGACCTGAGGACACCTTTAGATTGAGAGTGAGGGGATGAAGAACTATTTATCATGCCACTGGAAGTCAAAAGAAAGCTGGAGTAGCCATACTTATATCAGACAAACTAGACTTTAAATCAAAGGCTGTAACAAGGGATGAAGAAGGGCATTATATAATAATCACAGGGTCTATCCACCAGGAAGAGCTAACAATTATAAATGTCTATGCACCGAATATAGGAGCCCCCAAATATATAAAACAATTACTCACAAACATAAGCAACCTTATTGATAAGAATGTGGTAATTGCAGGGGACTTTAACACTCCACTTACAGAAATGGATAGATCATCTAGACACACAGTCAATACAGAAACAAGAGCCCTGAATGATACATTGGATCAGATGGACTTGACAGATATATTTACAACTCTGCATCCCAAAGCAACAGAATATACTTTCTTCTCGAGTGCACATGGAACATTCTCCAAGATAGATCATATACTGGGTCACAAAATAGCCCTTCATAAGTATACAAGAATTGAAATTATACCATGCATACTTTCAGACCACAATGCTATGAAGCTTGAAATCAACCACAGGAAAAAGTCTGGAAAACCTCCAAAAGCATGGAGGTTAAAGAACACCCTACTAACGAATGAGTGGGTCAATCAGGCAACAAGAGAAGAAATTAAAAAATATATGGAAACAAACGAAAATGAAAATACAACAATCCAAACACTTTGGGATGCAGCGAAGGCAGTCCTGAGAGGAAAATACATTGCAAACCAGGCCTATCTCAAGAAACAAGAAAAATCCCAAATACAAAATCTAACAGTACACCTAAAGGAAATAGAAGCAGAACAGCAAAGGCAGCCTAAACCCAACAGAAGAATAGAAATAATAAAGATCAGAGCAGAAATAAACAATATAGAATCTAAAAAAACTGTAGAGCAGATCAATGAAACCAAGAGTTGTTTTTTTGAAAAAATAAACAAAATTGACAAACTTCTAGCCAGGCTTCTCAAAAAGAAAAGGGAGATGACCCAAATAGATAAAATCATGAATGAAAATGGAATTA
Organism: Neofelis nebulosa; assembly: GCF_028018385.1. Classification (NCBI taxonomy): domain Eukaryota; kingdom Metazoa; phylum Chordata; class Mammalia; order Carnivora; family Felidae; genus Neofelis; species Neofelis nebulosa. The sequence goes on from NC_080782.1 coordinate 74,800,931, forward strand.
TTACAACCAATCCCTCAGAGATACAAACAATTATCAGGGAATACTATGAAAAATTATATACCAACAAATTGGACAACCTGGAAGAAATGGACAAATTCCTAAACACCCACACTCATCCAAAACCCAATCAGGAGGAAATAGAAAGCTTGAACAGACCCACAACCAGCGAAGAAATTGAATCGGTTATCAAAAATCTCCCAACAAATAAGAGTCCAGGACCAGATGGCTTCCCAGGGGAGTTCTACCAGATGTTTAAAGAAGAAATAATACCTATCCTTCTCAAGCTATTCCAAGAAATAGAAAGGGAAGGAAAACTTCCAGACTCATTCTATGAAGCCAGTATTACTTTGATTCCTAAACCAGACAGAGACCCAGTAAAAAAAGAGAACTACAGGCCAATGTCCCTGATGAATATGGATGCAAAAATTCTCAATAAGATACTAGCAAATCGAATTCAACAGCATATAAAAAGAATTATTCACCATGATCAAGTGGGATTCATTCCTGGGATGCAGGGCTGGTTCAACATTCACAAATCAATCAACGTAATACATCACATTAATAAAAGAAAGGATAAGAACCATATGATCCTGTCAATCGATGCAGAAAAGGCCTTTGACAAAATTCAGCACCCTTTCTTAATAAAAACCCTCGAGAAAGTCGGGATAGAAGGAACATACTTAAACATCATAAAAGCCATTTATGAAAAGCCCACAGCTAACATCATCCTCAATGGGGAAAAACTGAGAGCTTTTTCCCTGAGATCAGGAACACGACAGGGATGCCCACTCTCACCGCTGTTGTTTAACATAGTGCTGGAAGTTCTAGCATCAGCAATCAGACAACAAAAGGAAATCAAAGGCATCAAAATTGGCAAAGATGAAGTCAAGCTTTCACTTTTTGCAGATGACATGATACTATACATGGAAAATCCGATAGACTCCACCAAAAGTCTGCTAGAACTGATACAGGAATTCAGCAAAGTTGCAGGATACAAAATCAATGTACACAAATCAGTTGCATTCTTAGACACTAACAATGAAGCAACAGAAAGACAAATAAAGAAACTGATCCCATTCACAATTGCACCAAGAAGCATAAAATACCTAGGAATAAATCTAACCAAAGATGTAAAAGATCTGTATGCTGAAAACTATAGAAAGCTTAGGAAGGTAATTGAAGAAGATATAAAGAAATGGAAAGACATTCCGTGCTCATGGATTGGAAGAATAAATATTGTCAAGATGTCAATACTACCCAAAGCTATCTACACATTCAATGTAATCCCAATCAAAATTGCACCAGCATTCTTCTCAAAACTAGAACAAGCAATCCTAAAATTCATATGGAACCACAAAAGGCCCTGAATAGCCAAAGTAATTTTGAAGAAGAAGACCAAAGCAGGAGGCATCACAATCCCAGACTTTAGCCTCTACTACAAAGCTGTCAACATCAAGACAGCATGGTATTGGCATAAAAACAGACACATAGACCAATGGAATAGAATAGAAACCCCAGAAATGGACCCACAAACGTATGGCCAACTTATCTTTGACAAAGCAGGAAAGAACATCCAATGGAAAAAGGACAGTCTCTAACAAATGGTGCTGGGAGAACTGGACAGCAACATGCAGAAGGTTGAAACTAGAACACTTTCTCACGCCATTCACAAAAATAAACTCAAAATGGATAAAGGACCTGAATGTGAGACAGGAAACCATCAAAACCCTAGAGGAGAAAGCAGGAAAAGACCTCTCTGACCTCAGCCGTAGCAATCTCTTACTCGGCACATCCCCAAAGGCAAGGGAATTAAAAGCAAAAATGAATTACTGGGACCTTATGAAGATAAAAAGCTTCTGCACAGCAAAGGAAACAACCAACAAAACTAAAAGGCAACCAACGGAATGGGAAAAGATATTTGCAAATGACATATCGGACAAAGGGCTAGTATCCAGAATCTATAAAGAGCTCACCAAACTCCACACCCAAAAAACCAATAACCCAGTGAAGAAATGGGCAGAAAGCATGAATAGACACTTCTCTAAAGAGGACATCCGGATGGCCAACAGGCACATGAAAAGATGCTCAACGTCGCTCCTCATCAGGGAAATACAAATCAAAACCACACTCAGATATCACCTCACGCCAGTCAGAGTGGCCAAAATGAACAAATCAGGAGACTACAGATGCTGGCGAGGATGTGGAGAAACGGGAACCCTCTTGCACTGTTGGTGGGAATGCGAACTCGTGCAGCCACTCTGGAAAACAGTGTGGAGGTTCCTCAGAAAATTAAAAATAGACCTACCCTATGGCCCAGAAATAGCACTGCTGGGAATTTACCCAAGGGATACAGGAGTACTGATGCATAGGGGCACGGGTACCCCAATGTTTATAGCAGCACTCTCAACAATAGCCAAATTATGGAAAGAGCCTAAATGTCCATCAACTGATGAATGGATATACTACATGGCAATGAGAAAGAACGAAATATGGCCCTTTGTAGCAACGTGGATGGAACTGGAGAGTGATACTAAGTGAAATAAGCCATACAGAGAAGGACAGATACCATACGTTTTCACTCTTATGTGGATCCTGAGAAACTTAACAGAAACCCATGGGGGAGGGGAAGGAAAAAAAAATAAAGAGGTTAGATTGGGAGAGATCCAAAGCATAAGAGACTCTTAAAAACTGAGAACAAACTGAGGGTTGATGGGTGGTGGGAGGGAGGGGAGGGTGGGTGATGGGTATTGAGGAGGGCACATTTTGGGATGAGCACTGGGTGTTGTATGGAAACCAATTTGACAGTAAATTTCATATATTGAAAAAAAAAAAAGTAGATAAATTGCAAGTGTTTTCAATGGATTAGGTGACCAGTCTGCAGCACTATACTGAACTGAAGCACCATAATATGCTGAATGAGTTTTGTGCAGTGAATATACATTTGTGGTGTGATATATGCGCTATAAATGTTCATTCATTTTAATTTTTTAATGTTTATTTATTTTGTAGAGAGAGAGAGAGACAGAGCAAGAGATGGGGAGGGGCAGAGGGAGAGAGAGGGAGACACAGAATCCAAAGCAGGTTCCAGGCTCTGAGCTGTCAGCACAAAGCCCAACATGGGGCTCGAACCCACAAATTGTGAGATCATGACCTGAGCCAAAGATGGACACTCAACCAACTGATCCACTCAGGCGCCCCATGGAACTCTCTACTGTCTTAATCTTAATGCTCTACTGGAGGAAGAAACGACCTTAGCTTGAAAATAGCTAGGCCTGCAGGATCCTGTGAGCCTTCTTTAGCAAATGAAAATCTTTTCGGAAACTTCCCTTTGCCTTTACCTCCCCCAAATACCAAGTATATAATTAGTCTCTCCTCATAATCTCAGGGCAGCTCTGAGGGGAACCATGGGTCCCATGGTTTAATAAAATCACCTTTTTTGCACAAAAGATATCTTAAGAATTCTTTCTTGGCCTTCGGTCCCACACGCCCACCACCATTCCCAAACTGCATCAGTTTGACCACAAATTCTTTAACTAAAATTATCTATGTGACTTGCATTAATCATTTATGTTCAGTTTAGAAAGAATCCATTTTTATTTTCTCTCCACCAACCAAGATGACATTAATGTTCCCTTTAGCTTGAACTAAACTTTATATAGGTTTCTTCCTGACCCTAGGCCCTGACCTTCCTTTTCTTAGACGATTTACCTTAGTAACTTGTAAATTCTTTCCCTGCCCCTTTGAAATGTAATCTCAAAAATCTTTTTTAAAGCTTCTTGCCAGTGTTGAGTAAGTGCAGTTAGCAAACACAGGAGGCCTACCTTCCCCTACCATAGCTCTTAAAAATTCTGCAGTCTTTTTTTCAGTAGAGTTGAGCTCAGATTATGTTCTAGCCTCTCTCCCTCTTGTAATATTCTTGAATAAAGTCTTCTTTCTTTAATTTTACTATCCAGGTTAATGTAGTTCACATAATAATTCTCATTATGACAAATATAGGTTCTTATTTATCTTTTAAGTTTTCAGTAAGCTAGCCACCTCACTGTGCCTATCCCAAAGCAGACCTTCAGAAATCATTTGTTGAGAGGGTGACTAAGAACTTCTAGGTCTGGCCAATTTTAGAATGTAATGACTAAGGTGAAGTATGTTAAAGGAATTCCTCAAGTGTGTTCAATTAATAGCATTATTTAGGACCAGTTACTCTTTGGCCTGAAATGGAGATTTTTAATTAAATAGAAGACCAATTTTGCAACAGGTATATTTATAATTTAATACAAATTGAGAAGTGTTTGATGAATTTGATTCCATGACTAAACATTTTATACACTGAATTAAAAATGAAGTGTCTCGGGGTGCCGGGGTGGCTCAGTCTGTTATGCTTCTGGCTTCAGGTCAGATCATGAACTCACTGTTCCTGGGTTCCAGCCCCATGTTGGGATCTGTGCTGATAGCTCAGAGCCTGGAGCCTGCTTTGGATTCTGTGTTTCCCTCTCGCTCCCTGCCCATCCCCCACTCGTGTTCTGTCCCTCTGTCTCCCCAAAACAAGTAAATGTTAAAATACATATATATATAAAAGTTTCTCAATTCCTTGCTGTTCATTCTTATGATTTCCAGTCAGTACAATGTTTATGCTTTATCTGGTGTGGTATTTGCTTTCATCTGAGGACTGTTAAGGGCGCCTGTCCGTTTCTCTTCATAAGCACTTAATTTGAAAACAAATCATTAGACTACATCACCTTGAGCAGGTTGAAAACAAAGCACTTCTGTGCATGCATTCAATAGACTTTCGGCTCAGAACATAAAGGTAGATCTCAGTAGCTGTGTTGTAAAAGCCTTTTTTTCAGTAGTTTCTTTGAGTTCAACTCTTTACCATTGAATAAATCCATTTGGGATACTTTGCAACAAATGGAGTCAAGAGGAGGGTTTAGTTTAGACAGTCAGTCCAAAGCAAAGACAGGATTCCTTTTATTCCAATGCAACAAGACCTCCATAATCCTCTTGAAGACAATTTCTGTAAATATGCCTATTTCCTCATAGTAGCATTGCTTTACTTCTATATTTATTTGATTGTAATTTAACTAATAAATAAGATCGTGATTATTTCTGGCTCTTAAGTTTCTCTGATTGGGCTGTAACTGTTTTACCTCATGTTGAGAAATAATTGACTCCAAAAGTGAAACAAAAGAGAAAATGCTTTTTATGTTAAACATTCACTCAGTAAACATTTTCTGAAGAGAGAGGAGAAGTCACTGAAATACTTTCAATTACCTTTTTTAAAGTAGATATTTTGGTGAGAACTTATGTCATCATTTTTACTTGCTAACATTTTATGGTAGTATTATAATTTAATGTCTTTAAAATTTGAATGAATCTTCATTTACACTGACAGATACCAGTGTAGTTGGGAAAAATGCCCTTTCAACAAAGGCAGCATTCTCCTTTGAGAATCTTATTGTTTGGGGAACACACTTTACTGGACACAGTGCTTATACAAGATACAATTCTATGTTCCTTTCTGAAAAGCAGAGTTTGAGTCAGATTAGGGGAATGAATCTGCATAATATGTAGAAGTATTTCAACTCCCTAGTTGAAGATTATTATGATGTCAAATGATTTTTCCTCCTCAGACTGGACTTCCTCACATGCAAAAGATGTATGTGCTATAGAAAAACTGGCTAATAAAGAACATTTGTGGAAGGCTATGGAGGCTGCTTCTAGAGCAATGATATACTATTATTTTTACCTTTTTTTCTTGCTGGCCCTTCAGGTAAAGCTTTCTTCAACACCATATTCTGACATTTAGGGAAATAAACAAGGAGCTCTGTTTACAATTGGGGTGAGCAGTTTAAAGAAACCGACAGCATGCTATTTGAGGTCAGTGTGGCTAGAGTTCAAGGTGCTAAGCCAGATCAGGATAGCTTTGAACAGGAAATTATTCCATGGAGATTTATGAAACACACAGGGAGAAGACTGCACTTCCAACATTGGTGCAAGGAGAGCTTGTGGACACTAGTAAATGGCTACTGGATGGAGTGGTAATCCTGACTGAAAGCCAGAAAGAACAAGAGAACATGGAAGATGATAGAATTTTTAAAAAGTGTGTTTGTGTGTAAAAATATTAATTAAAAGTGCTTTCATTTTGTCCTCAACTTATGTAAGGCAAGTGGTATCATAATCACCTATTTGTCAACCATAATTTACGAAAACTGAAACATTAACAGAGAAAGGTAGAAGGGGGGGGAACGGGAATCACAAGTAATAGGGGTCTGCATGAAAACCAATAATCCAGGAATCTAAAAAATTCAAAGAGCTAAAAATTCCATCCCTGAAAAGAGGAAAATTCATTAACTCTAGAAAATGTCATAAACTTGTCGTAGATTGTTCATGACAATTGATCTCAACTAATCCTCCTCACATGATTTAGCAAGGTTTAAAGACTAACCTGTCTTTCAGTCAGAAGATTCTGACTGATCTTTTGGTTGGATTTTGTCTGTTGAGGATACTGAAAAGTCCACAGATATGATAAACCCTTGATACTGGTCAATGCAACCCTGTACCCACTTATTAATTATTCAAAGTTGTTTTGCAGTTAGGACTTTATGCAGAGAGGCAGGCATTCAATAAAGCTGTAAAAGTTTTGTCAATATAAATAAAGAATGTGTCCCAAAGTGTACTGGGATTCTATCCTAAGTCTTGGACAATTTTTCCTAATTAGATGATAGTGAGGGTAACAGAATGAAGAACCTATATTTAATTCAGCATATTTATATTCTAATTAACTCCCTTAAGATACTGATCTTTAAATGGTGTGATATTATGTGTTATCAACAAGAGGAGTCAAGATATCTTAATATTCTAGATATAGAATTTCTTAATCAGTACTGGTTTGGCACTAGAATAATACATATTTATTTTATCTAACTTTCCAAACTCGGATTTCATATAAATATAAGCTAGAACCATACCTTTGCTTTCATGTACGCTACAACGGTGTTGCTTTGAGTTACCCTGTAGACAATGAGAGAAGAGTAAACGCTCATTATTATACAAATATTTATAATTGGCAGTAATAGTTTTCTGCATGTCAACAGGTACCTCTGAAGTACTTTAAAGGGGTTTTTTTTTGTTTGTTTGTTTTTAATTTAGTTAACTGCGTTCCTTTTTATCTTTTGCAGACTATTTACGTGAATAGCAAGTTTTAACCAAAGGCACCTAACAAAAATATTTCTCAAAGAGGAAAGACAAAGGAATAAGACATTCTTAAATTATCTGTTTGGACTAGAATAATCAAATTCCTCTGTGATACTCTAGCTTACCTTTAAAAGATCATCAGTGGAGAATCTATATTTTCAAAAGATAATGCACTCTAGCATTACAAACTCTCATACTTGACTATCAACACAAATGGAATTATTACAAAAATGATGACTCTTGGATCCATGAAACATCTCTTTATTGACATATTAACAAAATATTTATTGAGCTTCTCCTGTCAGGTATTATATCCTTATTAACTCTCTATTTTAGTAGGAATATACAACAACAACAAAAAGCAAGTAAATAGGCACCTACATAAGATAAAAATGGTTGAGTCATAGAGAGAGGCAGAGGAGGGGTCAAGGGTTTCATTTGCTTTTCTTATTCCCAATGTGTTAAAAACCAAAATTTAAAGATCTTCTTGGGTTTATTCAAGGATTCATGAATTGGGCAGTTTTCTATAGAAGAGATATAAAGGAGCTGCTGTAGCAGTGAAACACACACAGAGAGTGGGGACACCTAGGCTTTTCTTTCTAGGAAGCAGCTTTATTCGTGCCCACAAGGGCTTAGAGGGCTAAGACCCAAAAGGCTGAGCCCCGAGGGCAGTAGGGGGTTCTCTTTTGTACAATTTTTGCTCCTTTGTCTCCCATATATGGTAACATATATATGTTACCCATAATATACAGTCTGAATGGGCAGTCTGTGTTACAGAGTCAAGAGGAAGATCGCGCATGCACACATAGCCAGATTGCCTTCCCTTGTCTTGAGGTTTTCACCACATTCCTTAGGGAGGGGCTCTAGCACACTATCAGGAGCTGTACAAAGTAAAAGACTTTTATAGCCAGGAGGGAGTGGGACAAGGAAGTTATACTAGTAAAAAAGCGGATTCAATGTGGCAAGGTCACTTTCCTGTAGGGGACTGCAGAGTCTATCAAGCAGATTACCTCACTACTGGTAACCAGGTGATTGGTTTATGATTCCATTTCTGAGAGGCCAAAACTGTAATTAAGTTAAGGCTCAGTTTGGTGATGTGGGGCTTAACACAAGTGACTCCATCTTGGGCCTGTTATCTTTTCATCAGATGGGATGAGCTAGAAAAAAATTGAATTAATTAAACTTGGTGCCCAACCAGATATGTGGGCAACTTTTATTTCATCAACTGCTGCATACTTGAACAGAGTATAAATATCATATGATTTTCATTATACCATTCATCATGGTGGGGTCTCAGGGATCACATTCTCTCTCTGTTTCTTTGCATGTATCATTGTAAAATTATTAAGTGATTTAGGGCATCACCAAATCACAAAGTAATACATAAAGTACTGTCTTTCTAATTATGATTTATTGCTAAGTTCAACATTGGGAAATTGGATCAGTCTGGTAGGATGATTTGAAAGTAGAGATCTTGAGCTTGGGTCTGTTAGTTTCTAGTTACACAGCCTGGAACAATTCATTTCACCCCTTGTATCTCTTCTTAAAATGAAAAATGGTACAAATGCTTACTTTACTGATGTGATTTATTTGAAAGCACTGTATAAAAAGTAAAGTGATTAATAGATTTTAATTATGATTACTGTCAAATTTATATAATAGATATTACTTGGGTACCCTTTCTGAACTGAATATGAAAACAAATATTTCGGTACTGTGTAACATTTCATGGAGAAGCACATGGAGACAATTTTTAAAGAAGAAATCAGTGCTATAGAATTCAAAGACCTACAGAGTATTAGACTATTCATATTGTTTCTAGGATATTCTTTGGCATGCTTATAAAGGAGATAGAAGAAACTCCCTTTTAAATACTTAAGGATATTGGCAATGTATAAAAGAGGTATTGGAAATAAAATCCTGTGTAAAGACTTTAAGATGAAAATACTGTCTTAGGTACTTTAAAATGCTAGGACATCTGAAAGACAAGGATAGACTGAATATATTAGCATGTTAACACTTTGTGGAGTATGAAAAAGTATTTAAATTTATTGATTGGTGGCAAATATCTGAAAATACGGGCAGGGCCTAATAGGCTAAAATACTGATCTTATCCAAGTTTAGTACAACTCGCAACTTAGAAACAAGTTGTGCAATACACAGAAAGCATGTATGTCATCTGAAATCAAAATGAATTATGTTTATTCTAATTTAATTCTTGACACAGTGTTTAAGTATAATAAATTGTTTGACAGCAAAAACAGACATTGCACAAGATTTTAATGGACAGTGGAATTTAAAGAAGTTGCTATCCTCGTGTAAGTTTTGGCCGCAGTTCTTACAGAAATTAGAAAATCTAAATGGTCCAGAAAGAACCCAGATAACTTTTTTACTTTAAACAAAAGTAGGCAGTCATTCAGAAAAATAGTTGCTCATAGAACCACAGATGTAAGCTTCACACTTTGATTTCTCAGCAACTAGTGCTACAAATTAATTTAGGCTAGCTTAACAGGGTTTGTAATAGGACCTTATCTCTGAGAGTTGCATCATGTTTAAACAACCTAAACTTAGACTGATATGGGTAGATCCACAGAGCTGAAGAAGAAGAGCTGTGGAGCATGTATTGCGATCTGAGGGCAGATTTGGGAAATCCTAAATGAGTCAGAAATAGTGCCAGTAATAAAGTGAGCAGAGGGCCCAAGAAAATATAATAAATAAATTAGATAAAAACTCATGGGAAGAGCAATGGAAAGAACATTTTGTATCAAAGTCAGAAAAAAAAAAGAATTGTTACTTTTTGGGCTTTTGAGTAGCCAGTTCGTGGCTGTCTAAATGCCATCACCCCAGGAGTTAATTTGCCAGAGAAATATGAACATAAACTTGTACCTGGGTCTCCATGCTTTGTGTCAAGTGACCCTGACCTTCCTTGTCACTACTGATTGGACCAGAAATTTGCAAAGGGCACAAAGTGAGACATTTAGAGGCTGGAGTTCAGAGGCTGGAGTCTGTGATGAACTTAAAGATTTACTAACTCCTAAGAGTTCATGAAAAAAAGTGCACGGGTTTTAACATAAGCCATTTAAAAGTTTGGCTCAGGGGGCTGGTGGATTCTCTCAATGAAGTCATGATTTTGACCTCTACTAATGACAAACAAAACAGCAAATAAAATGAAAACTGTCAAGTAATAAATGCTCAACCATCTAAGAATGATAAGACTGTGTGTCTTATTATAAGACTGTGAGTCCTATTATAAACAATGAGCGCAAAAGTTTTTTGCCAAAAAAGGATAATAAAAATAAAGAAATTAAGCTTTGATTTTTAACTCGAAAGCTTTGTGTAATGTTCCACAGTGTTTCCTTTAGTATGATAATATCCCACATAATTACAAATTCAAAAAGAAAATGAGGAGGTTTATAGAAAGAAAGGAAGAATAACAATTTAAGTATAATTGTTCTCTATTTAAAGGAGATTCAAGAAATCATCTTTAAATAAACATTTGACTATTTAACTGTGCATTTCCATAATCCTTGTTTTGTTTGGAATAAAGCATACATTTGATAAATCCCTAACTGTTAAATATATTAGCAAAAATGGTTGGGACAGTGTTTCATAATTTGGATCCATTGCTTACTACAATTCTGTGCCATGAACCAAAAATATCAAAAATTGTCATTCTACACAATTTGTTTTGCTAACTATATTAGGGGACCTATAGATCATTTTTAAGGGATGGTTAAGAAACCAATATATAAAAAGGAAAGACTATTTCACTGCATCTTAGAATTGGTCAATACACAGATATTATGGATAAAAATGCACACATGATCACATCCTGCTATCTGGTTTCCAGAGGACCCAAACAAATACAATAATGTTTTGATTCTCCTAAGAAATAGACTTTGCTTTCAAATTTACTGCCTGAAATATCTATCATACACAGTGTCAGATTTGGGCTAAAATTCCCCATTTATTTTTCAAGAAATTTTCTATTAATTTTAAATGTGTTTACTCAAAGCCTATAATTTTTAAAATTACTCACCACACATAGTAATTTATATACTTATAGATAAAACAGAAATAAGGTAAATAAGAAAAAAACTACAAGGAATTCTTAAATCTTGTTACAGAACTTCAGATGAACAAAAAAGACACAAATTACTTTTACAGATATATCACGCTTTCCATAGCGCAAATCTGTTCCTGGGATGATTAGGAATACAGTCTCCCCTTTGGACTCTTAACAGCAACAGTGTGAAAAATCACCTATCTGAATGCTCATAATTTTTCACTGGGTCATTTCTTACTTGAGGGTCCTGGCAGTCCCTAAACTCACACAATATACAGCTATAGTTTCCATCACTTCTGTGACCAACCTTCACTAATACAGGTCATCTCAGGTTCAGTGTCTCTCCCGTCAGTCGAACAGCTACTTCATGTTTATTGCTGATCTATATACAAGCCTCCTGATCCAGCTTCCTCTCCACACTGTCCTGAAATCTTCAGCTTGCCCATTGTAAGACTTAATGACTTACTAATTTTGCTATTATCTATTACCTGTCATCCACTTCCTCACTTCTCACTTATGTGGTTCCCTTGTATATATGGAATATATAAATATTCCTTATTTAGTGACTATTCAATGTTTAGTTAATTTTACTTTCTTGTTTTGGACACATAGATAACATATCACACAATGTTTAAGGGCATGAACCTTACAATTTAAATAAAAATCTGCACCTGAGATGTTTCTGTCACTCACTAGTTGTATGATATTGAAGGAATGTTTCTTCTGTAAGCCTTTGTTTCCTCTGAGGTAAAAATGAGAATGAAGTATTAAATTTTTCTTAAAGTCACGATGAGAATTAAATCCGATTATGGAAATAACTGAACATGTGAGACAAGATAAGAATTTCAAAATGAAAAGAATTGCCATATATAATTGTAACACTTCTGTTATGGTTATACTGAAATAGGGTTTACTCCCATGACTACTAGTTTAATATTTTAATTTTTGTTTCAGTCAGGGTATGCTGAAGTTAGACTGCAGTAATGAATAAGTAACTTCAAAAAGCTCAAGGAATTAAAAACAATTAAAAATGATTAATTTTTTAGACATGTTCATGTCCATTTCAGGCAAGCTGCAGAGCTCTGCTTTATGTCACTATGTTTTAAGTCTGGTCCTGATGCTGATACAATAGTCACTGTCTCGAATACACAGCTCACTACTGCACAAGGAAAATACAGTACACACTATGAGTACACAGAACTTCAAACTTACTTTTTAAAAATGGTATGTCTCACTTCTCCCATACCACTGGCAATGTAGCAAGTCACATTTAAAGGTAGCTGTCAAGTTCAATCCTATCATTCACCTAGGAAGAGAGAGAAAAGGAAATAGTTTATGAATAATAACAATACCTACTACAGTTATTATGTTTCATTTCTCCCAGCAACTGCATTAAGAAACAGGTTTTAAGAACTCATGATTTATAAGGCATCGAAGATCACAAGGAGCACTCTTTTCTCAAGAAGGGAAACACTTTATTAGCTTTACTTTTGAAACATTCCTGAAGGAAAGCATTCATGCTACACAGTGAGATACATATGATTCCCAAAGCCTTGTAGAATCAGCCCTTCCAGAAGAGAGTAAGAAGGTCTTGTTTCAGCTCACAATTTTATTCAAGAATCTCTTAGTCGTGGCTGTGAACTAGAGTCACTTGTGAAGTTCTATCTTGTTTTGTTTCATTCCGATATGTATATACTTAGGTAGGCTTCACAACAGAACTAATATATAAGAATATCAGGGATTGCACTGGGTTGTCAAGGTAAAAGTACTGCCTTATTCAAAGGTGTGAATCAATTCATTTTATTTTTAATTCATTCTTATAAGATTACTGGACATACACAAATGAAACATATGAATGAAAAATGAGACAATTTTCCTAAAATTATAAGTGCATCTCACATGTGTGCATGCACACATACACAAATAGGTACTCTCTCACATGTGTATAAAATACATGTAAACTTTAAGCTCTAATATAAATGTGTGTATATTTCTTTAGATATTCATAATATACTTTATGCTAATTGTAAAACCAGGAGAAGATGTAGAAAAGGGACTAGAATATTAGTTTTTAATCACCTTATTATAAAAGGCACATATTTTTCTATAATAGCATTTTGGAAACATTTACCATATGCCAATTGAGTGTGTTTTATGATTATGTTTTCATTGATTTTAAATAATTTTTATTATTTACATAATTTATGATGAATCAATCATGATCTAGAAAGGTCATGGCAGCACTTATAACCTTATTGTATGGTTAAAACAATAACCTTATTGTATGGTTTACAATTTTTTTTTAAGTGTATGCTTTCAAGCATTGTAACTGTCTTGTAAGTTTCAGGGCCCTTAGATTATCTCAACCAGTAATGATGCCTACTCACTCTTATGGGATTTAGGCAAAGACATATTCAGGTACATAGAGATCAGGATGAGTGATGGGCAAAATAATGTCTACATATTAGTAGTGGTCAAATAGGTAGCAGCCAAAGTATTAGACAGGATTTACTGATTAACACTAATAAAGTCAGAGATTGCTGTAAGCATCATGTGTAGTTTCAGTCAGGTAACTGTGTAACACCTCTAAGAGAATTAGTAAACTCTGAATACTTTATGTAAAGTCCAAAGAGGCATTCCTGAATCAGTATAGGCCAGCTTTAATTATAATTAGTAATAGGGATATACAACTTATATCAGGCACATTTGGCTTGAAAATCAAAGCATAAGAGTGGCAGTGCCATGTATTATAAACCTGCAAGTAAAACTAAAGACAATCTGAAATTTTACAGATATCACCAGAATTCAAAATAATCTTTCAAGGTATGCTTCTTCATAAAGTTAAAACATGAAGAAATTCAGTCTCACAGAAATTATTTAACTTTTATAGCTTTCAGCTGGTAAACAGAGGCCAAGATGTGATCTGCAAAGACAAATTTCTTTGCATAATTAACAATGTAACCAAATGATATTCACTTCTGATAAATACACGGCACAGTTCTTTTACAACTGTTCCTTTAAAGTTTACATACACAAAGAGGTGCTTCTTGGGCCACCTGTTTTAGAGTGGAGAGTAGAAGACAGGCAAGGGACAGTGAGTTGGTGAGTCTCCATCCATTTCAAAATGAATAGTTCAAGTTTTCTCTCTCACACATTAGGGTTCTCTGTTAACTTTTTTTTTTTTTTTTAACAAGAAATAAGAAAAAGAAAATCACTGAAATCATGTATTACATCTTCATAAAGTCCAATGAGATATGTATTATTGCTACTACAATTTTATACATTATACACTTGAGGCCCATAGAGATTAGATATTTTGCTGCAGATCACAGATCTGGCAAAAATCAGACTACAGAGCCAGTGGTCTTAAACATGGAATACTTAGAATATTCCTTGGCATAATGTAAGTACTGCATAAACATTTTATTTCTGTCTTGTTATTCCTCAACTATGCCATACAGAGAATGTTTCCCACTTCAATGAAGACATGAAAGGTAAAAATGATTCCAGTTAAATTCTGTGAAGGTAATAACTACCCAAGACAGGTTGATTTGCCCTTACTATTCCAAAACGAGGATGAAGAGAACAAGACAGATTTCTTTCACAATTCACTGTAAAATAAGTTTTGTTATTTGTTAAAATAAAATATTTTAACTAAGCTAGAGCAAAATACAAAGAAATAAATAGATTAGAATGTATTAAATAAATTAAAAACTAAAATGAACACAATATAGTGCAGCCAAATCACACCAAAATTTTAAGGAACAATTAATTCACCTCTTGCAAAGTTCTTGGAAAAAATAAAAAAGGAGAATAGGCTACTCAGTTACTTCAGAATGTTGGTGTACCTTAATTTCAAAATCAACTGAATGAGTCTGTGTAGGTTATACGACACTTTGGTGTGAAAGAAAAAAAAAAAAAAATCAAAGTGATTAGTTTACCTTCATGACCTGATCATGCTATATATCCATTAAAGATTAGCTAGAAATTCACTCCTAAGGATAGTATGAGACAAATCTATCAAACAAAGTATCTTACTAGTCTTTAGGAAAAGCAAAGATCATATTTACATAAGGAAACAGATTTATCTTAGAAAGATGCAAAGAACACAATGTCTTCTCTAAAGGTAAGGTAATACCTCAATAAGAATAATGTAAATTAATAACACAGGTACACGAATGTCCATTACATAAGAAAAAAACAAAACAAAACAAAACAAAAACAAAATTAAAACTTTCAGATTACCTGTAGTGGAGAGGGTAGTAAGAATAGGTAGAGAGGGTAACAAAAATATATTTTCATGGATGTAGTTATTTTGCAACTGGCTTTAGTCAATTATATATGATTATGTTTCCATGTCCACCAATATTCATGTATGATTACTTTTCAATTACTAAATAGTATTTTATTTTATTGAAATAATAATACAGCTACACATGACTGATGAAACGTATTTCACTTTTTTTAGTAGAAACAATGCTATAACATGTTATTTTAGCTCTAGATTTGCATACATATTCAATGTTATCAAAAAGTAGCTTCTTAACTGTTAAAATAATACTAAAATGCATAAAGACAAGCAGTAAACTTCATTTATTGGCCACAGGCTGCACATTGGCTTGTGTCTGAATTCTTGAAACTGCATTTGACCTTCCTGGTTCATGATAGTATGGATCTAGGCTCAGCTGTATCAATTCTGTCACAGTGCTATAGAAGGATGTACAGTTCTTACCTTCCACATAGTGGTTACATCTTTAAAAAATTGGAATATTTTGTCTAGGTATACAAGGATAATTTTAGCATAAAACTCATATCAAATAGTTAATCCCTTATCTCTTTACCTGTGGTATAACTAACTCTGTTTTAAATAGATCTGACTTTGGGCTAAATTTAAATGACTAGTACCTCCCAACCTTCTTCACTAATAAGGAAAGCTATCCTAAAACCATTAACTTATCAAGAGATATTGCTAAACTTTTTTTTTATTCCTATTCTTTTCCTTGTGTTGTTTCATAATTCCTACATAGCCTTCATTTTTACCTGCCACCTGCTACCTGTCCTGCCCCCCCCCACTAAGAATTACTAAATATAAAATGCACTGTTTTGAAAAGCCTGACTGTAAACTTCATAAACAACTTCAGAATATTTGACCTGACATCTAGTTGATGATGTGCTTTTTGAGCTAGAAAAAAAATTAAACTTGGCCCCTCCCTCTAGATTCTCTATACCCTATGACAGCTCCCCCACAGATACACAGCCCATACCCGGGCTTCAATTTTTTTGTGTGGTTATTCACATATAGAAAGATGACTGTTGCAAAGTTGTTAGTTTTTTTTTTTTTTTGGGGGGGGGGCGTGTTTTTGTTTTTGCAAAGGACAAGAAAACTGGATAAAATTTAATATGTCAACAGTTTTTCTTTGGACGAGATAACAAGTAAATCAGGGAAACATGGCATAACGATTAGTTTTTGAAGATCAAACTTGCAACATGCACAATATAAGCAAGAAATTTATCATTCAGTTCAATTGTCACATCATCAATATAGAAAATCAGAATAAAGAAAACAACACTAGATACAGGTGAAGGTGAAAAGACATTTAGTACTTTCTTGTCCCAGGTCTTAAAATATCATATTGTTTTTTTTTTTTCATTTTCTGAGAGAGTACATATTATTGTGAGATATTTTTAGATCTGAATAGTTATAACCTCTTTGTTGCTATTAACTGTCATGTTACTCTGACTTGATGCAAGACATTTTAAAGACTTTCTGAAGGACATTTAAGGCAATGCATTTTCCTTAGTTTTCTATGAGCTTTTCACATTTTCACAAATGCTTTATGTCAGCTATTGAATTTTATGTTAATGTTTGCAAATTTCATTTTATTCTCCTTTATTTAGATGAAATTGGTTTAATAATTTCATTTACTTCTATGATGCAAATATGAGATTGTCTTATTTTGGAATACATCTGGTCAATTAGCTGCTATATGGATAACTAAGCCAACTTGATTTTAGATTTCTATGTAAATATATAATTGCTTGTCAGTGCCTTCAATTGACTCTCAGAAACTATTTTTGAACTTGATATATTTGTTGTCAAGCCTCTAACTGGCCCTTCACAAGATCTACTGTAATTGAACTATTATTGAATCTCATTATAGCATACATTTTCCCTTCAGGTATATAAGCTAATTCAAGTGTGGCTATGATCTCTCTCTCTCTCTCTCTCTCTCTCTCTCTCTCTCTCCTTTTCTTTTTTATTACTTAGTTCTGTACATGTGCCTTATCTCTAAGGTTCTTCTCTTTTATCCCCTCTATGGACATGAAAATAAAATGACTCTGTCCCAGTAACACACATATAACACATTTATTAGATAAATAAAGTTTTAAAACAGCTTCTATAAACACAGTTATTTTAAATCATGTGAAAATGCATCTGTGCTTTTAGTTTATTTGAAAAACATTTGATAACATATTAATTAAATGTTGACTCAGTTGGCATTTGGTAACACTGTTATTTAAGAAAGGTAAATGTGCTCATCTTTCTTTTTATTTCCTTTCTCATCTGATTCCAAGTTCCTTCTTCGCTTTAAATTTTATATTTTTACTAATTTGAGAAATTCCCTCAACCTCAAGGCTTTGCAAAGAGTATCACTTTCATCACAAAAAATGCTAACTCCTCTATAATACTTTTCTTATGCTTTGGATCCCAATTCCTTCTACCATTAGGACCTTATTAAATTATTTACACTGATTCCTGCGTATTTCATTTCTTCTTTTCTAGCAGTTTTTTGCTCAGATTATTATTATCCTCTAAAGAACAACAAATCATTAGCTCCTATGATTATGAAAAATTTTTCACCTTTCTGTCTCTGAAATAATTTCCCCTGGATGGTTCACATGCTTGGCTTCTTCTTCCAACTTCTGCTCTGATACCACATGCTTAGTAAGGCCTTCCCAAATCACTCTGGGTACAGTATTCTTGCCTGCTGCTGATCCATTCTCTTTTTATCACAGTACCATTATGCTCTTTTATACTGTTATTTTCTTTATTTCTTACTATTAATTTTCTATATATGCCAGTTATATATCTCATTATTTAATGTCTTAAGACCAATTATCCCAATATAATTAATATAATAAGACTAATAATCCCAACAGAAACAGGATGCATGAAAGGAAAGACTATATGAGGTCAATGACTACCTGTACCACACAGTCGGTTTTCCAGGTTATCTGTTGAATTCGTAAATATTCCCATCCCCATTATATGAAGCATCAACTGCATTCAAATTGCTACCAACTTTCATAATGGCACTATCCACTCTCCAGAAAAAATATTTTGGTGAATGTGAAAATTTAAAAAACAAAGAAATTACCATTTAAAGTATATGGGAGCAAAAAAAAAAAAAAAAAGTATGTGGAAGTTACCCTAAGAACAAACAATGAAAAAAAAATAATGAAAGAATCTACTAAATCTCTATAAAATAAAGGGCCATGGCACTTGAGCCTTGACCATCCATCTCCCTCCTTGTCCCATACTCCTCTCAGAATGACAGAAGCTCTGCTCCAGACAGATGGAGACAAAACCTGGAGCTTCCTTTCCTCTTAGGTTCCAGTCAAGGAACACAGCATTTCATGAGAAAGTGTAGGCTGCCAGCATTTGTCATACCACCACCCTCTCCAAGTTTTAAGTTGCAAAAGTTAAAATACTTACCAGTGTAGCTATGAGGTCACAGGCTCACTTCTTCCACCCAGCCCCCACTGAGAGTGCGAAGAACTTATCCCAGGAGCAACACGCCAAAAATACTGGGGGCCCAATTGCCCTTTCCCGGTCTTGCTTTTACAGCTGAAGTTCTGTATGTGTAGAGGCAAACTGAGAAGACCACAGGCTACCATCCCTACCCAGAATTTTATTTGCAATGAGAAGCAGGGTACTGACCCCTTACACAACTCTGCAACAGTAGTTTAGTTATTCTGACTAGGGGATGAGGTAATCTGCAAGAAGAAAAACGTTGAGAGCTTTCTTTCCTGAAAGTAACTGACTTTACTTGAAACAGACTCTGAGGAGTTCGAGCCTAAATAGGTATGATTGAAAACAGCAGAGATTTTGATGGTAGGCAGTTAAGAGAAGGAGGCTGACAGCTCATTGATTAGAAGGAGCTAGATAATATGCCAGCTAGTTCAACAGAGTACACCAATGAAACAGAAGCTAAAAAGATCGCTTCTGGGATCAAAATAAACCTCAAAGACTGGCCTTATAAACTATCCTGCAAAGAATGCTAAATTTAGCTAGATTAGACTGTGAAGTAATTTACTCCCCAGGCTATTTTTGGAAACAACAGAGCAATCAGCCACAAATTAGTGGAGACTGAGTTTGGTATGATACCAAACAAGGCAAGCGCTTAACAGAAATCTGAGAGCAACAGTCCTGATAAAACCACTATCATTCTAGATGGTTGTGTAGACAGATATCCAAAGCTGAGCCTATTGAGAAAAATCAGAGGCTTCATAGTTCCGAAGAAGTAGATATGATTCAAATAGTGTAGCCAAGTCATAAAACACAAAAACAAAAACAAAGGAAAAACACACACACATACACACAAAACACCACAACGAACAAGCCAGGGAGCATAAGAGGGAATCAGTATCCAGAGCTGCTTTAACTACAAAGAAAGTCTAGTTTTCACAAAAAATTACAGGACATACAAATAAACAGGAAAATGTGACCCTTATATGAGGAAAAAAAATACAAGCAATACAAACTGCCTGTGAGAGGGCCTAGATGTCAGATTTAACAAAGATTTCAGAGAAGCCATTATAAAAATGTTTAGTGTTCAAAAAAGTAAAGAAACGGTGGGATGGGCCAAGATGGTGGAGCAGCCTGAATTTTTTTTTGCCTCTCTCATCCCCTGAAATGCAGCTAGATCAAAAAACTAAAGAAACAATACATAAAGAAGTAAATGTAGCTATGTTAACTGTGCTTTGTCAAAGAGAGAACATCAATAATGAAACAAAAATTATAAAAATTAACAAACTGGAAATTTGGGGATTGAAAGATTCAATAATTGAGGTTAGAAAAAAAATTTCTAGGGAGGATCAAGAGAAGATGTGGCTAGTCAGAAGAAAGAACCAGTAAAATCGAAGTCAGATTGACAGGGTATGCAATTTGAAGAATATCAAGAAAAAATATGAAGGAAATGCACGTAACCTCAAAGAAATGTGGGGCAACATTAAAGCACAGGAACATATGCATGATTACAGTACTAAGAGGAGTAGGAGAACCAGAAAGTTCCAGAAAATAATGGCTGAGAACTTCACAATTTGATTAAAAACATTGATATACTCCAGTATGAAGCTCAACAAATTCCAAGTGGGATAAATACAGAGATCCACACCCAGACATATCACAGTAAGAATAAAACACAAAGACAATGAAAAATATTAAAGCAAGAGAAAAATGACTGTTTGCTTACAAAAATCCTAGTAAGAATAAAAGCTGACATCTTCATAGAAACCATGGAGGCCTGAAAGCAGTGAGATGGCATTCTAAGTATTGGGGGAAAAAAAAAAACTGTCAACAAAAATCTTTTTCCCCAGCTTTATGGAGATATAATTGACCTACAACATTTTGTAAGTATAAATGGTACAATGTGATAATATGATATACATATTATATATATTGTGAAATGTTTACTACAATATAACTAGTTAACCCATACATCACCTCACATAGTTACCATTCTATTGTGTATGTGAGGTAAGAATATTTAAGATTTACTCTTGACAACTTTCAAGTAAAATATACAGTACCATCAGCTATAATCACCATGCTTCATATGAAATCTCCAGAACTTATTCATCATATTACTGCAAGTTTGAGCTCTTTGACCAACACCTCCCCATTTCTCCCAACTTTTAGCCTCACTCAACCACTAATCTACTTTCTTTTTCTACTAATTCAGCTTTTTCAGATTTCACACACAAATGAGATCATACAATATTTGCCTTTCCTTGTCTGACTTATTTCACTTAGCATAATACCTCAAGATTTCCTAAAGTTGTCACAAATTACAGGATTTTCTTCTTCTTTTTTTTATGGCTGAATGATATTCCAATATATTAGATATTTTATATGTAATTTTATACTAGTGTATATCACCTTTTCTTTATTAATTCATCCACTGTGGGACACTTAAGTTGTTTCTATTTCTTCATTCTTGTAAATATGCCACAATGAATAAGGGAGTGCAGATAGCTCTTATCTCTTCAAGATCCCATTATCATTGTCTGTGGATAAATATACCCAGAAAGGTGGTTGCTGGATCATGTGATAGTTCTATTTCTCATCTTTTTAGGAAGTTCCATACCATTTTCCCTAGTGGTTATTCCAATTTACATCACCACCAACAGTAGACAAGGGTTCTCTTTTCTCCACCTCCTCATCAACACACTATCTTAACAGTGCAGTATATAACTCCTTGTGTTTTTGATTTGCATTTCCCTGACGATTAGTGATCTTGAACATCTTTTTATGCACCTGTTGAGCGTTTCTAAGTTTTTGGAAAGTATCTATTCAGGTCCTTTGCCTATTTTTCAATTGATTAATAATTGTTCTTTGATATTGAGTTATATAAGTTCCTCATGTATTTTGGTTATTAACCCCCTTATTGGATATATAGTATAGAAATATTTACAAATACAGATACCTCCCATTCCACAGGCTGCTTTTTCATTTTGTTTCTTTTGCTATTCAGAAATTATTTAATGTGATGTAGTCCCATTCGTTTATTTCTGCTTTTGTTCCTTGTGCCTTCAGTGTCAAAAAGGATATTATATCCAGAAAAACTGTCTTATTTTTTAAAGTTTATTTATTTATTTTGAGAGAGAGAGAGTGAGAGAGCGTGCATGTACAAGCCCACAGGCATGTGTGAGCAGGGTAAGGGCAGAGAGGGAGACAGAAAATCCCAAGCAGGGTCCACACTATCAGTGTGGAGCTGGACACAGGCTCCATCCCATGAACTGTGAGATCATGACCTGAGCTGAAATCAAGAGTCGGTTGCTTAACTAACTGAACCACCCACATGCCCCCCACAAAACTGTCTTAAAAAATGAAGACTAAATTAGCTTTCCCAGAATATAAAGAAACTGGGTAAATTTACTGCTAGCATACCAACCTATGTTACAAGAAATACAAAGGAAATTCTTTAGACTAAAATCAAGTGAGGCCAGTCAGCAATTTAAATATGTGTGTGTGTGGCGCCCTGGTGGCTCAGTGGGTTGAGCATCCAACTCTGACTCAGGTCATGACCTCACAGTTCGTGCCTTTGGGCTCTGTGCTGACAGCTCGGAGCCTGGAGCCTGCTTGGGATTCTGTGTCTCCCTCTCTCTCTCTCTGCCCCTCCCCCACTCATGCGTGTCCATGCGTGGTTCGTACTCTCTCTCATAAATAAACATTGAACTTTTAAATATGTGTATTATCACATGTGTGCACATATGCACAAATACACAGCGTCAGTGAAGGTTTTTATACAATAAAAGAAAGTGTAGCATCAACATTTTTCCTTTTTTTCTTACCTATTTAAAAACAATTGCATATGTTTATGCATATCTGTTTATGGATTGTTGGGCCTATAATATAGACAAATGCAATATATGTCATGATAAAAACACAAACGATGTGTGTGGAACAAATATGTACTGGAGTATGGAAATGGCAGATGGTAATTTGAGTCAAGAAAAACAAAGGAAGAGAACCAAAAATAGAAAGCAAAGGAGATTAATATATAATCACCATAATACATACTTGTTCTCCTTACTTGTTCTCCTTTCTGTTTTCAGTTTCTTTAACAGACATGAAATTACATAAAGTGATAATTATAATAATTTATTATTAGAGCTATATGTGTAGGTGTTTGTATGGATATAGAAGATAGAATGGAGCTAATTTGAAGGATCTGCTAACATCATATGTATCTTACTATAATAAGCTAATTATATATTTGAAATAATTTCTCATATGAAGATATACATTGTAAGCCCAAGAGCAATCAATAAGAAAGTAACTCAAAATATGTAGTGTAAATATCATTAAAGGGACTAAAATTTGACTCTGTAAAATACTTACTTTATAAAAAAGAAAAAAGGAGGAAAAAGAAAGAGAAGAGGCATGAAACATACATAGAAGACAAAAAGTGAAATTAAATTATAAGAAGTGAACTAAATTATATCAATATAACGTTCAATGAAAATCGACAAAATTGATAAATCTTTTGATATGCAAACAAAGCAAAAGAGAGGAGACTCAAATTACTAAAATAAGGATTTAAAAGAGTGGCCATTTCTATTGCCCTTATAGAAATAAAAATAATTTTAAGGAAATAATATAAACAAATGAAGACCAAAAATTAGATAACTCACAGAAAATGCACAAATTCCTAGAAGACACAAACTACTGAAGAAACAGACAATCTGAATAGACTTTTAAGAATTGTAGAGATTGAATTTTTAGTTAAAACTCCCACAAAGAAAAGCCCAGGCCCATATGGCTTCCCTGGTGAATTCTACCAACATTTAAAGAGGAACTGATAGGAGGACACCTTTTGGGATGAGCACTGGGTGTTGTATGGAAACCAATTTGACAATAAATTTCATATTAAAAAATAATAAATAAATAAAAATAAAATAAAAATAAAAAAATAAAGAGGAACTGATGCCAATTATTCATAAACTCTTCCAAAATACAGAAGAGGAAGAAATGCTTCCCAACTTGTTTAGTGAGGCCAATAGTACACTGATACCCAAATAAGACAAAGACATCAAAAGAAAAGAAAATAACAAAACATTATCTCATAATGCAGAACCAAAAATCTTTAATAAAATACTAGTAACCTAAATCCAACACCACATACAACCTAAGATATTTATTAAAACCTACAACTAACATTATATTTAATGGTGAAAGAATGAATCTTAAACCCCAAGAACAGGAGCAAAACTAAATGTCTGTTCTCACCACTTCTACTCATCATTGTATTAGAGATTCTTGCCCAGACAATAAGGTATAAAATGAAATAATAGGTGTCCAGTCTGGAAAAGAAGTAAAACTATCTCCAGCTGCAGATGGTATGATCTTAAACAGAAAATTTTAAGTTCTCTATTAAAAAGCTGTTAGAATTAATAAATGAGTTCAGTAAGGTTGCAAGACACAAGCTCAATATACAAAAATCATTTATATTTCTCTGAACCTGCAGCAAACAATCTGAAAATGGTATCTACAATTCCCTTTGTAATAGCATAGAAAATAAAGTACTGAAGAATAAATTTAACCAAAAAAAGCAAAAATTATATGATTAAATCTACAAAATATTGTTGAAAGAAATTAAAGATATAAATATATGGAAAGATATCCCATCTTCGTGGACTAGAGGACTTAATTTTTTGAAGATGCCCATACTCCCGAACTGATCTTCAGATTTAACACAATCTCTATCAAAATCTCAGCTGGTTTCTTGGCAGAAGTTGACAAGCCCTTTAAATTTATATGGAAATCGAGAGCACCAAAATATCCAAACAATCTTGAAAAGAATGATATTGGAGGACTAGCTGTCCCAATTTTAAGACTTACTACAAAGCTATAGTAATTATGTTTGGTACTGGCATAAGAATAGATACATAAATCAACAGAATAGAAATAAGCCTTCACATTTATGGTCAGGTGACTTACAACAAGGGCATGAAAATAATTAAGTGGGGACATAATTGATGCTCCAACAAATGGTGCTAGGACACTGGATAGAAATGGGTCAAAGTCATAAAGTGAGAGTCCTGAAGCCATAAAACTCCTATAAGTATTTTTAGGGATAGACCTTTATGACTTTAGATCTGGTAAATCATTCTTAGATGAAACACAAGCAACAAGAGAAAAAAAAATTGATAAACTGTACCTCATCAAAATTTAAAATCTTGGGGTTCAAAGGACACCGATAAGAAAGTGAAAGGACAACCCACAAAATGGGAGATCATACATCTGATAAGGGACTTGTATCTAAAATATATAAAGAATACTTAATAACTCACTAATAAAAAGATAAATAACCCAATTTAAAATGGGCCAAGTAGCTAAATATACATTTCATCAAAGCAGGTATAAAAATGCCAATAAAGACCTCAAAGATAATGTCATTAGCCATAAGAAAAATGGAAATGAAAATTATCATGAGATAATACTTCATCCACTGGGATGACTATAATAAAAAAGACAAAAAATAAGTGTTGGCAGGATATGCCAAAATTGGAATTCTCAAACACTGTAGTGTAAATCAATAACACAGCTATTCTTGCGGGGGGTGGGGGGGAAGAAACTTTGGAAAAGTATGGCACTTCTCCCAAATGTTAAACATAGAGCTACCATATGACACAGGAACTACACTGATAGGGCTATGTCCAAGAGAAATGAAAATATATACACACAAAAGATTCTTCACCAATGTTCATGGTAGAGTGTTCATGTTCGCTAACAAAACAAAACAAGTAACTCAAATGTGCATCAACTGATGAATAGATAAATAATTTGTGGTATATCCATACAATAGTATATTACTTAGGAATAAAAATCAATGAAGTACTGATATGTGCTACAACATGGATCAACCTTGAAAACATTACATCAAGTGAAAGAAATCACTCATAAAAGACCATATGTTGAGTGATTCCATAATATGACATGTCCAGGATGGGAAAATTTGCAGTGGCAGTGAGTAAATCAATGGTTACCTAGGACTGGGGTGTTCAGGAAAATGGAGAGCAACTGCTAATACATGAAGAGTTTCTTTCGGGGATGATAAAATGTTCTAAAATTGATGGTATGTATGGTTGCACAGATCTGTAAATATATTAACAAATCATGAATTATATACTTTAAATGGGTCAACTGTATGTTATAGGAATTATATCTCAACACAGTTGTCATAAAAAAAAAAAAAAAAAGGCAGCACTTCCATGCTTCCGAAGCATTAAACAAGCCAGGAAAAATTGAAAAACATCCAGATAGAAAGTGAGCTTGAGAAAAAACTAAATTGCTCTAGTACCATGCGTGTCTAAAGCATCCTACTTATTGGCTTCAGTTTTCTTCTCAGCTAAATGTCTTTAAAAAATACAACTTCTGCCCCATTCCATCTTGTCTTTCTAATTTCCCTCTTTCTTCTACTTCTGTCATCAACCAGCTTTGAAGTATTCATATTGACCTTGAATCTTCCCTCCCTCTCTGTTCCTTTATTCAATCATCTACAGTGACCTACTTATTGCTTCATTTACTCCTCTTGTGGCCTTTCTGACAGGAACCTAATCGACTCACACAGTAGAATGATATACAGAGTATTCTGTGAAAAGTATCATTGTTTTGTAAAATGCACCATATCCAATTGTGTAAATTAATTACACTGCATCTCAGCTATGTTTTCTTGCATTTGAAATCCTTTAATATTCCACCAAACTGTGAAATGGTATTTCTCATATAGATATTCTTAATGTGTTCTTTCACATGGCTGCAATTTTCGTTGTTTGGGAAGCAGCTATCATGGAGAAAAAAATCATACTCGGACTTTAAAATCTATGTATATATGGGGCACCTGGGGTGCGACAGCTCAAAGCCTGGAGCCTGCTTCGGATTCTGTGTGTGTCTGTCTCTCTCTGTCCCTCCCCCACTCATGCTCTGTCTCTCTCTGTCTCTCAAAAATAAATAAAAGTTAGCAAAAAAATTGAAATCTGTGTATATCATATGGGTATATTTTAAGCTGATTCTACATTTGGAATGTACAAAATTGATAGTTAATGATCAAAACATAATTAAAAATTTTGAAACTATAAATGTATACCAAGGAAAATTTAGTAACCAATCTTCTGATTCATTAATCTTTATCTTCTCAAATTATTACCTCTTCCAGAACTACTCAGTTTCAATTCTTTGAAGATCCTTAAGAGAGACATTTTAATGTCTTTTTCCTCTTAGAAATAGAAAGATACATCTTACAGAAATTAAATTGAAGCATAAAATATTAAAGTGTGTTTTAAGAACTTGGATCTCAGTGTGGATTTGATTTCTCACTCTCATATAATCCCACAAAAGGAAAGCACATAATGCTATAATTTGCAATTCACATTTCTAGGCCTCTTTTTAGGAGATATACTGGAAGGCAAACATCTTCAGGTTAGCATTGCCATGAGTATCACAGCTTGAGTTTAATAAATTTGGAAGAGTTTAGATTGTCAAAAAAATTGAATATCTGACACAAGGAGTTTTCTTAATTAAATGTTTATGGACACATACTTTCAAAGAAATTGTTGAGGTAAAAATAATGTTAGGGCAATACTTTTGACCGTATAAAATATGATAAAAAATAATTCAGGGGGGTGCCTGTGTGGCTCAGTTGATTAAGTGTCTGACTTTGCCCTAGTTCCCAAGTTTGAACCCCACATCCAGCTCTGTGCTGACAGCTCAGAGCCTGAAGCTTACTTTGGATTTTGTGTCTCCCTCTCTCTCTGTCCCTCCCCCACTCACGCTCTGTCTCTCTCTCTCAAAAATAAATAAACACTAAAAAATTAAAAAAAAAAAATAATTCAGGTTTTACCTACTGTGACTGAAACATGGTATGTTGGATACTTAAACCATGACATTAAAATGAACTTATAATAGTTTCCTGAATTTATTTTTGGTATGGGTAAACAATATACTTTTTAGACTTATTGCTATAAACTATATTCTGTTCTTTTTAATGTAAGCTTTCTACGATGCACAATGAATAATAAGAGTTTGCTTCTTCAGATTTACCCATATGGGTGTTACCATCTATTGTCTGAGTAGTTATGGGTGTTTTTACCACTCTAGCGTATCTTTCTTTTTGATAGTAAATAGCAATGAATATAAAGCATCCTTCAGTTTGTTAAGCACTTATATGAAAGTCTTCTCCTAAAAAACACATTCAGTTACTAGTAGTTATTCATAGATGCAACACAAATGTAATTTCAGGATGATTTGATGTGGTGTTCAATGAAAAGGATTTATCAAATAAAAAGTGTCAGGGAAGCCTACTCTAAGTCTTGTTTCAAACTAGCTCTGTTACAGTGGCAAGTTACTTCCCATCTCTTGCCATTTCATTTTGCTCTCTATAAAATGAAATTGGACAACATCATTTCT
The DNA here is from genome assembly GCF_028018385.1 of Neofelis nebulosa. Lineage (NCBI taxonomy): Eukaryota > Metazoa > Chordata > Mammalia > Carnivora > Felidae > Neofelis > Neofelis nebulosa. The sequence goes on from NC_080782.1 coordinate 74,829,379, forward strand.
AAGGTTGCCTTCCAGCTCTAAAATTGCGTGTGCTTTTTTTTTTTATGATTTGTAATTAATTTATAGATTGAATGCAAGGTACTGCAGTAAACTAACAGCATAATAAATTGTGGCATATGATTGTATTTATTTTCAGAATGGCTACACATTTGAACATTTGGAATTTATCCTATTGATGTAATACAACTCTATTCATTTGCTGTTGAAACTCAATATAAAATAATATAAATATACAAGGAATAGGTTAACTAATCACCTGGTGTGACATAATGGGTAGACATTGTAAATTCATTATATGTTCAAAGGCTTCACTTGCCAGCCTGTTAGCAAATATATGAACTATGATAAATCAGCCTAAGGCGAAGCCTTGATCTTATCTACCATTGTAAATTAGCTTATCAACAACTCACACTAATAGAGTAATGTCAGTGAAAAATAAATAACAGTCTATGCATTTCATTTTGTTAGGAAACAAAATTAGATACTTTTTAATGCTGACATCATGCTTGATTTTTTAATGACATACAAAATAAACTGAAAGAGTGTGTAATGACTGTGTAAAAATATAATGGTTTATGTGTTCATATTTTGGGTTTCAATTACTTTATCACTGGACATAAATTGACTTTAATCCCAAAATTTCAGATTTCAAAACTCACCTTTAATGAAGTGAGAGTCATATAAAAACAATAGAAAAGTAAAGAAACATTAGAGAGAGTAAGAAAGCACTAGAAAGAATGGAAGAAAAGAAAAAGTAAAAGGTAAGCAGTAGGATGAAAAAAAAGTTAGCATATCAGTGGAAATGAAGTGTGTGTATATTTAATTCACAAGTTTATATTAGATTAGAGTAACTATGGTGGCACTATCAGGTACTTAAAGCAGTCTCTGATAGGTTGTACAGAAAAGATACCCAGAACTAGGGTTCACAGGGGAGTTTATTCCAAGAGTCATATCCAGACACAGAAAAGAGAAACTATGAGTACCTATTCAGTCACTGTGAATCCCAGTGGTTCACAGAGTAGGATGTATTCATAACCCCATGGACAACCAAAGGAATATCTCAGCATTATTCAGAATAAAACCTGAGCTTAAGTGATCCACCATTTCTGTGGCCACCTGCTATTCACATTTCTCAAGAGACAATGTGATTATATCTACTGTAAAAAGAAAAAAATAACAACATAGCCAATACTTGTGTAGTGTTTATTGTAGTTTACTGAATAACATGTACAGTTGGAAGAATTTTACATTAATATGTTCATTTAATCATAGCACCACTTGTATGAGGTAGATACTGTAATTATTCTATCATATTGTTGAGGAAACTGGCTGATTAATTTGACCAAGGTCACAGAAAGGGAGCCAGAATGTAAATTCAGACATTTCAGACATTTGGCTCCAGAATCTATGCCCTCAACTTCTATGCTATATTGCCTCTTTGTGCTTAGTCTATATATGCAGTATCTTTTCCTACCCAACCACAGCACAAGGAGTTAAGAGGGCAGGTAACGTATTTGTATTCTCTGGGTTTAGCTCTCAGGTCCCCTATTCATTTGCTGAGTGTACATAGATGTTGTAACATCTCTTTGTGCTTCAGTTTTCCAGGCATTAAAAATGAGAGGTGTTAGTATTATACAGAACTGTAGGAAGAATTAAATGCCATAGTGCTTGTAAAGAACTTGCATGCCCACTCCTTCAATAAATGTTAGCCTGTGTCTGGGATATAGCATTGCTTTTGCTTAACATATCTTTTATGCATGAGATAAAGCAACTGCATGAAAACAAAACAAAACAAAACAAACAAACAAACAAACAAACAAACAAAAACACCTTGGTTATTGCTTTCCTCAGATGTGATCTATGAACCTATCAGGTATTCAGAGCTCCATGAGTGCCTTTTCAGGGATGTACTGATGATAATCCAATCCAACATGCCTAGATGACAAGTCCAAGAATTTTGAGTGACTTATTTTAGCTTCTAGAGGCAAATCCAGGACTACTCTCTTTTGACCCTCTTCCCATCCCCATCTTCTTTCCTTTGAGTTCTGTTTGTAACTTAAAGGTAGGGTATAATTATTTTAAAACTTGAAAAGGAGTAATAATAAAATAGCATTTTCAGGGGGCACCTGTGTGGCTCAGTCCATTAAGTGTCCAACTCTTGATTTCAGCTCAGGTCATGATCTCATGGTTCCTGTATTTGGCCCTGCCTGGGGCTCGGCACTGACAGTGAGGAGCTTGCTTGAGATTCTTTCTTCCTCTCTCTCTCTGCCCCTCCCCTGCACGTTCTCTTTCTCTCTCAAAGGAATAAATGAATTTAAAAAAATAAATAGAATTTGCAGATCTTCCCAAGTGTTTTCAAAAAGGTGGAGGAGTAATAGTGTGTCATTTCAGAATTGGAAGGCAGATGTTGGAGTAAGAGAGAACCAGTCAAAGTTTTTGTTTTTGTTTTTTGTTTTTCATTCCATAATGGTTGTAAGACTTCAAAGCCTAGTCAACATCCTGGAAAATGGAGAGTAGTTGAGAAGTACACTAAAATAGGTGGCCTTATAAGCAGTCTAAGAAAATCTCCAAGGCCCAAGCTTCTCTACAAAATAAAATCAAGCTCCTAGGGTCAAGGAGTCTAACTGGACAATGATTTGAGATAATGGGGAAGCCAAATATGTGCTTAGACTCTCAAACTATCTAAACCAGATCAACTGCTGCAGGGACTAGTCAAATCTCCTGTGCTCTGGAGCTCACTGTCTGGGTCTAAGGAGCCTTGGGAATAAGTCAGGATCGTCAGTAAATGAGAATTAGGCATTTACGTATCCATTTATTACTTATTTATTTGAATGGTAGGTTTTACCTATCCAACTACAGTATTTCTTTGTTGCAGTGGTTTTCTTCTTTCAAAATATCTTTATGCTGTTGTGTTTTCTAAAGATGGCCACAATGATATATCTCATGTCTTCTTCAGTGTGATCTTGTTAGCCTTCCTCCCACCCTACAAAGAGCTGAAGGCCATTCCTCCACCCCATTGAGTCTGGAAAGGCTCTGTGACTGCTGTGGTTGATAGAACAGGCAGAAGTGATGCTGGTGCCCGTCTCTGCTTCCTGCCTCTTGGAAACCATCTACACTGTAAGAATTACGGTTTCTCTGAGAACTCATTCTGCAAAGATTGTGCAAAAGCTCTGGAATATAAGATGCTACAGAGAGAGAGAGAGAGAGAAAGAGAGAATGAAAGAGAACAATACGCCAAAGAGAACTAAAGTTTCAGATATGTGTGTTGCAAAATAATGTTAGTATTTTCATAGCTCTGCTCAGTCAGGGCTTTATGAGCAAACTGCTGGGGGTGGCAGAGTGGGATAGCAACCCTAAAGAAAAAGACCTTCAGAGAGATTTAGAGATTTATTCCCCCAGGATTATTTCTTACATTACAAACGGTAATGGGCTGAGAAACAGACCTAAGACCTTCTCCTCCTCTCCCCAGAGAGAATTTTGTTTCTCTCTCTCTCTCTGTCTCTGTCTGCAAAAGGGAAGTGGGGTAGATATGCCAGCTGTTCATAATAAGCTCCAATAATTCATAATTTCAGTTTCCTCTCCTTTAGTACAATCCCCTTTACACACAGATTACATCTCACCCACACTGGGTCACCTGGTAGGAGACTGGGATATGGTGAGCTAGTACCAGGATCAGCATGTGAGTAAATAATCAGTCTGTTCTCTGATCTGGAAACCTGATGGTTGCCTATAAGTATCAATAAATAAATGATGGTATAAAAAACTAACAATGTGAAGTCATTTTGGAAGTGGACCCTCCATTCCCAGCTGTCCCAACTGCCACTACCTGGATCAGAGACAAACTGCCCAGCTGAGCCCTTCCCCAATTTCTGACCCACAATACCATGTATAAAACAAAATGGTTATTTAAAACCACTGAATTTTGGGGTAATGTTACACACAGGAGTAAATAATTGGAAAAGAGTGACTGGTTTATCTAAATGTTATCTTTCGTGTATTGTCCTGTCAAAAATTCCTTTTTACCACTTATTTTAAAATATTGCACAGTTTTAAAAGTTTATTTACTTATTATTTGGAGAGAGAGAGAGAGAAGAAATCCACACAAATGGGAAAGGGGTAGAGAAGGAGAAAGAGAGAATCCCAAGTAGACTCTGCATTGACAGTACGGAGCCCGATGTGGGGCTCAAACTCATGAACCATGAGACCATGACCTGAGTCAAAGTTGAATGCTTAACCAACAGAGCCACCCAGGTACCCCATAAATATTGCACAGTTTTGTATAATCATGACCAGGCTTACATATATGAGAGATTTTGTATTGAAATGGACTATTCCACTCCACTTCATTTATTTTATTTTTTAAGTATGTTCCATTTTTTTTTCTTTCAACAGACACTTTTGATGTTTAGGTAAAGTTGCCCTCCTCCTCTCTCTAAAATTCCACACCTTCCATTTGTGTTAGGTATGCATGTGTGAATGTTTATATGTATGAATGTATAAAAGTATATATTCATTTATTCAGATGTTTATTTATGAGTTTGTTTGTTTATTAATAGAGAAACACCTATGACTTGCCATTCCCAAAGTGAATGTGATACATCTTGTAAAGAGGTTACATAGAGTATTATGACATACGTTCATGAGTTCAGGATGAAAAAAAGGCCATCTTTGAGTAATGGAATTACATGCACACATATATTTACACAAAATATAACTGGGCAGGTGAATCTACTAACAGAACCAAGAAAATAACTGGAACAACATAAATGTCAGTTGCCATCTTTTTCACATATGAAATCTATATTAACCTGGTTACCTGACCAATATGCCATTATTATAGTGCTATTCCACAATTAAATCAATCGCATAGGTTAAAAACAAAAATTAAAAATTGTAAGTCTCATCAGTGAGTTTAGCAATATTGGATTCTTGTCCTGATTCTGCTTGCCTAGCTCAGAGACTTTGAGGACATCACAAGAAAGTCACTTCAAAGTTTCTTCACCTAAAAACTAGGAGAAAGGTTCATGCAGGAATAAAATTCTAGCATTCATGAATTTACTTCCTGAGAGTGGACTTACAGAAAAACAGAATGCACAAGAGCCATAAGTAGAAGTAGATTCCTGAGAAAGTGATAGAGAAAAACTGAGTGGGGAAAGACTGGGAAGTGTGGTATTTCATACCTTCATATTTCATATTTCAACCTAAAGCTGACTTTGGGAAAGATTCATTCTCAAAATAGATAATCCCCTTGACAGAGTTCCAACATTTTGCCTCAGTGAGTGAAAATAGTATGAAATGCCTGATGATCACGTGGGGTTTTAAAGGATAACTTTAAATAAAGAAATATATTTTGAAAAGGGATGGTAATAAATTCAAAATGGAAATGATATAATTTCAGAAGACCTGCTTTCAGATGTTCTTAACCTCGAATTCATGACTCCATGAACTTCAGGTTGTCCATTAATCTCCTGAAACTGCATGCAAAATCATGTGATGTATCATTTTTTTTTTTTTTGGAGAAACTTTATATATCTTTCATCAGATTCTTGAATAGCCTGAGTCAGAAATGACTCTCCACAGGTTTTTAAAAAATAATTCAAAGTCGGTGAGCATAAACATGATAAGCATGGGGGAGGCTTTGTTAATAGGCCATATCCCTTTTACCTCCATTTCCTAATGCTGAAGATCAAAATAGGCACCTCTAAAGCTCTCAAGTAAACATACTTTAAAATAATGATTATATAAACAGGCTTTTGTACTAACCGAATGGGAGTCATTAGCCAACCCTAATTGTATCTCACCTTTGGCTCTGCTAGGAAGAGTCTGGAGTTTTAATGCAATATCATCTCCATTGCTGTACCAGTGGAAACAACAATAGAGAGGAGCCCCAATTTAGTGGGATGGTCCCCAGGTGAAAGTGTTGCCTTAGTATAGATAGACATAATCTTAGAAAGATTTATCATGGTTTCTTGATATAGGGATATGACAACTGAATTCTGTTGACAGATGTGCTGTCAGATGAGTTACCATTACAATTAGCAAATGTGACAGGCTGCTCAAAATTTTTGATGGAAAAAATTAGTTTAAAATTTATTTTCCACAAAATATGGACACCAAAACCTAATTTCAATGAGTGGATATACAACCTTAATGTTAGGATGCTTTTTAAAAGGCCAGATGTCTCCATTAAAAATTAGTAAATTATTCCCAGAAAAATGCTAAATTTGACTCAAAGTCCAATTTGAGTTACTGGTCTCTTCAAAAAAAAAATAACAAATTAGCTTTTAATACATAACTACAAGCATGTTTTTTACAAGGCATATAGGAGATAACTACAGTATGTGCAAACGTTAAATAGTTAATACATTTTTAGTAAAGACACTGACTGTAAGAGCCTAGCCAACCGATATTGAGTATAGAGAATTACTTGGATATTTTAATAAGAACATGTTGTTAGGTTTAATATTTCTTGTCCAGGCTAAATGGAACAAATACTACCTGGGTACACAGAATGTTAGACTTTTACTACTTGATTAGAATAAATAGATATTTTGTCTCATCTGTTCTTTTTTATTGTGATCAAAATTTTGCTTGCAGGAACATTTCATTTACCTCATTTTCTTTCGTAACTTCAGGACAAAACCAAAGTTGTTTTGTGTGTAATGTTTTCTTGTAAAGTAATATTATTACTCCATCAGCACTCAGTGGGCAAACATATTTTTCAACATTCCTCTTTTAATTAACTTGTCTTACAAACAAAGGCTACCAGATGAACACAATTTATCCACAGCATGTATTTTCAGCTAGGAGGCAGATAATTATTGCTCACTGCAGAAATAATGTTCTCCTACTTGCTCATGTAAAACAAACTTTAAATGTCATTTTACAGCGATAAAGATTACATAGCACAGGGCTGTCTTAAGGGAGGACAATTACCCAGAGGAACTTCTCATTAACCTGAAGGTCAGGGGTGAGGGATGATCACTGGCTCTGGCTAACGCGAACTTAAATTGCCCTACTCTAAATGTAATGTCCTCATAATCACAAAAGTGGCGTCAGTAAAGACTAAACAGTTATTGTGATACATTTCTATGTGAAATTATACATTGTGGAAAGTGACTTGGTACCTGCAACCTTGTCCCTTCTTTCTGGGAACCAGAGCTTGGCAGCGTTAAGTGGAATAAAGAGTCTCTGGAAGCGAATTGCCTCCTTTAATAAACTAGTGGCAGCTCAGCAACATTTAAATGTATTGTTTCAATTAATCACAGCAATTGCAGAGTGATCCTTAAGCATTAAGAGAAAATTGTGCTTTCGAACAGAGTGCCTCAAGTCCGCCAACCGCACTCAGCTGCACTGTGGCATTTAAGCGATGTATGTGAGTGCCGGAAGCACTAGAGAAAATCATGCTTACTCATTTTTAAGCTGTAAATTAATTTTCTAAGCTGTGATGTTCTGAAACCTCTTTTGTAAAGCTAGATCATTTGTTTTATTAATCTAAACATCCAACCTTTCCCTAGAGCACAAAGGTTGATTTTTGTTTACATTAAGTCCTTCCCAAATTCGTCAGACAAGAAAATATGCTGCTTCTTTAATTCTAATTCTCCATAAATGGTAAGCCCAACAATAATTTTAGTAATAGTTTTCCAGGGGAACACGAAAAGAGAAAGAAATACAATCAAACTACACACGTTGATTACTGTTTGAACGAAAGATTAGTGGCATGCAATGCATGCTTTTTGGAAGCTTGGGAGAGCCTGGATATTGTCTAGAAGGAGTCCAGTCGGAGGGAAATGCAACACCAGCATTGCCAGACTCTCTGGAATGGTGTTACACATTGATCCAAACAGGAGACATGCAGCTCCTACATGGCAGGTCATGTGATCTGCTGGCCAGTGGAAAGGAGGATATGGATTGGTCTATTAAAACAGAAACAAAGTACCTCTTGGTGCAATGAAAAACCTAGAAAAAGAAAGTCATGGAGTTGATTAGCACATCCTGGAGAAGGTTAATCTTCTTGGCTGAAGAAAGGTTGAAGAAAGAATAAAGAGATATTTTCTGCTTAATGTGAAATTGGCAGTCACCCTGGAAAGGAAATGAGAAAAAGCCCTAAAATTGGCTTTGGGCCTTAGGATCTTTTGAATGGCAGTTCACTTACAAGGGTGGGAGTTTTTTTTTTTTTTTTTCATTCTTCTGCTTGAAATAATAACTAATAGGAAAAGCATTTAAAAATTAGCTTCTGCAGAATATTCATTTGGTTGTACTCATATGCGGAAAGGGTTCAGCTGAATAAGGAACACACTGTTCAATGTAAACATACTTTTAAACCATAAATACAGACAAACAATCAGAATCTAAGGGTGGGGAGGCTTTTATCCTGTGAAGAATCCTATGAGGAAAAACGAATGAGGGCAGAAAGCAGTAACAAGCTGAAGAGACAGCTATAGTGGTTTGTAGATTAATCAACTGGTCCTGGTTTTAGAATATTTTCAAGCAGTAAAGATACATGTCTCCCCACACCCTCTTTTTTAACAACAAACCATAAATTTTATAAGGTAGTAATTATGTCTGCTCTTTAAGCTCTAAGAAAGACTTTCTCTTTGCTTAAGCTTATAAAACTGCCTTCTGGAGGATGAAGTAACAAAGTAAGAAGTATAATCTTCAAAAGAGGGAAGAGGGACAGGGCCTACATAAATATGATAGAGGATTTGCCATGAAACTACAGCTTGGCATGAAGTTAAAGTGAAATACAAGTTGACCAAGTTTTTCCCTTGAGAAAAAGTTTGTTGTTCTAGGCCTTCCAGTGTGATGATGGGTCGACTTTTAAGCGAGTTTGTCCTGGAAGGTGAAAAAAAGTGACAGGAGAATCCATGTGGCTCAAGTGACATGTGTAATAGGTTAACTATAACTAGCCATCAATACTACCCCACCTGAATAACCTAATTTATGGTCATGAAAATGGGGGCTTGGGAACTCAAGGAGGTGCTGGCAGAGCATGTGTTTCATGCTTTTGGGACCTTCAGCTGTGGGCACACAAGCCACAAGCATCAGACATGCTCCTTTATCCTCATTGTCCAGAGGCCAAGGACACTCAGAGAACACTGTTATCTTCTGACCCTTGCCAAGAGGGATAGAGGACATTTTACAAAGGCATCCTAGTCCCTTCCAAACATTTTAGTGGGTTCCAAATTCCACCCTAATTTAACTGTTGTGGATGAAAAAATAATTCCTATGTTATACAGGGGTATAAAACAAAGATTTTTATACATAAAATATGAAGTCCTTTGTATTTTTATGTAACTTTGAATAAACTAAGTAGTAAGTTAAATATTTAATAAAAAGTTCCAATATGTTACTTTAGCTTCTCATTGACCAATTTTAGTCACCTTTGGAAATCATCTCAATGCAATCCAAAGTAACTCAACATGAGGCTAAATCCTGTGGAAACATCAGATTTCAATTTGAAATAAGCAACACAGAACGTGATAGAGAAATAATTATAAAAATATTTCTATTTCTGTCTTCATGTCTTTACACATTAAAATACCATTATTGATTTAAAAAATAAGGCATGTAACTTGATGAGACACTAGAAGGTATCATGAAGTAAAGACAATTAAATGTAATCCAAGTACATCTTTGAGCCAGTTTTGCTTAAGTACATCTGTACTTTTCTAATGCACATTTTTACTGCTCTTTATTTAAACTTTCCAAGATACGTTTGTATGCTATAGCATGGGCTGAATCTTTTCACTGTTAAGTTAAAATACACTGAAACAATTTCACATTTAAACAAACTTTTTCTCATACCTACAGAGGATAAAAAGGAAATTATTTAACTAAGCAGTGGATGAGAGATATAAAACATAAAACACGACCAGATAACACCATCCCGTGGTCATGCCCTGTAGCTCACGCTCAGGATGGTTTGGGAAATTGTGTGCTTTCGTCTCTGATGATAAAACTCTGCTGTGTTTCTGCATTTAAGGGAAAAAAATGACTGAAAGCCAGCAAGGAAAAGGGCTTGTTTGTCTGCTTGCTTGTTTGTTTTGTTTCTCAGTTTGCTTGTTTTTAAAACAAAGAAATTTTAGTGAACAGAATAATTTTAAAGAAACTAAGACACCAAAAATAAATTAACTTAGTTTATAATGCCTGATTAAGGTATCCCCATTACAAATAAACAATGCTTTGCTGATTATGCTAAGAATAAAATATATTCTTCCTTCTTTTTTTTTAACTCCTTCTTTCCTTACTCCTTTTCCTTCCGTTTAACGTTTATTTCTTCTCCTACACTCAATCTCATCTTTCTTTTCTTCCCTAAAATACAGGAATATTTCCTAAAATATAAGAATAATCCTTAATCTGTTGTAATAATTTAAAGTTAGCACACTCAGAAAGGACAGCAGCACAGTGTAAACTTAGATTTAAATTAAATAGGAAAGAAGATTTGTTTGTTCATGAATAGTGGAAGGCAAAATTTTTTCTTTCCTGATTATTCAAAGATAATTTTAAGAATAAAGATAATTTTAAAAGTTCAAGAACATTTGAGATATTTAAGTTCATGGATCTGTCCATTTCAATACTGTGTTTTTGTGCACTCATTAAGAATCAGTGTTTTGAAATTGCATATTGTGATTCTTCTTAGTATCTTATTATTTTTGAAACTTGGAAAAATAATGGAATAATAATAAAATAAAAGTACTGATTAAGAAGTCATCAAGTACAGTGTGTTGTGAAAATTCTATCAACTAAAATAACATATTCTAGCATTAAGTTCGCAATTTATGTTAGTCATTTCCAGCTGCTATAACAGAAATACTATAGACTTAGTGGCTTAACCACACACGTTTATTTCTCACAGCTCTGGAGTCTGGGAAGTCTGAAATCAGAGTGCCATCGTTTGATTCAGGTGAAAGCCCTCTTACTGGTTTTCTCACCTTATGGAAAGAATGAGATTTGTCTCATCTATTTATGGTCATTAATCCCATGAGGACCCCACCCTCATGACATAATCTAACCCTAATTACCTCCCAAGGCCCCGCCTCCAAATACCATCACATTGGTGATTAGAGTTGCAGCATATGAATTTTAGAAGAACACAAACATTCAGTCCAAGCACAAATATTCCCAGAAAATTTATTAAAAATTGTAGTAAACTATTATTACTATTATTTTGATTCCATTCTTCCAGGAACAGTCTCTATTTTCTTTTGTATATTTTTCTCTACTAAGTCCCAGATCATAATTCTAGGTGAGGCTTTACCTTCAGCTTTACCCTGTAGCTATTGGTAGAGTCTGGTGAGGCTACAGGGTGGTCATGTGATACAGACCCAGGTCAGTCAACATATCTTATAGGCTTGGCTGCAGCCATAGACTCTGTGATGGGCATGTGCCTAATGGAGGATATGCAAGCACATATTCCTACTAGATTAGATTTCATATCTAATGAAAGGAGTGGGTCCTCCACGTGACAATGACATGACACCTAAAAGTAGGGCCTGTTCCAAAAAAGGAAACAGAGATGGAGATAGAACAACTGAGCCTGATGATCTCACTGAGCTCCTGTCTTCTTGTCCAAAGCCAGACAGTTTATGAGTTAATACAAGTGCTTTTCCAGTAAAATGACCTAATAAATTCTCTTTTGGGTAGAGCCATTTTGAATTTGATTTTCAGTCATTTGTAACTGAATTCTAATGGATAGATTTGATTATTTACTCAATCCAGATCCTCATTTTTTGGATTGACTCATCCTGTTCCATAACAGTCAAGGACTGTTAGATATTAAAAATAGCATTTCAGACCTTTACAATGTTCCTTTCTTTGAAACACTGAAAAAGTATCCTTTTGAGAATGGCACATCGATAATATTTCAGTGCTATGGTTAGTACTTTGATTTTTAAACTTGTAAGAAGTTCAGGGGGAGATTGTTTTCCAAGACTTTAAAGAAAAAAGGTTTTGAGTTTTTGATATGTTTTTGCCTCTTGAAATGTGGTGACTAGTAACTACTGCTGGGCTTTTCCTCTTGTGGCCCCTTCTATGAATGGACTTTCAATGAATATGTTGAACCACATAGGCAGGAATGAATCATGCGTTGTCTAATATTCTTTTTTCCTTTGTACCCAGGCCTTTTAAAAATTATCAAAAATTAGCCATTCTTTCTCATCAAGGTCAACACAGGAAATTGAAATCAAAAACCGTATCAATAATACTTTTATCTGTCCAAGTATCGTGCCAAATTACTGCATTTACTTTATTAATTGTTTCAGTTGGTTTTTCCTTTAAATGGAATTTAACTATTTGGCTGATAAGTTTTGCATTACCCATACATAGTCATAGTTTCTCTATTCGATTTTCTTCTTTGATTTTTGGAAATGTTAGAATCAGATCCCTTCAACTTTGTTTTTTATCTCCTCTTAAGAAAAAGTGAGCTTGTGGGGTACCTCGTGGTTCAGTCAGTTAAGCATCTGACTCTTGGTTTTGGCTCAGGTCAGGATCTCACGGTTTGTGAGATGGAGCCCCACATTGGGCTCTGTGCTGACAGCGTGGAGAATGCTTGGGATTCTCTCTCTCTGCCCCTCTCTGCCCCCAAACTAAAGAAACTTAAAACAAAAGAAAGAAAGAAAGAAAGAAAGAAAGAAAGAAAGAAAGAAAGAAAGAAAGAAAAAGAAAACTTGAGCTTCAACCTAAAATAATTTATAAATGAAATTCAAATAGAGGAAACTATGCATTAAAGAAAAGTTTTTACACTAAAACAATATCCTGGTTTGACTGGAATTTCTTTTATTATTTAGTTGATAATCACATAATTGGTTATAATTTGTGACTGTATAGATATATTATGTTGCTCTAGCCTAGGTTTATTGAGTTAAGAGATTCAGAAAGGACTCCTCATTTATATTTTTATCACTGCACCTTTAAAAGTCATTTTTATCAACAACTTTATAACAAATCACTAGTCTTCAGAATTATCTCTTTTCTATACACTTCTCATCAAACTATATTTTTGAAATAGCTTTATTTTCATGGGCTTCTGATGGTTTTTGCTTTTAGTGAGGTCTGAGGAAACTATTTTTGTTCCTCTACAATTATTCTGCTTTACTAAAGCATACCAAATTTCAAAAGTTAAACATTAGTTTTCCATGTAGAAACTTTTAACATTGGCAAAAGATGTAATCGTAAATTGATAAGTAAAATAACAATTAGTAAAAGGTGGATATTAAATTAATATTAATTAAATTAAATTAATTAAATTAAATTAAATTAGGCTTTTACCTGAGATTATGTTTGTATGAAAAGGCTCTGTGGAAAAGTAAATGAACAGATAAAATAAAAATTCTTAACCTAGTGTGTTAGAAAACTTTTAAGGCCAGCAAACCTGATCCAAAAATGACTGATTATAAGACTTCTTGTTTCTTCTCAGCTAGTAACACAAAGCTGCAAATATCATAGGTGTTTGATAAAGATCAATAAATCCTCCAGAAGATAATAAGACACAGAAACCAGAGTTAGAAAATTTATGCCCCCACCTCAAAAGTCAGCCCCTCCACCAACAACAAGCCTCTTCCCATCTCTAGGAGAATTAGACAATGATTCTTTCTGCCTATTGCAAGTTGGAAATACTTCTGGTAGTTGTGTATACTGCTACATTGCACTCATTTAAGGGTGTTCTTCCCATTCAAGTGTAAACATTTTGAGGCCAGCCACAATCAATATCTCACTATCTTGTTATGCCAAGTCCCTAGACCAGATGCTCTATAGATTTCAGTGGAATAAATGGATATACTCTACAACTCCATTTCCCTTATGTAGATGCATACATCAGTCCTACTCATGTTTCCTGACAAAGAAATCTTCCCCTTTTATTCCTCATCTGTATAACTCTTCCTGTCCATTCTCCAGACCGTGACTCAAATGGGATCATCTCCCAATGAAGGATTGCCTCTGAAATCCTATGTCACCCATATATTATTCTCTTTTGTGGAACTCTTGCTTTGTAGAATTATTAAAATTTGTAAAAATATATCTAGTAGTAGATTTACTTATATTACACCTGTCTCCTATTTATAAAGCATGCTCTTTACAGAACTGGAATATAGTGTGTGTGTGTGTGTGTGTGTGTGTGTGTGTGTGTGTGTGTGTGTATGTGTGTTCTCCCAGGACTTAGCCCAGCATAGAACTCATAGTTGCTCTTAATATTATTTCAAGTCTGAATTAAATTAATAAAACAAGTAATTTAGAAAGGTAAATGAGGATCTTTTGATTTAAGACATATGTGCTTTAATAGCAACTCCTTCAGCACCTCTCATGAAGGAAAACCCTTAAGCATGAAAAGGGGAAAGAAAGGCCTTTGTGCACATAGCTAATGCATCCTTTAGACCTTCGCAGAAATGAAAAATCAAGGTCAAAAATGGAAGAGAATGTCTGAATGCATTATTAAAGACGGTTTTGAGGACTCTTCATAACCTTTCTTTACAAGGAACCAGCTGCCTTAGTCATGAATGACAATACAAATTAAATAATAAAAAAAAATGATGCCTATTCTTTTAGTTACTGTCATGGAGCACTGTGGCTCAACATCAGTGATTTTTATAAATCCCCTTTTGTGTTTCATCCAAGACTGGGCTTGTAACAAAAACTAACATGTTGAAAGACAATTTGTCCCATTCCCATTTTATTGCCGTGAAAGGGTGTGCCCACAGGAAGCAAATAGGCAAAGGAGCAAGTGGATCCTGAGAGAGGCAACCAAGTGCAAAGATCTGAAGGAATGAAAGAATTTTAGAAAAACAGTTAAAATGAGGACCTTTAGAGATGATAATTTTATCAATGATTAAAGCCTATTTGCTTTGGTTCTCTTTAGAAATAGAAACTATTTTTTTTTTTCAGGGCTCACAAGACATTTTCTAACCTTCCTTGAAACTAGGTATGTAGTCATTTCTTAAGTTCTGCCCATTGATATCTAAGTGGAAAGATGTGGGACTTATTCCAGGAAGAGGGTGTAAAGGTTTCAGATGCAGAGTCTCCTTTTGTCTCAGTGACTTTACTTCATTCCTGCACAGCCCTGGACTGACGGCTTATTTCTAGACCTCTAGACTTTTTTATGTGAGAGATAAATCAAATTCTATCTTATTTATGCATCCAAATCTAAGACTAATTCATACAATGATGGTGGGGGAAAAAAGACAGGGCTTCTGATCTCCTGGAGCTTAAAAGGCTAGTCAGGAACTATTTCAGTCTTTAGAATGTAAGTGTCCTCAAATTTTATGAAAATCGGACCCAGTAATTTGATAAAGAGTTAAAATCCATTGAGTGAAACTGAACATAAATACTCTGCTTAGCATTCTTTTTTTTTTAAATTTTTTTAACGTTTTATTTATTTTTGAGACAGGGAGAGACAGAGAATGAACAGGGGAGGGTCAGAGAGAGGGAGACACAGAATCTGAAACAGGCTCCAGGCTCTGAGCTGTCAACACAGAGCCCAACATGGGGCTCGAACTCACGGACCGCGAGATCATGACCTGAGCCGAAATTGGCCACTTAACCAACTGAGCCACCCAGGCGCCCCACTCTGCTTAGCATTCTTAAGAAATGAATCAGTAAGTCTATTTTTTCCTCTATAAACTTAAAATATTTATCAATTTACTTTTTCTTTGAAGGCACAGTTCTCATTCCCTTCCCCAACATCTCACAGATGCTCAATTTAAGCTGTACTTCAGGTCAGAGTTCGAGGAGTTATGACTGCATTAAGATTTGATATAAAGTAAATCATTCTATCATGTTAAATATTTTCCTCAAAATTCCTGACACATTTAATGATATTTATTGGCTCGATTCATAATATATCAGCTATTTCCTATCACTTTTACAAAGTATCTTCTAAACTATACACTACTTACACAAAAGAGCCAAGTATCATTTGATTTTGATGCTATGACACAATTTATTATTTTTAGGTATTTAGTAACATTTACAAAATAAATTAATAAAAGTTCTATGCTGCAGAGGGAATGAATTTTCTTTTTGTTAATCAGAATATATGAATATGTTTCAATGATGTTTCCTTCTTTTGTTATTTTGAATATATTTTTAAACTTTGCCCTATATGTTTTCTCACTTCTAGATGGGTTATGACATACCCTGTAAACTTCAAGAGTTTCTGAGTAAATCAAATAAGAGAGCATATATAAAATTTAGGCTTATGTTGTGAAAAGTGTAAGGGATCTAGAATCATGTAGTCCTGAGTTTGTGTCCTGACCTAGCCACTTAATTCTAATGGTTGAATGACTTAGAAAATTAAGTATCTGAGCTTCAATTTCTTCTTCTATAAAATGGTTATATTAGCACTTGGCTAACAGAGTTGTTAAAATATATCTTTTTGTCTATTAGCTTTCTTTCTTCTCTACGGATCCAGTCTCAACATTCTTGTGCAATACAGTAGTGATGATCACTACATCTCCAGACTGTCAGCTAACATTTCTATGGAAAAGATAATTCCAGTTTTCTAACTGTTTCAAGAAAATTCAATAGCATGGTTCTCATTAGGCTGACTTAAGTATGCATCTATCTCAGATCTCATCCCTCTGTTTAGGGTACAAAGAATTCTGATCGGCTAGGCCAGGTATAGAAATGGAGAAATGATTGGCATCAGCCCCCCCACAAAAAAATGGGAACTAATATTGGGGCAAATTCAGTTTCCCAAAGGAAGGTCTGGTACTGAAGGGCTGCAGAAAGTCTAGTATAGTACTTTACTAAGAGGACTTCAAACAATTCATCATTTATTTTCAAAGTTAAAGTTGTTAAACAGAGCTCAGGCCCTTACCACCTTGCTTTAGCCTTTAACTTCTTTGAAATTTCTTTTCTGACAGATGTCAAGCAACTTTCCTTTTGATTGATTTTCTACATGCTTTATCTCTCATCCATCTAGTCCCCATTTTCTCCTTTCAAAGTAAGTCCAAAATGTCAAGTTTACTTCCTGATAGCAAACATATATTTTTAATATGACCAGGATTTTGATTGTCCTGTAGCAGAAAACTCAATCTATTATTAAGATTTAATTGAACACACTGTATAACAGATAAATGATTACTTCATTTATGCTGATTTGGCTTTATTAAGATCATTACTGCATTACTGCAATTTTAGCCTTTTTGATAGGAACTCTTCATGAAATGGTAAGACAGTAGACAATGTTTCCAAATCCTCTTTTTCATCTATTCTATTTTTCTAATAACTATAACTCTCACTACCTTCTCAGCACTAAATTGTAAGAATAACAAACTGTGTGATATGAAAGTGATTCAATGGCCATGGGAAATCATTTGCATTTTTTGAAATAGCTTCAATCTTACTTCTCTGAATGGGGTGTTCACATATCATCCACATTAAATATTTCGACAATGGGCCCCTTTCTCTGTACTTTCAATTTCTAATTCTCTGGTCAAATAGATGTTTTACTGGCTCCTCTGTACTTGATTTTATTAAGTGTTTTACTCTGCTAATCATCATCTTCCTTATGTAACTCTATCTTCCAGTGGTTTCTGTAGCAATTCCATTGGTACCTTTTTTTTTTCTACTTTTGCCCTATGATATGCAAATGCTATTCTTTTCAAAAAAGAGATGGAATCTCTGTGCCTGAATTTGCACAACATATGTTATTGATACATTAGCACTCTAAACAGAGGTCCATATGCCTTTTCTCTTTTTAAAAAAGGCCATTTATTTATTTTGAGAGAGAGAGATAGAGTGTGCATACACACACACACACACACACACACACACACACACGTGAGTGGGGGAGGGGCAGAGAAAGAGGGAGAGAGAGAATCCCAAGCAATTTCCTCACTGTCAACGCAGAGCCCAAGAGTGGGGGGCCTAATCTCAGGAACCCAAACCTGTGATAACATGACCTGAGCCAAGATCAAGAGTCTGACATTTAACCAACTGAGCCACCAAGGCATCCCAACCATATGCCTTTTCTTAATCCCAAGATTATCTATTGACATATTCAGTAAACATTTGAGAAAAAACAGGGAGCTGATACAGATTTCTGTATACACCAAGCACATACTGGGACAAGTGAATACAAAACCAAAAGCTATCCACACTTTTACAAATAACAGGTTTGTTCACATTTTCTACTGAACTGAAAAGGCCTTTGGGAAGTCTACCCGTAGTGGCAGCACTGGGTATTGAAACCTAAAAACTCAGGTTCTCCTACATAAAGAAGAAAAATGGATCAAAGCTTCAGACTTGTCAAGTACATTAGCATATGTCTGACTTGGGAGAAAACACACAAACACCATTTGTGAAACTACTGTGGAGACCTGAATAAAGCAAGTGCTTAAAAAATCAATATACAGTTGATCTTGAACAGCACAGGTTTGAACTGCACATGCCCACTTACATGCAGATTTTTTTCTGACAAATACAGTATAGGACTATAAATGTATTTTCTTTCTCTTATAACTTTCTTAGTAACATTTTCTTTTCTCTAGCTTACTTTATTGTAACAATACAGGCTATAATACATATAACATACAAAATATGTGTTAGTTGACTATGTTATTGGTAAGGCTTTCATTCACTAGCAGGCTATTAGTTACGTTTTGGGCGAGACAAAAGTTATACATGGATTTTCTACTGTGCATTAGTTTAAATAAGAAATGAGTTCAATATGAGTTGAATATATCAAGAAAACCACCAAGGAAGTACGTAATTATGATTGGCATGAATAGAATTTTCAAAAAGGGAACTGGGAAGAAGAGGTAAAGAATGAAAGTGAATGGTATGAAAAGAGACACAAATCCATTAGGATATATTCTAGGAAACCACATAGTTAATAAGAACATTGGAGGAAAATTTTAAAATTTTGTATATTTTTTCATCTCCTACCTCCATTACAATGATCATTGCTATGGATTGTATTATTGTTAAAAATATTTTCTATCCCTACCTGGGTGTAGATTATACTTCCCAAACCTGTTGGTATCCAGATTTACCATGTGATGTATGGTATATCTCCATCCATCTGACTTCAGAGTGGGTCATATTAACTGCGTTGGTCAATGACATGGGAATAGCAGTACATGAATAGCTTTCAAGTTAAAGTTGAAGAGCTAGTTTGAATTTGCCATATTTCTCTTAAAACTCTTTTAAAAAAGACTAGCAGCATCTCAGATATAGGTGTAGCATGTCAGATATAGCATGTCACCTAGATGACAAAGAACAGAATTGTAGCTGACCAACAGTGGACATAAAATATGAAAAATAAGCCTTTGTAGTTGCAAGCCAGAGATTTTGGGGTTGTATGTTAACCTCAACTGATTGTTAGAAATTTATCAAGGGACTCTTCAAAAAAGAATTGGCTTGTGAGTGAGATCTTGGGTCACAGATAAGATTTCCTCAAATAGAAATTATAAGATAATGTTGATAGCATGATAGAATAGAAACAGCAAACAGATGTATTATTTTTTTTTTAGTTTACTGAGTAACAGAGTTTGATAAAAACTTAGATATGTTTTCTCAAACTTCTAAAATTGTTTTCATCTATTCATAAGTAATGTTTTGAGTTTAAAATCCTACTTAAAGACAGTAATCAGTATTAATAATAACCTTGTTATTCAAAATTTTGATAACTTTAGAGTTTAATAACAAAGTAAAAAGTAAAAAATTATCAATAATTACTTACAAGTTCATTGTTCTAAAATTTGAAAAATATAATGCAAAAGAGTTTGCAAGTGGTTTACTAAGGATGATTCATACACTTGAGAGCAACAAGATTTTTATCCAGATGACTAGAACAGAAGATAATTATTTTAGAACGGTTGTGAAGGTAATTAGTTACAGTGTGAATCAGTAGAAAGAATTACTCCAAGTGTTAAAAGAAAATACAGTCATAAGCTCAGTATTGTGAAGCTTATGGATCTTTCTGAAGAGATTTTCATATTCTTTCAATTATAAAAATAACATATTCCATGGTAAAAATTTAAAGAGGATGATAGGGTGTAGAGAAAAAAAATTTGACCGAACTGCAGCACTTCTAGAGGCTGACATAGCCAAGACTGCCCTTCCCACAACATAAACACTGTTGTGTTGTGGCCTAGTCCTGAGTCAGGATGAGGCAAGCATAAGAAGAAATCAACTTTGGAGGCAAAGCTGGCCCTCAGCCTTAGGCAGGGTCCTGTGTCTGAGAGGAGTCACAGAAATCATAGTTACCTGGGGCCCAGACCATGTTCCACATGAAGTTCCTTTAAGGACCTAAGTTATCAAGCAGAGGGGCATTGCTGGGTGACCGCCAACAGATATATATATATATATATATATATGTATATATATATATATATATATATATATATATATATACACATGTATATATATATACACAGATATATACATATATATATATATCTATATCTGTTATATATATATACGTATATATATCTGTATATATATATACATATACATATAACAGATATATATATATGTGTATATATATATATACATATACACACACACACACACACACACACACACATATATATATATACATATACAACAGACATACACACACACACACACACACACACACACAGAATTTAAGATAGAATATACTATGTGGACCTTTATATGAGATCATTAACATAATTGCAAATGTTTTCAATTTTCTAGTTATACTAAACATTCATTAAAAGTAGTATACACATATTATATTATCCAGAAACATTACACTTTCTTTTAAATTTTTTTTTTCAACGTTTTTTATTTATTTTTGGGACAGAGAGAGACAGAGCTGAACGGGGGAGGGGCAGAGAGAGAGGGAGACACAGAATCGGAAACAGGCTCCAGGCTCCGAGCCATCAGCCCAGAGCCTGACGCGGGGCTCGAACTCACGGACCGCGAGATCGTGACCTGGCTGAAGTCGGACACTTAACCGACTGCGCCACCCAGGCGCCCCCAGAAACATTACACTTTCAAGAACAGAATTATTTAGGATTAAAGTCAGGATGGAAAGTAAACCAAAAGTACCAGGAAAATAATTGAAGGGTTAAGTTTAAAATGACCATGAAATCCTTCCTTCAGGAACTCCCCAAAGGAAGGCTCTCTCTCTTTTGAACTTTGTGAATGTTCTCCCTTTGGTTTTAATGATATTCATAATTTCTACATAACATTCTATATTTTCTAATAGAGTGTTAGCATTTGGATTTCAAACACCATCTCTCATATTTGTCTTCCTCAGTATAATTAACACTGGGTTTTACCCACAGTAAATGCTCAATAAATGCTTTTATTAATAAACTTTGGGAAATAGAGGTTAAAACTAGATAGATGTTATTTGAATTACAAAAGCTGTTAATTCATAAGGCAAGTAATATAAACAAGGGTTGGGGTTGGATTTGAGTGTATGAAAGATCAATGAAGACTTTGAATAAGAAAGCAATATAACTGATATTATTGCGGGAATATTTATTTGGAAAAGAGAAATAGTGGAGAGACTATTGGCAGCTAATACAATAATCTAGACTGGTAGCAATGAATGAAGGAAAAGAAAAAAATGATATAGAAATCGAGTGAAAAGGCATATAGTTCTATTCAGTCTATAAATTCCAAGAATTTTTTATACCAAGACCTTAACATAGTTTTGCAACATGATAGCTTATGAATAAATATTTGTCAACTTCATGTATGAGTAATGTTTCTTATGGAAAGGGTACATTAGAAAGAATAGAAAGAGATGATTCAGGTTCCCTGTTCTCCAGTAACAAAAAAAACGAAGTTAGAGCAGTACTGATACAGACGTTAAACATGATAGCTTATTGAATAAATATTTGTCAACTTCATGTATGAGTAATGTTTCTTATGGAAAGGGTACATTAGAAAGAATAGAAAGAGATGATTCAGGTTCCCTGTTCTCCAGTAACAAAAAAAACGAAGTTAGAGCAGTACTGATACAGACGTTAAAGAATCATAAAATTACCTATAAGTACCCTTGACACAATCCATTGGCAATAGTTAGCAGGGAGGAGAAAGGCTGGACCAGAGTTAAAGGTAAAAAGCAAATATTGGATGTATGGGTCTGAGACTGTACTCTCAAAATTAGGATTCAACAACCACTTGTGTAATGGAAGCAATTCATTCAACTTCTCTGGACCTTATTTTCTTCTCCCAATAAGGTAAAAGGGTTGAGTTTATGGAGACTTTATAAAAGTCCAGCCATACAAAGATAGTAATAAGATGTGACATTTAGGGGTCAGTAGAGGGGCATAAACATTTCACTTTGGTTGTGGGTTTTAGAGTATGATCACCTAATACTGAGTGCCTAACATGAAGTTAACCATTATTCAATGGATTTCATCTTTAGAACTTTAGAGAATTTAGCAGAATGAGAATAACTAGGACTATATACAAAGAGAAAAATAATTCTTAAAGGTGACCCCGAGGTCCAAGTATTTCAGAATGTGGTGAAATTTTAGCTATAAATTTCATGATTTCCTAAATTCCATAAATATCAACTTAGAATTAATCATTCTAGATTGAAAAGCTATAATATTCCTACTCTACTGTCAGGTAAGATCTTCTTCCTTCACCTATTAACTTTTGTTTCTCTTCTCTAAACTTTGCCTCGTTTTCTAGGGTGCCTTTTCTCAGCTATGCAAATCCAGAATACTCTGGGTGCAAAATACATATTCCCTCAGCAGAAAATCATATTGTCTAGATTTTCTCAAATACCTATCTTGATGAGGTAGCACTCACTAGGCATTATTAACCACATGGCATGTGATCCTTTCCTGGTTTGTAATGGTTACCTCTCATCACATCATGTCAGAAGAACAGCATAAATGTTTTGCTTGGTACTTTGTTTTTTTTTTTTTTTTTTTTTTTATTTTATTTTATTTTATTTTATTTTATTTTATTTTATTTTTTTTTATTTTTGGGACAGAGAGAGATATAGCATGAACGGGGGAGGGGCAGAGAGAGAGGGAGACACAGAACCGGAAACAGGCTCCAGGCTCCGAGCCATCAGCCCAGAGCCCGACGCGGGGCTCGAACTCACGGACCGCGAGATCGTGACCTGGCTGAAGTCGGACGCTTAACCGACTGCGCCACCCAGGCGCCCCGGTACTTTGTTTTTACATGCATATTAAGTTTGATCTATTTTCTACTACTTAATAATATAAACATTATAAACTTGTAGTTCAGTCTTTTACTATCCACAAAATATAAATGGTATCTATAAACTTAATATCTTACCATCTACCATTATATAAACAATCAGAGGACCATAATGTTTGTTTTTTAAAATGTCTTTTTTCAACACTTACTGTATGCTAGGTATTTAAACAATAGTATTGCACTCTGTACAGACCAGGATGCAACATTAACTTGAGGGTAGGGTGGGGGCAGGAAATGCATCCACTAAAACACAGGACACAAGTTAAATATATCCTTTGAAATGGCACAAATGAAAGGCAAAAATGGTATGAGCCATTTTCAGGAAGCTTGACTTCATCTAACATCCTCACGGACAGCATTCCTTGACAGCCCCCAATTCCATTAATATTCTGAATAAAATGAAAGGATAAAATGTCTTCAAGACAAATGAAAGATATTAGACTGTAAGTCAAACCATGTCTTCAAGAAAGCCTCTGATAGCAGCTTTGAGTCAATCTGGTGACTTTCTAAACATCAAAATTAGGAAGGAGAGGACTATTTATCATGCCATGGCAGAAATATCATACTCAACCACATCATCCTGCATGTGCCTGCTTTGCACTGTAACTTTGTAGCCCCTCATAAAGAGGTAGAATCCATTCCATTCCTGGAATCCAGACTGGTTTGTGGATTGTTTCCGTCAATAATGAGGCAAAAGGGATACTGATCTAGTTCTGAGCAAAGGCTTCTTGATGTTCTTTCTCTTGAAATCCCATGACCTAATGTGAACAAGCCTGGGCTCCCCTCCTGTATCAGACACAAACCCCCTCAGCTGAGGCCAATCTACACCAGCTAGTCTCCAGCTGATGTGCCAGAAAACTGCTGACACCTAGGGAGCCTGATATAGATCAGAAAAATTGTTAAGCTAACACATAGAGCAAATAGCCAACCTGTATTATGAGTTAAATAAATGGTGTTGTTTTAGGTCATCAGATTTTGGAGTGGTTGTTACACAGTAGAAATGAACTGGTACATACAGCCATAATGCAAATATTTGGAGTTATTCTATAATTCCATTTCAATTCTCACATAATGTTTTAACACGGGTAAAACCATTGTCCTTGAATAATAGCTAAGTAGATAAATCATAATTTTAAACAAAGAACAGAATAAAACAATTATTTAAAAAAACCCTATAATTCTAAGTTGTACAGATGAACATTGTTTCTGCAATAAGGTATGACATTTTCTCTTTTTCTTTGGGCTAGGGAGACATAGCCACAGTCTGAAGTCATGTCAGTCAGCACATTCCTACCTTTCTCCTTTCACTTCCTTTCTCTTTGCAATATATTTTGGGTAATTCATGAGTTGTTACAATGTTTCTCTAGTGGTTCAGTTTATAATCTTGATTTACATGATCACTTCCCAAACAGATCAAAATTTTTTACTGGAACACATTTATTTCTGCAAAGTTCATTACACTCAGGTACTCCGCATTTATAAATGACATTTGAAAGACCTATGAATGACTTTTCAATAGACTTCCATGCAGGTAATTAAACATTATAACATAGTAAATAACATGGACTATTCCAGTGGTCAGATAATATTAAGTCAAAATATTTAAATACCCCACATACTTCTCAGGATCCTTATCTACTTGGTCTGACTGGTCATTATCTGTTTGGTAAATCTTCCCAAACAACTCATTAATATTTAAAAAGCTATCCGAATTATAAACTTCAAACAGCAGAATCCAAATGTCATTTATGCATAATTCAAAAGAACTTTGCAGAAAACAATCTTTGGATCACAATTGCTCTCTAATCCACCTCTTGAATTACTACATAAGAATTCAATGCCAATGTAACTCAAATCAATTCATTCATGGTTGATGTTAAATTTTCCTGCATAAGGACAGTATTGCAGAAACAAAACTGCGAATTTAACAAAGGGGGAAAATGTAGAAGGTGACAACTGTTTTCTGTAAGCAAGCTGTACAATTTTTACATTATTTGGTAGTCACTGACATTATAGGTATATTTAAATTTTTAGTAAAGTCACACCTATGAATCTTCTTAAATAGTTTAAAATAAATTTTCTGATCAAACTGATGCAGTTCACTATCAAAATCTAATATGATTTTTTTTAAATTAGACTTCACTTCTAAGATTAGCGAGATTCTTGACCTGTTATTGACCCCAAAATAACTGGAAAAGAGAAAATTACCTTAGGTCAGCATTGATATTTTTCTCTACTTCTCTAGTTCATATATTTAGTATTAGTTGTTGTACAAGTTTAAAGAATGTTGGTCACAGGATTGAGGTGAATGGTTTATTCATGTGTAGCTAGTGTATTGTCACAGTAACAAATTCAACATAAGAATAAAATTTGTCCTCGTGACATCACCAAAATGACTTTTTGTTTGACAATCATAGTTTCCATAAGGGCAGATTATGAATATAGACAAGGTATATAGTTGAATTCTTTGGAATTATGAACTATACTCCATATGAATCCAAAATGGAGTCACTATGATTAATGCTACCTCAGTGAATACAAAATAAATGAATAATTACCTTCCACTTATTTTAAAGTATTACCTTCAGTATATAATACATATGAGTTACATTCAATTCACAGTAATGTGAAGAACTTAGTTTAAAGTGACAAAAAACAGGAAATTCAGAGTCAAAGCTGAAAGTATCTTGAAGTGTTAGTCTCATAGCACATATGGTAAAAACTATCTGTAGTATGAATTCACATATGGTAGGTCTTTGAATGGGTTTCATTTCCCTGAGGAAAGGGAGGTTTCCTCTGAGATAAAAGGAGGAAGCTCCTATATTATACTTATTTGAAAAATGGCTATGTGTGAAATTTAAATGCATAATGTGTACCATATATTGCTAAAGATTCCTGTTAACCAATGGCATGCAAGCACAAACAGAAGTTAACAATATTCTCTAACCTCAGCTGTCAGTTCAACAAAATGTGCTGTAAAAAGCAGAAAAGTAGGGATGACTCAGCATAATCTGAAAAACAATGGAGACACATAGAGAAAGCAAGTACATGTTAATACTTAAATGAGCTTGCAATATTTCCTAGCCTACAGATTCATTGTGGAGTATAAGCTTGTGAAGTTTTGAAGAAAGTTCAAAATACTGTTATACTTTAGGTAATTATATATAGTGTACACTTTAAAGATATAATACCAAACATTTTATCCATTATTTTCACTTATTTTTATATTTATTATTTTGATTTTGAATATGAAAGTTTTGGAGAAATGTGTAAAGTCGTAATACCAAGAGCTGAGCATAATCTACACATAAACACATGCACAGTATTTTAGAAAAAAGATATGTTAGTGGATAATGAACACAGTAGTTTGTAAAAAAGCATTATGCAATCAGAAGAATATTTATATTCATTATAAACATTAAACTAGTAGAGTTTAAGAAAATCTAGTTTAAATTCCAAAAAAAAGTGAACCATGGATCAAAATAGCCAAATGTAAGTGAGCTAGTATAATTTTCCATAATATAGTAGTCATACAATGGGGGTGGGGGTAGCTGATTTTTGAAATAAGAAACACCAATTATTAACTAGTCATAATGTGCATCTAGCCCTGCAAATTAGCATAAGCTTAAAGACCCATTACCTGTGATAAAAAAAAAAAAAGGACTAGGTCTTAAAGGAAATGAGCTATAGGCAATTAAAAATGTTATTGACAATAAAACACAAAGCTCAGAACATGGGTAATTAATTTGTTAAGGTTATTAATGATATTTCTAATTAGATACAACAAAAATAATTGTCAAAGGGTATATATAAATTAAAAGACTAGTAAAATGTTGATGAATTCTACATTCTAATTTCAGGTTAAACAAAATTAGATAATAATAGGGAATTGGCAGTCTCTAACTACAGATGAGAGTTTGTAGGGACAAATATACTGTGAGGTTCTGGGAATTAGTAAACTATTGTTAGGAAAACTGATGTGATACCAAAATGAAATTCTCAGATAAGACCTAACAAATCATCATATATTGCATGTGAAAAGATCTTAGCTATCATCTGGCCTAATTTCTTCACGTGTAGATGCAGAGAGTGTGCCCCAGGGGAGTTAACAAACATCCAAACCCATAAAATAGTGAGTGGCAGAGCTGTTTTCCACTGTACCAAGAATCAATTCCTAATAAACCTTACCATTATATTACCACAACTTTCCCAGTCACATTAGTTTTGAGTAAGTAAATTCATTGTATCATTCAAGAAACATTTATTGTCCACTTTGTTCCAGGCACTAGTTCTAGGTGCAGGACAGAACAATGCCCAGACTAGCTTATATTTTTTAGTGCCTCTGGAAGAGAAAGAAGATGAATACTTTAGAATCTTGACGCAAAGAGACTACCCATGGGGTGCCTAGGTGGCTCAGCTGGTTAAGCATCTGACTTCAGCTCAGGTCATGATTTTGTAGTCCATGACTTCAAGCCCCATGTCAGGGTCTATGCTGACAGCTCAGAGCCTGGTGCTTGCTTTACATTCTCTGTCTCCCTGTCTCTCCCCACTCACACTCTGTCTCTCAAAAATGAGTAAATGAGTGTTAATTTTTTTTTTAAGAGGCTATTGACATTAAGGAATATGTGTGAAAGTAAGGGTGTGTGTGTTTGTGTGTGTCTATGTATACGCGTAAAGAGAAGATACCTCAAAACTACTGGAAGTTACCATATTTATCATGAGAATAATGTATTGCCTAAGATCACTGTAGCAAGGGATCATTGTCAGAAGTGCATTCAACTTACACCTCTATAAAGTGCCAACCCTGTGTCATTGTCCAGTTCTTCAGATGTAGCATTCCTTGTTTTTAGGAACAGATCTACCTAGTAAGATTTCAGTTGTTCCTTCAGAATTAACATAACACCATCTATGTTATGAACTATCTGACAAATTGTCTCTTTTTTCTCATTTCAAACAAAACAAAAACAAAAACAGCCTCATTTTCTTAAAAGAAAATACTATATAACAGAGGCTCTCAGATATCCATCTCAATAGGATATCAGTTTTAAAATTATTTTTATAAAAGTTAAGGCTGTTTTACATAATTTTTGGTATTGTTTTGGGCTGTTTATTTTGGTGAAATTAAACAAATGTTCAATCTCCACTTGAGTTGGTGTACATATCTCTGCAGGAAATATTTATATTCTCCTTTGTTACTAACTGTGGCCCATTAAAAGTATCTTTTGATCAAAAGGTAGAAAAGTTGAGTTTTAATCTACTTTCTTGTGGCCAGAATCATACGTGTATGTCACTAAATAATTGGCAGTTCTTCCCTTCAGAATAAATATTTCTTGCGATAGCCAAATTTATTAAAGATTGTTATCAATGCCTATAATGACCAAAATTGACTGACCAATTGTACCTGTGACAGGTACATTTGGGAAGGTACATGTGGAGTAGAAAATGATTAGACCTAAACAAAATGTCTTGCATGTGATTAATGAAAACTAGTCTTAAATGGTCATTACACAATAGATTTATCACTCCCGTCAAGAAACTATGTCACATTTATACTTTGTAAAAAAAAAAAAAAAAAAAAAAAAAAGGTGAGACAAAACAAAAAATGTACAAAAAAAGTTTACATTTTTACATTGCTGTAAATGGTGGAGACATTTATTTGAATGTGCTATCAAAGAATGACATAAATCTACTCAGTGCATTTGTTTGATTGCACAACATGCAATAAATAAACATGTACAACATGATCTCAGATTCAGACAAACACACTGCATTTACTTAAATGTCTTCACATTCATACTGGATTGAACATTCAATTGCATTTAAGTCAGTCTCAGAACTGACTCACCGATGTATTGTTAAAAGGTGAACATGATGCTAAACTAATACTTGTCTGTTAGTCTTGCAACATGCAAATTTACCAGGTGATTACAAATGCAGAGGACCATGTCTATAGTAGAAGTTTGGAAAGAACATATCCTGAGATATCTTAGTGGGACTATGTTTGAAATATGGTATAATGCAGAGCAAAATATCAGTTATTTTCAGAAATTAGAATCAATTTTAGTAAAATACCCTGAGAATGTGAACTAAATACTGTAATATAAGAGTTGGGTTTCATAAAAGCATATGCTTCCTCAAGACTTTTGTAACAAGCTGAGGTAACAGTATGTTGAAACTCTCCTTGACTTAAATCATGAGGCTCCTGACTAAACTAATACCTCCCACAGCAACTCTCACACACATATGAGAAGAGAGTATATGAGTGGACCACAAAATAAAAGACTAAAATAAAAGCTGTAATTACATATTTGATTTATTACCTTAGCTTTTAATACCTTTGCAAATTTCAAAAATGTTTTAATAACCAGATATTGTGGTAGATATTGAATTGCATACAAATTTTTAATTATATAAAATTTTTACTTGGCATCTTAATATATTGAGGGGAAAAGCTATGCACTCTTGTTATTCTAAAATGATCTCTATTAAAATACAACATTCAGGATGAACTTCTATCTTCTACGTATACTTCTTTGTCTTTAATTAATGTGGTTTAGATGCACATATCATTTTATTTTATTTTTCAATTTTTTTAATGTTTATTTTTGAGAGAGAGAGAATGAGAGCAAGAGAGAGAGAGAGAGCATGAGCTGGGGAGGGGCAGAGAGGGAAGGAGACAGAGGATCCAAAGCAGGTTCTGCAGTGACAGACAGCCTGATGTGGGGTTTGAACTTAAGAACCGTGAGATCATGACCCAGCCAAAGGTGTTTAACCGACTGAGTCACCCAGGCACCCCAGATGCACATTTTAAGACTCTGTCCACTTGAAGGGTATGGCTGAGTGGTTCTCTAAATATAGTAGCTTCCAGGGAGGAATCCTCTGCCTTCTTAGGAGGTGGTACCAAACCATAGTTTGACAAATGTAATTCTCATACACCTGTCCTCTTACTCCTCAGGAAAAGATAAGATGTTCCCTTTTGGTGCTAGAGATGTCAAACATCAGAATATATGTAAGTGGGATAAGGAAAGGTTCTAGGATTCCACTAGCCAACATTAGCAAGAAGCCCTATATGGGTACTTTTCTCATGGTATACTTTTCCTCTCCAAAGTAGATTAGATATTTCAAGTGTCCCTTAGGTGATCACCAGGTACTGCTCTTGGAAGTTAATATTCTGATACTGTGGCTTTCTCTTAAGCATTCCCATGGCCCAATGTGTACCCAGGCTAGTATGTTTATGATGATGGGTGACACCAGAGGAAGCCACCGACCCTATCCCCAGGTCAACAACAGGAGATTCTTCCTTAGTGCTCATTGATTGTTGCCACTCTTGCCCTCACACTCCACCTCAAGGGACACTTGTCACTGGTTTCCACTTTTTGGTTCATATATATCTAGTACCATTGAAGAAAAAAAATCCTTCTTTAATCTAAGATAATAAACTGCAATTCCCCTCTATGAACATGAATCAAAATAGCTGTTAACTTCCAAATCTTTTTCCTCTGGGACTTATGGATCCTGGGGAGAGGGAAAAAAAAAGACTGAATCTCCCTTTAAGTGGGATTGCCAGATTTAGCAAATAATAATACAGATGCCCAGTTAAATGTGAATTTCAGATAAGAAAAGATATTTTTTAGTATATCTCATGAAATATTTTATAAATACTTAATACTAAAAAATCATTTGTTATTGATCTGAAATTCAAATACAAATATAACTTGCACCCTGGATTTTTATCTGGACATTCTGCTTTCAATGAAAAAGGAAAAGAAAATTACTTTTCTACAATTATGTGTTGACAATTTGTCAGGAGGGTGAGAGAATAATGTTTCAACCACTCATCTTGTTACAATGATGATAAAATTGTATAATTTGTCTCATTTTCCTCTTAGTTTTGGTGATTTCAGATGCAGTTTATTCTTCAAGTTACCAATGTGCTAAATCAAATATTTGCTCCCACTTTTGATTATCTTCCCTAAAATAAAAATGACTGCAAATGACAATAACAAAGCAATGTCTGTCTGTTTCGGTGAAGCCAATCAAAACAGAGCAAATCATGGGCTTGGAAAGTGTGGGAGATAATATAAACCACCGCAAAAAAACTTTCTTTTTGGCCATGACCAAAATCAAAGGAGAAACTCAGGTCATGTTGCTATCTGAGAAGTCATGAGAAAAAGTTTGTTGACACAAATACTTTGGTACTTCAAGATACTACTCTACCTTTCACTCCTTTTCAGCAGTAAGAAAGAAGAAAAAGTCAAGATTATTTATATTCCTGTGATTACAGCTGAATCATAAACAGAGTACTAGCCTGATAAGACAAGGCTTTACTTAGCTAAATCATTTTGTTATAAAAGATAGGCCCTTTCTGAATGATTCCAGGGAAGAGGAGAGAAGTTCTAGAAGATATTCCACTTCAAATTCAATTGTTAAAGTTTAATATCCCAGAAATATTACCATTAATTGTAAATTCTAAGTAAAAAGCATAGATTTTTCATTCAAGACAAGAATATGTGTAGTAAAGAAAATAGGGTCTTCATATTTATGCCACAAATGAGCTCAATAAGTTTGTTATTTAATTGCTATTATGTTCATGTGTTCTCATTAGCCAGAAAATTTTTTAATCTTTAGGTTTCACAAATTTGGACAAACTGCTCAAAATAGAATGGATACTGGAATTCAGATTCAAATAGAGAGAGACTTTTATATTTTTACACATTGTTTTTTCATGAAATGACATTTGACAGCCCTTAGAATACTTTAAGTATATATTCATCTTTTTTTTGAAACTCACATACTTGTTTATGATAGAATTAATCATCTAAATAATTGACATCCATAGCAGACATTATCTGTTCCATCACCCAACATTTATTCCTAAACCCCTTCTTTGCCAACCAATATGGAGAGACTGGAAAGCTAACTGGTAAATTTCCAGAATTCCTTTGCAGCTAGATAAAGGGCTGTGACATATCTGGCAAAAATAAATAAACACACATATATAGAATATAACAACAACAAGAGCAACAATGACAACTGTGTGTGTGTGTGTGTGTGTGTGTGTGTGTGTGTGTGTGTGTCTGCAAGTGAGCTAGGAGACTCTGAAAAATCTGACAAGAAACCAAAATATGCTAATACTGCCACCACTTCGTTTTTTGCTCTGGATACAAATACCATTCCTGGAACTGCAAACAGGAGTCCATCCACTAACAGGCAGAGAGAGCAGATCTTTCTAAACCACTGAGTCAAATATTTGAAACCTCAAGGCAAAAGCATTCCTAATATATATCAACCATTTATTCCTTTTTATATTTCTAAACTATGATAATGTATTTTATAGTATCTTTGATTTTGTTCTCCCAGGTTTGCTTACTGCTGACATCCAAACAGATGGTATTCTGTATATCAGACCACAATTTTCCATCTTCCATTCTTAATCCAATACCACTTGTTCCTCAATACCGCTAAGACCACCTGATTCCCCCATTTCCTCTCAGAGTATCAATCCCTCATATCTCACTTCCTACCTAAGTCAGATCCCTTCACTTTTGCTTCCTTTATCCAACCATAATGCTCCAGTCTTATATTAATTATAAGGTACACCTTTCTTCATTCACAAGGAAACTTTAAAACCTTAAGCCATGTAGATTAGTGCTATATGTATTTTAGTGTTTTATCTCCAAAATTTGACTAATAAATAGTAGGAATCCTGAAGCAAGAGTCAAAGCTTTGAAAATTTATAGGTGTGCTGAGATTCTAATTGCTGAGGATGGTAGGAAGTCATTACTGTGGGATAATGACTGAGCACTGGAGAGCAATAGCCGCTCCCTAAATTAGGACTCTCCATCCCAAGACACCTGCACTTAAACTCTCATACCACATACATGAATTGGAAAAAAAATCACTATAAAGGATATGCAAGTCAGCACTAAAGGTACACCACTGGGGGAGGGGAGGAAGCAGAGAGAAGTTTGATTACAGAACTCCATATTGTTCAACTTTCATATACTTCTGATTTTCACGACTTTGGTCAATTCTCAGAAACTTATGTCAGGTTTTTAAATAGAGGAGGAGGGTCTAATCAAGCTAGACACATAAAAGAGTTTTATTACCAGAGAAACAACAGGACATTAGAGCATGCATTTTTCTGTGGGTTGAACACAACTACTCAGAAGAAGATAGACGACGTTTTCCTCTTACTGCATAGTAACTATGAAAAGAATTGGGTATGGGGTGCACATAAAACTGACAGGGACATGAGAACAGGTAAGGATGTGGAAGAACATTTAGGAACCTTACAAGGGACATCAGTAGCACCTGTTTAGAGAACTGCCCAAAAACATTTTAAGTGTTGACCAAGGACTATCAGTTTTCAAACACTTCAGAAAAACCCCTGAACAAGAAAAAAAGTATTTGGAATTTGCAATTTTAATGACTGGTGCTGGTGGCAGAGCCACAGATGTCTTTCTGTGATTATTACTTTGAACCAACTATTCTGGCATGGTCTGGGGAAGAGAAATGCAATATATCATACTTATCTTTACTGTGCCTCAATAAACAAGGTAATCATTCTTTAAACATTAGCTTGTGCAAAACTTACAATAGTCTGATGATAAAGGCTTCCATTTTATAAATATGGAAGCCAAACTCAAAATAATTTTGAATTTCCACATCACAGAAATTAGTTCTTTCTGTCTCTTGCTCAAATCTATTTGATATACCCAAGGCATCTATTAAATCAATTTTGGGAGCTTGGGAAATATAAGTCATATACCCCACCTATCTCTTTTTTCAGATCTTGTGCTTTGTTTTGATTTTTTTCCTTTCCCCCTGCCCCAATATTCCTCCACATTATTTTCTGAGAAGCAGGCATATAATGCTACCTTACTTTTGTTTTTAATCTCAAAAGAATTTACACTTATTATAACTACGATATGTTTGAGAAGCTGAAATATTCATTTAAGTCTGCCTACATTTACATAGTCTTATTTGATGCATGGCTCAATTGTGGATATAAAATAATGTTTCTATTGAGCCCAGATCATTTAATGAGTTACTACTAAGTCCTTAAATCTGTTTACCATTTCCGCTGTTTTCACTGACATTTTTCTCTAAGACGCTTTTTAAAATCACTACAATTGTTCATCAAGATTTACAATTCAAACTTCAAATAGCTTGCACATTCTTTTTATGCAGAAAAACAGACTACTACCCAGACTCATCTAGAATATATAAAGCAAATGGAAATGAAATGTACGCACAATTGTATTAGTTACCAGGCAAAGCTGCTTATGCAATGGGATTTCAAAAATGACAACCAGTTGTTAAAACTCAGTTTCCTTCAAATTTAATGTGCTAAAAATCATGAAGAACTTTGATGTTATAAGCTGACTTTTTTTCTGTTTCCAGCATGGACATAAATACATATAGAAGAGGATTAATGATACTTTTTTTAGTTATTATATGTGAAGATTCCAAACCCCAAAAGTGCTGAATTTCTGATAAGCACTGAATTACAATATCTTCTCCATTTGCTCTGACAAAGAAAATGTGGAAAACTGAATCAAAGTTACATGTAATCCAAGCACTCTAAACATTTACAACTAAAACTAAAGTAACATGATTGTTTCCCATCAGTGTATTTGACATGAAATTAATCCAGTTATTTATGTTTGGAGTGTTTTGCTACAATACACATCTTACCATTTTATCTTATATTGTCTTCTCAACACCTCATTCCTATTTCCATATCAGAAATGACCACAATAATTTCCCTGTATGTCCAGAGCATAAATGATATCAGAGTAGGTTTCTCACATCAAGATGTATTTTCCAGCGTGTGCATGTGAATGTGTGTTCAGTCTGATTTTATTCTTCTTATATATTACCAAACTTAAAAGATATTGGTTCAGGATAGCTTTGGTCAAAGTGAAAATTAGTAACTAAAATGTAAAGTACCTATTTGTTGAAATCTAAAATCAAAATATTTTAATGATGAGGATAAGGCTACTCTTCAAAAGAAAGGTAAGCTACAACATATAATGTAATTGTCTTTCCAATAACTATGGACAGAAAACTGAAAAAAAATCTTATCAAGCACTAAGATTTATCAGAGACCAAAAGAGACCGAAATTTATTGCAATTTGACATCATTTAATTTGTTTCCTTGCATTTGTATGATGAAACTTTCATTAA
This sequence comes from Neofelis nebulosa, assembly GCF_028018385.1. NCBI lineage: Eukaryota > Metazoa > Chordata > Mammalia > Carnivora > Felidae > Neofelis > Neofelis nebulosa. The sequence goes on from NC_080782.1 coordinate 74,864,734, forward strand.
TTTTGAAGCAAACAAAGTAGAAGATGATATTATGGAACCTTGTATACTCTGACAATTTATTGTCTGCATTTGTTCCATAGAAAGATTTCTTCCTTTCCCTGCTTCGCCCAAGGCCAAGATCTTTTTTTTTGAAGTTTCTTTCTTTCTTTTTGGGAGAGAGAGAGAGAGAGAGAGAGAGAGAGAGAGAGAATGAGCACGAGTGAAGGAGGGCCAGAGAGAGAAGAGAGAGAATCCCAAGGAGGCTCAATGCTGTCAGAGCAGAGTCTGATGCGAGGCTCAATCCCAGGAACCATGAGATCATAACCCGAGCCAAAATCAAGTGTTGGATGTTCAAGTGACTGAGCCACAAGGAGCCCCAACATAAAGATATTTTATAAACTCTGATAACTGTAAACATACTTCTCAATAGCCTCATATGTAAGAGTTCAGAGATTTCAACAATGCTGAAAGCATTGCTGCTTAAACTGGGGAGCTAAGACACCTACCTGGACAATAAATTTGGGGATATTCTAAAATACACAATTTTGGATTGCCTTGCTTGTATAATTCACAAAAAGGATTATTTAATAGTAAATGTTGATGAAAAATTGACTCATAATTATCCAAGTGAAAGTTTGTGCAGTAAAACTTAGATTCAGAAATTAAAGAGTAGATTCTACTTACAGTATTAATGTGTTTTGGGATAAGAAGTTCTCTATAATACTGTGACCACAAAAGTTTAAAATAAGATTATTTAGGGGCACCTGGGTGGCTCAATCAGTTGAGCGTCCAACTTCAGCTCAACTCATAATCTCATGGTTCATGAGTTTGAGCGCTGCATTGGGCTTGCTGCTGTCAGTGCAGAACCTGTTTTGGATCCACTGTCCTCCTCTCTCTCTTCCCCTTTCCAGCTCATTCTCTCTTTCAAAAATAAATAAACAGTAAAATTTTTAAAAATAATATTATTTATAAAATATCTTTAGATCAGATCAAATGTAACGTGGCTTCTATATCTGCTCTTCTTAGTTTGTGCAAATAAATGTGTCTTGCTTTAATTTCCAGGAATATGCAATGTACATCTACTTTTAATTGTAAGAATATGTGGTGCATGTTCTGCTAGGGGAAGAAACTGTCTTGAAAACATTTTGTATAAGAGCAGTTGAGGACATAGCTTAGCAACTCTGAAGATATTCCAAATGACATGATGCCTTGTAATAGTAGCTTCCATGGTGCTTTCTCTTTGCATGTGTTGACTTGTTTGATCCTCAAACAAGCCTATGAGGAACTCTTATTATTATTTTATCAGTGAGGAAACAGAAACCCTGAAAAGGTAAACTTGCTCAAGCTCACATAGCTAGTAAGCAGCAAAGTTGGGATTTGAACCTAATTTATAATAGTTCAGAGATTTCAATGATGCTAAAAACATTGCTGCTTACACTGGAAAGCCACCTGCCTGAACAATAAATTTGAATGGATTTGGGAAAACATAATTTGGGATTATGTAAATCTTGGATTATGTAAACCAGTAAATCTAGCTCTAAACTCTTTGCTATTAACTATTAAGCCATAAAACAGGCCAAAACAATGAATTCTAGCAATCTTCAAAAGATCGAGGAATAGATGTTTCTAGAATTTGCTGTATTTCTACGAGTACTAATGAATTACTCTGATCTCAAGATGTGCCAGTTTTATGGTATATAAATAATCAGGAAAGCTACTTCATCATACAATTTCTCTTAAAGTTGTTTCTCAGATGTGTTCCTTAAAATGATCAACATCACACAATTGCTACCATTGTTAATTATACACAACAGTTGTTTCTTGGAGAAAATGTTAGATTGTATCATGAGGGGGTGATATATAAGCCTCTTCAGAAGAAATTGATCACTATTTCTAAGTATCATTTTGAAGGAATGTCTTCTATAACAAGAAGTTTTCGAGACTTTATGAACATGATCATTTAAAAGGAAAACTAGTATAGCTATGTTTGGATCAAAACCTGACAACAATAAGCATGAAAAAAAAAGAGTAAGAATTTACCTTTGGTTCTAAAAGATACTATCTAAAGAAATCACTTAGGCTTCTACAGAAATAGTGTGCCCACTCACATCTGATGGCAATATTAATTTTGCCACTAATAAAGATTAATGATGTAAAAATCTCTGCAGAAATGTAAATATACCAATACTAATAATATGAACTTTAATGAAATTTGTATGTGTTGTGCATTTATTATGTGTTAGGCACTGTGCAGAGCACCTGTTAGAATATCTCATTTAATCTTCACTGAAATCATTTGTTGTAAGTAGTGTTACTATTCTAACTTATAATGAGAAAACTGAGATACATGGAGCACAGTATGTTGTCCAAGATTAAATTGAAAGATGTAGCAAAGATAGTATTAAAATTCAGGTTCGACTAATTCTAGAGATAGTTTTCCTCTTAATTGTCCAGAAGTGATTGATGACTAAAACACTTAAATAAAAATATCCCAATAAAATCATTTTTTTATTCTTCTTGGGTGACTTTCTTGAAAATATAACCATTTGTTATCATCAGTAATGTATCACTAATTATGCTACATCAGATACAATGATCACCAGTCAATGAAGACCCATATAATGTTAAGATTTTCAACTAATAATCCTTGTCCTGGGAATTTAACAGAAGATCTAATAGAGTCAGAAAATGTATCATAATTTAATAAAACTCTAACAATAGTCTAAACATAGAAAAACCTATGGAAAATTTTCAGGAAGTGGCATATAGCCTCAGTCTATCAGCTTCCTATGAAGCCAGTAAGAACCAGGAAATAAAACCTCTAATTTTGCTTTCTCAAAGTTCCTGGTATTCAATCCAACAGACTACAACGTGAAAGTCACCTGCCCTCAAAATACAGCAAGAGGTTGAAGGCTTTGTGTTCCACTGGATTCTACTAGTGTTTCTTTTTTTCTTTTTTCTTTTTTTCTTTTGAAAAATTAGCCTTTTCTTAAACAAATTTAAGTCATGTTAAAAAAAAATGGCAGTCCTCTGGGGGGTGGAGGATGAACTTTATTGGACCAAGAAGTTACTGATAGTGATTTCTCAAAATGGCTAAAAGTGCTCCAACCTCCTTTTCACAGTCATCCCTGACCATCATATTTTATGCTACTTATTTGTAGAATACAGATTGCCAGATCCTATCATTCTGACAGTGGTTTTGCATTTACTTTAGTTGAGCTTGAGGAATCTGTAGACAGTAACCTTATCAAGGTTGTCATGACTACACTTTGTCACTCTAAAGCAAACTAAACACACACACACACACACACACACACACACTAAAAACAGTGCACAGTAATAAGTATGCCCTAAAGCATATTTTTATCAAAGATTAGCCAAAGAGCTTTGCCAAGATTTTCATCTTAAATTCTTGGAGTCAGTACTATACTGTGAAAATTGCTAATGGATTGATGTCTCAGTATTTGCCCTAGTTGTATTCATTTAGATTTTTTTGAAGTTATTTTTAGATTTTTAAGGGTTTCTACAGGATGAATGAGAAAGTGCCACTGCAGCATTAATTAGCTGTGCAGGTGTCCATCCTAGAGTTATATAACAAGAGTAGAAGCGATGAAAGCAACTGCCAACACTAATATCAATCTTGACCTCCTCCTGTTCCTCTTCTTTCTCCTCTTTCTCCTTTTCCTTCTTCTTCTGTTTTTATTATCATTATTATAATCATTATCTTTGCTATATTATACTCCCCGAGGAAATGAGAACTAAGCATAAAAACAGCAATAATCTTCTCAGGCCCTTGTATCTGCTAAAGAGGCATCGCTTGCTATTTTTTCACTCATCAGTATAATACAGAAAGAACAGTGAAAACTGTACCTTTCACACATCTCCAAACCATGGGGCAGGGTTCTCAAAAGCTTATCAGTCAGTAGAGTGCGTGTTTCAAACCATGACAAGAGCTCAAACACTGCAACAGATACCAGTCTTCCTAAAGGAGCGGTTTTCACAGAGCACTGCAGGGGAGAAACACCTTTCTTGCCTTCCAAGTTCTTTGGATGGTCTAACAATTAAATTGATATAGGACAGATTAATATGTAAAAAAAAATTATTCTGTATGTATAATAACCCCAAAGATATGAAGGTCCCCAAAAGTCAGGCAATTGAGGTTTCCATGCCATTCTGAGCCATCCTGAGAAGGGAATAGCAGTCTGGAACTTCACAGGGGGCAGGGGTGGGGGGGTGGGGGGGAAGACAATTCACAGGAAGATGGGAAAAGCAAATGTTTGGTAAACAAATGTTTGCTACACCAGGCAGATGTAAAATGTTATCTCTGGTAATAGTTCATTCCTGGTATAGGCCTCCTATCTAAATTCTCTTAGAAGGTTAAGAGAAAGTAAAACAACAACAACAACAACAACAACAAAAACAATCTTCTTGAGTCTGTGGGGTCTTCATTGTCTTCAGCTCAAAATAATCCACATGCCAAAGGGGGTACATTCTGGGGCAGCCTTCCCTGAGCCCCATCAGCATGTAGAAATTTTTATAGCAGTATGACATTTCTGTGACATCTAAGTATGCGAACATTTTTCTAGTAATTCATTTTTATTACATCTTATAAAAATACTGGTTTTCTGAGATGAGAAAAAAAAAGTGTTCCTTCACTACAGATGGTTTGAGAAGTGCTAAGCTAGAGCCTCAAAAGCCAAGAACTAACTCATAAAGATGGGTCCTTCACAGTTACTAACCTCAGCACATCCTGTGGGAAAGTGAGGGTAGTCAGAAAGGGGATGCTTTTAATAAAACACTGAGGTTAAAATTCTTTCTCTTAGGTAGTTTGTGTAGTTTTCATATGAATGCACAGTGCAGGACAGTATAGGCTGCTTTCTTTTTTTTTAATGTTTATTCATTTATTTTTGATAGAGAGTGAGCACTAGCAGGAAAATGACAGAGACAGAGAGAGAGAGAGAGGGAGGGAGAGAGAGAGGATCTGAAGCAGGCTCTGTGCTGTCAGCACAAGCTGGATGAGGGGCTTGAACTCTCAAACACAAACTGTGAGATCGTGATCTGAGCCGAAACTGGATGCTTAACTGACTGAGCCACCCAGGAGACCCAGAATAGACATGTTTTCTGAAAGCAGAGGGCCAAATTTTCTTAGTTTCGTGACTTAAGGTGAACCAGCATGATGGGGATAGGTAACAGATAAGGGAAGATGGGTGAAAATAACATATAAAGGAAGAGGCAATGCAAGTTTGCAGTAGTTCTTGAAATTTAAAATGTTCAACTGTTTCAAAAATAATAAATAAAAAAATAAAATGTTCAACTGTTTGCCAATATTATTAGTGAAAATATCTTTCAGAATTAGTGAAGTATCCAGTGTGAAAGGAAGAAAGGCAATACAAAAGGAATGGACAGAATGTAAACATTCTTAATCTGATTTCCATAACTTTTTGCGCAAAGCTTATTGCAAGATTTATGGAGAAAATAGGTATCACACAATTACTAATCAACACTAGGGTAACTCAAAGTATACATATAAACACTATGTCAAAGTTAAGCTTAGAAAAGAATCATCATAATATGCAATACTTGTCATTTGGAACCATATATGTCACATACTTTCAGCTAGATTTTAGTAGAAATCAGTATAAAATAAGAACAGCAACGAAACATTTATATGTTAGAGATATGTATTCATTCTCAAACATATACATATATACGGTATACATCATACTATATATAAATGGTAGCCTCTAGCTAAGAATTTGACTTTTGACACCTGGAAGGACCACATTAAAATTTGGTCAATCAAAAGACAATTGCCGTAATGTGTGCCAAAAACTTTGTTTCAGTACTTTTTTTCCCCCACAATAGAGAGGATAAGTTTTTCTTAGAAGCCTTTTTCTAAAGAAAAGAATTAAAATCGATAGGTGTTTAATTTCTCATGGGAAATACTTTTAATACTACAGGGTCATCTCAGAGGATTAGGTCAGTCAAATATAAAAGAATATAAACTCCTGGAATCAAAGTTGAAAAAGCCCTATCAATAAAATTGTTCATTAGGTTCCCTGAGTCTAAATTATAAAGTGGAACAGGATCCTCAGAACTGAGAATAGAAGTAAGTTCTTAAAAGCAAAACTCTGGTGCTTAAGAAAGGATGATTTTAACAGAACATTCAGTTCTCTAATTCTTGACAAGTGTGGCTCATTTTTACTTGCTTTAGATGGATGCCTTAGAGGTTACAAATGATTTTACTCTGCAGAGAATTTTCAGAATGCATGTGGACCCCATTATACTATGATCCTCCTCCCCATTCCATTAAAATAAAAGAAGAAAAGAATAACTAAAACCTTAACAGTGATACACAGAAAGGTATGCTTAATTTTGAATCATTTTTGTTAAAGCCTATCACAACTACCTGGTCAGTCCCACATGGTAGGTAGCTTGTTCAACTGTTTGTTTTTCCTCAGCAAGGCATCTTTATATGAATGTCATTAATATTCAAGAACAGGCACATTAGTAAGCAATCCTAAATCTCAATTTGCAAATCTTAGTCTGTATTAGATTTCCAAAGGACACAGTGCAATTTACAAGAACTGTTTAGTGCTGGATCACTAACTCTTTAAAATAAATGTAGAGGGGCGCCTGGGTGGCTCAGTTGGTTAAGCGTCCGACTTCGGCTCAGGTCACGATCTCGCGGTATGTGAGTTCGAGCCCCGCATCGGGCTCTGTGCTGACTGCTCAGAGCCTGGAGCCTGTTTCAGATTCTGTGTCTCCCTCTCTCTCTGACCCTCCCCCGTTCATGCTCTGTCTCTCTCTATCTCAAAAATAAATAAATGTTAAAAAAAAAAATTTAAAATAAATGTAGATATTTGGGGCACCTGGGTGGCTCAGCTGGTTAGGTATCTGACTCTTGATTTCAGCTCCAGTCATGAACTCACAGTGATGTGATCCAGCCCAGCAAGCGGCTCCACGCTCGGCATGGGGCCTGCTTAAGATTCACTCTCTTCCTCTCCCTCTTCCCATGTTCTGCTCTCTCGCTCTCAAAAAAAAAAAAAAAATAGAGAGATATCTATAGATATCTATCTATATATATTCCCATATATAGTAATGTAAATATATATGTACATATAAAATCAATTTTCAAAGAAAATTTTAAAAGTCACATCTTTTGAATGTGAATTTAACTTAAAAATCATTCCTTTATTTTAAAAGCTCTGTCTGAAAATTATTCCATATTAATAGGTTATCTTATGCCAGAAATGGATTTTCTAATCTTGCTTTGAACCTTACTTCTGTTAAGCTTTACACCTTCATAATCTCTTCTTTTCAATTCTACTTGTTTTGGCAGGACTTTAGGAGCTTATGACATCAAAATAAAATAGCCCACAGAATTGAATGAAACTGAAAAAAAAATTTCAGCCTTTTAAAGGTAGATAATACTACAGCACAGGAAGATCATTCAATACAATTATCCTAAAGAGGAATAATTTACCACCTTTGGAAATTAGTGTGAGATGCAATACTTTAAAAAATCTAATCTAAATAAAAATCTTCCATTTTTTTAAACAAAAGATTTAAAACACTGTACACAAATCTTCTGTATACAAATGCACTGTATACTAATCAGTTCAAGAGCTTGGCAAACATACCCCTAAGGGCGTCCTAGCCTTTCTGTGGTTTTACGGCTCCAGCCTCCTTTTGTCTCATAACATGGTGCTGCACAGGCTCCCTTGATTATCCTGCAGGCCCACTTCACTACTGTTGAAGGGAGTCATCCGTTAGAAAATGACAGCACTCAGTAGGTGAAGTGCAGCTTGACATAGGCTAGGTGGGAATAAATATTAAGGTCTTGCTCTCCAGCAATTTAGGAAAGGTCCAGAGTAGGGTCAAGGAATAGATGAGTCTCCCTAGAATCCAACTTGATGATGGGATGGGGTATTCTATGGTGCTGAGGATGAGAAGGTTCATAGAGTGAAGAGAAAAGAAACAAAGTACCAGTGAAGGGAGAGACAATTATGCAAGTTTAGATTCAGAGCATAATTCATCCAATTAATGTAAAAGAAGTAGTTAAAACAGAATTTCTAAGGTCTTGATTTGCTGTCGATTTGTTGTCAAGGTTTTTACATGATTCAAACATTTTGGACCATTCTAGATGGAAAATGTTAGTTTTTGTTAAACCTGCTGTGATGTGTTTTAGTGGGTAGACACAGTTTTCTGCATGCTCATGTTAAAGATCTACCTTGTTTAAAACAGAAAAAAAAATGAACAAGAGAGGGGTAAAAAAAAAATCAATCTGATCAACGCTGAACAAAAAGTATAACAATAACAAAAATTCCTACCAGATCATTTTTTTTCCCTCTAAGAAAGGAGTTATTTATTTGCATTACCTTTTAAACTAGAATAGCTATCATGATTCTCAGCCAAATACGTTGCTCTTTTTTTTTTTAACCTCTTCTCACTGCTATTGTCAAAACTGGCTGTAATCTCATGCAGATGAGATATTGATCTGTTGCCGATGTTCACTGAGCAGCCAAAGGGGAATCACATTACCAGCTACAAACTCCATCAATCATAGTCTCCTTAATAACCGCACTTAAACGATCTCTCTTGGCATTAAGTTATATTGCATCCATGGCTGGCATCCAGGCTTCAAAAAGAAAAAGGTTCATTTTGAAGGGTAGGCTTAAGGCCACTATAGATGATTTAAATAAAAGGTCTTGGGTTTTGGTCAGAACAATAGGGCTTATTAAATTAATTGACTTAATTTAATCCAATTAATTTAGATCAAGTCTATGGAAATAGAGCAAATTGTTCTTGTATTTGTTTATGAATACAGGATTACATCCTTAGCACACAAATTAAATGCACAGAGGTGAAGCTTGAAAGTACACAATGATACATGAAGGCATGCATTTGGATTGAGTCTTGTTTATTAAATGTATCTTCTTTTATCTTCCTTTCTCCCTCCCCTACATGTACATATTTGAAAAGTTACTATAATGTGAAAACAGAGGAGAAAAAAAAGTTGGCAGAAAAAGAAGGGAGTAATAAAGTAATAATGATAACTAAAAATAAACTATCATTATTACTGTTGGGGGAATTAATGAACTGTTGTTTCAAGTCCATGCTTCTGTTATAGTGTCAACTCAGCTGTTCTATGACTACTATTGGCAGTCATGCGAGAAAATCAGATGGAGGCTGTAGCAAGCATAAAAAAGAACACCTCCTTCTCCTGCACATTTTCTCTGGCTCTCTCATGGTCTAAAATGCCATCAATTTGGAAACAAGCCCAGGAGGAACAACTATTCTTTCTGCCCCATCCCACCCATGCACCCAGCTAGCTTTTTTACTGCATTTGTTTCCTCCCAGAATACTTAGATTCAGTGCAAGTCCCTATTCTCAAACTTCAGTGGATGTAAGACTTCTTTGGATAGTTGATTAAAATATAGAGTCTTAGGTTTCCCTCTGCTCTGATTCAGAAGGTGTTAGTGAGAATAGGGCATTTGTAGCAAGTTCCAAAAACGATGTGAGCAGTTTGGGTCAAGAATAGGATTTGAGATGTTAGTGTGATTTGATTTAAATCCAGAAACTGTTAAATCTTGATTACTTTAGCAGCCATCGGGAAGGAAAAGTTATTTGATTTTCTCCATGTAAAATTTTATGTGATAATAATTGTAACAATAAAAACTAACACTGGAAACAATAAAAACTATGAATCAATGAATAAAAATGGAAGAAATTGCTGAGCTAATTCCAAGCTAAACAATAACCCTTTTTATGTATACGTGTCAGTGGTGGGTGCTGGTGGTGTATGTATCTAGCCAAGTCAAATGATGAACAAAGCAGAATTTTGTTTATCAAACAAATCATCCTTCTTACAAAACACACATACAGAAATATTTATATATTTTTGAAACAAGCACAACAGATAATCGAATACAAATTAAAACTGGGTGTCCCAAATTGCATTCCACAGAACACCAATCCACAAAAACTCTAATGATTAAAGTTCCTGTGTTCGAATTAGTGTGGGAAACTTTGCCTTCAATCCCCCTATGCATGTTAGCATATTGGAGGCCAATAAATATTTATTTAATACAGATTTCCTAACCTTATTTATCTTATATTAAATGTCACAAGAAAGTATTGCTCTGGGAAAAAGTTAAGACCTGTTTTTCTAACTTATACTGCTGGTTACTCATTTTGAAACTTTGGTTTAAAAATTGCATCTTTAGGAGAAAAAAACAGACATGTTTCCACGTGTACAGCAGTGTTACACTTAAATTTAAGAATTAGTAGAGCATGTACTATTAAATTATATAAATGGGTATATCAAATATCATTTATATGATAGAAAAACATTTCTAGGATTGTTATTCATTGTCACATTAATATACAAAAAGGCTAATATTAAGTGTTCAAAATATTAGATAAAACCATAAAGAAGGGTAAAGGGTATGTGTTTTCCCTCTTACATTTGCTAGCTACACAATTCATTACAGAAAATCAGAAGAGAAAAATATAAGAAGGCATTTATAAATATTTGCTCTATCCAGGTTTTTTATGCAACAACCTCCAACATTGCTATAATGTGTTCTAGCATATTTGGTCACACTTGTCCCTCCATATAGATGACAAAGGGCAACTTAATGTGCTTTTTCTGTAGTTGGCTCTAT